>NW_026775581.1:91970180-93222680 GCF_030987335.1 Cornus florida
TAGTTTGGCTACTGATTTCTTTTCACTTGCTCAGCTGGTCAGTTCTGCTCCACTGCTGGTCCTTGAATGTAACCAGTAAACTCTCCTTTTGCTATCAGTATCTCCACTTGTCTTCTTAAATTCCTACATCCATTAGTCAAATGGCCAAAATCACAATGAAAAGCACAATATTTAGATTAATCACTTTGTTCGAGCGGTTGTCTGATTACAAGGGAGGGCAAAATTTATCTTTATTTTCTTGAAATAACCTCGCCAAGGTGACTTTGAGTGGAGTGACCGATTCCTCTTCTCTAGGCCTCTTTTCTATTTTCCAGGAGGTCAAACGCTGTGGTACAACTTGCTTTTGTCTGATCTTTGTTTTGGTCTTCTCCTTTGTCATGACCATGGACGTCTTCCTTGCGTTGGCAACTTCCTTTTCTTCCAAGTGCATAAAACTATTAACTCTCTCGTTTAACTCGTCCATGGTCCTCGGCATATTCACCACTAGATTCGTGTAGAACGGTGTTCCTCGAGTCATAGCCAGTTTAAACGCTTAAACCGCTGTAGACGGATGGCACTCTATTACCATGCTCTTTACTAGGTTAAACCTAGTGAGGAAAGCTTGGAGACGTTCACCTTCCAGTTGTTTCATTGTAAACAAACTTGAGATATCCTTTATTGGATGCTTGTTTTCATAGTACTGACTTATGAATCTGTCGCATAAGTTCCGGAAGCTTTCCACCGAGCCTCTTGCTAAGTTCTTGAACCAATTAAGGGCCGGTATGGTCAGGTTTGTAGGAAAAACCTTGCATATTAAAGGATCATTTTATGTGTTCAGAGCCATTTTCAGTTGAATATAATAAACATGCTCGATCGGATCGCTCGTTTCATCGAACAAAGTAAAAATTGGCATGGAGAACTTTTTTGGATTTGGAGCACTCAAGATTCAATCTGTAAACGGCGAATTGACAGTCAGAGCAACTGAACACAGGGTTTCACTCTCCTTTGGTACTATCTTCTGCTTAACAAATCTCTTGCCTGAACTTCTGTAGTCATACGTGGCCATTGACGGATGGTAGAGCGGATTGAACAACTTTTCCTCCGTTAACTCCCTCTGTCACGATGACGCAGCCTTATTACGACTGAACTCCATAGCTTCTTCTCGCTTGATCCTTTCATGGTGCGGAGATCTCCATGGCTTCTTCTCACTTGATCCATTAACGGTATGGATCAATCTCTATGACTTCTTCTCACCTGATCCGTTCGCAATGTGGATCCAAATGGACAGATCCTTCTAGATCATCCATATGATAGACATTTGGTGAAAAATCTTCCGGCCTGATCTCTTCGCAATGAAGATCCAGGTGAACGTTTCCTTCTTGTTCTCCCTGGTGAGCAACGTTTGGTTGCTGAACTTTCTCTCCTACCAAAGGCGGCCGTGGAATAACCGGAACCTCTCAATGCTCTATTCCTGTTCTTAATTCCGTATTCTCTCTTCTTAGAGCTTTAATCATGTTCATTAATTCGTCAAGCTTAGCGTGTTGTTCATTTTCCTGTGGATAAGAACTTTCATCCCCTAACATCATTACTGATCGGAGCAGAGTCATGAACCAAGAATTCTTGATCGGATCTAAACTTTACTAACGTAAATGTACTAAATCTGGCCTTGGCCTGACCGAATTCCGATTTCTGCCGACTGGATATGAATCTTTCCTGTCGCGAACTCGTCGGATCTGGCCTTCATCAATTAGGATTAACCCTCCGCAAAACAGATCACGATCTTCCAGATTAGAATCCAATTTCCAAAAATCAAGCTTCTATTCCGCAAATCAATCTTGATCTTCTGAGAAAACAATCAATTTGCTTGCAGCAAACTCGATGATCAACTGGATCCTTCCCTCGATTCCCACCGACGACGCCATTGAAGATGTAAGAAATAAACTCTCTCAATTTAGAAAGATTAGTTTTTACACTTCAAAATATCTTAACCCCTTTCCCTCTATTTTCACTATATTTATAGACCTTTACAATTGTTCTAGAAGCTTCCTACTTAGTTCTTTATGCTGGGCCGATCCTTTGGGCTCGTCTTGGATATGGGCCCATTTTCTTTACTCTGAGATTGGGCTTAAGGATTGCTTTTAGTAGATACTGGGCTTGATTTGTAGTCATCCGACTGGGTCAAGTGTTCTTCCCAGATCCAACTTTTAGTAATCTGGGTTATGCTCGGCCTAGGTCATTTTTGGTATCCTCACATACATACATACATACATAATAACAACAATAATAACTTTTGATTCCTCTATTCTGAATTCATCTAGACTCGAAGTAAGTTTGTATATATCTAAGAAAGTATGGTAAGTAAAGACGCAAATGAATTGAACTATTCATAAACACTAGTATGTAAAGATGTAAGCATGCAAAAAAGCCGGACTTTTCATCAACAGTTTGCACTTGATTTGAGTTCCATTTCCTAGCAAAAGAAAAATGTTGATGTATGCATTTTATAAAGTTGAAAAAACCTACAGTATGAGGTTCAATGATGATGTTTCAAGTTATTGAAATTAACAGCTTTAACCTGCGCGATTGGTTCAATGTTAAGGGGTCTCAGGGGTTCAATAATGGCAGTCCTGAGCTGGATTCTCACCCAGCATAAAAATACCCAAGTTTAAATAATGTTTATAATTAATTGCATATATTCAAAATTTATCTTACAATAATAATGGCAATCCTGAGCCGGATTCTCACCCAGCATAAAAATACCCAAATTTGAATAATGTGTATAATTAATTACATATATTCAAAATTTATCTTACAACTATGAGTTCAAAGTACTAACGATCAGATTAAAAAAAAAAAAAAACGTGACAACTTTGACCAATGCATCAGAAGTGAGCTATAATTTTAATTTAATTTTCTTTGAAATCAAGTATGCTTATTTTCTCAATCTGTAGGGCATTTAATTTTCTTATTGGAGAGTAGTCTTCTATACCATCTAAGTCATCCTAGTACACTTTTTGATATTCCATGCCATTGAAATTTTCTTTGACTTCCATGCCTTATCATTATACATGTTTGACATAACCACATATTTCAATTTCAATTCATGTTGACATTATATATCCATTTTATATACGTATGATTCGTATAAACTCATATAAATATTGTCTATTTTGTATATTTTTATTTATGATATTATTCATATCTGTCACTACCTGTCGTAACTCATGTAGATATTATCTGCTTTGCACATTCTCCTTGTAATTATCGGTTCTTTTTCCCATTTTTATGGATTTTTTTTTTCCGTTGAAATGTCTTTTCTGAGTTCGGGTTTTGTCCCTTCGGGTTATCTTGAGTGCTCAAGAATAGTTCCCGACACTCTTTTTTTTGGAGATTGGTATTGTCCTCGTGGGGACCGCGTCATCTTCTTTCTTTTTCCAGTATTTTTCTTTTTCCGTTCATTTTTTGTTTATCGTTTCTTTTTGCGTAACCTTATGGTTTGTACTCGGATTTGATTCCGGCTTTGCAAGCATTCATTACATTTAATTTCCATTAACTACGTAATTTTACTTTTGTAGAAAAATATTCTACTTGTTTGCATTTCATGTAAGGGTATAGATGCATGGTTTCTTCGGAAACATTTTTGCTTTTTGGGGTAATTGTGTAATTAACTTTTGTAATTATTTTTTACCTTAGGGACCTTTTTATAATTTATTTGTGAGATATTTTGGAGGAGGGACCTTTTTGTAATTTTTAGAAAGTGTGACAAGTGTCACAGTTTCATTGGTCCACTTGTAGGCTTGTCATTGGTGACACTTGGAAGCCTTGAATGATGACATGTGGAGGGTGAGGACTCACCCATTTGTTAACTTAGGATTGGTACACTTGTTGGCCTTGGATGAGGGCAAGTGTAAGGCTTGGATTAAGCCTTGGGAGGAGGCTTTAGATGGTGACAAGTGTAGGCTTAGGATGTAATCTTGTGGGAAGGTCTTGTTAGTTGACAAGTGGAGGGGTGAGATGAGTTTTGTGTATGTAAGAGGTAATGCTAGCACACATAGTGCTTAGTTAGTGGAGGAATACACCATTCTCCATTAACTTCTCTTCCTTCTCTTTCTCTTACCCTAGCCACCACCATAGTTAAACCTTGAAACCCTAGCCTCCACATCTCATTTTTTAGTCCTTTCCTTTGAAGCTTTGGTCTTCCACCTTGAAGATCAAACCTTCATCTATTCATTCTCTAGAACACCTTTGCTTAGTTTTACATTTTACACTTGTTTGCTTTGGATTCTAGAGATTCAATTCTCCAGTGAGGTAGGGGTTGTTGTATGTTGATTTCCTAAATGTTTCAATTATTTTTGGGGCTTAATATATATTGTGTACATGCTTATTGAATCATAGTCTTGCATATAGATGGATGATTTGACTTAGGGTTTAATGATTTAAAAGCATGTTTAGTATATATATATATATATATATATATATATATATATATATATATATATATTTGTATATCATGTTGTAAGTAAATTATTTCATTTACTAGATTTCTAAGTTTTAGATATTTTGTTGTTGTGATGATGAAATCTTGAATAATATGAATAATGTTTACCTTGAAGGCTTATTACTAGATTATAGTATATTTAGTAATTATAACTAGTATGATAGTAACTTGATTTAATTAATATTTAGAAATTCAAAGCATATATAGCTTATAAATATTGTAAAGAGATGTTATTTGATTTAATAACTTGTTAATTCCTAGAGATTTATCTTGTGTATTACTATGCTTATCTTAGAAGCTTGTTACTAAGTTGTAGAATATTTAGTACTTGTGACATACGTGATAGTAGCTTGATTTAGTTGGTTTATAGTATCATTATTTGATGTAGCAAGTCTCACATTGAAGACTTGACAATATGTATATAATTGTATGTGTAACGAATTGCACATTAAAGATTCAACATGATGTGTGCCATTGTAGATATGAAACCTTAGGACATGGTTTGTGTGGTTTCACCCTGCTTGTGCTTGGTAGGTAGTTTCATGCATTGTTGTTGAGTATATATCATAAACTTGTTGATTTTAGGAAAGTTTGTAAGGACGTGAAAAATATGACGACTAGGGCTCGGCTCTAATACGGGAGATAAGAGTTCTCCCTACAACATAGTGTGCACTAGGTAGTGATATACGCTGAAAAGTGTGCATTTAAACCCCTTAAGCTTAGGTATTCTAGGACCTTTATCTATCTTATTTTCCCGTCTTAGACTAATTTCATGTTATTGCCTTTTTCAGGTGCTTATCCCAAAAATAAGCTAATTCAGCCAAATAAGAGTATAAAGAAGCTAACTCAAGCTGGATGGAAGAAAGGAGCAAAGTAGAAGCAGAGTGTGGAAAACAGCAAGTTCAATCGATCTCAACATTCCTTCGATCGATCAAAGCAAGATCGATCTAGACATTTCAAGATGGATCCCAGCCCTTGTTCTTATCTAAAAGATTCCATCATCTTTGATCAATCCAACATTCTTTTGATCAATCGAAATTGCTTGAAAGAATCCTCACCTACCACCCCACCTATCACTTTTGTCTCTTTCCTAAAATATCCCAAAATATCTCAGAGATTTGTCTTTATTCAAACAGCTGCCGCCAAGGATGATCGATCTCTGCAGCATTCGATGAATCTCACCTAAGTTCGATCTATCTCACCGCAGTTCGATCGATCGAACCTCCTCAAGTCCGAAAAAAAATAAGTTTCATCTCATTAAAAGTTGTCTCATGGTGTAATCATTAGAGGAGCCCTTGTGCACGAGTCCAGACCATTGGGTATGACACTTGAGCTACCTATATAAAGATTTAAGCTACTTTTTACATATATACTTAGAAACATTCTTAGAAAGGAAAAAAAAAGAGGAGGAGAGGTTAGAGATACATTCTTGGGAGTTCTTCCATTCTTCTAGGGTTTCCATCAAGAAAGAGGTCATTCCTACCATGGAGATAGCCCTTGAGGGTTGGATGGCTACTTCAATGAGTGGCTAAACATCTTCTTGGGACTAGAGTTAGCCCTAAGCATGCCTTCTAGACTCTAATGCTTTGTATTTTGAGGGGATTTGTGTTATAATCTTGTCTTGACACTTATTTTATATATGAATTTTATTTATTCAATGATTTGTGTAGTTTAATACTTCCAATTGATCATTTCACTCTATCTATATGTCTATGTATGTTAGAATAGATGTTCATGTGTTTATCTCTAGTTTTTGTGTTATTGATGCATGTTTATGTGTGTTAATGCTATGGATCTATAGATTGTCAATGCATAGTGCTTAATAGAATACTATTGTGGTTTATTTGATGGTTCATACTCATGTCTTGATGGATTGTGCCTCTCCCTTAGTTTATTTAGTTTAATTTTCATGCCCTTAGCTTAGTTGTAGTGTAGTTACCTTAGTTGTTAGATAGGAGGACAATATATGCTTGTTGTTTGATGTTCCATGCTTATAAATGCAAGCAGTATTATTCTCTAACCATGTAATGTGTTTGGATTGTGAGCTTAAAGGAAATATTAATGGCTTAGTTTGATGTATTATGCTATTTACTAGGTTACTTAGACAATATATGTTTAATTGGTCATCCATGCTTGTTGAAACAATCAATCACACACTCTCAAATTGTAACACATCTTTCCCCTCATTAATTATACATTGAATTTCTAGAGTGGTGATGTTTAGTGGTGACCTCTAGACCCCAAGACCTCACTCTCTTGTTTTCTCTAAATTTCATTTAAATTGCTTATTTTACATTGAACTTTTTTAGTTTAGTTTGTAGTCTAATCAACCAAACAATCCACTTTTGATCACTCGACCTACTAACCTATATATTGTTTCCATTGCTAGTGCACCCACAATCCCTTGGGACGATCCCTACTCACCCTAGCTATATTTTTAGTTAGAGGTAGTAGTGGCACTTATAAATTTAAAACTTGGCCACACTATTTTGCACAAATTTGGTTGTACATCGACGACCACACCAAGTTTTTGGCGTCGTTGCAGGGGATTGAATTGGCAACGCTGTGTTTTGGAAATAATTAGGAATTAGTACTCTTTTGATCGTGTCTTTTCTTTACTTTATTTTTTGTTATTTATTGTGTTTGTTCTTATTTGGCTAGGTGAATTGAGCAAAGGAGGATTAAAAGCAAGGAAGTCAAATGAAGTTAAGCAAAAGCAAAAAGGGCTAAAATCTAAAAATAATTGCAAAGCATAGCAAGGCTTGAAAATTGAAAATGAATTGAAGTTGCTTGAGGACCCTTTGTGAGATCTTTCTAACTCAATCTCTAGTTAAATCGTCGACTCGCGTGGTGGCAAGTTTTTTAATTCTTAGATAAATCGTGAGCCCGCGTGGAGGCAATTTAATTTTATTTGCATGTTGTTCAAGCATGGGAGTATGGGATCAATGTATGTGGAGAATGTTTGTTAATTGATTTGTAGTGGGGGCGAAGTGATTGTTATTTGCTTGTTATTTGTTTAGCTAGTGTATGCATGGTCGTAGGTCATTAAATCCTACTCTTGTCCCTCCTAATTTGCATCTTGAATCGGTTGTTCGTAATCCCAGGGGAAGAGGTAGTTCTCATCACTCCATTTCACCAATGGAGGAACTAAATGAAGACCATGTGGAGGACCTTGGTCACATAGACCAACAAGGCATCCTCTACCCTAATGTGCATCATGAAAACATTCAAGTACCATTGGGCATACCTAGACCATTCTTTCACCCACAACAACAAGGCCAAGTTCCATTGGGAATGCCTCAGCCAAGTTTTGCTCCACAACCTCCCATGGTTCAAGCTAATCAAGGTGTTCGTTTAGCACCACCAATTGTGAATCCTCTCATTGCTTTAAGAGACCATTATGTGCCTAATGAATACAATGCACCCATTTGCATTCAATTACCCCCATTTAGAGCACATCACTATGAGATTAAACCACAAACCATTCAAATGCTTCCTAATTATCATGGACTTCCAAGTGAAGAACCTTACAAGCATTTGGATGAGTTTCTTGAAGTGTGTTCCACCGTAAAATACACTGACATGCCGGAAGAGGTTTTAAGACTTAAAATTTTTCCTTTCACCCTAAAAGACAAGGCAAAATATTAGTTCAATAATCTTAGGTCTTTTTCGATAACTTCTTAGGCAGAAATGTAACAAGAGTTCTTGAAAAAGTACTACCCGGTTTCTAAGACCAATGCCATGAGGACTTTCATTCATGAATTTTCTCAAGGGGATGGGGAAATGTTTCATGAGGCATGGGAAAGGTTTAATGATTTGCTTAGGAAATGCCCACATCATGACATACCTAAGTGGCAACTAGTTAATATTTCTTTGAAAGTTTACCGGATAATCACAAGGGTATGGTTGATGTATCTATGGGTGGCTCTTATCTTGACAAGCATGAAAATGATGTGTGGCAATTGTATGAAAGTATGAGTGAAAATTCAATACATAGATCCTTATCTTCTAAAAATGGTAGAAACTTGGGTGGAAGGAAGAATATCGGCTTATATCAAGTTGACAATTCCAATGATATAGCCGCCAAGATGAAATCCTTATCTCAAAGATTTGACCAATTCTTGATCAACCAAACTTCGGCGAATCAAATGTCTTCCTCCCCTAATCATGTTCATCATCGTGCATCTAATGAATCTTGTATGATTTGTTCAAGTGTTTTACATTTTACTTCCAATTGTCCCTATAGACATGTGCTAAGTGAAAACTATGAGCAAGTCAATGCTACATTTGTCAACCAAGGGAATAATCCCTATGGCACTCATTACAATCCAAGTTTGAGGAACCATCCAAATTTCTCTTGGAAAAGCCAAGGGGAAGGCTCAAACCCTCCCCAAGGTGGTTTTCAAGGGAAGTATGTTCTATCTCCAATGCAAGGCTAAGGTTTCCAAGGTTTTAGATCATCATCATTTCAATCACATGGCAATTAATTTTTTAATTCTCATTTTCCTAACCAATCATCATATTCTCAAGGAAATTCTAGGAGTCTCGCTTTTGAAGAGAAAATGTTGACCGCTCTAGGCACTCTAAAGGCGAATACTTAATTGCTTCATTCCCATTCTCAATCCATTGCTAAGCTACAAATCCAAGTCGGGCAAATAACTAGTACCTTAAATGCTAGAGAGAAAGGGAAGATGTCGTTGAATGCACCACCAAAGCAACAATGTGTTGTAAAGACTCATTCATCATCGGAAGGCCACACAATCGAACATGTCAATGCGGTGACAACTTTGAGAAGTGGAAAGATTGTGGACAACCAAGTGAGTATGTCCAATGAAGTGTGATACCCCTCGGATCCGAGACACGAGTTGATCAGGCCCAGGCCCAAACTAGAGGGAATATCAAACAATTAATATTTAAAACGAACACAGAATACAAGTTGAAATAATATGAAGTAAATAAAAATAGCTGGAAAGAATTCTAATTTAAAATCCTCAAAATAGTCTTGCTCAAATCCATTAATCCAAAACCTCCATTTATTTAACAACTCGAGAATCCATCTAGTGGACCCCTAATAAAAATCCCAACTGTAAAATAAAACAACTGTAATCAAAATCCAAAGCTATTATAATAGTAGTCCTACGTAGTTGGTGGAATAGAAGTCTATATCTGCTCTGCACAACCAAGCTCTAACCCTGGAACTGACGAGTACCTGAAAAATAAAAGAGTGGGTTAAGTCCACATGCAAGTCATATTCTACTACGATCCAAACATAAACCCGATACGCAGATACATCTTAGATAAACTGAACAATATCTAGAGTAGTCCATATATGTATAAGTACACACTATAGGACGCTCACTAGCCTAATAGGTCTGTCTCAGCCTGAGTAGAGATACCATGTAAATCGCACATAATGTGGTCATATGTACCTAGACCTACCAGGGAACAACACCTCTGTCCAGTTATCCATCCTCGGTGATATACGCACCCTAACCATGGTCTTGAGACTCAAGCTCATACCATGGCACTATAATGATATGTATATAAAGTCCATATACTCCTAATACAAAATATCATCCATCTGTTGTAGTGGTCTGATATAAGTATAACAATTCATCCAGAAATCAGAAAGGTTATTCAATTCTTTATTGATATGACACAAATATGAGTAGGACTGAACCTTTATGGTAAATCCACACCTCAATCCTGAATAGGTAGGTTATAGTATTTGAACTAATCCATACCTAGTATGCCACCATCCCATACCGGTGCATACCATCCTCCATCTAGTATAGTTAACAAATCAATAATAAATACTCATCAACCTTACTCCAAAATAAGAATAAACACAGTATATTATATGTATGACCAGTTTATGCATCCAATTTAAGATTTAGAAATCTTGTTCCAGTCCTTTAAATTAATGAAGTAAGACTACGCATTTAACTCCTCCAAACAGTCCATAGATTTATGTAGTTATATAAATTACCACATCAAGTACTCCAACTTAAGCATAAATATTTTAAGAAATCAACTATGCTCAATACAGTGTTACAACACGATTAACAGTATTAAATCATGTAAATACAAATTGCTAAAAATTTAAGTAGGCAATTTAAACTAACTGTCCAACCTTCCACATGCAAGCTTCCTGTTTAATCCTATATTGTTTCATGTTTCAACATAATTATATTAACATGTTTCCCAATATTTCTACATGCTTATAACAATTATGTAAACCATGAACTGCAATCTAAACAATTTAAAATTAATCCAAACTGCCCAACAGAACCCCAAACCATCGAAAAATCATAAAACTAGAGGAACAGCCGCCTCCAAAACAAGGGAGCCGGCTCTCCCCTTGGTGGAGCCGGCTCCACCCATGTGGGAGCTGGCTCTCTCATCCCTAGAGCTGGCTCCCCCCTTTGGCGAGCCGTCTCTTTTCCGTTGAGATCCGTAACGCCTTTCCGGTTGTCTTCTTCGCCTCCGGTGACATGCAAGATCCTCTGTACAGTTTTTATTTAACTACCTAGGGTTCCATTGATGTCCAGAATTAATGATAAACATGCCTCCAATCCCAAATACACAAAGGTTATGCAAGATTAAAACCAACCCAAGTAGATTTGCAAGCATGAATAACTTTCAATCACAAAACAGTTTTGAATACAATGATTTAAACTTAATTTAGACATGCTTGTATGAATAAAATAAATTCAATTTTAAGTCCTGGAGACCACCTAAGCATGCATAGAACACAGGCTTAAGGGGAAGAGTAGAATAGAGACTTGCCTTTGAGACTTTGGATTAAAATCTATAACTATCGTCTCTATCAACTCCGGTAACGTCAGTTGTGTTAAATGACCTTTGCTGCTCCTAGTTCAGTCCAGTAGCACACACCAAACTTCCCTCCTTGATTCGGTCTTAGCTTAAACCCAAAACCCCAACCTTCCTCTCTTTATCTCCCTCTGTAATTCTCTGTATCTCATGGTTTCTCTGTTTTACAGAATTTGGCTTATATTTCTAAAACCCTAAACCCCCATATTGCTTATATTTATAGGTGTATAACAATAACCCTAGTCCATGAATAATTAGAGACTAAACCTTAATTCCAATCCTAGTCGGCCTATGAAACGATCGAAATTGCAACATACGGCGACTTACTATACAAACCTTAAGTCGGCTATATTAAATCGTAAAACCCTAACTGAAGTTACGTAAAACAATCTAGCAACTAAATAGTTTAAATAATTAGCAGTTAAATAATTACCACAGTTAATTACAAATAAAAATAATAATACAATTAACACACAATAATAAATCAACGTAAATAAGTCAAATAATACACATAAAATAATCAAATCAATTTTAATTGAAAAATCAATTAATAAACACAAATAAATAATTAAACAACCAAAATTAGCAATTAAACAAATAAAAAGACAGCAAAATAACAATTAAAAATGCCGAGACTATCCTTTTTAAATTAGGGGTATTACATGAAGAAAGTGAACCGGTGCAACCAAAAGTTGACACCCATCCCGTTTTACATCCTATTCCTCCTTCATTGCATGTGCATGACCCTTTGTTGAAAAAGTAATGGAAAATGATTTGAACAAAGTTTTGAAAGATGATTTGAAAATTTTTTGTGACAGTTTGAAAAATTCTTGTGTTGAAGATTCTTCAAAGAAAGATTTTGAAAAAACTTTTGAGCCTAAAGTTCTATTTTCGGATGCCTTGAAAGGGTCCATTTCTTTTGAAAAATAAAAGACCAAGACCAATGAAATCATTGAAATGTTTAGACAAGTAAAGACTAATCTTCCACTTTTGGATGCAATCAAGCAAATTCTGGCTTATGCTAAGTTCTTGAAAGATCTTTGCACCCAAAAAAGGAAGAACAAAAGCCAAGCACCAAAGAAAGTGGTCTTGACCAAGCAAGTGAGCTCCATTTTGCAACACAACACTCTCCCAAAGTTTAAGGATCCCGGTTCACCTATTACCTTTTGCATAATCGGTGACCATGTCATTAATCGGGCTCTTCTAGACTTAGGAGCAATCATTAACCTTCTTCCCTAATCGGTATATGTCAAATTGGGCTTAGGAGACTTGAAACTGACGTCGGTAGTTTTGCAACTTGCCGACCGATCCATCAAAAAGCCCCAGGGTATCATAGAGGATGTTTTGATTAAGATTGATAAGTTATTCTTCCCCGTTGATTTTGTTGTCATAGACACGGAACTGGTTCCAAACCCCAATAGCCAAATTCCCATTATCCTTGGCCATCATTTCTTGGCAACCGCAAATGCCAACATAAATTGTAGGACGGGGATAATGAAAATCTCATTTGGGCATATAAAAGTGAAATTGAACATCTTTAATCCGACCCCGAATTCCATAGACAAGCATGAAGAAGTATGTGTTGTTGAAAAATGCATTGACAATGATTGTGATAAAGTTGAGTCCTTACTTAGAAGTGGAATTTCTAAAAGTCTATCTTTAAACTTGAATTCAAAGAAAATTGTTTCAAAACCTTGTGTTGAAAGGGCATGGAAGCCCAAGAATTGCCTTGATGAAAGACCGTCAATTCCTTTTGATCCAAATCCAACAAGTTACTTAAAGAACTATTTGTTGGATAGGGTTCAAAGTGTTTTTCACCTCGCCAAGGAAGGGATGTATAACAAGATATTTGATCCAGGCTAAAAGAGTCCAATGTCTTGCTAGAGACGTTAAAGATTAGCAATGCTTCGTAGGGTTTAGAACCCTATTCCTTCTTTATTTCTATTTTATCTTTCGTTTCTTGCGACGTCTAGATATATTCTGGGTTCATAAACATTGTTGGGGATTTTGGTTGAAAATATCTGCACTTTCAGTTCTGAAATAGGCATCTTGTGCCTGTTTGATCTATCTCAAAAGAGGTTCAATCGATCGAACTTCATTCATGCATCAAATCTGCATATTTCACCTCTCTGTCCCATTGTGAGAAATGTTTTGTGATCGATCTGAAATTCCAAGATCGATCCAAATTCTTCTTGGATCGATCTTCAGTTCCAACACTTAGAAAATTTTTGAACCCTGCATAAAACAGCTTTCTGTCTGACCATTCGAACTTGTCTGTAGGTTTTTACCTATTCAATCGATCGAAGCATCTTCCAGATCGATCTTGGATTGATCGATCTGTGTTCCTTTGTTGACTTTGACTTTGACTTTGACTTTGACTGTATTTTGATTTTGATTTTATTTTATTTTATTTTCAAAAAAAAAACCTCAAAAAGATGTATTTTAATCTTTAATTTAATTTTATTTTTATTTTTCTAAAAATCTAAAATAAATGAATAAATATTATGCACACAAATCTACACCATCCATACAAAGATCAATTGAACTTAGTCCTGATCGATCTGATAGAGATTGATCTCACTCAAGTCATGATCGATCGAATTTCACAGATTTACATATGCACACTTCACACACCATCCATAGTGTTCATGCTAGTTTCTTGATACCCAATGCCTGTGTTTTCCACATTGGATGCATTCCACACTCATACTATTGAGCATACTTCACTTAGTCACTGTTTACTTGGCTGCATGATCACTTGCGTAGATTCATGATTATTACTCTGAGTTGTTTATCTTATTTGACATACATGTTTCTATATATGTGCTTCAAATCTCTATTATTTGTTGTTGACTTTGCAAGTGTTTCGTTCTTTTGTAGGCTATGGCACGGGTTAAGACAGTTGCCCGTCGACAATATGGGCGGAGAGTGAGACCCCGTTTAAATGAGGAGGCGGGACCTTCACATGTTCCAGATCCATCTCCAGAGCATGTTGAGTATGTTGAGTAGGCTGAGCAGCCTGAGCATTTAAGTAGTATGAGGAGCCAGCTCTGGCTCAATCTGACTGCTCTGTCTCTTCTACCTCTACCTCTTCCTCGTCTTATTTTGATGAGGCTAAGCATACATCTTCTCCGTCTCCACCACCGGCAGAGCCAGGCTAGATTAAAAATCGGCCTCTCTCGAGATACTCACGCTTTTCAGTAGCGCATGAGTCAGTTTTTGATATTAATTTCTTCTCCCGGTCAGTCTTGACTCGGGCAGCTTTTGAAGACATTGAGCGGCGCGGCATTTCAGCCATTCTGGCACCAGTTACTTATCCTGTCTTCTTGTGGCTAGTTCAGATATTCTTCCAGAACCTCAGGCATGCCTTGGGTAATCTATCAGAGTTGCAGACTACCATCGATGGCTACCCCATCTGGATTACAGTTGATACATTAGCCAGATCTTCTTGGTGCCCGCATGTCTGCCCTCCTGAGCTTTATTATCCTATTTTGTAGAGGTCTTCTGACGTAGACATAGCCGTTGCATTGACAGGCCACTATGCAGCTAGCAAGACATTCACCACTCGGACTTATCTGCCTGACGACCTATGGTTTTTCGATTCGGTCTTATACTGAAATGTGTTTATGGTAGGGCATAAGATCCAGAGGCATTCTGATTTTCTAGCCGCCCTCTATGCTTTTTACACGGGGCACTGGGTATTTATCCCGGCACTCTACTAGAGTGTCATGATAAAGCTCTACACAGACTACATTAGCAAAGCGAAACCCAAATGGGCTAAGTACCTTCCATTCGCTCATCTTATTACTCAGATCCTGCGGGACTAGCGCTGCCCTTTCCATCCATAGGAGTGTCATGAGACAGAGGCCTGCAGCTTTCTCAAGAAGAACTGGAATAAAAGCTACAATGCTCTTATCAAGAGCCTAGAGTAGGATGCTGTTTTGGTAGCTGAAGAGGCAGAGCTTGCAGAGATGGAGGTAGCAGCAGCAGCAGCAGCACTAGTAGAGCATGATCCAGCAGACCCACCGACGACTGCGGACATGCATATGGATATTGATCTGGAGCAAGAGCCAGCACAAGAGTCACCACATCACTCTCAGGTAGGGTCGCCATTACATTTCCTGGAGCTTAGTCAGGATGACCATCATTCTCCTAACCCTGTCATGCCTGACGCTCCAGTTCCGACACCCGGCCTAGGAGAGCGTATACAGACCTTGGAGGACGCCGTTGTCTCTCTTTGATCCGATGTGGCCTCCCTCAGTACTGATGTGGCATCTCTCCGCTCAGATGTCATGGTTACACTGCGAGATATATCCAGAGATATCCGGGGATCACGCCCTGCTCTCCCAACCTCCTCTGCCTGATCTCTCTATCTCTTTACTCTTATCATTTTTATATATCTGTGATATTTGACTATTCTATTTAT
The DNA here is from genome assembly GCF_030987335.1 of Cornus florida. NCBI lineage: Eukaryota > Viridiplantae > Streptophyta > Magnoliopsida > Cornales > Cornaceae > Cornus > Cornus florida. The sequence continues at coordinate 91,985,918 of NW_026775581.1, forward strand.
ACTATTATGATATTTTTGCGGCCAGTCTGTTGGTCCAAACACTGTGATGTACATTATTTTTCTTTCTCTACATGTTATTTTTTGGATGTTATACCTTTATATTAAGATATTTGTCTATGATTAACTCCAATTTATCAAGTGCATCCCAGTAACTTCAGTGAGAGAGAGTGCTGCCCAAAATTTTTTCAAGACCACCCTTATTCCTCTCTCCTTAGTTCATTTATTATCCCATTTACACTTGCATGTCCACTGTGCACTATTATTATCCTTTTGTTATTCAATGAGTTTTATCCAAGTGCCATCTTTTCAGGACCACAGTTAATCTCGAGTTTAGGGGGGTTATACTACCCACTTTGGATACTTGTGTCCCAGCCATTCTTTGCCATAGTTGCACTGGTATACTCTTTCCTTTGCTCTCTTTGCACATTGAGAACATTGTACCATTTAAGTTTGGGGGTAATGGTGTTAATTGCAGTGTTTGCTTTCAATTCAAAATTTTAAGCATGACTTGTGTATTTGAGGGATTTTCTATAATTGGTCCATAACTAGCTATGATTTTGATCTTTTGAGGACTATATTGCTTAGAATTTAAAAATTGCTTGACTTGAGAGTTCAATACTCCTTATATGCCTTGTGGATGCCATTTTGAGTAAATTTTTCGAAAGATTAATATCTTGCTTGCACTTGTGGTCCACATCATCCTGATTTTTTGATTACTTTGAGATTCACTCTAGGATTCTACACTAGCACAAGCGCATACTAGTATTCATTTGTGGGGTACATGCTTTGTTAATTATTGAATTGGTTAGATCCTAATTGGGCTAGTAGTGCATTGAAAGCTTTCATTTTGATAAAGGTGGATAACAAACCCTTTTCATTGAGTAGCCGGGATTCTATCCTCATCAAGCATTGAATTTCTCGCGCCGAAAGATGGAGGGCCCAAACTCTAGGTTAATAATTGAATGCCATTTAAAAAAAAAAAAAAAAGTGAGAAATTCTCCCAAAAGGTGAGAAGTGGGAAATGATTAGATGGAGATTGTTTTGATTTGTAGCCTAGTTGATTTGAGCTTGTAAGTCCTTATGGGTGTTTTAACACCTAGTACCCTAAAGCCGTCTGGTTTGGGAGTCATTGACCTAACGCTTGACCTCATGGATCGCTAGAAAACTTAATAAATCAACACATTGCACTATACTTTCATCTTTGATCCTTAGGTTAATATATATATATATCGAGTGAAAAGAATAAGCGCACCTAGATCAATAAAGCTTTAATAAAAAGTCAACTCTTTGTTTTGATGATCGGAACTAGATTTGTATGCTAGTTTGAGGGTAAGGATGTGATCATTTCTTTAGTTGGCTTAGATAGCAACATATTTGATGCCGGTCCAATTAAAAAGGATTCTAGAGTTGCTTTGATTTGCATGATCATTTTCTTGATGTGTGGAGGACCATACTTACTTGCTTAATGTTGAGATTTTGGGAGATTGCTTGGAAATGGTTGAAAAATTATATACTTGAGGTAGTTTTCTCCCAATGCTTGTTTGGAATATTGGTGCCTCTTTTGTGAGAATGAGCTTAATGTTTGTAGATATCATTTCTGGAAACCTTTACGAGACTTCACTCATCCACTAGGGGTAACCTAGGGGTTCAAAAGGCTTGTTGCATGCGCTAAATGCAATCGTGTTCCCAACGAAAGTGGTGTTATCCATTTATTGCTTTCTAGATTCGTAGTTGTATAGTTGTTCATTTCATTCCTTTACTTCGTAGTTCATTGCTAGGGACTAGCAATATTTAAGTTTGGGGGTGTGATGAGCGCTGAAAAGGGCGCATTAAAACCCCTTAAGCTTAAGTATTCTAGGACCTTTATCTATCTTATTTTCCCATCTTAGACTAATTTCATGTTATTGCCTTTTTCAGGTGCTTATCCCAAAAATAAGCTAATTCAGCCAAATAAGAGCATTAAAGAAGCTAACTCAAGCTGGATGGAAGAAATGAGCAAAGTGGAAGCAGAATGTGGAAAACAGCAAGTTCGATCGATCTCAACATTCCTTCGATCGATCAGAGCAAAATCGATCTAGACATTTGAAGATGGATCCAAGCCCTTGTTCTTATCCAAAAGATTCCATCATCTTCGATCGATCCAACATTCCTTCGATCGATCGAAATTGCTTGATCTTATCCTCACCTACCACCCCACCTACCACTTTTGTCTCTTTCCCAAAATATCTTAGAGATTTGTCTTTATTCAAAAAGGCACCACCAAGGATGATCGATCTCTGTAGCATTCGATGGATCTCACCTAAGTTTGATCGATCTCACCACAGTTCGATCGATTGAACCTCCTCAAGTGCGAAAAAAAATAAGTTTCAGCTCATTAAACGTTGTCTCATGGTGCAATTATTGGAGGAGCCCTTGTGCACGAGTCCAAACCATTGGGTGTGACACTTGAGCTACCTATATAAAGATTTAAGCTACTTTTTACACATATACTTAGAAACATTCTTAGAGAGGAAGAAAAGAGAGAAGGAGAGGCTAGAGATACATTCTTAGGAGTTCTTCCATTCTTCTAGTGTTACCATCAAGAAGGAGGTCATTCCTACCATGGAGATAGCCCTTAAGAGTTGGATGACTACTTCAATGAGTGGCTAAACATCTTCTTGGGGCTAGAGTTAGCCCTAAGCATGCCTTCTAGACTCTAATGCTTTGTATTTTGAGGGGATTTATGTTGTAATCTTATCTTGACACCTATTTTATATATGAATCTTGTTTATTCAATGATTTGTGTGGTTTAACACTTCCAATTGATCATTTCATTCTATTCATATGTCTATGTCTGTTAGAATAGATGTTCATGTGTTTATCTCTAGTTTTTGTGTTATTGATGCATATCTATGTGTATTGATGCTATGGATCTAGAGATTGTCAAGGCATAATACTTAATAGAATACTATTGTGTTTATTTGATGGTTCATACTCATGTCTTGTTGGATTGTGCCTCTCCCTCTGTTTATTTAGTTTAATTTCCAAGCCCTTAGCTTAGTTGTTGTATAGTTACCTTAGTTGTTAGATAGAAGGATAATCCATACTTGTTGTTTGATGTTCCATGCTTATAAATACAAGTAGTATTATTTTCTAACCATGTGATGTGCTTGGATTGTGAGCTTAAAGGAAGGATTAATGGCTTAGTTTGATGTATTGTGCTATTTACTATGTTGCTTAGACAATATATGCTTAATTGGTCATTCATACTTGTTGAAACAATCAATTACACACTCTTAAATTGCAGCACATGTTTCCCCTCATTAATTATACATTGAATGTCTAGAATGGTGATGTTTAGTGGTGACCTGATGAGCACTGAAAAGTGCGCATTTAAACCCGTTAAGCTTAAGCATTCTAATACCTTTATCTATCTTACTTTGCCGCTTTAGACTTATTACGTGTTATTTATATTTTCAGGCACTAATCCCAAAATTAAGCTAACTCAGCCAAATAAGAGCTTAATTGAAGCAATCCTGAGATAAACCAAAGGAGGGAGCAAAGTGGAGAAAGAAAGGAGCAAAAAGGAATCAAGTTGTGCAGCTGAAAAGTTCGATCGATCCAATTTAGAGTTCGATCGATCGAACATCTATGATCGATCACAGTATTTCTCGATAGATCCAACCTTGGCCTTTGCTGAAATTCCAAGTTCGATCGATCCAACATCACCTTCGATCGATCGAACCCTATTTTGTCCTATTCAAATGATTAATCTTATCGACAGCTGTACGCCTACCAACCACTTTTGTCCTTTTTCCCATAAATATCTTCGAAATATCTCAGCCTTGTCCTTATCCGAAGGAGTCAGACCACTTCGATCGATCTAAGATGCAGTTCGATCGATCGAACCCATCTTCGATCGATCCAAGTTAAGGTTCGATCGATCGAACTTCCTCCAGCGAGAAAAAGTTAAAGTCCAGCTCATTTATTCTGTCCTTCATCCAATCATTGGAGAATATGCCTTGCACGACCACAGCTTATCATAGGGTGTATTTGACCTACCTATATAAGGAATATGATACACTTTTTGGAGGAAGTCTCTAGAGTCTCTTGTCACACATTGAAAATCATCTTGGAGGCTATTCTTGGAGAGAAAGAAGGGAGGAAGCTAGAGCAACCATTGGAGGAGATCTTCACCAACAAGGAGCAGCCATGGAGTTAGCCCTTGAGGGTTGGATCATCACTACCATGAGTGGCTAGACATCTTCTTGGGGCTAGAGTTAGCCCCAAGCATGCTTTCTATACTCTAATCTTGTGTATTATTGAGGGATTAGTGTTGTATGATACATCTTGATATTCATGTATATATAAATTTTGATTATTTCATGGTTTGTATGGTTAAATGCTTCCAATTGTCTATTCTATTCTATCCATATGTCTATGTATGCTAGAGTAGGATATTCATGTGTTTATTTCTAGATTTAGTGTTTTTGATGCATGTCTATGTGTATTGATGCTATAGATCTAGAGATTATCAAGATGATATGCTTAATGAATGCTATTTTGGTTCATTTGATGGTTTATGCCTATTCTTGATGGTTTGTGCCTCTCCCCTAATCTAGATAGCTTTATTTTCATGCTAGTAGTGTAGATTTAGTGTAATGATAGTATAATGTTGGATGGGAGGACAATCTACTCTTGATGTTTGATGTTCCATGCTTGTGAGTCCAAATGGCATATTCCTCTAATATTGTATTGCATGTGGATTGTGAGCTTAATGAAGGACTAATGACTTGTTTTGATCTATTGTGCTATCCCCATGTTGTCTAGACAATATATGCTCTATTGTTTAGATATATTGTGCTCTTCACATGATGTTTAGACAATACTTGCTTGATTTGTCATCCTTGCCAATTGAATCAACCTAATGCACACACACCCTTATCATATTGCAACACATCCATTACCCTCAATTGATCACTTGTTAGTAGTATAGAAAAGTATTGCTTGGTGGTGATCTCTACACCCCAAGACCTCTCTCTCTCTTGTTTACCTCATATTATTTTATTTAGTTGAATTCAATTTAGCTTAATCAACCAACCAACCAATTGTGTGATCACTCGACCTACTAACCCTAATTACCATAGTTTCACAATTCGATACACCATCAAATCCCTTGGGACGATCCCTACTCGCCCTATCTATATTTTATATAGAGAAAGGTAGTAGTGGCTTTCTATAAATGTAAAACTTGGCCACCTCCTAAATTCACAACTCTTCAAGCTTGACTTGGCATCGCGACCCTTGTAAAAGAGGACCGATCATGACCTCTAGACCCCAAGACCTCACTCTCTTGTTTTCTCTAAATTTTATTTAAATTGCTTATTTTACACTGAACTTGTTTAGTTTAGTTTCTAGTCTAATCAACCAAACAATCCACTTTTGATCAATTGACCTACTAACCTATATATTATTTCCATTGCTAGTGCACCCACAATCCCTTGGGATGATCCCTACTCACCCTGGCTATATTTTTAGTTAGAGGTAGTAGTGGCATTTGTAAATTTAAAACTTTGCCACACTATTTTGCATAAATTTGGTTGTACATCGACGACCACACCAGGTAGTATCTTGTGGGTCGTAATTACCTGAAACAACTTGTATGGTCTTGAGACCACGTGTCCTAGTTTTTCCAACTACTTGATTTTGCATTCAATTCCAAGTTGTTAATCATTAATTACTTGTAGATTGTGATTTGGTGCTTGCAGTTTCAATTTCGTTTAGTATACTCATGCCATGTATACTTGCTTCGTGTGTTTTTCAATTTCGTTTAGTATACTTGCACCTTGTATACTTATTTCGTGTGCATTTCAATTTCGTTTAGTATACTTGTGCCTAGTATACTTGTATGTTGCGTATTTCATTTCAATAGCTTATGTAGCTTGAGATGATCCCTTAGTTCACCTTACAATATAAACGTTAGGAAGAATGATCCTTTGTATTGATCTATATTGAACTTGCATGACACTTGAAACTTTAGGGTATACGCATGCACTTCTTTCTACGAGTAACTTGTTTACTCATCGTGGTTATTTGGGATATTTTCAAGTAATGATACTTGTTTTGGGATGCAAAACATCCCTAGGTTAGCGTGGTTATATAAATGTCCTTTTTACGTAATTTCACATGCATGCAAGTGTTAGCATGTATTACTTTGCTTTTGAAAATGTATTAGGTAGCTTGGTTTCAACATGTCATTTTTACTTTGGAATATGTAAAGTGTGCCTAAGCACACTATCCGAGATCCTTTTTATATGTATGATATGTGGCCAAGGGCCAAACACCTTTTTGTTTACCTTTATGCACCTTGGTTTCGTGTTTTACATATGAAAGCAACTTTAGGGAATCTTGAGGTTTGACACGTTATATTTTGCAATCAATATGTATTGACGCCGTAAGTCATTGAAACACGTGTAAATATGCATTTTACGTTTGCGTGTATGTTCACTTTTGCACACAACCTCATGTATGATGAAATGAGTACTTTGAGTCTCATACATTTTCAATTCTTTTGCAAAATCTGAGCATAGGGGCATTTTGGGTATTTCACTTGAAAAATAAGCTTCGACCTTGACATGGTCATTTAGAAAACATGATTTTAGGAGGGATCACTTCACAAATTTTTTTTTCAAAAAAGATCGTTTTGGTGTCGAAATATGCTCGCAGTTGTTGATTTTCTGGTGCAGCCCCATTGCTGTCTATAGACGACGATCGATCGCCAGGTCTGGCGACGGATCACCGACTGCTTCAATGGATCGCCAAGGCTGGGGGTGTTTTGTGCACGTGAGGAGTGTAGATGGATGTTTTTCGCACTTAACCTTTTTATATTTTTTGCCTTTTTCGTCATTTCACAAAATGACCTTTCTAAAAAATAATATATAAAATATTTCACTAAGTGTAATTTGGGCATAATATCTCAAGTGGGACTTCTTTGCACAAAATTAATACTTTAGGAGTGTTTTGTGAATGTGAGGGATAATATGCACTGTAATCATAGTAAAATGTGTATTTTACTTAACCCAAAGATAAATTTTAGGAATTCCTAATGGATGAATGTCAATTTCTCGTTAGGATTAACATTTCACAAACTTCCATTCACTTTGAATGAAAAAAAGTGGAGGGTGATGTTGTCACATCTCTTGTAAGAAGAATCTTAAGTATTGTACAAGCTCTAATACAATTGTCAATGCCGACTAGTGTAGATATTGTCAATTTTGTACATTCTTTTTTCAATGTAAAAGACATTGGCTAGTTTGTGCAAGAAAAACTTAAAACAACTGTTATGCAATGCTTTCCACAATCAATCGGATCAAAAAAATGAACTTTGTTATGGTGACAAAGTAAAAGTTAAATATATGTATTAAAAGATTAAAAAAAAAAAAAAAGGGTATAGAAATAAAAATATAAAACATGCTTGGTTTGTAACTCTGAAAACAGTTTTCAATAATTAAAAGAATAGAAAACTATTTTTATATAACTATTGTTGATGCAAAAATCCTTGCGACCCGGAATGAAGCTTTTACCTGCAAAACAATGGAGATTATGTCACATCGGATTACAACGGTGAGATGCCGACCAAAGACCTTCCGACGATCAAGTCAGTGCTCGGAATCGTATAACAAAAAAGTCATTCTCTCTTAAATGTTTATGAGTTTTTTCTCATACCTCGTTGATTGTCACACGATGTATTTATTGTCATCCTCGGGATCAAGTTAGTTATGTAAACTATAATTAATTCGTGTTAAGCCATTCATCACAAATAAACATGAATCTCACAATCTTAGAACTTCATTATTCTCACATATCTATAATGCATAAATAAGTATAGTTAGATATAAATACCTCGATCTGTGATTGCAAATATCGTAGAGATCAAGTCCAACGTCGAAATCATTTATGCAGAAGGAACAACGTGCTAAACTGTAATAGTCAAAACGTGGAAACCGATTTCTCTCTCTTGACCTTTTGTACACATAAATATTATACGTGTTGTTTTCATTAGCATACATAATTGATGTGATATATGCATTTTTATAAAGGCAATTAGGGGACCATTTTTCCTTTTTAATAACCTTAATTTCACTTACCATCAAAGTAAGGAATAAATAGGAAAACACTTCTACAATAATTAATTACCATAAAGATAATTTATAAGTTGACCAAATAATATAATATTAATCCGATACCTATTTACTTAACCACTAATTAATGAAATATATCACATGTCCAAAACATATAGGCCACATAATTAATAAATAATCTTACATTCTCCCACTTGGCCCATATAATAACTTCAGTAGTGGTTTAGTAAAATAGTCATTAGTGTGCACCATAAATCAGATTGAGTCCTTAAGTTGGTAATTATAAATACCATGGTAAATAAATTACCAATGCGAGTCATGGCGGTTATATATTACTAAATGACACAGTCCCTTCCATGTACCACAATACTAGTAACCTATTTAGCATAGTCTATAAATGAGAAGTATCAATAATGATCTAACAATAATTTCTTTTCCAAAACTGTTCCTATTACCACTTATTAAAGCAATACGTACATGTATATTAATTAATATGAAATATTATAAACACATTTAATGTGCGCAAAATGTCAAATATATATAAGCACGGTTAAGCAATCCACAATTCAAAAATAATCATCATTGACTACATTTAAGACCCATTCTTTCAATATGAGACATTCGTTATTTCTAAATATCTTCTTTAATGATAAATTATTTCAACTTTAGAATACCCTATCATTTTTCATACAAGAAGATCAACAATTGCAGCATAAATTTTCAGCAATCTGAAAATGGTACCCATAACTCCAAGTCCTGAAATAAATTCTGCAACCATAAATTGTAGCCTTAAAGCATGCTACAAATTAAAAATTCACAATAGGCAAAGTAATAATAAATTACTTTACATTTTTTTTTTATAATATTATTCATCTAGCCAAAAGAAACAGATAACCAATTAAAAAATATTTTCTTAAGTGTGAGCATATAATCTTTTATCCCATACCAATTTGTATATACATCAAACCCCACAATATATACATAAGGAATATTTTTCATTTATTTACCTTCTAACTAACTCATTCTTTGGAATTGCATTAAGCTAAATTTATCCCCTTTTATGTATAGAACAATACCGGTTGAATAATGTTTCATACTAAATCTTTCTAAAACTCTTTCAATATATGCTTTCTGAGACAATCCTAAAAATCTACATGATCTATCATGAAATATTTTTATTCCTATCACGTAGGATGCCTCATCCATACCTTTCATTTCAAAGTTCTTAGAGATAACTTTTAGTTTCATATAATAAACTAAGATCACTACTAGCAAATAAAATATCATCAATATATAGCATCAGAAATATAAACTTACTCCCACTAACCTTCTAATATATACACTAATCAATAGTGTTTTCCTTAAAACCAAAAGAAATAATGGTATCATTAAACTTAATATACCATTGTTAGGAAGCTTGTTTAAATCTATATATTGACATCTTAAGTTTACAGACCATGAATTATTTACCCTTTAATGTGAAGCCTTCAGGTTGTTCCATATGGACTTCCTCTTATAAACTCTCATTCATAAAAGTTGTATTCACATCCATTTGATGTAACTCTAAATCATAATAAGTTACTAATACCATGATATTTTAAAAGATTCCTTCTTAGATACTGGAGAGAAGGTTTCTTTATAATGTAATAACCCGGTCATTTTCTTCCTTTCCTTTTTTTTTTTCCTCAGAATTTTTTCGGATGAATTTTTTTCGTTGAAATTTCTTTTCTGAGTTCAGTTTCTCGTCAATTAGTGTCATCTCAAGTGCTCGAAAATGGTTTATAACACTCTTTCCTTTGGATTAACAACTTCCTTTGAGGACCGAGTCATTTTCACATTTTTCGTTTTTCGACACTATTCACTTTTCGTCTTTTTCCTTCTTTTGTCATTTTTCCTATTTTGTCTTTTCCCCGTTTGTCACTTTGTTGGCATAATCTCACTCTTTGTGTTCGGAGTTGGTTTTTGACTTCACGTATCATCATTCTAAGTATTTTCCACAAAATACGTATCTTTACTTTTGCAGAAAAGTACCTTAGTTGTTCCCGGTGTCCATAGGGGCATGAATGCATAGTTTTTCAGAATCTTTTTTTTTTCTTGGGATGTTTTTCGTAAATATCTTTTGAAAATATTTTATTTCGGGGGTATCTAAGAAAATATCTTTTGGAAGATATTTTCATTTTTGGGCAGTTTTACAGGTGACCTTTTTTGTAAGAGGCCATTGTGTAATTAACGAAAGTTATTGCAAAATGCCTTGTTTTGAGCCTAGATCCTTGTACTGGATTCATTTTCACATTTCGTTGAGTCACATACCCATAGGATTTCCTTCTGGTCATTTTTCTCCAGTTTCAGGGTTTCTGGCCCTAGTTGCCACCGAACTTGTTTAGGGCATATCTCTCTTCTCGGGACTCAGTTTTTGACGCCGTTTCTTCCGTTGTTCGTATTTTCTCATTTAAAATCTTTTTTTTTTTTTTTTATAGAGTTTTGTCGTTTGAGCTCGTTTGCTCAAAATCTACTTTTTCGGACCTAACGGGACCCTTTCGGGGCACTTTTTGAGATTTTCTATAAATAGGGGACTTAAAGAGAAAATATTAAATTTTCTTCTCTCTCTCATCTCTCTTGGCCGGCAGCCATGGCTGCCAAGGGGCTGCCACCCTTCTTCTTCTTTTTCCGGCCACTTCCCTTGAGTGAAATGTTATCGTGCCTTAATGTTTTATGTTCGCCTTGGCGAGGCCTTCTATTCCACCGATTGGAATCTCGTTTTGACCATTTCTTGTGTTTGGATTTGAAGTCAAGTTGTGATTTTGATGGGGCTTTTGGGGGGTTCATGTAGATCGTGTTGTCCCCGATAAAACTCCAAAGTCTCGTTGAATTCGGAGTGGTTTCATTTTGGTGGCTTTTGAGATTTTCATCTCAAATTGAGGTAGGTGATGTCTTAGGTTTATATTATTGTCATATTGATTATTTTATAAACATATACAACTTGTGAGCATGCCTTGTTCAAGTTTTTAGAATTTAATTTATTTATTTTCTTTGTTTAGGATTTAATTCTAATGATGGTATATAGTTTAGAATTAAATTGTGGCATGCTAGTTAATTAGACATTGGTGAGTTGTGTAACATTTATTAAATTTGGAGCATTTGAATGAGAATTGCAAAACTTATTTAATATTTATCTTTTGTGAAAGATTAAATTACATAGTTGAAACAAGTATGAAATCAACTTATATTATAATATTAAAGTAGGCATTGGTGAGTTCTTTAACATATGTTAAATTGAGGTTATTTGGAGTTACTTGAAAATCTAGAAAAAAAAGTAATTAATTAGCTTAATTAATTTTATTTTAAGTGTTGTAGTCACTTAAATTGATTTAGGGTAGAATATATGTGAAGACCATGTTATGTTTCTTTACATATATTAATATGAGTCTAATTAGAATTTATTGGAAAACTAGAGACTTTTCATGTTAGGGTTGTAATCTCATGAAATGTAGTGCCATAAATTACCTTGTGAGCATATTACTAATTAGATGTAGAATTAGTACTTGGGGTGTCTTAAAATGGTAATTGGACTTAGCATGATATGTGACATCATTGTCTTGAATAGCTTGTTTAAATATATCTTGTGTAGGTATATAGCTTGTTAGAATATTACAATTGTTTACCTTGAAAGCTTGTTGCTAAATTGAAGCTTATTTAGTACTTGTGGTTTAGAATGGTAATGTGGTTCAATTGTTGTAAAATATTCTTACTTTATATATAAATTGCATGTTGAGGATATGACATGTCATATGCTATTTAGACTTGAATTCTAGGACATGGTTTGTGTGGATTCAACCTTATTTGTGTATGGAATGTGATAACTTGCATTTGATTTTGTATAAGTTTTGAACTTATTGATTTTTGGAAAGTTTGTGAGGACATAATTTATGTGATGGCTAGGGTTTGGCTCTAGTACGTGGACAAGTGTTCTCTAAGTCATAAGTGCACACTAGGTGGTACCTTGTGGGTCGTAATTACCCGAAAATACTTGATTGGTCTAGCGACCACATGTCTTAGTCTTTCTACTATTTGATTTCGCATTTACTTTCAAGTTGTTAATCATGGATTACTTGTAACTTGAGAATTAATACTTGCCTTGGATATTTGATTCCTATTTAGTATACTTGAATTTGTATACTTGCTCTGTGAGTTTAAATTTTATTTAGTATGTTTGTGCCATGTATACTTGTTTTAGGCGTATCTCTTTTAGCTTAGTATACTTGATTTACGAGATTTCCATATAAAATGTATACTTGGGTAATATGCTTAGACATTGTGTGACTTGTCTTGATATGGTTTAGTATACTTAAAAATGTATGCTTGTATGTTGTATAACATGTTTTAACATTGTTTAGTATACTTGAGCATGTATACTTGTATGCCCTTGTTCACTTTAAATTGCATGAATAGCTTAGGATACTCCCTGAGTCTCACTCTGACATAGACGTTAGGTGGCATGAGCCCATTTAACATGTTTCACCTTAAGGTGATGAATTTGTAAAATGCTAGGTCGATGCATACTCATCTCCTACGAGTACCTTTATGTTACTCACCCACGTAGTGAGGACATTTTTCAGGTACAGGAATCAAGATTCAAGATTCTCATATTGCTTGGATGATTTATAGCCTTGAAGGTTTCAATTCTTGTAAAAGTTGGCATGAAATGCCATTTTGTAGCCTTATTTGTCTAAATTCGTATTCTTTGATTCGAATATGTAAGTGTACATACACTTGTTTTGATGTATTTGACATGTATAAGATGAGGCCGGAAGCCAATGACATGTATTTGTATCCTATGCAACTTTTAACCTCATAAAGTAATATGGAAATATTGAGAAATGCGAAGTCATTGCTTCATAAATTTTGCATCGGGTGTGGGAATTTCATTCTGTTTCTTTCATAGGGTTGTGATCATGTATGAGGTGTAGCCAAGGACCAAATACCATTTCGTTCTAGGTTTTGCATTATAGTTCCATTTATGGCATTTTAAGGTATTTTTGGCCGTTTAGAGGTCATATTTTGCATTGGGGTTATTTTGAGGCCGCGGACCATTGAGACGGATTCTAAATGTCTTTTTACGTTTGCGTGCATGTCCTCATTTCACAAAACTCTTAAGTTTCAACTTTGGAACTATTTTTGGGTGATTTAACGCATTTTCATGGGAAATTCATGCATTAAGGTGTCATTTGAATTCATCTAGACATGTTTTAGATGCTTGAATGAGGCTAGGAAATGTTTTGGAACATGTAGAAAGCATGTAGAACCTTGGAAATGGACCAAGCACCATTTCTACACATTGCAGCAGCTTTTCATAGCTGCAGTAGATGTGTCGGTCGGCTAGTGAAGCTCCATCAGCCGGCTGACAAAGCCCTCGAGACTATTCCAGTAGCCTTTTTGGGATTTTTGGCGTTTTGGTCGGCTGACTATGGGGGTTCAGCCGGCTGACAATGGGGTTTCGGCCGGCTGGTGATGTAGTTTCGGTCGACCAATACTCCCTGGAACTTTCCCTTTTCAGTTTTCCTTGAATAGCTTTGTTGTTCCAACTTTGGGAGATCATAGCTCATTAGTTTTAGATCCAAATTGGGTCATTTTTGAGTCCAAGTTCAAGAGCTTGAAGTTAACTTCTCAATGGTACCAACCATTCATCAAAACTCCATCAGTAGTGTGAGTTATTTCAGTTTTAGTTTGATAGGTTCGTGGTAACTCCTAAACGGAGAAGGCCACTTGGTTTTAATTTCATATATTTTCCGTCCGGACTCGGAATCAGGCGATTCTTGAGTCTAACTTCATTCATTTTTTGTTGTCTTTCCAATGGTGTGCACGATGGCACCCATTTCAGTGTGAAATGACCATTTTGCCATTGGATCATTTCTTTTTGCGTTAGGCATTCTTGCTTCATTGTTTGGCACATTTAAGTTCCATGGCTTCATGGGGAGTCATCTTGGTGCTTTAGGGATGATGTATATCTCTTGAGGCCATTTTACTTCTTTAGCTTCCGTATTTCTGGATCCGTTTCGGGTCATCATAGGACACATTGGGTTGTAAAAAAATCCAGGGTCGTTACATATAATCTGTTCATTCATGGCACTAATCTATTTAGTAAAATCATTACTGTTAAAGGTTTGTGAATATGTAACCGGATCCTTATATATCTCACTATCAAAATCAGATTCTTGCAGATATATCACATAGTCATCCGGAATACCAAATCTTTTTTTTTTTTTTTTTTTTTTGAGATCCTCTTAATGTTATTCCTTGTGGTTCTTTTACAATCTATTCATTGATGATAATCTCATCATGGAGTTGTTGATCATTCAATTGTTCTTCGTTGTTATACGGTTCAACAACTGAAGGAACAATTATTTCCTTATAAGTTATCGATAAATGAATTTATACCCTAACTTCTTGAATTATCACATTCTTATTTTTTTATCACTCCCACTGACTTCACCATTATCAATGAATCTGACATTACCGGTTTCAATAATTATTGTACTATGTTTAGGATAGTAAAACTTATACCCTTTAGATTACTTAACATCCATAACATTATGGATAACGAGGAATTACTTAACATACTCCTAACCAATTCCATAAGAGTATGATTACGCTTTACAGCTATATGCTTCTGCTGTGGCATGTATAACAAAGTGTATTGAGCATAAATGCCATATATTTCAAGGAGTTTAGCAAACGGTTAGAGTATTAACTCATTTCATCATACTTTCCATAATATTAACCACCTCTATATGACCTTATGATTTTCACTTTCTATCTAGTTGTTTTTCAACCTCATTTATGTATACTTCAAGAGTACCCACTGAATGAGATTTTTCATACAACAAATAGATATATCCATAATGTGAAAAATCAACTATAAAGGCGATAAAATACTTTTCTCCTCCAAAAGATGGAACATCAAAAGGTCTACAAATGTCTGTATGAATAATTTCAAGAAGCTATGTACTTATTGTAGCTCATTTCTTTGTGTGTTTGGTTTATTTACCCTTAATACAATCCACACACACACCAAAATCAGTAAAGTTTAGATTCAGAAGAATCACATCCTTTACTAATTTTCATAACCTTTCACTAGATATTGACCTAGTCTTTTATGCCACAAGAAAGATAATTTTTTTTATTAATTGAGTTACGCTTAATTATAACATTATGATACAAGATCAAAAGGTTTTTAATAAATAAACAATCAAGTTTGAATTTACAGAAATCATTAACAATAATACCATAATTCAGAAATTAGAATTTCTTAAATAAACATCATTATCAAATTTAAATGAAAACCTATTAACATAAAGTTTTGAAATAAAATCAAATCATAGGAAATTGAATAAACATAAAAAGTTTTAAATAATTTAAATAAAATTCACTGTCTAACATTAAACATAATGTCACAATGGTTTCAACAAAACTTTTTCCCAATTATCATAAATAAAAAATTCTTATTTGAATTTGTGGTTTAGGCCATAAGAAATTCTTGCATTTATTAGAAATATAAACATTAGTACTTAAGTCAACCTATCATGTATTAGAAAGAATTTCAAATAAGTAATTCGAAATATACAAAAGCTAAAAGCTTACCATTCTTTTCCGAATCATTCTTTATATTTCATGTAATTTTTCTAAAAGTGTTCAATACATTAATGACACTTTTTCATTATTACATTCCTTTCTTTTAGTAAATTGACCTAAATCTTTTAATTTTGGATGTTGCTCACTTAATACCTTTTTCAGGCTTATTCCCAAAATTTATTTATAACTTCTTGAATCATCAGATGAACATAATGATTACCATACTACTTAAGTCTTATCTCCTCCTAAATAAACATAATGGTCAATTAAATCACTTTCCACTTGTCTTAATAGTGTTAATTCGAAATGACCCATACTGAATAGATAAGAAATTAAGAATAAATTGAATAAGAAAATTCTCATTCACAATCATCCATAAGGTTCTTAATTTTGCAGCAACATTAGTCATCTAAAAATACGTTCATACATGGTACAAATACCAACAAAAAATGCATAGTAGTTATATCAATTAATAATTTTCATTTTAGATATTTTTCTACAATACGAAAATATTTTTATAATCAAATATTCCTTAGCACTATCACTATGGGGAACAATTATTCACATAACCATAATGCTTAATCTGTTCGATCTTTCCCAAGCTTTATGGAGAATTTTTTCTTCCTCACTGTTTTTATCAGTAATAACACTAGGTTTCTCAATTTAAAATACTAAATCGATTTAGCACACTTAAATTTTGAACTTAACTTACTCATTCCATTATGAAAAGTTAGTCCTATTGAGAACCAAAACAGATGTAGCATGCGTATTAAAGGATGTAATAAAACAAACATAATAAGATAAAATACTCACAACAATAATGCTTTGAGTTAACAACACGTATATATAACTTAAAAATATAAATACAATGTATAACTATAATAACCCTTTGGGTGACAACTATAAAATACTAATAATGATGCTTACATGTATTTATATATATCCCTTCATTGGTGATGCATTATTTAATTAAACAAATAAGTTACCTTTGAATATCCTATATTTACCTAATTAAAAAATACATACAACCCCTTAATTTTTATTTAATCACTTGAGAATCAATTCCCTTTGGAAAATTATTTCTCATGGTCAAATAAACCCAATATTTATGAATATCACAAAAAATTATAAGCATCATAATTCATGAAATATTGCAATTATTTTTTTTTTCCTAATTAGTACTCACACACACATGCCTCCACGGAAGCTCGAACCCCTGACCTCTATTTGAGAAGTAGGAGCTTGATACCGCTAGGCCACAGGCTTGTTGGTAAATATAT
Source organism: Cornus florida (assembly GCF_030987335.1). Taxonomy (NCBI): domain Eukaryota; kingdom Viridiplantae; phylum Streptophyta; class Magnoliopsida; order Cornales; family Cornaceae; genus Cornus; species Cornus florida. The sequence goes on from NW_026775581.1 coordinate 92,002,947, forward strand.
TGCAATTATGTTTACCACTAAAATTAATATTCATCAACCATTATGATTAGGCCACTTTGGTAACTACCAACCTTTACATAATATGAATATTAAATTAGATAGTAACTAATTTATGATTAATTATGTTTATTACAAAAATTAATATTCATCAATCATTATGATTGGGCCACTTTGGTAGCTACCAATCTTCACATAATATGAATATTAAATTAGACAGTGATTAATTCATCATTAAGTTATATTTACTTCTAAAATTAATATTCATTGACTATTATGATTAGGCCACTTTGATAGCTACTAACCCTCACATAATATGAATATTAAATTAGATAGTAACTAATTAATTATTAATTTACCTATTTAACATTATACACACATACTCATATTGATCAATCCAAATTTAGGTAAGTTCGATCCCAAAAACTTAATAGTCCGAAAATATAACAAAAATATGCTTTTATTTTATATATATAATAAAAAATTATTTTTTATTTCTGAACTTGAAGATAATAATTGAATCAATTTAAAATTGATTCTCCATCATGTATGTATGTTTGGGTACTAAAGAATAATTTATTTGCATGTCCAATAAAGTTAAATTTCTAGACTCACACATTATTCTAGAAATTCTAAATTTTAATAAAATAAATAAAAATATATATTTTATATATTTAATTATTTCTTATTTATTATTTTAAAAATAATTAAAAATAAAATCGTTCATATCATCGGACAATAATTGGTAAAACAGTGAGCTTTTTTTTTTTCAAATAGCTACAAGCTGCCATTAAAACTTTCAGCAATTAAATCAGGCTCGGAAATCAAGATACCCAAGTTATTTTGGTGTCTATAAAAGTCATCCATAATTATATTAGAATTATTATATAATAATACACATATTCCTTTCTAAATCATGTACGAAAAGGAAACTTCTTCATCTTATTATACATGTGCATACATGCATCATTAAGTAATTAAGTTTCATACTATTACATAAAATTCAAAAATCTATATATGGAAACCAAAATCAGCGCACAAAACTTGATCCAAACAAACTCACGAAAAATACTGATCAAAATATATCCACAGTGCCGATTTAAAACAACACATTATTCAATTATGCAATCATCATTATATATTAAATATTATTTATGCAACGTTAAAGAAAAATAATGAGTTCATAAACTATAAGCTCTGATACCACATGTAAACTATAATTAATTCGTGTTAAGCCATTCATCACAAATAAACATGAATCCCATAATCTTAGAACTTCATTATTCTCACATATCTATAATGCATAAATGAGTATAGTTAGATATAAATAACTCAATCTGTGATTGCAAATATCGTAGAGATTAAGTCCAATGTCGAAATCCTTTATGCAGAACGAATAACGTGCTAAATTGCAATAGTCAAAACCTGGAAACCGATTTCTCTCTCTTGGCCTTTTGCGCACATAAATATTATACATGTTATTTTTATTAGCGTACATAATTGATGGGATATATACATTTTTATAAAGACAGAGAGAGGACCAGTTTTCTTTTTTAGTGACCTTAATTTCACTTTCCATCAAAGTAAGGAATAAATAGGAAAACACTTCTCCAATAATTAATTACCATAAAGGTAATTTATAAATTGACCAAATAATATAATATTAATCCGATACCTATTTACTTAACCACTAATTAATGAAATATATCACATGTCCAAAACATGTGGGCCACATAATTAATAAATAATCTTACAGGTTACACAAATGTTGAATAGGAATATTTGAATGAGATGAATCGTGATTTTCATTCACCAATTGAATGACAGAGTCGTCGTCATATTTACCTCGTGCATTCTAAAATTTGAAAAACGGACTCCGCGATTATCTTGGTTAATCAATTTCAAATTATTTTATCCCCATCAACTATAAAAGACCGTTATCTAAAAACATGCATTTTTATAACTAAATTTTCAAAAAATTGTTTTCATAAAATTGAATCAAGAAAAATTTCTATATAATTTTTTGCTTTTAGTTCTTTAAAAATAAAAAAATTATTTTCTGAATTACAAACCATGTGAAAATTCCCATATTTTTCACATGCAATGGAGTTGTCAAATCTTCACTAAACTAAGAAATTAAGAATCATTAATTTGACAAAAATACTTATCTTAGTAGTAGCTCATAGCATGGGATTATGCAAGACTCCAATTATCAAAGAATGTGGGTCTTAATACATGACCAGAGAATGGGCGCAAATCCTCTGCTGTAGATTCCCAAGCTGTCCCTTGCTGTAAGTTCTTATGTGGTTTTTGTTTGGCCACGTCATTCACCACCATTTGACAATTGAGATTGTGTTTGGCAATCACACCACCATTTATAAGTAACATTTCACCACCATTTATAAGTAACATCACAAGATCTAAAAAGTAACATCACAGGAGTCTAAAAGTAACATCATCATTTATGTGCATACCTTTGGCCACGTCATTCACCACCATTTGATAATTGAGACCGTGTTTGGTAATTACACCACCATTTATAAGTAATATCACAGAATCTAAAAAGTAACATCACAGGAGTCTAAAAGTAACATCACCATTTATGTACATACCTTAATTTAAGGGTGAAGATACTTATAAATGGTAGTAAAATGTTACTTATAAATGGTGGTGTAATTGCCAAACATAGTATGTTGAATTGAGTTAAGTTTGTATGTGACATTACTTAGTTTGTATTATGTGCATAACTTATTTTGTGTGTGAAGATACTTATAAATGGTGGTGAAGAAGGATCCAAACGCTACCTCAATTCCACTTAAATGCTGCCTTAAGAGCTATTAAATGAAGAATGATGTGGCAAAATGTAGGCCACTTAAAACTCACAGCAGGAATTGCATAGGAATCTCACAGCAGAGGATTTGTGCCCCCAGAGAATAGTTTTCCTGGTAAACAAACAAATTCCTAGGTTCCGAAAGCAACTTGTACTTCATTGTGGACTCTATAATTACAAATTTGATGGTAGTAATCTCTGAGGCCCATAAATTCCTAGGAGTTTCCAAAAGCAAACTTCTTGTATTTACTGTGGATTGTGGACTCAGAATTACAAATTTGACAGTAATCTATGAGCTCCTCAAACATGAATGATACAAAAGGAACAGAGAATTCTTTATTCACTTCACCTACTCTGCAAGGCAACAAGTAATATGGACCCTTCCTTGGGCTTTGTCAATCGACTTTGTGTTAAGCATTTGTTTTTTTTTTTTTTTTTCTACACATTCATCAATTTTAATGTATGTGATAAAGTTGAACAAGAGAGAGATAGGAATCAGAAAATTTTTTGTATTTTAATAATGGGTAAAGTACAGTCACACCCCCTGAGGTTTGGCAAAAGGACACTTAGAGGAAATTTACCTATTTTTTGGACAAAGACACCCCCTGAAGGTTCAAAAATGGACAAAGACACCCCTCTACATGAAAAATTAACCAAATTACCCTTTAATCGTTTAGGAGACTTTTTTAACTTTACAATTTAATAAATTGGACCAATATGCCCTCATGAATAATTTATGCATAAAAAAAACTTGGGTAAAGTATAATGACACCCCCTGAGGCTTGCTATAATGACAACCAGATACAAGTTCGCTTCTTTTTGGACAATGACACCCCCTATAAAAAAAAATCAGCCAAACAGCTCCTAAAAAGTTGGTAAAAGACGAAGTTGCCCTTCAACATTTAAATAATTTTTTAATATAAAAAACCTGAAGACTTAAATGACAGAATTGCTGCCCCCCCCCCCCCCTCCTCTCTCTCTCATATCTCGTTGCAGACAAATTTTCAATCCAATACCCATAACTTCATCTATCCTCCCTCCTTCCCCTCCTTTTATCCTCCCTCCTCTCCTTCTTGTCTTCATCCGCTATTCTCGTCCACCATCACACACCTTTGCAGTAAATCTAAAACCCATAGTTTGGGTGAGTCTTAGAAATTGCCCATCTCAATCAAAACCCCACCCATCCTCAAACTTACCTATCGAAATCAAATGCTCTGGCGGTCAATCCAGTCTTGAATCTCAGACTTGATAGAGCCAGCGATGTGGGATATCTCATGGGTGGTGATGTGAGGTAAGGATCGTTGGAAAGGATTTTGTCACTCTCGGTTTCGAGCTCGAGCATAGCTTTGTGGCAGAGGAGTAGGTGTTTAGGTTGGTCTGTAACAAATTCGAAGCTCGTAGTGCATATTCCAATGCCTTGCTCGGGCGATCACCGGCGGTGATTATATCACGTGCGAGTTTCAGAATGAACGAGGTTGAGATCGAGGTCGAGAGAGGACTTTGTCGATAATTGGCTTCTTCGATAACTTCTTCTTGACGGAGCTCCTATCCATCGATAGCTTGGCCTATGAAGTCAACAGCAAAGGCGAAGAAGGGACCGACGGTGCTCTACGCTGGCTGGTTGAGCGGCGACTAAGTATTGCGATTGCGGTTGTGGTTGCTGAAGCTACTGCAGTTGAGCATTGAAACTGGTTGGGGAGAATTTTTATGATTAATTTGGGGAAGGTTAGGGCTAGTGTAGGAGTAGATTGGATTGTAATTGCATATGTAATTGTATGTGTATATATGTGTAGTATTTTATGTGTATGTATATATATATAAGAGAATGAAGAAATGAAAGAAGAGGTGGTGGTGGTGGTGGCGGCGGTGCTAAGAGGCGGTGGCGGCTTTGTGGGTATATGATTTAGATGAAGAGGTTATTTTGGACATTTTAGAATGGGTAAACTGGTAATTTTACTATATAAAGGGTCACTTGACAAGTTAAAGGGTATTTAGGTCATTTTATCACATGTCAGAGTATTAAGGGGTGTCTTTGTCAAAGAAAACAAATTTGAGGGGGTGTCATTTTTCAAAAATAGACTAACTTGTATATGAGTGTCTTTATGGCAAACCTGAAGGGGTGTCATTGTACTTTACCCAAAAAACTTTATATTGTTCACTTTTTTTTTTTTTTTTGTTATTTATTTTATAAACGTCCCAACTTCTTAAAAATGTAGACGTTTAAAATAATTTTTTGATTTAATACTTATATTTCAAATATATTATATTTTGTTATTACTTCTTTTCTTTTTCTTTTTTAATTTTTAAATTAAGATGCTTAATTCTTTCATCTAAAAAAATTAAACCAATATCTTTTCCTAAAAAATAAAAAATATGGTACCAGTATAACTTTATGCATCTTAAATTATATATCAAATATTATACATTTCCCAACATAAAAAAAAATAGGTACTAGTATAACTTTATGCATGCCTTTGTTTGTTTTTTTTTTTTTTTTCCCTTTGTTTTATTAATTTTTTTCCCTTTGTTTTATTATTATTATTTTTTCGCTTTTATGTTGGGAAATGCATAATATTTGATATATAATTTAAGATGCTTAAAATTATACTGGTACCATATTTTTTATTTTTAAGGAAAAGAGATTAGTTTAATTTTTTTAGATGAAAAAATTAAGCATCTTAATTTAAAAATAAAAAAGAAAAAGAAAAGAAATAATAACAAAATATAATTTATTTGAAATATATGTATTAGATAAAAAAATCGTCTACATTTTTAAGAAGTTGGGACATTTATAAAGTAAAAAATATATTTTTTTTTTTGTTACTTTTTTTTATGCATAAATTGTTCATGAGGGTAGATTGGTCCAATTTATTAAATTGTAAAGTTAAAAAAGTCTCTTAAACGGTCAAAGGGTAATTTGGTCAATTTTTCATGTAAACGGGTGTCTTTGTCCATTTTTGAACCTTTAGGGAGTGTCTTTGTCCAAAAAACAGGTAAGTTTCATCTAAGTGTCATTTTGCTAAACCTCAGGTGTGGCTGTACTTTACCCTTTAATATATTATAATAAGTTGTACAAAAGGTCTATTAAGTGAAAAAAAAAAAAAAAAAAAAATTTAAAAAAATAACATTATTTAGGAGGGAAAAGAAAAGAAAAGAAAAGAGAGGAGATGATGGTGTTAATTGTTTGTCATGTTTGATTGATTAATAAAGGAAAAGAAAAAAAAATTGATAATGACCATGTTTTGGGAAAAAAATAAAAGGAAACTATTTTAATGAATTTGCAACTACACCCATTTTTATAGTTATACACCCTTTTTCATAGTTTTTCTTTTCTAATAAAAAATGGTAAATTTAGTATTAACAAAGTTTTATAAAAAATATTAGTCTTTCCTTTCCTTTCATCTTTGGGAGGATAACAAAAGTTACTGTTTATTTCTTATTCTCTCTCTCCAAATTTTTCATTTTCCTTTCCTTTCCATCTAACATTTCCTACCAAACACATTTTTTTATTTCCTTCCATTAATATTCTTTTCTCTTTCTTTCATTTCCATTCTATAGAACTGGCCCTAAAGAATGAGTGCTGTAACGACCCGGTCATTTTCCATCTTTTCCTTTTCTCAGATTTTACAGATATTTTTTTCCGTTGTTTTTCCTTTTCTGAGTTCGGTTTTTCATCGCTTAGTGTCATCTTGATTGCTCGGGAATTGTTTCCAAGACTCTTTTCCATGGATTGACGACTTCCTTTGAGGACCGAGTCATTTTCACTTTTGTGACACTATTCACCTTTCGTCTTTTTCTCGGTTGTCACTTTGTTGGCATAACCCCACTTTTCGTGTTCGGATTTTATTCCTGTTTTGCATACATCCGCGATATTTAAATTTCATGCTATGTGTATTTTCACTTTTATAGAAAAATATGCTAAGTGTTTACTTTTCTTGTAAAGGGTATAGGTGCATAACTTTTTTGTAATTTTTTAAACTTTTGGGGTTTTTGTGTAATTACTGTAAAGTAATTATTTTTCGTCTTAGGGACCATTTTGTAATTTAATTTGGAAGATATTTTCAAAAAGGACCATTTTACAATTTTCGAAAAGTGTGATAAGTGTCACACTCTCATTGGTCCACTTGTTGACATGTGTGTGGAAACACTTTAAGGCCTTGGATGAGGACATGTGGAGGGTGGAGATTTAACCACTTGTTGGCCTAAGATTGGTGCACTTGTTGGCTTGGATGGTTGACAAGTGTAGGTTTGAGATTAAGCCTAGGATGGAGCCTAGGATTTGTGACAAGTGTATGCACCAAATTTTGTCTTGCAATCATTTTTGGGCCACTTTGGGATTATGGTTTTAAAGAAGAGTTTTTGTGCAATTGACCATAGTTGTGTGTGTTGACCATGGTGTAGGAACACATAGTGAGTAGAGGATTTCTATTTCCTCCACTCACCCATTTTTCACCTTATGTCATTTTCTTTCTCATCACAAACCCTAGCCTCCATGGATGGAGCTTGATGCTTAAGTCTTGACCTGATTTTTGAGGGCCTTCCACTCACCTTAGACCATGAGGCTTGGAACACTTTTTGTTCCCCTCATCTTCCTCTGTATAAACCTTGAAGGATTTGCCATTTTGTGTTGATTTGCCTTGGATTCTAGAGAGACACTTCTCTAGTGAGGTAGGGGATGTTATAGGGTTATATTTTTGTTTCTTGCATGCTATTGATGCTTATATAAGTTATATGCATGTCTTTTGCTAATTTGAGAAATTAGTGATTTATCATATCTTACATATAAATCATTTTAGACTTGGTAAATGGCATGACCATGAGTTGATCTTTGATATATATTAATTTGGTATGATCTAGATGAGTTTTCAAATCTAGAGATTAAATGGATTTAATTTGATTTAAATTCTAGTAAATTGTATTTTACTTATATTCTATTTTAGACTTGAGATATGATATAACCATGATTTGGTACTTGATATATATTAATGTGAGGTTATTAAGGATTGGATTCAAATCTATAGACTTTTCATGTTAGGTTGAAAATCCCTTGAAATGTAGTGAAATTAATTAACTTGTGAGCATATTACTAATTAGATGTAGAATTAGTACTTGTGGTCTCTTGAAATGGTAATTGGACTTAGCATGATATAGAATATCATTGACTTGTATAACTTGTTTATATATATCTTGTGTAGGTATATAACTTGTTAGAATATTACAATTGATTTCCTTGAAAGCTTGATACTAAATTGAAGCTTATTTAGTACTTGTGGCTTAGGATGGTAATGTGGGTCAATTGTTGTAAAATATTCTTGCTTTGTGTATAAATTGCATATTGAGGACATGACTTGTCATATGCTATTTAGACTTGAATTCTAGGACATGGTTTGTGTGGATTCAACCTTACTTGTGTATTATGCATTATTGGATTTGATATAAGTTTGGCCTAACTTATTGATTTTGGTATAAGTTTTGAACTTATTGATTTTGGTAAGCTTGTAAGGACATATTTCATGTGATGGCTAGGGTTTGGCTCTAGTACGGAGATAAGAGTCTTCTAAGTTATAAGTGTGCACTAGGTAGTACCTTGTGGGTCGTAATTACCCGGAATAACTTATACATGTGCGCACTAGGTAGTGCCTTGTGGGTCGTAATTACCCGAAAACACTTGCTTGGTCTAGTGACCGCATGTCCTAGTCTTTCCACTTTTGATTTCGCATTCCATTCCAAGTTGTTAATCATGGATTACTTGTAGCTTGTGGATTGGTGCTTGCCTTATGTATTTGGATCTCATTTAGTATACTTGAGACTGTATACTTGCTTCATATATTTTGATCTCATGTAGTATACTTGTGCTATGTATACTTGTTTTATGTACAACTCATCTTGTTTAGTATGCTTGTGTTTGTATACTTGATTCATGAGTTTTCCGTATTAATTGTATACTTGTGTAGGTATGTTTAGACATTGCATAAGTTGTTTTAATAGGATTTAGTATACTTGGAGATGTATGCTTGATATTGCTTACCTTGTTTAGCATGACCTAGTGTACTTGTAATTATATGCTTATATGTTGTATAACATGTTTTAACTTTGCTTAGTATACTTGAGCATGTATACTTGTATGCCGTTGTTCATTTCAATTGCATGAGTAGCTTAGGATGATCCCTGAGTCTTACTTTGACATAGACGTTAGGTGGCATGAGCCCCTTTAACATGTTTCACCTTAAGGCGATATAATTGTAAAATGCTAGGTCGATGCATGTTCATTTCCTACGAGTAGCTTTATGTTACTCACTCACGTAGTGGGGACATTTTTCAGGTACAGGAATCAAGGTTCGAGATTCTCATTATGCTTGGATGATTCTAGACTTGAAGGTTTTTAACTCTTGTAAAGGTTGGCTTGGAATGCCAATTATAGTCTTTTATGTCAAAATGTATATATTTGATTCCATATATGTAATGTGTACATGAGTACACTCTTTACAATATATTTGACATGTGTGAGATGAGGCCAGAGGTCAATACCATGTATTTCATATACTATGTAATTTTTAACTTCATGGAATATTATGAAAATATTGAAGATTATTGAGTTTTTGTTTCACCATGTTTGCATTGATTGTGGAAATTCCATTTTGATTCTTTCATAGGATCTCATTAGTCATGTATGAAGTGTAGTCAAGGGCCAAATGGTCATTTGAAGTCATTTGTTGATTTTAGTTTTCAAAGTTTCCATTTTAGGTTCATTTTCGTAATTTTGGCCGTTGGGGGGTCGGATTTTGACTCGACCATTTCCGGGAGCCATGGACCATTCCCGCACGCTCAAAATCACTTATTACGTGTGTGTGCATATTCGTTTCAACTTAAAAGTGCATTTGGGGTCAAATGTATACTTGGTGCAAAGTTGCATTTTCGCCGTTTTGAGCCTAAACTGATCTAAGGGCATTTTGGGGATTTTCTTTCAGAAATAAATTCCATTCTTGACTCTGTCACATAGGAAATATGATTTTAGGGGGAGTTTCTTCTTCGTGTTTTTCCGAAAAATGTCATCTTGACCTCTTAAACCGCCCTCTAAGTCCAATTTTCTGCTAAAATCATTGTTCCTGCATTTTTTGAGGTTCCAGACCATGCCACTACCCCATTTGGTGGGTGCCCGTGACTTTTTGCCGCAATTGGCTGGCCCCCGCCGATTTTGGGCAGGCCCCCGCGGATACTGTTCCTGCACTGGATACTCTTCTTCAACGGGTCATATCTCACTCGTTTGAACTCTGAATTGGTCTGTTCTTAAGTCGAAACTGACCGTGTTGAGCTTTCCAATGGTACCAATTAAAGCTTCAGATTTCATTTGCAGCTCAAGTTATTTATGTTTTAGTGAAGTAGTGTTAGAATTTGGTTCGAACCGGGATAGAGTTTCCCTTCCTTCGACTACGAGACTTGATATCTTTGCCATCCAGACTCTGAATTAGGTTATTCTTGAGTTTAAATTCATTAATTTTTCGTTGTCTTTCCTATGGTATGCTTGGTAGCATCCATTTCTCTATGAAATGACTATTTTGCCCCTGGGGCTTAATTGTTACTTTTCTGATCTCTTGCTTCCACACTTTATCCCTTTGGGTTCTGTGTGTGTCTTAGAGGTGTGTTGTATCTCTAAAGACCATTGTTTGATCTTTCACTTTCGCATCTTGGATCTAGTTCCGGCCATCACAGGACACACTGGTTTGAAAAATCTAGGGTCGTTACAAGTGTAATACAAGGTAGATGTTAGGTCAGAGAAATATAAGAAAGGTGGTAAGTGAATGCAATACAATAAATAAACAGGTGTATCGTATGAATTATATACGTACATTAACAGTGTGTATTAAAATAATGATCGAATAATATTTTTTCGTCTTCTAAATTATATGGTCAAGAGTTTAAGTCTCGTATTCTAAGTAAAACAAATAATAATATTATAAATAATTGTTGTAGTAATGAAATTGTAAAAACAACTCAATTTGGCACTCTCACTAAAAATTATATTGGTTGATCTCAATTTCTAAGTTTGTATCAAGTCATTAGTATGCCTAACCAATCAAGATGCACCTTGATCTCAACCAGTTTAAATGGTATGGTACATTTTAATTAATTGAGCAGCCGCCTACATTATATGTGTTATGTCATTAGGCATGACGGATCCATGAAGGGCCCAGTGGGGGTAACCGCCCCCACTGAAAAAAAATTTATTTACAAAATTATCAATAATTTTGTAAAAAAACTTTAAAATGTTTCTACTTTTTGATAAAAAATTTGAATATGTCCCCACTCAATATCTAATAATACTCCACTATACATTATTGTTGTTCAAAGTTGCCCCATACAAGTTTCTAAGTCCGTCACTGTATATCATAGTTATGAATATTATCAAGACATCAAAATTCTTTAAAAAATAATAACTTAATTTACCTAGAAAAGTAATATTCTAATATTATTGAGAACATAACAATTAACAATAACAACGTAAGAATAATATACCATATAAAATTATCGAACATAGTGTCACTAGTCACTACTGGTGTCACAAGAAAAACATTACACTTGTACTTTTATTTCTTTTAATAAATATGGTGCCAGACCTCTAAAAATATGTTTTGTATAATTTGTATGAGAAAATTGGAAATCTACCGTAATAAATATTATGATTATCTCACTAGATCAATCTGTTGACTGAACTTTTCTTGAACTAAACATTATATCATATTCAAATAGAATTTGGTTAAAACCCTCTCTATTTTTGGGTAAATAATTAACTGAAACCCTCTTGTTAACATATGTAGCATACAAATTAATTGTTTACAATGATCATGCAACACATTTATCAAATAACTAACCTTAATATAATATAAAGTGCAACTTTCTTAGCACATAATTAATGAACTAATTATAAAACTGAGCCCACATCATGAACTTATCCACTAAGAATATCAGTGACGTTTAGGACTCCAAATAATTCCAACAATAATGTTGCGAAATATGTCATGAACACGTGGTTTACTTACGACTAGAAATGTAGTGATAGTTCTTTTTATGCGCTTGTAAATATATACACCACAGTCAACCCTGAATCACTCTAGTCTTATTAATTTGTGAGTGCAATTTTCAATTTTTACAATTTGGTATGTCACGCTAAGTGCATTAGGAGTGAGTTTGAAAAGTGAGTAAAAATCCAAATTAGTCTCGGTTAGTTTTTTTTCATTTTAATTATGCTAATTTAAAATAAAATTCGTTAAGTATTTGTTTATACTTAGATTTGCTAAAAAACTTATTCAAAATATATTTTTTTTTCCTGACAATGCATCATGTGAATGATTGATTTTTAGATTATATGCCAAGCAATTGAAACTGAACCCTCAACAGAACGAAAAACTAATGCAATGCTAATTTTCTCCGTACCAGTGTAATTTGTGGAATCACTGACCATACCACAGCTAAGAATAGTATGGAAAAACTTGAGTCTGAATCAAGCCAAACTAGTCCTGTTCAAGCTTGACAAGGCTAGTTGTGCCTTATTCTAATTAATTGATCTGTATTCTATTCATGTCAAAGACTTAAAATTTGACTCTCATTACATAGTTCTCTAACCTGGCACCAGTCAGTTTACAATTTAGTATTACCTTCTTGCTTTTGACAGCAAAGATGGTTTCCATATGATTTCAGTTGAAAGAAAATTACTTCAAAAATGCCAAACTAACCTCTACTTTTTTATTATTTCTACATTAGAGTTCAAAGCTTGAACATTTCCCTTATGGTGATTTTCTTAGAGGGTTATGTTATCTCAACTGCATCAGCTGATCATGAACAAAAAAAATTGACCTCAAATTTCACAGAATAAGCCCTGATAAAAAGATCGATCAAATGTACTGACCACGCTTTCCTTATGTACTCTAGCTAGTATCTACCCCCAAACTAGGAGCCTTCTGTGGTGGTTTTTTAAGTGTACAAAAAGGATTTGCTAGTTTTGCCAATAGAGTATATAGGTGATGTAGAACTGATTGCTGAAACCTTTATGATCCGTTTGGACAGCCAAGGAGCCAATCGGGCATACTGACAGATTTTCTGGACTGATACAGAAGTGAACCCGAAAAAGAGCCCAGTTTTATCAGAAACGGCCTAACTCGCATATATCTGCAGCTTCGATGCTGTGGTAGGGCGTCTTTCGGTCAAATTCAATAGTTTAGGACTCGGGAATGACGTTTTCTCATTTTTGAATATTTCGAAATTTTTGTTAGAAAACTAAACGGATTCGATTTGCTTTCTTTTTTGGTATTTAGTAGTTTTTAGTAATTAAGTTTCTTTCCTTATTTTTTAAGAACATTCAGAGCAAGTTTGTTTTTGAGCTAGTTTCCTTATGTTTTAGGATTTCCTTTATGCTGTTAGGGTTTTATTTATAAATACATGTATTGCATAGCAGATCAATCATTCAATTATCAAATAATATATCAGATTTCTCTTAATTCTTTTTCTGTTTTGTGGATTCAAAACACCCACCTTGTGGATTCAAAGTAACTTGTACCTCGTGAACAAATTTATTGATTCCGCTTACGTCAATAGGCTTGTATTAATTTGTATATATATATATATATATGCATAGAGAGGAGAGAGAAGCAAACGAGGAGCAGATAGTTGATTTGATCATTGCTACAAGAATTGTCCAAGAGGGCGTCCAAGAAGTCCTCTTGGCTCGAAGCATTGCCTCTTCTTCCTTCTCTTCTGTCTTTGATAATGGGCTCCCACGTAGCACAGATCCTCATAAACGCTTCCTTTGCCTTCTTTTTCAAGCCCTGAAGATCTAATGCACCTAAAATTGGATAAAAATCAGACAGATTTGAAGCTGAAATCAACTCGATATATTTTCTTATAAGACTCTTCATCCCTCCATCCACACCCTCTTTCTCCAAGCTAATTAAATCTCTTGATATCGAAGCATTACTCAACATGTTAAACACAGTTGCAAAAACCAATTCTGCAACTTTCACTTCCTTTCCTTCCTTTGCACACACAAACTTCACCATGTCCGTTGCCTTTGTCTCTCTCAAACATGCTTGACACTCCATTGCCTTGCCCGAGAACAGCTCACTTCTGCATATTGTTCTTAAATTCTTCCATCCATCATTGCACTCCAGTGCCCATCCAAGTGACAAGTGATTGAATTTTGAGCTTTTAGCTGGTACTGCACTAGGAACATACCGCGCAGATAAGCTCCGATCATGGGTCTTGAGAATTTCCTCTGCAGCAGTTGTGGATGATCCGATGATCATGATTTGAGTTCCTAGTCTCAGCGACATGAGAGGGCCATACGACCGAGCAAAGTTTGTTAGAGTGATGTGAGGCTTTTTTCCCATCTGAGGAATATTGCCCAATATTGGCCATGGACTTGGTCCTGGTGGAAGTGGTAGACTAGTTTTTGATAAGAAATAAGATTTGAAATGCTTCAGGATGAAGAAGATGATAGGTAAGAGGAGTATAGGAAAGAAGAGATAGGTTGCTTCTCTTGCAATAGTCTCAGTCATGACTTGCAGTATCAAGATCTGGCTTTTTGCAGTGTGATTGTATTTGTTGTCAACTGATGTATTTCTCTCGAGAGATAACCATGTAAAGAAAATCTAGGTTACGTACCCTATCATCTCTCCCTATGTATATGTTTGTTAAGCCGGCAATCTTGATTGCAATGTTGACTTGCCCAATTTACAAATTGCCCCAACGGCCCCATTTCTTTTTTTTTTTTTTGACAATAAACTCACGCAAGCACCTATTTGTCCGTACGAAGATTTGAAGCACTTTGAGATCGTCATATAGATTCCTCAACATTAATGGTATTGAATTTAAATTGTAGCACACTTAGAATAAAGAATAAATTTAATCGCGCATGTAAGAATTATGATTATTTATTTATTTATTTTTTACTTTTTGAGTCCAATCTTGAGTAAAGAGACCAAATGCGCTTTTGACTATCCAAGCTTGAGTAGAGTTGAGCCCATACAGTTATAGCCGTAAAAATAATGTCGTAAATCACACTAATATTCCAAGTAATTAAAGATGTAAACATCCAATGGATTGGTCACTTTACATCATTTGAGGATTGAGGAGGGAATTAGATCAACCAAGTGCATTCAAATTGACCTTCTAAGACATGATTTTTTTAAACTCACCACTTGAAATTTGAACTAACATATTTGCGCAAAAATATATATGCATTGACACATCTTTTATTGATACGAGTATGAGTTGAAATATAAACGTATGCTTTCATAGTTGAAAACCGATATAATGAGCCATATCCTAAATAAACACAAACAAGTGTGATTATTGTAATAGTAGTATATATGGTAGCTAGGAAGATAAGGTAGCAATAATCCGTTGCTTATTTCTTCTTAAGTGTGGGAATGAGGACCAAGGGTATTTCCTTCATCAATGTTATAGAAGCCTTCTCGTTCATGTCTAGCTCATCGGGATCATTTCCATGTGGAAGTGACCAATCAAAATTATGAATCAATGGAGCAAGTACGAAAGGAACAAACTTTGCTGCCAAGGGTACGTAGGGCAGGGCAGATTCTTCTTCCTGCACCAAAATGTAAGAACTCAAAATTATGCCCTTTGAAATCCAAAGTCGAGTTGAGGAACCTCTTTGGCTTAAATTTCAATGGATCTTCCCAATTAATGGGGTCTCGCCCAATCGCCCAAACATTTACTACTACTTGAGAATTCTTAGGATTGGAGTAATTCATCACTTTGTACGAGTCAGGTGCATGGCAAGGAACCAGAAGTGGTGCTGGAGGGTGCAGCCTCAGAGTTTCTTTGAAAACAGCTTGAGGTAATGTAGCTGAGGTAGATGGGATTCTTTTAGCACATCTTGTTTGATTTCTCTCGTCATTTGTTCGCGGACTTCCTTCATGGATTCTGTACTTTCTATCAGTTCTGCCATCGCCCACTCAATCGTATTGGCACTAGAAGCGAATATCTCCTGTGACAATGACGCATCATACGTGTGAATGATCGATTGTGTATAAATAAATGCATAAATATACAGAGAGAGAGAGAGAAAGGAGAGAAGATAGCAAACCAGGAGCAGATAATTGATTTGTTCATCGGTGCAAGAAATGTCAATGAGGGCGCCCAAGAAGTCCGTTTGGCTTGAAGCATTGCCTCTACTTCCTTGTCTTTTGTCTTTGATAATGGGCTCCCACATGGCACAGATGCTCATAAACACTTCCATTGTCTTCTTGTTTATACCCTGAAGATCTAATGCACCTAAAATTGGATACAAGTCGGATACATTTAGAGCTCCAATCACCTCAACATATTTGTCCAAAAGAGCCTTCATCCCTCCATCCACAATCTCCTTCTCAAAGCTCATAAAATCACTCGATAATAGAAGATTACTCAATATGTTATACACAGTGGCAAAAGCCACTTCGCCAACTTTCACTTCATTTCCCTATTTTGCACTCAAAAACTGCACCATGTCCAACACCTTTTTTTCTCTCGAACATGCTTGAGATTCCATTGTCTTGGCCGAGAAGAGCTCAGTTCAGCATATTGTTCTTAGATTCTTCCATCTAACATTGCACTCCAGTGCCCACCTAACAGATGCATCATTGAATTTTGGGAACGTAGCCGGTACTGAATGAGGAACATGTCGTGCAGACAAGATATGTACGATCATGGGTCTTGAGAATTTCCTCTATAGCAGTTATTGTAATACCCCTAATTTTAAAAAGGATATTCCTGTTATTTAATGGTATTTAATTTATTATTTAAGTGCATTTTATTTAATTATGTGTCATTACTTTTTTATTAGGTGCTTAATTGTTTTCTTTTGGGGTGATTTAATATATTTAAATGATATTTATTTTTAGTTATTTGATTGGAATTACTTGTTAGTGTTTTAATTATTTAATTGGCATTAATGGTTTAAGTGTAATTGATTTAGTTATTTGATTGGAATTACTTGTTAGTGTTTTAATTATTTAATTGGCATTAATGGTTTAAGTGTAATTGGTTTAATTATTCTATGTGTGTTTTATTTTATGTGTGTCTTATTTGATTTAATTGGGTTTACTAATTATTATTTTGTTCAATTAGATTATTTGTTAAGTATTTAATGGTGAATAGGGTAATTAGGTAAATACATCTAACTAGGGTTTTAATTACAGTTTAAATTAGGGTTTTATACTATAGCCGTCGTAGGTTTCTACGTTAATTAGATGTGCCGGTTAGGATTGTGAGTTGGACTTAAATGAATCTAGGGTTTAGGAAAACTCTATAAGTATAAGGTAGATGTCTGTGTAAGGTTTTTTTAAAACAAAGCACACGTTTTGTGGAAGTGGAGAAGGAAAAACGCAGTTTTTCACATTCTGCCAAGGTTTGATCAAAGCTCCGATCCCGCTTCGTCTGTGGTCCGATCGAGCTGAATTTTGGAGGAGAGGTTCACGACTCAGTGACACACAATCTGAACGGTGAAGATCAGAATTTGACCTCGGGAACAGTGATTCGTACTCGTGAACAGTAACCGGGTCGCACAGGTTTTTTCCATACTGCCCAGATTTCATCAAACATCTGATCCCGCTTCGTCCGTGGTCCGATCGAGCTGAATTTTGGAAGAGAGGTTCACAACTCAGTGACACACAATCTGAACGGTGGAGATCAGAGTTTCACCTCGGGAACAGTGATTCGTACTCGTGAACAGTAACCGGGTCTCACAGGTTTTTTCCATTCTGCCCAGATTTCATCAAACATCTGATCCCGCTTCGTCCGTGGTCCGATCGAGCTGAAATTTGGAGGATAGGTTCATGACTCAGTGTCACACAATCTGAACCGTGAAGATCAGATTTTGAGTTCAGGAATAGTGTTTCGTACCCGTGAACAGTAACCGGGTTTTGGAACTCGCCGGGATTTTTTTTAAGAAGACGACGTTGAAACTTTGAACAAAAGTTTCTGAGGCAAGATTCTATCCTTACTCTTTCCCTTAGGCTTCATACTCTTTGCACTCTTAAATGATTTCCAGGATTAATGAAGATTAAACCAAACAAAAATGATATCTGTTTTGCAATGAAACTGGTAGTTACAGTAGTGTTTTATACTTGTTCAACCTAGACTAAGCATGTTTGTGGATGATTGTGGTTCTGTGGTTCACGTTTTTCCTTACCACTGCTAGTATAAATTATTGGAAGGATGGGTTTAGATGATAGCTATCTTAACTTCTGTAATAGCAACTGTTGGAACTTAAATATTAGGAGGATTTGAGTTTAACACTAGATCGGTTTTGTGGAACACTATAATTTGAGCATGTCTACATACATACTGTGAATATTGTTTTGATGCTTACATTATCACAGTTAGTATCAACTGTGGAGGTTAAGATTTTGTGATACATACCCTACATATCTGTATGTCATTTGTAAGGTGTTAAATAGAAGTTTTAATTAATTCTATCTTTATATCAGACTAAAGAGAACAACTTAAACTGGGCAAGTATATGTTGTTGTTGTGACCCTGTTTATCAATGCTTATTTTATCACTGCTAACATTGAATATTGGATGTTGGAATTTAGTTGATATATACTTGATTTATTGGTATTATTGACTACTGGAGGATTGGAAAGTAGGCACCAGTATGGGACGGTGGCATACTAAGGATGGGTTTGGTTTTTAAAACAATACCATTACCCACCTACTTGGAATAAGGATAGGATTAACTAAAAGTTAAGTCCCGTGGATTTGTATTGTCATGGCAACTACTTGTTGAGCGGCAATACCAGGGATTTTGGATGGATTTTATATATGTCCTGTTATGGTGCCTCGGTATGAGCTTGAGCCTCAGGACCGATGGCTAGGGAGCGGATATGCATCGGGATGTGTAGCTGGCTACGATGGTTGGAGGTGTACCCTGTTTAGGTATAGGTACATATGCCCACTTCGTGTGCGTTTTAGCATGTTACCTCTATTCAGGTTGAAACAGGCCTGTAGTCCAATGAGAGTCCTTTAGTGTGACTATATATATATATTTACGGACTATTAGCTATTGTTGAATTGTTTAGGATGTACATGCGTATCGGGCCTCTGTTTGGATTGTAGTATTATAGAACTTGCGCGTGGGCCTGACCCACTTCTATTTTTCAGGTACACGACAGTTCCAGGCTTAGACGTGTTCGTGCTGAGCAGAGGTCTCTATTCACTCTTCCGACGATGTAGGACTCTCTCTATAGTTTTATTTCTGGACGTTTATTACAGTTGTTCTATCTTCCGTATGGATGTTTAATAGGGGTCCACTAGAGATGGATTCCCAAGTTGTAAACTAATGGAGTTTTGGAGTTTGGGTTTGATGGATTTTAATAATTATAATATTTTGCGGATTCTATTTTTAGTTTCTTCCAGCTTTAATTTCATTTCTTAATTTATTTTGTATTCCGTGTTCATTATAAAATATTAATTGTTTGATATTCCCTCGAGTTTGGGTCTGGGCCTGATCAACCCGTGTCTCGGATCCGAGGGGTATCACAGTTGGTATCAGAACACTCCAGGTTCAAGTGTCTCTAGGATGTTTTCGTATTAAGTCTTCCGCGTAGCATTTTCTCTTGAATAGAGCTTAAGTTAGGATTCATTGTATTCCTTATGGTTCGTATAGAAAGGGTACTGACGTCTGTCTTTTCGTGTTAACAGATGGTTAACGCTAGAAATGGACAGAACATGTAAGGAACTGGGTAGGAAAGGAGAACGGCACGTAGGCAACAATATCTCCTACGGCGTCAGCAAATGGAGGAAGAGCAGCAAAGGCTTGGGTTTCAAGATGACATGGATCAGTTTCAGGAGGAACAGGAGAATGTTCAACAGACTCTGGACCAGGTCAGAGATCCAGAGATTCCTCCTCACCTCAATGACCTCGTTGCTCGGGCTATAGAGGCTGGGGTAACAGCTACACTTCGGAATCAGCCTCAGGTACAGCCGGCACCTGTACCAGCACCAGTGGTTCAGACGGATTCTTGGGGGAAAGGCTAGGAGCTCTTTCACAAAGGGGAGTCCACCTGTGTTCTTAGGATCAACCGATGCGAGAGCAGCTCACCAGTGGAAACAGGACATTGAGCGTCATCTTCGTTTGGTTCAGTGCACGGAGGTTCAGAAGCAGATGCTTGCTACTTTCAAGCTAGTTGGGGATGCACTACAGTGGTGGGAGTCAGTTACCAGCTCAGAGGAGAGGATGACATTGTCTTATGATGAGTTCAGTGCTCGCTTTGATGAGAAATATTTTCCCTATGCAGTCAGGGCAGCTATGAAGACCGAGTTTCTAAGTCTGCAGCAGGGAAACATGACAGTGGCGGAGTATGAGCAGCAGTTCACTCGCTTGTCTCTCTTTGCACCGGAGGAGGTGGACACAGAGGAGAAGAAGCGCAACAGTTTTGTCAAGGGACTGATGTGTCTATCAAGAGAGCTATTACTGGTAGTCCAGCCTATACTGCCTACGCTCAGGTGGTAGACGCCGCTCTACAACATTATCAGTTGACTATGGACATCAGACAGGCTCGTGGGGAGAAGCGGGGAGATAAAGACTCTACTAATCAGTCAGCTGAAAAGGGGAATGGCAATGGTCACCGGTAGAATGACAAAGGCAAGTTCCAAGGACAACAGCCTTGGAAGAAGCACAAAGGTGGTTCAGATGCTCACCGGAATGGGGCACCTATTCAGAGGCAACAGAATGGGGGACCACAGGCAAGACAGGGTCAGCCACAGGCTAACCGACAGAGGAGGCCATTTGGTACTTTTCAGGGTAGTTGTTACACTTGTGGAGAGTATGGTCATACCACCAGGCAGTGTCCTAAAGCAGGACAAGGACAGGGACAGAGACAGTATGTGCAGCAGGGACAGAGGGCGCCAGTGCCTCTACCAGCTCCACAGGTTCCACGGATTCAGGGATAGACACATCTGGCTTTACCGGCACCACCGCAGACTCAGGGACAGACACCACAACAGTTGCACTATGGCAGGGTGTATAACCCCATGCCACAGGATGTTCAGGCACCTCAGACTATTGAGGGTAAGTTTCTTATTCATGATTTGCATGGACGTGTTTTATTTGATACGGGTGCTACACACTCATTTGTAGCTAGGACTTTTGTTACTTTGTCTGGGATGAGGACGAGGGTATGCACTAGACCTTAGGGTATTTCTACACCATTGGGTGATACAGCTATTATACATGAGAGTGATGGGCCTGTGACACTAGATATTGGCAGACTCAGATTTCTAGCCAATCTATTGGTCCTGAACATGCACACTTATGATGTGATGCTTGGGATGGATTGGTTGTCTCACTACCATGCCCAAGTTGTTTGTTTTGATAGATCTATTATTTTTACCATACCTGGTCAGGATATGTATGTAGTAGCTATGCCACGTTCTAAAGGGGGCGGTAGTACCTATTTGTTCCATGTGGAGGAGGAAAATGAGGAGGGGATTACTGTGTCATTGGATAACATACCGATTGTACAGGATTTCCCGGATGTATTTCAGGAGATTCCAGGGTTGCCACCTAGTCGCGAGATCGATTTTGTGATAGACTTAGCTCCAGGCACTGCGCATATTGCTAGGGCACCCTATAGGATGGCACCGGTAGAGATGAGAGAGTTGAGGGATCAGATTCAGCAGTTACTCAGCAAGGGTTTTATTCGTAGGAGTACATCACCTTGGGGAGCACCGGTTCTATTTGTGAAGAAGAAGGATGGTTCGCTTCGTCTGTGTATAGATTACAAGGAGTTGAACAAGGTTACGATTCGTACCAAGTATCCTTTGCCCAGGATTGATGACTTGTTTGATCAGTTAAGGGGAGCCACATATTTCTCCAAGATTGATCTGCGTTCTGGGTATCATCAGCTGAGGGTCAGGGAGCAGGATGTTCCTAAGACAGCATTTCTCACGCGATATGGTTCTTATGAGTTTCGAGTTATGCCGTTTGGGACGACTAATGCACCGACAGTATTCATGGACTTAATGAATAGAGTATTCTGGGCTTATTTGGATCAGTTTGTTATTGTCTTTATTGATGACATCTTGATCTATTCTCGGTCGGAGGACGATCATGCTAGACATCTTCGCATAGTCTTGCAGACGCTTCGTGAGCACCAATTATATGCCAAGTTCGAGAAGTGTGAATTTTG
The DNA here is from genome assembly GCF_030987335.1 of Cornus florida. Taxonomy (NCBI): domain Eukaryota; kingdom Viridiplantae; phylum Streptophyta; class Magnoliopsida; order Cornales; family Cornaceae; genus Cornus; species Cornus florida. Next base: position 92,024,961 of record NW_026775581.1, read on the forward strand.
GCAGCGGGAGGTGAAATTTCTGGGTCACGTGGTGTCAGAAAAGGGGATAGCAGTGGATCCGGCCAAGGTTTCAACAGTGGTTGAGTGGGGACAGCCTACATCACCTACTGAGATTCGGAGTTTTCTCGGTCTGGCAGGATATTACAGGAGATTCATCCAGGGGTTCTCCAAGATAGCAGGACCACTCACTCATCTGACCAAGAAGGGTGTACAGTTCGTGAGGGATGAACACTGTCAGCGAGCTTTTGATGAGCTGAAAAGGAAGCTGACTTCTGCACCGGTTCTGGCTACTCCGCAGAGCGGGATAGAGTATCTTGTTTACACGGATGCTTCGTTACAGGGTCTTGGATGTGTATTGATGCAGGAGGAGCGACTGATTTCTTATGGATCTCGGAAACTTAAGCCTCATGAGCTTAATTATCCAACACATGATTTGGAGTTGGCAGCAGTGGTCTTTGCCTTGCGTATTTAAAGGCATTATCTGTTGGGTGAGTCTTTCAGATTATTCAGTGATCACAAGAGTCTGCAGTACTTGTTCACTCAGCGGGAGCTAAATATGAGACAGCGCAGGTGGTTGGAGTTTGTAAAAGACTATCATTTTTCTATACAGTACCATCTAGGGAAAGCGAATGTAGTGGCGGATGCACTCAGTCGCTGACCTGTTAGTAATCTTTCTGCTCTATTCACTACTGAGTGGAATGCTTTAAAGAGTGTGGATGAGTTATCGGATGCTTTTATGGCTTGCATGGTGGTTACACCTTCCATCATTCGCAAGGTTTTACAAGCACAACTCACCGATCAGCAGTGTGTCGACAAGGTCGCAGAGATAGCTTCCGGAGAGGTTCCATTCTACTATGTTGGGGCTGATGGAGGTTTAAGGTACAAGGGACGGTTAGTGGTACCTTCTGCTGATAATTTGAGGAAGGATGTGATGACTGAGACTCATCACTCTGAGTTCTCTGTTCATCCAGGAGGCGATAAGATGTATCAAGATATGAAGCGGCAGTTTTGGTTGGCAGGTATGAAGAGGGACATTGCTCTTTTTGTTTCTCAATGTAGTACTTGTCAGATGGTTAAGATTGATCATCAGAGGCCGCCAGGAGCTCTACAGCCACTACCAATTTCAGAGTGGAAATGGGAGAGCATATCTATGGATTTTGTGGAAAGGTTGCCAAATTCTTTCAAGGGGCATAATTCCATATGGGTCATTGAGGATAGGTTGACCAAGTCAGCTCATTTCTTGCCTATTTGCACTGACTACACTTCGGAGCAGTTGGCGAGGCTTTACATTTCAAAGATTGTGAAGCTACATGGCATTCCATTGTCTATTATATCGGACAGGGATTCGAGCTTTGTATCTGGATTTTGGAAGAGTTTTCAGCAGGCTTTAGGTATGGAGTTACACCTTAGTACTGCTTCTCATCCTCAGACTGACGGACAGACTGAGAGGGTGAATCAGATTATGGAAGATATGCTTCGGTCGTGTGTTCTGGATTTCAAAGGCGACTGGGAGGAATATTTGCCACTTGTGGAGTTTGCTTATAACAATAGTTTCCAGAAGACTATTGGTATGGCACCATTTGAGGCATTGTATGGTCGACCGTGTCGATCACCTGTTTGTTGGATGGAGGTTGGAGAGAATCGATTCTTAGGTCCTGAGTTTATCAAGGATACCTCTGAAAAGATTGCTCTTATTCGAGATCGCATGCGTACTGCCCAAAGTAGGCAGAAGAGCTATGCTGATCGTCGTACTCGAGCTTTGGAGTTTCAGGTTGGGGATCAGGTTCTACTCAAAGTGTCTCCTATGAAGGGTGTTATGCGCTTTGGGAAGAAAAGGAAGTTGTCACCACGATTTGTTGGTCCATTCATGATTACGGATCGCATTGGAGCTGTTGCTTATCGGTTGGCACTTCCGGATACTTTGGATCACGTCCACAACGTGTTTCATGTTTCCATGTTGCGGAAATTTCTTCGAGATGAGGATCGGTATCAGCATATCGATGTTGGGGAGATTGAGTTGCAGCCGGATGCAACTTATTTAGAGCCACCGTGTCGTATTGTCAACCGACGAGATCAGATTCTTCGTAATAAGGTTATTCCTTTGGTTCGTGTTCAGTGGAGTCATCACAATGAGTCTGAGTCCACTTGGGAACGAGAGGATGTCATTCGCTCACGGTTTCCTGAAATATTGGAAGAAGGTAAGAGTGAATTCCGAGGACGGAATTCCTTTTGTTAGGGGGGAAGAATGTAATACCCCTAATTTTAAAAAGGATATTCCTGGTATTTAATGGTATTTAATTTATTATTTAAGTGCATTTTATTTGATTATGTATCATTATTTTTTTATTAGGTGCTTAATTGTTTTCTTTTGTGGTGATTTAATATATTTAAATGATATTTATTTTTAGTTATTTGATTGGAATTACTTGTTAGTGTTTTAATTATTTAATTGACATTAATGGTTTAAGTGTAATTAGTTTAGTTATTTGATTAGAATTACTTGTTAGTGTTTTAATTATTTAATTGGCATTAATGGTTTAAGTGTAATTGGTTTAATTATTCTATGTATGTCTTATTTTATGTGTGTCTTATTTGGTTTAATTGGGTTTACTAATTATTATTTTGTTCAATTAGATTATTTGTAAAGTATTTAATGGTGAATAGGGTAATTAGGTAAATACATCTAACTAGGGTTTTAATTACAGTTTAAATTAGGGTTTTATATTATAGCCGTCGGAAATTTCTACGTTAATTGGATGGGCCGGTTAGGATTGTGAGTTGGACTTAAATGAACCTAGGGTTTAGGAAAACTCTATAAGTATAAGGTAGATGTCTGTGTAAGGTTTTTTTAAAACAAAGCACACGTTTTGTGGAAGTGGAGAAGGAAAAACGCAGTTTTTCCCATTCTGCCAAGGTTTGATCAAAGCTCCGATCCTGCTTCGTCCGTGGTCCGATCGAGCTGAATTTTGGAAGAGAGGTTCATGACTTAGTGACACACAATCTGAACGGTGGAGATCAGAGTTTGACCTCGGGAACAGTGATTCGTACTCGTGAACAGTAACCTGGTCGCACAGGTTTTTTCCATACTGTCCAGATTTCATCAAACATCCGATCCCGTTTTGTCCGTGGTCCGATCGAGCTGAATTTTGGAGGAGAGGTTCATGACTCAGTGACGCACAATCTAAACGGTGAAGATCAGAGGTTGACCTCAGGAACAGTGATTCGTACTCGTGAACAGTAACCGGGTCGCATAGGTTTTTTCCATTCTGCCCAGATTTCATCAAACATCCGATTCCGCTTCTTCCGTGGTCCGATCGAGCTGAAATTTGGAGGATAGATTCATGACTCAGTGTCGCACAATCTGAACGGTGAAGATCAGATTTTAAGTTCAGGAATAGTGTTTCGTACCCGTGAACAGTAACCGGGTTTTGGAACTCGCCGGAATTTTTTTTAAGAAGACGACGTTGAAACTTTGAACAAAAGTTTCTGAGGCAAGATTCTATCCTTACTCTTTCCCTTAGGTTTCATACTCTTTGCACTCTTAAATGATTTCCAGGATTAATGAAGATTAAACCAAACAAAAATGATATCTGTTTTGCTATGAAACTGGTAGTTACAGTAGTGTTGTATACTTGTTCAACCTAGACTAAGCATGTTTGTGGATGATTGTGGTTCTGTGGTTCACGTTTTTCCTTACCACTGCTAGTATAAATTATTGGAAGGATGGGTCTAGATTATAGCTATCTTAACTTCTGTAATATCAACTGTTGGAACTTAAATACTAGGAGGATTTGAGTTTAACACTAGATCGGTTTTGTGGAACACTATAATTTGAGCATGTCTACATACATACTGTGAATATTATTTTGATGCTTACATTATCACAGTTAGTATCAACTGTGGAGGTTAAGATTTTGTGATACATACCCTACATATCTGTATGTCATTTGTAAGGTGTTAAATGGAAGTTTTAATTAATTCAGTCTTTATATCAGACTAAAGGGAACAACTTAAACTGGGCAAGTATATGTTGTTGTTGTGACCCTGTTTATCAATGCTTATTTTATCACTGCTAACATTGAATGTTGGATGTTGGAATTTAGTTGATATATACTTGATTTATTGGTATTATTGACTACTGGGGGATTGGAAAGTAGGCACCGGTATGGGACGGTGGCATACTAAGGATGGGTTTGGTTTTTAAAACAATACCATTACCCACTTACTTGGAATAAGGATGGGATTAACTAAAAGTTAAGTCCCGTGGATTTGTATTGTCATGGCAACTACTTGTTGAGCGGTAATACCAGGGATTTTGGATAGATTTTATATATGTCCTGTTATGGTGCCTCGGTATGAGCTTGAGCCTCAGGACCGATGGCTAGGGAGCATATATGCATCGGGATGTGTAGCTAGCTACGATGGTTGGAGGTGTACCCTGTTTAGGTATAGGTACATATGCCCACTTCGTGTGCGTTTTAGCATGTTACCTCTATTCAGGTTGAGACCGGCCTCTAGTCCAGTGAGAGTCCTTTAGTGTGACTATATATATATATTTACGGACTATTAGCTATTGTTGAATTGTTTAGGATGTACATGCGTATCAGGCCTCTATTTGGATTGTAGTAGGATAGAACTTGCGCATGGGCCTGACCCACTTCTATTTTTCAGGTACACGACAGTTCCAGGCTTAGACGTGTTCGTGCTAAGCAGAGGTCTCTATTCACTCTTCCGATGATGTAGGGCTCTCTCTATAGTTTTATTTCTGGACGTTTATTACAGTTGTTCTATCTTCCGTATGGATGTTTAATAGGGGTCCACTAGAGATGGATTCCCAAGTTGTAAACTGATGGAGTTTTGGAGTTTGGGTTTGATAGATTTTAATAATTATAATATTTTGCGGATTCTATTTTTAGTTTCTTCCAGCTTTAATTTCATTTCTTAATTTATTTTGTATTCCGTGTTCATTATAAAATATTAATTGTTTGATATTCCCTCGGGTTTGGGTCTTGGCCTGATCAACCCGTGTCTCGGATCCGACTGGTATCACAGTTATCGATGATCCGATGATCATGGTTTCAGTTCCTAGTCTTAGTGACATGATTGAACCATATGACTAAGCAAGGTTTACTAGAGACATGTGATCGGTTGAGAATTCGATCTATAATAAATCAACCTTCGCAATAGCACGAATCATTGTAAAATAGGGCTATTGGTCGGGTAAGTCGAACTATTGGGACTGCGCTAATCTATGGCAACCTAAGTGTCTAGAGTCTTTTTAGAATGATACGGGGTGTTCATAGAGGATTTGTTGGTTGTCACTTAAGCTATGAAATTAAGATGCATAAAATAAAAGCTTGCAAGGATTTAAAGGAGATGAAATACAAGTAAAGAAGACTAGGGAAGTGAATCCGCCTCCATCCCTATACACATGCTAGATTAGAGCTAAATTGGGGGAAAACAATATATGATGGTCAAGAAACATAGCAACACTTAGTTGCTATAATATCCTCAAGAAGTTCATTAAATCTCAAGCAAGCATGATCCATCAAAGGTGAACATGTTTAGACTACCTAACTAAGGTGTAACTTAACCACATTTACTTGAATGAGAGATTATCTAGCCCTAGATAAAATGATGAAGCACATGAAGGTAAGAAATAAGCATAAACCATCAAAGGCTTCACCTAAGCAATGATCTATCAAAGAACTTATCAACATGCCATTAAACCATTTCATAACCTTGTCTCCATTCTCACCATGAAAACTCAAGTAATATGATTAATATAAGACATCATCTAAGACAAGATAATCAACTTACAGAAATCATCCATACATATATCAACATTCATTACAACAAATGAAGTGCTCTTGGTTATGAAAAGACTATAGGATATACATTGTAATCCCCAAAATATAGCCTAAATTAGAACATGCTTACAAGGGAGGGGCCTCATCACCTCCCTAGATGGAGGTTTAGTTACCCATAGGAGCCTTAGAAGAAGGAAGAAGCTTGGAAGATCCCTCCATTTTCTAGCTCCTTTGTTGTAGCTTCAAGAACTCAATCTTTTCCTCCTCATTCTCTCTCTAGAAATCTTGCAAGATTGAGATATGATATATTGTGTGTGGTTCCCCTCACCTTCTAGACATCCTCTCCACCAAACCCTACCAAACAAGGCTCAACTCCCACCAAAAGACATCTCCAACCAACCCATAAAGATGGAAATCAGAAATGAGGGATTCAAGGAGCAAGTGGGCTGAAGTGATGGAATTTCGAAGAGCATTCTGCCTAAAGTTCGAGCGCTCGAAGTAAGCCCTTTGAGCGCTCGAAGTTCCATCAGAATGCTCCTTTCTCTTGACCTGCTTTGCACTACTTTGGTACAACGGCCATAACTTTCTGCTCCGAACTCCAAATGATGAACCGTTTCAAGATTTGGAAAGCTAATTCAAAGCTCTAAGTATGCCATGTTTTAATGGAAGTCTAGTTCTCAAGTTTGGTAGGTCAAAAATGAAAAGCAAGGTCAAACTCCACTGCTGCCAGAACTTCAGTCTTGAGCACATTGATATTCAAAGAATCAACAAAACGTCATTTTTGCTCCTTTTTGGCCAATGAACCTGAAAATATATAAAAAAATGCAAATGAAGTTAATCTACATAAAATAATCAAATAATGGACTTAACTAATGCAACTAAGGGCGCTTGAATATGCAATATTCGGCGCTTATCAACATGTGAAGCTTTTTTCCCATTTCGAGAATATTGCCTAATATTGGCCATGGACTTGGTCCTGGTGGAAGTGGTAGAGTAGTTTTTGATAGGAAATAAGATTTAAAATGCTTTAGGATGAGAAAGATGATGGGTAAGAGGAGTACTATAGGAAAAAAGATAGAGGTTGCTTCACTTGCAATAGTTTCAGCCATAACTTGCAATACTAACAAGAACTAGCTTTTTGCAGTGTAATTGTATTGTTATGCATTACCTTAATTTCACTGAGTATATATAGAGGATGCATGCATGTTTACAGTCAGCAATTCCTGCTAGGATAGTTGTTACCGCTTGGTGGATCATTTAAAGTACTATTAGAGGGGTCTTGTCGTCCAATCCGAATGGAAAAGTAATTGGGTATATATGGGTTGGTAGTTCGCACTACTTAATAGCTTAACTCTATCATTGATTCGACGTCACGCACCAAGCATCTAGCCTATGAGGTGTTTAGGTTTGTCCGCCCCAAGTAAACAAAGTGGCCTTACTGCAACGTGCCTGGAGGTATTCAAGCATCCCGTCTTAGGTAGGCAAGATAGTCCGACCATAACGAGAGAGTTGCGAGTTCGGTTAGAGAAAGTAATAGGTATAACTGCAAATGAGCAAACTATTTATCAACCGACACGTATTAACGTGTATGATATGGTTTACTTTGTCTACCCAGTTCTGCTCACTGCAAATAGTAAGAAAAGAAAGGAAATGGAAAATGAAAAGAAAAGTGAAGTGAATGACTAAAAAATTGATTTTCTAGTATGTGTTTGGTTAAGATGAAAAATTATCCAAGAAAATTGAAGGAAAATATCATGTTATAGTTTAGATACCTAAATTGTCCTTATTTTATAAAAATGGTAAAATAACAAAAAATTAATTGGTAATATGTATATAAAAAAAATAATGGAGTTTTTAATTAATTTAAACCTTGTAAACTACTATTTATTTAATTCGTATATGATGGAAAGCAATTAAAAATGAAAGTAAAGTAAATAAAAACCCTATCAATGATCAAGTTATTGTTGGACTGCAATTCTTTGAAATCTAATAAATAAATAAAATAAGATAAAGTTGTTATGTAAAATAATGTAATGAAGTTATTGGTTAAAATAGGAATACAAAATAAAAAGGTAATAAAATTTCCCCGTGTTTTATGCAGGAAACATATTGAGAAAAATAGAGGGTTACGAGAATCTTAATTTTCATTTTCTATCTAACCAAACTACTAAAAAGTTTCAAAATTTTCTTTTTCATTTTTTTTCTCGTTGATTCTATCTAACCAAACGAAGTTTAAAAGAAAAAGTTAAATTTTCTGTAATGTTTCCGATTTTCACCATTTTCCATTTTCTAAAATTTTCTAGATTTTTCGAGGGTATTTTCGTTTTTTCTCGTTCTACGCGTCGGATACCATGGGGTATGTTAGTTGTGTCTAAGAGTTGGTTGGGGTATTCCATTGAGTTCAGAACTCTTGAAAATGCAATGGTTGCAATTTTGGCAATTTCCAGTTTTCGGACCAGAAGGTTTCAGGTGGGACTCGTTACGGGGACTGTTGTGTACGGGAATTTTATTTTTGGGTCCATTGCATTTCACACATTATTATTTGATATATTATATGTGGTTATGTGCTTGTACATGTATTATTGTGGGTTTAGTGTATGTACAATTGTATATAATTATACAAAATAATATTATTTTTTGCCGCGGGACCCACCACCACCTTTTTCATTACAAATGGCCTTATGGCCATTAGTTGGCCATCAGTTTCTCTCTCTTCCCTTATTCTCTCGGCAGACCTCTCTTCCTCTCTTCTGTTTTTATTTTTCTTTTCCATTTCAAAGCTTTAAGCTTTGATCTTTCTCTCACCTTTGGGATTTTGCTAGCACCGCTTTAGGCATTGTTGGAGAGCTCGTTGAGCTCTTCGCTTTGATTGGAGCCAATTCCTGATTTGGTTTCCTAAGGATTTCAAATTTGGGGCATGGAATTGAGACTTTTTGCATCCTTTGAGGTAGGGGTTTCTAATACACATATTCTTTGATTTTAGTGAATTAATTTCTCTAAATTTGGTCATAGCATGCCTAAATTGAATAAATTTGTTTATGGTTATGAGGGTTTTGTGTATTTAGTGTGATAATTGTATATTAAATAAAGATTGAATTTATCTATATATTAATTTAAATTATGTGAAAGAACATGTTAGATTTCAATTGTTTTGTGCTTAAAGTGTTTATGTGTCATGAATGTGAGGTTGACTAATTGGAATTTAAATGTGTAAACTTTCTTCCAAAGCATGCCTTGTTTGTCTAAATTGCCATAAATGATAAATTGTTGTATGTGGGAATATTGTATCAATTAGCACAAAGCATGCAAATGTAATTGATGTTGTATATATAGAAATTGTAAATTGTGTTGGCATTGAAAGGCATGGAGCATTCATGCATAGCATTGGGCAAGAAATGGGTATAATGATTTGAAAGAAAATGGAAACTTGTTTTTGGGAAATGATTTTGGAAAAGGGTTTGCGAAAACCCAGACGCCTAGGAGGTGCCTAGTGGTCCATGGTGTTAATGTGATCTAGAGGGAGCTAGAAAGAGACTCTAGTAGGGTTGAGCTACCTAGGCCCAAACGACGCCATGGAGGTGCCATGTCGTCGGGGAAAGCTAGTCAATCCTTCCCTCGGGGCGCTATAGAGGTGCTATGGGCCAGATTGCATTAACGGTTTGTAACGGCAAAAAGGAATTATTTTGGAAAAATAGGGAGCGACATTGGCATGACATTGCACCTCATTAGCATATTTGGTGTATTTGTGTTTTGATGACATTATTATATACTTGTTGTGGTTATTGATGTGTATCCCGTATAGTTTAAAATTGTCTACGTTTTCCCCTATTCTTTGAATAGATTCACGGGGTCATAAGAAGTGTGTCTTAGACACTTCCTACTGAGCGTTTTGTTCACCCCATCATTTTAACATTTTTTTCATGATGCGGAAAGGAAGTGGCGGCCGACGCTCCTCCACAAGTTTTAACGAGTTAGTGGACTGTTTTGACATATTTTGTAGCTATGATCCTATTTTATTATTATTATTATTATTATTTTATATTTATAAACCCTGGGATGACATGTATATTATGTATTGACATAGGAAAGGACGGTAGTGTTCTTAGTTAACCTCAGGTTCGGATAAGGACCCAGTTAGCGGTTCGGACCCTCAGGTTCGGGTTGTTACATTTTCCTTCTTCAATTAAAACTCTTAATTTTTTTCCTTTTAAAGTTCTCTCAATTTTCATTCTTTTTTCTTTTATTTTTCTTTCCTTTTTCTGTTTCTATTTCTACTTCTGCTTCTACTTATTAAAATTCTTCTACGTGCATATTTGAATAATTTTCTTCTTCTTCTTCATTTTTTTATATTTTATATTTGTCATATTATATATATATATATATATTGCATAGGTGCCTCCTAATTCCCACATTATGAGCTGTTCAATTATTACTTTTACTTTTAAATTATAGTTGGTCCATTGGGCTCAAGCAGAAAAGATGCTTTAAAGGCAAAACATCAAAAACAAGCTCTTGCATTGCCAATCCAACCTAGTACACCATCTATTCAATTGCGCATAATTCACATTAATAATATTAATTTGTTTAGAAATTTCTTTTTTTTTTTTTTTTTGAAGGTAAAAAAATAAAAATAAAAATAAAAAATTTTGTTTGGAATGTTAAAACCACGAAAATGGTTCCTTTCACTTGTATTTTTTTTTAAAGTATTTTTTTTCTTCTAACATGTTATACATGATATAAATATTTATTTTTTTCATTCTTAGATCTAATATTAGTATTCATTGATTTAGTAAAAATATATAATTACAAGATATGTGAAATGTGACAAGATATGTGATCTGAGGAAGCCTTTAAGAGAAACATACTAGAGGCAAGAGACTTCAGTAAAACTAAGACATAATATATGGAAAGTATATTTAATAGAGTAACAAGCAATCAAATTATAAATATTACAATTTAGGGCTAAATATTCAAAATAGTTGTTTTTGTTACCTAGGATCAATAGTATAATTGAATACTAAATAAATTGATTAGAAAATTCTATAGAATTATTAGGCCGGTATACCATAAGATGTTGAGCGTTAGGTGGGTTGGCCCATTACTACTAACCATAATCATAAAATAAAATACAATAAAATAAAATAAAACATTTAATCAAACACATCATTTAAGCACATAATCAAATTAAACAAATAATACAAATAATACATAGACAAATAACCAATTAATCAAGTAATACTTAATTCAATCAAACACATAAGCAATTAGTCAAATAATCAATTAAATAATTAAAGTTGTAATTAAAACAAATAAATAAATACCGAGACTATCCTTTTAAAATTAAGGGTATTACATTCTTCCCCTCTAACAAAAGGAATTCTATCCTCGAAATTCGCCCATACTTTCTTCCATTATTTCTGGAAATTGTGAGTGAATAACGTCCTCCTATTCCCAAGTAGACGCAACCTCACTATGATGGCTCCACTTAACTCCAATATACCAAGTAGTATACATGGTTCCTATATTTAAGAAACACAATAATCATACAATTCATATGTTGTATCGAACAACAATGTAATCCTCCCAATTTGACAAGGTAATGAGCTATATTCCACGAAGGTCCATAGAATATACGCACAAAACTCTTATGCACCCAGCGCTAAAGATTTGTCACGCCCCCGAATTTTCTAATAAAATCCTCAATTTATACAAATCCAAATACATCAAAATACACCCAGGATCAAACAAAATGCCCTCTTTTACACAAAAATCAATTTCCTCAAATATATACAAAAATTCTCCAAATAAATAAAATAAATCCTGCAATGCCGACTTTTCATCATAAGCCCGTATCTAGCAATCCCCGTTCATCTTCGATACCTGAAACTGGAGGGTGGTGAGACAAAAATTCCCAGTTGGAAAAACCATAACAAGAATTTCATGGAGGTTTAACAAAACAACTTCACAAGATATACATAGTCAGGTGAATATATAAACAAAATATGCATTTAATTAAAAACATTTAATAAAACAATTTGAAACAAAACCACTCCAAGCCATTCAAGATATAGAGAACCCTACACTGAAAAGAGATTTTCTTCACTGAATCATCAAAACCTCAAGCTCCGACCTCCTCTGCAACTCTCGGCTCCTCTGTCTTTCCTCAAACTCTCTGTCTGACTTCACTCTATTTTTTTCTCTCAAACTTCTCTAATTTCTCTTCTCTGCCTCGTCTTTCTTACTTAGCAATGCACACAACACACTCAATTTATAGGCAAATGCACCAACCTACCCACGTGAATCATTATTTTCCTTTCTTATCATTCTATATACATCACCCAACAAATACAACATCAGCCCATTCCAGCCCACGTGAAGGAAATCAAAACACAAAGAAATTTGGTCTAACAAGTCACTCAGTGGGCCTTGCGAATCATCAATTTTTCAAATACCATTACAGGTGGACCCCGCCATTATTATCTTTTCCTTATCTTTACTTTACATCCTATACATCACTTAATAACAAGACTCTATCATACCTTAGCCACGTGCATGCCCAAGCAAAAAGTATCCTTGGCCATAATTTCTTCTTTATGGTAGACCACTCCTTGCTACACTAAATATATATATATATATATATATATATATATATATATATATATATATATATATATATATCATTTGATGGAATGAAAGGTTGGAAGCAAGGCACATGAGTCAAAAATTGAAAAGAAAGAAAAGTTGGTGAGTTTTGATATTTGTCACATGTTTATATATATATATATATATATATATATATAAACATGACTCACCAACTTTTCTTTCTTTTCAATTTTTGACTCATGTGCCTTGCTTCCAACCTTTCATTCCATCAAATGATATATATATATATATATATATATATATATATATATATATATAATATAATATAAATGATAATTACACCTCCCTTAACACAAATAATAATAAATAAAAAAAAATTAAAATCTAAAAAAAATCGGGTTATCACAGGTGACTTGTAATACCCCTAAAATTAAAAAGGATAAAATTTAAATTTAAATTTCATTCTATGTGCATTTTTGTCTATTGATTTTGTAATTGTTGTATTTTGTTTGTTTTATTTTAAATTGTATTTTAAATGCCTTATTTGGTTAATTATTTAATTGTCTTATTTTCTTTATTTGAATTATGGTTTGTTTAGTTATCTGAGTTATTGTATTGTTTGTTTTATTTTAAATTGTATTTTAAATGCCTTATTTGGTTAATTATTTAATTGTCTTTAATAAGTGCTTAAGTAGAAGTTGAATTAACAGTTTTTAGTTAGGGTTTCTTGGAGCCGTCATACAAGTATTTAACGTGTATGTGACTTAAGTTTATGGGCCGACTCTAGTTTAATTAGGGTTCTGCCTTAGCTCTAGTTTAATTAGGGTTTTCTAAAGGCCTATATATATACGTGTATGAGTTTCACTAAGGGTTTTGGAAGAACCCTATTCACAGCACAGTAAAAATAGAACGTAACAGAAAGAGAGTTGAGAGAACAGAGGCAATGGTAAGAGCTACCAAGGACAAGAACAGAGAGGATCAAAGGAGGGTTGTGGTGGATTAGATCACACCCATAGGAGGCTTGAAGGAAGTTACTAGTTGCTGGAAACTTAGAGACGACGCAGGGATTTCATAACTGAAATCACAGGCAAGTTCTTCTCTTTCTCCTTCCCTTTGGCTTGTGTTCTGTGCACCTAGATAGTCTCTAGGGTTTAATTGAACATTAATTGGAAATTATATGTTTAGTACATGTTATATCAATTATCTGTAGGTGTTGATATCAATTCTGTAAACCAAAATTTATGCATGCTTTCGTTTCAGCATTCTGTTCTTAAAGTATGTTAAGTTAGTTGCAATTTTAGCCTCTGTAATTGTTTCCAACTACTATAGATAGGCCATTGGAATGATACTAGGTATTTATAAGACTAGTAAGTTCAGTATTTAAGAGAAACAGAGGAACTGGAATGACCGGAGGTGGAGCAGATAAGCTGAAACGGAGCAGAACGGGGACGGAGGCTCTCAAAGGAGGTGAGAGCCGGCTCCATGGATGTGGGAGCCAGCTCCCACACTTAAAGAGCCGGCTCTAAGACCTATAGAGCCGGCTCCAGGCTCAAAAGAGCCTGCTCTTTAAAACTTAGAGCAGGCTCTCTTCAATAGTGAATGTTCTGTAAACTTTTCTACGAACTGTTTGTTACTTTGGAGCATGGGAATGTTTCTGTTGATTCTGGGGTTTCATAGAAGGATTAGAAGGTTAATTTTGGGTGTTATTAAGACCTTGAATTAATTAAATTTGATAAGGCTCCTAAGTTCAGTAGAATTGTTGTTGAAAAATAGTTTTAGTTTTGTTCTTAACACATGTTAATTCGGTAGCGAATTTAGTTTCTGTAGTTGATTTTAATTGTTGTTTTCAAATCATTGGGATGATCTTTGGTATTAATAAGACCTTTAGGATTAGTTTTTGAAATCAATTGAATGGTGGAAAAGGGCCAGAGAAGAAGTGGAACGGTCGAAAACGGAGAAGTAACTGAACTGAGGTTCATAGGGGAAGAGAGACGGCTCAATGGAGGGAGGAGCCGCCTCCCCCATGAGTAGAGCCTGCTCTAGAGGAAGTAGAGCAGGCTCTACCTTTAAAAGAGGCTGCTCTACCTCTAAAAGAGCCTGCTTTTTTAGGATTAGAGCAGGCTCCCTTCATTTTGCACATTCAGTTAATGTTTTTACGAACTTTTTGCTACCGTTTGGGCACTTGGGGTTCTTGAAAAATTCTAGAACTTTAATGGGGGTTTAAATAATTAATTTAACATGTAATTAAGATCTTAAATTGCATAAACTACCCTCGTTATAATAATGGAATTAACAGTGCGCTAATTAACAATTTTGCGTACGGTTAACGTCTGGAAGGAAATAAATTGTGTAATTTTAATTTGACAATTTAAGGTGTTATATATGTTCTAAATTAAATTTTAGATGCGTGGGGGAGTCTTTTAATTAATAAATTAGACTCGTAGCATAGTTTGTGGCTGGGTGCTTAAACAACAAAACAATATACAAGTATGCAACCTAGCTTGCTATTGACGGATAAAAGGAACTGAATTGCTAGAATTAATTTTTAGCAAATTCTTGGATAATATTATGATTTTAAATCTTATTTGAATGCATGATAGAATAGTTGATTTAGTAAAACTAATTTATTCATGCTTTGGATGCTTGTTGATGAACCGTTAAATAATACATGGTTTAACTTTTGGATTTAAATTACTGAAATAATAAATATTCTTCTGCAATTGTTTGGAATGATTTCGGATTGTAAATTACTAACATGTATTTATATGTTGTAATTTACATGGTTTTGGATTTTAAATTGCTGAAACTTAAAACACTTTTCTGTAAGGATATGGATATTTGGTTTTGGACTGTAAATTACGTGCTTAGTATTTATATGTTGTAATTTATATGGATATGGAGGATTGTATGCACCGGTATGGGACGGTGACATACTAGGTATGGTTTAGCTCAAAATGTTAATTCATACCTTATGGATTTTAATTGGTGAACAGTTTTATCTGTTTAATCAATTATATGGATTTTGTGGATTGTATGCACCGGTATGGGACGGTGTCATACTAGGGACAGACTGATTCAAAATACTCAGTCCTCCCTATTTTGGAATAAGGGTACGAACTATAAAAACATAATTCTCCTTATATTTAAGTCTGTGCAGTTGAATAAGCTAAACGACTTATTGGATCTCTTATATAAGTCTATGCGGCTGAATAAGCTGAACGACTTATTGAATTTCCTATGGATGGATATGAATGGATTTTAAATATATGTTTATGGTACCACGAGAGGAGCTTGAGTCTCAGACTCGTTGGTTAGGGTGCGTATATGCAGTGGATGCATAGCTGGCTATAGTAGATTGAGGTGTACCCTGTTAGGTTTAGGTACTCATCCCACCTTTGGGTGCGTTTTCGCATGTTGCCTTCTATTCAGGTTAAGACCCCTACTATAGTCCAGTGAATGTCCCTTAGTGTGGATATATCTATATGTATGGACTAGATAGCTATTGTTGAGATATCTAGGGTGTATCTGCATATCGGGTCACTGTTTGGATTGTAGTTAGAGTAGAATTTGCATGTGGGCCTGACCCACTCTTATTTTTACAGGTGTTCGTTAGTTCCAGACTTAGAGCTGGATCGTGCTGAGCAGATACAGTTATTCACTCCACCGATGACCAGGGTTTTATTTCATATTTTAGACTTGGGATTCATTTCCAATCTTTTGAGTTCAGTGAGATATTTTAGGGGTCCACTAGATGGATTCCCGATTTGTAATAGGAATGGAGAAGTAGGATGCATCAGAATCATTCTTTGTTAATTAAATTTTATTTTGAGGTTTTTGGATTATTATTCTAGTTTCTTTTCAGCAATTTATTTATTTATTTATTTATTTTTCTTTTTTTATTTGTATTCTGTGTTTGATTATTGCTAATTGATTTGATATCCTCGGGTTATCGGGCGTGGGCCTAGCCAACCCACATCCGGAAGTTCGGGGGTATCACATGACTGTCTCAATTTATAAACACAATCCCCTAAAAGTGAATGTAATAAGTAAAATTGACCTCCCTCCAAAAATCGCCTTGTTTCCTATATAAAAGATATCACAAGCAAACTTCTTCCTGATAGAAAACTCTAGTATACGAGTTTGACTATTTACGTAAATTTGTTGGCGCCTCCAAACCGTGCGCAAACCATTACAAAAGAGAGTATTGTATCCTTAAATGAAGTTAAGGTCAGATTGTATAACCCTTGCTTCCATTTCAAACCAACAAGTGAAAGGTCTGTATGATATAATATACAAAATCTCAAACGTTGTCACACTAACCTCCTTATGCCAACAATATGACAGACAAAAATCTGAAAAGCAAGTAAACACTTCCAATTATCTACGAAAACCTAGGATATACGCCTCAACATATCCTTTATGGTCTAATTTAATCTCTCTATCAATTCCTTCGTCTAGAGATATGAAGCAAAGCTGTTTGATGGCCGTCGATTTACCATAAGCTTAAGAATGTGCAATTTAGGCGAGGGCCAAGTTTTACATTTATAAAGCCACTACTACCTTTACTAAAAATATAGCTAGGGCAAGTAGGGATCGTCCCAAGGGATTGGAGTCGTACTTGAATGTGGAATCGCAACTAGGGTTAGTAGGTCGAATGATCAAACAAGTGATTGGTTGGTTGTTTAAACTAGAAAGCAACTAAATTAAATTAAGTAAGAATGCAATGCTAAAGAGAGTAAGTAAGGGAGAGAGAGATCTTGAGGTTTAGAGATCACCACCAAGTAATGCACTTCTATATCATTGACAAGTGATTAATGAGGGCAAATAGTGGGTTGCAATAATGGTGTGTATGTATTTGGTTGATTCAATAAGCAAGGATGACTAGTTAAGCATGCATTGTCTAAACATCATGTGAAAGGCACAATATATCTAAGTTATGAAGCATATATTGTCTAAACAACATGTGAAAGGCACAATAAATCAAAACAAGTTATTAATCCTTTCATTAAGCTCACAATCCAAATACAACACAAGGATAGAGACATATGTTAATTGCATTCACAAGCTTGGATCATCAAACAACATGCATAGATTGTCCTCCCATTTAACACTACACTACAACTACACTACATCTACACTACAAGCATGAAAATAAACTAGGGGAGAGGCACAATCCATCAAGAGGTAAGCATGAACCATCAAGAGAATCAGAAAAGCATTCTTTTAAGCACAATGTTTTGACAATCTCTAAATCTATAGCATCAATGCACATAGACATGCATCAATAACACAAAATCTAGAGATAAACACATGAACATCTATTCTAGTATGCATAGACATATGGATAGAATGAAATGACCAATTGGAAGCATTAAACCACATAAATCATTGAATAAATAAGATCTATATATATCAAAGTGTCAAAACATCAATTACAACACTAATCCCTCAATAATACACACGATTAAGATATAGAAAGCATGCTTGGGGCTAACTCTAGCCCCAAGAGGATGTCTAGCCACTCATGGTGATGATGCTCCAACCCTCAAGGGCTAACTCCATGGAAGAGGTTTGCTCCTTGTTGATAAAGATCTCCAATGGTGTCTCTAGCCTCCTCCTCCTCTAAACTTCCTCTCCAAGAGATGATATGAAAGTAATGTTGGCTCTCTATTGAAAAAACAATCCTTATCCTTATATAGGTAGGTCAAAATAACACCCAAAATGAGCTAGGGTCGTGCACACAATATTCCCCAATGATTGGATAAAGGTCTACTTTCAATGAGTTGGAATTTTAACTTTTTCACACTGGAGGAAGTTCGATCGATCGAAAGTAAGTGAGATCGATCGAACTTAGGCTGGATCGATCCAACTGGCTGAGCTTTTTGGAAAAAGACAAATTCGAGATATTTATGGGAAAAGGACAAAAGTGGTTGGTGGGTGGTACAGCCGTGGATAGGATCAACATTTGGATAAGGACAAAGGTGTTCGATCGATCGAAGAATAATGTTGGATCGATCGAACTTTTGGACTTAAGTGCTTTGGGTCAAGGCTTGGATCTATCTTGAAGTGCTGAGATCGATTAATGTTCGATCGATCGAACCTTGGACTTGGATCGATCGAACTTGCTTCTTTGCTTCATTTTGCTTCTTTCTTCCTCCACTTTGTTCATTTCTTTGTTCAATCCCAGAATTGCTTCAATTACGCTCTTATTTGGCTCAGTTTGCTTATTTTCGGGATAAGTGCCTGAAAATGGAAATAATACGAAATCAATCTAAAACGGTGAAGTAAGATAGATAAAGGTACTAGAATGCCTAAGCTTAAGGGGTTTAAATACGCACTTTTCAGTGCTCATCACACCCCCAAACTTAAATATTGCTAGTCCTTAGCAATGAACTAGAAAGTAAAGGAATGAAATGAACAACTATACAACTATAACTAGAAAGCAATAAATGGATAACGCCACTTTCGTAGGGAACACGATTGCATTTAGCATATGCAACAAGCCTTTTAAACCCCTAGGCTACCCCTAGTGGACGAGTGAAGTCTCGTGAGGGTTTCCAGAAATGGTACCCACAAACATTAAGCTCATTTTTGTCAAAAGAGGTACCAATATTGCAAACAAGCATTGGGGGAAAACTACCTCAAGTATGCAATTTTTCAACCCTTTCCAAACAATCTCTCAAAATTTCAATATCAAGCAAGCAAGTATGGTCCTCCACACATTAAGAAAATGATCATGCAAATCAAAACAACTCTAGAATTCTTTTGAGTGGACCGGCATCAATGTGTTACCATCTTAGCCAACTAAAGAATTAATTACATCCTTACCATCAAACTAGCACACAAATCTAGTCCCGATCATCAAGACAAAAAAGTGGACCTTTTATTAAAGCTTTATTGTTCTAGGTGCGCTTATTCTTTTCACTTATTTTTTTTATTTATTTTTTTTTATAGGATCAAAGATGGAAGTATAGTGCAATGTATTGATCTATTAAGCTTTCTAGCGATTCATGAGATCAAACATTAGGTCAACGACTCCCAAACCAGACGACTTTAGGGCATTAGGCATTCAAATACCCATACGGACTTACAAGCTCAAATCAACTAGGCTACAAATCAAGACAACCTCCATCTAATCATTTCCTACTTCTCACCTCTTTGGGAGAAGTCCTCACTTTTTATTACTTTTGTTTTTTTTTTTTGAATAAAGTTCAATTATTAACCTAGAGTTTGGGCCCTCCACCTTTCGGCGCGAGAAGTTCAGTACTTGATGAGGCTAGAATCCCAGCTACTTAGTGAAAAAGGGGTTGTTATCCACCTTTATCAAGAATGAAAGCTTTCAATGCACTACTAGCTCAATTGGGATATAACCAATTCAATAATCAACAAAGCATATACCCCACAAATGAATGCTAGTGTTCGCCTGTGCTAGTGTAGAAGAATAGAGTGAATCTCAAAACAATCACAAAATCAAGATGATGTAGACCACAAGTGCAAACAAGATATCAATCTTTCGAAAAATTTACTCCTAAATGGCATTCATAAGGCATACAAGGAGTATTGGACTCTCAAGTCAAGCAATTTTTAAATTTTAAGCAATATAGTCCTTAGAAGATCAAAATCATAGCTAGGTATGGACCAATCATAAAAATATCCCTCAAATACACGAGTCATGCTAAAAGTTTGAATTTTAAACTATCACTATAGAGTACCATTCCCCCCAAACTTAAATTGCACAATGTCCTCAATGTGCAAAGAGAACAAAGGAAAGAGTATACCAGTGCAACTAAGCAAGAATGATCGGGACTGAAGTATCCGAAGTGGGTGGCATGGCCCCCCCAAACTTGGGATGAACTGTGGTCCTGAAAATTGGCACTTAGATAAACTTATCAGATAACAAAATGGGATAATCAGTGCACAGTGAACATGCAAGTGTAAATGGGATAAACAGAAAATGAAATGAGAAAAGGTATAAGGGTGGTCCTGAAAATTAGGTAGCACTCTCTCACTGAAGTCACTGTGATGCACCTGATGGAGTCAAACATACTGATATGAGAATACAATCAGATGACATCCATAACAAAAATAGATATATAAAATAGAAAAAGTGCAGGTATAACAAAAATATCAAAGCTGACAGACCGGCTGTAGAAATAATACAGTAACAATAATAAAGTATCAAAAGGAAAGAGGGATCATAAGATAGAAAAGAGTGGGAGCTCAGGAAGATGAGGTAGGACGGGCAAGTCTGGCTCTGCGGATGTCTCTAGATAAATCTCTGAACATGGTCGCGACATCCGTGCGGAAGGTAGCAAACTCCGCTCTGTGGGCCATGAGGTCAGCTCTGATGGCAACAACAGTGTCCTCGAGCGTCTGCAGACGCACTCTGAAGCCGGGGGTCAAGTCTGGTATGGAAGAGTCAGAAGACAGCTCCTAGGTCTACTCCTGCTCGTGGATAGGTGACTCGGCTAGAGAATGTTAAACTGCGTCATCCGCTGAGTGCTCCAAGTCAATGTCTATATCAATGTCATCATGCTCGGCAGCTGGATCGACTGGTGCATCGTCCGCTGCGGGAGCTACTGCTGTTGGCTCTACTGGTGCCGGGGCTGCCTATGCTGCTGCCTCCTCTTCTAACTCCAGCTCTGCAGTCGCCAATACGGTATGGGTTTGCAGGTGAGTGATAATAGCTCTATAGCTCTTGTCCTAGTCCTTCTTGAGGAAGTGACAGGAACCTCTCTCGGGGTCCTCCTGCTGGTGGATGGGATAGCGCTGGTCTATGAGAATCTGGGTGATGGCTGAATGGAAGAGACTTGGCCCTTCCGGGCGCCTCCTTGCTGACGTACTCATCGTAGAGCTTCCTCATCACACTCCAGATAAGCGTAGGAATAGACACCCAGTGGCCGATATAGAAGGCGTACAGGGCTTCTAGATAGTCACCCTGCCTCTGAATCTTATGTCCGGCCATGTATATGTTCCGGAAAAGCACAGAATCGATGAACCAAAGGTCGTCTGGAAGATATGTGCGGGTGACGAAAGTCTCGTCACCGGCATGGTGACCTGTAAGAAAAATTGCCATACCGGCGTAAGAAGGCCTGTGGAGCCTAGGACATGTCTCCTGTAGCTCAGCCGGGCACCAATGTGGATAGCGAGTCGAACGAGCCAGAGTATCCACTGTAATGGTGATCTCATGGCTATTAATAAAGGTGATTAGCTCGGCTGTAGTGTGCGGCGACGGTCGGAGGTTCTGGTAGAACAACCGTACTAGTCACGGGTAGATCGGCTCTATGACTGGGGCAAGAATAGCTGAGAGGCCCCGCTGAATGATGTCCTGGTAGGCAGATTGAGTCAGCACCGATCTGGAGAAGAATGCAGTGTCGAATGCTGACTCGTGGTCGATAGTCATGTGTGCATATCGAGGTGCGAGTCTGTCGCGCTGTAAAGGAGCTGGCTGAACAGGTGGAGCTGGCTGAGCTGGATGCTCAGCGCCTCTATGTGGTGGAGATGATGATGGAATGAATGCTGGACAAGTTGGCGACTGGGGTAGAGTAGGGTGCAATGGCTCCTTTGTATGGGAGGGCTGCGCAGTCTCCTCTGTCCGCTATCGGACTCTCCTCTGTGTGTGCTCGAGGCTAAGATCCCAGACATGAGATGGACCGGCCCCATCGTCAAGTCGGCGTCTGGTGCCATGACGGTGTCTACGTGTTACAGTCTTGACGCGAGCCATAGTCTGCAAATAGAATTTCAAGAGTTAGTGCTAGCATATCTAGAATATAAGGCACAACATAAAAACATGTATGTCAGATAAGATAGACAAAACAAGATATCGTATGATTCTATGCAAGTGGCAGAATATGAAACATGCCAAACAATGTGAGTATGAAATGCATCCAATGTGGAATATCACAAGCATTGGGCATATATATGGTAGCATGAACATAAGATAAGATGAATAGAGTGTGTATATGAGATCTGTGAAATTCGATCGATCATAAAAAGAAATCAGATCGATCACAAAAGTTGGATCGATCGAAGGTTGAGTTGGATCGATCGCAAATATTAGATCGATCATAAATTTGTTCGATTGATCGAACAATGCGACAATGAAACTTAACAGTCACAGATCTGTGACTTTTGAAGAACGGGGTCCACACGAACGTGTTCATGGGCCCTATAACACATCAAATTAACAACTCTCATCACCCAAACATGGCCCATACTCCCAAATTAAACAAAAATATCAAAATATATACAACGATATACATATATATATATACATATACATATTTCAAGCATCAACAATGGAGGTTCAATCATATATAAAGCATGAATCAAACATATAAACCATGTATGCACAAGATTGAAGCTTGAAATCGACTAGTAAGGTCTCATATCTTACCCAAATCGAAGGGAGATGTGGATGCAAAGAGGGAGGGATGAAGCCGAGATCTGAGAGAGAGAGAGAGAGAGAAGCTTGGTTCTCGCCGGAGATGGAGGATATGAGCTAGGGGAGATGATTTGTAGTAGAAGGGAATGAGAGGCTAGGGTTTGATGTGTTGAGATCGATTCAAATGATCGATCTCAAGACCCTTGAATCTTTTTTTAAAAACATTTCTCGACTAGTTCGATCGATCGAAGATGAGTTGTGATCGATCAAACTTTGATGAACTCCTTTCAAAGTTTTTTTTTTTTTTAAATTAAATAATTAATTAAAAACTAAATAAATTAAAATATTTTTGAATTTTTGAAAACTTGTTGAAAATTGAAACAAAATAAAATGAGAGTGAAAATAGAATAAAATAAAAATGAAAATATTTTTAGATTTTTGAAAAGTTGAAAAGTCAAACTAAAGTTAAAACAATGAAATGAAGATTTGTGATCGATCGAAACAAGAGTTCGATCGATCATACAGAGAGCAAAAATATGCAGGTTTTTGGTTCAAAAATTTGGCTAAGTGTTGAAACATGAGATCGATCAAACTGGGAAGTTGGATCAATCGAAGAACTTTTAGATCGATCTTGGAATGTTTCGAACGATCAGACAGCGAGCTAAAAATATGCAGGTGGATGCAGGCTCAAAATTTTTCTAAGTGTTGAGGCATGAGATTGATCAAACTTGGAAGTTGGATCGATCGAATGTCTCTTGATCGATTTGAGAATTAGTTCGAACGATGGGACAGAGAGGTGATTTGGATGCAGAATCTGCAGGCTCAAAAATATTCTAAGTGTCAACACTCAAGATCGATCGAATAGGATAGTTGGATCGATCGAAGGTCCTATGATCGATCCAACTGAGAACTAAGATCGCAGATTTTTCTTGGATCGATGGGACAGAGAGCCTATTTGGATGCAGGCTGGAAAATTTTCTAAGTGTTGGATTCAGATGGAAGTTCGATCGATCGAACTCAGGTATGAGATCGATTGAACTTATGCAGAATGCTCAAAAATGACATGAAAGCTTATGCAATTCTCACCAAAGTTCCTTGAAATGCATATGAACCAAAAACAAGTATCTAGACTTCGCAAGAAATGAAATGAAAGATAGAAATGGGGGAGGAATAGGGTTTTGACACCCTACGAATGCTTTTGCTAGTCCTTAACGTCTCTAGCAAGACATTGGGCTCTTTTAGCCCGGATCAAAGATCTTATAATACATCCCCTCCTTGTTGGGGTGATGAATATCTTGAGCCCCACCCAACAAATTGTTCTTGGAAGAACTTGTTGGATCAAACTCAAAAGAAGTTTTTGATCCTTTGTCTATGCAATTACAACCTTTGGGCTTCCACGCCCTTTCAAAACAAGAGTTTGAAACAAGACTTTGAGAATACAAGGTTGAAGATGATCCTTTGGAAGTTTTGGTTTTACACGAAAGTTCATTTCCTTGACATTGGAGATCATGACACTTTTCTACAACATTGACCTCTCCTTCATATTTGTCAAATGAATTGGGTGTGGGATTAAAGATATTCAACTTCACCTTCATGTGGCCAAATGAAATCTTCATTATCCCCATCCTACAATTGATGTTGGCATTTGCGGTTGCCAAGAAAGGACGGCCAAGGATAACGGGAATTTGGCTCTTAGGATTAGAAACCGATTTCGTGTCTATGACAATGAAATCAATGGGGAAGAAGAATTTATCAATCTTAATCAAAACATCTTCAATGACACCTCTAGGCTTTTTAATGGATCGGTCGGCAAGTTACAAAACTATCGATGTCGGTTTCAATTCACCTAAGCCTAGTTTGACATAAACCGAGTAAGGAAGAAGGTTAACACTTGCTCCTAAGTCAAGAAGCGCCCGATTAATGATATGTTCACCAATGATGCATGATGTAGTGGGTGAACCGGGGTCCTTAAACTTTGGAAGAGTGTTATGTTACAAAATTAAGCTTACTTGCTCGGTCAAAACCACTTTTTTTGGTGCTTGGTTTTTGTTCTTTCGCTTTTGGGTGCAAAGATCTTTTAAAAACTTGACATAAGCCGGTATTTGCTTGATTGCATCTAAAAGTGGGAGATTAACTTTTACTTGCCTAAACATTTCCAAAATCTTATTGGTCTTGACTTTTTGCTTTTCTTTTGAAATGGACCCTTTCAAGGCATCCGGAAATGGAACCTTTGGTTCAAATACTTTTCAAAATTTTCTTTTGAACTCTCTTCAACACAAGAAGTTTTCGAATCATTTTGTTTCAAATCATTTTTTAACAAAACTTCTTTCTCAACATCATTTATCAAGACTTCTTTGTCAAACACATTTTTTAAAACTTTCTCATTTGCAAGATCATGTGTATGCAATGAAGGAGGAATATGATGTGAAACGGGACGGGTGACAACTTGAGGTTGCACCGGTTCACTCTCTTTATTGGACATTTCAACTTGATTGTCCACAGCTCTACCACTCCGCAAGGTAGTCACCGCATTGACATGTTCAATAGTATGCCCTTCCGATGAGGAATGGGTTTCCACAACACATTGTTGCTTAGGTAGGGCATTATTAGGCATCTTTCCCTTCTCTCTAGCATTAAGAGTGCTAGCTATTTGCCCTACTTGGGTTTCTAGCTTTGCAATAGATTGAGAGTGAGAATGAATCAATTGTATGTTAGCCTCTAAAGTGTCCAAAGCATTTAAAACTTTCTCTTCAAAAGCGGGACTTCGAGAATTACCTTGGGAATATGATTGGTTGGGAAAATGAGAATTAGAGAATTGATTCCTTGTAATTGGTATGGCCTATAACCTTGGGATCCTTGGTTTTGCATTGGAGGTGGAATATACTTCCCTTGAAAACTACCTTGGGGAGGGTTTGAGCCTTCCCCTTGGTTTTTCCATGAGAAGTTTGGATGATTTCTCCAACTTGGATTGTAATGAGTACCATAAGGATTGTTCCCTTGGTTCACAAAACTTACATTGACTTGCTGATAAGCGCCGAATATTACATATTCAAGCGCCCTTAATTGCATTATTTAAGTCCATTGTTTGTTTAATTATGTAGATTACCTTCATATGCACGTTTTTGCGTATTTTCAGGTTCATTGGCCAAAAAGAAGCAAGAAGGATGCATTGTGGAGTTTTGAACATCAAAGGTCACAATGCTGAATTTTTGGCAGCAGTGGAACCTGGACTATGCTCGCCATTTTGACCTTGAAAACCCGAGAACTGGACTTCCCTCATAACATGACATATTTAGATCTCTGAATCAGCTTTCCAAATATTCAAGCGGTTCATCATTCGGAGTTTGGAGCAGAGAGTTATGATCTTCTTATCATAGGTACTCAGAACTGCCTGGCAGCAATGAATTTCTGTCTTACTCTTCAATTTCGACCAACCATCCTTGAGAATTGGATCTCCACCAAAACATGAAGTTTTTAGAACTCTGAATTAGCTTTCCAAATCTTCAAACAGTTCATCATTTGGAGTTCAGAGCACAAAGTTATGGCCATTTTACCAAAGTAGGTCCGGGCGGAGCAAACCAAGCATAAGGCATTCTGGCCAATTTTCGAGTGCTCGAGGCCTTATTTCGAGTGCTCGAAATTAAGGCAGATTGCTTCACGAGATCAGCAGTGGATTCAGGACTTTGCTCGCCATTTTGACCCAGAAATCTCAAGAATTGGACTTCTATCATAACATGAAAGATTTAGAGCTCTGAATTAGCTTTCTAAATCTTCAAACGGTTCATCATTCGGAGCTCGGAGCAGAGAGTTATGGCCTTGTTACTAGAGGTGCGCAGAACTGCCTGGCAGCACTGAAGTACTGCCTTTCTCCCCGTTTTTGACCAACCAGACTTGAGATTTGGGTCTTCATCAAAACATTAAGTTTTTAAAGCTCTGAATCAGCTCTCCAAATCTTTAAACGGTTTGTCATTTGGAGTTTGGAGAACAAAGTTATGGCCATTTCATCAAAGTAGGTCTGGGCGGAGCAAGTGAAGCATGGAGCTTTTTACACTAAATTCGAGTGCTCGAGGCCCTATTTCGAGCACTCGAAATTTGGGCAGTTTGCTCCACGAGACAGCCCACTTGTGCTCTGAAATTTTCAACTTTGGATTTCCCTATTAATGAGGTGGTTGGGGATATTTTTTTGGAGGAGAGAGAGGGTTTTGTTGGAGGACAAAAGGCAACCAAAGGCCACACGTTTCATATCCTGGAATTTTGGCAAGATAGAGGAGAGAGAAGAGAGCAAGAAAGGTGTGTTCTTGGAGCTAGAAGAGGGGAGCACGAAAATGGAGTCTTGGATGGAGCTTCTTCCTTCTTCTAGCTTAGCAATGGGTAACTAACTCTTTCTCTAGGGAGGTGATGAAGTCCCTCCCTTGTAAGCATGTCCTAGGATAGTCTATTTTGGGGATTTGCCATGTATATTTTATGGTCTTTTCATAACCAAGAGCACCTCATTTGTTGTAATGAATGTTGATACATGTATGGATGATTTCTTTAAGTTGATTATCTTGTCTTAGATGATGTCTTAGAGTAATCATATTGCTTGAGTTTTTCATGGTGAGAGTGGAAGCAAGGTTATGAAATGGTTTCATGGCATGTTGATAGGTGACTTTGATAGACCATTGCTTAGGAAATCCTTTGATGGTGTATGCTTAATCTCTAACTCCATGTGCTTTATCATTTTGTCAAGAACTTGATAGTCTCTCATTTAAGTAAATGTGTATAAGCTACACCTTAGTTAGGTAGTCTAAGCATGTTTATCTTTTGATGGATTATACTTGTTTGAGACCTAATGTACCTCTTGATTACTTATATGGCAACCATGTGTTGCTATGTAAGTCTTGACCATCATATGTTGTGTTTCCCCTAATTTAGGTCTAATCTAGCATATGTATAGGGATGGAGGCGGATTCACTTCCCTAGTCTCCTCTTCTTAATCTTTTCATCCTAAATTCCTTGCAAATTAGTGTTTTATGCACTTTGAATTCCTAATTTAAGTGACAACAAACAAAACCTCTATGAACACCCCTTCATCATCCTAAGAATGACTCTAGACACTTAGGTTGCCTTAGACTAGCGCAGTCCCAGTGGTTCGACTTACCCGACCAATAGCCCTATTTTACAATGATTCGTGCTATTGCGAAGGTTGATGTTAATTGACGAACCGATCAATTTTTGGCGCCGTTGCCGGGGACTGCAAACGGTTTAGCGACCAAAGTTCTAGGGTTAATTTTAGTTTGATTGTGAATATTGTGTCTTGTGAATATTTCTTGTGTGTTTTGACCATCTCAATGTTTTAAGTGTTGTAAGTGAGATCCTAGGGACTCGAATCTCGCCGTGGGAACGCTAGCAAAGCGTAAGTCTAGAGGACCCCAGGTAAGTTTCTTGACCTTTTAGTTTCACATTGTAAGATATTGTGCATGTGTTAAGTTTAGAAGTAGTTAATTTATTTGCAAGCCCTTGTTGAGGCTATATTATTGTTTTAATTCTGTGTATAAGCATCGGTCCTTGTCGTGGCCATTTATTTTCTGTCTTGATAATTAAGGAGAAAGGGAACATCGTATGTGGAGTTGTGGATAATGAATTGCTTTGTTGATTATATGCTGTGCTGTTGATGTTCGGTCGTAGGTCACTCTCTCTACCCACAATCGATTTGCCCATTGATATCAATTCTCTTGAAAGAACTCTTAGAAGAAACCTTAGGGAATTTACTCTTACAAGGGATTTTGAAACTGAATTTAATACAATGGGAGATAATATAGGAAATCCGGGGAATGAAAGGGCTGAAATTCCTAATATCGAGCCAATGACTCTTAGAGATCATTTCATCCCTACCACCTATGCTTCTCCTTCTTGCATAGTAATGCCAAACATCGATGCAGCTCAATATGAGATCAAATCTAGTACCATCCAAATGCTTCCATCTTTTCATGGTTTTGATAATGAAGATCCATATAAGCATCTCGATGAGTTCCTTGAAATCTGTTCGACCATCCGGTTGAGAGGATTTTCTGAAAATGCACTCCACTTACATCTTTTCCCATTCTCCCTAAAGGATAGGGCAAAATATTGGTTGAACTCCCTCGCTCCCAACTCTATTACTTCTTGGGCTCAATTGCAACAAGAATTTCTTAAGAAGTATTATCCGGTGAGTAAAACCAACCAAATGAGGCGTTCCATTCTAAGCTTTTCTCAAGTTGATGGAGAACAACTCCACGAGACTTGGGAAAGGTTACAAGATCTTCTTCGGAAGTGTCCTCATCATTTGATCCCAAAATGGCAATTAGTGCAAGCTTTCTATGCCGGTTTGACCGACACCCATAGATTTATGGTTGACTCTTCTTGTGGTGGGATGTTCATGTCCAAGAATGCGGATAAGGCTTGGACCTTACTTGAGAATTTGAGTGAAAATTCACTTCAACACAATTCTCGTAGGGCTCCGACCTCAACCACTCCAAAGAACACCAATCCTTGTCAACAAAAATCAATAAGGGAGGAATCATCTCAAGTGGATGCCATTGCTTATAAATTATACCAATTGATGGCACCACATCTTCCCCCTTCATTGTCTCAAAATTCGGCAAGTTCGGTTTGTGCTTCATGTACTAGTCCATTCCATCTCTCGGAAGATTGCCCTACACCGGAGCAATTTCCTAATCCCAACCAAGAGCAAGCTAATGCCATGTTCTCAAGGCCCGGGCATAACCCGTATTCCAATACATATAATCCAGGTTGGAAGGACCATCCGAATTTTTCGTGGAGGCAACAAGCCCCACAAAATTCCCAACTTCAAAATCAAGGGCCTCAAAATCAGCCTTCTTCTCAATATCAAGGTAGGCCTTTCCAAGCCTCTTCAAGCTACCAACCTCCATACAATCCAAATGTCTCCACTCAACCTCCTGTGAATCCAATTGATGAGATAGTGGCTGCAAACAAGCAAATGATGGAATCATTAAATGTGCAAATGATGGAATCATTAAACAAGCAAATCATGGATTCCAACAAGCATCTCTTGACATCCTTGCAACCTACTCTCCAAATGGTTCACTCCCATACTCAATCCATAGCTAGGCTCGAAAATCAAATGGGACAAATAGCTAACCAAGTGAACCAACTTCTTCAAAAAGACAAGGGTAAGCTTCCCGCTCAACCATTTAAAAATCCTAGAGGAATGCATGTAATTGATGAAACCCCTCCTCCGAGTGGGCCGACTCATGAACAAGTTCAAGCTATCACCACACTTCGGAGTGGTAGAATGGTTGACAACAAGGTTGATGGAGACACAAGTGAGAAAAACCCTCCTTTGAAAAATCCAAATTCAAGCTCTTCTTATCCAAATACCATTCACGGAAAGCCCACTCATATCACCCCAAATGTGGAAACTTCTTATGAGCTAAAAGCTCCGTTTCCTCAACGTCTCCAAGAGTCGACACATTTTGGGAATAAGAATTGCAAAATTCAAGACATGTGGGAAGTTTTCAAGCAAGTAAAGATCAATCTTCCTCTCTTGGATGCTATCAAGCAAATTCCTCCCTATGCAAAATTCCTTAAGGATTTGTGCACTCAAAAGCGCACTTCCAGAAGTCATTTACCAAAGAAAGTGAGGTTAACCGAAAATGTTAGTGCGATCATTCAGTACAACACTCCTCCAAAGTATAAGGATCCGGGTGCCCCCACAATCTCTTGTGTAATTGGTGACAACAAAATCGAGAGGGCCCTCCTTGACTTAGGAGCTAGTGTGAATTTGATCCCATACTCGGTTTACTTACAACTTGGGTTGGGAGATCTAAAGCCAACTCTGATAGTGTTGCAATTTGCTGATCGATCTATTAAGCAACCACGGGGAATTATTGAAGATGTGATCATAAAAGTGGACAAATTCTACTTCCTGGTAGACTTTGTGGTTCTTGATACGGAACCAGTCCATGATCCAAGAAAACACATTCCCATAATTCTCGGACGTCCTTTTCTAGCTACAGCTAATGCTTCCATTAACTGTAGATCCGGATTGATGGATATCTCTTTTGGGAATATGAATGTTAAGCTCAATATTTTTAATGTTGTGCATCTTTCTCTGGATGAGAGTGAGTGTTTTGCAATCACTATTGCTGATGAACTCATTGAAAATCCAATTCCACCTCCTTTAACGGAGGATCCCCTACAAGCTTGCTTGGTCCACTCTGATTTTGAGGATTTTGGTGTGGACAAATCCATTCAGGAAGTCAACTCCTTGCTTGATATTCCATCACCATTTTCCTCTCCTTTATGGGAAGCACCAAATCCATCTCTATCTTGGGATTGTCCATGTCCTTCCATTTCTTCACCGGAGTTACCTCAACATTTTGAAGATGAACCACCGGACAAGGGTAAGGAGAATGTTGGCAAGTTGCTGGAAATTCTTCCAATCATTCCGGCCCAATCTAGAATCATTGTCCATGATACTCAACCTATGAACAAACCATTTGAGTACAATGAGGTATATGACTTGGAGATTGCAAATATGAAAGGTCATGATCCTCCCATTGTTAGTCAAGACAGTGACATTCAACGAGCCTCCATAATCTCGAACAAGCAACACCTTTGCTTAAATCTGAAAATAAAAGAAATGAGATTAAAAGCGATGCTCAAATCCTCTAAGACCAAACTTGTTTCTCTTCGGAAGGATCAATATCCCTCACCATTTATTGATCCAAGTTTGAGACCATATGAAAAAGGCAAGTTGCATACGGAGCGTTAAGGATCCATCTTTCCAATGGATCCCGATCCTGGTTCGTCTAGCTATCGACATTAAATTTAGCAAAGCAAGGGAAGAAATTCTTTCGATGTTCCAAGCTTCCCTACCTTCTCAAATTGCTCGTGCCTTGAAATTTTCTGGGAAACGGTTTAGAAAAGCCAAAAATTTGATTTTTCTTAGACCTTCTCAACTCTAATTTTCATTCCCGGAAACTTCATCGCTTCCTAGCAATTTCATCGGATCTTGGGAATGCTACTCATGTGCATAATGTCTCATTTGTAATACATTCTTGAAAATTTTCGCAAAATCATCCATGCATTGAAATTCTTGCACTGTTTAAAATTTTTCCATGCATTTGCAATGTTTGAAAATTTTTCAAAATTCCCCATGCATTGTCCCATGCAAAATTTCAATTTCTTTCCATGCATGCAAAGCTTCAAAAATCCATCCATGCATTAGATTGGAATAATGTGCAAAGTTTTAAAATTTTCCATACATGGCTTGAATTGAAGCTGCTGCTTGCAATGATTTTTCAATGCATGGGAATGACATGAAAAATTTTCGATGCATGGAATGGCATGCAAAGTTTTCAAATATTTTTCCCACTGCCATGCAAAGCTTTAAAAATCTTTCTATGCATGGGAATGGCATGCCAAGTTTAAAAATTTTCCATCCATGCATTGGAATGGAATGAATTTGCAAAGTTCAAAATTCATCTATACATTGGAAATGTGTTACATTTTGAAAAATTTTCCAATTATATTCATGCATTAGCAAGATGTTGCAAAGTTTGACACATTTGTTTCAGCAATTGCATCCACTCAAAATGCTCACTGGGCCAAGATTCTAGTGCTCGAATGATCTAACCAAAATTCCATGAGCTACTACCCATTTTGGAGCACTCTAAATTCCATTTGGATTGCTCCAAATGTCTTCATCATCAATCCCAAGCTCACTGCCCATTTTTGGAGCACTCTAGCTTCCATTTGGATTGCTCCAAATTACCATACCAACTTGCCGAAGTCACTGCCTTCATTTCGAGCAATCTAGATCCATTTTAGAGTGCTCCAATTGTGAACCAATCTTGCATGCACCACTGCCCAATTTTAGAGCGCTCTAAATTCCATTTAGATTGCTCCAAATTTCAGTCCTCACAGCCGAGCTCACCCCCTAGCCTACTGAGCCATTTTCGAGCACTCTAAATTCTAGTTTGAGTGCTCGAATTTCATGCACCAACCCACCCAACTCACTGCTCTCAGTTCGAGCACTCGTCGATCCTATTTGGAGTGCTCGAACTCCACCTTCTTTCTCTCTCCATAGCCAACCCCAACATACCCAACCTACTGGCTCCATTTCGAGCACTCGAGCTCCCCCTAGCGAGTGCTCGAACACCTCATGCCAACGCCCCGAGCACTCGTTGCCTCACCCTCATCGCCTTCTCTTCCTCTCGGCCATCTCATCCAGGCCAACCCAAGCATGCAACCACCCCTGCATGCCAACTAACCACCACCCTGCCACCAACCTACCCATACCAAGCAACCCAACTCCATCACTCCTCTCGGTTCACACCACCCTCCTCCAAAACCTCAACCATCCTCACCCCAACCCAACCAACTCTCGGCAACTCCTCCATCAACTATCCTCACTCCAACAACCCACTTCCACAACCCACCTTCCCAACCCAATCAACTCCAAACCATCACCTTTTAACAAACCCCAAACACCCACCATCCCTCTATCCTCACCACTCTCCAACACCAACGCATCACCACACACAACCCATCTCTCCACCTCACAACCATCCCAACAACCACCTCACAACCATCCTAACCAATCGGCATCCCTCACTTCACTACCCCAACTCAACCCAACCCTTCCCTCGGCCCTCTTCACCTCACCACTCTAACCAAACTACAACACCCCCCACAACCCCCCACACATCCAACCCTCATGCATGTTTTCATATACAAAAAAAAAAAAAAAAAAAAAAAAAAAAAAAAAAAAAAAAAAAAGAATGAAAAAAAAAGAAGAAAACTAAAATGACATACTTTTGGCATTCTTTTGCTATCCATTTTAAACTTGTGGCTAATGTGTGCCAATTTATGTTTTTGTATAGATTTCTATCTTTCAATAACATTCATGTTCGTATTATTTGTTCTGTTCCTGTTTTTCTTAAGAGACCTATGCTTTTACATGTATATTTTAGTTGTATTTTGATAGGTCTTCATGTCCAAGTTTGGGGGACGCAGTTGCGCACTCACATAGCTGAACATCTTCGCTTTTGTCACTCCACTTGGTATTATTGTTCCTTTCCCCCTTTTTTGCTCTTATTTTGATTTACTTGTCTTCTCACATTGAGGACAATGTGATATTTAAGTTTGGGGGTGCATTTATGCATTTTTGGTTTTGCATTTTTGCTAAGCAATGATAGTATAACTTGACACTAGTTGGAGATGAAGCATATGTTTAATACCTTGTGTATAGAAGCAATTGACATTTTTGAAAATAAAGAAAAATTTAAGTTGAAATGATCATGTGGATTCAAATTAGTCTGTATAAATGTCTCAATTAGATTCTTGCTGGATTTGACACTCTTTTAAGCTTCACAATGCACATATGCACAGTGGAAACTAAACTGTGAGGCATGCAACTTGATCGACCTTGACCTTGGCCTAGTTAATTTGATTTGATGAACCTGATAGATGAATATCTTTGGCATGATTTAAGTTGTCTAAAAAAAAAAAAAACTGAGAAAGAAAGAAAAAAATGACCAGTTGACGTTCGTAGCCTTTCCAACTCGAGCTATTAAGCCCTAGGAGTGTCTCTACACTTAGCACCCTAAAGCCGTCTGGTTTGGGAGTTGTTGGCCTAACACTTGCTACAAGGGTTGGTTAGAAAGCTTAAGGGACTTAAACATTGCATGGTTATTCAAAAAAATAAACTAGTAATAAACATGGTTCGTTGGAGTTCGTAGCCTTTCCAACTTGAGCTATTAAGCTCTAGGAGTGTCTCTACACTTAACACCCTAAAGCCATCTGGTTTGGGAGTTGTTGGCCTAACGCTTGCTGCATAAGTTGGTTAGAAAGCTTAAGGGACTTCAGCATTGCACAACCATTCTATGTTTCGCTTATGAGTTACAATAAATTGTCAATAAGCAATAAAAGTTGTCTTGTAAATAAAATCATGCCTTAAGGACCTCATTTAAAGGGGAATTCAATGATTTGAAAACTTGTGCTTTGGAATTGGAAAAGAAAGTAAAAGCCGCATGTTGAGAATCCAATTCACTTTCACTGAAGTTAGAGTTGATTTCCATTCAAAAGATGATAATTGAGTTATTTATATAGTCTATGATGTTGATACATACATGTTGAAATGTGTTTAGTATCAATGCTCCATATATGCAAGGTAGTCTTCCTAATGACCCCATCTCCAGTTCTTTGTTGTTTCAAATTGTATTTGAGCTATGTTTGCACTTCATTTCACCATGGATGATATTTTTGTGGTAGCATGCCCATGGTTGTATTTTCATTGAAGTATTCATTTTGGTTTTGCTAAGGGACTAGCAAAATGTAAGTTTGGGGGTGTGATAAGCGCCGAATATTGCATATTCAAGCGCCCTTAATTGCATTATTTAAGTCCATTGTTTGTTTAATTATGTAGATTACCTTCATATGCACGTTTTTGCGTATTTTTAGGTTCATTGGCCAAAAAGAAGCAAGAAGGATGCTTTGTGGAGTTTTGAACATCAAAGGTCACAATACTGAATTTCAGGCAGCAGTGGAACCTGGACTTTGCTCACCATTTTGACCTTGAAAATCGAGAACTGGACTTCCCTCATAACATGACATATTTAGAGCTCTGAATCAGCTTTCCAAATCTTTAAGTGGTTCATCATTCGAAGTTCGGAGCAGAGAGTTATGATCTTCTTATCATAGGTACTCAGAACTGCCTGGCAGCAATGAATTTCTGCCTTGCTCTTCAATTTCGACCAACCATCCTTAAGAATTGGATCTCCACCAAACATTAAGTTTTTAGAGCTCTGAATTAGCTTTCCAAATCTTCAAACGGTTCATCATTTGGAGTTCAGAGCGCAAAGTTATGGCCGTTTTACCAAAGTAGGTCCGGGCGGAGCAAACCAAGCATAAGGCATTCTGGCCAATTTTCGAGTGCTCGAGGCCTTATTTCGAGTGCTCGAAATTAGGGCAGATTGTTTCACGAGATCAGCAGTGGAGTCAGGACTTTGCTCGCCATTTTGACCCAGAAAGATCGAGAACTGGACTTCCATCATAACATGAAAGATTTAGAGCTTTGAATTAGCTTTCTAAATCTTCAAACGGTTCATCATTCGGAGCTCGGAGCAGAGAGTTATGGCCTTGTTACCAGAGGTGCGCAGAACTGCCTGGCAGCACTGAAGTACTGCCTTTCTCCCCATTTTTGACCAACCAGACTTGAGATTTGGGTCTTCATCAAAACATGAAGTTTTTAAAACTCTGAATCAGCTCTCTAAATCTTTAAACGGTTCATCATTCTGAGTTCGGAGCGCAAAGTTATGGCCATTTCATCAAAGTAGGTCTGGGCGGAGCAAGTGAAGCATGGAGCTTTTTACACTAAATTCGAGTGCTCGAGGCCCTATTTCGAGCACTCGAAATTTGGGCAGTTTGCTCTATGAGACAGCCCACTTGTGCTCTGAAATTTCCAACTTTGGATTTCCCTATTAATGAGGTGGTTGGGGATGTTTTTTTGGAGGAGAGAGAGGGTTTTGTTGGAGGACAAAAGGCAACCAAAGGCCACACATTTCATATCCTGGAATTTTGGCAAGATAGAGGAGAGAGAAGAGAGCAAGAAAGGTGTGTTCTTGGAGCTAGAAGAGGGGAGCACGAAAATGGAGTCTTGGATGGAGCTTCTTCCTTCTTCTAGCTTAGCAATGGGTAACTAACTCTTTCTCTAGGGAGGTGATGAAGTCCTTCCCTTGTAAGCATGTCCTAGGATAGTCTATTTTGGGGATTTGCCATGTATATTTTATGGTCTTTTCATAACCAAGAGCACCTCATTTGTTGTAATGAATGTTGATACATGTATGGATGATTTCTTTAAGTTGATTATCTTGTCTTAGATGATGTCTTAGGGTAATCATATTGCTTGAGTTTTTCATGGTGAGAGTGGAAGCAAGGTTATGAAATGGTTTCATGGCATGTCGATAGGTGACTTTAATAGACCATTGCTTAGGAAATCCTTTGATGGTGTATGCTTAATCTCTAACTCCATGTGCTTTATCATTTTGTCAAGAACTTGATAGTCTCTCATTTAAGTAAATGTGTATAAGCTACACCTTAGTTAGGTAGTCTAAGCATGTTTATCTTTTGATGGATTATACTTGTTTGAGACCTAATGTACCTCTTGATTACTTATATGGCAACCATGTGTTGCTATGTAAGTCTTGACCATCATATGTTGTGTTTCCCCTAATTTAGGTCTAATCTAGCATATGTATAGGGATGGAGGCGGATTCACTTCCCTAGTCTCCTCTTCTTAATCTTTTCATCCTAAATTCCTTGCAAATTAGTGTTTTATGCACTTTGAATTCCTAATTTAAGTGACAACAAACAAAACCTCTATGAACACCCCTTCATCATCCTAAGAATGACTCTAGACACTTAGGTTGCCTTAGACTAGCGCAGTCCCAGTGGTTCGACTTACCCGACCAATAGCCCTATTTTACAATGATTCGTGCTATTGCGAAAGTTGATGTTAATTGACCAACCGATCACTTGCTCATTAGGTTCACTTTGCACTTGTCCATGAGGACAATAAGAAGTAGAATGAAGAACACTAGAACAAGTCATACATGTTTCATTTGATGCACGATGAGAATGGTTAGGGAAGGAAGTTACTTGGTTCGCCGAGTTTTGGTTAATCAAAAATTGATCAAACCTTTGAGACAAAGACTTCATTTCGGCGGCTATTTCATTTGAATGTTCGACTTGATGTGGACACTTCCTCACTAAAGTTCCTTGGTTGAACTAATTGCCATTTGGGCATGTCATGATGTGGACACTTCCTTAGCAATTTATTGAAGCGTTCCCATGCCTCATGAAATGTTTCTCCATCCCCATGTGAAAATTCTCGAATTGAGGTCCTCATGGCATTGGTCTTAGAAACCGGATAGTACTTCTTCAAAAACTCTTGTTGCATTTCTGCCTTAAGACTTCTTCCGGCATGTCCGTGTATTTCACGGTAGAACAAACTTCAAGAAACTCATCCAAATGCTTGTAAGGTTCTTCACTAGGAAGTCCATGAAAGTTAAGAAGCATTTGAATGGTTTGTGCTTTAATTTCATAATGGTGTGCTCGAAATGGTGGCAAATTGAATGCATGTGGGTGCATTGTATTCATTAGGCACATAGTGATCTCTTAAAGCAAGAGGTGGATTAGCTACTTGAGGTGTAACATGAACACCTTGGTTATGAATTCCTTGATTAATGACGGGAGGTTGTGGAGCATACATCGGCCTTGGCATTCCATACAGAACTTGGCCTTGTTGTTGTGGTGGTTGGATGAATGGCCTTGGCATGTCTAATGGTACTTGAATGTTTTCATTGTGCACATTTGGATGAAGGATGCCTTGTTGGTCTATGTGACCAATGTCCTCAATATGGTCATCATTATGGTCATCCATTGAAAGATTGGCTCTATTCGAACTTCCTCTTCCCCTAGGATTTCTAACGATAGATTCAAGATGCAAATCAAGAAACACAAAGAATGACAAACACTATGCCTTCACAACAATGTAATGAAACTCCCTCCACAAACACTTAACCCATATTTGAAACAATAATAATGCAATGACAAGAAAAATGCCTCTACGCGGGCTCACGATTTAACTAAGGAGATTAAGTCAAGAAAGTCTCACAAAGGTCCTTTAGCACTTCAACTCCAAATTTTAAAGCTTAGCTTAGCAATTTTTTTTTTAAGTTTTTAGCATTTTTCCTTTCTTTGCTTGCTTGAATTGAATGCTCAATGGCTCCTTTGCTTGCTTCCTCTCCAATAATGCATCTAGTTAAGTAAGAACAACACAATAAGTAACCAAAAAGAAAAATAAAAATAAAGTAAAAACACGATCAAAAGAGTACTAATCCTAATCAATTCCACAAATACGACGTTGCCTAATCCCCGGCAACGGCGCCAAAAACTGATGGTTGTCGATTTACCATAAGCTTAAGAATGTGCAATTTAGGCGAGGGCCAAGTTTTACATTTATAAAGCCACTACTACCTTTACTAAAAATATAGCTAAGGCGAGTAGGGATCGTCCCAAGGGATTGGAGTCGTACTTGAATGTGGAATCGCAACTAGGGTTAGTAGGTCGAATGATCAAACAAATGATTGATTGGTTGTTTAAACTAGAAAACAACTAAATTAAATTAAGTAAGATGCAATGCTAAAGAGAGTAAGTAAGGGAGAGAGAGATCTTGAGGTTTAGAGATCACCACCAAGTAATGCATTTCTATATCATTGACAAGTGATTAATAAGGGCAAATAGTGGGTTGCAATAGTGGTGTGTTTGTATTTGGTTGATTCAATAAGCAAGGATGACTAGTTAAGCATGTATTGTCTAAACATCATGTGAAAGGCACAATATATCTAAGTTATGAAGCATATATTGTCTAAACAACATGTGAAAGACACAATAAATCAAAACAAGTTATTAATCCTTTCATTAAGCTCACAATCCAAATACAACATAAGGATAGAGACATATGCTAATTGCATTCACAAGCTTGGATCATCAAATAACAAGCATAGATTATCCTCCCATTTAACACTACACTACAACTACACTACATCTACACTACTAGCATGAAAATAAATTAGGGGAGAGGCACAATCCATCAAGAGGTAAGCATGAACCATCAAGAAAATCAGAAAAGCATTCTTTTAAGCACAATGTTTTGACAATCTCTAAATCTATAGCATCAATACACATAGACATGTATCAATAACACAAAATCTAGAGATAAACACATGAACATCTATTTTAGCATGCATAGACATATGGATAGAATGAAATGACCAATTGGAAGCATTAAACCACATAAGTCATTGAATAAACAAGATCTATATATATCAAAGTGTCAAAACATCAATTACAACATTAATCCCTCAATAATACACAAGATTAAGATATAGAAAGCATGCTTGGGGCTAACTCTAGCCCTAAGAGGATGCCTAGCCACTCATGGTGA
The DNA here is from genome assembly GCF_030987335.1 of Cornus florida. NCBI lineage: Eukaryota > Viridiplantae > Streptophyta > Magnoliopsida > Cornales > Cornaceae > Cornus > Cornus florida. Next base: position 92,064,772 of record NW_026775581.1, read on the forward strand.
TGATGCTCCAACCCTCAAGGGCTAACTCCATGCAAGAGGTTTGCTCCTTGTTGATGAAGATCTCCAATGGTGTCTCTAACCTCCTCCTCCTCTAAACTTCCTCTCCAAGAGATGATATGAAAGTAATGTTGGCTCTCTTTTGAAAAAATAATCCTTATCCTTATATAGGTAGGTCAAAATGACACCCAAAATGAGCTAGGGCTGTGCACACAATATTCCCCAATGATTGGATAAAGGACAACTTTCAATGAGTTGGAATTTTAACTTTTTCGCACTGGAGGAAGTTCAATCGATCGAAAGGAAGTGAAATCGATCGAAAGTAAGTGAGATTGATCGAACTTAGGTTGGATCGATCCAACTGGCTGAGCTTTTTGGAAAAAGACAAATCCGAGATATTTATGGGAGATATTTATGGGAAAAGGACAAAAGTGGTTGGTGGGTGGTACAGCCGTGGATAGGATCAATCATTTGGATAAGGACAAAGGTGTTCGATCGATCGAAGAATGATGTTGGATCGATTGAACTTTTGGACTTAAGTGCTTTGGGTCAAAGCTTAGATCTATCTTGAAGTGCTGAGATCGATCAATGTTCGATCGATCGAACCTTGGACTTGGATCGATCGAACTTGCTGCTTTGCTTCATTTTGCTTCTTTCTTCCTCCACTTTGCTCCTTTCTTTGTTCAATCCCAGAATTGCTTCAATTAAGCTCTTATTTGGCTGAGTTAGCTTATTTTTGGGATAAGTGCCTGAAAATGGAAATAATACGAAATCAATCTAAAATGGTAAAGTAAGATAGATAAAGGTACTAGAATGCCTAAGCTTAAGGGGTTTAAATACGCACTTTTCAGTGCTCGTCACTGTTGCTCCAAAATCTTTATAAAGCTCCTTCGAAATAGCACTTTGCATCCATTATAATAGACATCAACATGCTATAACACCACTATCGCTGTACTATAGAACTACTATGAAGCTCTAAAATTGCCTCCAATTAATGTCCTCAAGCGAACTTTCTCAATCCATCATTCTTATTCCAAATGGAAAATTGAAATTCCAAATCAATGTCGATAATTCCCACCAACCGTTCACTCCTATTTAGTTTTACTTCCATATTTGTTATAGGAAGTGGCTAAAGATTCCTATGATATCCGATGATCAACTTTTCACCTTTCGAGTAGGTGTTACACTTAGGGCAATCATATACATATCCATATCCGTACCTGTTCACCAAAACCGATATTTGATGTCATGATGTACCTTTTGACCGTCTGAGTGCACCGAGAAAAATTATAGACTTTCCATTTCAGTCGCCCGACCATCATATCACTATTTACAAAAACTACTAAATCATTCTCTAGTACCTTAAACTCCATCTGAGTAGGGTAACATTGGCTCCAGGGTAAGCTCCAATATTTAAAGTTGACCTTCTCAACTACCTTAGTAATATCGAGTGTTATTATTACACATGCTATAAATTTATCTGATAACTCATCAACTAACCGAAAGATTTAAATATTCTATCGTTTGTTGAGAGCATCCATTTCCACCTTCGCTTCTACCAGACGGAACTTGATGCAAAATGTGAATCACCACCGTAATCCATCTAAACCGTCTCATAATCCATTCTATTCGTATGAACTGAAGTCCTGCCAGTTCAAAATAGACAAGAATTAAGCTAACCTAATTTAGCAGTCAACTAATATCCCATCCAGAATCCTAACCCTTGTGTAAAATCAGCAATCCCTCAACTAAATGTGTAAAATGCTCTCTCATTTCTACTTTAGTATAAGAAATGGCTGCAAGGATCCGGTGGTCTCTGATGGTCCATCTCTACTATCTAATAAATATTAGACTTGGAGAAAAATCACTATGTCCCTCGTCCTGTCTATCTTCCAAACATCTACTTCATATCGTGATACATCGTATCTCCACTTGGATGACCAGAGAACTAAGAGACAAGATTAAAAATGAATGTGTGAGGAGAATTTTAGGTGTAACACTTATAAATGATAAAATTAGAGAAAGTAGATTTAAGTTGTATGATTATATTCAATGCAGACCCGATAATGCACCGATTAAATGAGAAATAGTTATTTGCATAAAAAGGAAGCGACAAAAGGGCCGACCAAATCCATTTCGGATATGGCCCAGCGGTTTACTCACTGAACTTTGGAACTAAGTAAGTCCAAGGTCTGGGGTTCAAGTCCCGCTAGGTGTTCTTTGTGGCTAGCCTCCGCTGCCCCTGCAGTGACTTAACTGGCCCGGGTGGGGAGGTTCCCTTCTGAATCCTCGGGGATTAATCGGGTTGTTGAGAAGCCCTAAGGGTTCGTGACATCCCAGACACCTCAGGTTTACTAAAAAAAAAAAGGGCCGCCAAAACTTATATAACCAGAATGAAATAATAAAGAACCGTTGAAAAATACTAAATTTAAGAGAATAGATCTATTCATATAGAATAAAGACAAGAATGTCACCGCGACTTTCTAACAAGTTCAATAATTAATGTTTTGAAAGTAATAAAATTATACTACGTATACAACTTACTACTGAAGTGTTACGAATTTACATTTCCAAATTCGTGTTCACCACCACCTACCATCTCCATCTGTTGGCCAATTTTTTATCTGCCAAATGTCTTGAGCTACCTTTCTTCTTTGTCTACATGCCCTAATCGCTGGACTATATTTTCATCATAACTTATTATTTATATAACTGAACTTTACTAAATTATTTTTTAACATAGAAATTGACTTTTATTTATAAAATAGGATGTTTTACGGTTGGATTTTAAAAAATGACCCATTAAACTTTTGTTTTAAAATTACTATTTTCTTTTACAAATATGAAAAAGGAAATCTCCTTTACATACATACATAATAATAATAATAATAATAATAATAATAATAACAACAACAACAATTATAACTTCTGATTCCTCCATTTCTGAATCCATTTGGACTCCATACTTACCAAGTGAAGCAAGTTTGTATATATTTAAAAAAGTATGGTAAGTAAAGATACAAATGAGCCTACCTATTCATGAACACTAGTGTGTCTTGTAAGCATGCAAAAGACCCCGACTTTTCATCAACAGTTTGCACTTGATTTGAGTTCCATTACCTAGCAAAAGAAAAATATTGAGGTATGCATTTTATGGAAACTGAAAAAACCTACATTATAAGGTTCAACGATAATGTTTCTATTGTGGTTTGTGGAGTCTGATTATTTTTTGTGAATGTTTAATTATATGGAAACTCCAACACTGCTGAATTTTAGGAAAAATTTAGTTTCCTGATCTGATTTAACTTCCTTATTGGTTTAAGGAAAATTCAGTCTCCTGATCTGATTTAACTTCCTTATTGGTTTTGGATTCTACAAAAGGCAAGTTCTTGTAGGACAAGTTTGGGACTCTATAAATATCAACTCTAATAAGATTTTAGAGAGTGTAAAAAGTTATAGATAAATTTGTGTCAATACAAGAGAGAGCAATTAAGAAAGATTGAGAGAAAATTCTCCATTGTAATTATTCATCTTCTTCATATTAAATTTGTTCGGTGTGCTCCATGGACGTAGCCCTAAGATTTGGGTAAACCATGTATATCTTGTGTTCTTGTGTGTGATTTTTTTTTCTTCGTAATTGCTTGTTTATTCCTTGAATAGTGTTGTTTATTTTGCGTTTCCGCTACAACAACTGGTATCAAATTCAGTTGATTGTGAAATACAACTCCAACAACTGGTATCAGAGCCTTTGGTTGAGAACCTAGGGCATAAAAGGTATTTGACGAAAAGTCTTTCGATCAAATCTGTCCATTCGAGTGGGAGTAATGGCATCAGAAGATGTAAGACCCCTAATTTTAAAAGGATAGTCCTGGTATTTATTTAATTGTTTAATTGCATTTTTATTTTATTTAATTGGTTATTTGTTTGTGTGTTTATTTAATGGTTATTTTAATTGGATTTTGTTTTGCTTTAATTGATTAATTATTTTATTTAAATTGGTTTATTATTTTATTTGTATGTTTATTTTAGTTTCATGGTTTATTTTAGTTGGATTAAGTTAAATGTTTTATTTATTAAATTAGGTTAAAGTTTTAACTGTAGAATAAATTCACGTGTGTAGCCGTCACTGTTTTAAAATGTCGGTTTTGTTATGGGCCGACAAGGATTAGGATTAGGGCTCTGTCTCTACACATACAGGGAATAGGGTTTAGTTAAGTCTCTATATATATAGAACAGTACGTCCACTTAGGGTTTTGAGAATACACAACCCCTATTCACGTACCAAAGATACAAAGATAAAAGAGACTTGTGAGAGAATTGAGCGAGAGAAAACAGAACAAGGCTTAGAAGGAGAACAGAGAGGACTAAGGGAGAGTTGTGGTGGATTAAACCAAAACCATAGGAGGCTTGAAGGTGGTCAGTGTTTGCCAGAAATTAGGAAGACGGCGACAAAGTTTTGAGACCAAAACTGCAGGCAAGTTCTTTTCTTTCTCCTTCCCTTTGGCTCATGTTCTGTGCACCTAGATAACCTCTAGGGTTTTAATTAATCAGTAATCGGGATTTACGTGTTTAGTATATGCTATATTGATGATATGTTTGTATTAAAATCAAATCTACTTACAATTTGTGCATGTCTACTTCCGGTTTTGTTCCTTAAAGCATGTTAAGTTCTGCTATGATTTTTGTTATTGTACTTGCTTCCATCTTCTATAAACGAACCATGGGGATGTTAATGGGATGATATAAGATTTTAGGTTCAGTATTTATGAGGAACAGAGGGGTTGGAATGGAACTATTGTTACTAAAATAGTTTCAGTTTGTTCCTAAAGCATGTTTAGTTCGGTGGCAAATTTAATTTTTGTTTTTAATTCCAATTGTTGTTATTAAACCATTGGGATGCTATTTGGTATTAATAAGACCCTTAGGATTAGTTTTAGAAACCAACTGAAGGGTATAAAATGGCCAGGGTCGAAGCAGATCATCGGAAACGGAGAAAGAAGTGGAGCAGTGGGCTCCCCCTTTTTAGAGGCGGCTCCAAAGTGTTTTGGAGGCGGCTCCAAGCACTTTGAGCCTGCTACAAAAGTTTTTAGAGCCGGTTCAATGTTGATTTGAGCCTGCTCTATTTTTTTTTAGAGCAGGCTATTTCCATTTTGATGCGTACTGCTTGTTTTCAGCTACTGTTTAGGCTCTTGGGGTTTCTAAACAGTTTTAAAAATTTAATGGGGTTTTCAATAATTAATTTAGGATGTAATTAAGGTCTTGTATTGCATAAAATACCCCCTTTGTGTTAATAGAATTAATAATGCGCTATTTAACAACTATGCGTACGGTTAACGACTAGAAGGAAATTAATTGTCTAGTTTTAATTCGACAATTTAAGATACTATAACATGATTCTAAATTAAGTTTTAGGTGCACGGTGGAGTCTTTTAATTAACAAATTAGACTTGTGGCATAGTGTATGGCTCTGTGCTAAAAGATAGAACAGAATACAAGTATAGAACTTAGTACACTGTTACCAGATGGAAATAACTAAATTGCTTAAATTAATTTAGCAAATTTATTGGACTATATATGATTTTAAAACTTATTTATAAGCATGATAGAGTTGTTAATTTATTAAAACTGATCTGTTCATGCTCTGGATGCTAGTTGTTGAACTGTTAAACAATACATGGTTTAACTCTTGGATTTAAATTGCTGAACCTTTAAACATTTTTCTGCAATTATTTGGATATTGGTTTTGGACTGTAAATTGCTAAATGATTATATATATGTTGTAATTTACATAGATATGGAGGACTGTATGCACCGGTATGGGACGGTGACATACTAGGGATGGTTTAGCTCAAAACGCCTAAACCTAACCTAATGGATTAAAGCAATGGATTGAAAAATATTGAATCCTAATTGTGACTAAGTCAGATCAACTGCGACTAAGTTGAATGGCTTCCTGGATTAATTGGTTTGTAGTTAAGTCATATCAACTGAATAAGTTGAGTGACTAACTAGTTTGTGTATTGTATGTTAGCTCAATGAACTATTGAATGATATACTCTGTTGGATGGACTTTAAATATATGTTTATGGTACCACGAGATGAGCTTGAGTCTCAGACTCGTTGGTTAGGGTGCGTATATGCAGTGGATGCGTAGCTGGCTATAATAGGTTGAGGTGTACCCTGTTGGGTCTAGGTACTCATGCCCACCCTTGGATGCGTTTTCGCATGTTGCCTCTATTCAGGTTGAGACCCCTACTGTAGTCCAGTGAATGTCCCTTAGTGTGGATATATATATATATATAGACTAGGTGGATATTGTGAGGTATCTACGGTGTATCTGCGTATCGGGTCACTGTATGGATTGCAGTTAGATTAGAATTTGTTTATGGGCCTGACCCACTCTTACATTTTTCAGGTATCGGACATTACCAGTCTTTGGTTTGATCGTGCTGAGCAGAGACTATTATTCACTCTACCGACAATGTAGGATTTTGTTCCATGTTTTAGTTTTGGTTTTATGCCAGTTATTTTAAAAGTTCAGTTGGGATTTTATTTAGGGGTCCACTAGATGGATTCCCGAGTTGTATTCTTGGAGGATAATTTTTAAATTCTTTCGGTTTCATTATTTAATTCTTAATTCTTTATTATTCTGTGTTCGTTATAAAATACTTTAATTGTTTGATATTCCCTTGGGTTTGGGCCTGGGCCTAATCAACCCGTGTCTCGGATCCGAGGGTATCATAGAAGATAAGATATCCATATCCATGATCAAAAAGTTCGATGGCACAAACTTTAGTTTCTGGAATATGCAAATTGAAGACCTTTTGTTTCAGAAAAATCTGTATCAACCTTTGGGAGAGAAACCAGAGGATACAAAGGATGCTGAATGGGAATTACTTGATAGGAAGGCTCTTGGCATTGTCAGATTGACGTTGTCAAAGTCAATCGCCTTCAACATCAAGGACGAGAAAACGATGATGTCTCTCATGGCAGCCTTTTCTAGTATACATGAACAACCTTCTGCAGTGAATAAGGTACACTTAATCAAGAAGTTGTTCAACATGAAAATGGTCGAAGGTGGTAAGTTCAACGAACATCTAAATGCGTTTAACAAGATAGTTGGGCAATTAGAGTCTATTGATATCGACTTCAAAGACGAGGTCCAAGTACTGCTAATTCTAGGGCAGTTACCTGAGAGTTGGAGTGGCACAATTACAGCGATCAGTAGCTTTGCAGGGAAGACCAATTTGAAGTTTGATGAAGTTGTGAGTATGATTCTAACTGAAGAAATTAGAAGGCAAACAGCAGGGGTTTCCACCAGTGGTTTGGCGTTAAATGTTAAAAGCAGAGGCAGGGGTTCAAACAAGAAGAAGGGCAACAGTAATAGAAATAGAGACTGATCCAAGTCAAGGAATGGAAGGACACAGTCTCAAAATTTTAGGAATTCCACAAATCTCAGTGACGTTGAGTGTTGGAATTGTGGAAAGAAAGGACATTATCGTGTTGATTGTAGACTTCTAAAGAAAAGAACTGAAAGAAAAACTGAAGCAAACATTGTCTCAGAAGAATCAGATGATGCATTGATATGCTCTTTGGATAGCAAGGCGAAGTCATGGGTTTTAGATTCCGGCGCAACATTTCATGGCACCTTAAGCAAAGAACTATTTAATAGTTATGAACCGAGTAACCTTGGTAAGGTGTATCTTGGTGATGATTAGCTTTGCAACGTCGTTGGCAAGGGTGAAATGCAAATCAAGTTGAATGGATTAACTTGGAAGTTAAAAGATGTGAGACACATCCCTGACTTGAAAAAGAATCTGATTTTGGTGAGACAATTGTCATATGAAGGTTTTGTTATAACCTTCACTGGAGACTCGTGGCAAGTTTCCAGATACGTTATGACCATTGAACGTGGTAAGAAATCTGGCACTCTATACACAACTACCAATGCTTGTGGGTCTATAGCAGTTGTAGAAAACAGAGAAGATCATAACCTTTGGCACCAAAGACTAGGTCACATGAGTGAAAGGGGGCTCAAGATTATGCACTCAAAGGGAAAACTACTAGGCATACGGGCAATTGATATTAACTTCTGTGAGAGTTGCGTGATGGGCAAGCAGAAGAGGGTTAGTTTCAAGAAGAGTGGCAGAGATCTCAGAAAGGAGAAACTTAAGCTAGTTCACACAGACATTTGGGGGCCAGCTACTTCGTGACTTTCATTGATGATCACACAAGAAAGGTATGGTTTTATTTTTTGAAGCATAAATATGAAGTATTTGATGTGTTTAAGAAGTGGAAGGCATGGTAGAGAATGAGACAGGTTTGAAGATCAAGAGGTTGAGGTCAGACAATGGTGGTGAATATAAAGACATCGGATTCAAAAAGTTCTGTTTTGATAATGGGATCAGATTAGAGAGGACTGTGCAAGGAACCCCACAGCAGAATGGGGTTGCAAAACGGATGAACAGAACATTGACAGAGAGAGCCAAAAGTATGTGCATACATTCGGGTCTACCCAAACAGTTTTGGGCAGAAGCAGTCAATACAACATCCTACCTAATTAATCGTGGACCATCGGTGCCTTTGGAGCATCGAATACCAGAAAAAGGTATAGAGTGGCAAAGAGGTAAATCTTTCATGGTTGAAGTTGTTAGTTGTATTGCATATGCGCATATTAGTGACCATGGTAAGGGAAAGTTAGACCCCATGTCACTAAAATGCATCTTCATTGGGTATGGCAGAGATGAGTTTGGTTATCGACTCTGGGATATCAGAACAAAAAAATTATCAGAAGTAGAGATGTAATTTTCAATGAGAAGGTAATATACATGGATAGAGATGCAACACATTTAACTAGTCATGTATAGAGTAAGCATGAGTTTGTTGTGTTGGATGATGATCCAGAGAGCATTGACGCGGAGTAGACAGATGAGGGTTCTTGGAGAGAACTCACAGGAGCATAGTTCACCGTAGATTCTAACTCCTATACCTGCACCCAAAAGGTCTACGCGACCTCATGTACCGAATAGGATATATTTGGATTATATGTTGCTCACAGATGATGGTGAGCCTGAATGCTATGATAAAGCATGTCAGGTTGAAGATGCTAGCAAGTGGGAGCTTGCAATGGAAGATGAAATGAAGTCCCTTATCTCTAACAAAACATGGGAACTAGCCAAGTTGCCCATGGGGAAGAAAGTTCTTCACAACAAATGGGTGTACAGGGTGAAAGAGGAACATGATAGTTCCAAGAGATATAAGGCAAAAATGGTGGTCAAAGGCTTTTAGCAAAAGCAAGGCATTGACTACACAGACATTTTTTCCCCGTTTGCGAAACTGAGTACCATTCGCTCAGCTCTTAGCATTGTTGCAGTAAAGGGGTTGCACCTTGAGCAGTTAGATGTCAAAACTGTTTTCCTCCATAGTGACCTTGATGAGGAAATTTACATGCAACAACCGAAGGGTTCTCAGTCAAAGGGAAAGAGAAACTAGTATACAAGTTGAAGGAAAGCTTATATGGTTTAAAGTAAGCCCCGAGGCAGTGGTATAAGAAGTTTGATGGTTTTATGAAGCGACATGGCTACAACAAGTGCAACGCTGACCATTGCTACTACTTCAAGAGATTTAAGTCAAGTTTTATTATCATTCTACTTTATGTTGATGACATGTTAGTGGCATGTTCTGATTTTGAAGAAATCAGTAAATTGAAGAAGCAGTTGTCTAGTGAATTCAAGATGAAGGATCTTGGTGCAGTGAAGCAAATTCTTGGGATGAGGATTAGCAGAGACAAACAGAAAGGTACTTTGCAGTTGTCTCGGGCTGAGTACATTGAACGGGTTCTGAAAAGGTTCAACATGAATAATGCTAAGGCAGTGAGTACTCCTTTAGCTAATCACTTCCGATTATCTCAAGATTAGTGTCCGAAGACAGAGGATGAGAAAAACTTCATGACTAAAATTCTATATGCCTCAGCCATTGGAAGTTTGATGTATGCCATGGTATGCACAAAACCAAACATTGCATATGCAGTTGGAGCAGTAAATAGGTTCATGAAGGATCCGGGCAAACTACACTAGGAAGCAGTGAAGTGGATATTAAGATATCTACGGGGTACCACAAACAAATGCCTATGTTTCAAAAGGGGTGAAGTGAAGCTACATGGTTATGTAGATTTAGACTTTGCTAGTGAGATGGACCACAAAAGAAGTACTACCAGGTATGTGTTCATGGTGGGTACAACTGTAGTTAGTTGGGTTTCGCAAATACAGAGGATTATAGCGTTATTTACTACAGAGGCAGAGTATGTGGCGATGATAGAGGCTAGTAAAGAGATGATTTGGTTACAAGGTTTGTTGACATAGTTGGAATTCGAAACAGGTGAAGAATGTTTTGCATAGTGATAGTCATAGTGCGATACATATGGCAAAGAATTCAGCATTTCATTCAAGGACCAAGCATATAGGACTTTGGTATCACTTCATCAGATCTTTGTTAGAAGATAGGGTATTGACACTTGAGAAAATACTTGGCACCACGAAATCCGGCTAACATGTTGACCAAGACAGTGACTATGGAGAAACTGAAGTTGTGCGCAACTTCAGTCGGTCTTCTAGCTTGAAAACAAAAAGAAGCACACCGACATGCATGGGACATGCATGAGAAAAAGATGAAATGGGTTTACAAGTGTTCCAGTCTCCAAGTGGGAGATTGTTGTGGTTTGTGGAGTCTGATTATTTTTTAGGAATGTTTAATTATATGGAAACTCCAACACTACTGAATTTTAGGAAAAATTCAGTTTCCTGATCTGATTTAACTTCTTTATTGGTTTATGGAAAATTCAATTTCCTAATCTGATTTAACTTCCTTATTGGTTTTGGATTCTACAAAAGGCAAGTTCTTGTAAGACAAGTTTGGGACTCTATAAATATCAACTCTAATAAGATTTAGAGAGTGTAAAAAGTTAGAGATAAATTTGTGCCAATACAAGAAAAAGCAATTGAGAGAGATTAAGAGAAAAAATTTCCATTGTAATTCTTCATCTTCTTCATAGTGAATTTGTTCGGTGTGCTCTATGGACGTAGCCATAAGATTTGGGTGAACCATGTATATCTTGTGTTCTTGTGTGTGATTTTTTTTTCTTCGTGATTGCTTGTTTATTTCTTGAACAGTGTTGTTTATTTTGTATTTCCGCCACAACAACTGGTATCAAATCCGGTTGATTGTGCAGTTAAACTCTAATAGTTTCAAGTTATTAAAATTAACAGTTTTAACCTACATGGGTGGCTCAGTGCTAAGGGGTTCAATAATGGCATAGACGTAAGCTTTGACGTCCAGAGCTAGACTCTCACCCGGCACAAAAATATCCAAGTTTAAATAATTTGTATAATTCGTGATTAATTGCATATATTCAAAATTTACATTACAACTATAAGTTCAAAGTACTGACGATCAGATAAAGAAAAGAGTGACAACTTTAACCAATGCATCAGAAGTGAGCTACAATTTGAATTTCAGTTGCTTTGAAATCAAATATGCTTCTTTTCTCAATCTACAGGGAATTAATTTTCTTATTCGATAGTCGTCTTCCATGCCATCTAAGTCATCCGAACACACTTTTTGATATTCAATGCCATTGATAATTTATTTGACTTCCATGCCTCATCTTTATACATGTTTGGCATAACCACATATTTCAATTCATGTTAATATTCTTCGCTTTACGTATACATAATTCGTTTAACTCGTATAAATATCATCTACTTTGTATATTCTTATTTATGATATTATCTATATCTGTCACCATCTGTCTCAATTCATGTAGATATTATCTGCTTTGCACACTCTCTTCTTGATGTTTTATTCAAAAATGAGTTTGCATGGTTAATTATTTTTCATGATAGTTTAAAATATAATTCTTAACTAAAATTGTTAAGTATTTGTTTATACTTGATTTTTCTAAAATTGTATCATAAATTTATTCAAGATTAATTTTTTAAAAAAAGAGTATGCATAGCCCCGAATCCATCTGGGCTCCATTCCTACGAAGCAAAGTAGTGACGTAAGCGGAAGTCATAAATTTGTTCACAAAGAACTACTTATTTTGAATTCACAAAACAAGAGATAAATTCAGATAAATCTGATAACTATATTAATTGAATGAATGATTCTGATCTCTACATTACATATTTTTATAATAAAAGAAAACCATAATTCATACTGAAACTAACTGCAAACACGAATATCCTTATAATATAAAAAATCTAATCTCGAAAGGATACTAATACTCGAAAATAAGTCTAAAAATAAAATTTCTTTAAAAAATTTGAAAAAATAGAGAAAGAAACCTAGTCAAATAAAATATTAAATATAAAATATGAGTGCAATCCGAATTCGTTTATATAACGAACAAAAATCTCGAAATATTCAACAGGCTTTCTATAGGACAGAAAATCCCGTTTTAAGGCCCTAAATGATGTTATTTTACAAAAAATATGAGTTACATTATGACTTAGCGATGAGTCTTTAATCGTTGGGCCATTTCCAATAAAAAAAATAAAAAAATAAAAAAAAATAAAAACTTTCCTGTCAAAAATGAACACTTCAAAATCAATCCAAAACATCTTTATGCTCCAAGATGACTGGACTTCCTACTTTACATGGTTCAAAAGTGAGTAATTTTCAAGCTATTGAAACTAACAGCTTTGACCAATTAATGTACTAACTAGGAATAGTCAATTCATGAAATTGACAGTTTTCTAAGAATATCCCCATCTTTTCCTTTTAGGTTTTATTGGGGCGGCTGGACCCTTAGGGTCAGTTTGGTGCAATGGAAAATGAGGGAAAGAAAAAGGAAAGGTGATGGAGGGTGATTAAAAATATTCAGCAGGCTTTCTATAGGACAGAAAATCCCGTTTTAAGGCCCTAAATGATGTTATTTTACAAAAAATATGAGTTACATTATGACTTAGCGATGAGTCTTTAATTGTTGGGCCATTTCCAATAAATAAAAAATAAAAAAAAAAAACAAAAAAAAAAACTCTCCTGTCAAAAATGAACACTTCAAAATCAATCCAAAACATCTTTATGCTCCAAGATGACTGGACTTCCTACTTTACATGGTTCAAAAGTAAGTAATTTTCAAGCTATTGAAACTAACAGCTTTGACCAATTAATGTACTAACTAGGAATAGTCAATTCATGAAATTGATAGTTTTCTAAGAATATCCCCATCTTTTCCTTTTAGGTTTTATCGGGGCGGCTGGACCCTTAGGGTCAGTTTGGTGCAATGGAAAATGAGGGAAAGAAAAAGGAAAGGTGATGGAGGGTGATTAAAAATTTGTGTTTGGCATAAATGGTTAGAAGGAAAAGAAAGTGATGGTTTTGGAATTGACAGTTTTCTAGGAATATCCCCATCTTTGCCTTTTGGGTTTTATCAGGGCGCCTAGACCTTTATGGTCAGTTTGGTGCAATGGAAAAGGATGGAAAGAAAAGGAAAGGTGATGGAGGGTGATTAAAAATTTGTATTTGGCATAAATGATTGGAAGGAAAAGAAAATGATGGTTTTGGAAGGTTATCAATAGGCTTAAAAAGTAGCTTCTTTATCCTCCCAAAAATGGAAGAAAAGGAAAGGAGAGGCTTGATGTATTATTTCTGATGTCAAATTTACCCTTCCACAAAATTAATATTACACTTTATTTTAGTTTGCAAAACAAGAATTACAGACTTGAATAGTTGATTTAGAAAAAAATTTAAAATAAAACCCATACATACAAGTTATCAGTTGCACAGAGAGAGAGAGAGGGGGGCAAGCTTGAGAGTTGAGAGACAGCAGCTGAAGCTTGCGAACGGCGCACCTGAACTGGAACAATGGGCGATGGAAACTGAAAGATATGGATTTTGATTTTTTGAACAATCCGAAATTATATAATATAAGTAATAGGTTTTGAACTTATAGATAAACTGAAATATATGGGTTTTGAACTTCTGATTCCTATAAATTTTGTAGTTTGCAGTTGTAGAGAGGGGGGGGGGGGGGGTGTTGGTTTAGTGAGAACGAGAATAAAGATGGAGGCAGCGATTCGGGAGGGTGAAATGATTTGCCCTAAAAATTATTATTATTATTATTTTTCTGGTGGCCGTATAAATTACATAGTTAAGTCTATAAATATATCTTTTAAAATATAAAAAGGTATAATAATAATTTTATTAAAATAGTTTCATTTCCTTTCTTCTCTTTTCTTTTTCCAGACTTCATTATTATCTTTTCATTTCTTTTCCTTTATTAATCAACCAAATACGATAGAGGGTTAAAATAATTATTCCCTTTTCTTTCTTTTCTTTTCCTTCATAACTAATGTTATCCTTTCTTTTCTTTCCTACTGTACCAAACATAGCCTTAGGCAACCTAGGCGATTGCCTAAGCCCAACCAATAAGAATGCCTCAATTTTTTTTTTTATTTCTTTATATTATATTCTACCTAAAATTTTTATTTTCTTTCTATTATCACTTCAGCCAATATAAATGCCTCAAAATTTGTATTTCCTTATATTATAACTTTCAAAAAAATTATTTGTTTATATTATAACCTTCTTAAAAATGTTATTTCCTTCTTATTATTAAACTTTGCCCAATAAAAAGTCCCCAATTTTTTTTTATTTTATATTATAACTTCCTTAAAAATTTTATTTGTATCGATTATTAAACCCTAACCAATAGAGATTTAATAGGGGCCAAAATTTTTTTATCTTTATCTTATATCTTTTTTTCTCTCTTAGCTCCTCATTCATGTTTCTTTTTTCTCTAGAATTTGTAAAACTTTTCATATTCTTATTTTAACTTTTTATCTTCTTTATTTTTTTTTCTTTCTTATTTCTGACATATTTTTCCTCATTTAGTATTAATTGTATGACTCTAGAATTAATTATGTGACAAAAAATATTAATTAGATTGAATATATGTACTCCCTCCGTTCCTTATTAGTAGTCCATTTTTCTCTTTTTACATGTCCCAAATTAGTTGTCCTCTTTGAAAAGTCAAATCATCTTTTCTTTATATTTCCATCATTGTCCTTTTTCTTTTTAAAAAATTTCAAACTTTATAATTATATATATTTAAATTAAAAAGGACGATTTAGTAATTTTAAAAGATGACAATGCATTAATTGCATATCTTCTTAAAAAGTTATAAAATCAAGAATGGCTCATTAAAAAGGGACTAAGGTAGTATTAGATATTAAAAGGCCATTTTTATATTTTTTTCATAAGGCCAATTATGTTGAGTCGGCCTTAATTTTGTATGGTTGCCACTTTTGATAATTTTAAAAACCCTAATTTAATTGGACAACGTGTCTTCGATTTTTTTTGTATAGAATAATAGTTACGATTAAGACGGATGATCTGACTCCGTACATGTTTTAAGTCAATTTATGCACACACGTGCTGGCGTGCTGCCGACGAGGTAAGAAAAACAAGCGAAAGAAGACAATTTCATGTCATAAGCCATGACCGCATTTTTTCCAACACTTCATGTGATATTTTGTTACACTTTTGAGGCAAACCTATGTTTTTGAAGAAAATCCAGTATAGTAAACATAGTAAGAACGAACTATTCCAAAACACGTGGAGTACTCCAAGACACGTGTTTGATTCTCAGTATGTTTTTGAAGAAAGTCTAATAACAGTACTATCTCGTCCCTTTTCTTGTTGTCTGTTTTGTAAACTATGACAAACAATATATGAGGCACCGTTTACGAAACGGTATGTGAGTCATAGTTTACAAAGGGACGGAAGGAATAGCAATCATAGTAGGAACGACTTATTCCAAAACACGTGCAAAACTCCGTGGGACTGTTTGGTTAGAAAAAAAATTTTATGGAAAATAAAAGAAAGTGAAGTAAAAGAAAGAAAAATTAAGTTTTCATTCTGCATTTGGTTAGTATGAATTTTTTGAAGAAAGTTGTGAGAAATAATTATTTTGTTAGTTTTGATAGTATGAAAATGAAAAGAAAATGATTTTACTTACTGAAAATATCCTTATAATTTTAAATAATAAAAAAATAAATAAATTTATGTTAGATGAATATTATTTATATTTAATTATTTATTTATTTTAGGAAGGAAACAATGAAATATGAAATAGAATAATATGTAATATCATAATACAATCTTTTATCTTTTAAGGTAAGAAAAATAAGCTTTTGGAAAAATGGACAATTAAAGTTCAAGTATTTGTTTTCTCTTTTATGTTAGTTTTATTTTTATTATTTATTATTTTTTTTATAAATGATGTAATTGGATACTCAAGGCTGATAAAATTAAAAGTCATGGACGTAGACTATTTAAGAATCATCAATTATTTATTTTAAGATAATGTTTGATGTTAAGTATGAAACAAATTGTGTTAAGATAATGTAAATTAGTTTTCACCTAAACACTATTGCTATCAACAAATAGTTATGTATACATATAATAACATCATTATCAATTATAGAAAGAAAATATCTTACTTATTTAAGACGTTTCAAAAATTAAAAACAAAAATCAATAATAATAGGAAAAAATTAATTAATTTTGGATGCACACATAAAAAAAATACAAACATTTAAATTAGTAATATATGATTGTATAAAAAAGTAATTTACAAAACAAAGAAACTTTCATTTTTCAAGGAAGTCTATGTAATTAAGTAAAGAAGAAGATAGTCAACTAGCATGGGTATAATAGGAAAGTAAAATATAAAATGCATAATTTTTGTGAGAAAATGAATTTTCGTGTGTTTTTTGCATTAAAAATTTTGAGAAAAATTTTCAAATGCGGGAATCCTACTTTCTCCAAAACTTTCACTTTCTCTCTAATCAAACATTCGAAAAATTTAAATATTTTCTTCTTTTATTTCCCTTTCTGATTACTTGACGCTAACCAAATGGACCTAAGTGAAAATTCATGAAGCAGTTGTGATGGTAAACATTCATGAAATTGACAATTAGCTTTGACCAATTTTTTTTATGCTTACCATCACTACTCAAGTTTTAAATTATGTTGTTTCTAAGTATTTTAAATTATTGGGGTTTAAAATTCAACTTTTTATTTTTTCGATAAATATCTAAAATAGTAGCATAAACTATTGATGGAGTGACAAATTTTTTTGCTTGGTTAGAAGGAAAAATATAATTTTTATATATTTTTATCAATATACCCTCATCAATGAAGTTGATTTGCATCATACTGCTACCAAGTATTGCCACGTAAGAATTTTTATATACTTTTACTAATATACCTGCATTAATTAAGTTGATTTACATACTCCACCTACCAAGTATTTCGAAGTAGGTAGCATCAAAAATAATTTATTTTTGCATGACACATCATTTTTTTTAATAGAAACATTCGCAAGAAAAGAATAAAAATAATCTGCAACCAGTATCAAAAAAACGAGATGTAAAGTATCGCAATTACAACAAAACAAAACAAAACAATATAACCAGAACCAAATTTAATTCGGTAGAGTTAAAATTGATGGAGCTTAAAATAACTCATTTTGTAATTAAATAGAGGTCAAAATAGGTATTACACCATTATAAGAGCATCTACAATGTTAAAAGCTAAATTCGGATGCCAAATCTATATTTTGACAGGTGCTACAGTGTCAAAATACTACAAACTACAAAATCTCGTTCTCAACTTTGAGAACTTGCCCTCTCTCATCTCTCTCTGCAACTGCAAACTACAAAATCTACAAGAATCAGAAGTTCAAAACCCATATATTTCAGTTTATCTATCTGTCTGCGAGAATCCAAAGTTCAAAACCGTTCATTCCTCAGCCTACTCCCCAAGGAAATAAGCATCCAAAAACCATCCTGTTAAATGGCCAAATGCCCATAAACAAGAACAACAATTCAGCTCCAAATCATCAAATTTATGCCTAATAAAATAATTTTTTTTAAAAAAAGGAACATACAACAATCACACACATATACCAGCTACAAAAGGGTCAGCCGTTCGGCCAGATGGATTTCGGGCTATGCATACTCTTTTTTTAAAAAAATAATTTTGAGTAAATTTATGATAAAATTTTAGAAAAATCTAAGTATAAACAAATACTTGACAATTTTAGTTAAGAATTATATTTTAAACTATCATGAAAAATAATTAACCATGCAAACTCATTTTTGAATAAAATTGTGAATGCCAAGAGGATAGTGTGCAAAGTCGATAATATGTACATGGATTGCGACAAGTGGTGACAGATATGGATAATAACATAAATGAGAGTATACAAAGTAGACAATATCCATACGAGTTTATACGAATTAGAAGTATGTAAAGCAATGGTGGATCTAGGGTAGACTTGAGCTCCCCCTAAAAAATATATATATATATATATTAATATAGGCAATTTTAGCCCAGCTAAAAAAAAAAAATAATTATTACCATTCGCCCACCCAAATATTAGTTCACTTAAACAAGTTTAAGTCATCTAAATTTATGTTTAATATTAGCCTATTCATTAATAATTTGTAAATCTAAATCTAATAATATCAACATGAATTAAAACACGTGGTAATATCAAACATGTATAAGGGTGAGGCACGGAAGTCAAAGAAAATATCAATGGCATGGACTATCAAAAAGTGTACTAGGATGACTAAGATGGCATGGAAGACGGCTCACGAATAAGAAATTAAATGCCCCTGCAGATTGAGAAAATAAGCATACTTGATTTCAAAGCAACGTATGAAATTGAAATTATAGCTCACTTCTGATGCATTGGTCAAAGTTGCGTCTCTGTGTTTTTTTATAGGATTGTTAGTCCTTTGAACTCATAATTGTAAGGCTCACGAATAAGAAAATTAAATGCCCCTGCAGATTGAGAAAATAAGCATACTTGATTTCAAAGCAACGTATGAAATTGAAATTATAACTCACTTCTGATGCATTGGTCAAAGTTGTCTCTCTGTTTTTTTTATAGGATTGTTAGTCCTTTGAACTCATAATTGTAAGGTAAATTTTAGATCTATGTAATTAATCACAAACTATACTAGTTATTTAAATTTGAATGTTTTGTTGACTCATGAGAGTCTAGCTCATGACGTCAGAGTTTACATCTATGCCATTATTGAACCACTTGTGACCCTTAAACACTGAGCCACCCGTGCAGGTTAAAGCTGTTAATCTCAATAACTTGAACATCATCATTGAACCTTATACAGTAGGTTTTATCAACTTCCATAAAATGCCTACCTCAACATTTTTCTGTTGCTAGAAAACTGAACTCAAATCAAGCGCAAACTGCTGATGAAAAGTTAGGCTCTTTTGCATGCTTACATCTTTACATGTAAGTGTTCAAGAATAGTCCCGTTCATTTGCATCTTTACTTACCATACTTTCTTAGATATATACAAACTTGCTTCACTTCGTAAATATGGAGTCCAGATGGATTCAGAAATGGAGAAATCAAAAGTTATTATTATTATTATTATTATTATGTATGTTTGTAAAGGAGATTTCCTTTTTCATGTTTGTAAAAGAAAATGGTAATTTTAAACCAAAAGTTTAATGGGTCATTTTTTAAAATCCAACCTAAAACATCCTCTTTTATTAATAGAAGTCAATTTCTATGTTAAAAGATAATTAAGTTACTAAAGTTCTTAATAATAGGATAATTTACAGTGATACCCCTTGAGATTTGAGTTTATTACAAACAGATACAACTTGATCCTTTTTTAAACATGACATCCCTCAGATTTAATAAAGTTAACAAATACATCCCCAATGATATTATTGCCCTTTGACCAATTAGTTAACCTATTTAAATATTGAAATTAACTTTTTAACCTTTACAAGTTATTTTATTGAACCAAACTAACATTCTCCAACAACTTATTCTCTCATCAATTAATAGGGCAAATTACATAAACCACCCCCTCAAGTTTTCAATTCATACATCAAGATAGAATGTGGACCAATATTTTGGTCAACAACCCTTATAATTTCGCTGACCAAAATATATGATATGGGTGTTGGCTTCAAACTAAAATTTCAATAAACAAAAATCATATGGGTGTAACAATTTTTTATTTATTAATACAAATTCTTAAATTCAAAACATATGATATAGGGTTCCAAATGTTTAAATTATGAATTAAAGTTATTCTAATCATCTTATATTATAGCGGACTAAGCTAATTTAGGAGATCTCTAAATAGTCTAGTTGACTAATATATACTTGCTCCCATTCTTCTACAGTTCTAAAAGAAAATTAAGTCAAATTATTTTTCTTCCTTAAATTTCAATTATTTGTTGTTGATGTTATTTTAATATCATATTTTGTTTTTATATTTTTTTTCTACTTTTTTCCAGTATTTTCATCTTTAATAATTTAAGACCATTCTTTTATTTTATCTATATTTTTAGAAACATATGTGTGTGTGTGTGTGTGCGCGTGTATATATATATATATATGTGGTTCAACTTATTCTTTCAGCTTTTGTATTTTAATCTTGTGGCTCTGCTGGCTAGTGGGGATGTGTTGGCTTTAGTTTTGTTCTCTGTAATCGGAAGTTTCAGTCATGGTGGTAAATTGGATATCTCTCTCTCTATATATATAATACAGCAGTGGACTGGGTGTGGACGGCGATGGTGGGAGGTGGTTCCCTCGAGACTTGCTCACTAATCTAGAAATCAACTTCAATCTAGTTGGCTATGGTTTTGAATCTAGTTTTTTTTTTTTTTTTTTTTTTTTTTTTTTGTGACAATGCATTAATCTGGATCTATCATTGTCTTCAAAAATTACTTATATATATATATATATATATATATATATATATATATATATATATTAGATGTATATGTATATATTAGATGTATATGCATAGATCTACATCCTATGGGTGAGAGGAGGTAGAAAAGAGAAGGAGACAGTCTTTTCCCACCAACCAAAATGAGCTGCAAAGGGAAAATGGTTTTATGCATTAGGTGGGGCAAAAATGTAACTTACCAATACCAAACTCATTCTCAATTTTTCTCTTATTTAGCCTAAGGTCATATAGGTAAATTTATGTTGATTCACTAAGGTCAATTACTCAACTAGGACCTTCCTATTATATCTCGGCTACTACTTCTATCTTAATGTATGAATTGAAAATCTGAGGAGTGGTTTATGCAATTTGTCCTAAATAATAAGTTATGATGAAAATATAGTACTGTGATTAGGGCATGTAGACAAAGAGGAGAGGTAGCTCAAGACGGTTTGGCAGATAAAAAATTCACCAACAGATGGAGATGGTAGGTGGTGGTGAACGTGAATTTGGAAATGTAAATTCCCAACACGTTAGTATTAAGTTACATATGAATTATATTACTTTCAAAACATTAATTATTGAACTTGTTAGATTTTTGTCATTGTTCTATATGAATATCTGATCTCTTCTCTTAAATTTAGTGTTTTTCAATTGTTCTTTATTATTTTACTTCCGAAATGTAAATTTTGGAAATACGGATCCTCTCATGAGAGTATCTCTTTCCTCTCTCTCTCCTCAACCTCTTTCTCTCTATAAATATTAGATACACGACCAAAATTTTCGCTTCCCTTTTAATAATTTCTGTACATACCCAAATTTCGCTTGCCGAAATATGCTGCCGGGTTATTCTTGTGCTTGCTGTTTAAGATAATATATTTATAAAAATAACATACATATATATATATATATAAAAGAAAAAATATGATTAATTCTGGAAACAAAAATAATAATAATAAATAATAAATGGAGTCGACAACGATGTCTTCGACGAGATCAGACAATGTTGATGAACTTCCTCAGCCAAAAAAAAAAATTAAAAAAAAACTTCCTCACACCTCTTAAACATGTCTCCTTACTGTTACTGTCATTAATGATGTTCCTGAACGAATTGAAGATGGTTTTCCTCGTGCAGAGAGTGATCTAAGATTCTCATCTACCTTTTCATTATTTATTTTGTTTCCAGAATTAATCATTTTTTTTTTCTTTTATATATATATATTTGTGTATTATTATCTTTATAAATATATCATCAAGCACAATAAGAACCCCGGCGGCGGATTCCGAATGCGAAATTTGGGTACATATGGAAGTTATTAAAAAGAGAAGATAAAAATTTGGTCTTATATCTAAGATTTAGAGAGGAAAAGAGGTTAAGGAGAGAGAGAAAGAGGGAGATAGAAATGTGACAAATGACGTGCTTTAATGAATGACTGTCTTAATATTAGCACACATGAATAATAAAGAACGATTGAAAAATACTAAATTTAAGAGGAGATCTAGAATGTCACTGGTAAAAAAAAAAAAAAAAAGACAAGTGAAAGGAACCATTTTTATGGTTTTAACATTCCAGACAATTTTTATTTTTATTTTCATTTTTTTTTCGAAAATAAAAAATAAAAAATCTAAACAAATTAATAATATTAATGTGAATCATGCGCAATTGAATAGTGGGTGTACTAGGTTGGATTAGCAATGCAAGAGCCTGCTTTTGATGTTTTGCCTTTAATGGAGAGCTTCCCTACTGATCCTTTTTGTATATATTCATCATTGGATCTTCTTGTGCCATGTCCCCTTTCATAATTCAAGGTAATATATTGTATGCATAAATTTCTTTGTGTAATAAATAAATTTTATTGTTGCTGGATGGAGATTGTTGGGTTAATTAGAAAAAAAAACAAAGCATCCTTTGTATTTGAGCCCAATGGACCAATTAATGAACGGCCGGTAACGTGGGAATTGGTCTATTGACTTATTGTTTTGAGCCGAAGTGGACTACTGAATACTACAAGACTATTCTCCCTAGTGTTATCTTTAGGTTGCCAGAAAGAAAAAAATACTACAAGACAAAATTACCACACTAAATTTATGGTGGTGGGGAATCAAGTCTACCCCACTGTTTAAAAACTTGAACCAAGTCTGTACCTATTACTTGTCAAGACGTAATGCTTTCACTGTGATAGGGCCACCTCAACGTGTAATGTCCCCTTTCATAATTCAAGGTAATATATTGTATGCATAAATTTCTTTGTGTAATAAATAAATTTTATTGTTGCTGGATGGAGATTGTTGGGTTAATTAGAAAAAAAAACAAAGCATCCTTTGTATTTGAGCCCAATGGACCAATTAATGAACGGCCGGTAACGTGGGAATTGGTCTATTGACTTATTGTTTTGAGCCAAAGTGGACTACTGAATACTACAAGACTATTCTCCCTAGTGTTATCTTTAGGTTGCCAGAAAGAAAAAAATACTACAAGACAAAATTACCACACTAAATTTATGGTGGTGGGGAATCAAGTCTACCCCACTGTTTAAAAACTTGAACCAAGTCTGTACCTATTACTTGTCAAGACGTAATGCTTTCACTGTGATAGGGCCACCTCAACGTGTCGGTTGATAAATAATTTGCGCATTTACAATTATACCTATTACTTTTTTCAACCGAACTCGCAGCTCTCTCGTTGCTGTCGCGGGCCATCTTGCTTACTTGAAGTGGGAGGCCTGAATACCTCCGGACACGTTACGGTCAAGTCACCTTGTCTACTTGGAGCAGACAGACCTGAACACTTCATAGGCTGGATGCTTGATGCGTGACACCGAATTAATGATTGAATTAAGCTATTAAATAGTGCGAACTATCAACCCATACATACCCAATTATTTTTCCATCCGAATTGGACGACAAGACCCTCTAACAATAGTTTACTTGATCAACCAACCACGGCTATCCTAGCAGGAATTGCTGACTTTAAACATGCATGCATCCTCTGTATATGCTAGTAAAATTAAGGTAATTGATAACAATACAATTACACTGCAAAAAGCCAGTTCTTGTTAGTACTGCAAGTCATGGCTAAAACTATTGCAAGTGAAGCAACCAATCTCTTCTTTCCTATAGCACTCCTCTTACCCATCATCTTTCTCATCCTAAAGCATTTCAAATCTTATTTCCTATCAAAAACTACCCTACCACTTCCACCAGGACCAAGTCCATGGCCAATATTAGGCAATGTTCTCGAAATGGGAAAAAAGCCTCACATCTCTCTAGCAAACCTTGCTCAGTCATATGGTCCAATCATGTCACTGAGACTAGGAACTGGAACCATGATCATCGGATCATCGAGAACTGCTGCAGAGGAAATTCTCAAGACCCATGATCGTATGTTGTCTGGACGACATGTTCCTCATTCAGTACCAGCTAAGTTCTCAAAATTAAATGATGCATCTGTTGGGTGGGCAGTGGAGTGCAATGATAGATGGAAGAATCTAAGAACAATATGCCGAACTGAGCTCTTCTCGGCCAAGGCAATGGAGTCTCAAGCATGTTCGAGAGAAAAAAAGGTGTTGGACATGGTGCAGTTTTTGAGTGCAAAAGAGGGAAATGAAGTGAAAATTGGCGAAGTGGCTTTTGCCACTGTGTTTAACATATTGAGTAATCTTCTATTATCGAGTGATTTTATGAGCTTTGAGAAGGAGATTGTGGATAAAGGGATGAAGGCTCTTTTGGCAAAATATGTTGAGCTGATTGGAGCTCTAAATGTGTCCGACTTGTATCCAATTTTAGGTGCATTAGATCTTCAGGGTATAAACAAGAAGACAATGGAAGTGTTTATGAGCGTCTGTTCCATGTGGGAGCCCATTATCAAAGACAGAAGAGAAGGAAGAAGCAGAGGCAATGCTTCAAGCCAAACGGACTTCTTGGACGCCCTCATTGACATTTCTTGCACCAATGAACAAATCAATTATCTGCTCCTGGTTTGCTCTCTTTTCTCCTCTCTCTCTCTCTCTATATATATGCATTTATTTATGCACAATCAATTATTCACACGTATGATGCGTCATTGTCACAGGAGCTATTCGCTGCTGGTACAGACTCTAGTACCAATGCTATTGAGTGGGCGATGGCAGAACTGATAAAAAGTCCAGAATCCATGAAGAAAGTCCGCGAAGAAATGACGAGAGAAATCAAACAAGATGTGCTAAAAGAATCACATCTACCTCAGCTACATTACCTACAAGCCGTTTTCAAAGAAACTCTAAGGCTGCACCCTCCAGCACCACTTCTGATTCCTCGCCGTGCACCTGACTCGTACAAAGTGATGAATTACTCCATTCCTAAGAATTCTCAAGTAGTAGTAAACGTTTGGGCGATTGGGCGAGACCCCATGTATTGGGACGATCCATTGAAATTTAAGCCAGAGAGGTTCCTCAACTCGACTTTGGATTTCAAAGGGCATGATCTTGAGTTCTTACCCTTCGGTGCAGGAAGAAGAATCTGCCCTGCCTTACCCTTGGCAGCAAAGTTTGTTCCTTTCGTACTTGCTTCATTGATTCATACTTTTGATTGGTCACTTCCACATGGAAATGATCACAATGAGCTAGACATGAATGAAAAGATTTCTCTGTTATTGGTGAAGGAAATACCCTTGGTCCTCATTCCCACACTTAGGAAATAAGCAACGGATTGCTAGCTCCAATCTACCTTATCTTCCTAGCTATCATATACTACTATTACAATAATCACACTTGTTTGTGTTCATCAAAGATATGGCTCATTACATCAGTTTTCAACTATGAAAGCTTAAGTTTATTTCAATACATACTTCTTGTATCAATAAAAGATATATCATATGATCACTAGCATCAATGGTACTTTTGTGTGTTCATCAGGAAACTAAGCTCATGAGCAATTGTTTATCTCAGTTCAAATTTCAAGTGGTGAGTTTAAAAAAATCGTGTCTTAGAAGGTCAATTTGTATGCACTTGGTTGATCTGTGATGTTTCCAATTTTCCCATTTTTCATTTTTTGGAATTTTGTTGCCGTGAGGGTATTTCTGTCTTTTCACATTTTTCGTACGGGATTTTAGTTGGGTCCATTTGCATTTCACACATTTTATTTTAGTAGCAAAATTCACATGCGATGCAAGTGGTGAATTAATTATGATTTTTTTTTTTTTTTTTTTTTTTTTTTTTTTTTTTTGCACACACTAAAATCAAATTGAAATATACTTAAATCCTGAAATAAACACCATTACAAAATATTTGAAGTATAAAATCGAAATTGAACTCAATTTATACAATCATAATTTACACAAATCCATGTAATACAATGATATACTATGATTTCAATTCGAATAAACAATTAAAGAAAATACAAAAAAAAAAAAATTATTAATAAATACAAACATATGTATATTGAGTATTTTCGAACTGATTATAACTAACTTATTAAATATGATTATATAAATAACAAATGCAATGGGATTGAATATGGTTCACACCATGCACTAAAAAAATATTTTATTTTACAAATACTAAAATCAAATTGAAACACACTTAAATCCTCAAAAACTACCATCATGAAATATTTAAACTATAAGCTCCGAAATAAACTCAATCGATTCAATCAAAATTTACACAAACGCATACAATACAATGATGTTTTGATTTCAATTCATATAGACAATTAAAATGCGTATAAATAATTAAATTTTTAAAAAATACAATTATATATAAATTTAGTACCTTTAGAGTTGATTATAGCTGACTTCATGTTGATGGGTTAACTTGAATCCTTTGGTTGAGACTAATCCATTTGAACGTTATTCACATTCAATGTAAGTAAGGTTATATTCAACCATAAATGAAAAAATATTGAATGGAACCTAACTTTTTAAAGGCTTACCGAGATAATTGGATAATTAATTTATTCAGTTCTTAAAAAAATTAATCTGTAGCAAACAAGTATCAAAAATTCGATAATGAATTGAAAAGGCAAACACCATTCACTTGCATGACCAATATTTTTTCATAAACAATATCATATGAATAATTTTTTAAAAGACACTAACTGATAAAAGAAAAAAATGAAGAGTTTTAATAAATAACATATATAAAAAATGACTTGAATTAAGGGTAAGGTTACCTAATATTGATGTCATAGTTGGAGAGTTCTTCAAGAATATCCTGCAACAAATAAAATTTTATTTTCTTCAATTCCTTGTTTTAGGTAACAAAACTTCCAATTTTATTGGTTGGTTAGAGATCCAAATGAATCTATATATGTGCATTTTTTAAATCATATACCCAGTTTTTTATGGAGGAAGAATATGTACTCTGGGCAAAAGTGATGGGAGGTAGCTTGTTTTTGCCAAAAGAAAAAGGAAAAGAAATGAGAGATTTTATTTTAGTACTAATACATGAACATGTACAAATGTTCTTAAGCTAATGAAAACGAATATCAGATATATATATATAGCATTCTTCTTCCATTTTTCATATTCCAAATGAGGATGCCAAATACATTACTCCCATTGCTATAGAAGGCAGTAATGCATCATCTATATATATATATATAGCATTCTTCTTCCATTTTTCATATTCCAAATGAGGATGCCAAATACATTACTCCCATTGCTATAGGAGGCAGTAATGCATCATCTAACCCCAACTAAACAAAAAGATGAAGATTCTGGTAAATCACAAGACATACCTTGCAACAATGAACCATCACATAATTTAAGAAAAATAAATGTTAGAAAACTCTGTAGACAATGAACCATCACATAATTTAAAAATACTATTAATAATATTTTTTAAAATTAAAAATAGTATAAAAATGTATTGAAATAATTAACTTTTTACATTTTTATAAGTATTATAGATAGATAAGAATATTATATTGAAA
This sequence comes from Cornus florida, assembly GCF_030987335.1. Classification (NCBI taxonomy): domain Eukaryota; kingdom Viridiplantae; phylum Streptophyta; class Magnoliopsida; order Cornales; family Cornaceae; genus Cornus; species Cornus florida. The sequence continues at coordinate 92,092,473 of NW_026775581.1, forward strand.
ATATAAGTGACTATGAAACTGAAGTTGGGTGGACGTCTGTTTTAAAAACAAAAATAGTAGTCGCTTCTCAGCCTTTTTAGTTTTTAATTTTAAAAACAAAAATGGTAATTTATTTTTCCATTTACATTTTTTTTTTCCTTTTTTGTTTTAACCTTTCTGGAGCCATTATAAACCATTATATATAGTTGATATATATGTTAATAAATTTTCTAAATTTAAAAAAAAAAAATTGGAGATAGAGAAATTTTTTGAAGTTGGGTGGACTGTGTTTTAAAAACAAAAAATGGTACAATTTGTTCTTTCCCTTTTATGTTTTCTTTTTCTTTTTGTTGTGTGTGTGTCTGTGTTTTTTTTTTTTTTTTTTTTTTTTTTTTTTTTTTTGGAATAATGTGAATTAGGCTCTAGAATTTTTTGGGAGGAAATTTTTGGGAAGGAACGGGTTTGTTTTTAAATAGTGGAAATATTATAATTTTTTTTTCCATGTAAGTTTTTTTTTCTTTTCTTTTTTATAGTGAAGAATATAAAGAATAAAAAGTATAATTAATTTGATTTAAAAATACTTTTAATATTCTTTTAATATAAAAATTATGGTTTAAATATATACATGTTGAAGAATCTGAACAATCCAATAGAGTAATTAATTGGATTAAAAAACATGTTCTTTTGGTCTTCCTCAACCTTTTTTTTTATAAAATATTAGGTCATATATAATATATACATTTATATATCGTTATCTATCTCTCAATAGGACTCAAGTGTTGTATTTACATATAATAAAAATAAAATTTAAAAAAATTATAACTTTATATGGAGAGAGTTGTCCTACCCAAAGAAAAATAAATTCTTAAACTATCACAAGCAGAAGAAATCCAATATTACCAACTTAACCATAACTTTAAACTAATTTATAGATAAAAAATACTATAAACTCCGATATTTTGTTCACAATTCATCCTCATCACAAAAGAATCGGAAATTGTGTCATACAAAAGATTTACATTGTGGAGTCACCCAATTTTTGTTTGCCATTTATATCGCTATAAATAAGGATCTCCACTTGCTCGCATCTACAAAATCAATTAAAAATCTTCTTATTCCAAAACACATAAATTCCAAAATATCAAATTTTGTACAAAATTCAGTATATGTACATGTATATACCTACCCCTGTAATCTTTACTTCATAAAAATTATTGACAATAATATCTTCATAAAATATATTGTGTCACATATGTGCGCCCTATATATACACACATACACAAGATAACATATACATGCATACATAGATATCTATATTATAGAAGAAAAATAAAAGAAATTGGTGAAAGTAAGCTTACAGTTTACTTACCAGAATAAAGTTGACAATAATATCTTCATAGAATATCTTGTGTCGTATTTATGCGCCCTATATACACACACACACACAAAGATAACATAGACATGTATATATAGATATCTACATAATATAGAAAAAATTTAAAAGAAATACAAAGATAACATAGGCATGCATACATAGATATCTACATAATATATATAGAAGAAAAAAAGAAAAAAAATTGGTGGAAGTAAGCTTACGATTTCATTACCAGAACGAAGTTTTTCTCATACCCAGGCCTTTCTCAAGCAGTATCGTCTTCTTTATAAAAGTAGGAAAAAATAATAATTATGCAAGTGAGAAATTCGAACGGAAAATGAGAGCAAATATATTCTTATGCATGTATGTGTAACACAATTTATTAAAATTAAATAGAAAGATGGAAAGTCAAGAGTTGTAACTCTTGAAATAAATACAAGATATTTTTTTATTTGAAATAAATAAAAATGTATAAATGTTATATATAGAGAGAGAGAAAGATATTCGTGTTTAAGTGTAAGACAATTTATAAAAATTAAATAGAGAGATGGAAAGTCAAGTAACTCTTGAAATAAATGCAAGATTTTTTTGATATAAAAAAAATGTAAAAATGTTAAGAAATTCACAAAATGGCTTACACTTTTAGAATAAAATTAAGATAAGATATATATTAAGAAGAAATTTAATAAAGGTAATTTACCTTTAAAATGTATTAATTCTTGATTTTAATAAATATAAAATAGACTTGTGATTTAGGAAAAAAATTAATAAAGTTAATTTAGTTTTTAAAGGTATTACCTTTTTGTTTTAATTCATATAAAATAATTTATAATTAATGAAAATGTATCTAAATAATTGTAGAAAAAAATGCTTACATATAAGTAGTATTAATGCTGGACGGGGCAACTCAAATGACATAACTGTTGAATGATTAAAAGATTTTAATGTAAAGTATTTAATAAAAATTATTTTGTATTTTTTAAAAATCTAAAAATGCTAATAAATTATCTACACTTTTAGAATAGTATCCTTTAAAATGTATTAATTCTTGATTTTAATAAATATAAAATAGACTTGTGATTTAGGAAAGAAATTAATAAAGGTAATTTAGTTTTTAAAGGTATTACCTTTTTGTTTTAATTCATATAAAATAATTTATAATTAATGAAAATGTACTCAAATGACATAAGTGTTGAATGATTAAAAGATTTTAATGTAAGGTATTTAATAAAAATTATTTTGTATTTTTTTAAAATAAAAAAATGTTAAGAAATTAGCTACACTTTTAGAATAGTATAGATGTGAATTAAGTGGCATTTACTTGGTGGTGCATGTATTTAAATGTGTGGTGTAATTTTGAGGAAAAAAAAAAAAAAAAAAAAAAAAAGAAAAAAAAAAGAAAAGAAAAGAAAATTGGTGGAACCCACCACTACCACATACGTGGTCTAGAGACCACACATGGTCTCTCGTCCTTTCTCTCTCCCTCTAGTTTTCTTTCTCACTCTCATTTCTCTTCATTTTTCTTTTCTCTTGGAAGCAAACTTCAAGCTTTGATTCCTCTCTCTGTACTTGGAAATTTTAAGTGTCGTTTGAGGTAAAACGGAGAGCACGACGAGCTCTACGCGTGAATACCAACAATTTCAGCTTTGAGTCTCCTTAGGGATTTCGAAATTGGAAACCCATTTTAAGGGTTTTGCATCAATTTGAGGTAGGGGTTCTTAATTCATGTTTTTCTTGCTCCTTAGTGAATCATATCTCATAAAGTGTTGCAAGTATGCTTAATTTGAATGGTAATTATCTTAAAGATCTTCTACATGTTGTTTAGAAAATGCATGATTATGAATATGGGTTGTTTGGTGTGAAAAGCATGCTTAGATGTTGATTTGTTATGTGTATTCTGTTAATACATTACTCTAGATGATGAATATGGAATATGCTTAATTGTGTAGTATAATTTCTCTAAATTCTATGACATTTAAAGCATGGGACATATACATGTGCATATCATTGGGTTTTTCATGAAGGAAATTGTTTTGAAATGAAAAAGGGAATTTTAGGGGAAATGTTTTGATGAATTGATTTTATAAAAACCCGGTCGCCACGGGGGTACCAAAAGGCCGGAGGGTTAATATAGCTTAGAGGGAATTAGGGAGATTGCCCTAGCGTGGTTGAGCTAGTTGGGCCCAAAATGACGCCGCAGGGGTATCAAGGGTCAGGGACACTAGTGTGATACCCCTCGATTCTAGAGCCACGGGTGATCAAGTCTGAGCACAGATCCGAAGGATACCAACTGTCAATATGTAAACAAGCAGGAATAAAAACTGAATTAAGAATAAAATAATAATACGCTAAAAGAAATCTAAAATAAAAATCCTCAAACTTTAAATAATAAATTAATATCATTTAAATCCTTCCAATCCGTACAACTCGGGAATCCATCTAGTGGACCCTTAATAATCCCCAAACAATAATTAAAATTACAGAATGTAAATACAAAGCTAAAAAGGAAGAATATCCTATGTAGTCAGAAGAGTGGGTGTCTGTATCTGCATCAACACGATCAAGCTCTACGCCTGGTACTGACGAGTACCTGAAAAATAGGAGTGGGTCAGGCCCACATGCAAGTTCCATTATATCACAATCCGTACATAAATCCGATACGCAGATACATCCTAGATAGCTCGATAATATCTAAAATAGTCCATATAGATATAGATACACACTATAAGATATTCACTAACCTATAGTCATCACACCTGAGTAGAAGGTAACACGCAAAACGCCGTAGCGTAGTCATGCACACCTAGACCTACCAGGGAATGCCATTAGGTCTAGTTATCCATCCAAGCGATATACGCACCTTAACCGTGATCAGGAGACTCAAGCTCGTACCACGGTACCATAAGTACATATATAATTTCCTTCCTAGTGTAGAAAAATAAAATAAATATCCATTATATCGTTCAACTGTTTTAGTTGACAAGACATGCATCCATGTAGGATTTAACTGTTTTAGTTAATCCATTCCGTATGTATGAATGGGTAGGGATTAGCGTTTTGATCTAATCCATCCCTCTGTATGCCACCGTCCTATACCGGTATCATGCAAATGATCCGTAAATGATGCAATATTTTTTAAGTAGTTCATCACATAAAATCCACATAATCCAAATAGTTGATAAATACAGAATTTAAACAGTTCATCAACTAAAAATCCAGAATCCATCCATGTACTAACGAGACAAAGTTTAATAAATCATCAAGCTAAAATCCAGCATCCATCCAGTTAATTGACAGAAAATATATATATAATTCTCCAATTAATTCCAGGCCACATTCAATAGTACTAGTTCAGCAATTTAAATCCAAACCCTAATCCAAATAATTGCAGTGTAATGCTTAATATTAGAGCAATTAAAATTCCAAGCTTAAATCCCTGCATTGTAGAAAAGAATTTAGTATTTCAACCACTAACATCCAATTATGCATAGACCAAACTTGTTAATTAAATGATCCTAGCATACAACCAAAACAAGATTTATAAATATATACATATTCCATTAAATTGCTAAAATTAAATTAGGCAATTTAACTCCTTCCATCCGTTAACCGCCTGTATCGTTATATACTTTCCTACGGTTAAATCCATGAGTACTAAGACCTTAATTTATTAAAGGTGGCTCTAATATAGCATGGTATAATGTTTGGGATCCATGTTCCAACCCTCTTTAATTGCTAGACACAGTTTGCACAATTAAATCCTTCCGGTCCGTTAAGTCCGTAAACCACATGCGACTCGGTTTAGACTTTCCTTCGGTTTAAAACATTAGCATATAAACAAATTAATGCATCCTAGGCTGTTAATACTCCATGATTTAATGTTTAAACCATCACATTAACCCAAACACAGTGGAAAAAACACAGTTTGAACCAAACAACACATAAATAGCTGCAGTACACACATAAGATCACAGAGCCTGCTCCCAAAACAAATGGAGCAGGCTCTAACCTGCCTAGAGCCGGCTCCCATAACCTTGGAGCAGGCTCTAATAGAGTGGGAGCCGGCTCTTTGCTTCCTAGAGCCGGCTCTCCCTCTTTGAGAGCCTTCTCTGCTTCAGACTTCTTCTCTGCTTCGTCCAGTTGCCTTCTATGTTTCCAGCGACGTCCAGTGTCCTATTCCAGACCTTTTTAAGATTTTTAGGGTTCAATTAAAGTTCTTAAATCCCTAGAGACTCCTCTTATTCCAGTGTGAACCGATTAACGAAAAGCTAAAACAACACACAACAGTTTATACAAGAAAAGCCAACTTCAGTTTAACGAAGCATACGAACAGTTTAAAGTCTGAAACATGTATCAACATTCTGTTTTAAAGTTTTCAGTGTTAAATTATAGTCCAAACCATCCTAGAAACTCCTTGGATTTCCTTACGAATTAATTTACAGAAGTCTAAAACCATAATCAACACAGTGTTATGCAAGAACTAATTTCAGTACTTTTAAACAAAAACATATTATAGTCTGGTATAATATGCATCAACCACCATGTTTTAACAGTTGAATTAATCCCTGGAGACTATAAAGAATACATAGAACACAAGTTTACAGGAAAGAAATAAAATGAAACTTGCCTTAAGATTCCAGTTTGAAACCTTCATCGCCATCTCTAAGTTTCAGAATTTCTCCAAGACTATTCCTTTCTCTACTCACTGCTTCAGTTCTATCTCACAGTAACCATACGACCTTCAGTTCCATAGCTGAAAGCCTTTCCCAGTTCTCCTTTCATGTTTTCCCTTCAACCTCTCTGTTTCTCTCTTTCTCTGGTTACGGGGAAAAGAGTTTTTGTTTTCAAACCCCCCTTGCAGAAAAACCACTTAGATATATATAGGCTCTATTACAACCCTAACCCTAATTCCACGACTAGTTATATGATGGCTAACTAATCCCCCTAAAAGAAAACCCTAAACCTACACTATATACAGCCAAATAAAACAAATAATTCATTTAAACCACAAATTAATCAAATAATTAAATTAACTCACAAATAAAACAATTATAGTTAAAACCACAAACTAATCAAATAATTAAATTAAAACAATTTCCATTCAATAATTAAATTAAACACATAAATAATAATTAAGTAATTAAGCAAATACATATAAAATAATTTCACCAAATAAAACAATTAATTTAAACAACTAAGTCATATAATCAAATAAAAATGAAATAAAAACCCAAATTTAAAATTAAATTCCAATTTTATCCTTTTAAAAACTAAGGGTATTACATTTTTCCCCCCTAACAAAAGGAATTCCGTCCTCGGAATTCATGAAACTCTGAATTAATGACTTTGCAAAATTCATTTCCGTTTTCGTGTGGCACAGCCATTTATATGAGCTCCACCAAATCCCAACACATCAAAAAATATCCAGGTTTTATGTGTAAAAACTCCCTAAATGTACAACTCCGAGGTTGTATCTAGCGACCATCCAATACTACCGAACATGTTAATGAAGGTAACGATCCCTATTCCTCCAAGTTCCAGAGAACAACCTCATAAAATCCCTATGCATCTAGCGCTTAACAATTTGGTAATGCTAAGCAATAGGCTACTGCCTAAATCGATAAAGAAAATCCGTGAAAAGTCAGCGCCATACGTAAAACTGACCTTCCTCCAAAACACATTGCTTCCGATACGGAAGACCTCCCAAACAACCATTTCCGAGTAGAAAACTCCTATATACGAGTTCAACTATCTACAAAATCCGACTATCGCCTCCAACCCGCGTGCAATCACTACCCAAAAGAGAGTACGTTTCTCTAATGTATCCTTAAAGAAAGACAAGGTCTTATTATATAATCTCGCCTCCATGCCAGATCAACCAGTGAGAGACCGATACAACATACTATCCAAAATCCCAAGCATTGTCGCACTAACCTCCTTGTGCCAACAATAGCACAGATAATAACAGACAAGCTAAGTACCGCTTTCAATTACCCATGCCAACCTAGGATATATATCCTAAGCATATTTGCTATGTGATCACACATTACATTGTGAACAAATTTCCCATCTAGGGATGTGAAGTGTAGTTGTTGCTTCAACACCTTCAAAATTCTGTTGATATAACAATGTTTAACCCCTATAAGAGGTAACCACATACTATAAATCCGTTATCAGTGCAATGTAGAACTGACACGACATGTCAAAACAAACCCGACACGTCAATCGAACTTACTTGATCCACGACTCTTAATCCATATGGAATTAAAATTCCAACCAATGTCGGTACTTTCGACCAACCATCCACTCCTGAGTAGTTCTACTTCCATGTTGATATAGGAAGTGGCTAAAACCTCCAATGATATCCAAGCCTCAATTTTCCACCTTGTTAGCAGGTGTTACCCGTAGAGATAGTGATATACGTGTCTCTATCCGTACCGCACCAAACTAAATTTGTATGTCGTGATGCAAATCATAACCATTTGACCGCACTGTAAAATTTTACTAATTTACATCTCAGTCACTCAGTCCTTCCTGGAATCAGTAAGAAAACTACCAATCCTCTTTCAGGACCCTAAACTCATCTGAGTATGGTACTACCTCCTGTGGGGTTAGCCCAAATATTCCAAGTTGACCGTCTCTATTTCCCTGGTAATAGCAAGTGTTATTATTCCCACGGGCTAAAATGCAACGGATGGCACAATAACCACCGCAGATTCAATTACCACACCAGTTGATACGATCTTCCTCCTCCCTATTACTTCCACAAGATGAAACTTAATGCAAATTGTGAACCATCACACCTATCCATCTAAGCCGTCTCGTGATCCGTGCTATGCGTAGGAACTGATATCTTTCCAGTTCCAAAATAGACAACATAAAGCTGATTTAATTGTAGCAGTCAACCAGAATCCTGACCCTTGTGTAGAATCAGCAATCTCTCATCTAGATTCGTCGAAACTACTCCGTCAGTCCTGCTCGAGTATGAGAAGTGGCTGCAAGGATCTAATGATCTCTGACGGTTCATCTCAATTATTTGCTAGATATCAGACTTTGAGACAAAATCACTATGTCCCTCCTCTGACCTACCTCCAAACATCTACTTCCCTTTGTGAAGTATCATGTTTCCTCCAGAACAAATAAAAACCAAGAGTTACAAACCTCAGTCCTTACATCCTCCTTCCAATTCGTCTAACGAAAGTATCGTTAGTCTACTAACACCAGCTTCTATAATTAGATGTTTGGCCTCACCTTCAATTTTTTTTTTTTTTTTTTTTTTTTAACACAGGTATGTGTCTACTAGACTTCCTGTCTAGCTTCGAGAAATATGAACTCGTTCCATCCTCCAATTAGTCAGAGATTTCCTAGTAACAACTAATTATTGCACTATGACCTAAAAAAAAATTTCCTCACCTTATTTGTGCAAATGAAGAAACTTTGCTTCCTTCTTGATATGGAACTCTGGTAACTTCTTCTAATGACACCTCCTCATGAATCAAATTCTTGATTTAAGAATAGACTGATGGGTAGTTAATCCGTCTACTATCCTTAGTCGGTGTCATCCTAATAAGTACTTAAACCAGTACCAAAATCCTCCTGCTGACTTGGAAACACTTGTTTAAAATTTCTGAGAAGATATTCAGCCAAGTCAGTTCCTCCGATAAACCATTGTGGTGTTACAGTTTATCAAATGAATCTATATCATTTGACTCGAACTGCCAGTTTACTTATAACATCCTGAAAACGTACTATAACTACGCATGTCAAACCCAAAATCCTAGCATAATCAACATTATTCCTCCAAAACGATAGTTGACTGATCACTCACTTGTGTCCCCAACCAAACCGTATTCCCGATCCTGACTAATTAACGAAAATGAAACACATAATGCACACACAATAAAACATGATAATACACAATAGAAACCTACGTAAAACATCGTTCCTCATAGCGAAGAAAATCTCTTTTAGAACCCAACTTTACCTGATTGGTTTAAAATCTCATTTTCCAATTCCAGAGGTAATCTTCCAACCTCAACACCTACGCTCAAACCATAGCTCAAAACAAAATCCATTTGCCTTAGCAAATGCCAAAGGCTTAACTTTCATCCTCCTTATACATGGAATGCAAACCGTCTAATGTAGCTGTATAAAGCAACTTACACCGTCACAACCTAATCCCCATACTCCCCAGAACGTGATATAAAATCATTGCTTCGTTCTGAGAAAAACTCCATCTGATTCCTGAACCCCTAAAGAGTTCTCTTTATTTACCTCGTTTAAAGGTAATACACAAGGTTAACTATATGTAGGTCAATCCCCACCAACACTTTTAGTATCATTCACTGTACTATCAGCGAACGAGATCACCTTTGCGCGATCCTTGATTGTTAAGATTCAATACCCTCTTCATGGGTATGTTGAATTCTCCTCCCCCATAATCCTCTTCGGACTCCCATTCCTCGGTTGTCTCCTTTACGAGAACAACTGAAATCGTGTTAGTCCCATTATGTGGTGACCTAAAACGCACTCCTATATCCCTCATTGGCTTATACTTCTAAAAGTAGTGCCAACCGGAACTAAACCTTCGATCTCAAGTTCTACTTCTGATAAAGAACCCGATAACATACTCCTCTACTCCTTTGGGTCTGAACCGCTGTCGCCTTGGACCCCATCCTCCTCCTAATGTCAACCATTCCATAATTATGAAACATAATTGACATCAGTTGTTTCTCCTAACGAATCGTAAACGAGTACGACAAATCCTAGAATGGCTCTAAGTTTTTAAGAGATGCAACATGGAAGACTTCTAACGAAAGACACTTCTAAGGACACTAGAACCTGGAGTGCTCTGATACCAACTATGATACCCCTCGATTCTAGAGCCAGGGGTGATCAAGTCTGAGCACAGATCCGAGGGATACCAACTGTTAATATGTAAACAAGCAGTCGTGTTGGCACTGATGTGTTTGAGACACTATTTGTGTGGTGATAGATTCGAGGTATTCTCGGATCACAAGAGTCTCAAGTACCTTTTCTCCCAAAAGGACTTGAATAACAGACAGAGACGATAGGTTGAATTCTTGGAAGATTACAATTTTGATTTGCAGTATCATCAGGGTAAGGCAAATATGGTAGCAGATGCCTTAAGCCAGAAATCTCATGGAACTTTGGCCGGATTTACTATTTGAAAATGGAAGATGCTTGAAGATCTGGCAGAAATGGGATTGCAGTGTTTTGATGATGATGTTGACAGTAAGCCAGCATTCTTGTTTAGTCTTGTGGCTCAGCCTACTCTTGTTGTACGAGTGATTGAGTCACAGAGATAAGACCCTGATTTAGATGTCGTTCACGCTTTGATCTCCAGTGGTGAGATAGTGAAAGATTAAACCTTGTATGCAGATGGGGGCCTACAGTTCAGGGATTTATTGGTGGTTCCCACAGTTTGTTGTGAGGACGTCTTACGGGAGTTTTACACTTCCTGCTTTGCAGTTCATCCAGGTGGTACTAAGATGTATCACAATTTAAGGCGTCAGCATTGGTGGAACGGGATGAAGAAGGATGTTACATAGTTTGTGGCTAGCTGCCTTACCTATCAACAGGTGAAGGCTGAGCATCAGAAATCAGCTAGATTGTTGCAACCATTGCCTGTAGCTCAATGGAAATGGGAGTAAAGTGCTATGGATTTTGTTACAGGTCTTCCACGGTCACGGAGGGGCAACGAGGCCGTATGGGTCATCATTGATAGACTGACCAAGACGGCTTACTTTTTTCCTATTAAGGCAACAGATGATGCATAGGCACTTGGTAATCTTTACGTGAAGGAGAATGTAAGGTTACATGGAGTCCCGGTAACCATTGTCTCAGATAGGGATGCCAAGTTCACTTCAAAGTTCTGGGAAGGACTTCAAGCAACGTTCGGTTCAGCGTTCCATTTTAGTACGGCATTCCATCCACAGACAGACGGCCAATCGGAGCGTACTATCCAGATGTTGGAAGATATGCTTCGGGCATGTGTGCTTGACTTGGGTGGTAGTTGGGAGGACTATCTTCCACTCATTGAGTTTGCATACAACAATAGTTATCAGGCGAGCATAGAGATGGCTCCTTTTGAGGCGTTGTATGGAACACCCTGTAGATCTCTAGTTTGTTGGACTGAGGTAGGCGAGACAGCTGCCTTAGGACCCGATGATGAGCACTAAAAATTGCGTATTTAAACCCCTTAAGCTTAGGCATTCTAGTACCTTTATCTATCTTACTTTACCATTTTAGATTGATTTTGTATTATTTCTATTTTCAGGCACTTATCCCGAAAATAAGCTAACACAGCCAAATAAGAGCTTAATTGAAGCAATTCTGGGATTAAACAAAGAAAGGAGCAAAGTGGAGAAAGAAGGAAGCAAATGAAGCCAAAGGTGGTAAACAGCAAAGTTCGATCGATCCAAGTTCAAGGTTCAATCGATCTCAGCACTTCAAGATAGGTCCAAGCCTTGACCCAAAAACATAAAGTTCCAAAAGTTCGATCGATCTAACACCATCCTTCAATCGATCGAACACTTTTGTCCTTATTCAAATGATTGATCCTATCCACAGTGGTACCACCCACTAATCACTTCTATCCTTTTCCCATAAATATCTCGTATTTGTCTTTTTTCAAAAAGCTCAGCCAGTTGGATCGATCCAGCCTAAGTTCGATCGATCTCACTTACTTTCGATCGATCCAAGTTCAAGGTTCAATCGATCGAACTTCCTCCAGTGCGAAAAAGTTAAAATTCCATCTCATTGAAAGTTGTCCTTTATCTAATCATTAGGGAATATTGTGTGCATGACCTCAGCTCATTTTGGGTGTCATTTTAACCTACCTATATAAGGATAAGGATTGCTTTTTACAAAGGAGAAAACATTTATTTTCATATCATCTCTTGGAGAGGAAGTTTAGAGGAGGAGGAAGCTAGAAACACCATTGGAGTTCTTCATCAACAAGGAACAGATTTCAACCATGGAATTAGCCCTTGAGGGTTGGAGCATTATCACTATGAGTGGCTAAACATCCTCTTGGGGCTAGAGTTAGCCCCAGTCATGCTTTCTATATCTTAATCTTGTGTATTATTGAGGGATTAGTGTTGTAGTTGATGTTTTGACACTTTGATTTATATAGATCTTGTTTATTCAATGATTTATGTGGTTTAATGCTTCCAATAAATCATTTCATTCGATCCATATGTCTATGTATGCTAGAATAGATGTTCATGTGCTTGCCTCTAGATTTTGTGTTATTGATGCATGTTTATGTGTATTGATGCTATAGATTTGGAGATTGTCAACACATAGTGCTTAAAGGAGTACTTTTGTGATTCTCTTGATGGTTCATGCTTATCTCTTGATGGATTGTGCCTCTCCCCTAGTTTATTTTCATGCTAGTAGTGTAGATGTAGTGTAGTTGTAGTGTAGTGTTAAATGGGAGGATAATCTATGCTTGTTGTTTGATGATCCAAGCTTTTGAATGCAATTAGCATATGTCTCTATCCTTGTGTTGTATTGGATTGTGAGTTTAATGAAAGGATTAATGACTTATTTTGATCTATTGTGCCTTTCACATGTTGTTTAGACAATATATGCTTTATTGCGTAGATATATTGTGCCTTTCACATGATATTTAGACAATACATGCTTAACTAGTCATCCTTGCTTGTTGAATCAACCAAACACACACACCATTTGCCCTCATTAATCACTTGTCAATGGTATAGAAATGCATTGCTTGGTGGTGATCTCTAAACCCCAAGATCTCTACCTCTTACTTACTCTTAATTGCATTATTTTGCTATCACTTAGTTTAATTTAGTTGCTCTTTAATCAACCAACAAATCTATTATTTGATCACTCGACCTACTAGCCCTAATTATGATTCCACGACATTGCTCGATCCTCATAATCCCTTGGGACGACCCCTTCTCACTCATACTACATAGTATAGGTGTTAAGCGGTTTATAAATTTAAGTATGATGCCCACTTGACACTAATTTCCAAACTCAAAGTGCTGTACATTATTTTGTGCACACGTTCGGGTCGCATCATAGTTTTTGGCGCCATTGTCAGGGATTGATTGATTAGATTAGGCAACGTTGGATTTGTGGAATTGATTAGGATTAGTACTATTTTGATCGTGTCATTACTTTATTTTTATTTTTCTTTTTGGTTACTTATTGTGTTGATTACTTAACTAGGTGCATTGTTGGAGAGGAAGCAAGCAAAAGAGCCATTGAGCATTCAATTCAAGCAAGCAAAGAAAGCAAAAAGCTAAAAATTCTAAAATTGCTAAGCTAAGCTTTAAATTTGGAGTTGAAATACTAAAGGACCTTTGTGAAACTTTCTTTACTCAATCCCTTAGTTAAATCGTCGGCCCGCGTGGAAGCTTATTTTTTATTGTCTTGCATCATTGTTGTTAAAGCATGGGAGTATGAATTAAGTGTTTGTGGAAGAAGTCTAATTACATTGTTGTGAAGGCATAGTGTTTGTCATTCTTTGTGTTTGTTGTGTTTTGCATTGTGTATGCATGGACGTCGTTCATTGAGACCAACTCTTGTCCCTCTTGATTTGCATCTTGAATCTATTGTTAGAAATCATAGGGGAAGAGGAAGTTCAAATAGAGCCAATCTTTCAATGGATGACTATAATGATAATTATGTTGAGGACATTGGTCACATAGACCAACAAGGTATCCTTCATCCCAATGTGCACAATGAGAACATACAAATACCATTAGGCATACCTAGGCCATTCATTCACCAACCACCACAACAACAAGGCTAAGTTCCATATGGAATGCCAAGGCCAATGTATGCTCCACAACCTCCCATCAACAATCAAGGAATTCAAAACCAAGGTGTTCATGTTGTACCTCAAGTAGCTAATCCACCTCTTGCTTTAAGAGACCATTATGTGCCTAATGAGTATAATGCACCTACATGCATCCAATTGCCTCCATTTAGAGCACATCATTATGAAATTAAGCCACAAACCATTCAAATTCTTCCTAACTATCATGAACTTCCAAGTGAAGAACCTTACAAGCATTTGGATGAGTTTCTTGAAGTATGTTCCACCGTAAAATATACGGACATGCCGGAAGAGGTTTTAAGACTAAAACTTTTCCATTCACCTTAAAAGACAAGGCAAAGTATTGGTTTAACAATCTTAGGCGTTTTTCAATCACTTCTTGGGCAGAAATGCAACAAGAGTTCTTGAAAAAGTACTATCCAGTTTCTAAGACCAATGCTATGAGAACCTCAATTCAAGAATTTTCACATGGGGATAGAGAAACATTTTATGAGGCATGGGAACCCTTCAATGAATTGCTTAGGAAGTGTCCACATCATGACATGCCCAAATGGCAATTAGTTCAATATTTCTTTGAGAGCTTATCGGACAACTATAAGGGTATGGTTGATACTTCTATGGGTGGCTCATACATTGATAGGCATAAGGATGACGTGTGGCGTCTCTATGAAAGCATGAGTGAAAATTCTTTGAATAGAACACTATCATCTAAGAATGGTAGAAATTCACAAGGTAGGAAGAGTGTTGGCTTACATCAAGTCGACCATTCAAATGAAATAGCCGCCGAAATGAAGTCTTTATCTCAAAGGTTTGATCAATTTTTGATTAACCAAAACTCGGCGAACCAAGTATCTTCCTTCCCTAACCATTCTCATCGTGCATCAAATGAAACATGTATAACTTGTTCTAGTATTCTTCATTCTACTTCTCATTGTCCTCACGGACAAGTGCAAAGTGAACCTAATGAACAAGTCAATGCGGCTTTTGTGAATGAAGGGAACAATTCTTATGGTACTCATTATAATCCAAGTTGGAGGAATCATCCGAATTTCTCTTGGAAAAACCAAGGAGAGGGCTCAAACCCTTCCCAAGGTGGTTTTCAAAGGAAGTACATTCCACATCCACTTCAAAACCAAGGATCCCAAGGTTATAGACCTTATCAATCACAAGGGAATCAATTCGCTAATTCTCATTTTCCCAACCAAACTTATTCCCAAGGTAATACTAGAAGTCCCACCTTTGAAGAGAAAGTTTTGAATGCTTTGGGCACTTTAAAGGCTAACACTCAATTACTTCATTCTCATTCTCAATCTATTGCAAAGTTAATAACCCAAGTAGGGCAAATAGCAAGCACTCTCAATGTGTTGTGGAAACCCATTCCTCATCGGAAGGCCACACCATTGAACATGTTAATGCGGTGACTACCTTGCGGAGTGGTAGGATTCTGGACAATCAAGTTGGAATGTCCAATGAAGAGAGTGAACCGGTGCAACCTCAAGTTGTCACCTGTCCCGTTTCACATCCCATTCCTCCTTCATTGCATATACATGACCTTGTAAATGAGAAAGTCTTGAAAGATGTGTTTGAAAAGGTTTTGTTAAAAAATGATTTGAAAACCTCTTGTGTTGAAGAGAGTTCAAAAGAAAATTTTGAAAAAGTGTTTGAACCAAAGGTTCCATTTCCGGATGCTTTAAAAGGATCCATTTCAAAAGACAAGCAAAAGGCAAAAACCAATGAAATCATGGAAATGTTTAGGCAAGTGAAAGTTAATCTTCCACTATTGGATGTAATCAAGCAAATTCTGGCTTATGTCAAATTCTTGAAAGACTTGTGCACCCAAAATAAACAAAAGCCAAGCACCAGGAAAAGTGATTTTGACCGAGCATGTAAGCTCAATTTTGCAACATAACACTCTTCCAAAGTTTAAGGACGCCGGTTGACCCACTACATCATGCATCATTGGTGATCATATCATTAATCGGGCGTTTCTTGACTCAGGAGCAAGTGTTAACCTTCTTCCATACTCAATTTATGTCAAATTGGGCCTAGGTGAATTGAAACTGACGTCGGTAGTTTTGCAACTTGCCGACCGATCCATTAAGAAGCCTAGGGGTATAATTGAGGATGTTTTGATAAAGATTAACAAATTCTTCTTCCCGGTTGATTTTGTTGTCATAGACACGGAACCGGTTCCCAATCCTAAGAGCCAAATTCCCATTATCATTGGACGTCCTTTCTTGGCAACCGCTAATGCTAACATCAATTGTAGGACGGGGATAATGAAGATCTCATTTGGCCACATAAAGGTGAAGTTGAATATCTTTAATACCACACCCAATTCATTTGGCAAATATGAGGGAGAAGTTAATGTTGTAGATGAATGTCATGATCTTCAATGCCAAGGAAATGAGCTTTTGTGTAAAACCAAAACTTCTAAAGGATCATCTTCAACCTTGTATTCTCAAAATCTTGTTTCAAATTCTTGCTTTGAAAGGGCATGGAAGCCCAAGGGTTGTAATTGCATGGATAAGGGACCAAAGATTTCTTTTGAGCTTAATCCAACAAGTTCTTCAAAGAACCATTTGTTGGGAGGAGTTCAAAACATCTATCACCCCAACAAGGAGGGGATGCATTATAAGATCTTTGATCCGGGCTAAAAGAACCCAATGTCTTGCTAGAGACGTTAAAGACTAGCAAAAGCATTCGTAGGGTGTCAAAACCGTATTCCTCCCCCATTTCTATCTTAAATTTCATTTCTTGCGAAGTCTAGATACTTGTTTTTGGTTCTCATATGCATTGAAAAGAACTTTGGTGAGGATTGCATGAGCTTTCATGTCATTATTAAGCATTCTGCATTGTTCGATCGATCTCAAACCTGAGTTCGATCGATCGAACTCCATTCTGCATCCAACACTTAGAAAAATTTTCGACCTACAGAAACCTGCATCCAAATCACCTCTCTGTCTCATCGTTCAAACTAACTCTTAGATCGATCAGGAGACCTTCGATCGATCCAACTTCAAAGTTTGATCGATCTCATGATTCAACACTTAGAAAAATTTTGAGCCTACATAAACCTGCATATTTCACCTCTCTGTCTCATCGATCGAAACATTCCATGATTGGTTTGAAAGTTCTTCGATTGATCCAACTTCCCAGTTCGATCGATCTCATGTTCCAACACTTAGCCAAAATTTTGAACCAAAAACCTACATATTTTTGCTCTCTGTCTGATCGATCGAACTCTTGTTTCGATCGATTTCAATCTTCAGTTCATTATTTTGACTTTTCAAATTTTCAAAAATCCAAAAATATTTTCATTTTTATTTTATTTTATTTCATTTTACTTTATTTTATTTTCATTTTATTTTATTATATTTTATTTTATTTTTTAAAAAGTTTTCAAAAAAAACCCAAAATATCTTAATTAAGTTTTAATTATTAGTGTTTATTCAATTTAATTTGATTAAAAAAAAAAAAAAACTTTGAAGAGAGTTCATCAAAGTTCGATCGATCACAGTTGAGTTCGATCGATCGAACTCTGTCGGGAATGTTTTTAAAAATAGAACCGAGGGTTTGTAAGATCGATCACAAAGATTGATCTAACTCACCCTCATCCTCAAAACCTTAACCTCTCTTCATCGCCGTCACCGTCCAACCACTTCACCATCTCCGGCGAAGCTTTCCAGCGAGCATTTAAGCATCAATCTCTCTCTCCCTTCTCGGATTCATCTCCATTCTTCCACATCTACACTTCTCTCATTGTTTGAGGTAAGATCCGAGAATGTCCCCATGATTTAAGCTTCAATCTTGTGCATACATGCTTAATATGTTGAATACATGCTATAGACATGACAAAATCCTCCATTGTTGAAGCTTGAAGCATTTGTATATATATGTATATATATGTGTATATATGTGTATATATTTTTGATGATTTAATTCGATTTGGGAGTATGGGCCTCGATTTGTGATGGGATTGGATGATTTGTTGTGTTGATGGGCCCACGAACACGTTCGTGTGGGCCCCATGCTTCTAAGGTCACAGATCTGTGACCTTTGAGTTTTCAATGTCGTACAGTTCGATAGATCGAACTAGTATCTCTGATCGATCTTGAGAGATCGATCGAACTCATGTCTCTGATCGATCGAAGTAGTGAGATCGATCTCACTTACTTTCGATCGATCCAACTTTTGGGATTGATCTCACTTCTTTTTATGATCGATCGAACTTCACAGATCTCACACACACACTTAATTCATTATATCTTATGTTCATGCTATCATATCTATACCCAATGCCTGTGATATTCCACATTGGATGCATTTTATACTTACATTGTTTAGCATGTTTCATATTAAACCACTTGCATAGATTCATGTCATATTTGTTTTGTCTATTTTACTTGACATACATGATTTTATTTTGTGTTTTTAAATTTCTTATTCTGGCACTAACTCCCATTGCAAGTTTTTCTTTTTCTTTTTGCAGGCCATGGTAAAGAGGAAGACCGTTGCCAACAGGTAACACGGGCCCACCCGACATACTAGGCCACGGACAGAGGAGCCAACAGAGCTCTCTTATGCACAGCGGGAGCCAACACAGGCTACCCCACCTCAGTCACCATCTCATGAGCCTGAGGATGACCACATACCATCCATTTTTGCGGCTCATCCTGCTTTTACTCCATCACCATCTCCACCGCAGATTGGAGCTGAGCATTCATATATACCACCTCAGCCAGCTCAGCCAGCCCATCTGCTACGTGATAGGCCCACGACTCGATATGTGCACATGACACTCGACCATGAGTCAGAGTTTGACACGGCCTTCTTCTCTCGATCGGTGCTGACCCGATCCGCCTACCAGGATATTATTCAGAGGGGCCTAGCCGCTATTCTTACCCCCGTTACAGAGCCGGTCTACCCATGGCTGGTTCGGTTGTTCTACCAGAACCTTCGACCATCGTCACGTACCACAGCCGAGATGTTCACTTTTATCAATGGTCATCCGATCACCATTACAGTGGACACTTTAGCCCGCTCTTGCCGCTGTCCACACAGATGTCCTCCAGAGCTTCAGGACACATATCCGAGGCTATTCGGGCCTTCATATGCCAACATGACAGTTTTCCTCACAGGTCACCATGCTAGTGGCGAGACCTTCGCCACCCGGATATTCCTTCCCGACGACCTTTGGTTTACTGATTCCATTCTCTATCAGAATATCTACATGGCGGGGCACAAGATTCAGAGGAGGGGCGATTATCTGACAGCCTTTTACTCTTTCTACACCGAGCACTAGGTGTCCATTCCCGCGCTCATCTGGAGCGTGATGAGGAAGCTGTATGACGAGTACATCGGCAAGGAGATGCCTAGACGGGCTAGGTCTCTTCCTTTCAGCCACCTCATCACCCAGATTCTCATTGACCAACGCTACCCCATCCATCCTCGGGAGCACCCTGAGAGAGGTTCCTATTACTACCTCAAGAAGGACTGGAACAAGACCTACCACTCCCTTATTACCAGGTTTTGGGACCACGCAGTATTGGTTACAGCGGAGTTGGAGTTGGAGGAGGCACAAGTACAGGCCCAGGCCCAGGCACCGGCAGAGGCAGCAGCAGCACATCCCGTAGCAGACGACGCACCAGTCAATCCAACTGCAGAGCATTTAGACATCGACTTAGAGTGCCCTGCAGACGATGCAGAGCAGGACTCTCCAGCCAAGTTGCCCATTCATGAGCAGGAGCAGACTCAGGAGCTTTCTTCTGATTCATCTATGCTTGAGACTCCAGATATGACCCCTGCCTTTAGAGTACGTCTGCAAACGCTTGAGGACGCTGTTGTTTCCATCCGAGCTGACCTCACAGCCCACAGAGATGATTTTACTGCCTTCCGCATGGATGTCGCAACCATGTTCAGAGATTTATCCAGAGACATCCGCGGAGCCAGACCTGCCCGCCCTACCTCATCCTCCTGAGCTCCCAGTCTTTTCTATCTTATGATATCTCTCTCCTTTTGATACTTTACTATTGTCACATTATCATTTTTACAGCCGGTCTGTTGGTTTTGGTATTTTTGTTGTACCTGCACTTTATCCGTTTTATATATATCTATTTTTGCTATGGATGTCATATGATTGTATTCTCATATCTGTATGTTTGACTCCATCAGGTGCATCACTGTGACTTCAGTGAGAGAGTGCTACCCAATTTCTAGGACCACCCTTATACCTCTCTCATTTCTTTATCTATTTATCCCATTTACACTTACATGTCCACTGTGCACTAATTATCCCATTTTGTTATCTGATAAGTTTATCCAAGTGCCAATTTTCAGGACCACAGTTCATCCTAAGTTTGAGGAGGCCATGCCACCCACTTCGGATACTTCAGTCCCGATCATTCTTGCTTAGTTGCACTGGTATACTCTTTCCTTTGTTCGCTTTGCACATTGAGGACATTGTGCAATTTAAGTTTGGGGGGAATGGTGCTTTACAGTGTTAGTTTTAAATTCAAATTTTGAGCATGA
The DNA here is from genome assembly GCF_030987335.1 of Cornus florida. Classification (NCBI taxonomy): domain Eukaryota; kingdom Viridiplantae; phylum Streptophyta; class Magnoliopsida; order Cornales; family Cornaceae; genus Cornus; species Cornus florida. The sequence goes on from NW_026775581.1 coordinate 92,113,199, forward strand.
CTTGTGTATTTGAGGGATATTTCTATGATTGGTCCATATTTAACTATGATTTTGATCTTTTGAGGACTATATTGCTTAAAATTTAAAAATTGCTTGACTTGAGAGTCCAATACTCCTTGTATGCCTTGTGGATGCCATTTAGGAGTAAATTTTTTAAAAAATTGATATCATGCTTGCACTTGTGGTCCACATCATCTTGATTTTGTGATTATTTTAAGATTCATTCTGAGATTCTACAGTAGCACCGGCGCACACTAGCATTCATTTGTGGGGTACATGCTTTGTTAATTATTGAATTGGTTATATCCCAATTGAGCTAGCAATGCATTGAAAGTTTTCATTCTTGATAAAGGTGGATAACAACCCCTTTTCACTAAGTAGCCGGGATTCTAGCCTCATCAAGCATTGAACTTCTCGCACCGAAAGGTGGAGGGCCCAAACTCTAGGTTAATAATTGAATTAAAAAAAAAAAAAAAGCAATAAGAAGTGAAGACTTCTCCCAAAAGGTGAGAAGTGGGAAATGATTAGATGGTTGTTGTCTTGATTTGTAGTCTAGTTGATTTGAGCTTGTAAGTCCGTAGGGGTGTTTGAACACCTAGTGCCCTAAAGCCGTCTGGTTTGGAAGTCATTGACCTAACGCTCGACCTCATGAACCTCTAGAAAGCTTAATAGATCAACACATTGCACCATACTTCCATCTTTGATCCTATAAAAAAAATAATAATAAATAAATAAATAAATAAAAATCGAGTGAAAAGAATAAGCCCACCTAGATGATAAAGCTTTAATAAAAGGTCCACTTTTTGTCTTGATGATCGGTACTAGATTTGTGTGCTAGTTTGAGGGTAAGGATGTGATTAATTCTTTAGTTGGATTAGATAGCAACACATTTGATGCCGGTCCACTCAAAAGGATTCTAGAGTTATTTTGCTTTGCATGATCATTTTCTTAATGTGTGGAGAACCATACTTGCTTGCTTGATGTTGAAATTTTGGGAGATTGCTTGGAAATGTTTGAAAAGTTGCACACTTGAGGTAGTTTTCTCCTAATGCTTGTTTGCAATATTGGTACCTCTTTTGAAAGAATGAGCTTAATGTTTGTGGATACCATTTCTGGAAACCCTTACGAGACTTCACTCGTCTGCTAGGGATAACCTAGGGGTTTAAAAGACTTGTTACATATGCTAAGTGCAATCGTGTTCCCTACGAAAGTGGCGTTATCCATTTATTGTTTTCTAGGTCATACTTGTATAGTTGTTCATTTCATTCCTTTACTTTCCAGTTCATTGCTAGGGACTAGCAATACTTAAGTTTGGGGGTGTGATGAGCACTGAAAAGTGCGTATTTAAACCCCTAAAACTTAGACATTCTAGTACCTTTATCTATCTTACTTTACCGTTTTAGATTGATTTCGTATTATTTCCATTTTCAGGCACTTATCCCGAAAATAAGCTAACTCGGCCAAATAAGAGCTTAATTAAAGCAATTCTGGGATTAAACAAAGAAAGGAGCAAAGTGGAGAAAGAAGGAAGCAAATGAAGCCAGAGGTGGCAAGCAGCAAAGTTTGATTGATCCAAGTTCAAGGTTCGATCGATCTCAGCACTTCAAGATAAATCCAAGCCTTGACCCAAAAGCATAAAGTTCCAAAAGTTCGATCGATCCAACATTATCCTTCGATCGATCGAACACTTTTGTCCTTATTCAAATGATTGATCCTATCCACAACTGTACCACCCACTAACTATTTTTATCCTTTTCCCATAAATATCTCCCATAAATATCTCGGATTTGTCTTTTTCCAAAAAGCTCAGCCAGTTGGATCGATCCAGCCTAAGTTTGATCGATCTCACTTACTTTCGATCGATCCAAGTTCAAGGTTCGATCAATCGAACTTCCTCCAGTGCAAAAAAGTTAAAATTCCTTCCCATTGAAAGTTGTCCTTTTATCCAATCATTAGGGAATATTGTGTGCACAACCCCAGTTCATTTTGGGTGTCATTTTGACCTACCTATATAAGGATAAGGATTACTTTTTATAAAGGAGAAAACATTTATTTTCATATCATCTCTGGGAGAGGAAGTTTAGAGGAGGAGAAGGCTAGAGACATCATTGAAGTTTTTCATCAACAAGTAGCAGATTTCAACCATGGAATTAGCCTTTGAGGGTTGGAGTATCATCACCATGAGTGGCTAGACATCCTCTTGGGGCTAGAGTTAGCCCCAAGCATGCTTTCTATATCTTAATCTTGTGTATTATTGAGGGATTAGTGTTGTAGTTGATGTTTTGACACTTTGATTTACATAGATCTTGTTTATTCAATGATTTATGTGGTTTAATGCTTCCAATTGATCATTTCATTCTATCCATATGTCTATGTATGCTAGAATAGATGTTCATGTGCTTGTCTCTAGATTTTGTGTTATTGATGCATGTCTATATGTATTGATGCTATAGATTTGGAGATTGTCAAAACATAGTGCTTAAAGGAGTGCTTTTGTGATTCTCTTGATGGTTGATTCTTATCTCTTGATGGATTGTGCCTCTCCCCTAGTTTATTTTCATGCTAGTAGTGTAGATGTAGTGTAGTTGTAGTGTAGTGTTAAATGGGAGGACAATCTATGCTTGTTGTTTGATGATCCAAGCTTTTGAATGCAATTAGCATATGTTTCTATCCTTGTGTTGTATTTGGATTGTGAGCTTAATGAAAGGATTAATGACTTGTTTTGATCTATTGTGCCTTTCACATGTTGTTTAGACAATATATGCTTTATTGCTTAGATATATTGTGCCTTTCACATGATGTTTAGACAATACATGATTAACTAGTCATCCTTGCTTGTTGAATCAATCAACCAAACACACACACACCAATATTGTAACACACTATTTGCCCTCATTAATCACTTGTCAATGGTATAAAAATGCATTGCTTGGTGGTGATCTCTAAACCCCAAGATCTCTCTCTCTTACTTACTCTTAATTGCATTCTTTTGCTACCACTTAATTTAATTTAGTTGCTCTTTAATCAACCAACAAACCTATTGTTTGATCACTCGACCTATTAGCCCTAATTGTGATTCCACAACATTGCTCGATCCTCATAATCCCTTGGGACGACCCCTTCTCACTTATACTACATAGTATAGGTGTTAAGCGGTTTATAAATTTAAGTATGATGCCCACTTGACACTAATTTTCAAACTCAAAGTGTTGTGCATTATTTTTTGCACACGTTCGAGTCGCATCACCCGACATGGTACTCGAGACTACCGAGAAGATTAAATTGATCAGACAGAGATTGCTCACAGCTCAGAGCTGACAAAAGAGCTATGCAGATAGGCGGAGACGATCGCTATCTTTTAAGATGGGTGACCATGTTTTTTTGCGAGTTTCTCCACGGAAGGGTTTGATGAGGTTCGGGAAGAGTGGCAAGTTGTTGCCACGATTCATTGGACCGTTTGAGATTTTGGACCGTGTAGGAGAAGTTGCCTACAGACTTGCTTTGCCACCACAGATGGATAGGGTTCGCAATGTTTTTCATGTGTCGATGCTACGGAAATATGAACCAGATCCATCTCATGTTTTGGATTGGATTGAGGTAAATGTTGATGAGGATGTCTCCTATGAAGAGGGTCCAGTACAGATCCTTGACACTCGGCAGATGGTGTTAAGGGGCAAAACAGTACAGTTAGTGAAAGTTCTTTGGAGGCACCACGGAGTCGAGGAGGCTACTTGGGAGTTTGAACAACAGGTTCGCTCCAGGTACCCAGAGTTGTTTCCATTCCCAGGTATGGCTTGATTTTGGGGACGAAATCCTTTTAAGTTGGGGAGATTGTGATGTTTCTAATTTTCAGTATTTTTCATTTTTTGGAATTTCGTCGCCGCGAGGGTATTTCTGTCTTTTCACATTTTTTGTACGGGATTTTAGTTGGGTCCATTTGCATTTCACACATTTTATTTTATGTGAATTAAGTGGCATTTACTTGGTGGTGCATGTATTTAAATGTGTGGTGTAATTTTGAGAGAAAAAAAAAAGAAAAAATAAAAGAAAATTGGTGGGACCCACCACTACCACATAAGTGGTCTAGAGACCACACATGGTCTCTCATCCTTTCTCTCTCCCGCTAATTTTCTTTCTCACTCTCATTTCTCTTTATTTTTCTTTTCTCTTGGAAGCAAACTTCAAGCTTTGATTCCTTTCTCTATACTTGGAAATTTTAAGTGCCGTTTGAGGCAAAACGGAGAGCACGACGAGCTCTATGCGTGAGTACCAACAATTTTAGCTTTGAGTCTCCTTAGGGATTTCAAAATTGGAGACCCATTTTAAGGGTTTTGCATCAATTTGAGGTAGGGGTTCTTAATTAATGTTTTTCTTGTTCCTTGGTGAATCATATCTCATAAAGTGTTGCAAGTATGCTTAATTTGAATGGTAATTATCTTAAAGATCTTCTACATATTGTTTAGAAAACGCATGATTCTGAATATGGGTTGCTTGGTGTGAAAAACATGCTTAGTTGTTGATTTGTTATGTGTATTGTGTTGATACATTACTCTAGATGATGAATATAGAATATACTTAATTGTGTAGTATAATTTCTCTAAATTCTATGACATTTAAAGCATGGGACATATACATGTGCATATCATTGGGTTTTCATGAAGGGAATTGTTTTGAAATGAAAAAGGGAATTTTGGGGGAAATGTTTTGATGAATTGGTTTTATGAAAACCCGGTCGTCATGGGGGTACCAAAGGGCCGGAGGGTTAATATAGCCTAGAGGGAATTAGGGAGATTGCTCTAGCGTGGTTGAACTAGCTGAGCCCAAAATGAAGCCGCAGGGGTACCAAGGGTCAGGGACACTAGCTAATCCTTCTCTTGTGTTACTGCGGGGTCACCAAAGGGCGGGTTATATTAACCATTTGAAAGTAATGGTTTTAAATGTTGAAATTGGGGAGAGACATCGGTATGCATTGCATTCCATTGCATTACATTGTTTATACTTGAGATTGATTAGTATATTGATATATCCCGACATGATATGATCCCCATTCCCATTGTTCTATTCTTTGTTGTGGGTTCATGGGGACACAAGAGACGTGTCTTAAGTGCCATCTACTGAGCAAATTGCTCACCCCATATACTTATCATTTTTCAGGTCTTGGCCAAAAGTTGGCAGATGACAATCCACCACAAAATTGACGGAGTGTTGGAAGCTTTTCATCTTGCTATTTTGTACTTAGGCCATTATTTCGTATGTCTATTGTTTTGGAAATGTAACTAAGTTAACATTTACGACCTTGTAACTTAAATGATGAATTCTATCCTTTATTTGGTGTAAATGAAACTAATGCAATCGTTGTGTATATCTTCATGTAATTGTAGCAAGTGATATTGTAAGGTGATTATATGATGGCACATTAGTTCATGAGCGTTGAATGTTTATAATTAATGGCTTAGTTCAGGTCCGGGTCATTTTAAAGTTTCCCTTAACCATTTCAGTTCATTTTCCAAGTGCAGCAGGTTAATTGCAGGATCAGGACTCGAAGGAGTCATTTCAGTCAACCGAAATGGCTCATCGGTCGATCGAACTGATTGCAACTCTCGGGATCTCCTATTTCGGTAGACTGAACCATCCTCTTGCTCTCAATATCTCACCTTCGGTGGACCGAAGAAGAGTATCGGTTGACCGGTTCTTGAGGGCTTGCTTCGGCCGACCGAAGCTCCACTTCGATCGACCGAAGTGCACATGTTGGATTTGTTTTGCTCTTCTTTCCTTATCATCCTACTCTTGACTCTTGGGTTATGTTTAGAACCTTTGGGAGAACTTAGTTTGATCTTACATAAGATGTTTTGACGTTGGAAATGATAGGTTTGACGCAGATGACCTCGGGTTCGAGTAAGGACTCGGCTAACGCTTCAGGACTCTAGGTTCGGGTCGTCACATGATCTAATTCCCTCGTCAATCCTCAAATGATGTAAAGTGACCAATCCATTGGATGTCTACATATTTAATTACTTGGAATATTATTTTTACCGTTACAACTGTATGGGCTCAACTCCTACTCAAGCTTGGATAGTCAAAAGCTCAGTTGGACTCTTTGTTAGAAATTTGTCTAAAATTCATTTATGACATGGCAAAAATCTTTTGGCTAAAGAAGTATGATGGTGAAGCTTCCAAAATTAGCTTCCGAAGGAAGCTTTGAAATTCTTGGGCAGCAAGAATTATTTTTGGGCAACAAGTGTTATTTGGCTTCTAAATGAAGCTTTGTAATATACTTGGACACTAAGTATATTTTTGGCGATAAATAGCCTTGCACTCATTTGATGAAAAATATCTGAAAGTCATCCAAGAGTAAGATAATATTCGGATCAAGAGAGTATATTAGTTTTGTGTGTACAATCTTCAAGAGAGTTGAAGTTTGTATTTGGGTGGGTTTTTTGTAACGACCCCGACTCAAGGGTCCGAATCGCTAACCGGGTCCTTACCCGAACCCGAGGTCAACTAAAGACGTTACCGTTCTTTCCTATGTCAATACTTAATATACGTGTCATCCTAAGGTTTATAAATAAAATAAAATAAATAAATAACAATAATAAAATGAGACCATGGCTACAAAGTATATCAAAACAGTCCACTAACCTATCAAAACCTGTGGAGGAGCGTCGTCCACCACTTCCTTCCCGTATCCTGAAAAATGTTAAAATAATGGAGTGAGCTAAACGCTCAGTAGAAAGTGTCTAAGACACACTTCTTACGACCCCGTGAATCCACATAAGGAATAGAGTACAAGTAAATGGGATCATGCCTCGGGGAAAACAAGTAAAACAACGATAATATCAACAAATATATACGTAAGTCGTCTAACCACCAAATGTACAATGTATGCCAATGAAATACCTTGCTATGCCATGTCGCTCCCCATTTTCGAAACAATACCGTTTTAACTTCCAAACCGTTAGTGAAATCCGACCCAAGGCACCTTCAAGGCGTTACGAATGGAGGGTTGACTAACTATCCACGACCATAAGGCATCTCCAAGGCGTCGCATCCGGCCTAGTTAGCTCAACGATACTCCCTTATAGACTACACTAACAACACGGACTGCTAGGCGCCTCCTAGGCGTCCGGTTTTTACAAACACTTTTCAAAAAAAAAAAAAAAATTCCCAAAAACAATTTCATTTGTTTTTAAAACAAACTTTTCCCTTTACTTTCCCAATGGTAATGCATGAATTATGCAAATCCTTCAATGCCATGACAATATAAAAATTTCATACATATCATTCACATCATTCAAGCATTTTTAAAACATAAATTTCCACACAATATCACATTCTCATATTTCTAATTCATAACATTTTACATACTTCCAATTCGCAAGTCCAACAACTTAAATACATAAGGCATAAAATAAAGTCATTTATTTTCATAACTACAACATCATTTTTCGTAGTAATTTAAAATCATAGAACATAAAATTACATCAACACTAAGCATGCTTCTTTACTACAATAATTTAATCATATTCATAAGTTCACTTAACACATAACATGCCTTTATCTCCTTAAATACCAATAACCACAACAAACATAATCAAAATAATTACAATTAAGCATGCTTAGAGTCAAATTAAAGGAAAATTTCACAAGAAATCTAATAAATTGTGGATTAGAGCACCCCTACCTCAAATTGATGAAAAGTCCCAATTTTTCCCAAATTCAAGCCTTAGAATTTCGAAATCCCAAGGTGCACCAAACGAGGAATTGCTCCGATCAAATCAAAGATCACGATGCGCTTTTTAATTTGCCGCAAACGGCACTTTAAAACTCTAAAAGATGAAGAAGAGATCAAAGTTTGAATCTTTGATGAAGGAAAAAAAAAAAAAAATCAAGAAATGAGGGAGAGAGAATACATACGGGAGAGAGAGAAAATGGAGACCAAACTTGGTCTCAAAGCCCTTTAAGGATAAGTGGTGGGTCCACCATTATTCCTTTTGAATTTTTCAACTTAATTTTCCACCACACTTAATTATATACATACACACACAATAAATTACAACCACACATAACACATTAAATAAATAAATGCGATGCAATTAGACTCAACCAAAACCCCCGTAGGCGACAGTTCCGGCAACGGGTCCCACAAGGAACTGTCCTGCCTAAAAAACGGAAAAATGCAAAAATGGCAACCTTAGCATTTCGAAGAGTCCTGGACTCAATGAAATATCCTAACCAACTCTCGAACACAACCGGCACGCCAAACAAGAAAAGACAAGAATGCCCTTGCATGAACGAAAAATTCCAAAAAAATGGAAAATGGTGAGATTCACAAATATTACATTTTTTTCTATTTGTGTAAACCATATACTATTTGGGGTATTTCTTGAGTATTGAATGAGTCTTCTTTATTAGTGAGTGAATGGTGTGAGAGAGAGATTATTGTGAGGAAGAACCAAAACGTTCTTCAGTTTATAATCTTCTTCTTTATAGTGATACAAACCATCATCGCCTGTGGATGTAACCCAATTTATGAGGGTGAACCACATATAAATCCTTATCTCATTTGTGTATGCCTATTTATTTTCTTGTCATTATTTTTCTCTTTATCTTTATTCCATAACACTCTTTACTCAAGCTTGGACTCAAAAAGTAAAATAATAAAAAAAAAATCATAATTCTTACATGATCGATTAAATTTAATCTTTATTCTTTATTCTTTATTCTTTATTCAACTGTGAGACAATTTAAATCAACACCATTAATGTTATAACAGAGTATTATTTTTGACGTAAAGGAGATCATGGATATATATATATATATATTCCCGGAGAAATTATAGGATATTAGTATAATGGATCATATTCTAAAACCCAACGGTGAAAGATAATGTTTTATAAATAGAAGTCACTTTTTATGCAATCATATGAGAGCTTGAGGAATATGACGATCTCAAAGTGCTTCAAGAGAGGAGCAACTCTATGGACAGGCTATATAATCTAATAGTATCTCGTCTTAAGAAAAAAAAATAGGGGCAGTTGGGGCAATTTGTAAATTGGGCAAGTCAACTTTGCAATCAAGATTGCTGTATATATATATATATATATATATATATATATATTTTTCCCGGGGAAATTATAGGATATTAGTATAATGGATCATATTCTAAAACCCGACGGTGAAAGATAATGTTTTATAAATAGAAGTCACTTTTTATGCAATCATATGAGAGCTTGAGGAATATGACGATCTCAAAGTGCTTCAAGAGAGGAGCAATTCTATGGACAGGCTATATAATCTAACAGTATCTCGTCTTAAGAAAAAAAAATAGGGGCAGTTGGGGCAATTTGTAAATTGGGCAAGTCAACTTTGCAATCAAGATTGCCGGCTTAACAAACATATACACAGAGAGAGGATAGGGTACGTAACCTAAATTTTTCTTTGCATCAGTTGGTTGACCACCAAATATGCATCCTCTGTAGACAATATAAGCTATTTGACAACAATACAATCACACTGCAAAAAGCCAGATCTTGATACTGCAAGTCATGACTGAGACTATTGCAAGAGAAGCAACCTATCTCTTCTTTCGTATACTCCTCTTGCCTATCATCTTCTTCATCCTGAAGCATTTCAAATCTTATTTCTTATCAAAAACTAGTCTACCACTTCCACCAGGACCAAGTCCATGGCCAATATTGGGCAATATTCCTCATATGGGAAAAAAGCCTCACATCACCCTGACAAACTTTGCTCGGTCGTATGGCCCTCTCATGTCGCTGAGACTAGGAACTCAAATCATGATCATCGGATCATCCACAACTGCTGCAGAGGAAATTCTCAAGACCCATGATCGGAGCTTATCTGCGCGAAATGTTCCTAGTGCAGTACCAGCTAAAAGCTCAAAATTCAATCACTTATCACTTGGATGGGCACTGGAGTGCAATGATAGATGGAAGAATTTAAGAACAATATGCAGAAGTGAGCTGTTCTCGGGCAAGGCAATGGAGTCTCAAGCATGTTTGAGAGAGAAAAAGGCAATGGACATGGTGAAGTTTGTGTGGGCGAAGGAAGGAAAGGAAGTGAAAGTTGGAGAATTGGTTTTTGTCACTGTGTTTAACATGTTGAGTAATGCTTTGATATCAAGAGATTTAATTAGCTTGGAGAAAGAGGGTGTGGATGGAGGGATGAAGGGCTTTATAAGAAAATATATTGAGTTGATTTCAGCTCCAAATCTGTCTGATTTTTATCCAATTTTAGGTGCATTAGATCTTCAGGGATTGAACAAGAAGGCAAAGGAAGCGTTTATGAGGATCTGTGCTACGTGGGAGCCCATTATCGAAGACAGAAGAGACGGAAGAAGAGGCAATGCTTCAAGCCAAAAGGACTTCTTGGACGCCCTCATTGACAATTCTTGTAGCAATGATCAAATCAACTATCTGCTCCTGGTTTGCTCTATTCTCTCCTCTCTATGCATATTATATATACACAAATTAATACAAGGCTATATACCATTTTGGGGAGATACTAGCTAGAGTCATAAGGAAAGCTTGGTCACTACATTTGATCTTTTTATCAGGGCTGGTAAACAAGCAAGCTTATTCCGTGAAATTTGAGGTCAATTTTTTTTTGTTCATGATCATCTGATGAAGTTGAGATAACATAACCCTCTAAGAAAATCACCATAAGGGAAATGTTCAAGCTTTGAACTCTAATGTAGAAATAATAAAAAATTACAGGTTAGTTTTGCATTTTGTGAAGTAATTTCTTTCAACTGAAATCATATGGAAACCATCTTTGCTGTCAAAAGCAAGAAGGCAATACTAAAATGTAAACTGACTGGTGCCAGGTTAGAGAACTATGTAATGAGAGTCAGATTTTAAGTCTTTGACATGAATAGAATGCAGATTAATTAATTAGAGGAAAATGGTAAGTGAGCAGAGCCAAACAACCGAATAAAATGTCGAATTTAACGTGGCTAAGCCACGTCAGATTATTTTCTAAAAACATAACTCCTACCTCTTTCCTTCTCTCTCCTCTCTTCCTACCTCTTTCCTTCTCTCTCCTCCGATTTTTCTTCTTTCTTCTGTATTCAATATTATCTTTGATTTTGGTTTTGTCTCTTCTTTCGATTTTGTAAAATTGGAGATAAAATAAATAAAAAAATGAAATTTCTTCATGTTTTGCAAATATAGAAGCACAAAACCAAAATAGAACAAAAAAGAAAAAGAAAATAAAAGCTACAATTTCTCTTATTCAGATTTTGTATTCATAAAAATCAAACAGAAATTTTGAGAAGATTCATCGGTTTCTCTTCTCTTGTGTGTGTGTGTGTGTTTTTTTTTTTTTTGTAAGAGATTAATGTATATTGTAATGGCCACTCTTGTGTGGATATTTACTTATCCAAAAAAAAAAAAAAAATTTCTTCTGCATATTTTTCATCTGGGATTGGAAAGATTTATTTTTTGAAGATTTATGAATAGAAAAAAGTAGGTGATCTTGAAAAAGGAGCGAGGATAAAGAATTTTGGATCTTGTCTCTAGAATACTTTGGACATGTGTATATCAAGAGAGAGGATGTATAAGAAGAATTGGTGAAGAACCAGACACGGAGAGGAGAGAGAAAATAAGAGAAGAGAGAGAAAAAGGAAAAACTAGGAGAGAAAAAATCGATAATAAAGAGTTAGGTAATGAAATTATTTAACGTGGACAAAGCCACGTAAGATTCGGCGATTATTTCGGTAGAAACATTCGGGTTCTCTATCACTGCTCTTAATTAGAACGAGGCACAACTAGCCTTGTCAAGCTTCAACAGGACTAGTTTGGCTTGATTCAGACTCAAGTTTTTCCATACTATTCTTAGCTGTGGTAGGGTCAGTGACTCCACAAATTACATCGATATGGAGATAACTAGCATTGCATTAGTTTTTTCGTTTTCTATTGAGGTTTCAGCCCCAATTGTTTGGCATATAATCTAAAAATCAATCATTCACATGATGCATTCTCAGGAGCTATTCGCTGCTGGTACAGACACTAGTACCTCAACGATTGAATGGGCGATGGCAGAATTGATAAAAAATCCAGAATCCATGAAGAAAGTCCACAACGAATTGACAAGAGAAACCAAACAAGATTTGCTAAAAGAAACCCATCTACCACAACTACATTACCTACAAGCCTGTTTCAAAGAAACTCTAAGGTTGCACCCTCCAGGACCATTTCTGCTTCCTCACAGTTCACCTAACTCGTGCAAAGTGATGAATTACGCCATTCCTAAGAATTCTCAAGTACTACTAAACGTTTGGGCGATTGGGCGAGACCCCATGATTTGGGAAGATCCATTGAAATTTAAGCCAGAGCGGTTCCTCAACTCGACTTTGGATTTCAAAGGGAATGATTTTGAGTTCCTACCCTTTGGTGCAGGGAGAAGAATTTGCCCTGGCCTACCCATGGCAGCAAAGCTTGTTCCTTTGATAGTTGCTTCATTGATTCATTGTTTTGATTGGTCACTTCCACATGGAAATGATCCCATTGAGCTAGACATGAATGAGAAGGTTGCTGTGACATTGCAGAAGGAACATCCCTTGGTCCTCATTCCCAAAGTTAAGAAATGATCAACAGATTGCTCCAATCTTCCTACCATGTATACTATTATAATCACTTTCATATATTTATCTCAAAGATGGCTCATTATATCAGTTGTCAACAATGAGAGCTTACTTTTAAATTTCAGTACACACTTGTTTCAATAAAAGAAGGCTCATTATGATCACTTGTATCAATGGTTCTCTGTGTTAATGAGCAGTAGATGATTTTTTTTATTTATTGATTTATTTATTTATTTATTTATTTATTTTATCTTAAATTAAATTTAAAGTTGTGTGTTTCAAAACTCATTCACCTCTTTAGAAGGTCAATTAGTGTGCATTTAGTTATATTTCTCTCCTCAATCTCAAATGATGTAAAGTGACAACTAAACTGAAAACTAATCCATTGGTTTGTTCACATCTTTACACTAAATCAGAATACCGAGGGAAAATCAAAAATAAAAAATACATTAAATATTGTGCTACAAACAAGTTTAGAATGAATTGGAGACCTATTTATTGAGTTGGCTATAAACTTATGAACTTGACCATTTCTCCTAGTATGCTTCTAGTGCTTCATTAGCTATAAATAAATTCTTAGCAGCCATAAAAATCTCACACTTTTGCCATTGTACTTCTTTTCTTCTCATTCTAAAAACAGATCTATAAAACATGAAAAAGGAAGGATAAGAATATTTAAGTAATAAAAAAATTAATTAAATATTTATTTTTTAGTATAAAATTATAAGTTTTATGCACTTATCACCTTCCTTTTAAAGATAAGCACATTGCTGTCTACAACACCACCAATTTTCAAGAGGATGTGACCATGCACGGTATGGTCTGCAATGCAAGTTGTCCTTTCTTTGCCAAATATCAGAATATATCAATAAAGTAAAGACAACATCACATTCAGGCACGGACTAGACTTCAATTTTTTTTTAGAATTAACTAAGATACCCCACTAAAATTAAAATTCGTCCCACTTAATTAATTTTTCTTGGCATCTTATATTTTAAAATTTTAAAATTACAATTCGCCCTACTAAATTAATTTTTTTGCATTTTATATTTAAAATTTTTAAAAATTTATGAAGAAAACCCCATTAAAATTACAAAAATAGACCTATTATATAAATTTGCCCCACAAATTAAAAAACCATTCCCCTCACAAAATTTTCTGAGTCCGTTACTGATCACATTAAAAAAATTTGATCGTTCTAAAAGGACTTTGAGATTAAGATTAAAATTGCTTAAACAAGCAACAAACGAAACTCAAAGTTAAAAAGTAATTCTCCAGTATTTGATTGCCCGACTCGACTCATTTGCAATCCATAGGAATCCGGTTACCATGAAAGGGTTAAGCAATTTATATACATATAGGTAAACTTTCAAGGCTCAACGTGGGCCAAAAGAAAAGCCCAACATGCCAGGCTAACCGAAGAGTAAAGTTCAAACAATCAACCAGCCCAACAATAATCCCACTTTAACAAATGAAATAACCATTAATAAAAACCACTGGTCATCAGGTAGTTAGCAATGGCTAATTCAGGTCAATCCCGAAGAGACGAGGGGACAATCAGGGATAGCACTCGATCACCCCCATGGAGCTCAATCTGTAGGCGTTGGTGGTGAGCGATTACCAATCGTAACAAGTGACCATTCAGTTGATAGAGCAGAAATGTATTCCCCGTTCGAAGATCTTAGGGTTCCGGCGATGGGTGGCCACCAGTTTCAGAACCGCCGGTTGTGATAAGTGTGAGTTCCTGAATATTCTATTGTTTGAAGAAATATTTCCCAGCTGATATTCGTTAAAGATATATAAACTTAAAATGCTATCTATATATATATATCTATATATATACATATATATTTTTTTTTATAAAACTTTCATCCTACCATTTTTTGACGACTTGGACATAGACGTATGCGAACAACTTTACCTTTGACAGAGACCTCTTTTCTATTTTTGGCCATATATACGTCTAAGTAATAACAATATCATATAGACCTTCTAAATCATTTGTAAATGCAAATTTGTAATCTCTATAGACTAAAGCGACTTTCAACAAGTTGAATTACTATTTTGCCCATATAATGTGAATCATTAAGTTCTTTGGGCCAAGTCAATGATTCTAGAGATCTTAAGATGATATTACCAATTGTAGACTTGAGCTTTCAAATCAAATGTAACGTAAATTACCATACAAAAATGGTAACCAATACTACCCAATGTCTGAAACTCGATCTTCAATAATTTGAGCTTTTCAGTGAATATTTGAAATTTCCCATTGAGCTTTTGATTTTTGAGTTTATAAATAATTTAAAATTAATCACATTCAAGCAGAACATTAATTTTTCACATTAATAGATTTTTACCGGCAAACAAATCCTACTTACTGCATTAAATTTTCCCTTGAGTTGAAATCTGGGTTAACAAATCCTACTTGCTGCATCACCATCTATCTCTCCATCTTTTTGTACTATTGATCCTAGGTAACGACAAAAAGCAGTTTTGTGTAAATTTTTGGTCTTAGAATTGTAACATTTATATTTTCATCAGCTCTAACTCTATCAAATTCACATTTCCATATATTGTGTCTTAGTTTTGCTAATTTTTAAGACTCTTGCCTCTAATGTCTTTCTCCATAATTCTAGTTTTAAGCTTCCTTAGATCACATTTCTTGTCACATTTCGGACCAGCTTTGTGTTTGATTATAATTACCTGTGGGATTGGAAAAAATATTTTCTTAAACACCTTCAATAATTTGTAACGACCCAAATGGATACCAAAATAATAATAAAAATTTATAAAAATTTCGGCATGACCTCCGCAGAAAATGTCTCTAAACAACCTGTTGAAATACAAAAAATAAATACAATGGCCTCACTGGGCCTTAAATCTAACATATCCTGTCCCAATGCAACATACATATATTATATCACATCTCCAAAGTGACTACATACATACAAAATCCCATTCTTCCATCTCATCCAACAAGGAACATACTTTGGTTACATCAAGTTACAGTCCAAAAAGCGTAATTAGAATTTAAAAGTCCATGGCTTACAACATTATACTAATTAAACTAAAGTTTTACGAGTTAGTTAATATTACATTTACAAAATATTAGAGAGTTTTAATACAAAAGATAGCAAAAAAAAATAAAATAAAATAGGTCTCCGTGCTCGTCTAAAATCGGGGTGGATCGTCGTCCGCCACCTCTTTTCCATGTTCTGAAAAATGTTAGAAATAATGGGGTGAGCATAAGCTCAGTAGGAACTGTCTAAGACACACTTCTTATATCCCCGTGAATCCATACAATGAATGGATAAAAAAGTGAAAGGGATCATGCTATAAGGAAACACACACTCTCAAATACAATAACAAGTATGTAACAAATACCACCCAATCACAAGTTTACCACAATGTCATGAAGTGCAATATGCAAATGTTACTCCCCATTTTCCGAAACATTTCCGTTTCAACTTCCAAAGCCGTTAGTGTAATCCAACCCAAGGCACCTCCAAGGCGTCACGAATGGAGGGTTGACTAACTATCCACGACCACAAGGCACCTCCAAGGCGTCGCATCCAGCCTAGTTAGCTCAACCATGATCCCTTTTAGACTACACTAACACCACGGACCACTAGGCGCCTCCTAGGCATCCGGTTTTCGCAAACTCCTTTAAAAAAAATATTTTCCCCAAAATAATTTCGTTTGTTCAAAAAAAACATTTTTTTTTCCCCCTTTCTCTTTCCCAATGAATGCATGAATGCGCATGCTTCAATTTACCAATTCAACCATAGGCTTTCATACATTCCATTTACATCATCATCACAATTTAATAGAAATTTATAAGCATTCATTTCTTTTATTTATTTATTTATTTATTGACCATAGCATCATTTTCTTTCAAAGCAATAAATAAATACATAATCTTAGGACATACAAAATGTCAACACCAAACATGCTCAATCACCGTAATAAATCTAGTCATATATATGAATTCAAATAATACATGGAACACATTTAGCATTTTAGTTAAACATGCTTCAACCACAAACTAGATAATCAAAATTAGCATGCTTAGGATCAAATTTAAGGGGCAAAATTCACAAAAAGAGTTAAGAAGTTGTAGATTAGAACACCCCTACCTCAAATTGATGAAAACCCCCAATTTGAGCCCAAGAACCCTAGAATTTTGAACTCCCTAGAGTGCACCAAATGATGATTGGCTCCTATCAAATTAACGGGCTCGACGAGCTCAACAACTTTGCTTCACAATGTTCTACCAAAATCCAATTGGTGAAGATGAGATCAAAGCTTAAAATTACAAAAAGAGAAAAAGAAAAGAGATGCCGAGAGAAGGCCGGAAGCAGAGAGAGAGAGAGAAATATATGTCTGCATAATGGCCTTATGGCCTTTAGTCATGTTTTTAAGTTATTGGTGGGGCCCACCTACTTTTTTAAAAAAAAAATCTTAACTTTAATATATATACATACACATATATATAAGCATAACTATTACATTCTCCCTAACTTTAAAAGATTTCGTCCCCGAAATCAAGTCATACCTGAGGAAGAAAACAACTCTGGATACTTGGAGCGAACCTCCTGTTCAAGCTCTCAAGTAGCCTCCTCAACTCCATGATGCCTCCAAAGAACCTTTACCAATGGTATCGTCTTTTTCCTCAACACCTTCTGCTGTGTGTCAAGGATCTGAACTGGTCCCTCCTTGTAAGAAACATCCTCATCAATGTCTACATCAACCTAACTCAAAATGTGAGACGGATCCGGCTCGTACTTCCGTAGCATTGATACATGAAAGACATTATGAACTTTGTCCATCTGCGGTGGCAAAGCAAGTCTGTAGGCAACCTCTCCTACACGGTCCAAGATCTCAAAAGGCCCAATGAATCATGGTGACAACTTGCCACTCTTTCCGAACCTCATCAACCCTTTCCGTGGAGAAACCCGAAGAAAAACGTGATCTCCCACCTCAAAGGATAACGGTCGCCTCCGCCTATCTGCATAGCTCTTTTATCGGCTCTGAGCCGTGAGCAGCCTCTGTCTAATCAACTTAATTTTCTCGGTAGTCTCGAGTACAATGTCGGGTCCTAAGGCGGCTGTCTCGCCCACCTCAGTCCAACAGACAGGAGACCTACAAGGTCTACCATACAACGCCTCAAATGGAGCCATTTGAATACTTGCCTGATAACTGTTGTTGTAGGCAAACTCAATAAGTGGAAGGTGATCCTCCCAACTACCACCCAAGTCAAGTACACAGGCCCGAAGCATATCCTCCAAGATCTGGATAGTACGCTCCGACTGGCCGTCCGTCTGTGGATGGAATGCCGTGCTAAGGTGCAACGCTGAGCCAAACGCTGCTTGAAGTCCTTCCCAAAACTTCGAGGTGAACTTGGCATCTCTATCCGACACAATAGTCACTGGAACTCCGTGCAATCTCACAATCTCCTTCACATAAAGTACACCAAGTGCCTCTGCATCATTTGTTGCCTTAATAGGCAAAAAGTGAGCAGTCTTGGTCAACCTATCAATAATGACCCATATGGCTTCATTTCCCCTCCGTGACCTAGGAAGACCTGTCACAAAATCCATGGCAATCTCCTCCCATTTCCACTGCGCTACCGGCAATGGTTGCAATAAACCAGCTGGTCTCTGGTGCTCGGCCTTCACCTGCTGACAGGTAAGGCACTTAGCCACAAATTGTGCAACATCCTTCTTCATTCCACTCCACCAATACTGACGTCTTAGATTGTGATACATTTTGGTACCACCCGGATGAACTGCAAAGCGGGAAGTATGAAACTCCCGTAAGACGTCCTCACGACAAACTGTAGGAACAACCAACAAACCCCTAAACCGTAGACCTCCATCTGCATATAAGGTCCAATCCTTCACGATCTCGCCACTGGAGATCAAAGTCTAAATGGCATCCAAATCTGAATCCTGTCTCTGTGACTCAATCACCCATCTAACAAGAGTGGGTTGAGCCACGAGACTAAACAAGAATGCTGACTCACTGCCATCATCATCATCATCAAAACAATACAATCCCATTTCAGCCAAATTTTCCAGCATTTTCCATTTCCGAATGGCTAAACTAGCCAAAGTCCCACGAGATTTCCGGCTTAAAGCATCAGCTACCACATTTGCCTTGCCAGGATGATACTGCAAATCAAAGTTATAGTCTTCTAAGAATTCAACCCATCGCCTCTGTCTGTTGTTCAAGTCCTTTTGGGAGAAAAGGTACTTGAGACTCTTGTGGTCCGAGAACACCTCAAATCTCTCACCATACAAATAGTGTCTCCAACACTTCAAAGCAAATACAACTGCCGCTAACTCTAAGTCATGAGTAGGGTAGTTAAGCTCGTGAGTCTTCAACTGTCGAGACTCATAAGCCACTACTCTATCATCTTGCATTAGTACATAACCCAAACCATCACGTGAGGCGTCGCAATAGATCACATAACCCAAGCCACGCTCAGGTGTCACCAACACCGGAGCCGTAGTCAACCTTGTTTTCAACTCTTGAAAGGATGACTCACAGGCCTCATTCCATGCAAACTTGATCCCTTTCCTGGTCAATCTGGTCATAGGAGCTGCCAAACGGGAAAAATCCTTCACAAATCTCCGATAATAACCCGCTAGGCCAAGGAAACTCCGGATCTCAAAGACATTCTTGGGTTGCTCCTAACTCAAAACTGCCTCTATTTTTGAAGGATCAACTGAAACCCCACCTTTCGAGACAACATGTCCCAAAAATTTCACCTTTTGTAGCCAAAACTCACATTTTTCATACTTGGCGTACAAACGGTGCTCCCGTAGAATCTGCAACACTATACCCAAATGGACCTCATGCTCTCCCGAGTCCGTGAATACACAAGAATATCATCCACAAAAACTACCACAAACTGATCCAAGTAATCGTGGAAGACACGGTTCATTAAATCCATGAATGCCGCCGGCGCATTGGTTAAACCAAAAGGCATAACAAGAAACTCGTAATGTCCATACCGCGTACGAAACACGGTCTTTAGAATATCCTCCTCTCTAACCCGTAACTGATAATAGCCTGACCTCAAGTCAATCTTCGAAAAACAACTAGCTCCCCTCAACTAATCAAATAAATCATCTATCCTTGGTAAAGGATACTTGTTTTTGATGGTGGCATGATTCAACTTTCGGTAATCAATGCACAACCTCAAAGAACCATCTTTCTTCTTAGCGAACAAGACCGGTGCACCCCACGGTGACACACTCGGTCGGATAAAGCCTTTCATCCTCAAATCATCAAGTTGCTTCTTCAATTCTTCTAATTCAATCGGTGCCATACGATACGGTGTCATAGAGATTGGTGCGGTACCAGGCATCAAATCAATAGCAAATTCCACCTCTCGGTGTGGAGGCAACTTAGTCAAGTCCTCCGGAAACACATCCAGAAAATCACGCACAACTGCTGGATAATCAACCCCATAAAACTCAACGTCATCATCGGCGAAAAGACTAGCCAAGAAGAATGTCTGCCGATCTCGACCCCTAACACCATAAAATGAATGAGTGAGAGGATCACACCGATCTCCCACAAAACAGAAACAATCCCCATCCGGGGTACACACTGAAACTCTGCCCCTGAAACAATCAATGACAGCTCTGAAGGATGACAACCAGTCCATCCCAAGAATGACATCAAATCCCGTCATCTCGAGAAGGATGAGATCGAACTCAAGAACACGTCCGGCAATTGTGATGGAACAACTCCTACAAACTCTACTAAGAGCAACTGAACCCCCGATAGGCGTGTCAACACAAAGCGGTCTGTCTAACTGACTGACCTCTAAACCCAATGCCCGTGCAAATGATGAAGCAATGAATGAATAAAAAGTACCAGAATCAAACAATACACGAGCCTAAGAATAGGACACAAGAAACATACCCCTAACAACTGAAGGACTGGATGGTGACTCGACTGGAGTGAGTGCGAACACGCGACCCTGGGTCCTCTGCCCCTGGGAATTGCCTGCCTGATAGCCAGACTGCTGAGTAGGTGCACTCGAAGAAGCTCCCCTACCAGGTCGAGAACTCTGGGTTGACATAGCTGGCTGAGACGGCTGAGGTGGTGGTGGTGGTCGAAACCCTGACTGAACTGTGGCAGACTGCATCTGCCTCTGCTGTGAACCTCCACCTCTGCCCAAACCACTGCCCCGCTGTGGACAATCTTTCACCCTATGGCCCTGCTGGCCACACCCGAAACATCCACCAGACGCCACCTGAATCTGAGTACACTGGGACTTGTGATGCCCTGGCTGCCCACACTTGAAACAAATCATCCGAGCTACCTGTGTCTGAGTGCATTGGGACTTGTAATGTCCCAACTGCCCGCATCTGAAACAAGTAACATTCGGTCTAGAAGACCCCATGGACACTGAAGCTGTGGGTGCAGATCTAACTGGCTGCTATCCCCTGAACCCTGACTGCTCATGCTTCTGCTTCTTACTTGATTGACCTTCGAAGAAAGTACTCATACCCCTGTTGTGCTTGTAAGACTCCCTGATAGCCTTGTTATCCTTACTCTCAGCCTCAACCACTAAAGCCTTTCGCACTGCTTTTGCATACTCTGTCGGTTCTGAAGCAGCTACAATTGGCCTAATGGTAAGATCAAGGCCATTAACAAATTTCTCTATCTTTCCTTCTTCATCATTAGCAATTCCCGGTGCAAATCTCAAAAGTGATGTAAACTTGTTTTCATACTCTGTAACTGTCATACTTCCTTGCTTTAACCCATCAAACTCCTTCTTTAGTTCCCTCCGCTTAGGCGCTGGAAAGTACTTCTCATAATACAACTTCTTGAATGTAGCATATGTCATAGTATCCAGATTATGGGTGTGAGAAACGGTCTTCCACCAAATCTCAGCATCACCCACAAAATTGTAAGTCGCCAATGTGATCTTCAACTTGTCCGTTGCCAAATTCATGGCATTAATATGCTTCTCCACCCTATCCAGGAAACTGTCCGCAACAAGCGGATCTGGACCACCCTCAAACAAGGTTGGCATCAACTTCACGAACCTGGCAATGTGAGAAAGAGTATCATCTAGCTCATTTGTCTTCGGAGGTGGTGGTGGTGGAGCCGGTGGTGGCACAAACTGTGACGAAAACGCACCTGTCGGTCGATACGCATCAAAAATAGCCTCTTGAATGGCTAACCTAATTTGTTCCCTATTCATCTGAAAAGGTGGATCAACAGTCCCCTTCGCTTGTCCCCCTCTTGGTGGGACCAAATCACGCAACAAGATATCTTCCTCAACTTGCTCCTGATCCCTTTCCACGGGATTGGAGCTAGAACTTTCCCCGGGATCCCTTCGTGTTACCATGACGCTATAAGAAAAAGGAAACAGATCAAAAACGATGACACTAAAATACGAACGAGAACGAAGTCCTCACACGAATGACTTGACAAGAATGGAAACACATAAGCACCTTTCATAGTCCCAGAATACCCAACTAATGATAAACATGATCATGCTAATCATATACAACAACATTAAGCACTTAGCACGTAGTCATATAAGCAGTTAAACGAATAAGCACGTCTTTCAAATAATTAAGCACCTTAACACATAAGCATATAAGCATGCCATCACGTAAACAATTAAGCAAGTAAGCAAATAACTCAACTCCCCATGCAATCCTAGGTAAGCCTCTACCCGTCGTCCTAATGGTATTCGAACCATGGCTCTGATACCAAATTTGTAACGACCCAAATGGATACCAAAATAATAATAAAAATCTATAAAAATTTCGGCATGACCTCCGCAGAAAATGTCTCTAAACAACCTGTTGAAATACAAAAAATAAATACAATGGCCTCACTGGGCCTTAAATCTAACATATCCTGTCCCAACGCAACATACATATATTATATCACATCTCCAAAGTGACTACATACATACAAAATCCCATTCCTCCATCTCATCCAACAAGGAACATACTTTGGTTACATCAAGTTACAGTCCAAAAAGCGTAATTAGAATTTAAAAGTCCATGGCTTACAACATTATACTAATTAAACTAAAGTTTTACGAGTTAGTTAATATTACATTTACAAAATATTAGAGAGTTTTAATACAAAAGATAACAAAAAAAAATAAAATAAAATAGGTCTCCGTGCTCGTCTAAAATCGGGGTGGATCGTCGTCCGCCACCTCTTTTTCATGTTCTGAAAAATGTTAGAAATAATGTGGTGAGCATAAGCTCAGTAGGAAGTGTCTAAGACACACTTCTTATATCCCCGTGAATCCATACAATGAATAGATAAAAAAGTGAAAGGGATCATGCTATAAGGAAACACACACTCTCAAATACAATAACAAGTATGTAACAAATACCACCCAATCACAAGTTTACCACACTGTCATGAAGTGCAATATGCAAATGTTACTCCCCATTTTCCGAAACATTTCCGTTTCAACTTCCAAAGTCGTTAGTGTAATCCGACCCAAGGCACCTCCAAGGCGTCACGAATGGAGGGTTGACTAACTATCCACGACCACAAGGCACCTCCAAGGCGTCGCATCCGGCCTAGTTAGCTCAACCATGATTCCTTCTAGACTACACTAACACCACGGACCACTAGGCGCCTCCTAGGCGTCCGGTTTTCGCAAACTCCTTTAAAAAAAATATTTTCCCCAAAATAATTTCGTTTGTTCAAAAAAAACATTTTTTTTTCCCCCTCTCTCTTTCCCAATGAATGCATGAATGCGCATGCTTCAATTTACCAATTCAACCATAGGCTTTCATACATTCCATTTACATCATCATCACATAATTCCCTTCTGATATAGTGGCTTTACTTGATCCACCATGCAATCAAAGCAATCCCAGTGGCTTTGATTGTCAACAAACATAATCTAAATTTTCTTTATATAGTTGTGTCTACAGAACATCAGTTGTTGACCTTTAAACATGCATGCTCTCTATATATAGAAAAATTAAGCTAATTGACAACAGTACCATTACACTGCAAAAAGCCAGATCTTGATACTGCAAGTCATGGCTGATACTATTGCAAGTGAAGCAAGCTCTCTCTTCTTTCCTGTAGTACTCTTGCCCATCATCTTTCTCATCCTAAAGCATTTCAAATCATATTTCCTATCAAAAAGTACTCTACCACTTCCACCAGGACCAAGTCCATGGCCAATCTTGGGCAATATTCCTCATATGGGAAAAAAGCCTCACATCACTCTAGCAAACTTTGCTCAGACTTATGGTTCACTCATGTCACTGAGACTAGGAACTCAAATCATGATCATCGGATCATCGGCAACTGCTGCGGAGGAAATTCTCAAGACCCATGATCGAATCTTATCTGCACGATATGTTCCTCATGCAGTACCAGCTAAGAGCCCAAAATTCAATCACTTATCACTCGGGTGGGCACTGGAGTGCAATGATAGATGGAAGAATTTAAGAACAATATGCAGAAGTGAGCTCTTCTCGGGCAAGGCAATGGAGTCTCAAGCATGTTTGAGAGAGAGAAAGGCAATGGACATGGTGAATTTTTTGGGTGCAAAGGAGGGAAAGGAAGTGAAGGTTGGAGAACTGGTTTTTGCCACTGTTTTTAATATGTTGAGTAATGTTCTTATATCAAGAGATTTTATCATATTGGAGAAGCAGAGTGTGGATGGAGGGATGAAGGGTCTTCTAGGAAAATATATTGATTTTATTTCAGCTCCAAATCTGCCTGATTTTTATCCAATTTTAGGTGCATTAGATCTTCAGGGTTTAAACAAGAAGGCAAAGGAAGCGTTTATGAGGATGTGTGCTATGTGGGAGCCCATTATCGAAGACAGAAGAGAAGGAAGAAAAGGCAATGCTTCAGGCCAAAAGGACTTCTTGGACACCCTCATCGACAATTCTTGTACCAATGATCAAATCAACTATCTGCTCCAGGTTTGCCCTCTTGTCTCCTCACTTATATATACACACAGATTAATATAGGGGTATATAGTTGGGGCAAAAATAGCAATTCATTTTCCTACACTTACAAACAGCCACAGAAGGGTCCTGGTTTGGGGGGAGATAATATTATCCTCCGGTGTGGTAAGGAATGCTTGGTCATTGCATATTTTTTGTTTTATCTGTGCTGGTGAACAAACAGGCTTATTACGAGCAATTTGAGGTCAATTTTTGTTAAATTGTTCATTAATTGGATGTGGTTCACCAGTCTAGATTCAAGTTTCAGTTTTGTTAAATACTGGGCATGGATTGAATTAGTTTATGATCATCTGATGCAAATGGCATGCAGTTGAGATAACATAACCCTCTTAGTAAATTACAATAGGGAAAATGTTCAAGGAAAATCAGGCTGTACTATAAACTAAAAGCTATGAACTCTACGAAGGATTCCATCGAAATTAGAGGTAAGTTTTTACATTTTGGAAGTAATTTTCTTTCAATTGAAATCATATCGAAACCATCTTTGAACCGAATGCCAGATTAATTAGAACAAGGCACAACTAGCCTTGTTAAGCTTGAACAGGACTAGTTTGGCTTTATTCGGACTCAAGTTATCCCATACTGTTAATTGTGGTATGCTCTGTGACTTCAGAAATAAAAATGATGTGGAGAAAATTAATATGGCATAGTTTCGTTTTCAAATAAGGTTTCAATTGCAATTGTTTGTCATATAATCTGAAAATCTTTCATTCACACAATGCATTCTCAGGAGCTATTCGCTGCTGGTACAGAAACTAGTGCCTCAACGATTGAATGGGTGATGGCAGAACTGATAAAAAATCCAGAATCCATGAAGAAAGTCCGCGAAGAAATGACAAGAGAAATCAAACAAGATTTGCTAAAAGAATCCCATCTACCTCACCTACATTACCTTCAAGCCTGTTTCAAAGAAACTCTGAGATTGCATCCTTCAGCACCATTTATGCTTCCTCACCGTGCACCTGACTCATGCAAAGTGATGAATTACACCATTCCTAAGAATTCTCAAGTACTAGTAAATGTTTGGGCGATTGGGCGAGACCCCATGATTTGGGAAGATCCATTGAACTTCAAGCCAGAACGGTTCCTCAACTCGACTCTAGATTTTAAAGGGACTGATTTTGAGTTCTTACCGTTTGGTGCAGGGAGAAGAATCTGCCCTGCCCTACCCATGGCAGCAAAGCTTGTTCCTTTGATTGTTGCTTCATTGATTCATTATTTTGATTGGTCACTTCCAAATGGAAATGATCCCATTAAGCTAGACATGAATGAGAAGGTTGCTGTAACATTGCAGAAGGAACATCCCTTGGTCCTCATTCCCAAACTTAAGAAATGACCAACAGATTGTGCCAATCTTTCTACCATGTATACTATTATAATCACTTTCATATATTTATCTCAAAGAGTGCTCATTATATCAGTTTTCAGCAGTGAAAGCTTTACTTTTAAATTTCAATACATTTTTGTATCAAGAAAAGATAGCTCATTATGATCACTTATATCCATGGGTTCTCTGTGTTCGTCATCAGGAAATCTCATGAGCAGTAGATTTTTATCTCAGATTAAATTTAAAGTGGTGAGTTTCTAAACTCAATTCATTTCTTAGAAGGTCAATTAGTGTGCATTTAGTTCTATTTCCCTCCTCAATCCTCAAATGATGTAAAGTGACAACTAAACTGAAAACCAATCTTGGTTATTTACGTCTTTATACTACTATTTCTTTATACCATTTCCTACATAGGATGATTAGTGTAGTTTAGAACATTATTTTTACCACTATAACTGTAAACAAAATTTGATTTTAAGGACCTAGCATAATTTGTAGAAGCCTAAAACAGACTGTTGTTTCTGCTTTCATTGGCTTGAAAAATCTAAGCAAATGAATTTAGTTCAAACTTGTTTTCTAATCTCGTGTGATAAACGAGCCGCCTCAAATAATAATCGAGGATTCGGTTTGCAAACTGATTCTATTTTTCTCCTTGAAAATCTAGATCTCTAGCTTGAGTTCTAGAAGGAGTTTGACATTAAGACTGAACAAGCAAATAAATCAAGCCTGAGCTTGACAAATAATGTTTGATACGGCAATAAATGGATTGAGCTCGAACGGCCGAAGACTAGCTTGCAACCCATTGCGTCTTTTCATCCTTGGGCCCCCATTGTAGGCTCACCCCAGTTGATATTATTAATTATTTAAAGATATTTTACTTTTAAAATGGAAATAAAAAATCTACAAGCTTCAATTCTGAACCACATCTTACATATCTAAGTCGTAAGTAAAACCACGTGCTTTTTTTTTAGTCAAAAGTAAACCATGTGTTCATGACATATTTCGCGACACTATTCTTCGAATTATTTGGAGTCCTAAACGTCACTGATATTGGAAAACTTCAAACAAATTACAAAAAAACATTCTAGATACACGGGGCGGATCCGGGGCATCGTATTAAAGAGGATATATTATATATTTTTTTAAGTTAATAGTGTTGCAAGATAATAAATCAAAAAATAGAACTATGATGGTGAAATAATAATATTTAATAATTTAAAAAATAATTATTTAAAAAATAAATAAAAACATAAAATACCGAACTTAAGAGTCCTTTTAACAATAAATTTATTTTGCAAACTTTAAAGGGAAAAAATATAGTTTGAATAAAGGAATGCAACATTTTTTTTTTTTGAAAAGAATATAAAGAAGAAGAAGAAGAAGAAGAAGAAGAGTAAGAGTGAAAAGAAAGGAAAAATTAAAGAGATTTTTAGAAAATAATAATTTTAGTGGGCATTTTTGTAAAATTTTATAAATTATAGGCCTATTTGTAATAAAATTTAATTGGCCAGGTGTAAATAATTTTTTTAGGGGGCATTTTTTACTTTTTTATAAATTATTGCCCTATGTGTAATAAAAATTAATGACCAGGGGTAGAGAGTTTTTTAGAAAAAAATTATTTTAGTGGGAGCATTTTGAAAACTTTCGTAAGTTATAGGCTAATGTGTAATTAAGATGACCCAAGATTAAGGAAAATGCAAAACAACACGCAAGACTTTAGAAAATGATATACTTTATAGACATTTAAGTAGACTAGCAAAAGAGCACACATATGCACATGGTGTAAATCCAAGTTATTAATAAGATTGTAATAAATTATAAAAAAAAATTATTTGATCAATGGTTAAGAAAACTTTGATAAACTGATTTATTTGATTTGATACTTTTCAATGTGAAAGGAATTTGAAATTATATCTTCATATGTTATCCATATCACAAATGAGCTTCTATTTTTTAATTTGTTTTTTTGTTACTCGGATTAAATATTTTTTTAGTTTTATCACACTTCTATCTATAATCATTTTATGTAGAAATCTCTCAGTATTTTAGTAAAGCAATTCTCATATATTTTCACGGATCATCATGCCAACCAAAAGATATTTTATTTGCTTCTTGGGCTTTAAACTCAAAATTATATATATTAAGATATATTCTAAAATATAGATTCTAATCAATTATATATATATAGCATTTTGTAATCCACATGGATCAAGCACAAAGAGAATAACCTTCCAGTATTTTGCATTGCAAGAAAGAATATACTTCTTCTTTTTATAACATTTTTATTAAGACTTTCCTTTTTATGGACTCAAATTTCTCGAGATGACGAACTTTCAAAAAATAAATACAATGGAGAAAGAAAAGGAAAAATCACAATTCAAAATTCACAGAAACAAGTTGACATACAAATACTATCTAAATTTTTCCAAGAAACAGGACCAAGGAAGATTAAACAAAAATATTTTAAAAATTGAATTAACAAATCCAAATCAAATGAAAATCAAAACAATTGAAGGCTCTGGATAACATCAACAACCAAACTCAAGCCTTCATTAGGAAAAAAAAAAAAATGGTATATGTAATCCAAAGGAAGAATACAACAAAATACTCACATTCAAATAAATACTTTAACATAAGTACAAGAAAACTCAATAATTGTTAATTTGATGAACGAAACCTAACAATTATTTGATCATTACTACGCCAAATATTAAAACAATTTAATCACTATAAGTTAAACTGAGTAGATGATTCAAAACATGCAAATAACTTAACTAAGCTAATTGATGCTCCTGGTTTATTGCACATGAATTCTCATCTTCACCACCAAAGCTAATTGACGAAAAATACTCCTTGATACTTCTTCTTCTTGTGATCCCTACTTGTAATGCTCTTGTTGACATCTAATCTTGCTACTCCCTTAATATTAGAGCTTGATCTTATAATTTTTACCTTTATTTATATAATAGACCTTTATTTATATAACAGACCTTTATGTTATTGTTGAAAATTTTAAGAGACATCAAATATTATTAAAGGTTGGAAATTTCAAGAGTTACAAAAGTTTTGCATTAAACATAAAAATAATAAATTTTTAATGAAATTTAAGGTTAAAAATTCCAAGAGGTTAAGCATATTTTGTAGTCCACTTTTAATGACATTTTTGTAGGTTGAAAATCCCAAAGGTTATTAACCATTAAAAAAATGAAATGAAATTCAAGTAATTAATGTCTACTAATACTTTTTAATAAAATTGGATTTAATTTAAAGTGAAAAAAAAAGAGTTAAAGAAATACTTGGTTGGAGATTTCAAGTATCAAAATAAAAATAATACAGTTTTAATAAAATTTAAGGTTGAAAATTCCAAGGGTACCATTTCACTTTTATTCGAATTAAAAACATATTCTTTTGGTCTTCCTCATAAAATATTTGGTCATATATAATGTATACATTTATAAGCTATACTATTAATGAATGAGGCATGATTCATTATGCTTTAATGTACTTTTTTTGTTTTAACCTTTCTGGAGGCATTATAAACTATTATATATAGTTGATATATACGTTAATAAAATTTTTAAATTTAAAATAAGAAAAAAATATTTGGAAATAGAGAAAATGTCTGAAGTTGGGTGGACATGTGTTTTTTAAAAAAAAAATGGTACATTTTTTCCTTTCCCTTTTTCGTTTTCTTTTTCCGTTTGTTGTGCATTTTTTTTTTAAATTTTTTTAAACAAAGTTGGTACGATTTTTTTTTTTCCTTTTATAATATATTTTTTTTCCTTTTGGAATAATGTGAATTAGGCTCTAGAATTTTTTGGGAGGAAATTTTTGGGAAGGAACACGTTTGCTTTTAAATAGTGGGAATATTATATATATATATATATATATATATATATATATATATATATTTTTTTTTTTTTTCCTTTTTTAGAAAAAGTATAATTAATTTGATTTAAAAATACTTTTAATATCCTTTTAATATAAAAATTATGGTTTAAATATATACATATATAAAAGAGTTGAAGAATCTGAACAATCAAATAGTATAATCAATCGGATTAAAAATATGTTCTTTTGATCTTCCTCAACTTTTTCATAAAATATTAGGTCATATATAATATATACACTTATAATTTATACTGAGGCATGAATTATTATGCTTTAATGAACTTTTTTATGTGTCCAAAAAAAAAAAATGTTAAATTCTCTACACTTTTAAAAGGATACCTAAAAACTTATATACTATCATTTGCAATTATTATGGAATTTCCTCATGAGTTTACACATCATAAATCAAATGTCAAATTTAGTTCAATAGTCTATAATTTTTAAATCATTTACTAAAATTCTAGATATGAAATGACCTTATTTAAGATTTTAAATCTTTCAAGTTGAGGAGGACCATCCTGATCCCATGGATGTCAACACCAATTTCATAATCCTTCCATCAACAGGTTCCATGGCTTTCACGCAATCCTTAATTCCTGCAAAACCATAAAAGAGGACTAAGAAAAATAAAATAAATAAATAGTCAAGTGCAAACAAGAGATTAGTAAAAGATTTACATGGAAAAAAGCTTAAAATGCTAATATTTGATTATAAATTTGTCATGATTAAAAGCATGTACTAACCGTTAATGCTCATTATCTACTTCCCCTCCAAAATTCCAATCAAAACCTTGAGGGTTGGTCAACAAGGTCCATTTTCATTTGTTGAAGCAATGTCTCCTAAAAGTTCAAGGCAGAAATGTTAGAATATATTGTTCCCATGTATAAGAAAGAATATACAAGTCTCACAACAATAAAGAATTGGTAATGAATAGTTGGATAAAAACATCATAGCTATAAAACATCAAAGAGGGAAGCAAATAAAACATCAAAGAGAGAAGCTTTGCTTTCCTTTTCGGCCAATCACAAGATATAGATAATTTTCCATTACTGCAACTCCAGACAACCTCTCAAATTCATAAACAGTTTTGTGCAATTCAAGCTAGCAGACTATTTACAACTTCTTTGGTTCAGTGTAGGAAATGAATTCAGAAATGAAAATGGTATATTACCACTTTTCCGTTAAAACAATGAAAAAAAATCTCAAAAGGCACAAGTGTTAAATCATAATTAAAAACAATTGAATTGCAATTATTATGATTAAAAACTATATTTAATCAAATAATAAATTGTATTAGAAAATATTTTGTAGACTTTGAATCAAATCAAAAACCTTATTTTTATAATTTTAAAAAATATGAAAAAAGTTTAGAAATTCAAAAAATTCTTTACACTTTTAGAATAAAAAAAATATTATTTTAGGTATAGATATATAACCAAAAAGATACAGTTAACAAAATTATTTTATTTAACAAATATAAAAAATGTTTTTCAAAAAATTCTTTACATTTTTAGAATAAAAAATATATTATTTTAGGTATAAATATATGTAACAAAAAAAAAAAAAAAGAAAAAAAACGGGAGAGAAATTCTATGTGTATATATTAATATATGAAAGTAATAAATTAAAGTATATATATCAAATAAAACAATCCAAAATGTTAAGAAATTCTCTACACTTTTAGAATAGTATAGAATATAAATGCAATCTTTAAAGATTAAAGTCATTTTCAATAAGTTGAATTACTATTTTGCCCATATAATTATTTGAATCATATAAGTTCTTTGAGCCAAGTCGACGATTCCAGATGATATATTATCAATTGAAGAGTTCGGTCCTATATTTAATTATTTGAGTCCTAGACTTAATAAGCTTTTAAATCAAATTCAAACATAAATTATTTTACTAAAGAATCATATACTACAGTGTTTGGTGTGCAGGATTGAAATAGGGTGTGCAGGAATAAAATAGAATAGAATGTTTATTCCAACCATACCATTGTTTAATATGTAATTTAAAGTGGGAATCAAAATTTATTTCACAACTAAACCTATGGAATGACATTCCATTCCCAAGTAATTTTTTAAAAAAAATTAACTTCCCAAAAAACCTTCTTATTCCAAGTCCAAAAATTACCACTACCTTCCATCACAACCACTTCCGCTTTTCACTACCTTCCTTTGCTGCAACCGCCACCACCTTTCACCACTGCCACCACTGTAACAACCATCATCCTAGTCAGACACAATATTATCCGCTTTTGGCTCCCCGAGACCATAGACTTCTCGGGGGGTCACCCATCCTGGTACTACTCCAAGTTACGCAGAGAGAGAGAGAAACCAGTTTCCACAATTTGCCTATTGATTAGAGTTGCAGTTTAGTTCGTGATTAAAAGATTTGGATGTTGGACTTAATCTTAATAAGGTTTGATATCATGAATCGAGGTATGTATATCTAACTATATATATTTATGCGTTATAAGGATGTGAAATTAATTGAACTTCTAAGATCTAGGGATTTATGATTAGAAGAGTATTGAATCTACATATAGTACTTGACCACAAGGTTGCCACAATCACCCCCTTTGGGACCCAACATTCTCGTTGGCCATACTTTCGGCTGGGCAAACTCTGATACCATTCGTAACGACCCTTACCTTAGCCAGACACAATATTGTCCGTTTTTAGCTTTCCGAGACCAGAGACTTCCCAAAAGGTCACCCATCCCGGTACTACTCCAGGTTAAGCACGCTTAACTCTGGTGTTCTAGTGGATTCACGGTCTGCACTGCTTTAAAACACGTTGTGTCATAGAAGGGTGTTGAATTTACATATAGCACTTGCCCTATCTACACTCAGATGATGTGGGATTATGCACTTATAGCTCGCCCAGTGTAGTAGCCTACTGGTGCCACCTGCACACGCTTACACACACCTATTCACAAGGTTACCACAGTCACTGCCTTCTACCACCACCGCCATCGCCTTTTACCATCTCCACCACCTTCCACCACCGTCGCCATTGGCTTCCTCCACCGCTACCACCTTCTACCACCATCCCCGCCACAATCTTCCACCACCGCTACCACTACTACCTTCCACCACCGCCATAATCACCTCCATTGGCTTCCACCACCATCACTTACACCATTATCTCCTTCCATCGCCACCACCACACAACTGCCACCGCCTTCCACCAACACCACTGCTGCCTTCCACCATTGCCACTTTCCATCATAGCTACCTTCCACGATTGCTACCGCTGGTGCCTTCGAATACCACCACCTACACCATAACCACTTTCCAACTCCACCACCACCTACACCATAACCACTTTCCACCTTCACCACCACCACTGCCACCATTTATTTTTAAAATATTATTAGAGAATCTCATTTTGTTAATTTAATTTATTTGTGTAACAACCTGAACCCGTGGGTCCGTATCTTTAACCGGGTCCTTACTCGAAATTGAGGTCAACTAAGGGCACCATCATCAATTGGTATACTGAGACACCTTCCATACACCACCACAACTCAATACAAGCGTTAAAGAACCACAAAAGGGTAAGGGAATAGCTCCAAGGGAGATGAAACAAGAGCAGTGGAAACCTGGCATTTCGGTCGGCCGAAATGCCTATTCCAGTTGACTGAAGTGTAGTGTCCTGATTTTTTACAAATTTTTTGGCATTTATTTTCATTTATTTTATGTGCATCATTTTGCTTGTCGTGTGGGTCCCAGTGTTATTTTCCCATTACCATGCATTTATCTATTTGTAAGTTAATGTATTAATTATGTATATGTATATATATATGTGTATGTCATGTGGGTGGAGATGGATATTATGTGGCATGGTGTAGTTTTAGTGAGTTTTGAAGGGCATTTATGGTATTGGTGTGAGGTGGACTTTTGACTCATTTTTAACCACTGAATATAGATGAAGGATGGCTAAACAAAGACCACCACCTCACTTCCTCTTCCTTCCATTTTCATCTCTCTCTCTCTCTCCTCCATTGCATTTTCTCTCTCTAAAATCTCAAGCTTTTCTCTAAGATTTGAGCTAGTTAAAGAAAGATCTAGGTGGGGAGCAAAGAAGGAAAGGTTGTTCTACTCTTCAAGGTCTACATTTCTCTACCGGTCTTGCATGTATTTAGGTATTTTCGAGCTTAGGAGCTAGGGGCTTTGGGTTGTGTCTTTGAGGTAGGGATGTTTAAAATACCATGCTTTATCTCTTGTTGAGTTTCTTTTCTTGATTCCATGTTTTACTTACTCTAAATATTACATTTTAAGTTTAATTGGTGTTGTATGTTGAATAGAAAAAAGCATGTCTAAATGTGATGTTGATTATATGTGTAATTTGGTTGCATGTGATCTGAAAATTTGTAAGCTTACTGGTCCATTCATCTACTTGGTTAGGAGAAATCTCTCCTCACCACTTAGATGAACTGATGTTTGCACAGTGACCTGATAATTAATATAATTATCCAATGACTTCCAGACCCTAACCAAAGTGCAGAATGACCATAAAAAATGACAGAATTGCCCCTGAAGGGTATAAATGTTGTATTTTGACCAGAAAATGACTATTTTGCCCCCAAGGACTTTTATATCACCATTTGAATATGGTAAAGGTCCCATTATGCCCTTATGAACTCTAAAACCGTTAGAAGGACGTGGTATGACTACAAAGCCTCCAGACCTCATTTAATTTATGGAATGACTCTAGTAAATGACAGTTTTACCCTTAGTGGACCTTAAATCATTAAATTAATATGAAATGACCATAATACCCCTGTGTCACATCGGGTGTAGGTAAGGATCCAGTTAGCGATCCGGACCCCCGGGTTTGGGTCGTTACAGATTTGGTATCAGAGTAATGGTTTGGAAACTATTAGGACGATGGGTAGAGGCCAACCTAGGGTTGTTTAGGAAGTCATTTGCATTATTTATGTGATTATTTGTTAAAGTGTTTTGCTATGTGAAAAAACATGCTTAACTTGTTTACTTGCTTATGTGCTTATGTGCTTATATGCTTATGTTGATGTACTTATTGCATAGTCTTGCATGCTAAGTGTTAGAACAGTATCATTTTGTGTTGAGTCATTCACAGTTGAGCCTTAGCTTCATTGTTGTTGAACCATTTTCTCATTTTATAGTATGATGCCACCACGAAAGGAACCAAGGGGAGTTGGCCCTAGGCCAACAAGGGGTGACGTTGGTGAAAGCTCTAGCTCCAATCCTGCAGAGCAAGTTGAGGAGGACATACTTCTTAGGGACTTGGTTTCCCTTAGAAGTGTGTCCACACGAAGGGATAATGTTGAGGTACCCATTGAAAAGGGTGAAAGTTCAGCTGAGTTAACACTAAACCGCTTATTGTAGAGCACCTTGAGGGCTATAATTGTTACTCTTCCGCAACTAGTACCATAACCGATGGTTCAGGTAGAGGAGACGCCAGCACAGAAGCATCTCAAGTTGATTACAGGGTTTTCTAAGTTGATGCCAGTAATGTTTGAGGGTGATGCAGATCCAATGGCAGCGGATGACTACATGGACCAAGTAAAACCCATTTGACTTCTATGGATGTGACAGATGATCACTTAAAAATCATCCTAGCCATTTACAAGTTTTCAAAGGATGCTAAGCTTTGGTGGAAGTCAATCACTTATTAGCATGAGGTTGAAGAGATGAGTTGGGAGATGTTCAAGGAGCTGTTCTACGAGAAATATTTTCCGGTTACCAAGAGATGGGAGCTAAAGGAATAGTTTAATGGCCTCATCCAAGGCAATATGTCAGTGACGGAATATGAAAACAAGTTCACATCTCTTTCTCGCTTTGCCCTAGAGATAGTGAAAAGTGAGGTTGACAAGACAAGGAAGTTTGTTTTGGGCCTTCATTACCAAATGAGGTCGTTGGTCACAACTCAGTATTTCAAAGTTTATGCAAAGGCAGTTGAAAAGGGCATTAATGTTAGAAGCGGAAACAAATGACAGAAATGAAGGAAATGAATAGTGGAAGCAAAAGAGAAATGCAGGATCATCTTTAGAGGGGCCGTCATGGAAGAAAAATAAGGGTGGTCCATCTTAGTCTCAGGGACAACAGTTTGCACGATCCGCTCCTACTACCCCTATGCTAGCAGGGTCTGCTAGGAGTGGTGTTGTCTGCTATCATTACTATCAGCCAGGTCACGTACTATAAGGCAGAGTGTCCCCAGACATTGGTTAATACTGGAGCTTGCTTTGGTTATGGCCAGCAAGCCATAGGGTGAAGGACTATCCGAATTGGGGAGCAGGCACAGGTAATGGCAGAGGGTCACAACAGAGGCCGTCACAGTCGACTACAGCTCAGTCAAGTTTCAGGCCACTGCCACTACCACAGCCTGCCATGTCTTCACAGGGTTCACGGCCAGCTAGGAGGGATACTCCTACTATGTCAGTACAGTAGTCAGGTGTCTAGGTTGGCAGTTCATAGGCACAGGCACCGCAGGGACATGTCTTTGTACTGGCACAGGCTAATACATCTTTTGGTCCATCAGTTCTCGGAGGTATCTTTCCAGTATTTGGTTCTTGGGCCCGTGTTTTGTTTGACTCTGGTGTATCTCATTCATTCATATCATCATCATTTACACTTGCATCGGGGTTAGAGGTCAGTTTCATGGATTGGACGTTGTGTGTTGACACACCAGTTGGGGTTTCAGTGTCTTTGAGCAGAGTTGTGAGAGATTGTTCCATTGTGATAGCTGGACAAATTTTGTGTTTGATCTCATCCTCTTTGAGATAACTAACTTTGATATCATTCTCGGGATGGATTGGTTAGCTTCGTTTCGTGCT
Source organism: Cornus florida (assembly GCF_030987335.1). Classification (NCBI taxonomy): domain Eukaryota; kingdom Viridiplantae; phylum Streptophyta; class Magnoliopsida; order Cornales; family Cornaceae; genus Cornus; species Cornus florida. The sequence continues at coordinate 92,149,845 of NW_026775581.1, forward strand.
ACGATCGATTGTTTCAGAGGCAGGATCACCGTTTGTACTCCCGAGGGTGATTGTTTCATCTTCTTGGGAGATCGGAGTGATTCACAGACTTCATCATTTTATGGAATTCGTGGATGAGGTTATGGTGATTTCTTCTTAGCTAGTCTTTTAGCCAAAGAAGATGGGGTCGTAGAAGAGGTTTATCCAGCAGTTGTTCGAGGCTTCTTGGATATTTTTCTGGAGGACTTGACAGAGTTGCCTCCACATAGAGAGGTTGAGTTTACTATTGATTTGATGCCCAATATCACGTCAATTTCTATGGCACTGTATCGTATGACACCTATTGAATTGGAAGAATTGAAAAAACAACTTGATGATTTAAAGATGAAATGTTTTATTCGATCGAGTGTGTCACCGTGGGGCGCACCGGTCTTATTTGCTAAGAAGAAAAATAGTTCTTTGAGGTTGTGATTAATTACCGGAAGTTGAATCATGCCACCATCAGGAACAAGTATCATTTACCAATGATAAATGATTTATTTGACCAGTTGAAGGGAGTTAGTTGTTTTTCAAAGACTGACTTGAGGTCAAGTTATTATCAGTTATGGGTTAGGGATGAGGATATCCCAAAGACAGAGTTCTATACACGGTATGGACATTACGAGTTTTTTGTTATGCCCTTTGGCTTGACTAATGCACCAGTGGCATTTATGGACTTAATGAATCGCGTCTTTCACGATTACTTGGACCAATTTGTGGTAGTTTTTGGGGATGACATTCTTGTATATTCACAATCTCGGGAGGAGCACGAGATCCATTTGAGTATTCTAGAGCCACGGGTGAATAAGTCCGAGCACAGATCTGAGGGATACCATACAATTAATATGTAATTGAACACAGAATACAAAATGAAATAATAAATAATTAATAAAGCTAGAAAGATATCTAAACTAAAATCCTTAAAATTAAATGATATAAAATCCAATAAACCAAATCCTCCATAAATATCCTTCAATCATTAAACAACTCGGGAATCCATCTCTGGTGGACCCCTAATAAAAACCCAAACTGGAATGTAAACTACTAGAATAAAATCCAAAGGTAAAACAGAAATATAAGAAGCAGTCTTACATAATCAAAAGAATGAGTGACTGTCTCTGCTCAACTCGATCATGCTCTAACACTGGAACCACCTGATACCTGAAAAATAAGAGTGGGTCAGGCCCACGCGCAAGTTCTATACTATTACAATCCAAGCAGAAACCCGATACACATGTACATCCTAAACAATTCAACAATAACTATATAGTCCGTATATATATATATATATATATATATATATATGTCCACAGTAAAGGACTCTCACTGGATTACAGGCCGGTCTCAACCTGACTAGTAGGCTACATGCAAAATGCACTTGAAGTGGGCAAGAGTACCTATACCTAATAGGGTACACCTCCAACTATCATAGCCAGCTATGCATCCCAATGCATATACGCTCTCTAACCGTCGATCTTGAGACTCATGCTCATATCAAGGTACCATAATTTTACATATTTAAAATCCATCCAGAAACCATATCAGTGCTGCTTAACTATTCGTTGTCTTGACACGATAAATCAATAGGACTTAACTTAATATTTAATCCTCTCCTTAATCCTAGAGTAGGTAGGACTTAGCGTTTTTGAGCTAATCCCCTTAGTATACCACCGTCCCATACCGATGCATATAATCCATCAATCCAGTAGTTGATAACACGGATGATAATATAAATATCAATATCAACCAATCCATAACAAGAATATATAATTAACGTGCTTGTTCTATACTACTGATACATGATCCTCCAACAATTTAAAACGCAGAGAGTAAGTGTAGTCATCCCTTAGACCGCGATAAGCATAATAAAAATAATATCAGAGTTAACATGCTTACTTGAAACTACACCACAATATCCACTAAGTTGATAATAGACAATAATTTGTAAACATCAACTAATTTCCTATTAAGCATAACAAAAATTATATAAATTGACATGTTTATTTTTATACCACTGTGACCTGATTTAAACATAAAATCCCTAGGTCAATTGCTAAATTAAAAATAAGCAACTTGAATCATCCGCATCAAAGCCAACATGCAAACTTTCTTAAGAGTTTCATATTGTTCCATATATTAACCTCCTATGGTATGTTATGTATTTCCATACCCTTTGAAGTTTTAATAAGGTTCTAAACATCACTGAAAACCCCTAGTTTAGCCCTCAGTTGAACCTGGAAATTCAATAATCCAAGCACAGTAGCCAAACAATCGTAGAAAACCAAAAAAAATAAAAAATTGACGAAAGAGCCGGCTCCTTCAAAGAGGGAGCCGCCTCCAAACATCATGGAGCTAGCTCCCTCTTTGAGAGAGCTGCCTCCAAGCCCCATAGAGCTGCCTCCAAACATCATGGAGCCTGCTCTTTGCTTAGGGGAGCCTGCTCCCTTCAAAAGGGAGCCTGCTCTTCCCCTGCTTCATCGTCTTCTTCAACTCCGGCGGTGTCCGGCTACTCTGTTCCTCCAATCCAAGTTTCCCACTGGTTAATACTAAGCCCCAGTGTGTTCAAGAATTATTTAAATTCATTATTCATTATTCAACATTAATTAGAACAAGAATTATGCAAGACAGTTTAAAACAACCAAAATACCAATTCATAAACACATACTGTTTTTAATCGAATAACATGCAAACCAGATTAATTTAATTATTATTTCTTCCTGGAATTGTATTATGCATGTAAAGAACACAGGTCAAAGGGAGTGAGATAGTTATAAAACTTGCCTATGAGATTTTGGTTCAAAATCTCAGCGTCGTCTTCCTAAAGTTTCCGGCAATCTTTATGTTTTCTCTCTCTATTTTCTCCCAGACTTCGTATACGTGAATAGGATTTCCTTACCCTTGGCAGACATATAATGTTATATTTATAGGCTACACTTAAACCTAATTCTAGTTATATTAAGAGACCAAAAACTCAACTAATTATAACTAGTCGGCCGCCCATGATTTCATAAAAGAATCTAAAACCCTAAACCATTATATGACATATACTTCAGTTTTTTTAAACTAAATCCACCTAAGCATAAATATAAATAAAACAAATAAATTAAATAAGCAATTAAATAAACAAACGCAGTTAACTAATTAATGAAATTAAATAAACAATTCATCAATTAATTTAAATAAATAAACAATTAAACCATTACTATAAATAAACAAGTAAACAATTAATTCAAATAAATAAACAATTAACAATTAAGTAAATAGGCAAATAAAAATGCAATAAAATCATTAATTAAATACCGAGACTATCCTTTTAAAATTAAGGGTATTATATATTGTATTGCAGATTTTGCGGGAGTACTGTTTGTACGCCAATGATGAAAAGTGTGAGTTTTGGCTACAGGAGGTGAAATTTTTGTGACACGTTGTCTCGGAAAGCGGAGTATCAGTGGATCCATTAAAGATAAAAACGGTTTTAAATCGGGAGCCTCCCAAGAATGTTTTTGAGATCCGGAGTTTTATGGCCTAGCGGGTTATTATCGTTGGTTTGTGAAGGATTTTTCCCGTTTAACAGCACCTATGACTCGCTTAACCCGGAAGGGGATCAAGTTTACATGGAATGAAGCATGTGAGTCTTCCTTTCAGGAGTTGAAGACAAGGTTGACTACGGCTCCAATGTTGGTGATACCCGAGCGTGGCTTGGGTTATGTGACCTATTAGGATGCTTCACGTGATGGTCTGGGTCGTGTACTGATGTATGATGGTCGAATAGTGGCTTATGGGTTTCGACAGTTGAAGACTCATGAGTTCAACTACCCTACTCATGATCTGGAATTGGCGGCAGTTGTGTTTACCTTGAAGTGTTAGAGACACTATTTGTATGGTGAGAGATTCGAAGTGTTCTCGGATCACAAGAGCCTCAAGTACCTTTTTTCCCAAAAGGACTTGAACAACATACAGAGGCGCTAGGTTGAATTCTTGGAGGACTATAATTTTGATTTGCAGTATCATCCAGGCAAGGCAAATGTGGTAGCTGATGCCTTAAGCAGAAAATCTCGTGGGACTTTGGTTGGCTTAGCCATTCGAAAGTGGAAGATGCTTGAGGATATGGCAGAGATGGGATTGTTTTGCTCTGATGATGATGATGGCAGTGAGTTGGCATTCTTGTTTAGTCTAATGGCTCAACCTACTCTTATCGTATGAGTAATTGAGTCATAGAGACAGGATTCGGATTTGGATGCCATTTACACTTTGATCTCCGACAGTGAGAAAGTAAAGGATTGGACTTTGCATGCAGATGGAGATCTGCGGTTTAAGGATTTATTAGTTTTTCCCACAGTTTTGAGGACGTTCTATGGGAGTTTCACACTTCTCGCTTTGCAGTTCATCCAGGTGGTACCAAGATGTATCACAATTTAAGACGTCAGTATTAGTAGAATAGAATAAAAAAGGATGTTGCATAGTTTTTGGCTATATGTCTTATTTGTCAACAGGTGAAGGCTGAGCATCAAAGATCAGCTGGTTTGTTGCAGCCATTGCCAGTAACGCAGTGGAAATGGGAACAGATTGCCATGGATTTTGTGATAGGTCTTCTTAGGTCACGGAGGGGAAATGAAGCTGTATGGGTCATTATTGATAGATTGACCAAGATGGCTCACTTTTTGCCTATCAAGGCAACAGATGACGCAGAAACACTTAGCGCTCTGTATATGAAAGAGATTGTAAGGTTGCACGGAGTTTTAATGGCTATTGTTTCAGATAGGAATGCCAAGTTCATTTCGAAGTTTTGGGAGTTCATCGTTGCACCTTAGTACGACATTCCATCTACAGACGGACGGCCAGTCGGAGCGTACCATCTAGATCTTGGAGGATATGCTTCAGGCCTGTGTACTTGATTTGGGAGGTAGTTGGGAGGATCACTTTCCATTAATTGAGTTTGCCTACTACAACAGTTATCACGTGAGCATTGAGATGGCTCCATTTGAAGTGTTGTATGGCAGACTATGTAGGTCTCCAGTTTATTGAATTGAGGTGGGCGAGACAGCCGCCTTAGGACCCGACATTGTACTCGAGACTACTGAGAAGATTAAGCTGATCAGGCAGAGATTGTTTACAGCTCAGAGCCGACAAAAGAGTTATGCGGATAAGGAGAGACGACCGTTGTCTTTTGAGGTGGGAGACCACGTTTTTCTATGGGTTTTTCCACGGAAAAGGTTGATGAGATTCGAGAAAAGTGGCAAGTTGTCGCCACAATTTATTGGGCAGTTTGAGATCTTGGACCACGTAGGAGAGGTTGTCTACAGACTTGCATTACCACTATGGATGGACAGAGTCCATAATGTTTTCCATGTATTGATGCTATGGAAGTATGAGCCAGATCCGTCTCACATTTTTGAGTTGGGTTGATGTGGATATTGATGAGGATGTTTCCTATAAAGAGGGACCAGTTCAGATCCTTGACACACGGCAGAAGGTGCTAAGGGACAAGACAATACCATTAGTGAAAGTTCTTTAGAGACATCACGGAGTTGAGGAAGCTACATGGGAGCTCGAACATGAGGTTCGCTCCAAGTATCTAGCAGTGTTTTCTCCCCCAGGTATGGTTTAATTTCGAAGATGAAATCCTTTTAAGTTGGGGAGATTGTAATGTCCCGGTTTTTTTCAAATTTTTTGACATTTATTTTCTGTGCATCGTTTTGCATGTTGTGTGGGTCCCGGTTTTATTTTTCCATTACCATGCATTTTTCTATTTGTGAGTTAATGTATTAATTATGTATATGTATATATATATGTGTGTGTCATGTGGGTGGAGATGGATATTATGTGGCATGGTGTAGTTTTAGTGAGTTTTGAAGGGCATTTATGGTATTGGTGTGAGGTGGACTTTTGACTCATTTTTAACCACTCAATATGGATGAAGGATGGCTAAACAAAGACCACCACCTCACTTCCTCTTCCTTCCATTTTCGTCTCTCCCTCTCTCCTCTATTGCATTTTCTCTCTCTAAAATCTCAAGTTTCTCTTTATGATTGAGCTAGTTAAGGGAAGATCTAGGTGGGGTGCAAAAAAGGAAAGGTTGTTCTACTTTTCAAGGTCTATATTTCTCTACCGGTCTTGCATGTATTTAGGGATTTTCGAGCTTGGGAGCTAGGGGCTTTGGGTTGTATCTTTAAGGTATAGATGTTTAAAGTACCATGCTTTATTTCTTGTTGAGTTTCTTTTCTTGATTCCATGTTTTACTTGCTCTAAATGTTAAATTTTAAGTTGAATTGGTGTTGTATGTTGAATAGAAAAAGCATGTCTAAATGTGATGTTGATTATATGTGTAATTTGGTAGCATGTGATCTGAAAATTGGTAAGTTTACTAGACCATTCATCTACTCGGTTAGGAGATTTCTCCTAACCGGTTAGATGAACTGATTTTTGCATAGTGACTAGATAATTCAATATAATTACCCAATGATCCGCAGACTCTAACCAAAGTACAGAATGACCCTAGAAAATGACAGAATTACCCTTGAAGGGTATGCATGTTGTATTTTGACCAGAAAATGACTATTTTGCCCCCAAGAACTTTTATATCACCATTTGAATACGATAAAGGTTTATTTTACCCTTTTTGGTTTAATATTATTATTTGACCATGCAAAAAGACCATTATGCCCCTATAAACTCTAGGACCATTAGAAGGACGTGGTATGACTACAAGGCCTCCAGGCCTCATTTAATTCATGGAATAACTCTAGTAAATTACAATTTTACCCTTAGTGGACCTTAAATCATTAAATTAATGTGGAATGACCATAGTACCCCCTGTGTCACCTCGGGCCTGGGTAAGGACCCGGTTAGCGATCCGGACCCCCGGGTTTGGGTTGTTACACAAAGTGGACAAACCGATTGACCCGTTGTGGCCCAAAAATTTGGGGAGGCCACTAGAAGTTTCGGACAATTGAAACAGTCATTTCGGTCGGCTGAAATGACCCTCGAGCTGGAGACCTGATTCTAAATTTGCTGTAATTGTGAAAGTAAAGAAAGGCTTTGGTAGGAACCTTGAAACTGACCTAAAACTTTTCCCAACATAATGCAAAATAATGTACTACGTTCCATGGTTACATTCATCACAAATTGATACAATGCAACTTCATTTCCCATTCATTTCATATGAAAACATTGTCATTACGCCTAATCCAATTTACATCAAAATAATGTCAAGGTTTGTAGTTATATTACAAGGCCATGCTTTACAGCTTGATACTTTTACAAAAGAAAGGCTCAATATACAAAAGATTACAAAACACCTTTCTAATCCCTTCATGCTTGTGGTGGATTGTCATCCTCCACCTCCTTCCCGTGACCTGAAAAATATTAATATAAGGGGTGCGCAAATTGCTCAGTAGGTGGTGCCTAAGACACACCTCTTGTGACCCTGTGAATTTAAACAATGAATAGAAATAAGAGAAATGGGATCATGCTATGCCGGGGAAAAACTTAGCAACAAAATCATCAACCACGTATCAAAGTCGTAATGAAATATGCTATGCAATGGGATGCAATGACATGCAATGTCGCTTCCTGTTTTCCAAAAACATTTCCGTCATCATTTCCAAACCGTTAGTGAAACCGTCCCATGGCAACTCCATGGCGGCACAAGAGGAGGATTGGCTAACTGTCCTTGACCCATGGTAACTCTATGGCGTCATTTGGGGCCCAAGTAACTCAACCACGCAAAGGCAATCTCCCTAGTCCCCTCTAGGTCGCAACAACGCCACGGACCCTAGGCAACTCCTAGGCGCTCGGGTTTTCGCAAAACCTTTGTCTAAACTTTTTTCCAAAAATCCTTTTTTTCTATTTCAAATTAATTTTTCCCATTTTCCTTACCCAATGTCATGCATGAATGCATCATGCTTCTCTAATGATATGTCAGGAAATTTTTTTATATAATACAAGTCAACAACCACCATACACAAGACTTAGAGGAAATCTCAAAAGAAAAGTAATCCACATGCTTCATATTATAAAATCTAGCAAATTAAACACAATAGGCATTGAAATTTACCACTTAAGCATGATTTCTCATACAGCATCAATTAACACACATAATCATATACTTCATATACACAGTTACGTCATTTTAAAGTAAAATCAACACAATTTAGCATGCTAGGCAACAAATAATAAGGAATTAACTCACAAAAGTCCAAGAATGTATGGATTAGAGACCTCTACCTCACTTAGATGCAAAAACCCCCAAAAATTGTCAAAATTTCAAAAATCAAAGGTTTACCAAACAAGGAATTGCTTCTATCAAAATGAAGGCCTCGACGAGTTTTCCAATTTGCCACAAACGGCAACAACAAACTCACAAAATTGAGAGAGTAATCAAAGCTTGAATTTGCTTGAAAAGAAAAACAAAAAAGAGATAAGAGAATGAGAGAGAGAGAGTGCCGGGGAGAGAGAAGAAAAGTGAGGCCAAGAATTAGCTTCTTGGTTATTAAAATCAAAAGTAAGCGGTGGTGGGTCCCATGTAACGACCTGAACGCAGGGGTCCGAATCGTTAACTGGGTCCTTACTAGAACCCGAGGTCTACTAGGTCATACTGTCAATTTCCTGTGTCCTTATCTGTCATACAAGTTAATCCAGGTCCCTAAAACATTCCAAGATATAACCTTACACTGAGGGTTAGATGATATAGGTCCAAAAGGGAGAATCAGCCAACTGATGGCCCTTGATCAGCCTGCTGACAGTGCAGGATTGGCCGGCTGAAACGGTTTCAAAATCTGTATGCTCTCGGGACTTTCCAAAGTGGCCTGTCGGTCAGCTAATGGAGGGGGTTCGATTGGCCGAACCTGGGTTTTGGTCGGCTGATGGTGAGGATCAGCCAGCCGAAACATGGTTTTTCACAGTCCAACTCCCTAGGATGATTCCTGACTATGCACATTTCAAGCCTAACTTATGTTAAACCTGTTATAAAATGAAGTTTCGAATTCACGGCAACAAAGCACGACATTAATCAATTGAAAGGTATTCAATAATTGTTTAAATTACACCTCATTCCCCATTCATCATGAAATAATTACATAGTTTCATTTGTATCTAAATACCAATAAAAGTTATAGTTTACAATACATGGCCATGCTTGCAAAAGGAATACACTTCACTATGGTTTTGGGACTTTACAAAAGTATGATAATTATACAAGAGGTGGCAAAAATAGGTTCCTAGTCCTTCTCACGCTTGTGAAGGGTTAGCGTCCACTACTTCCTTCCCAAGTCCTGAAAAATGTATAATAAAACTGGGTGAGCGTAAAGCTCAGTAGGTGGTGCCTAAGACACACATCTTGTGGCCACGTGAATCCAAATAATGAATAGGGATAGAGGATAGGGGTCATACTATACCGGTAAAGAGTACACCATCAAATCTAATTTCAAAATAAATAATGTTGTGCCATGAAATGCGATGCCATGTATGCCGCACCCCTTTTCTAATTCACATCAATTCTTCACTTTTCAAACCGTTAACGTAACCCGTCCCTCGGTACCCCTTTGGCGACACGAGAGAATGATTGGCTACTGTCCCTGACCCTTGGTAAACCTGCGGCATTAGTTGGGGCCTAGATAGCTCAACCACGCTAGGGCGATCTCCCTAATTCCCTCTAGGCTACATTAATGCCATGGACCCTTGGTACCCCCTTGGCGTCCGGGTTTTCACAAAATCCTTTTCTCAAATATTTTTCCCAAAAACCCCTTTTTCATTCATTTCAAATCATTCCCCTTCATTCATGCCCAATGACATGCATGTATGCCTCATATTTTCAATACTATGGAAATAAGAGATTTTCATATAACACATTTAAGCATTCTTTACCAAAAATTTCAAGGAAAATCATACATGTTTACATATATCATTTCTAGCAAACTAACAATACAATAGACATAGAAAATCAACACTTAGGCATGCTTTTCATACGAATCAACTAATACATATGATCATGAACTTTATACACCACAATAAAATCATTTTAGGTGTAATTAATATCAATTAAATATGTTAGCAACAACTAACAAGAAATTAACTCACAAAGGAACAAGAAAATATGAATTAGAGACCCTTACCTCAAGACAAGCAAAAACCCCCAAATTTGCCCTAGATCTCGAATTCCCTAGAGTGCACCAAACAAGGAATTGGTCCGATCAACTTGTAGATCTCGTTGTGATCTTTAATTTGCCACAAATAGCTCCCAAAAATACCAAGGATTGAGGGAGAGATCAAGGTTCAAAGTCTTGAAGTAAAAAGAAAAAGAAAAAGAAAGTTTGAGAGGAAGAGAGAGAGACCAGCGGGAGAGGAAGAAAGATAGAGACCAAAAATGTGGTCTCATGACCACTTAAAGTGGTAGTGGGACCCACCTAAAAAAAAAAAATTTATTTCCCTTTAATTTTATTTTCTTTTTACACCACACACATATATATTTATACACATTTAATTCATAATCATTTAAAATACATTAAATAAAATAGATATGATGCAAATAGACCCAATTAAAATCATTGTATGCAACAATTCTGGTAGCGGGTCCCACACGGGACCGTCCGGCCCGAAAAATGAAAAAATGCAAAAATGATCACCTTTATATTTCAAAGAGTTCCGAACTCAATGAAATGCTCTAAACAACTCTCAAACACAATCGGCACACTCCGCAGTGTCCGATACACAAAACGACAAAAGACGAAAATGCCCTTGCAACGATAAAAATTCTGAAAAAATGAAAAATGTCAAAAAATGGAAACATCACAATCTCCCCAACTTAAAAGGATTTCGTCCCCGAAATCAAGCCATACTTGGGGAAGAAAACAACGTTGGATACTTGGAGCGAACCTCCTGCTCAAGCTTCCAATTAGCTTCTTCAACTCTGTGGTATCTCCAAAGAACCTTCACCACCGGTATCGTCTTGTCTCTTAACAACTTCTTCCATGTGTTAAGGATCTGAACTGGTCCCTCTTTGTAGGAGACATCCTCATTAATGTCCATATCAACCCAACTCAAAATATGAGACGGATCCATCTCATACTTCCGTAGCATTTACACATAAAAAACATTGTGAACTCTGTCCATCTGTGGTGGCAAAACAAGTCTGTAGGCAACCTCTCCTACTTAGTGCAAGATCTTAAATGGTCTAATGAATCGTGGCAACAACTTGCCACTTTTCTCGAATCTTATCAATTCCTTTCGTGAAGAAACACGTAGAAAAATATGGTGTCCCACCTCAAAAGATAGCGGTCGTCTCCGACTATCTGCATAGCTCTTTTATCGGCTCTGAGCTGTAAGCAATCTCTGCCGAATTAACTTAATCTTCTCAGTAGTCTCGAGTATTATGTCGGGTCCTAAGGCGGCTGTCTCGCCCACCTCAGTCCAACAGACTGGAGACCTATAAGGTCTGCCATACAACGCCTCAAATGGAGCCATCTCAATACTTGCCTGATAACTGTTGTTGTAGGCAAACTCAATAAGCAGTAGATGATCTTCCCAACTACTACCTAAATCGAGCACCCAAGCCCCAAGCTCCAAAATCTGAATGGTACATTCTGACTGGATGTTCGTCTGTGGATAGAATGCCGTACTAAGGTGCAACTCGAGCCAAATGCTGCTTGAAGTCATTCCCAGAACTTTGAAGTGAACTTGGCATCCCTGTCCAAAACAATGGTTACCGGAACTCCATGCAACCTCACAATCTCTTTCACATACAGTTCACCAAGTGTTTCTGCATCATCTATTGCTTTAATAGGCAAAAGGTGAGCCATCTTGGTCAGTTTATCAATGATGATCCATACGGCTTCATTGCACCTCCGGGACTTAGGAAGACCTGTCACAAAATCCATAGCAATCTGTTCCCATTTTCACTGTGGCACAGGCAATGGTTGCAATAAACCGGCTGGTCTTTGATGTTTGGCCTTCACCTGTTGACAGGTAAGGCACTTAGCCACAAACTATGTAACATCTTTCTTCATCTCGTTCCACCAATACTGGCGACTCAAATTGTGATACATTTTAGTATACCTAGATGAACTGCGAAGCGGGAAGTGTAAAACTCCCATAGAATATGCTCACGACAAACTGTAGGGACAACTAACAAATCTTTGTATCATAAACCTCCTTCTGCATGTAGTGTCCAGTCCTTCACTGTCTCATCACTGGAGATCAAGGTGTGAATGGCATCCAAATTCGGATCCTGTCTCTATGACTCAATCACTCGTTCGACAAGAGTAGGCTGAGCCACGAGACTAAACAAGAATGCCGACTCATTGCTATCATCATCATAACAACACAATCCCATCTCTGCCAGGTCTTCAAGCATTTTCCATTTTCAAATACCCAAACCGGCCAAAGTTCTATGAGATTTCCGGCTTTAAGGCATCAGCTACCACATTTGCCTTGCCCGGATGATACTGAGAGACAAAGTTATAATCTTCTAAGAATTTGGCCTATCACTTCTGTCTGTTGTTCAAGTCCTTTTGGGAGAAAAGGTACTTGAGACTTTTGTGATCCGAGAACACCTCGAATCTCTCACCATACAAGTAGTGTCTTCAATACTTCAAAGCAAACACAATTGCCGCTAATTCCAAATTATTAGTAGGGTAGTTGTACTCATGAGTCTTCAACTGTCGAGATCCATAAGCCACTACTCTACCATCCTGCATTAGTACACATCCTAAACTATCACGTGAAGCATCACAATAGATTACATAACCCAAGCCATGCTCGGGTATCGCCAACACTGGAGCCGTAGTCAACCTTGTCTTCAATTCCTGAAATGATGACTCACAGGCTTCATTCTACACAAACTTGATCCCCTTCCGGGTCAAGCGAGTCATAGGCGCTGCCAAATGGGAGAAATCTTTCACAAATCTCCGATAGTAATCGGTTAGGCCAAGAAAACTCCAGATCTCAAAAACATTCTTGGGCCGCTTCAATATTTGATGGATCCACTAACACTTCACCCTCCGAGACAACATGTCACAAAAATTTCACCTCTCGTAGCCAAAACTCACACTTCTCATTTTTGGCATACAATCGGTGCTTCTACAAAATCTGCAATATAATACTCAAATGGACCTCGTGCTCCTCCCGAGTCCGTGAGTACTGATGAACGCTGAAAAGTGCGTATTTAAACCCCTTAAGCTTTGGTATTCTAAGACCTTTATCTATCTTACTTTCCCGTTTTAGACTAATTTCGTGTTATTGCCCTTTTTAGGTGCTTATCCCCAAAATAAGTTAATTCAGCCAAATAAAAGCTTAAAAGAAGCAATCTCAAGTTGAATGGAAGAAAAGAGCAAAGTGGAAGCAGAATGAAGTAAAGTGTGGAAAATCAACAAGTTTGATCGATCTCAACATCACTTTGATCGATCGAAGCAACATTGATCTGGACATTTCAAGATGGATCCAAGCTTTTGTCCTTATCCAAAAGATCTCATCATCTTCGATCGATCCAACCTTTTTTTGATCAATCGAAAATATTCGATCTTATTCTTACCTACCACCTCACCTACCACTTTTGTCTCTTTCTTAAAATATCCCAAAATATCTCAGAGATTTGTCTTTATTCAAAAAGGCGCCGCCAAGGATGATCAATCTCTGTAGTATTCAATAGATCTCAGCAATGTTCGATCGATCTCAAAATAGTTCGATCGATCGAACCTCCTCAAGTCGACAAAAAAAAAAAAAAAAAAAAAAACCCAGCTCATTAAAAGTTGGCTCATGGTGCAATCAATTCAAGGACCATAGTGCACGAATCCAGATCATTGGGTGTGACACTTGAGCCTCCTATATAAGGATTTTGAGCCTCTTTTACATATATATCATCATAGATCATTATAACTGAGACGAGACAATATCATATCATATCTTATTCTTAGAGAGGAAGAAAATAGAGGAGGAGAGGCTAGAGACTAGAGAGAGCTTTTACACATCTTTGGGAGTTCTTCCATTCTTTTAGGGTTTCCATTCAGAAGGAGGTTATTTTCTACCATGGAGATAGCCCTTGAAGGTTGGATGACTACTTCAATGAGTGGCTAAACATCTTCTTGGGGCTAGAGTTAGCCCTAAGCATGCCTTCTAGATTCTAATGCTTTGTATTTTCAAAGGATTTGTGTTGTAATATCTTCTTGACATTTATTTTATATATGAATCTTGTTTATTCAATTATTTGTGTGGTTTAATACTTCCAATTGATCATTTCATTCTATCCATATGTCTATGTATGCTTGAATAGATGTTCATGTGTTTATCTCTAGTTTTTGTGTTATTGATGTATGTCTATGTGTGTTGATACTATGGATCTACAGATTGTCAAGGCATTGTGCTGACTAGAATACTATTGTGGTTTATTTGATGGTTCATACTCATGTCTTGATGGGTTGTGCCTCTCCCTTAGTTTCTTTAGTTTAATTTTCATGCCCTTAGCTTAGTTGTAGTGTAGATACCTTAGTTATTAGATGGGAGGACAATCCATACTTGTTGTTTGATGTTCCATGCTTATGAATGCAAGTAGTTTTATTCTCTAACCATGTGATGTGTTTGAATTGTGAGCGTAAAGGAAGGATTAATGGCTTAATTTGATGTATTGTGCTATTCACTAGATTGCTTAGACAATATATGCTTGATTAGTCATCCATACTTGTTGAAGCAATCAATCACACACTTTCAAATTGCGACACATGTTTCCCCTTATTAATTATGCATTGAATGTCTAGAATGGTGATGTTTAGTGGTGATCTCTAGACCCCAAGACCTCACTCTCTTGGTTTCTCTAAATTTCATCTAAATTGTTTATGTTACATTAAACTTGTTTAGTTTAGCTTGTAGTTTAATAAACCAAACACACAATCTCTTGATCATTCAACCTACTAACCCTATACATTGTTTCTATAACTAGTGCACCCATAATCCCTTAGGACGATTCCTACTCACCCTAGCTATTTTTTTAGTTAGAGGTAGTAGTGGCATTTATAGATTTAAAACTTGGCTACATTGCACTCACACACTCTTAGTGCACATATTTTAGACGTTGGTGCGATGACACACCAAGTTTTTGGCGCCGTTGCTGGGGATCCAAATTGGCAACGCCGTGTTTTGGAAACAAATAGGAATTAATACTCTTTTGATTGTGTCTTTACTTTATTTTCTTTCTCATTACTTATTGTGTTTGTTCATATTTGATTAGGTGAATTGAGCAAAGAAAGTTGAGCAAAGGAGAATTGAAAGCAAGGAAGACAAGTGAAGCTAAGCAAAAGCAAAAAGGAGCTAAAATCTAAAAAATTTGCAAAGCATAGCAAGGCTTGAAACTTAAAAATGAATTGAAGTTGCTTAAGGACCCTTTGTGAGATCTTTCTAACTCAATCTCTAGTTAAATTGTCGGCCCACGTGGTGGCAAGTTTTTTAATTCTTAGATAAATTGTGAGCCCACGTGGAGGTAATTTACTTTTCTTTGCATGTTGTTCAAGCATGGGAGTACGGGATCAATGTATGTGGAAAATATTTGTTGATTGATTTGTTGTGGGGGCGAAGTGATTGTTATTTGTTTAGCTAGTGTATGCATGGTCGTAGGTCATTAATTCCTACTCTTGTCCCTTCTAATTTGCATCTTGAATCGGTTGTTCGTAATCCTAGGGGAATAGGTAGTTCTCATCACTCCATTTTACCAATGGAGGAATTGAATGACGACCATGTGAAGGACTTTGGTCACATAGACCAACAAGGCATCCTCCACCCTAATGTACATCATGAAAATATTCAAGTACCATTAGGCATGCCTAGACCATTCATTCCACCACAACAACAAGGCCAAATTCCATTGGGAATGCCTCGGCCAATTTTTGCTCCACAACCTCCCATTATGCAAGGCAATCAAGGTGTCTGAGTAACACCGCTGGTTGTGAATCCTCCCACTGCTTTAGGAGACCATTATGTGCCTAATGAATATAATGCACCCACTTGCATTCAATTACCCCCATTTAGAGCACATCACTATGAGATTAAACTGCAAACCATTCAAATGCTTCCTAACTATCATGGACTTCCAAGTGAAGAACCTTACAAGCATTTGGATGAGTTTCTTGAAGTATGTTCCACCGTGAAATACACAGATATGCTGGAAGAGGTTTTAAGACTTAAACTTTTTTCTTTCACCCTTAAAGACAAGGCAAAATATTGGTTCAACAATCTTAGGCCTTTCTCGATAACTTTTTGGGCAGAAATGCAACAAGAGTTCTTGAAGAAGTACTATCCGGTTTCTAAGACCAATGCCATGAGAACTTTTATTCGTGAATTTTCTCAAGGGGATGGGAAAATGTTTCATGAGGTACGGGAAAGGTTTAATGACTTGTTTAGGAAGTGCCCTCATCATGACATACCTAAGTGGCAACTAGTCCAATATTTCTTTGAAAGTTTGTCGGATAATCACAAGGGTATAGTTAATGCATCTATGGGTGGTTCTTACCTTGACAAGCATGAAAATGATGTGTGGTAATTGTATGAAAGCATGAGTAAAAATTCAATGCATAGATCCTTATCTTCTAAAAATGGTAGAAATCTAGGTGGAAGGAAGAATGTTGGCTTATATCAAGTTGACAATTCCAATAACATAGCTGCCGAGATAAAATCCTTATCTCATAGGTTTGATCAATTTTTGACTAACCAAACTTCAGCGAATCAAGTATCTTCCTCCCCTAATCATGTTCATCATCGTGCATCTAATGAATCATGTATCACTTGTTCAAGTGTTTTACATTCTACTTCCAGTTGTCCCCATGGACATGTGCCAAGTGAAAACCATGAGCAAGTCAATACTTGTAATACCCCTAATTTTAAAAGGATAGTCTCGGTATTTATTTATTTATTTTTATTATATTTTTTTTAATTGTTTAATTGATTATTTGACTAATTGTTTATGTGTTTAATTGAATTAAGTATTACTTGATTAATTGGCTACTTATCTATGTGTTATTTGTACTTTGTCTAGGTGTTATTTGTATTATTTGTTTAATTAGATTGTGTGCTTAAATGATGTATTTGATTAATTGTAATTAATTGTAAATTAAATGATTAAATGTTTTATTTTATTTTATTTTATGGTTATGGTTAGTGGTATTGGGCTAACTAATTGGGTCCCATGAACTACTTGGATAGGAAGTTGGATGGGTATGGATAATTACCCATGGATAGTTGTATATGTATATATATAGATATATATGTATATACATATATATAAAAAGGAAAGAAATTTATTAATATTATAGTAACTTTAGTGTTAATAAATAATCTGATGTATATATTGTATATATTTATATAATAAGGATATACATATATTTTATACGTAACATGTCTTAAGTTACCTTTTTAATATTATGGTAACTTTAATATAAATAAATAATCTGATGTATATATTTTATTTATTTAATGAAGATACAGATAGATTATATACGTAACATATTTTAAGTTACTTTTTAATATTATGGTAACTTTAGTATAAATAAATAATCTGATGTATATATTTTATTTATTTAATGAGGATATAGATAGATTATATACGTAACATGTTTTAAGTTACCTTTTAATATTATGGTAACTTTAGTATTAATAAATAATCTGATGTATATATTTTATTTAATTAATAAGGATATACATAGATTATATACGTAACATATTTTAAGTTACCTTTTTAATATTTTCATTTTTTTTATTTTTCTTTATTAAGTTAACTTGGATTGGGAAAAGGAATAGGGTTATTATTTAGCCTATAAATACACAACTATAGGTTGAAAAAGGAGTGAAAATATATCACGTAATATATTCTAGAGAGAGAGAGTTAGAGAGAGAAGGAGAAAGAGGAAGGAATGAGGAAAAAAACCCTTTAGAGAGAAGATTAAGGAAAAAGAAGTTTAACTTTCAATCCGAAAGTTTAAGGCAAGTTCTTCTTCTATCTCTGTCCCTTTGATTCTACTTGCCTAGGAAATTTCAGGATTTATTAAACACATAAAATTAAATAATTATGCATGTTTAATTGGATTAGAACATAGGTTTTATGAATTTGGTTCATATATGTTCTTGTGTTATGAATTGATAAATGCATGATTTTGATTTGATTTCCGGTGTGAATTTTTACATGTTTAAATTATGTATATTTCATATATGTGGAATGATGGAACGTAGAAACATGCCTAGGATTCCTGAACATTAAATAGGAACTAGGTTTGGGTTTAAATAAATTTAAATAGACTCAATCATAATGATGCTTGCTATTTGAATGTTTTAAACAAACGAATGAATTTAATCTTTTAATATGTTTTAACAATTGAGATTAAATGTGTAGGATGAATTGGATATAGAGAATGCTTATTTGACGGTATAATAAAATATCATCATATGTATAAGAATCAGTTTATATAGGACATATGATATAGGAAGCTTAAATAAATAATAAGTCATTCCTATTTTGTGATAACTTGATATCATATTATCACAGTTATTTCTGGATTGTTTGATGTATTTCCTTAATCGTTACATTAATTGTTGGATTGTGTGGTTTAATGCACCGGTATGGGATGGTGGCATTCTAGGGACGGATTAACTTATCAGTTAAGTCCTACCTATTTTATATAAGGGAATGGATTAACTAAAATGTTAAGTCCTACTTATATTCAAGTCAGGTCAGCTGAACAAGTTAAATGACTTATAAAGGATTAATTTATTATATAAGGGAATGGATTAACTAAAATATTAAGTCCTACTTATATTCAAGTCAGGTCAGTTGAACAAGTTGAATGACTTATGGAGGATTAATTTATACTGAATAGGATGGTTACTAGATTATATATATATAAGTATGGTGCCATGATATGAGCTTGAGTCTCAGGATCAGTGATTAGGGTGCGTATATCGCCAGGGATGTGTAGCTAGAAATAGTGTAGTTGTGTACCCTGGTAGGTCTAGGTACTCATGCCCACTATATGTGCGTTTTGCATGTTGCCTACTATTCAGGTTGAGACAACCCTATAGTCTAGTGAGGTTTCTTTAGTGTGTGTATATATATATACGGACAATTAGTTACTATTGGATTGACTAGGATGTATACATGTATCGAATCTCTGGTTGGACTGTAGTAGAGTAGAACTTGTTTGTGGGCCTGACCCACCATTATTTTTCAGGTGTTCATCAGGAGTAGAGGTTGTTCGTGATGAGCGGGGATCAATCTACTTCATTCTTCTGATGTTACATAAGAGTTCCTTTATGATTCAGTTTCCTGATTTAGACAATTATTGCTGTCATTTGTTTAGTTTGGATTTTCTAGGGGTCCATACAATATGAATTCCCGAGTTGTATTTTGGAGGATCAATTGTATCAGAAGAGTTTATTAATTAAAGGAAATATATTATGAGGTTTATTATTAGATTATCATTTTAGTTTATTGTCAGCATTTTATTTATTCTTCTTTATTCTTTTGTACTCTGTGTTCGTTTATTGCCGATTTATTTTGGATATCCTCGGGTATTCGAGCGTGGGCCTAGCCAACCCGCATTCAGAAATTCGGGGGTATCACAATGCTACATTTGTCAACCGAGGGAATAATCCCTATGGCACTCATTACAATTCAAGTTAGAGGAACCATCCAAACTTCTCTTGGAAAAGCCAAGGGGAAGGCTCAAACCCTCCCCAAGGTGGTTTTTAAAACAAGTATGTTCCACCTCCAATGCAAGGCCAAGGTTCCCAAGGTTTTAGATCATCATCATTTCAATCGCATGGTAATCAATTTTCTAATTCTCATTTTCCTAACCAATCGTCATATTCTCCAGGAAATTCTAGGAGTCCTGCTTTTAAGGAAAAAGTGTTGACAACTTTAGGTACTCTAGAGGCGAACACTCAATTGCTTCATTCCCGTTCTCAATCCATAGCTAAGCTAGAAACCCAAGTTGGGTAAATAGCTAGTACTTTAAATGCACCACCAAAGCAACAATGTGTTGTGGAGACTCATTCCTCATCGGAAGGTCACACAATCAAACATGTCAATGCGGTGACAACCTTGAGAAGTGGGAGAATTGTCGACAACCAAGTGAGTATGTCCAATGAAGAGAGTGATAAACGGTTTGTATTCCCTTATAAGGAGGATAAGGGGTAAGCTTTTGGTATTTGCTTAGGCAAAAGAATGTTGCTTTTAAGCTATGGTTACAGATGGGTTTCAAGGGTGCATGATTGCCAACTAAACTACGAAATGAACTTTTGTGACATAATTTGGGAACTTGAGTTCAAAGGAGGCATTCTTCTCTGGAATGGAGGATGTTTTAAGTAGAAATTATATTTTGGTTGTTTTGTTGTATTGTGTATATCTATGTGTTTGATTTTGTTATTTTATGTTGCATTTTGTTGTTACGTATTTCATTTTTGTTAATTGGTTCAGGATTTGGAATAGGATTTAGTTGGGGCATAAGTATGTCAGCCAACTATTATTGTAATAACATGGAGTAATAACGCTATATGCGCTAGGATTGGTGGATATAGGGTCAAAGGATTGGGTAGAAATACAAACTTTTAGCCAATCTATTAGACCTGGATATGCATCATTATGTTATGCTACTTGGGAGGGGATAGTTCAACTACCCATGAGAGTCAAATAATCTATAATTATTAGTTGGATATGCTCTATGCTAGGTAGGGATTTGTTTTTACAACGCTATGAGAATGGTCGTTGTGAATGTCTTGGGGGATTCGTAGGGTTGTGGTAGGTAAATATCACTGTAATGCTGCTAGGGTTAAGATAGAGGATTTTGTGCTGGTAGGTACTTATTAGAATAACGCCGAGGGAGGATAGTGGACTGATGCAAGCTTTATCAGTCTATTCGTGATCTACGCATTATTTTACGAGGGTGTCATTTGGAGGGTTTGCTGGTGTTGCACTTGGAGGAGGAACCAAAGTTTCTACACTGTATAAATGTGGGAAATTTTTTAGGGGTATCTTTTGCAACAATTAGCTATTGCTCTGATATTGATGACTATATGGAGGATGGGAACGGTTTCATATTCAATTGAAACGAGACAAGGAGTTAACTGGAAACTTACCTATATTAGAGAATTAGGATGTGTCAAGGACAGGAAGGAGAGACTGAATGTCTGTATAAGGAAGTGGTGCACGGTGTGTGTGGAAAGTCATCGTGAATTGACTTTCGCTGAATGGAAGTGCTCGTTGATTTTATTATTGGTATGCTTATCACTAACCTGTAATGCATAGTTATAGTTGAGGGTTAACTTTTGAGGATGCTTCGATGTAAACAATGGGTGTAAGCAAAAGCTGGTGCTACTAGACCAGTTGGTACGTCCTGCAGACAAATGGGAATAAGGATACAAAGACTGAGTTTTACACCTTTTAGTTCTTTATTCATCCTAGTGCAAAACAAAATGCTTCATGGTATGAAGCAATTGTTTGGAGGATCGGCAAGGAGAGGGATGTGGTAATTTGGATACCATTTCTAATATGATCGAAATGGACCATTCGAGATTACGATACCCTTGTAGACATTTTCTATGTTCCATTGATAGACCCTTTTCACGGATTCGGATGAGGGGTTGTTAACTTTTACAAAGGGTCAAGATGTGGTTGGGATGTTGGTTCGTTTCTTTATTAAATCAGTTGAATTCTGGTTTATTGCGAACTGGTGGGTCATCAGTTTTTATAAATAGAGGGGATTACAAGGCGACTTAGATGCCTCAATGTGGTGATTCACATTTTGCGTTAAGTTCTGTTCGAAAAAAAGGAATAGGGAGGTGGATGCTCTCAACAACTGATCAGATATTCATATCTTGCGATTCATTGTTCAGTTCATAGTGGCTGTTTCGCTTCTATAATAATGACACAGGCTGTTATCACGAGAAATCAGGAAGTCAACTGCACCTTTCGGGGTTGATCTTCGTGGAGGTTTACCGTACTCAGTTAGAGCTTAAGGTACTGACGTGCGATCAGTAGTTTTGTTAGTGCTGTCAGAATGAATGCGATTTCACAATCGACACTTCTTCTCAATGCACTCGGATAGTTATCCGGAACATCAAGACATCAACTGTCAGTTCTAGGGATCAGGTTTGGGAAGAGACATGTATATTACTGTTTATACAAGTAACACTTGTTTGAAAAGAGGACGATGGATAACCGGAGCTTATTGGAGTTTTTTTTGCTACTACCTAAATCGAAATAGAAGTGGGAAACAGTTGATTTGGGGATATCTTCTATATTAGAAATAATGTGCGTTATTAAGGAAAGTCAGTTTTTATATATTATATTGCCGTTCATGAAGGGTGTTTCTCCATTTAGGCGGTAGCCTATAAATTCATGATTTACAACGTTAGGATGAGACGCATAGAAGTTTTACACATTTATGCTTTGTTCCAGGGAGGAATATGGATCTGTACCCTGTTAAAACAATTTGGGTAAGGATAGGAAGTTGCTCACTACAGCTTACGTGTTGCATAACTTTTATGTTTCTTTGATATAGAACTCATAAGTTTCCTTGGAGGATTTGAAATTCAGTGGAGCTCATGCATAGCGGCAGCATCCACAATGGAATGGAAATGACTTTTAACAAAAATAATTTAGAGTTTCGTGAATTCCGAGGACGGAATTCCGTTTGTTGGGGGGGGGGGGGGGGGGTGGGGAATGTATTACCCCTAGTTTTAAAAGAGTTATAATTACAATTTTAATATTTAGTTTATTGCTTTTATTATTTATTTTATTTGCTTTTGGTATTTACGTGGCTAGGTGTTTTTCTGAATTAAAGTAAGTGTTGGGTGAATTTAAATGTTTATGACTTAAATTGATTTGTTAATTGTTTTATTTTTATTTCATTTAATGGTTAATTGTATTTGACGTTGCCATATTTGGTTATTTGTTCTATTTAATTTAAGTTAATTTTTATTTTTCTGTAATTGAATTAAATTCATTTTAAATGGATTAAATGCTGTGTAATTTAAAGGATTTAAAGGAGTTTAACTTATTAATGAATTAAATTATAATGTTAAATTAGGATTGTAGTCTGGTATCTCACGCCGACTAGAATTAGGGTTTTGTTTCAATCGTGGAATATGATTTAGCTTAGGATTTCTTGGTGCTTATATATATATAATAGTGCGTCACCTTTGGGTTGGTTGCAAACACAGACCCTATTTACATTCAGAATTATAGAGAGAAAACTGAGAGGAATAGAGAAAGATTGTGAGAAACAAACAGAGCCACTTTGGTGAGGGTTTGGCCGTGGCTTGAAGGACGGACGTAGGAGAAGGGAAGATGGAGCAATAGGAGATTTAACAGTGAATTGGATCGCCGGAAAAACGTAGAACGACGGCAACAGAATTTTGAATCCAAAACTGTAAAGGCAAGTTCTTTCCTTTCTCTCTCCCGTTGCCTGTGTTCTGTGCATCCTTAGACTGTCTCTAGAGTTTTAATTGATCAATAATTAAATTATACATGTTTGTTATATGCTAAATTAGATGTCTATATGTGTGAAATTATTCTGTTAAAGTTCTTGTACCTCTAGTTTGCAGTTTGGAGTGGAAGCATGTTTAATCGGTTAAGGTTTTAAACACTGTAATTGAATTGATCTATTATGAACAAGTCATGGGGATTTTAATGGGATGTTATAAGACCTTAGGTTCAGTTTTAAAGAGGAATGGAATGGAACTGTAGTTGCAAGATTGTATTCAGTGTTTGATCGTAAAAGCGTGTTAAGACGATTGTTGTTTTTGTTGTTGTTTAAATTCCTACTGTTATAAAAAACTGATGGGATGCTACTGGGTGTTAATTAAACTCCTAAGATCAGTTTTAAAGACCAACAGAGTTTTAGGAATAGACCAGTAATGAAGAGGACGGACTGAAACAAAGTAGGAACGGACAGAAGCTCGCAAAGGGGGAAAGAGACGGCTCCATGGAGGGAGGAGACGGCTCCCCCATGAGTAGAGCCTGCTCTAGAGGAAGTAGAGTAGGCTTTACCTCTAAAAGAGGCGGCTTTAGGAAGGTTAGAGCATGCTCCACTTATTTGGAGAAGGCTCTGTGATCCTATTTGTGTTCTGGGGCTGTTTGTGTGTTGTTTAGTTCGATGGTGGTTTTTCTGAGCTGTGTTTGGGTTAGAGAGATGGATTTATATATTAATTCAAGAAATATTAAAGCCCTAGGATGCATTAATTTATTTATATGCTAAGGTTTTAAACCGTAGGAAAATCTAAGGCAAGACGCAGGCAGTTTACGGACTTAACGGACCGAAAGGACTTAATTGTGCAAACTGCGTCTAGAAATTAAAAAGAGTTGGAACATGGATTCCAAGCATTATATTATGCTATACTAGAGCCATTTTTAATAAATTAAGGTCTTTATACTCAGGGGTTTAATCGTGGGAAGGTATACAGCAGTGCAGGTTGTTAACCGATGAAAGAAGTTTAATTGTTTTTTTCAGTTTAGCAATTTAACGGAGTATGTATATATTTGTAACTCTTGTTGTGGTTGTATGCTAGGATCACTTAATTAACAAGTTTGGTCTATGCATATCCTGGATGTTAATTGTTGAAATACTAAATGCTTTTCTGCAATTCATGAATTTAAGCTTGGAATTTTAAATTGCTGTAATGTTAAGCATTACATTGCAATTATTTGGATTAGTGTCTGGACATTAATTATTGGACTTGTACTTTGGTTCTGCCAATCTAATTAGACGTTGGCCTGGAATTAATTGAAGAAATAAATGTATATTTTCTGTCAATTACCTGGATGAATGCTAGAATTTAACTTGATGAATTTGTAAACTTTGTCTCGTTTAATTACATAAATGGATTCTGGATTTTTAGTTGATGACTTGTTTAAATTCTGTGTTTATCAACTATATGGATTCTGTGGACTTTATTTGATGTACAACCTAAATGTTGCATCATTTACTGATCATTTGCATGTATGCACTGGTATGGGACGGTGTTATACGGCGGGAAGGATTAGGTCACAACGCTAATTCCTACCCATTCATACATACGGAATGGATTAACTAAAATAGTTAAATCCTACATGATTTCATGTCCTGTCAACTAACACAGTTGAACGACATACTGGATGATTGTTTATATTTCTGTATTAGGAAGGATAGGGTTTTAACTAAAACGTTTAAATCCTAATTTTATGTCGTGTCATGGCAACGAACAGTTGAACAGCACTACATTGGTTTGGATGGGAAGTTATATATATAAATTATGGTACCGTGATCTGAGCTTGGATCTCATAGTCGACGGTCAGGGTGCGTATATGCAGTAGGATGCGTAGCTAGCTATGTTGGTTGAGGTATACCCTATTAGGCTTAGGTAGTCATACCCACTCAGGTGCATATTGCATGTTGCCTTCTATTCAGGTTGAGACCCTCAGCATAGTTTAGTGAGAGTCCTGTAGTGTGGTTATATGTATATATCTATTTATAAACTATATAGATATGGTTGAGGCATCTAGGATGTATCTGCGTATCGGGTCTCTGTTTGGATTGTAGTTAGGACAGAACTAGTTCGTGGGCCTGACCCACTATTATTTTTCAGGTAACGAACGGTTCCAGGTCTTAGATCTTGTTCGTGCTGAGCAGAGACGACTTCTCATTCTTCCGACGACGTAGGCGGTTCCTGGATGGTTTAGCATTGGAATCTTTTCCGGTGGTTCATTTCTCAGTGAGGATTTTATTAGGGGTCCACCAGATGGATTCCCCAATTGTATTAGAAATGGAGAATTTGGATGTGTCAGAATAATTCTTTATTAATTAAATTTTATTCTAAGGTTTCAGTATTTGGTTTCTCATTCTAGTTTCTTTTCAGCAAATTTTTATTTATTCCTTTTTCCTTAATTGTATTCTGTATTCGTTTATTGCTAATTGGTTTGATATCCTCGAGTCATCGGCTGTGGGCCTAGCCAACCCGCATCTGAAAATCCGGGGGTATCACAGTTAGTATCAGAGCAACTCCAAGTTCTAGTGTCCTTAGGAGTGTTTTCGTTATAAGACTTCTGCGTTGCGTCTCTTAAAACATAGAACCATGTTAGAATTCGTTGTACTTTATTTGCGGTTCGTTAGGAGGAGTTGATGTCAATTGAATTCTGTAGAAATAAAATGGTTGATAGTAGGAGGAGGATGGGATTCACGGTGAAAGCGATACGGACCCAACGACGTAAAGGAGTACGTTGTCGAGTTCTTTGCCAGAAGCAGAACTTGGGATCGAAGGTAGTTTCGAGGTTGGCATTACTTAGGAAGTATACGCCAAGAACAGATTAAGGTGTAGGTGTTAGGTCACCGCATAACGGGGCCAACAAAACTTCAGTTGTTCTAAAAAAGAAGGTAAGCGAATAGTAGGATTCTGAAGAGGATCCTAAAGGAGGAGATATTAGCGTCTCCAAGAAAGGGGATATTGAAGCTTGAAGATAAAGGATCGCACGAGGGTGCTCTCGTTCACCAGTAATATAGTGAATGGTACTAGTGGAATTGGTGTGAACCAATCTACATATAGTTAAAGTTTCGTATCATCTCTCCGGGAGTTAGTTGCAAAGTACTCTTTAGGAGTTTGGGAATAGGACGAAGTTCTTACCAGAACAAAGACGTGATTTTATGTTACATTACGGAGAGTATGGGGATTAGGTTGTGACATTCTACGTTACATTGCAAAGCCGTGATAGACGGTTTGCATTCCGCGTATAAGAAGGATAAGGGGTAAGCTTTTGGTATTTGCTTAGGCAAAAGAATGTTGCTTTTAAGCTATGGTTACAGATGAGTTTTAAGGTTGGATGATTACCAACGAAACTACGAAATGAACTTTTGTGACATAATTTGGGAACTTGAGTTCAAATGAGGCTTTCTTCTCTAGAATGGAGGATGTTTTAAGTAGAAATTATATTTTGGTTGTTTTGTTGTATTGTGTATATCTATGTGTTTGATTTTGCAATTTTATGTTGCATTTTGTTGTTACGTGTTTCATTTTTGTTAATTGGTTCAGGATTTGGAATAGGATTTAGTTAGGGTACAAGTATGTCAGCCAATTATTATTGTAATAACATGGAGTAATAACACTATATGCGCTAGGATTGGTGGATATAGGGTATTAGGATTGGGTAGAGATACAAACTTCTAGCCAATCTATTAGACCTGGATATGCATCATTATGTTTTGCTACTTGGGAAGGGATAGTTTAACTACCCATGAGAGTCAAATAATTTACAATGATTAGTTGGATATGCTCTACGCTAGGTAGAGATTTGTTTTTACAATACTATGAGAATGGTGGTTGTGAATGTCTTGGGGGATTCGTGGGGTTGTGGTAGGTAAATATCACTGTAATGCCGCTAGGGTTTGGATAGAGGATTTTGTGCTGGTAGGTACTTATTAGAATGACGCCGAGGGAGGATAGTGGACTAATGCAAGCTTTATCAGTCTATTCGTGATCTACGCATTATTTTACGAGGGTGTCATTTGGAGGGTTTTCTGGTGTTGCACTTGGAGAAGGAACCAAAGTTTCTACACAGTATAAATGTGGGAAATTTTTTAGGGGTATCTTTTGCAACAATTAGCTATTGCTCTGATATTGATGACTATATGGAGGATGGGAACGGTTTCATATTCAATTGAAACGAGATAAGGAGTTAACTGGACACTTACCTATATTAGAGAAATAGGATGTGTCAAGGACCGGAAGGAGAGACTGAACATCTGTATATGGAAGTGGTGCACGGTGTGTGTGGAAAGTCATTGTGAATTGACTTTCGCTGAATGGAAGTGCTGATTGATTTTATTATTGGTATGCTTATCACTAACTGGTAATGCATAGTTATAGTTGTAGGGTTAACTTTTGAGTATGCTTCGATGTAAGCAATGGGTGTAAGCAAAAGCTGGTGCTACTAGACTAGTTGGTACGTCCTGCAGACAAATTGGAAGAAGGATATAAGGACTGAGTTTTACTCCTCTTAGTTCTTTATTCATCCCGGTGCAAAACAAAATGCTTCATGGTATGAAGCAGTTGTTTTGAGGATCGGCAAGCAGAGGGATGCGGTGATTTGGATGCCATTTCTAATATGATCGAAATGGACCATTCGAGATTACGAGACCCTTGTAGACATTTTCTATGTTCCACTGATAGACCCTTTTCGTGGATTTGGATGAGGGGTTGCTAACTTTTACAAAGGGTCAGGATGTGGTTGGGATGTTGGTTCGTTTATTTATTAAATCAGCTGAATTCCGGTTTATTGCGAACTGGGGGGTCATCAGTTTTTATGAATAGAGGGGATTACAAGACACTTAGATTCCTCAATGTGGTGATTCACATTTTGCATTAAGTTCTGTTCGGAAAAAAGGAATAGGGAGATGGATGCTCTCAACAACTGATCGGATATTCATATCTTGCGATTCATTGTTGAGTTCATAGTGGCAGTTTCGCTTGTATAACAATGACACGGGCTGTTATCACGAGAAATCAGGAAGTCAATTGCACCTTTTGGGGTTGATCTTCGTAGAGGTGTACCGTACTCAGTTAGAGCTTAAGGTACTGACGTGCGATTTGTAGTTTTGTTAGTGCTGTCAGAATGAATGCGATTTCACAATCGACACTTCTTCTCAATGCACTCGGATGGTTATCCTGAACATTAAGACATCAACTGTCAGTTCTAGGGATCAGGTTTAGGAATAAACATGTATATAACTGTCTATACAAGTAACACTTGTTTGAAAGGTGGACGATGGATAACCGGAGCTCATTGGAGTTTTTTTTTGCACTGCCTAAATCGAAATGGAAGTGGGAAACAGTTGATTTAGGGATGTCTTCTATATTAGAAGCAAGGTGTGTTATTGAGGAAGGTCAGTTTTTATATATTATATTGCCGTTCATGAAGGGTGTTTCTCCATTTAGGAGGTAGCCTATAAATTCGTGATTTACAACGTTAGGATGAGACGCATAAAAGTTTTACACATTTATACTTTGTTCCTGGGAGGAATATGGATCTGTACCCTGTTAAAACAATTTTGGTAAGGATAGAAAGTTGTTCACTACAACTTACGTGTTGCATAACTTTTATGTTTATTTGATATAGAACTCATAAGTTTCCTTGGAGGATTTGACATTCAGTGGAGCTCATGCATAGCGTCAGGGTCCACAATGGAATGGAAATGACTTTTCACAAAAATAATTCAGAGTTTCATGAATTCCGAGGACGGAATTTCGTTTGTTGGGGGGCAAGAATGTAATACCCCTAGTTTTAAAAGGGTTATAATTGGAATTTTAATATTTAGTTTATTGTTTTTATTATTTATTTTATTTGTTTTTGGTATTTATGTGGCTAGGTGTTTTTCTGAATTAAAGTAACTGTTGGGTGAATTTAAATGTTTATGACTTAAATTTATTTGTTAATTGTTTTATTTTTATTTGATTTAATGGTTAATTGTATTTGACGTTGCCTTATTTAGTTATTTGTTCTATTTAATTTAATTGTATTTTTATTTTTCTGTAATTGACTTAAATTCATTTTAAATGGATTAAATGCTGTGTAATTTAAAGGATTTAAAGGAGTTTAACTTATTAATGAATTAAATTATAATGTTAAATTAGGATTGTAGTCTGGTATCTCACGCCGACTACATTTAGGGTTTTGTTTCAATCGTGGAGTAGGGTTTGGCTTAGGATTTCTTGGTGCTTATATATATATAACAGTGTGTCACCTTAGGGTTGGTAGCAAACACAGACCCTATTTACGTTCAGAATTATAGAGAGAAAACTGAGAGGAACAGAGAGAGATTGTGAGAAACAAACAGAGCCATTTTGGTGAGGGTTTGGCCGTGGCTTGAAGGACAGACGTAGGAGAAGGGAAGATGGAGCAATAGGAGATTTAACAATTAATTGGATTGCCGAAAAAACTTAGAACGACGGCAACAGAGTTTTGAATCCAAAACTGTAAAGGCAAGTTCTTTCCTTTATTTCTTTCGTTGCCTGTGTTCTGTGCATCCTTAGACTGTCTCTAGGGTTTTAATTAATCAATAATTAGATTATACATGTTTGTTATATGCTAAATCAGATGTCTATATTTGTGGAATTATTCTGTTAAAGTTCTCTTACCTCTAGTTTGCAGTTTGGAGTGGACGCATGTTGAATTGGTTAAGGTTTTAAACACTGTAATTGAATTGATATGAACAAGTCAAGGGGATGTTAATGGGATGTTATAAGACCTTAGTTTCAGTTTTGAAGAGGAGCAAAGGGGTTGGAATGGAACTGTAGTTGCAAGATTGTATTCAGTGTTTGATCGTAAAAGCGTGTTAAGACGATTGTTGTTTTTGTTGTTGTTTGAATTCCTATTGTTATAAAAAACTGATGGGATGCTACTGGGTGTTAATTAAACTCCTAAGATTAGTTTTAAAGACCAACAGAGTGTTATGAATAGACCAGAGGTGAAGAGGACGGACTGAAACAAAGCAGGAACGGACTGAAGCTCGCAGAGGGGGAAAGAGACGGCTCCCCCATGAGTAGAGCCTGCTCTAGAGGAAGTAGAGTAGGCTCTACCTTTAAAAGAGGTGGCTCTAGGAAGGTTAGAGCCTGCTCCACTTATTTAGGGAAGGCTCTATGATCCTATTTGTGTTCTGTGGCTGTTTGTGTGTTGTTTGGTTCGATGGTGGTTTTTCTGAGCTGTTTTGGGGTTAGAGAGATGGATTTATATATTAATTCAAGAAATATTAAAGCCCTAGGATGAATTAATTTATTTATATGCTAAGGTTTTAAACCGTAGGAAAATCTAAGGCAAGACGCAGGCAGCTTACGGACTTAGCGGACCGAAATGACTTAATTGTGCAAACTGCATCTAGAAATTAAAAAGAGTTGGAACTTGGATTCTAAGCATTATATTATGCTATACTAGAGCCATTTTTAATAAATTAAGGTCTTTATACTCAGGGGTTTAATCGTGGGAAGGCATACAGCAGTGCAGGCTGTTAACGGATGAAAGAAGTTTAATTGTTTTTTTTAGTTTAGCAATTTAACGGAGTATGTATATATTTGTAACTCTTGTTATGGTTGTATGCTAGGATCACTTAATTAACAAGTTTGGTCTATGCATATCTTGGATGTTAATTGTTGAAATACTAAATGCTTTTCTGCAATGCATGATTTTAAGCTTGGAATTTTAAATTGCTATAATATTAAGCATTACACTGCAATTATTTGGAATAGGGTTTGGACTTTAATTGTTGAACTTGTACTTAGGTTCTGCCAATCTAATTAGATGTTGGCCTGGAATTAATTGAAGAAATAAATGTATATTTTCTGTTAATTACCTGGATGAATGCTGGAATATAACTTGACGAATTTGTAAACTTTGTCTCGTTTAATTACATAAATGGATTCTGGATTTTTAGTTGATGACTTGTTTAAATTATGTGTTTATCAACCATATGGATACTGTGGACTTTATTTGATGTACTGCCTAAATGTTGCATCATTTACGGATCATTTGCATTTATGCACCGGTATGGGACGGTGTTATACGGAGGGATGGATTAGGTCACAACGCTAATTCCTACCCATTCATACATACGGAATATATTAACTAAAATAGTTAAATCCTACATGGTTTCATGTCCTGTCAACTAACATAGTTGAACGACATACTGGATGATTGTTTATATTTCTGTATTAGGAAGGATAGGGTTTTAACTAAAACGTTTAAATCCTAATTTTATGTCATGTCATGGCAACGAACAGTTGAACGGCACTACATTAGTTTGGATGGGAATTTATATATATAAATTATGGTACCGTGATCTTAGCTTGGGTCTCATAGTCGACGGTCAGGGTGTGTATATGCAGTAGGATGCGTTGCTAGCTATGTTGGTTGAGGTATACCCTATTAGGCTTAGGTAGTCATACCCACTCAGGTGCGTATTGCATGTTGCCTTCTATTCAGGTTGAGACCCTCAGCATAGTTTAGTGAGAGTCCTGTAGTGTGGTTATATGTATATATCTATTTACAAATTATGTAGATATGGTTGAGACATCTAGGATGTATCTGCGTATCGGGTCTCTGTTTGGCTTGTAGTTAGGATAGAACTTGTTCGTGGGCTTGACCCACTTTTATTTTTTAGGTAACGGACGGTTCCAGGTCTTAGATCTTGTTCGTGCTGAGTAGAGACGACTTCTCATTCTTCCGACGACATAGGCGGTTCCTGTATGGTTTAGCATTGGATTCTTTTCCAGTGGTTCATTTCTCAGTGAGGATTTTATTAGGGGTCCACCATGTGGATTCCCGAGTTGAATTCGAAATAGAGAATTTGGATATATCAGAATAATTCTTTATTAATTTAATTTTATTCTGAGGTTTCAGTATTTGGTTTCTCATTCTAGTTTCTTTTCAGCAAATTTTTATTTATTCATGTTTCCTTAATTGTATTCTGTTTTCGTTTATTGCTAATTGGTTTGATATCCTTGGGTAATCGGGTGTGGGCCTGGCCAAACCGCATCCAGAAATCCGGGGGTATCACAGTTGGTATCAGAGCAACTCCAGGTTCTAGTGTCCTTAGGAGTGTTTTCGTTATAAGACTTCCGCATTGCGTCTCTTAAAACTTAGAGCCATGTTAGGATTCGTTGTACTCTATTTGCGGTTCGTTAGGAGGAGTTGATGTAAATTGAGTTCTGCAGAAATAGAATGGTTGACAGTAGTAGGAGGATGGGATTCACGGTGAAAGCGATACGGACCCAACGACGTAAAGGAGTACGTTGTCGAGTTTTTTGCCAGAAGCAGAACTTGGGATCGAAGGTAGTTTCGAGGTTGGCATTACTTAGGAAGTATACGCCAAGAATAGATTAAGGTGTAGGTGTTAGGTCACCGTATAACGGGGTCAACACAACTTCAGTTGTTCTCAAAAAGGAGGTAAACGAAGAGTAGGATTCTGAAGGGGATCCTAAAGGAGGAGATATTAGTGTCTCCAAGAAAGGGGATATTGAAGCTTGAAGATAAAGGATCGCACGAGGGTGCTCTCATTCACCAGTAGTATAGTGAATGGTATTAATGGAGTTGGTGTGAACCAATCTACATATAGTTAAACTTCTGTATCATCTCTCCGGGAGTTAGTTGCAGAGTACTCTTGAGGAGTTTGGGAATCGGATGAAGTTCTTACCAGAACAAAGACATGATTTTATATCACATTCCGAAGAGTATGGGGATTAGGTTGTGACGTTCTACGTTGCAATGCAAAGTCGTGATAGACGATTTGCATTCCGCGTATAAGGAGGATAAGGGGTAAGCTTTTGGTATTTGCTTAGGCAAAATAATGTTGCTTTTAAGCTACGGTTACAGATGGGTTTCAAGGTTAGATGATTACCAACAAAACTACGAAATGAACTTTTGCGACATAATTTTGGGAACTTGAGTTCAAATGAGGCTTTCTTCTTTGGAATGGAGGATGTTTTATGTAGAAATTATATTTTGGTTGTTTTATTGTATTGTGAATATCTATGTGTTTGATTTTGTTATTTTATGTTGCATTTTGTTGTTACGTATTTCATTTTTGTTAATTGGTTCAGGATTTGGAATAGGATTTAGTTGGGGCACAAGTATGTTAGCCAACTAATATTGTAATAACATGGAGTAATAACGCTATATGCGATAGGATTGGTGGATACAGGGGTCATAGGATTGGGTAGAGATACAAACTTCTAGCCAATCTATTAGACCTGGATATGCATCATTATGTTATGCTACTTGGGAAGGGATACTTCTACTACCCATGAGAGTCAAATAATCTACAAAGATTAGTTGGATATGCTCTACGCTAGGTAGGGATTTGTTTTTACAACGCTATGAGAATTGATAAGCACCGAATATTGCATATTCAAGCGCCCTAAATTACATTAGTTAAGTCCATTATTTGATTTTATTATGTAGATTATCTTCATTTGTGCATTTTTGTTTATTTTCAGGTTCATTGGCTTAAAAGAAGCAAGAATGATGTTTTGTTGAAATTTTGAATGGAAAGGCACAATGCTGAAGTTTGGCAGCAATGGAACCTGACTTTTGTCACCATTTTCGACCTAGTAAACTCAAGAACTGGACTTCCATAATAGCCTAAAAGATTTAGAGCTCTGAATCAGCTTTCCAAATCTTCAAGCGGTTCGTTATTTGGAGTTTGGAGCAGAGAGTTATGATCTCTTTATCAGAGGTGCTCAGAACTGCCTGGCAGCAATGAAAGTCTTCTTTGTTCTTCAATTTCGACCAACCAGCCTTGAGAATTGGATCTCCACCAAAACATAAAGTTTTTATAACTCTGAATTAGCTTTCCAAATCTTCAAACGGTTCATCATTCGGAGTTTAGAACGCAAAGTTATGGCCATTTTACCAAAGTAGGTCCGGGCGGAGCAAGGCAAGAATAGAGCATTCTGCTCCAATTTCAAGTGCTCGAGCCCTTATTGCGAGTGCTCGAAATTGGGGCAGAATTGCATCCGGAAATGGCCCATTTTCAGCCACTTGCATCTTGGGTTCCTCAATTCTAATTTTCCTCTTTAATGGTTGGTTGGAGATGTTGGTTGGTGGGGGTTTTTAGAGCCTTATCTATACAAGAGAAGAGGAGGGAGGTGGGACATTGATTATTAAGCTTCATTTTGAGAAGATAGAGGAGAGGGAAGAGAGAAAGAAGGAAGTGTTCTTCAAGCAAAAAGAGGGGAGCACGAAAATGGAGTTGGAGGCCTTGTTTCTTCCTTCATCTAGAGCTACCATGGGTAACTAACTCTTCCTCTTGGGAGGTGATGAAGTCCCTCCCTTGTAAGCATGTCCTAGGGTAATCTATTTTGGGGGATTGCAATGTATATTTCTATGGTCTTTTTCATAACTAAGAGCCTTTCATTTGTTGTAATGAATGTTTATATATGTATGGTTGATTTCTTCAAGTTTATTATCTTGATTGTTAGGTGATGTCTTGTATGAATCTTATTGCTTGAGTTTTCATGGTGAGAATGGGAACAAGGTTATGAAATGGTTTCATGGCATGTTGATAGGTGACTTTGATAGACCATTGCTTAGGAAATCCTTTGATGGTGTATGTTTAATCTCTAGCTCCATGTGCTTCATCATTTTGTCAAGAACTTGATAGTCTTTCATTTAAGTAAATGTGTATAAGCTACACCTTAGTTAGGTAGTCTATGCATGTTTACCCTTTTGATAGATTATACTTGTTTGAGACTTAATGTACTTCTTGATCAATTACATGGCAACCATGTGTTGTTATGTAATTCTTGACCATTATACGTTATTTTTCCCTTTAATTAGTTCTAATCTAGCATGTGTATTGGGATGGAGACGGATTCATCTCCCTAGTCTTCTCAACTTGCATTTCACCTCTTTACATTCATTGCAATCTACTAGTTTATGCATCTTTACATTTCTAGTTTAGTGACCATCAAACAAACCCTTATTACTCCTTATCATTCTAAGAACAATTCTAGACACTTAGGTTGCCATAGACTAGCGCAGTCCCAGTGGTTCGACTTACCCGACCAATAGCCCTATTTTACAATGATTCGTGCTGTTGCGAAGGTTGATGTATAGTTGATCAACCGATCAATTTTTGGCGCCGTTGTCGGGGACTGCAAACGGTTTAGCAACCAAAGTTTAGGGTTAATTTTAGTTTGATTGTGAATATTGTGTCTTGTGAATATTCCTTGTGTGTTTTGACCATCTTTATGTTTTAAGTGTTGTAAGATTCAAGAGACTCGAAGCTCGCCGTGGGAATGCTAGCAAATTGTAAGTCTAGAGGACCCCAGGTAAGTCTCGTGACTTCTAGTTTCGAGTTGTGAATATTGTGCAAGTGTTAAATTTAGTTTTAGTTTAGTTGTGAAGCCCTTGTTGAGGCTCTTATCCTGTTTAAATTTCGTGTTCAAGCATCGGTCCTTGTCGTGGCCAATTTAATTTTTGTCTTGATAATTGAGGAGAAAGGGAATATCATATGTGGAGGTTATGGTGATGAAGTGTTGTATTGATTGCTTTGTGTGTTGTTGAATTACTCCTAGATGGAGAATAATTATCTCCCAACTCAATTCTACACACCACATGAGTTTTGTGCCTTTTGCTCTAGTCATACACATCATACAAGAGAATGTCTTCTAACGAGACAATTCTCGGACTTCTATCTAGAGCAACCAAATGAAAATTTCTTTGAACCGGGTAGTGATCCATACTTCAATGGTTATAACTCGGGTTGGGGAGATCAACAAAACTTCTTGTGGCGTGACATAGGAAATTCAGCCCCATAATCTCATGAGCAACATTTCCAAACCAATTTTCAGCCCCATGATCATCATGTTCAGCCCTCATTTCAAACACCCTCTCCATTTGAAGAAGTGATTGCCAATAACAACAAAGAAATGATGGGGTCCATGATGGACTCCAACAATCAACTATTGGCTTCCCTTGCTAGCATGCAATCCACAGTCGAGTCTATCAATCAAGTGGTACCATATCACCAGTCCCAAGTTAGTGCAATGATAGATGACCAAATATCTCAAATTCAACAAAGGATTAATGCTAAAAATCATGAAGAGAAGGAAACATTTTCATTTGAATTTATGGCCAATCCAAAAGAAAATTCTATGAATGATGAGATTACTCCTAGTAATTTTCATCATGAGAATGATCAAGTGGTTATTACATGTGAAAATGATGAAATGGTGGTTGAAGATCAAATTGTTGCCCCACATGAAAATGGAGCAATTGTGGTTCAAAATGGGAAAAATAATGATGCAGAGATTGTCTACCCTACTCCCAAACAGCCCCTACAAAATCCTTTAGTTGATGCACCTCCTTTAATGGAGGATCCTCTAATTATGAGGATTTTGATGTTGATAAGTTTATTTGGGAGGTAAATTCTCTGTTTAATATTCCTCCACCCATTCACTCTCTTCCTTGGGCAACATCAAATGTATCCCTCTCTTGGGAGCTTGCACCTCCTCTCATTCCTTCACTTGAGTTATCTCAAGCTATTGAGCCTGAGCCGCCGGATAAGTGTGAGGAGGATGTTGAAATTCTGAAGGATAATTGGTCGAGCATACCCGTGCTCAATATGGCCTTTCACAAGTCTTTGCTTGATGTGCCTTCATTTGATCCACCTTTCCCTCATCCAAATCAGCCCCTAAATAATCCAAAGTTCTTCATTGAGGATGAAAAGTGGATTGAGGTCTTTCCATTACCTCTTTCCAACTTTTGTCTTCAAGCTCTTTTCCTTCCGTTTCCAAAAGAACTTTCTTACTTAGGGAAACATGACTCTCTAGAGAGACATAGTATAGGGTGATAAAGACTAACCTGATCTCGGTGCGTCTAGCTATCGACGTTAACTTTAGCACTCATGGGAAGTAATTCTTTCAATTTCCAAGCTTCCCTCCTTTCAATTGCCTGAGCCTTGAAATTTTCTAGGAAATGGTTTCGAAAAGCCAAAAATTTGATTTTTCTGGAATGCTCTTCAATTGTGTTTCACAATTTTAGACCGGCTTATTAGACCTTCTCAACTCCTGTTTTCATTCCCGCAAGTTTCCGGCTCTATCAGACAATTTTCTCGGACTTTCGACATGGCACTCACATGCATAGCCTCTCATCTTCAATGCATTGTTGGATCATGGTTCCTCAAAATCATCCATGCATTTGTGTGATGTTGCAAAAGTTTGAAAAGTTTCTTAAATTCATTCATGCAGTAGAGAGTAGTTGCAAGGTCTCAAAATTTTCCCAAATTTCATCCATGCATTTGAGATGAAGTGCAAAGTTTAAATTTTTCCATGCATTGAATTAAAATGGAGTTGCTAAGTTTTAAAAAAAAATTCCATGTATTTGAGATGATGTGCAATTTCAATTTTTTTTTTTTTTTTTTTTTTTTTTTTTTTTTTTTTTTTCTCCTAAATTCATCCAAGCATTGGAGAAAAATTGCTCAGTCTGAAAAATTTTCAAAATTTTCCATGCATTGCATTGAAGCTTAGAGCTTGGCAATTTTTCCATCCCTGCAATTGCAAAGTTTTTGAAAAATTTTTTCCCACAAGTCCATCCATGCATTGCATTAGAATAATGTGCCAAGTTTCATAATTTTCCATGCCAAGTTTCACTTTCTATCCATGCATGCAAGGTGAAACTATTCTATCCATGCATTGATTTGGAAGCATATTGTAAGGTTTTATCAATTCTTCAGCTCTCAGTTGATCATATTCACATTCACAATGCATAAGAATGAAGCACATAATGTTACAATGCATGCAAAAATTCATCTCTCAACCTCAATGCTCACTGCCGAGTGTTCCAAGGCTTTAACCAAGATTCCATGAGCCTACTGCCTTCATTTAGAGCACTCTAGCTCCCATTTGGAGTGCTCTAAATGTGAACCATCAATCCCAAGCTCACTGCCTTCATTTAGAGCACTCTAGCGTCCAATTTGAGTGCTCCAAATTCTTCAACCCACAATGCCGAACCTACTGCCCTCATTTCGAGCACTCTAAATTCTGGTTTGAGTGCTCGAATTCCACAAACCAACCAACCCTCTCTCTCAGCAACCTCAACAACAAACCACCCAACCCACCCCCTGCAACCCCCACTCAACCTCGGCAGCAACCACAACCCCACCACCTCACAATACTTTATCTTCCTCACTCCAACATCACCTCACCATCCATGCACCAACCTTCCTCATCTCATTTCTCTCTCTCCACAGCACAACCACCCCCTCAACACCATGCACACACCACCCCCAAACAACCAACTCCCATAACCCACAAACCTTCCCCACCCCTCTCAGCCACCCTATGCATGCCCCTCTTACCCCTCTCAAACCAACCATGCCAACCACTTAACCAACCCCACTCATCAACCCAACAACCATGCCAACACCATGCAAACCAACACCATCACCCAACAGCCGAGCCCTCTGCTTGTTTTTCGAGCACACGTCGCGCCTAGCTCGAGTGCTTGAACCACTTCAAGTCCCACTCCTCATCCTCTCGGCTCCAACCAAACAACCCATCTCCTCCATGCATAACCACCACACCTCATATCCCTCGAGCCCATGCCATCCCTCACCCCCCCTCTCGGCCGAAACTAACCCACCAAAACCCATCAACCACCATCAACATCCAAACCCTGCATGCACCTCCAACCACCTCCAAACTTCTCCTCCCTCTCGGCTACCTCACCCACAAGCCAACCAAACCCATACAAACCAACCTCATGCATGCACCCAAACCATCCTAACAACCTCTCCTTCACCTTCCTCTAGAACCTAAAACCATCTCTGCAACACACCATGCACGACCAACCTCTCACCCTGCATGCCCACAAACCCACCAATACCATCACCTCCCGGCATCTCTCTCTCTCACCCTCATGTCATGCAAACCATGCATAAAAAAAAAAAGAATACAAACCACCCTCTTCCTCTAACCCCCTCGGCACCAAACCACCCTCATGCATGCTTCACAAAAAAAAAAAAAAAAAAAATAAAAAATAAAAAATAAAAATAAAAAAAGAGAAGAAGAAGAATTTGTATCGATCTCTATCTTGCATTAACCTTCATGTTTGTATTCTTATTTATGTTTTGATTTTTCTTAAAAGACTTGTGCTTTTACCTGTGTACATTAGTTGTGTTTGGATAGGTCTTCATGTCCAAGTTTGGGGGACGCTTCTGCGCATTCATATCGATGGACATCTTTTGTCTTCGTCACTCCACTTGGTATTATTGTTCCTTTTCCCTTCTATGCTCTTTATTTCTGCATCTTTGTCTTCACACATTGAGGACAATGTGCCATTCAAGTTTGGGGGTATAGTGTACAATATTGTATATTGTAGAGTGTTTGCATTTGCTATTTTGTTTAAATAGATTTGTATAAAACTGAAAATTTAAAAAAAAAAAAAATGGAAGCAATGATTTTGGAATTTGTTGGAGATTAAAGCATGTGTTGAATACTTTGTGTATAGAGGTAAATGATAGTTTTGAATTGAGAAAAATCTGAAATGAACATATGGATTCAAAAAGGTTTGTATAAATGCTTCAATTAGATTATCTTCAAGTATCATTCTCTTGCATGCTTCACAATGCACAGATGCACATTGGAAACTTAACTGTGAGGCATGCAACTTGATTGACCTTGACCTTAGCCTAGTTAATCTGATTTGATGAACCTGATAGATGGATACCTTTGGCATGTATTTTGAAAAAAAAGAAAAAAAAAAACTGAGAAAGAAAGAAAATAATGACCAGTTGACGTTCGTAGCCTTTCCAACTCGAGTTATTAAGCCCTAGGAGTGTCTCTACACTTAGTACCCTAAAGCCGTCTGGTTTGGGAGTGTTGGCCTAACGCTCGCTACAAAGGTTGGTTAGAAAACTTAAAGGACTTAAACATTGCACGGTCATTCAAAAAAATTGTAATAAGCATGGTTCGCTGGAGTTCGTAGCCTTTCCAACTTGAGTTATTAAGCCCTTTGGAGTGTCTCTTCACTTAACACCCTAAAGCCATCTGGTTTGGGAGTTATTGGCCTAACGCTTGCTACATAGGTTGGTTAGAAAGCTTAAGGGACTTCAGCATTGCACAACCATCTTATGTTTCAATCCTGAGTTACAATAAATTGTCAGCTTTGTTCTGTAATAAATTCATGCCTTAGGGACTTCATTTAAAAGGGAATTCAATGATTTGAAAATTTGTACCTTGGAATTGGAAAAGAAAGTAAAAGCCGCATGTTGAGAATCCAATCCACTTTCACTAAAGCTTGAGATGATTTCTATTATAGATATGACAATTGAAGTATTTATATAGACTATGATGCTAATGCATAAAAGTTGAAACTTGAATAACCATTTTGTTCTATCAATGCTTCATATACACAAGGTAGTCTTCATAATGATTCCATCTCCAGTGTTCTCTATATTCTAAGTTTTCAAATGAGGTTTGTGCATCTTCATGCACCATGTTTGATGTTTGTAGGTATCATTTCTGTTAAACCCTCACGAGACTTCACTCGTCTTCTAGGGATGCCTAGGGGTTTAAAAGGCTTGTTGCATATGCTAAATGCAACCGTTGCTCTCACAAAAGAGGAGATTTGTTGTCATTCCATTGAGTTTTCCATTTTGGTTTTGCTAAGGGACTAGCAAAATGTAAGTTTGGGGGTGTGATAAGCACCGAATATTGCATATTCAAGTGCCCTAAATTGCATTAGTTAAGTCCATTATTTGATTTTATTATGTAGATTATCTTCATTTGTGCATTTTTGTTTATTTTCAGGTTCATTGGCTTAAAAGAAGCAAGAATGATGTTTTGTTGAAATTTTGAATGCAAAGGCACAATGCTGAAGCTTGGCAGCAGTGGAACTTGACTTTTGTCACCATTTTTGACCTAGCAAACTCAAGAACTGGACTTCCATCATAACATAAAAGATTTAGAACTCTGAATCAGCTTTCCAAATCTTCAAGCATTTTGTCATTTGGGGTTTGGAGCAGAGAGTTATGATCTCTTTATCAGAGGTGCTCAGAACTACCTGGCAGCAATGAAAGTCTGCCTTGTTCTTCAATTTCGACCAACCATACTTGAGAATTGGATCTCCACTAAAACATAAAGTTTTTAGAGCTCTGAACTAGCTTTCCAAATCTTCAAACGGTTCATCATTCGGAGTTTGGAAAGAAAAGTTATGGCCGTTTTACCAAAGTAGATTCGGGCGGAGCAAGGCAAGAATGGAGCATTCTGCTCCAATTTCAAGTGCTCGAGCCCTTATTGCGAGTGCTCGAAATTGGGGCAGAATTCCATCCAGAAATGGCCCATTTTCAGCCACTTGCATCTTGGGTTCCTCAATTCTAATTTTCCTCTTTAATGGTTGGTTGGAGATGTTGGTTGGTGGGGGTTTTTAGAGCCTTATCTATACAAGAGAAGAGGAGGGAGGTGGGACATTGATTATTAAGCTTCATTTTGAGAAGATAGAGGAGAGGGAAGAGAGAAAGAAGGAAGTGTTCTTCAAGCAAAAAGAGGGGAGCACGAAAATGAAGTTGGAGGCCTTGCTTCTTCCTTCATCTAGAGTTACCATGGGTAACTAACTCTTCCTCTAGGGAGGTGATGAAGTCCCTCCCTTGTAAGCATGTCCTAGGGTAGTCTATTTTGGAGGATTGCAATGTATATTTCTATGGTCTTTTTCATAACTAAGAGCCTTTCATTTATTGTAATGAATGTTTATATATGTATGGTTGATTTCTTCAAGTTCATTATCTTGATTGTTAGGTGATGTCTTGTATGAATCTTATTGCTTGAGTTTTCATGGTGAGAATGGGAACAAGGTTATGAAATGGTTTCATGGCATGTTGATAGGTGACTTTGACAGACCATTGCTTAGGAAATCCTTTGATGGTGTATGCTTAATCTCTAGCTCCATGTGCTTCATCATTTTGTCAAGAACTTGATAGTCTTTCATTTAAGTAAATGTGTATAAGCCACACCTTAGTTAGGTAGTCTAAGCATGTTTACCCTTTTGATAGATTATACTTGTTTGAGACTTAATGTACTTCTTGATCAATTACATGGCAACCATGTGTTGTGATGTAATTCTTGACCATTATATATTATTTTTCCCTTTAATTATTTCTAATCTAGCATGTGTATTGGGATGGAGACGGATTCATCTCCCTAGTTTTCTCTACTTGCATTTCACCTCTTTACATTCCTTGCAATCTACTAGTTTATGCATCTTTACATTTCTAGTTTAGTGACCATCAAACAAACCCTTATTACTCCTTATCATTCTAAGAATAATTCTAGACACTTAGGTTGCCATAGACTAGCGCAGTCCCAGTGGTTCGACTTACCCGACCAATAGCCCTATTTTACAATGATTCGTGCTATTGCGAAGGTTGATGTATAGTTGATCAACCAATCAAGAATGGTGGTTGAGAATGTCTTGGGGGATTCGTGGGGTTGTGGTAGGTAAATATCACTATAATGCCGCTAGGGTTCGAATAGAGGATTTTGTGCTGGTAGGTACTTATTAGAATGACGCCGAGGGAGGATAGTGGACTGATGCAAGCTTTATCAGTCTATTCATGATCTACGCATTATTTTAGGAGGGTGTCATTTGGAGGGTTTGCTGGTGTTGCACTTGGAGGAGGAACCAAAGTTTCTACACTGTATAAAATGTGGGAAATTTTTTAGGGGTATCTTTTGCAACAATTAGCTGTTGCTCTGATATTGATGACTATATGAAGGATGGGAACGGTTTCATATTCAATTGAAATGAGACAAGGAGTTAACTGGACACTAACCTATATTAGAGAAATATGATGTATCAAGGACAGGAAGGAGAGACTGAACGTTTGTATAAGAAAGTGGTACACGGTGTGTGTGGAAAGTCATTGTGAATTGACTTTCACTGAATGGAAGTGCTGGTTGATTTTATTATTGGTATGCTTATCCCTAACTAGTAATGCATAGTTACAGTTCCAGGGTTAACTTTTGAGGATGCTTCGATGTAAGCAATGGGTGTAAGCAAAAGCTGGTGCTACTAGACCAGTTGGTACAACCTACAGACAAATGGGAAGAAAGATATAAGGACTGAGT
Organism: Cornus florida; assembly: GCF_030987335.1. Classification (NCBI taxonomy): domain Eukaryota; kingdom Viridiplantae; phylum Streptophyta; class Magnoliopsida; order Cornales; family Cornaceae; genus Cornus; species Cornus florida. Next base: position 92,193,471 of record NW_026775581.1, read on the forward strand.
TTTACACCTCTTAGTTCTTTATTCATCCCGGTGCAAAACAAAATGCTTCATGGTATGAAACAGTTGTTTGGAGGATCGGCAAGTAGAGGGATGTGGTGATTTGGATACCATTTCTAATATGATCGAAATGGACCATTCAAGATTACGAGACCCTTGTAGACATTTTCTATGTTCCACTGATAGACCCTTTTCACGGATTTGGATGAGGGGTTGCTAACTTTTACAAAGGGTCAGGATGTGGTTGGGATGTTGGTTCGTTTCTTTATTAAATAAGCTGAATTCTGGTTTACTGCGAAATGGTGGGTCATTAATTTTTATGAATAAAGGGGATTACAAGACGACTTAGATGCCTCAATGTGGTGATTCCCATTTTGTATTAAGTTCTGTCCGGAAAAAAAGGAATAGGGAGGTGGATGCTCTCAACAACATATCGGATATTCATATCTTGTGATTCATTGTTGAGTTCATAGTGGCAGTTTCGTTTGTATAATAATGACACGGGCTGTTATCACTAGAAATTAGGAAGTCAACTGCACCTTTTGGGGTTGATCTTCATAGAGGTGTATCGTACTCAATTAGAGCTTAAAGTACTGACGAGCGATTTATATCTTTGTTAGTGCTGTCAAAATGAATACGATTTCACAATCGACACTTCTTCTCAATGCACTCGGATGGTTATCCGGAACATCAAGACATCAACTGTCAGTTCTAGGGATTAGGTTTAGGAAGAGACATGTATATAACTGTCTATACGAGTAACACTTGTTTGAAAGGTGGACGATGGATAACCGGAGCTTATTGGAGTTTTTTTTTCCACTACCTAAATCGAAATGGAAGTGCGAAACAGTTGATTTGTGGATGTCTTCTATATCATAAGCAAGGTGCGTTATTGAAGAAGGTCAAATTTTATATATTATATTGCCGTTCATGGAGGGTGTTTCTCCATTTAGGCGGTAGCCTATAAATTCGTGATTTACAACATTAGGATGAGACGCATAGAAGTTTTACACATTTATGCTATGTACTTGGGAGGAATATGGATCGGTACCCAGTTAAAATAATTTGGGTAAGGATAGGAAGTTGCTCACTACAACTTACGTGTTGCATAACTTTTATGTTTCTTTGATATAGAACTCATAAGTTTCCTTGGAGGATTTGAAATTCAGTGGAGCTCATGCATAGCGGCAGCATCCACAATGGAATGGAAATGACTTTTAACAAAAACAATTCAGAGTTTCGTGAATTTCGAGGATGGAATTCCGTTTGTTGGGGGGCAAGAATGTAATATCCCTAGTTTTAAAAGGGTTATAATTGGAATTTTAATATTTAGTTTATTGTTTTTATTATTTATTTTATTTGTTTTTGGTATTTATGTGGCTAGGTGTTTTTTTAAATGAAAATAAGTGTTCGGTGAATTTAAATGTTTATGACTTAAATTGATTTGTTAATTGTTTTATTTTTATTTGATTTAATGGTTAATTGTATTTGACGTTGCCTTATTTGGTTATTTGTTCTATTTAATTTAATTGTATTTTTATTTTTCTGTAATTGAATTAAATTCATTTTAAATGGATTAAATGCCGTGTAATTTAAAGGATTTAAAGGAGTTTAACTTATTAATGAATTAAATTATAATGTAAAATTAGGATTGTAGTCTGGTATCTCACGCCGACTAGAATTAGGGTTTTGTTTCAATCGTGGAATAGGATTTGGCTTAGGATTTCTTGGTGCTTATATATATATAACAGTGTGTCACCTTAAGGTTGGTAGCAAACACAGACCCTATTAACGTTCAGAATTATAGAGAGAAAACAGAGAGGAACAGAGAGAGATTGTGAGAAACAAACAGAGCCACTTTAGTGAGGGTTTGGCCGTGGCTTGAAGGACGGACGTAGGAGAAAGGAAGATGGAGCAATAGGAGATTTAACAGTGAATTGGATCGCCGAAAAAACATAGAATGACGGCAACAGAATTCTGAATCCAAAACTGTAAAGGCAAGTTCTTTCCTTTCTCTCTCCCGTTGCCTGTGTTCTGTGCATCCTTAGACTGTCTCTAGGGTTTTAATTGATCAATAATTAAATTATACATGCTTGTTATATGCTAAATCAGATGTCTATATGTGTGGAATTATTCTGTTAAAGTTCTTGTACCTCTAGTTTGCAGTTTGGAGTGGAAGCATAATCGGTTAAGGTTTTAAACACTGTAATTGAATTGATCTATTATGAACAAGTCATGGGGATTTTATAAGACCTTAGGTTGAGTTTTGAAGAGGAACAGAGGGGTTAGAATTGAACTGTAGTTGCAAGGTTGTATTCAGTGTTTGATCATAAAAGCGTGTTAAGACGATTATTGTTTTTGTTGTTGTTTTAATTCCTACTGTTGTAACAAACTGATGGGATGCTACTGTGTGTTAACTAAACTCCTAAGATCAGTTTTAAAGACCAGCAGAGTGTTAGGAATAGACCATAGGTGAAGAGGACGGACTGAAACAAAGCAGGAACGGATTGAAGCTCGCAGAAGGGGAAAGACGATTCCACGGAGGGAGGAGACGGCTCCCCCACGAGTGGAGCCTGCTCTAGAGGAAGTAGAGCAGGCTCTATCTCTAAAAGAGGCGGCTCTAGGAAGGTTAGAGCCTGCTCCACTTATTTGGAGAAGGCTCTGTGATCCTATTTGTGTTCTGTGACTATTTGTGTGTTATTTGGTTCGATGGTGGTTAGTCTGAGCTGTGTTTGGGCTAGGGAGATGGATTTATAGATTAATTCAAGAAATATTAAAGCCCTATGATGCATTAATTTATTTATATGCTAAGGTTTTAAATCGTAGGAGAATCTAAGGCAAGACGCAGGCAGTTTACGGACTTAGTGGACCGAAAGGACTTAATTGTGCAAACTGCGTCTAGAAATTAAAAAGAGTTGGAACATGGATTCCAAGCATTATATTATGCTATACTAGAGCCATTTTTAATAAATTAAGGTCTTTATACTCAGGGGTTTAATCGTGGGAAGGTATACCGCAGTGCAGGTTGTTAACGGATGAAAGAAGTTTAATTGTTTTTTTTAGTTTAGCAATTTGACGGAGTATGAATATATTTGTAACTCTTGTTGTGGTTGTATGCTCGGATCACTTAATTAACAAGTTTGGTCTATGCATATCATGGATGTTAATTGTTGAAATACTAAATGCTTTTCTGCAATGCATGAATTTAAGCTTGGAATTTTAAATTGCTGTAATATTAAGCATTACACTGCAATTATTTGGATTAGGGTTTGGACTTTAATTGTTGGACTTGTACTTAGGTTCTGCCAATCTAATTAGACGTTGGCCTGGAATTAATTGAAGAAATAAATGTATATTTTATGTCAATTATTTGGATGAATGCTGGAATTTAACTTGACGAATTTGTAAACTTTGTCTCGTTTAATTACATGGATGGATTCTGGATTTTTAGTTGATGACTTATTTAAATTTTGTGTTTATCAACTATATGGGTACTGTGGACTTTATTTGATGTACTGCCTAAATGTTGCATCATTTACGGATCATTTGCATGTATGCGCCGGTATGGGACAGTGTTATACGGAGGGATGGATTAGGTCACAACGCTAATTCCTACCCATTCATACATACGGAATGCATTAACTAAAACAGTTAAATCCTACATGGTTTCATGTCCTGTCAACTAACACAGTTGAATGACATAATTGATGATTGTTTATTTTTCTATATTAGGAAGGATAGGGTTTTAACTAAAATGTTTAAATCCTAATTTTATGTCGTGTCATGGCAACGAACAGTTGAGCGGCACTACATTGGTTTGGATGGGAATTTATATATATAAATTATGGTACCGCGATCTGAGCTTGGGTCTTATAGTCGACGGTTAGGGTGCGTATATGCATTAAGATGCGTAGCTAGCTATGTTGGTTGAGGTGTATCCTGTTAGGCTTAGGTAGTCATGCCCACTCAGGTGCATATTGCATGTTGCCTTCTACTCAGGTTGAGACCCTCAGCATAGTTTAGTGAGAGTCTTGTAGTGTGGTTATATGTATATATCTTTTTACGGACTATATAGATATGGTTGAGACATCTAGGATGTATCTGAGTATCAGGTCTCTGTTTGGAATGTAGTTAGGATAGAACTTGTTTGTGGGCCTGACCCACTATTATTTTTCAGGTAACGGACGGTTCCAGGTCTTATATCTTGTTCGTGCTGAGCAGAGACGACTTCTCATTCTTCCAACGACATAGGCGGTTCCTGTATGGTTTAGCATTGGATTCTTTTCCGGTGGTTCATTTCTCAATGAGGATTTTATTAGGGGTCCACCAGATGGATTCCCTAGTTGTATTAGAAATGGAGAATTTGGATGCATCAGAATAATTCTTTATTAATTTAATTTTACTCTGAGTTTCAGTATTTGGTTTCTCATTCTAGTTTCTTTTTAGCAAATTTTTGTTTATTCCTGTTTCCTTAATTGTATTCTGTGTTCGTTTATTGCTAATTAGTTTGATATCCTCGGGTAATCGGGTGTGGGCCTGGCCAACCCGCATCCAGAAATCTGGGGGTATCACAGTTGGTATCAGAGCAACTCCAGGTTCTAGTGTCCTTAGGAGTGTTTTCGTTATAAGACTTCTGCGTTGCGTCTCTTAAAACTTAGAACCATGCTAGGATTCATTGTACTCTATTTGCGATTCGTTAGGAGGAGTTGATGTCAATTGAATTCTGTAGAAACAGAATGGTTGATAGTAGTAGGAGGATGGGATTCATGGTGAAAGCTATATGGACCCAATGACGTAAAGGAGTACGTTGTCGAGTTCTTTGCCAGAAGCAGAACTTAAGATCGAAGGTAGTTCCGAGGTTGGCAATACTTAGAAAGTATACGCCAAGAACAGATTAAGGTGTAAGTGTTAGGTCACCGCATAACGGGGCTAACACAACTTCAGTTGTTCTCAAAAAGGAGGTAAGCGAAGAGTAAAATTCTGAAGAGGATCCTAAAGGAGGAGATATTAACGTCTCCAAGAAAGGGGATATTGAAGCTTGAAGATAAAGGATCGCACGAGGGTGCTCTCATTCACCAGTAGTATAGTGAATGGTACTAGTGGAGTTAGTGTGAACCAATCTACATATAGTTAAAGTTTCGTATCATCTCTCCGGGAGTTAGTTGCAAAGTACTCTTTCGGAGTTTGGGAATCGGACGAAGTTCTTACCAGAACAAAGATGTGATTTTATATCACATTCTGGAGAGTATGGGGATTAGGTTGTGACGTTCTACGTTGCGTTGCAAAACCATGATAGATGGTTTGCATTCCGCGTATAAGGAAGATAAGGGGTAAGTTTTTAGTATTTGCTTAGGCAAAAGAATGTTGCTTTTAAGCTATGGTTACAGATGGGTTTCAAGGTTGGATGATTACCTACGAAACTACGAAATGAACTTTTGTGACATAATTTGGGAACTTGAGTTCAAAGGAGGCTTTTTTCTCTGGAATGGAGGATGTTTTAAGTAGAAATTATATTTTGGTTGTTTTGTTGTATTATGTATATCTTTGTGTTTGATTTTGTTATTTTATGTTACATTTTGTTGTTACGTGTTTCATTTTTGTTAATTGGTTCAGGATTTGGAATAGGATTTAGTTGGGGCACAAGCATGTCAGCCAACTATTATTGTAATAACATGGAGTAATAACGCTATATGCGCTAGGATTGGTGGATATAGGGTCATAGGATTGGGTAGAGATACAAACTTCTAGCAAATCTATTAGACCTAGATATGCATCATTATGTTATGCTACTTGGGAAGGGATAGTTCAACTACCCATGAGAGTCAAATAATCTACAATGATTAGTTGGATATGCTCTACGCTAGGTAGGGATTTGTTTTTACAACGCTATGAGAATGGTGGTTGTGAATGTCTTGGGGGATTCGTGGGGTTGTGGTAGGTAAATATCAGTGTAATGCCGCTAGGGTTTGGATAGAGGATTTTGTGCTGGTAGGTACTTATTAGAATGACGCCGAGGGAGGATAGTGGAATGATGCAGGCTTTATCCGTCTTTTCGTGATCTACGCATTATTTTACGAGGGTGTCATTTGGAGGGTTTGCTGGTGTTGCACTTGGAGGAGGAACCAAAGTTTCTACACTGTATAAAATGTGGGAAATTTTTTAGGGGTATCTTTTGCAACAATTACCAGTTGCTCTGATGTTAATGACTATATGGAGGATGGCAACGGTTTCATATTCAGTTGAAACGAGACAAGGAGTTAACTGGGCACTTACCTATATTAGAGAAATAGGATGTGTCAAGGATAGGAAGGAGAAACTGAACGTCTGTATAAGGAAGTGGTGCACGGTGTGTGTGGAAAGTCATCGTGAATTGACTTTCTCTAAATGGAAATGCTGGTTGATTTTATTATTGGTATGCTTATCACTAACTAGTAATGCATAGTTATAATTGCAGGGTTAACTTTTGAGGATGCTTCGATGTAAGCAATGGGTGTAAGCAAAAGCTGGAGCTACAAGACCACTTGGTACGTCCTGTAGACAAATAGGAAAAAGGATATAAGGACTGAGTTTTATACCTTTTAGTTCTTTATTCATCCCGATGCAAAATAAAATGTTTCATGGTATGAAGCAGTTGTTTGGAGGATCGGCAAGCAGAGGGATGTGGTGATTTGGATACCATTTCTAATATGATTGAAATGGACCATTTGAGATTATGAGACCCTTGTAGACATTTTCTATATTCCACTAATAGATCCTTTTCACGGATTTAGATGAGGGGTTGCTAACTTTTACAAAGGGTCAAGATGTGGTTAGGATGTTGGTTCGTTTCTTTATTAAATCAGCTGAATTCTGGTTTATTGCGAACTGGTGGATCATCAGTTTTTATGAATAGAGGGGATTACAAGACGACTTAGATGCTTCAATGTGGTGATTCACATTTTGCATTAAGTTCTGTCCGGAAAGAAGGAATAGGGAGGTGGATGCTCTCAACAACTGATCGGATATTCATATCTTGCGATTCATTGTTGAGTTCATAGTGGCAGTTTCGCTTGTATAACAACGACACGGGCTATTATCACGACAAATCTGGAAGTTAATTGCACCTTTTAGGGTTGATCTTCGTGGAGGTGTACCGTACTTAGTTAGAGCTTAAGGTGCTGATGGGCGATTTGGAGTTTTGTTAGTGCTGTCAGAATGAATGCGATTTCACAATCGACACTTCTTCTCAATGCATTCAGATGGTTATCCGGAACATCAAGACATCAACTGTCAGTTCTAGGGATCAGGTTTTGGAAGAGACATGTATATAACTATCTATACGAGTAACACTTGTTTGAAAGGTGAACGATGGATAACCGGAGCTCATTTGAGTTTTTTTTCCCACTACCTAAATCGAAATGGAAGTGGGAAACAGTTGATTTGGGGATGTCTTCTATATCAGAAGCAAGGTGCGTTAGGAAGGTCAGTTTTTATATATTATATTGCCGTTCATGGAGGGTGTTTCTCCATTTAGGCGGTAGCCTATAAATTCGTGATTTACAACGTTAGGATGAGACGCATAGAAGTTTTACACATTTATGCTATGTACCTGGGAGGAATATAGATCTGTACCCTGTTAAAATAATTTGGGTAAGGATAGGAAGTTGCTCACTACAACTTACGTGTTGCATAACTTTTATGTTTCTTTGATATGGAACTCATAAGTTTCCTTGGAGGATTTGAAATTCAGTGGAACTCATGCATAGCGGCAGCATCCACAATGGAATGGAAATGACTTTTAACGAAAATAATTCAGAGTTTTGTGAATTCCGAGGACGGAATTCCATTTGTTGGGGGGGAAGAATGTAATACCCCTAGTTTTAAAAGGGTTATAATTGGAATTTTAATATTTAGTTAATTGTTTTTATTTTTTATTTTATTTGCTTTTGATATTTATGTGGCTTGGTGTTTTTCTGAATGAAAGTAACTATTGGGTGAATTTAAATGTTTATGACTTAAATTGATTTGTTAATTGTTTTATTTTTATTTGATTTAATGGTTAATTGTATTTGACGTTGCCTTATTTGGTTATTTGTTCTATTTAATTTAATTGTATTTTTATTTTTCTATAATTGAATTAAATTCATTTTAAATGGATTAAATGCTTTGTAATTTAAAGGATTTAACAAAAATTTAACTTATTAATGAATTAAATTATAATGTTAAATTAGGATTGTAGTCTGGTATCTCACGCCGACTAGAATTGGGGTTTTGTTTCGATCGTGGAGTAAGATTTGGCTTAGGATTTCTTGGTGCTTATATATATATAATAGTGTGTCACCTTAGGGTTGGTAGCAAACATAGACCCTATTTACGTTCAGAATTATAGAGAGAAAACAGAGAGGAACAGAGAGAGATTGTGGAAACAAACAGAGCCATTTTGGTGAGGGTTTGGCCGTGGCTTAAAGGATGGACGTAGGAGAAGGGAAGATGGAGCAATAGGAGATTTAACAGTGAATTGGATCGCCGAAAAAACTTAGAACGACGGCAACAGAATTTTGAATCCAAAACTGTAAAGGCAAGTTCTTTCCTTTCTCTCTCCCATTTCCTGTGTTCTGTGCATCCTTAGACTGGCTCTAGGGTTTTAATTGATCAATAATTAAATTATACATGCTTGTTATATGCTAAATCAGATGTCTATATGTGTGGAATTATTCTGTTAGAGTTCTTGTACCTCTAGTTTGCAGTTTGGAGTGGAAGCATGTTTAATCGGTTAAGGTTTTAAACACTGTAATTGAATTGATCTATTATGAACAAGTCATGGGGGAGTTAATGGGATGTTATAAGACCTTAGTTTCAGTTTTGAAGAGGAGTAGAGGGGTTGGAATGGAACTGTAGTTGCAAGATTGTTTTCAGTGTTTGATCGAAAAAGCGTGTTAAGACGATTGTTGTTTTAATTCCTACTATTATAACAAACTGATGGGATGCTACTGGGTGTTAATTAAACTCCTAAGATCAGTTTTAAAGACCAACAGAGTGTTAGGAATAGACCAGAGGTGAAGAGGACGGACTGAAACAAAGCAGGAACGGACTGAAGCTCGCAGAGGGGGAAATAGACGGCTCCACGGAGGGAGGAGACGGCACCCCCATAAGTAGAGCCTGCCTAGAGGAAGTAGAGTAGGTTCTACCTCTAAAAGAGGTGGCTCTAGGCAGGTTAGAGCCTGCTCCACTTATTTGGAGAAGGCTCTGTGATCCTATTTGTGTTCTGTGGCTGTTTGTGTGTTGTTTGGTTCAATGGTGGTTTTTCTGAGCTGTGTTTGGGTTAGGGAGATGGATTTATATATTAATTCAAGAAATATTAAAGCCCTATGAGGCATTAATTTATTTATATGCTAAGGTTTTCAACCGTAGGAAAATCTAAGGCAAGACGCAGGCAATTTACGGACTTAGCGGACCGAAAGGACTTAATTGTGCAAACTGCGTCTAGAAATTAAAAAGAGTTGGAACATGGATTCCAAGCATTATATTATGCTATATTAGAGCCATTTTTTATAAATTAAGGTCTTTATACGCGGGGGTTTAATCGTGGGAAGGTATACAGCAGTGCAGGTTGTTAACGGATGAAAGAAGTTTAATCGTTTTTTTTAGTTTAGTGATAAGCGCCGAATATTGCATATTCAAGCGCCCTTAATTGCATTATTTAAGTCCATTATTTGTTTAATTATGTAGATTACCTTCATATGCATGTTTTTGCATATTTTCAGGTTCATTGGCCAAAAAGAAGCAAGAAGGATGCTTTGTGGAGTTTTGAACATCAAAGGTCACAATGCTGAATTTCTGGCAGCAGTGAAACCTGGACTTTGCTCGCCATTTTGTCCTTGAAAACTCGAGAACTGGACTTCCCTCATAACATGACATCTTAGGAGCTCTGAATTAGCTTTCCAAATCTTCAAGCGGTTTATCATTCGGAGTTCGGAGCAGAGAGTTATGGTCTTTTTATCATAGGTACTCAGAACTGCCTGGCAGCAATGAATTTCTGCCTTGCTCTTCAATTTCGACCAACCATCCTTGAGAATTGGATCTCCACCTAAACATGAAGTTTTTAGAACTATGAATTAGCTTTCCAAATCTTCAAATGATTCATCATTTGGAGTTCAGAGCGCAAAGTTATGGCCATTTTACCAAAGTAGGTCCGGGCGGAGCAAACCAAGCATAAGGCATTCTGGCCAATTTTGGAGTGCTCGAGGCCTTATTTCGAGTGCTCGAAATTAGGGCAGATTGCTTCACGAGATCAGCAGTGGAGTCAGGACTTTGCTCACCATTTTGACCCAGAAAGCTCGAGAACTGGACTTCCATCATAACATGAAAGATTTAGAGCTCTGAATTAGCTTTCTAAATCTTCAAACAGTTCATCATTCGGAGCTCGGAGCAGAGAGTTATGGCCTTGTTACCAGAAGTGCACAGAACTGCCTGGCAGCACTGAAGTACTGCCTTTCTCCCCATTTTCGACCAACCAGACTTGAGATTTGGGTCTTCATCAAAACATGAAGTTTTTAAAGCTCTGAATCAGCTCTCCAAATCTTTAAACAGTTTGTCATTCGGAGTTCAGAGTACAAAGTTATGGCCATTTCATCAAAGTAGGTCTGGGCAGAGCAAGTGAAGCATGGAGCTTTTTACACTAAATTCGAGTGCTCGATGCCCTATTTCGAGCACTCGAAATTTGGGCAGTTTGCTCCACGAGACAGCCCACTTGTGCTCTGAAATTTCTAACTTTGGATTTCCCTATTAATGAGGTGGTTGGGGATGTTTTTGGAGGAGAGAGAGAGCCTAGTTTGGTGGTAGATAAGAGGGATAAGAGCCACACATTTCATAAGCTTCATTTTTAGAAGATAGAGGAGAGAGAAGAGAGCAAAAAAAAGGTGTGTTCTTGGAGCTAGAAGAGGGGAGCTCGAAAATGGAGGTCAAGGCTTTGCTTCCTCCTTCCTCTAGTGCATCAATGGGTAACTAAACCTCCATCTAGGGAGGTGATGAAGCTCTACCTTGTAAGCATGTCTAGTTTTTGATTTATTTTGGGGAATGAAATGTATATTTGGCTAGTTCCATGGTCTAGAGCATGTTACAAATTGTAATGAAGATTTTGAATGTTTGAATGACTATGTTGATTTACATACTCTTGTATTAGATTATTTAATCTCATAGTTGTATGGCTTATAGTTTGATAGTGACAATGGAAGTAAGATTATGGAACGGTTTTAATGGCATGGTTTTGAGTAGTTTGTTAATCCATAGCTTAAGAATTTCTTTTGATGAGTTAATCTTGTGACTTGATATCATGTGCTTCCACCAATTGATTAATTGTTTGACAATCTCTAGCTTAGTGAGCATGTCTAGGGTTGCATCTTAGTTTAGGTAACTCAACCATGTGAAGCTTTGATAGGTTGTTCTTACTCTTTAATTAATTGAATTTCTTGAAGATATTATAGTAGTCATGTATTATTATATATCAAGGTCATTTCTACATTAATTCCCCAAATCAATCATATAATTAGTTTGTGTAGAGGTTTGGAGTGGATTCACTTCCCTAGACTTCCTTCTCTAAATCTTCTCTTTTAATCTCCTTCAATTTATTGTTTTATGCATTCTGAATTTGTAGTTTAGTGACAAACAAAACAAACCCTCTATGAACACCCCTTATCACTCTAAATTGACTCTAGACACTTAGGTTGCCATAGATTAGCGCAGTCCCAATGGTTCGACTTACCCGACCAATAGCCCTATTTTACGATGATTCTTGCTATTGCGAAGGTTGATGTATAGTTGATCAACCGATCAATTTTTGGCGCCGTTGCCGGGGACTGTAAACGGTTTAGCAACCGAAGTTTCTAGGGTTAAATTTAGTTTAATTGTGAATACTATGTTTTGTGAATATTTCTTGTGTGGTTTAACCATTTTTGTGTTGTAAGTGAGATTCTAGGAACTCGAAGCTCGCCGTGAGGAATGCTAGCAAATTGTAAGTCTAGAGGACCCCGGGTAAGTCTCTTGACCTTCTAGTTTCGAATTGTGAATATCGTGCATGTGTTAAGCTTAGAAGTAGATAAATTGCAAGCCCTTGTCGAGGCTATTTCAATTGTGTATTTTCAATTCCAAGCATCGGTCCTTGTCGTGGCCATTTTAATTTTTGTCTTGATAATTGAGGATAAAGGGAATATCATTGTATGTGGAGTTGATGATAAAGAATTGTTGTGTTGATTATGTTGTGTGTTGTTGATGTTTAACTCCTAGATGGAGAATAATTATCTCCCAACTCAATTCTACACACCACATGCGTTTTGTGCTTTTTGCTCTAGTAATTCACATCATACAAGAGATTGTCTTCCAACGAGACAATTCTCGGATTTTTATCTAGAGCAACCAAATGAAAATTTCTTTAAACAGGGTAGTGATCCATACTTCAATGGTTACAACTCGGGTTGGGGAGACCAACAAAACTTCTTGTGGCATGACATAGGAAATTCAACCCCACAATCTCATATGCAACCCAATGATCATTCTTTCCCGCCCTCTTCTCCTTTTCCACCGTCTCCATTGGATGAGCTAATTGTTGCTAACAAACAAATGATGGAGTCTATGCACACGCAAATGATGGATTCCAACAATCAACTATTGGCTTCCCTTGCTAGCATGCAATCCACAGTAGAGTCTATCAATCAAGTGGTACCATACCACCAGTCCCAAGTTAGTGCAATGATAGATGACCAAATATCTCAAATTCAACAAAGGATTAATGCTAAAAATCATGAAGAGAAGGAAACATTTTCATTTGAATTTATGGCCAATCCAAAAGAAAATTCTATGAACGATGAGATTACTCCTAGTAACTTTCATCATGAGAATGATCAAGTGGTTACTACATGTGAAAATGATGAAATGGTGGTTGAAAATCAAATTGTTGCCACTCATAAAATGGAAGAATTTGTGGTTAAAAATGAGAAAAAAGATGATGAGATTGCATCCTTTAAAACTCCAGAACAACCCCTAAATAATCCTTTGCTTGATGCACCTCCTTCAATGGAGGATCCTCTAAAAGCTTGTTTGGCTCATTTCAATTGTGAGGATTTTAATGTTGACAATTCCATTTCGGAGGTGAATTCTTTGCTTAATATTCATCCACCTATTCATTCTTTTCCTTGGTCAACATCAAATGTATCTCTTTCTTGGGAGCTTGCATCTCATCCCATTCCCTCACTTGAGTTGTCTCAAGTTGTTGAGCCCGATCCGCCGGATAAGTGTGAGGAGGATGTTAAAATTTTGAAGGATAAGTTGTCGAGCATTCCCGTGCTCAATATGACCCTTCAAAAGCCTTTGCTAGGTGCACTCTCACCTACTCCATCTTCCTATAATCCAAATCAGCCCCATAGTCCAAAGTTCTTCATTGAGGATGAAGAGTGGATTGAGGTCTTTCCATTACCTCTTTCCAACTTTTGTCTTCAAGCTCTTTTTCTTCCGCTTCCAAAAGAACTTTCTTACTTAGGGAAGCTTGAATCTCTAGAGAGACATGGTATAGGGTAAGGAGGACTAACCTGATCTCGGTGTGTCTAGCTATCGAGATTTTTGAGGATTAGTGCCTGCTCTAACTTCGTCTAGCTATCGACATTAAATTTAGCAAAGCAAGGGAAGAAATTCTTTCGATGTTCAAGCTTCCCTCTCCCAATAAAATTGCCTGAGCCTTGAGTTTTCTGGAAATTCCCCAAGGAAAGCCAAAAATTTGACCTCCTCCGGAAGTGTCTCTAATTGCGTTCCAAACTTCACATTAGGCTTTCCTAGACCTTCTGAAACTTTTTCTTTCACTCCTGGAAATTTTCAGCTCTATCCGGCAATTTCATTGGCTTTGGAATGCTACTCATGTGCATAAACTCTCATTTTTATTGCATTCTTAAAAAAAAAAAAAAAAAATCTCAAAATTTTTCAATGAATCGTGTGAGGTTGCAAAAGCTTAAAGTGATGTGGAATGGTTTGAAAATTTTCCCAAATTGTTGCAAATTTTAAAGAATTTTCAAAAAATTAATCCATGCATTGGATTGACATTGCAAGTTTTAAAAATTTTCCATGAATTGTGTGATGTTGCATTGAAGAGATATTCAAAAATTCCAAATTTTTCACATTCATTCAAAGTCTGGAAATTTTCCAAAGATGATGCAATTTGAAAATTTTCTTCAGTTCATTCAAGCATTATGAGACAATTTGAAAATTTTCAGAAATTCTTCCATTCCATGGGAATAACATGCAAAAATTTTTTGTTTCCAAGTCGCCAACTTGCAAAATTCCTGGAATGATGTTGCAAATGCATGAAAATGCATGAAAATGCATGCAATAGTGCTCACTGTCTCCCATGGAATGAGATTGCAAATGCAAATGCATGGAATTTCCATACATGGACTCCATTTTAAACAGCTTCCATTTCCATGTTGCTCACATTCCATATTCCATTGCAACAAATTCAACTTCCATAGTGCTCACTGTCTTGCATGTTTTCCCTTTCACTCCTTGCTTCAGTCCTCACAGCCAAGCTCACCCCCTAGCCTACTGAGCCATTTTCGAGCACTCTAAATTCTAGTTTGAGTGCTCGAATTTCATGCCCCAACCCACCCAACTCACTGCTCTCAGTTCGAGCACTCGCCGAGCCTATTTGGAGTGCTCGAACTCCACCTTCTTTCTCTCTCAATAGCCAACCCCAACATACCGAACCTACTGGCTCCATTTCGAGCACTCGAGCTCCCCCTAGCGAATGCTCGAACACCTCATGCCAACGCCACGAGCACTCGTTGCCTCACCCTCATCGCCTTCTCTTCCTCTCGGCCATCTCATCTACAAACCAAACCACCCATCAACCCATCCCATGTATACAAACCCAGTCCTCACCACCCACAACCAACCTCTCCCCCAACACAACACCACCCCTCGGCAAAACCAACCAACCCTCCCTAACCCCATGACCTAGCACACACAGCATTCTCTCTCTCTCACCCCAACCATCCCAACACTCATCATACAACTCCTTCTCTCTCTTACCTCCCCACCATCCCCTCATGCATGCCCATCATGCATGCTCTCCTCTCTCTCTCAACCAACATCACACACACCTCCCCATCCACTCTTCACCACCCGGCAACTTCACCCTCACCACCATGCAATCTCCACTAACTCATCCCTCTTAACTCATCCCACAAACCATCCCCACTCTCGGCTACCACCAAACCCACCACAAACCTTCCCTCTCTCTCTCTCTCAACCCGAGCCACGCCACACACCAACCCTCCATTTCCACTCTCTGCCGGTTTCTCGAGCACTCGAAGAAGCATTTCGAGTGCTCGAGCTTACTTGACCTTCCTCGCACCAAACATCCCGAGCTCACTGCCCTCCATTCGAGCTCTCTCACTCCCCTGCCGAGTGCTCGAAACACCACCCCACCATCCAACCCTCACCCCAACCCAACCACCTCTCGGCACTCCTCTACCACCCTTCCCAACTCCCGGTAACTTTCTCTCTCTACCCAACCAACCAACCTCACCACTCCATCTCCCTCTCAACACCAACTCCTCACTCTCAACTCCAACCACCTCCCCCATCTCTCTCCACCCACCATCTTGCTCGCACCACCAACCTCATCCCTCATTCCTCTCGGTATCTCTCCACCTCACAACTAACCTCACAAACCACCAACCATGCATACACATCTATGCATGCATGCGTGCACCAACCTTCCTTCCTCTCTCTCTCTCAACCCAAGTATACATTCAACACACCCAATCACCAATCTCTCTATCTCAGCCACCATGCAATCCCAGCAGCCTCACCAAAAAAAAACAAAAAAAAAAAAAAAAAAAACAAAAAAATAATAATAATAAATAAATAAATTTGTTGGCATTATTTTGTTTTCCATTTTAAACTTGTGGCTACTGTGTGCCTTTGTGTTTTGTTTGGACTTTTACCTTGCCATAACATTCATCTTAGTGTTTTTATTTATGTTTTGGTTTTTCTTAAAAGACCTGTGCTTTTGCCTGTGTACATTAGTTGTGTTTGGATAGGTCTTCATGTCCAAGTTTGGGGGACGCTTCTGCGCATTCACATCGATGGATATCTATTGTCTTCGTCACTCCACTTGGTATTATTGTTCTTTTACCTTCTTTGCTCTTATTTTGTTTCACTTGTCTTCACACATTGAGGACAATGTGACATTCAAGTTTGGGGGTGCAATAGGACATTTTTGGTTTCACATTTTTGCTAAGCAATGATAGTATGATTTGAACTTGTTGGGGATGAAACATATGTTTAATACCTTGTGTATAGAAGCAATTGACATTTTTGAAAATAAAGAAAAATTTGATTTGAAATGATCATGTGGATTCAAATCAGTCTATATAAATGTCTCAATTAGATTCTCGCTGGATTTGACACTCTTTTAAGCTTCACAATGCACAGATGCACATTGGAAACTTAACTGTGAGGCATGCAACCTGATTAACCTTGACCTTGGCCTAGTTAATTTGATTTGATGAACCTGATAGATGAATATCTTTGGCATGATTTAAGTTGTCTAAAAAAAAAAAAAAAAAAAAAAAAAAAACTGAGAAAGAAAGAAGAAAAAAAAAAAAAAAATGACCAGTTGATGTTCGTAGCCTTTCCAACTCGAGCTATTAAGCCCTAGGAGTGTCTCTACACTTAGCACCCTAAAGCCGTCTGGTTTGGGAGTTGTTAGCCTAACGCTTGCTACAAGGGTTGGTTAGAAAGCTTAAAGGACTTAAACATTGCACGGTCATTCAAAAAAAAAATTGTAATAAACATGGTTCGCTAGAGTTCGTAACCTTTCCAACTTGAGCTATTAAGCCCTTTGGAATGTCTCTACACTTAACACCCTAAAGCCATCTGGTTTGGGAGTTGTTGGCCTAACGCTTGCTACATAGGTTGGTTAGAGAGCTTAAGGGACTTTAGCATTGCACAACCATTCTATGTTTCGCTTATGAGTTACAATAAATTGTTAACAGGCAACAAAAGTTGTCTTGAAAATAAAATCATGCCTTAGGGACTTCATGTAAAGGGGAATCCATTGATTTGAAAACTTGTGCCTTGGAATTGGAAAAGAAAGTAAAAGCCGCATGTTGAGAATTCAATTCACTTTCACTGAAGTAGAGTTGATTTCCATTTAAGAGATGACAATTGAGTTATTTATATGGACGATAATGTTGATGCATGTATGTGGAATTGTATTTAGCCAATTTTAGTATCAATGCTTCATATATGCAAGGTAGTCTTCCCAATGACCCCATCTCCAGTTCTTTGTTGTTTCAAATTGTATTTGAGCTATGTTTGCACTTCATTTCACCATGGATGATATTTTTGTGGTAGCATGCCCATGGTTGTATTTTCATTGAAGTATTTATTTTGGTTTTGCTAAGGGACTAGCAAAATGTAAGTTTGGGGGTGTGATAAGCGCCGAATATTGCATATTCAAGCGCCCTTAATTGCATTATTTAAGTCCATTGTTTGTTTAATTATGTAGATTACCTTCATATGCACATTTTTGCATATTTTCAGGTTCAATGGCCAAAAAGAAGCAAGAAGGATGCTTTGTGGAGTTTTGAACATCAAAGGTCACAATGCTGAATTTCTGGCAGCAGTGGAACCTGGACTTTGCTCGCCATTTTGACCTTGAAAACTCAAGAACTGGACTTCCCTCATAACATGACATATTTAGAGCTCTGAATTGGATTTTCAAATCTTTAAGCGGTTCATCATTCAGAGTTCGGAGCAGAGAGTTATAATCTTCTTATCATAGGTGCTCAGAACTGCCTGGCAGCAATGAATTTCTGTCTTGCTCTTCAATTTCGACCAACCATCCTTGAGAATTGGATCTCTACCTAAACATGAAGTTTTTAGAACTCTGAATTAGCTTTCCAAATCTTCAAACGGTTCATCATTTGAAGTTCAGAGCACAAAGTTATGGCCATTTTACCAAAGTAGGTCCGAGCGGAGCAAACCAAGCATAAGGCATTCTGGCCAATTTTGGAGTGCTCGAGGCCTTATTTCGAGTGCTCAAAATTAGGGCAGATTGCTTCACGAGATCAGCAGTGGAGTCAGGACTTTGCTCGCCATTTTGACCCAGAAAGCTCAAGAACTGGACTTCCATCATAACATGAAAGATTTAGAGCTCTGAATTAGCTTTCTAAATCTTCAAACGGTTCATCATTCGGAGCTCGGAGCAGAGAGTTATGGCCTTGTTACCAGAGGTGCGCAGAACTGCCTGGCAGCACTGAAGTACTGCCTTTCTCCCCATTTTCGACCAACCAAACTTGAGATTTGGGTCTTCATCAAAACATGAAGTTTTTAAAGCTCTGAATCAGCTCTCCAAATCTTTAAACAGTTTGTCATTCGGAGTTTGGAGCACAAAGTTATGGCCATTTCATCAAAGTAGGTCTGGGCAGAGCAAGTGAAGCATGGAGCTTTTTACACTAAATTCGAGTGCTCGATGCCCTATTTCGAGCACTCGAAATTTGGGCAGTTTGCTCCACGAGACAGCCCACTTGTGCTCTGAAATTTCCAACTTTGGATTTCCCTATTAATGAGATGGTTGGGGATGTTTTTGGAGGAGAGAGAGAGCCTAGTTTAGTGGTAGATAAGAGGGATAAGAGCCACACATTTCATAAGCTTCATTTTTAGAAGATAGAGGAGAGAGAAGAGAGCAAAAAAAAGGTGTGTTCTTGGAGCTAGAATAGGGGAGCTCAAAAATGGAGGTCAAGGCTTTGCTTCCTCCTTCCTCTAGTGCATCAATGGGTAACTAAACCTCCATCTAGGGAGGTGATGAAGCTCTACCTTGTAAGCATGTCTAGTTTTTGATTTATTTTGGGGAATGAAATGTATATTTGGCTAGTTCCATGGTCTAGAGCATGTTACAAATTGTAATAAAGATTTTGAATGTTTGAATGACTATGTTGATTTACATACTCTTGTATTAGATTATTTAATCTCATAGTTGTATGGCTTATAGTTTGATAGTGACAATGGAACTAAGATTATGGAACGGTTTTAATGGCATGGTTTTGAGTAGTTTGTTAATCCATAGCTTAAGAATTTCTTTTGATGAGTTAATCTTGTGACTTGATATCATGTGCTTCCACCAATTGATTAATTGTTTGACAATCTCTAGCTTAGTGAGCATATCTAGGGTTGCATCTTAGTTTAGGTAACTCAACCATGTGAAGCTTTGATAGGTTGTTCTTACTCTTTAATTAATTGAATTTCTTGAAGATATTATAGTAGTCATGTATTATGATATATCAAGGTCATTTCTACATTAATTCCCCAAATCAATCATATAATTAGCTTGTGTAGAGGTTTGGAGTGGATTCACTTCCCTAGACTTCCTTCTCTAAATCTTCTCTTTTAATCTCCTTCAATTTATTGTTTTATGCATTTTGAATTTGTAGTTTAGTGACAAACAAAACAAACCCTCTATGAACACCCCTTATCACTCTAAAATGACTCTAGACACTTAGGTTGCCATAGATTAGCGCAGTCCCAGTGGTTCGACTTACCCGACCAATAGCCCTATTTTACAATGATTCGTGCTATTGCGAAGGTTGATGTATAGTTGATCAACCGATCATTTAGCAATTTAACGGAGTATGTATATATTTGTAACTCTTGTTGTGGTTGTATGCTCGGATCACTTAATTAACAAGTTTGGTCTATGCATATCCTGGATGTTAATTGTTGAAATACTAAATGCTTTTCTGCAATGCATGAATTTAAGCTTGGAATTTTAAATTGCTGTAATATTAAGCATTACACTGCAATTATTTGGATTAGGGTTTGGACTTTAATTGTTGGACTTGTACTTAGGTTCTGCCAATCTAATTAGACATTGGCCTGGAATTAATTGAAGAAATAAATGTATATTTTATGTCAATTACCCGGATGAATGCTGGAATTTAACTTGACGAATTTGTAAACTTTGTCTTGTTTAATTACATGGATGGATTCTGGATTTTTAGTTAATGACTTGTTTAAATTCTGTGTTTATCAACTATATGGGTACTGTGGACTTTATTTGATGTACTGCCTAAATGTTGCATCATTTACGGATCATTTGCATATATGCACCGGTATGGGACGGTGTTATACGAAGGGATGGATTAGGTCACAACGCTAATTCCTACCCATTCATACATACAGAATGGATTAACTAAAATAGTTAAATCCTACATGGTTTCATGTCCTATCAACTAACACAGTTGAACGACATACTGGATGATTGTTTATATGTCTGTATTAGGAAGGATAGGGTTTTAACTAAAACATTTAAATCCTAATTTTATGTCGTGTCATGGCAACGAACAGTTGAGCGGCACTACATTGGTTTAGATAGGAATTTATATATATAAATTATGGTACCGCGATCTGAGCTTGGGTCTTATAGTCGACGGTTAGGGTGCGTATATGCAATAAGATGCGTAGCTAGCTATGTTGGTTGAGGTATACCCTGTTAGGCTTAGGTAGTCATGCCCACTCAGGTGCATATTGCATGTTGCCTTCTATTCGGGTTGAGACCCTCAGCATAGTTTAGTGAGAGTCCTGTAGTGTAGTTATATGTATATATCTATTTACGAACTATATAGATATGGTTGAGACATCTAGGATGTATCTACGTATCGGGTCTCTGTTTGGATTGTTGTTAGGATAGAACTTGTTCGTTGGCCTGACCCACTATTATTTTTTCTGTAACGGACGGTTCCAGGTCTTAGATCTTGTTCGTGCTGAGCAGAGATGACTTCTAATTCTTCCGACAACGTAGGCGGTTCCTATATGGTTTAGCATTGGATTCTTTTCCAGTGGGTCATTTCTCAGTGAGGATTTTATTAGGGGTCCACCAAATGGATTCCCTAGTTGTATTAGAAATGGAGAATTTGGATGTATCAGAATAATTCTTTATTAATTTAATTTTATTCTGAGGTTTCAGTATTTGGTTTCGCATTCTAGTTTCTTTTCAGCAAATTTTTATTTATTCCTATTTCCTTAATTGTATTTTGTGTTCGTTTATTGCTAATTGGTTTGATATCCTCGGGTAATTGGTCGTGGGCTTGGCCAACCCGCATCTGGAAATCCGGGGGTATCACACGGACCTTTTAACTTGGGTCTTCTTCGCAGGGGACCTTTTAGGTCCGATCTTTCTTCTTTTGTGTTTCTGCTTTTCAGACCCCCTCTTATCCATGGAAAACGATTTGGCATTTGAAGGTTCCTCTTAGGGTGGCTTTCTATGTTTGGACTGCTGCTTGGGGCAAGATCCTTACTCTGGACAATTTGAGGAAGAAGCGACATGTCATCGTTAATCGGTGCTGTCTGTGTATGACCGATGAAGAGTCTGTGGATCACATTCTCTTGCACTGCCCAGTGGCCCATGACTATTGGAGTCTTATGTTGGGTCTTTTTGGCATTCAATGGGTTATGCCTCGGACTTCACGGGGCCTTATTGATATCTAGAGGGGACAAAGGTTGGGGGCTCGAGTTCACGTTTTCTGGAGGGTGGCTCCCCTTTGCATTTGGTGGTGTCTCTGGAAAGAATGCAATAGAAGATCCTTTGTTGGGGAGGAGTTATTCATTGGGGCTCTTAAGTATTCTATTATTTGTTCTCTTTTTCGTTGGGGTATGGGGAGAGATTGTTCCTCTGTTGAGGAATTTTTAGACTTTTTGGGATCTTTGGATCCTTAGGCTCTTTTTTTTTTGTTCTTGGTTCTTATACAGCTCCTGGGATGCGTTCCCCTTTTGAACGCTTTCTAATATATTTTACTTATACAAAAAAAAAAAAAAAAAAAAAAAAAAAAAAAAAAATTTGAACCACATCTTATGATTTCATATTGGCATGGAAGACAACAGTACCATTACACTGCAAAAAGCCAGATCTTGATACTGCAAGTCATGGCTGATGCTATTGCAAGTGAAGGAAGTTCTTTCTTCTTTCCTATACTCATCTTACCCATCATCTTTCTCATCCTAAAGCATTTCAAATCATATTTCCTATCAAAAAATACTCTACCACTTCCACAGGACCAAGTCCATGGCCAATCTTGGGCAATATTCCTCATACGGGAAAAAAGCTTCACATCACTCTAGCAAACTTTGTTCAGACTTATGGTTCACTCATGTAACTGAGACTAGGAACTCAAATTATGATCATCGGATCAACGGCAATTGCTGCAGAGGAAATTCTCAAGACCCATGATCTAATTCTATCTGCATGATATGTTCCTCATGCAGAACCAGCTAAGAGCCCAAAATTCAATCATTTATCACTTAAGTGGGCACTGGAGTGGTATAATAGATGGAAGAATTTAAGAACAACATGCAGAAGTAAGCTCTTCTCGGGCAAGGCAATGGAGTCTCAAGCTTGTTTGAGAGAGAGAAAGGCAATGGATATGGTGAATTTTTTGGGTGCAAAGGAGGGAAAGGAAGTGAAAGTTGGAGAACTGGTTTTTGCCACTGTTTTTAATATGTTGAGTAATGTTCTTATATCAAGAGATTTTATAATATTGGAGAAGCAGAGTCTGGATGAAAGGATGAAAGGTCTTCTAGGAAAATATATTGATTTTATTTCGGCCCCAAATCTGCCTGATTTTTTGTGATGTTTTCAATTTTCGCTATTTTTTAATTTTTCAGAATTTTTGTTGTTGCAAAGGCATTTTCGTCTTTTACCGTTTTACGTGCCGGACACTGTAAAGTGTGTCGGTTGTGTCCGTGAGCTGTTTAGGACATTTCATTGAGTTCAAGACTTTGAAATTCAAGATTTTTCATTTTTGCATTTTTTTCATTTTTCGGGCCAGACGGTCCCGTGTGGGACCCGCTACCGGAATTTTTGCATACGGGGATTTTTATCGGGTCCATTTACATTTTAGGCATTTTATTTAATGTATTTTATGTAGTTGTAAATTATTATGCGTGTATGTGTATATATGTTTATGTGTGGTGCAAATTAAAGTAAAATAAAAAGGGAAAATAAAAAGAAAATAATGGGGCCCACTCTTCTTTTAATTTTAATGGTCAAGAGACTATCTCTAGTCTCTAATCTCTCTTTAGTCCAGCTGCTCTCTCTCATTTCCTCTCAAACTTGCTTTTTCTTTTTCTTTTGCAATAAAACTTTGATATTAGATTTCTCTTTCAATATTTGGAATTTTTAAGTGCCGTTTGCGGCAAATTGAAGATCACGGCAAGATCTAGGAATTGATCGAAGCAATTTCAGTTTTAGTGCACTCTAGGGATTCCGGTTTTGAGACCCATTTGGAGGTTTTTGGCTTAATTTGAGGTAGGGGTCTCTAATTCCCATTTTTCTTGCACCTTTGTGAATTTTCTACTATAATCCATATTAAGTATGTTTAATTTGAGTTGATTATTTTTTTAAATTAATTTAATTGGGTATGTGAAGCATGTTATTGGGTGTATTGTTAGATTTGTATAGAAAGCATGTTTAAATGTTGATTTTCCATGCTTATTATGTTGTAGAATTGGTTAGAAATGATATATGGAAGCTTAGGGAAATTTCCTTAGAATTATTGCAATTTCTTTATGTTATTGTGTTGAAAAAATTGCTAAAAATGATACATGGAAACTTATGGAAATTTTCTAAGAATTATTGTAAAGTATGTTTAATATGTTAATTTTTCTATGCCTATGATGTTTAATAATTTGTTGGAAATTTTATGTGGAAGTATGTTAATTGTGTGATAATAATTCTCTCCATTTCCATAGTATTAAAGAGACATGTGATATGCATTCATAGCATGGGCATGAAAAGGGTACAAAGAAATGTTTTGAAATGAAAAAGAGGTGTTGGGAAAAAGATTTGAGAAAAGAATTTTATGAAAACCCGGACGCGGCGGGGGTACCAACAGTCCGTGGAGTTAATGTAACCTAGAGGGAACTCGGGAGATCGCCCTAGCATGGTTAAGCTATCTGGGCCCCAAATGACGCCGCGGGGGTACCAAGGGTCAAGGACAGTAGCCAATCCTTCTCTCGGTGCTGAGGGGCTACCGAAGGTGGTTACATTAACAGTTTGAAAGGTGAAGAATGGAAGTGATTTTAAGTATGGGGAGCGACATTCATGGCATCACATATCATGGCACGGCATTGTTATTTTGAAATTGGATTTGATGTTGTATTCTTTCCCGGCCTAGTATGATCCATATTCTCTATTTCTATTCATTGTTTGGATTCACGGGGTTACAAGAGGTGGGTCTTAGGCGCTACCTACTGAGCAATTTGCTCACCCCATTACATTAACATTTTTCAGGACACGGGAGGTAGGTGGCGGATGACGCTCCTCCACAGGGTTCGATGGGTTAGTAAACCGTTTTGGCATAAATTGTAGATATAATCTTATTTTATTATTATTATTTATTTATTTATTATTACTTATTCTTTATAAACCCGGAATAACACGATAATATGTATTGACATAAGAAAGAATAGTGTTATCCTTAGTTGACCTCGGGTTTAGTTAAGGACCTAGCTAACGGTTTGGACCTACGGGTTCGGGTCGTTACAAAATTTGGTATCAGAGCAATGGTTCGATTACCATTAGGACGACGGGTAGAGGCCTACCTAGGATTGCACGGGAAGTTGAATTGCATGTTTATATGCTTATGTACCAAGTGTTTTATTTTTTTGAAAAACATACCTAATTGCTTACTTGCTTACCTGCTTAGGTGTTAATTACTTGTTGAATTAAAGCATACTTAAGTATTTGATGATAAGTGACAATATTTATGAGATTAATTCTATGGTTAAATTTTTAAAGCATACTAAAATGGCAAGGTTCCATTAGAAGTCCTTTCCCTAGAGACTGGTAACGGTGATAGGGTTTGATCTTAGGTGTCTTTCGGGATAGAAGTTCTCATTTTCTTGCACGGGCGAGAGTTTGTGTTGTGTTTTCTCACTGTAGTGAGTGGACTCTTATGAGTCATGGGATCTTTTCATGTAAGTAAAGTTGATTAGATGTCACAGGACATGAGGTGGTATGCGGTGTATGACTTGTGAGATTCAGGCATTGTTCGGGTTAAGCAAGGTTTGTATTTGAACTTTATTTTGAAGTTCACTGATGTTTAAGGTTGAGAGTTTGTCTCTTAGATTGTCGTTTTGAGAGTAAGAGTTGAGGTTGACTTTGAGTTGGTAACGAGATAAGTAGGTTGCACATTTTGTTTTGATTTCCAGTTAAGGAGGCAGAAGCTTAATGTGATGTTGTTTGGTGACCATAGAGTGTTGGTCACAGATTGTGTTGAGCTAGGATGAGGAATGACCACTTGGGTTTAGTGGCTTGTTCTATTTGATTTCTTTGTTTTGTGGCCCTGTGGGCGGGTGTGCGTGAGCGTGTGCAGGTGGCACCAGAAGGCTACCACACTGGGCGAGCTGCGGGCACACAACTCAGATAAAATCGATGTGGACATTCCAATTTGTTGCATGGTAGTCATGGTTGTAGGTATGACTTGAGTGTTCAGTTAGATACCAATGAGAGACTATTGTTTTGTAGTTGTCGTAGAGTGCAGTTTGTGTGGTTGACTGTTTGGCGTAGTGTCTGTTGTCCCTCTTAGGGATTGTTCCTATAGTGTTGCCGCGTAGAATTTTTATTTCTTGTAGCGGGTTGTTGACTATGGTGTCGGGTATCATTAGTGATGTGTGTTTTCATGTCGAGTTAGCATCAGTTTTGAATAAGCGGTTGGTAGTAGAGGCTTGTTGTTTCCAAGGGAATGTAGTTTATGTAGTTATTTTAGGAAGGATGATCATGGGGGGTATTAGTACTTAAGGTTCCCGTATTGGAGAATAAATCAGTTTAGGGGTGACCCCAATATTCGGGAAAGAAGTAGTGATTGACTTCATCGTCGGCGGTTTTAAGGGAATAGTTGGGTATTGAGCATTCTAGATTTTTGTGCTCATTTTCGTTTGAGAATTTGTCGGCATGGCATTGTCATACGAATGTTCTTTTCTAGTGGTAAATAGTGGTTATTATGGGGAGTAGCGAGAGTTATGCTTGTTCTTTTGTTACGATGATATTATCTCAATGATATTCAAGGAAAAATCCTTTAGTAGTGACTTAATGGTCTGATGGGATAATAGGTTTGAACGGTTATTGGAATGAGTGACAGTGGAGGTGTTATGGTGTTGTAGTGTGATGCTTAGTGCTGATGAGCATAATGGTTTGAGGTATGATCCGAATGTGGTTTAAAGATTGTGAGTTGTTTGTTGCGTGTTATCAAGTAGGTGATAGGGTTGTGCATCAAACGAGGTAATGGTGGGCAGCTTAGTCTTTAGAGCTAGTGAGAGCGGTGTTGCCATGTATGCATCTTTTTTTTTTAAAATGAGTCAGTGGGTTATTGTGACTGAGGTCACGGGTCTTGTGCGCACGGGGATCGAGGCAGTGTCACTTGGGTAGGTAAATATGAAGTGGATGGTAAAGTGTTGTTTTGTGACGTAAAGGTGGTTGGTTGGGAGTGACTGATTCTAGGTAGGATGGGACGCAGTGTCCGAAGGGCTTTGATTATTTCTAGTGTTGTATCTTTGTACTCGACGAAGAGGTGGTGTGGACCTGATTGGTTTCGGTTAGTATGGGTGTTGCAGAGTGCCATATGTGAGGTTTTGTGTTGATAGTGTGTGACGATCCGTTAGTGGCGAGGTCTCCTAAAATTGAGGTCGTAGTCCCGTATGTGTTTCCAGTTGGTTCTCCTTCTTGTGTGTAAGGAGTTCATTTTGTCTTAAGTGAAATCGAGTGTTTATGGTTGGACAATTGGTGAGTAGTGTGTGACAGGGTGTCGGTGCACTCAAGTGCGAGTCATTAGTCTCTTGTGAGTGTGGGGTTTGTTACCCTTTTTGTTTGTTCTAGTCCTAACAAGGACGTCGTTTGTCATATGTCTTGTCCTCCATCTAGGTGTTGGGTGCATCCGCAGATGAACAGACCTGGGTATGGTTTGTTGCGCTGTTAAAGTTCACCAGTAAAGTTTGGTTGAATAGGTCGACTCACTTCCACGGAGGGAGGTGGAGTCTTTGGTTTTGGTGGTGCTTGTTTTGAGAGTGTTCTTGACAGGTGGTGCGTGAGACGCGGGTTTCCAAATAGGGATTGTATGTTTCCGGTGTCTGGTTCTAGTGGTGATGGCTAGGGAATGTGTCGTGAATGACAAATTGAGGATGACTAAGTGATTTAATGTGAGTTATGTATTCGGGTGTTTTTATAGATATCTGATTTGAGCAGCTCCTTGAGGACAAGTATCGATGTTGCCTTAGAATTTCGTGATTGGAGGAAGTGAACGTGGGACTCCATTGAAGAATAATAGGATGATTGACTTTGGTTTTGAGGTTTTGGGCATGAGATGGTCATAATGTGTGTTTTGACGAGGTAAGATTTGAATCAAGTAATGATAAGTCGTTTACCTGATATGGGTGTTATGAGGAAATTAGAGATCTCTCGTGCTGGTTGAGGATTGTGACATTTGGTATCGTATTGCTCTTAGCTTGTTATGAGTTGTATAATTGAGGAATGATTGAGATTCTTAGTACTGGTATGTGATTGTATAGTTGCTAAGGTTACATATAGCGATAGGTGGATAGAGAGTGGATCTCATGGTTGTTTTGTGGACTGTATGAGACTGTATTTGAGGTTTGGACCTAAGAACAGGAATGATGTCTGTGTCGAGGTCGGATTGAGGATGAGAATGGCCTGGCTAACCATTTCTCCTGAATCAATCCCTCTTTAGCATGATGTCAGGTCAAAGGTCAATAATTGTTTTGAGTTATCATAAATAGTGAGAGTATGGTATTGGGTGTCGTGTCAGTGTGATGGTGTGGATTCAGGAAGTTGTCTCGGGTAATGAGGTGCATTTGGTGGGACCAAGTGTCCAATCCGCTTGATTTTTAAAAATCTTATTTTGAGAATTTGGGCCCTGGGCACAGGATGGTACGCTTTAGTGGTTTGGTGACTCTTGATTGTATAGTTGCTGAGGGATTCATTATTTAGTTATCTTGAGGTTGATCAGTGTAATAATTGCTTGTTGGTGCAATCGGTGGTCATTGTATGATTGTGTGATGGTAGCTGTGAGTTGGATGACGAGTATTGGTTATACAGAGATGTGAAGATCTGAGCTTGGGCTTGATTGTGTAATGGACGGGGTTCTTTGTTTGGGGTCCAGTGTGTCTTTTGAAGGATGAGTTGTGATAGCATGTTGTCATGTTCAAGGGTCTTGTGATGTAATACCCTTAGTTTTAAAAAGGATAAAATTGGAATTTAATTATTTTTATTTCATTTTTATGTGACTAGTTGCTTGGGTGTTTAATTGTTTTCTTTCATTATTTGATTTAATTGTGTAATTTAATTAGTTATTTGATTTAATTGAATTAGTTTATTTGGTAAGTTGATTTAAATGATGTAGTTTTAATTCTTTGATTTACTATTTTAATTTAATTATTTGTTTTCATTTCTTTATTTAAGATTAGGGTTTTATTGGGATGTCATATAGGTATCTGTTATATATGTATATGATTAGGATTTTATCGGCTGACTCTAGTTTGATTAGGGTTTTTGTCTTAGCTCTAGTTTAATTAGGGTTTTCTAAGTGCCTATATATATACGTGTATGAGTTTTTACTGAGGGTTGGGAGAACCTTATTCACGGCACAGTGGAAATAAAACAGAACAAAGAGAGAGTTGAGAGAACATAGGAAATCATAAGAGCTACCAAAGAGAAGAATAGAGGGGATCAAGGGAGGGTTGTGATGGATTAAGTCAAACCCATAGGAGGCTTGAAGGAAGTTAGCAGTTGCCGGAAACTTAGAGACGACGCCGAGATTTCATTACTGAAATCACAGGCAAGTTCTTCTCTTCCTCCTTCCCTCTGGCTTGTGTTCTGTGCACCTAGATAATCTCTAGGGTTTAATTAATTTTTTAAATCGGAACTTACATGCTTGCTATATAATATATTGATGATCTTTACGTGTTAAATTTGATTATGGTATAATGCGTACAAGCTTGTTTCAAGCCTTGATCAGTTTTCTGTTTTAAGCATGTTATGTTGTTAAGCAATTTTAGTCTCTATAATTGCCTTTAACCTCTGTAAATAAATCATGGGGATATTACTATGATGATATAAGATCTTTAGGTTCAGGGGTAAAGAGGAACAGAGGAGTTAGAATGGAATGGACGTTGCAAGTTAGCTTAAGTTTCGTACTGTAAACATGCTAGTTTAATGGCTAAATCTAACCTCTGTAATTGGTCCCAGTTATTGTAAACAACCTTGGGGATGCTTCTAGACTCAATTAAGACTCCTACGATTAGTTTTAGAACCCAGCAGAGTGGTAGGAATTGATCAGAGAGGGAGCAGACGGACTGAAACGGAGCAGAACGGGGACGAAGGCTCTCAAAGGAGGTGAGAGCCGGCTCCATAGAAGTGGGAGCCGGCTCCCACAACAAGTAGAGCCGGCTCTAAGGAGTCCTAGAGCCGGCTCTAGGCTGAAAAAGAGCCTGCTCCAAAATTTGGAGCAGGCTCCCTTTTTATTTTATGATTTGTTTTAATTTTTTTAAAAATTTTCTACGTACTGTGCTTACTATTGGAGCATGGGTTTTAAATCTGTTGGGTCTGGGGTTCCACAGAGAGTTTAGAAGGCTGAATTTGGGTGTTATTAGGACCTTAAATTGATTAGGGTTTAATTCTAAATTGTCGGGACAAACAGTGTAAAAATTAAGACACTCCCTATGTTGTTAACAAATGGAAGATAAATTAATTGTTGAATTAAATTTCAGCAATTTGATGGAATATAATGTGTTTATAAAACTTGTTTTAGAATGCATTCAAGTGCATGATAAGGTTATTTAATTATTAATTTTGATCTATGCATGCTTAGGAGGCTAATTGCTGAATTATTAAATCGTTTCCTGCAACTATATGGTTAATGCTTGGATTTAAATTACTGAAATATTAAACAATCTTCTGAAATTGTTTTAGCCATTTGTTGGATAATAATAGGGTTATTTAACCTATTCACATGCATGATGGAGTCCCTGACATATTAAATTTGGTCTATGCATGCTCTGGATGTTAGTTGTTGATTTATTAAATCATCTCCTGCAACTATATGGTTAAATGGTTGGATTTAAATTGCTGAAGCTTTAAATATTTTTCTAGAATTATTTGGATGGTGGTTTTTGGGTCTGTAAATTATTGAACTGTTATATATGTTGTAATTTACATGGATATGGAAGATTGTATGTACCGGTATGGGACGGTGACATACTAGGGACGGTTTAGCTCAAAACGCATAAACCTAACCTAATAGATTAATGGAATGGATTGAAAGATATCGAATCCTAATTGTGACTAAGTCAGATCATCTGTAACCAAGTTGGATGACTTCCTGGATTAACGGATGGTAGTTAAGTCATATCAACTGAATAAGTTGAGTGACTAACTAGTTGGTTTATTGTATGTCAGTTTAATAAATAGTTGAACTGCATACCCTGGATTTGGATGGACTTTATATATATGTTTATGGTACCACGAGTTGAGCTTGAGTCTCAGACTCGTTGGTTATGGTGCGTATATGCAGTGGATGCGTAGTTGGCTATAGTAGGTTGAGGTGTACCCTGTTAGGTCTAGGTACTCATGCCTACCTTTGGGTGCGTTTTCGCATGTTGCCTTCTATTCAGGTTTAGACCCCTACTGTAGTCCAGTGAATGTCCCTTAGTGTGGATATATATATATGTATGGACTAGATAGCTATTGTTGAGATATCTAGGGTGTATCTGCGTATTGAGTCACTGTTTGGATTGTAGTTAGAGAAGAATTTGCATGTGGGCCTGACCCACTTTTATTTTTACAGGTGTTTGTTAGTTCCAGACTTGGAGCTGGATCGTGCTGAGCAGATACAGTTATTCACTCCACCGATGACCAGGGTTTTATTTCATATTTTAGACTTGGGTTTCGTTTCCAATCTTTTGAGTTCAGTGAGATATATTAGGGGTCCATTAGATGGATTCCCGAGTTGTAATAGAAATGGAGAAGTAGGATGTATCAGAATCATTCTTTGTTAATTAAAATTTATTCTGAGGTTTTTGGATTATTATTCTAGTTTCTTTTCAGCAATTTATGTATTCTTGTTTTCTTATTTGTATTCTGTGTTCGATTATTGCTAATTGATTTGATATCCTCGGGTTATCGGGTGTGGGCCTGGCCAACCCGCATCCGAAAATTCGGGGGTATCACATGTGACCATTCTTTTTTCGAGCCTTATGTAGCGGTGTAGAGGGGATCAATGTTGGTTTTAAGTCGAGTGTAGAATTCAGCGGGTTTGTGTATGATGTTGTGAGTAATGAGTACCCTCATAGGGTAGTGATCATTGGGTTTTTTGGCGGAAGAGTGTGATTGCCTATTGGCGCCGGTGTCAAAGGCAATATGGTTATTGAGTTCTTGTCTCGGGGTTATGTGAGGTTCCTCAGCGAGGTGTGTGGATGTGAGCCTCCTTCTTTAAGGAGGGTAGATTTTGAGGATGAAATCTCTTTAAGGAGGGTAGATTTCGAGGACGAAATCTCTTGAATTTCATTTTTCCAGAATTTTTGTTGTTGCAAGGGCATTTTCGTCTTTTACCGTTTTGCGTGCCGGACATTGTAGAGTATGCCGGTTGTGTCCGTGACCTGTTTAAGACATTGCATTGAGTTTAAGACTCTTTGAAATTCAAGATTCGTCATTTTTGCATTTTTTCGTTTTTCCGGCCGGACGGTCCCGAGTGGGACCCGCTACTGAAATTTTTGCATACGGGGATTTTTATCGGGTCCATTAGCATTTCAGGCATTTTATTTAATATATTTTATGTGGTTGTAAATTATTATGTGTGTATGTGTATATATGTTTGTGTGGTGCAAATTAAAGTAAAATAAAAAGGGAAAATAAAAAGAAAATAGTGGGGCCCACTCTTCTTTTAATTTTAATGGTCAAGAGACTATCTCTAGTCTCTAATCTCTCTTTAGTCCCTCTACTCTCTCTCATTTCCTCTCAAACTTGCTTTTTCTTTTTCTTTTGCAATCAAAACTTTGATCTTAGATTTCTCTTTCAATATTTGGAATTTTTAAGTGTCGTTTGCAGCAAATTGAAGATCACGGCAAGATTTAGGAATTGATAGGAGCAATTTCAGTTTTAGTGCACTCTAGGGATTCCGGTTTTGAGACCCATTTGGGGGTTTTTGGCTTAATTTGAGATAAGGGTCTCTAATTCCCATTTTTCTTGCACCTTTGTGAATTTTCTACTATAATCCATATTAAGTATGTTTAATTTGAGTTGATTGTTTTTTTAAATTGATTTAATTGGGTATGTGAAGCATGTTATTGGGTGTATTGTTGGATTTGTATAGAAAGCATGTTTAAATGTTAATTTTCTATGCTTATTATGTTGTAGAATTGGTTAGAAATGATATATGGAAGCTTAGGGAAATTTCCTTAGAATTATTGTAATTTCTTTATGTTATTGTGTTGTCAAAATTGCTAAAAATGATACATGGAAGCTTATGGAAATTTTCTAAGAATTATTGTAAAGTATGCTTAATATGTTAATTTTTCTATGCCTATGATGTTTAATAATTTGTTGGAAATTTTATGTGGAAGTATGTTAATTGTGTGATAATAATTCTCTCCATTTCCATAGTATTAAAGAGACATGTGATATGCATTCATAGCATGGGCATGAAAAAGGGTACAAAGAAATGTTTTGAAATGAAAAAGAGGTGTTGGAAAAAAGATTTGAGAAAAGAATTTTATGAAAACCCGGACGTCGCGGGGGTACCAACGGTCCGTGGAGTTAATGTAACCTAGAGGGAACTAGGGAGATCGCCCTAGCGTGGTTGAGCTATCTGGGCCCCAAATGACGCCGCGGGGGTACCAAGGGTCAAGGACAGTAGCCAATCCTTCTCTCAGCGCTGAGGGGTTACCAAAGGGGGTTACATTAACAGTTTGAAAGGTGAAGAATGGAAGTGATTTTAAGTATGGGGAGCGACATTCATGGCATCACATATCATAGCACAGCATTGTTATTTTGAAATTGGATTTGATGTTGTATTCTTTCCCGGCCTAGTATGATCCCTATTCTCTATTTTTATTCATTGTTTGGATTCACGGGGCTACAAGAGGTAGGTCTTAGGCGCTACTTACAGAGCAATTTACTCACCCCATTACATTAACATTTTTCAGGACACGGGAGGCAGGTGGCGGATGACGCTCCTCCACAAGGTTCGATGGGTTAGTAGACCATTTTGACATAAGTTGTAGATATAATCTTTTATTATTATTATTATTATTTATTTATTTATTATTACTTATTCTTTATAAACCCGGAATGACACGTATAATATGTATTGATGTAAGAAAGAATAGTGTTATCCCTAGTTGACCTCGGATTCGATTAAGGACCCGGCTAACGGTTTGGACTTACGGGCTCGGGTCGTTACATTTTTATCCAATTTTAGGTGCATTAGACCTTCAGGGTTTAAACAAGAAGGCAAAGGAAGCGTTTATGAGGATGTGTGCTATGTGGGAGCCCATTGTCGAAGACAGAAGATAAGGAAGAAAAGGCAATGCTTCAGGCCAAAAGGACTTCTTGGACGCCCTCATATTCTTGTACCAATGATCAAATCAACTATCTGCTCCAGGTTTGCCCTCTTGTCTCCTCACTTCTGCATATACACGCAAATTAATATAGGGCTATATAGTAGTGGCAAAACTAGCAATTCAGTTTCCTACACTTACAAACAGCCACAGAAGGCTCCTGGTTTGGGGGAGATAATATTATCCTCCAGTGTGGTAAGGAATGCTGCGAGCAATTTGAGGTCAATTTTTGTTAAATTGTTCATTAATTGGATGTGGTCCACCAGTCTAGATTCAAGTTTCAGTTTTGTTAAATACTGGGCAAGGATTGAATTAGCTTATGATCATCTGATGCAAATGGCATGCACTTGAGATAAAATAACCCTCTAAGAAAATTACAATAAGGAAAATGTTCAAGGAAAATCAGGCTGTACTATAACGCTATCGACTCTAATGAGGGATTCCATCAAAATTAGAGGTTAGTTTTTGCATTTTGGAAGTAATTTTCTTTCAATTGAAATTATATCGAAACCATCTTTCAACTGAATGCCAGATTAATTAGAACAAGGCATAACTAGCCTTGTTAAGCTTGAACAGGAGTAGTTTGGCTTTATTCAGACTCAAGTTATCCGAAACTGTTAGTTATGGTATGCTCTGTGACTTCAGAAATTAAAATGATATGGAGAAAATTAACATGGCATAGTTCCGTTTTCAAATAAGGTTTCAATTGCAATTGTTTGTCATATAATATGAAAATCATTCATTCACACAATGCATTCTCAGGAGCTATTCGCTGCTGGTACAGAAACTAGTGCCTTAACGATTGAATGGGTGATGGCAGAATTGATAAAAAATCCAGAATCCATGAAGAAAGTCCGCGAAGAATTGACAAGAGAAATCAAACAAGATTTGCTAAAAGAATCCCATCTACCTCACCCACATTACCTTCAAGCCTGTTTTCAAAGAAACTCACGAGGTTGCGTCCTTCAGCACCATTTCTGCTTCCTCACCGTGCACCTGACTCATGCAAAGTGATGAATTACACCATTCCTAAGAATTCTCAAGTACTAGTAAATGTTTGGGCGATTGGGCGAGACCCCACGATTTGGGAAGATCCATTGAACTTCAAGCCAGAACGGTTCCTCAACTCGACTCTAGATTTTAAAGGGACTGATTTTGAGTTCTTACTGTTTGGTGCAGGTAGAAGAATCTGCCCTGGCCTACCCATGGCAGCAAAGCTTGTTCCTTTGATAGTTGCTTCATTGATTCATTATTTTGATTGGTCACTTCCACATGGAAATGATCCCATTAAGCTAGACATGAATGAGAAGGTTGCTTTAACATTGCAGAAGGAACATCCCTTGGTCCCCATTCCCAAACTTAAGAAATGACCAACAGATTGTGCCAATCTTTCTAACTTGTGTACTGTTATAATCACTTTCATATATTTATCTCAAAGAGTGCTCATTATATCAGTTGTCAGCAATGAAAGCTTTTTCTTTTAAATTTCAGTACATTCTTGTATCAAGAAAAGATGGCTCATTATGATTACTTGTATCCATTGTTCTGTGTGTTCATCATCAGGAAATCTCATGAGCAGTGGATTTTTACCTCAAATTAAATTTAAAGTGGTGAGTTTCTAAACTCAATTCATTTCTTAGAAGGTCAATTAGTGTGCATTTAGTTCTATTTCCCTCCTCAATCCTCAAATGATGTAAAGTGACAACCAAACTGAAAACCAATCCATTGGTTATTTACATATTTACACTATTTCCAACCTAGGATGATTGTTGTAGTTTAGAACATTATTTTTACCACTATAACTGTAAACAAAATTTGATTTTAAGGACCTAGGATAATTTGTATAAGCCTAAAACATACTGTTGTTTCTGCTTTCATTGGCGTGAAAAATCTAAGCAAATGAATTGAGCTGAGACTTGTTTTCTAAGCTCGTGTGATAGCGAGAGCCGCCTTAGCTGCCTCAAATAATAAGCAAGGATTCGGTTTGCTACTTTTATAATTTATTAGGAATTGATTGAGTTTATATCTATTTTTCTCCTTGAAAATCTAGATCTCTAGCTTGAGTTTGAGATTAACACTGAAATTATTTAAATAAGCAAATAAATCAAGCTTGAGCTTGACAAATAATATTTCATAGGCTCACCGCAGTCGATATTATTAATTATTTAATGATATTTTACTTTTAAAATGGAGAGAAAAAATCTACGAGCTTCAATTTTGAACCACATCTTATGATTTCCTTGTGCTGTGGTGTTTCCATTGCTAATGATGTTAATAAACCATCATTAAGTATACAAACGACTAGCTTACTTCTAGTAAATTGGTCAAACCCGTCAGTTTTACAATAGCTTTCAAATCATCACCTTTGAATCACTGATTTTGATTGAGATTTGTGGCCATTGTGGAAATATGAAACTTTAGCCCCTTTTTTTTTTTTTTTTTTTTTTTTCTTTTTCAGATGGATTTGGGGGCTTTGCATACTCTTTTTAGGAAAAAAAAATTAATTTTGATTAATTTTTTAACAAAATCTAAGTATAAACAAATACTTAACAAATTTTATTTTAAATTATCATAAAAACAATTGAAAAAACTAATCGACACGAGTTAAGATTTTTACTCACTTTTCAAACTCACTCCTAATGCGCTTAGCGTGCTTTATAAAGAATTGACATACTTAATTGTAAAATTTGAAAAATACACTCACAAATTAATAAGACGAGCGATTCAGGTGGATACGAATACTATCATGACTGTGCATGGTGTATACATTTACACTACATTTCTAGTCGTAAGTAAACCATGTGTGCTTGACATATTTCTCCAACAACATTATTGCTGGAATATTTGGAGTCCTAAACGTCACTGATATTGAAAAACTCCAAACAAATTACAAAAAGAATCTAGATACATAGACTAAGATGTATCTAAGACTAAGATGGCATGGATTAAGGAAAATGGCGAACACCACTTTAGACTTTATAGAAAATGATATAGTATTTTATAGGCGTTTAAGTAGATTGTAAACGCAATCTTTAAAGGTTAAAGTCACTTTCAACAAGTTGAATTACTATTTTGTCCATATAATTATTTGAATCATATATAAGTTCTTTGACCCAAGTCAATGATTCTAGATGATATTATCAATTGAATAGTTAGGTCCTATGTTAAATTATGAAAAATTATATTACTCACAACTTTAATAACTGGATTTAAAATCAATAGAAATAAAATATGATATGGTTATTCTAAAATTTCAACTTAAATAAGCATTATTACTGTGCTCTTGTTTGTTTCTATAAAATAGGTCTCTTTTCCTTTCCGTATTTTCATATCTCCTTTTCTTATCTTTTTAGTTTTCTATTTATGGTTGTATCATCTTCTTCTTCTTCTTCTTCTTTTTTTTTTTTTTTTTTTTTCACATCAAATTTCATGATACTCAATATAAGAATTTGATTTCTACAAAATCTATAACAAAAATTACAATTTTTTTTTTTTTTTACAATTTTTCAATACTTTGCAATTTTTTTTATTAAAATTCCTCTCCTTATTTTTGTTTCTAAGAATAAGATAGATCATTAGATTTGATCATTATAACAATTAACAAATGTCTATCAAAGTAATTGATGTATATTAACGGTCAAAGACAAAATGTTTTATATATAGCAAGGGATACACAATCTAATTATGCAATATAATGTGTGTGTGTATATATATATGTATATATAATAGATACACAATTTGATATACAAGGTGATTGAAACTTTAATTGCCAATAAAGATAGATTAAGATGAAACATAAAAAAGGGACAACAACTTTTTAAATAGTTAATTATCTTATATTTTAATTGAAGGCACAACTGAAGCATTTAAATTATTTCAGGAACGTGACCACGTGATTTTTCATCAAATCAAGAAGTACTGTAAAGGGATCTCATACCTTTGGACGATTAAATAATCGTCATATTCGAAAACAGTATTCACTTTCTTCTTTGGCCTTGAAAACTAATGAGTCTTCATCTCTATGACCCCAATGCTAGGTTTGTAGAACCCTAACATTTTCTCTCACTCTCTGTATTCTTTAGACAGATTATGATCAGATTATTTTGTATAGCCATATATATCAGAATATATGACCTGAGAGACGGTTATAATATCTAGGGCTAAAGATGAGGATCCAAGAGGGCTTCCTTATCCTAGCTTCAATTGGATAGAGATAGAGTTATCTCATAACTTTATCATATCCAATTAATTACAATAAGCACCACAGTAGTATTGTAATTGCACTCTAGGATTTAGAAATTACGACAAGGCCTTATTTACTAAATAATTACATATAAGCTCATCTATTACCGAATATCCATAAGTAGCCCCAGAAAAATACATACTGTCCCTTCTAAGGCTTACTTATATTTTATATTCCTTGAGTAACCAACTTAATCCTTATGATCACTGAATTTCTTTTATAAAAGAATTTTTCAAAATAAATATTTTTCTAAATAAATTTATAGAAAAATAATTTAGTAAACATTTTACTAAAATGCCTTGGCCAAGTTCCGGTGATCAAACTTATTAAATTGCATCAAGGGGATATTCTAACTTTAATAAAGAGTGTGGAATCCATGTTGAGCATTTGTGTTCCCAGAGCTCCAACATTAACCCCCAAGATACCGTGGTATTGACCTTTAAAAGATCTCACACATTAGTAAGTCAAAGTGACTAGTACTGAAACTTGAGTTCACTAAATCTCTCAGGATTTAGAACATATGAATTTAGTAGATAAGAAACACACCAAATAATGACAGTACATTGTATGGTGTGATCTTATGGTGATCTAGTTCAATGTACTCCAAGCACACTAACACACACTACCTTAGAGTCAACTACCCCAATGGTTGAGACAAACCATCATATCTTATAGAGGTCAAGTGTGTTACAGTCTTACAGATAAAAGTGCCCAACTTTTATCACTGACTGTGAACAATGCTAAGGTGCAAGAAACCGGTGAACCCAAATCTCCTGCGTGTAAATCTCATTTACACACTTAAGTCACCTATAATGCAACTTGAGGACTATAATGCATCTTATACAAATATATGTAAAACCAAATACATGAATATCATATTTATTAATAAAATATCAAATAAATAATAAATAATTGGCTTGTAGGGCATATTTTCCTAACAATCTCCCACTTGCACTCAAAACCAATTACCATTACATCTAACACCCATCCCTTCAACATGAGACTCAAAAACCCTAATAGGTAAAGTCTTAGTGAAAGGACCTGCAAGGTTATTTGCAGATGCAATCTTAGTGACAATAATGTCCCCACGCTGAACTATATCTCTAATGAGATGCTATTTGCGCTCAATGTGCATTCCTTTCTTGTGGTTCCTCGGTTCCTTGGACTGAGCAATTGCCCCACTATTATCACAATATAAGTGTAACGACCCAAATCTACTGGATCCGGATCATTAAACGGGTCCTTGCTTGACCCTAGATCATCCAAGGGTAATATGGTCATTTCACTTTAAATTTATATTTTAAAGTTCAACAAAGGCAAGATAGTCATTTGTCACAATTCTAATGGTTTGAGACTCCAAGGGTATAATAGTCAGTTGCTCGTGTCACATAATAAATAAAATAACCCAAGGCAATATAGTTTTTTCCCTTGTTAAAATATAATTATTGTATTTTAATTGGGTCATCATGTAAATACTCACAACATCAATTGGGTGCCAAAGTGTAATTAGGGAAACTAAATAGAATTACATATGGGACAGGAACCGGTCGACGTATATACATTATACGTTAGCTGGTTTTGGTTATGAACAGTGGAAAACCCACTACCGAGACACCGGTCGACGTAACGTGCAGGATGAAAAGCTCACTGTCAGGATACTGGTCGACGTGTGGGAAACTACACGTCGACTGGTTCATGCAACTCGGTCGACGTATGGGATTTTACGTCGACTGGTTGGGTTATCCTCATTCACTGTCCGAAGGAAACCGAGATACACCAACTTTGGAAGCCAATCACCCACACCACTACACTCACGTACATACGTAAATACATTTTAACATCTAATTACTATAACAACAACCACATAATTAACGTAATTTACAACACGTTACAGAAATTACACTAAAAGATTTAGTGTGACCAAAATTTAATTACATTACACAAAATGGACCTAAATATATTACATGTTACAAAACAATGCATTTTAAGCCAACACTTTGCAAAATTAGGCCTAATTAGAAAAGATAGCAAAAAGAACATTTTTCTACTCCAAGCTACGGCAAGGGTGGATTCTCATCCGCTATTTCTTTTCCATGTCCTGAAAAATGTTAAATAAAAAGGGGTGAACAATTACTCAGTAGGTAGTGCCTAAGATACACCCCTTGTAGCCCCGTGAATCCAAACAATGAATTGGACAATGGGAAATAGGGTCATGCAAAGTCGAGTAAAAATACAATATCAATCTCAAGTTCAAAACAATTAAATGTCATGCCATGAATGCAATGCCATGCATGTCACTCCCCATTTTCAGAAAAACATCCGTCACTTCACAAACTATTAATATAACCCACCATTTAGTGACTCCGCAGCGATACGAGAGAAGGATTGGCTACTGTCCCTGACCTTTGGTACCCCCACGGCGTCATTTTGGGCCCAGATAGCTCAACCATGCTAGGGCAATCTCCCTAGTTCCCTCTAGGCTATATTAACACACCGGCCCTTTGGTGACTCCGTGGCGACCGGGTTTCTCAAAACCATTTTCATAAAATTTCTTCCCAAAATCCCTTTTTTTATTTTCATTCAAACACTTACCCTTTTTATTCATGCCCAATGCCATGGAATGCATGTCACATTTTTCTCCAATAATATGAGCATAAAAGAAATCCACATTACACAATTTAACATGCTCTTTCATAGCAACAACTAGAAGGTTAGTAGACATCATAGGCATGTAAATTAACATCTAAGCATGTTTTTCACCTAAATTCATTAACATATATAGTCATAGATTTTCTAGCACAACAATCATGTTATTTTCAAGGCAATCAATTAAAGTAAATCATGCTTTTCATATCAATTTAATTATTTCACATAATCATATGTTTCATCCACACAATTCTAGTTACTTTAAAAGATAATCAACACAAATTAACATGTTAGGACATAAACCAAGTAAAATCAACTCACTAAGGTACAAGATTGTGTAGATTAGGGACCCCTACCTCAAAAGCAATGAAAAGCCCCAAATTTCTTCCTCAACCCTAGAATTTAGAAGTCCCTCAAATGATGATCAAATTGAGATTGATTCCAATCAACTCGCAGTTCTCGTCGTAAGCTTCGAATAGCCACAAACGGCTTCCAAAATTACCAAGGATTGAAGGAGGAATCAAGATCTTAAGATCTATGGCCAAAAGAAAAAAGAAAATTTAAGAAGAGGAAGTGAGAGAGAGAGTTACAAGAATGAGGAGGAAATTAGACCCAAATGGTCTCCCAAAAAGCTAAGGTGGGTCCCACCAACCAAATTTTATTTTCCTTTTTCTTTTCTTTATAATTCCTACCACATGCACACATAAAGATATATTTAATTTTAACACTTAAAACACAACAAATAAGAATAAAAATGATGTAAATGAACCCAATCAAAATACTCATACACAACAGTCCCGGTAGCGGGTCCCACACCGAACCGTCAAAATACAAAATAGCAAATAACCTTCTAACAACTTTTAAGTTTGCGGAGGATTGTCATCCGCCGTTTCTTTGCCATGACCTGAAAAAAAATAATAAGTATGCAGGGTGAGCTATATGCTCAGTAGGTGACACTTAAGACACGCATCTTATGTCCCCGTGAATCCAAACATAGAATAGGTCAATGGGAATGGGGATCATACAATATCGGGATAATACAACATTCCAATCAAACTCAAGTACAAATAATGCAATGCCATGAAATGCGAATGCATGCCGATGTCGCTCTCCGTTTTCACATTTAAAATCCATCTTTTTCAAACTGTTAATATAACCCGCCCTTTGCTGACCCCGCAGCGACACAAGAGGAGGATTGGCTAGTGTCCCTGACCCTTGGTAACCCCGCGGCGTCATTATGGGGCCCAGCTAGCTCAACCACGCTAGGGCGACTCCCTAGTCCCCTCTAGGCTATATTAACACTCCGGCCCTTTGGTACCCCCGCGGCGACCGGGTTTTCCAAAAACACTTTCATCAAAATACTTTTCCCCAAAACTCCCTATTTTCATTTCAAAAACAATCTTCCCAATCATGTCTCATGGTATGCATGTACATCATGTTCTTAATGCCATGGGAATGAAGGCTTTCACATTATACAATTGTGCATACATTACAAGTACTCTAGGGAAATTACACATGCCATCCCATATCATTCTAGCAAGTTTTATAACAATATAATCATGGTAAATCAATTTATCAGACAAGGAAATTAGTCAAATAAACATGTTCTCATACAACTCAAGTAACACATTTAATCATAACCTCACATATAACACTTACATCATCTTTAATACAATTAATTCAAAAATAAGCATGTTTTTCAACAATTTAGGAGGTATAATTCACAAAAGAGCAAGAACATCATGAGTTAAGGGCCCCTACCTCAAGATTGCACAAAACCCTTAAAATGGGTC
This sequence comes from Cornus florida, assembly GCF_030987335.1. Lineage (NCBI taxonomy): Eukaryota > Viridiplantae > Streptophyta > Magnoliopsida > Cornales > Cornaceae > Cornus > Cornus florida. The sequence continues at coordinate 92,235,798 of NW_026775581.1, forward strand.
TTGAAATTCAAACTCCAAGAAGGGCACCAAATCTGGAATTGTTCGTATGGATGCGTAGAGCTCGTCGTGGGCTTCGTTTTGCCTCAAACGGCACCTAAATCCGCCAAGAAATGAGGGAGAAATCAAGCTTAATTGTGTAGAAGAAAAAAAGAAAAGCAAGCGGGCAGAGAGGGAGTAAATCGAGAGAGAAGAAGAAAAAAAAAACAGTGGGTCTGTAATGACCCATTACCCATTCCATAGACTTAAAATTGGAGTGGGTCCCACCTATTTTTTTTTTTTTTTTTTATCTTTTTCTTTTACTTTTAAATTGCACCACACACAGACATTACATTCTCCCCAACTTTAAAAGATTTCGTCCCAGAAATCAAAACATACCTGGAGAAGAAAACAACTCTGGATACTTGGAGCGAACCTCCTGTTCGAGCTCCCAAGTAGCCTCCTCGACTCTGTGGTGTCTCCAAAGGACTTTCACCATTGGTATCATCTTGTTCCTCAACACCTTTTGTTGTGTGTCAAGAATCTGAACTGGTCCTTCCTCGTAGGAAACATCCTCATCAATGTCTACATCAACCCAACTCAAAATGTGAGATGGATCTGGCTCGTACTTCCGTAACATCGATACATGGAAAACATTGTGGACCCTATCCAACTGTGGTGGCAAAGCAAATCTGTAGGCAACCTCTCCTACACGATCCAAAATCTCAAATGGTCTAATGAATCGTGGAGACAACTTGCCACTTTTCCCGAATCTCATCAATCCCTTCTGTGGAGAAACCCGAAGAAAAACCATAGTCACCCACCTCAAAGGATAACGACCGTCTCCGCTTATCCGCATAACTCTTCTGTCGGCTCTGAGCTGTAAGTAACCTCTGTCTTATCAACTTAATCTTCTCAGTAGTCTCGAGTACAATGTCAGGTCCTAAGGCGGCTGTCTCGCCTACCTTAGTCCAACAAACAGGAGACCTACAAGGTCTACCATACAACGCCTCAAATGGAGCCATCTGAATGCTCGCCTGATAACTGTTGTTGTAGGCAAATTCAATAAGTGGAAGGTGATCCTCCCAACTACCACCCAAGTCAAGCACACATACCCGAAGCATATCCTCCAAAATCTGGATAGTACGCTCCGACTGACCGTCAGTCTGTGGATGGAATGCCGTACTCAGTTGCAACGCTGAGCCAAACGTTGCTTGAAGTCCTTCCCAAACCTTCGAAGTGAACTTAGCATCCCTATCTGAAACAATGGTTAGTGGAACTCCATGTAACCTTACAATCTCCTTCACATAAAGAACACCAAGCTTCTCTGCATCATCTGTTGCCTTAATAGGCAAAAAGTGAGCCGTCTTGGTCAATCTGTCAATGATGACCCATACAGACTCATTGCCCCTTCGTGACCTTGGAAGACCTGTCACAAAATCCATAGCAATATGCTCCCATTTCCATTGCGCTACAGGTAATGGTTGCAACAAACCGGCTGGTCTCTGATGCTCGGCCTTCACCTGCTGATAGGTAAGGCATCTAGCCACAAACTGTGCAACATCTTTTTTCATCCCGTTCTACCAATACTGACGTCTCAAATTGTGATACATCTTGGTACCACCTGGATGAACTGCAAAGCGGGAAGTGTGAAACTCCCGTAAGACGTCCTCACGACAAACAGTAGGAACCACCAACAAACCCCTGAACCGTAGACCCCCATCTGTATACAAAGCCCAATCGTTCACTGTCTCACCACTGGAGATCAAAGCGTGAATGGCATCTAAATCCGGGTCCTGTATCTGTGACTCAATCACTCGTACAACAAGAGTAGGCTGAGCCATAAGACTAAACAAGAATGCCGACTCGCTGTCAACATCATCATCAAAACAATACAATCCCATCTCTGCCAAATCCTTAAGCATCTTCCACTTCCGAATAACCAGACAGGCCAAAGTTCCCCGAGATTTTCGGCTTAAGGCATCTGCTACCACATTTGTCTTGCCCGAATGATACTGCAAGTCAAAATTATAATCTTCCAAGAATTCAACCCATCTTCTCTGTCTATTGTTTAAGTCCTTTTGGGAGAAAAGATACTTGAGACTTTTATGATCCGAGTACACCTCGAATCTCTCACCATACAAGTAGTGTCTCCAACACTTCAAAGCAAACACAACTGCCACCAACTCCAAATCATGAGTAGGGTAGTTGTACTCGTGAGTCTTCAACTGTCGAGACCCATAAGCCACTACTCTACCATCCTGCATCAACACACACCTTAAACCATCACGTGAAGCATCACAATAGATCACATAACCCAAGCCACGCTCAGGTATCACCAACACTGGAGCCGTAGTCAATCTTGTCTTCAATTCTTGGAAAGATGACTCACAGGCTTCATTCCATGCAAACTTAATCCCTTTTCAGGTTAAACGGGTCATAGACACTGCCAAACGGGAGAAATCTTTCACAAATCTCCGGTAGTAACCCGCTAGACCAAGAAAACTACGGATCTCAAACACATTCTTGGGTTGCTCCCAATTCAAAACAGCTTCAATCTTTAATGGATCAACTGACACTCCGCCTTCTGAAACAACATGTCCCAAAAACTTCACCTCTTGTAGCCAAAACTCACATTTCTCATATTTGGCATACAACCGGTGCTCCCACAAAATCTGTAAAACAATACTTAAATGGATCTCGTGTTCCTCCCGAGATCGTGAATACACAAGAATGTCATCCACGAAAACTACCACAAACTGGTCCAAGTAATCGTGAAAGACGCGGTTCATTAAGTCCATGAATGCCGCTGGAGCATTAGTCAAGCCACAAGGCATAACAAGGAACTCATAGTGTCTATACCGTGTACGGAATGCTGTCTTCGGGATATCCTCATCCCTTACCCGCAACTGATAATAGTCAGACCTCAAGTCAATCTTGGAGAAACAACTGGCTCCCCTCAACTGATCAAATAAATCATCTATCCTTGGCAAAGGATACTTGTTCTTGATGGTGGCGCGATTCAACTTCCGATAATCGATGCACAACCTCAAAGAACCGTCTTTCTTCTTAGCAAACAAGACCGGTGCGCCCCATGGTGACACACTCGGTCGGATGAAACCTTTCATCCTCAAATCATCAAGCTGTCTTTTTAATTCCTCCAATTCAATTGGTGCCATACGATACGGTGCCATAGAAATCGGCACAGTACCTGGCATTAACTCAATAGAGAACTCCACTTCTTGGTGTGGAGGCAACTCTGTCAAATCCTCCGGAAACACATCCAGAAAATCACGAACAACTGTAGGATAATATTCTTCCACAACATCATCCTCTTCGGCTATAAGGGTAGCCAAAAAGTAATCACCACGACTCCGTCCACGAATTCCATAAAATGATGAAATGTGGGAATCACTCCGATCTCCCACGAAAAAGAAACAGTCTCCCTCAGGAGTACAAACTGTAACCTTTCCTCTGAAACAGTCGATCGTGGCTTGAAAAGAAGCTAACCAATCCATCCCGAGAATGACATCAAAGCTAGTCATTTCTAAGAGGATAAGGTCAAACACAAAAGTCCGCCCGGCTATCACAATGGAACAGTCCTTCACGACTCGGCTCAAAGACACTGAAACTCCAACTGGCGTATCAACACATAACGCCCGATCCATAAAACTGACCTCTAACCCCGATGCAAGTGCAAATGATGATGAAATGAAAGAATGAGATGCACCAGAATCAAACAAAACATGGGCCCAAGAACCAAACATTGGAAATATACCTCGGAGAACTGAAGATCCAGGAGATGCATCAGTCGGTGCAAGGGAAAAGACACGCCCATGCGGTGCCTGTGCCTGTGAACTACTAATCTGAACACCAGACTGTTGTGCCTACACAGTAGGAGTATCCTTCCTAGCTGGTCGTGAACCCTGAGAAAATAAGGCAGGCTGTGGTAGTGGTGGCGGTGGTCTGAAACCTGATTGAACCGTAGCCGACTGTAACGGCCTCTGCCGTGACCCTCTGCCACTAGTGGTGCCTGCTCCCTGACTCGGACAGTCCCGAATCAAATGGCCCTGCTGGCCACACCCATAACAAGCCTTCGGAGCTGAAGAAACTGAAGTCAATCTCATGGGACAACTGGACTTGTAATGCCCAGGCTGCTGACATTGAAAGCAAACAACTACACTCCTATCAGACCCAGCTGGCAACGGAGTGGTAGGAGCAGATCGTACAGACTGCTGTCCCTGAAACTGAGATGGACCGCCCCTGTTCCTTTTCCAAGAAGATCCTTCTGAAGATGGCCCTGCACCCCTCTTTTACTTCAACTGCTCTCTTCTTACATCTTTCTCTTTATTATCGGCTTCCAGCATCAAAGCCCTTTCCACTGCTTCAGAGTAAACCTTAATGAACTGTGCCGTGACCAACGGCCTCATCCGATCATTAAGACCAGAAACAAACTTCCGAGTCTTGTTAACTTCATCTCTCACCATTTCTGAAGCAAAGCGAGAAAGTGAAGTGAACTTGTTTTCATATTCTGCCACTGACATGCTCCCTTGGATAAGGTTACGAAACTGGTCTTGTAACTCCCATCTTTTGGAAAGCGGGAAGTACTTTTCATAAAATAATTCCTTGAACTTGTCCCAACTCATCTCTTCTATCTTGTATCGGCTCGTAACCGACTTCCACCATAATTTAGCATCCTTAGCAAACTTATAAGTAGCTAGGATGATCTTCAAATGATCCTCTGTCACATCCATAGAAGTCAATTGAGTTTCAGCTTGCTCCATGTAGTCATCTGCTATCATTGGATCCGCACCGCCCTCAAACATAACCGGCATCAGCTGAGAAAACCCCTTAATAATCTTGAGACGCTTCTGAGCTGGCGTCTCCTCAACTTAAACTGTAGGTTGTGGTGCCAACTGCGACTGAGAAGCAATCGTTGCCCTCACGACATTTTGCAACAAACGATTAAACTCCAGTGCCACAGAACCTTCACCCACTTCTACGGGTGCTTCAACATTATCCCTCCTTGTGGGGACAGCTCTCGGGGGAATCAAGTCCCTAAGAAGTGTGTCCTCATCATTTAGCTCCTCCGGATTGGAGCTGGAGCTCTCACCAACATCACCCCTAGTCGGTCTAGGGCCAACTTCCCTGATTTCCTCACGCCGTGACATCGTTCTATAAAACAAATGAAACAATTCAATAACGATAACACTAAGGTCCAACCGTGAACAACCCAACGCAAAAACATACTGTACAAACATTTAGCATGTAATACTATGCAATGAACACATTAATGTAAGCATATAAACACATAAGCACGTAAGTAAGTAAGCGGTTAAGCATGCTTTTTCACATAGCAAAACACTTTTCCAAACAAGGAAATAACAATGCAAATGACTTCCCAGACAACCCTAGGCAAACCTCTACCCATCGTCCTAATGGTATTCGAACCATGGCTCTGATACCAAATTTGTAACGACCCTAAACTAAAACCATTTATACAAAAATTTTGGCATGACCTCCCCTAAAAGTGGTCCTTCAACAACTTGTCCCAATACACAAAACAAAAAATATATATATATACTCCAGCATCCCATTCATTACACCTCAACATAGTTCCTCTCATGGTAGAACATGCACACACCAATTAATCCAAATTAACATAATTACAGTCCCAAAATATATGGTTAAGATCTAAAGTCCATGTCTTACAACGTTGCATGATACAATTACATAGAAATATATACCATGATTCCATTAGTTTCATTTACATTAAACAAAAGATAAGTTCGTTCTTAAATTACAAGGCCATGAATACTAACTTAGTTACATTTCCACAACTATGAATATACATAGAATGGTCAAAATACAAAATAGCAAACAACCTTCTAACAATTTTCAAGTTTGCGGAGGATTGTCATCCGCCGTTTCTTTGCCATGACCTGAAAAAAATAATAAGTATGCAGGGTGAGCTATATGCTCAGTAGGTGACACTTAAGACACGCATCTTGTGTCCCCGTGAATCCAAACATAGAATAGGTCAATGGGAATGGGGATCATACAATATCGGGATAATACAACATTCCAATCAAACTCAAGTACAAACAATGCAATGCCATGAAATGCGAATGCATGCCGATGTCGCTCCCCGTTTTCACATTTAAAATCCATCTCTTTCAAACTGTTAATATAACCCGCCCTTTGCTGACCCCGCAGCGACACGAGAGGAGGATTGGCTAGTGTCCCTGACCCTTGGTAACCCCGCGGCGTCATTATGGGGCCCAGCTAGCTCAACCACGCTAGGGCGACTCCCTAGTCCCCTCTAGGCTATATTAACACTCCGGCCCTTTGGTACCCCCGCGGCAACCGGGTTTTCCAAAAACACTTTCATCAAAATACTTTTCCCCAAAACTCCCTATTTTCATTTCAAAAACAATCTTCCCAATCATGTCTCATGGTATGCATGTACATCATGTTCTTAATGCCATGGAAGTGAAGGCTTTCACATTATACAATTGTGCATACATTACAAGTACTCTAGGGAAATTACACATGCCATCCCATATCATTCTAGCAAGTTTTACAACAATATAAGCATGGTAAATCAATTTATCAGACAAGGAAATTAGTCAAATAAACATGTTCTCATACAACTCAAGTAACACATTTAATCATAACCTCACATATAACACTTACATCATCTTTAATACAATTAATTCAAAAATAAGCATGCTTTTCAACAATTTAGGAGGTATAATTTACAAAAGAGCAAGAACATCATGAGTTAAGGGCCCCTACCTCAAGATTGCACAAAACCCTTAAAATGGGTCTTGGAATTCAAACTCCAAGAAGGGCACCAAATCTAGAATTGTTCGTATGGATGCGTAGAGCTCGTCGTGGGCTGCGTTTTGCCTCAAACGGCACCTAAATCCGCCAAGAAATGAGGGAGAAATCAAGCTTAATTGTGTAGAAGAAAAAAAAGAAAAGCAAGTGGGCAAAGAGGGAGTAAACCGAGAGAGTAGAAGAAAAAAAAAACGGTGGGTCTGTAATGACCCATTACCCATTCCATAGACTTAAAATTGGAGTGGGTCCCACCTTTTTTTTTTTTTTTTTTTTATCTTTTTCTTTTACTTTTAAATTGCACCACACACAGACATTACAGTTCATCCAACCTGAGTTGGACACAAGCATTGTCTAAGTTGTATAACTCTAAGATCAATTTATGTGAAAAGAAAGATTAATTAGATTGACTATATATTAGATATTAAAAAGTCACTTTTATATTTTTCCCTAAGAACTCAAATTATATTGAGCCGCCTTGAATTTATAAATAATTTAAAATTGATCGTAGTACATTAAATTTTCTTGAACTTTAAGTATAAATTGTATAACTGTAAGATCAATTATGTGACAAGAAAAATTAATTGAATTGATTATATATTAGATATTAAAAAGCTATTTTTATATTTTTGACCTAAGACTTCAAACTATATTGAGCCGCCCCTATGCCTGAGTTTATAAACAATCTAAAATTGGTTGCATTTAAGTCGTACATGCTTTTTTTTTTTTTTTTTTTTTTTTTCCGAAAATTAAAACAATTTTCATTGATTAAAAGATATTCCAAATTCCATTCCGGTGGCTTCAATAGGCGGCCCGGAAGTCGTACATGCTTGTCATTGTTGAAAAAATGGATTAACAAATTCTGCTTCACGACATAAGATGGGCCATATCTTATAATTTTTTATCTTTGAATAGTAACATTAATATTTTGAGTAAGAACATCAGTTGTTGACCTTTTAACATGTGCATCCTCTATAGTCTATACATAGAAAGATAAAGGCAATTGCATGACAACAATACAATTACACTGCAAAAAGACAGTTCTTGTTTCTGCAAGTCATGGCTGAAACTATTGTAAGTGAAGCAACCTCTCTCTTCTTTCCTATACTACTCTTATCGTCTATCATCTTTCTCACCCTAAAGCATTTCAAGTCTTATTTCCTATCAAAAACTAGTCTCCCACTTCCTCCAGGACCAACTCCATGGCCAATCTTGGGCAATATTCCTCATATGGGAAAAAAGCCTCACGTCACTCTAGCAAACTTTGCTCGCTCATATGGCCCTCTCATGTCACTTAGAATAGGAACTCAAACCATGGTCATCGGATCATCGATAAGTGCTGCAGTGGAAATTCTCAAAACGCATGATCGCGTCTTATCGGCGCGAAGTGTTCCTCATGCATTTCCAGCCAAGAGCCCAAAATTGAATCATGTATCAGTCGGATGGGCACTGGAGTGCAATGATAGATGGAAGCATGTACGAACAATATGCCGAACTGAGCTCTTCTCGGCCAAGGCAATGGAGTCTCAAGCATGTTTGAGAGATAAAAAGGTATCGGAAATGGTGGAGTTTTTGAATGGGAAAGAGGGAGAGAAAGTAAAAGTTGGAGAAGTGGTTTTTGCCACTGTGTTTAACGTGTTGAGTAATGCTCTAATATCGAGTGATTTTATGAGATTCGAGAAGGAGATTGTGGATAGAGGGTTGAAGGATCTTTTGGGAGAATATATGGAGGTGACTGGAGCTCCAAATCTGTCTGATTTTTATCCAATTTTAGGTGCATTAGATCTTCAGGGTTTAAACAAGAATGCAATGGAAGTGTTTAGGAGGGTCTGTGCTACGTGGGATCCCATTATCGAAGACAGGAGAGAAGGAAGAAGAGGCAATGCATCAAGCCAAAAGGACTTCTTGGACGCCCTCATCGACAATTCTTGTACCAATGATCAAATCAACTATCTGCTTCTGGTTTGCTCTCTCCTCTCCTCTCCTCTCAGTCCTTTTCTTACAATTGAAATAAGAACAACCAAACAGGCTCCTAGTCTGGGGGAAGATAATATCTTCCAGTGTCATAAGGAGAGCTTATACATTCTGAGCAATTTGATGTCAATTTTTATTTAATAGTTCATTAATTGGTTGTAGTTCACTACTGGTCCCTGAATAGGTTCGCGTCGCAATTGAGAATATCTGGTGATTGGAATAGGATAAGTTGGATAACATAAGGTTTGCTTAATATATACCAAATATTTTTAATATAAACTAAATTTTAATAGCAAATTTGTAATTTAACAATATTAATAAAGCAGGATGACCCTTTCTAACCCTGCTCCAACTACACGGGTTTCAATTCTAACTCCATTTTGGCCTTCAAAATCACTTAACAACCCCTAACCATTCAAAACGGGACAAGGCGGGGCGGAGTGATTATCTAGTGGGGCGGGGTCTCTTCCCTCCCAAAATGAGAGTCAAATTTTGACATAGAATAGAATGTCTGATTAACTAGAACAAGGTATAACTAGCTTTGTCAAGCTTGAACAGGGCTAGTTCAGTTTGGTATGCTCAGTGACCCTACAAATTACAATGATATGGTGGATAAAATTAGTATGGCATAGTTTTTCTTTTCTATTTAGATTTGAATTCCAATTGTTTGGCATATAATCTAAAAATCATCACACTCATGTATTTTCAGGAGCTATTCGCTGCTGGTACAGACTCTAGTAGCAATACGATTGAGTGGGCGATGGCAGAACTAATAAAAAGTCCAGAATCCATGAAAAAAGTCCGCGAAGAAATGACGAGAGAAATCAAACAAGATTTGCTAAAAGAATCCCATCTACCTCACCTACATTACCTTCAAGCCTGTTTCAAAGAAACTTTGAGATTGCACCCTCCAGCACCACTTCTAGTTCCTCGCCGCGCACTTGACTCATGCAAAGTGATGAATTATGCCATTCCCAAGAATTCTCTAGTATTAGTAAATGTTTGGGCGATTGGGCGAGACCCCGTGATTTGGGAAGATCCATTGAAATTTAAGCCAGAGAGGTTCCTCAACTCGACTTTGGATTTCAAAGGGAATGATTTTGAGTTCTTACCCTTTGGCGCGGGAAGAAGAATCTGCCCTGCCTTGCCCTTGGCAGCAAAGAATTTTCCTTTCATACTCGCTTCATTGATTCATTACTTTGAATGGTCACTTCCACATGGAAATGATCCAGATGAGCTAGACATGAATGAGAAGGTTGCTATAACATTGCAGAAGGAACTACCCTTGGTCCTCATTCCCAAAGTTAAGAAATGACCAAATTCCTAAAGTTAAGAAATGACCAACAGATTGATCCAATCTTCATACTATTATAATAATCACTTGTGTACGGTTTATTATGTAAAATATGGTTCATTTTACCAGTTTTCAACTATGTAAGCTTATTTTTAATTTTCAATACATATTTGTATCAATAAAAGAGAGCTTATTATGATCAATCGCATGTTAATTTAAATTTAAAGTGGTGAGTTTCAAAATTTTGTTTGTTAGAAGGTCGATTTGTGTGCCCTTTGTTCTATTTCTCACAGCAATCTTCAAATGATGTAAGATGACATCTAAACTAAAAATCAATTAGCTAGTTGGATTAAGACTCAACTCATACGTTCAATTCTGCTCTTTTGTAATCCAAATAAAAATCGCTTGTATAAAGTTACAGTGACTGGACATGTGTATATTTTTTTATATAAAACATTAGCTTTTGTCAAAGATGACCATGTGATTGCAAGTGAACAGTCCACACAGGCAGTTGATATTTGTTGAAAATCTTTTAAATGGAATGAGCATAATGGGTTACGGGTCTAATTTTATTTCAACATGACAGTCAAATTAGAGACAATTTAAATTCAACACTGTTTATGTTATTGTTATTATATGTGTAAAGGAGATCGTGGAGTTTTATTATTATTATTATTTAAAAAAAAATATAGAAATTTTAGAATAGAAGCATAATGGGTCATATTCTAAAACTCAACTTTGCATTGGAAAGCCCAGGTGAGGTGGAGCTGATAATTTTTTTCTCGCATCTCCAAAGCCCTAACCTACACAAAACCCTTCTTTCCGTTCAGTTTACAAATCAAACCCAAAATCAGAAGCAGAGATGTCGGAAATGGCGACGACAGATCCAGACGGATCGACGGAGTTCGCATGACAGGGAGGTGCGTGGTCCCAATCGCTCTGATTCCGGCCCACCGGTGTAAGATAAATACTATTTCATTGTTGTACGAGAAATGCTAGCATTTGATCGTGGAGTTTCCTTATCATGTTTGGTGTGGAGCAATTTTCCTTCTCTCGAGAGAAGGAGATCATTACTCTATATATGCATATAGGTGTGTGTGTGTGTGTGTATATATATATATATATATATATAGGTTCATTACTCTGTGATTTTAAATTTTTAAATTAAATTTTCAGCAAGGTTAATATACTAAATTTCTATATTCTGTTAACAGATATTAACGTCGGTCACTAGTGAGGGATGTAATTGTAATTTTCAAAGCACAGGCAGATCCGTGTTATTTTCACTTCCTAGAAGGGGAGGTACCTTCTTTTTAACTCTGCATTATATCACATTTCTAGCTTTGTGTTTATGGTTATTACCTGTGGGATTGGAAAAAATATATTTTTTTTCTAGTTAGGTACTCACACACACGTGCCTCCACATGCTCGAACTCCTGACCTCTTTTTGAGAAGGAGAGGTTTGGTACCGTTAGGTCACGGCATGTCGGTGATTGAAAAAAATATTTGTTAAAACACCTTCAATAATTGCCTTCTAATACACAGTATCAGTGTGGTTTGATTGTCAACAAATATATAGAGAGAGAAAGAGACGGTATAGGATACATAATCTAAATTTTCTTTACATAGTTATCTCTTATGAGCAATACGTCAGTTGTTGACCACCAAACATTTATCCTCTATAGAAAAATTAAGCTAAATGACAACAATACGTTACACTGCAAAAAGCAAGCTCTTCTAATACTGCAAGTCATGGCTGAAACTATGGTAAGAGAAGCAACCTATCTCTTCTTTCCTATACTCCTCTTACCCGTCATCTTCTTCATCCTAAAGCATTTTAAATCTTATTTCCTATCAAAAAGTGGTCTACCACTGCCACCAGGACCAAGTCCATGGCCAATATTGGGCAATATTCCTCATATGGGAAAAAAACCTCACATCACTCTAGCAAACTTTGCTCGGTCATATGGTCCACTCATGTCACTGAGACTAGGTGCTCAAATATTGATCATCGGATCATCGAAAACTGCTGCAGAGGAAATTCTCAAGACCCATGATCGGATCTTATCTGCACGATATGTTCCTAGTGCAGTACCAGCTAAGAGCTCAAAATTCAATCATTTGTCGCTTGGATGGGCACTGGAGTGCAATGATAGATGGAAAAATTTAAGAACAATATGCAGAACTGAGCTCTTCTCGGGCAAGGCAATTGAGTCACAAGCATGTTTGAGAGAGAAAAAGGTAATGGACATGGTGAAGTTTTTGGGTGGAAAGGAGGGAAAGGAAGTGAAAGTTGGAGAATTGGGTTTTGCCACTTTGTTTAACATGTTGAGTATTGTTTTGATATCAAGAGATTTTATTAGCTTGGAGAAAGAGAGTGTGGATGGAGGGATGAAGGGTCTTGTAGGAAAATATGTTGAATTAATTTCAGCTCCAAATCTGCCTGATTTTTATCCAATTTTAGGTGCGTTAGATCTTCAAGGTTTAAACAAGAAGGCAAAGGAAGTGTTTGTGAGGATCTGTGAGACGTGGGAGCCCATTATCGAAGACAGAAGAGAAGGAAGAAAAGGCAATGCTTCAAGCCAAAAGGACTTCTTGGACGTCCTCATCAACAATTCGTGTACCAATGATCAAATCAACTATCTCCTCCTGGTTTGCTCTCTTGTCTCCTCTATTATGCATATACACACGGATTAATATAAGGCTATATACTAGTGGCAAAACTAGCAAATCCTTTTCCTACACTTACAAACAGCCACAGAAGGCTCATAGTTTGGGGGAGAGAGAATGTCCTCCAGTGTGATAAGGAAACCTTGGTCATGGGATATTATTTATTTTATCAGGGCTGGTAAACAAGCAAGCTTATTCTGAGCAATTTGAGGTCAATTTTTGTTAAACTGTTCATTAATTGGATGTGGTTCACCAGTCTAGATTCAAGTTTCAGTTTTGTTAAATACTGGGCAGGGCTTGAATTAGCTCATGATCAGCTGATGCAAATGGCATGCAGTTGAGATAACATAACCCTCTAAGAAAATTACAATAAGGTAAATGTTAAAGGAAAATCAGGATGTACTATAAAATCCATGAACTCTAATGAGGAATTCCATCAAAATTAGAGTTCGGTTTTGCATTTTGGAAGTAATTTCCTTTCAATTGAAATCATATCAAAACCATATTTGCTCTCAAAAGCAGTAAGGTACTACCAAAATGTAAACTGACTGGTGCCAGGTTAGAGGGCTATGTAATGAGTCAAATTTTGAGTCTTTGACATGAATGGAATGCCAGATTAATTAGAGCAAGGCACAACTAGCCTTGTCAAGCTTGAACAGGACTAGTTCGGCTTCGTTCATGGTCAGGTTTTTCCATACTGTTAGCTGTTACACCACAAATTACAATGATATGGAGAAAATTATTATGGCATAGTTTTCTTTTTCTATTAAGGTTTCAATTCCAATTGTTTAGGATATAATCTAAAAAAGTGAGACCAATCATTCACACCATGCATTGTCAGGAGCTATTCTCTGCTGGTACAGACACTAGTACCTCAACGGTTGAGTGGGCAATGGCAGAACTGATAAAAAGTCCAGAATGCATTAAGAAAATCCGCGAAGAATTGACAAGAGAAATCAAACAAGATTTTGTAAAAGAATCCCATCTACCTCAGCTACATTACCTTCAAGCCTGTTTCAAAGAAACTCTGAGGTTGCACCCTCCAGCACCATTTCTGCTTCCTTGCCGTGCACCTGAATCGTGTAGAGTGATGAATTATGCCATTCCTAAGAATTGTCAAGTACTAGTAAATGTTTGGGCTATTGGACGAGACCCCATGATTTGGGAAGATCCATTGAAATTTAAGCCAGAGCGATTCCTCAACTCCACATTAGATTTCAAAGGGAATGATTTTGAGTTCTTACCCTTTGGTGCAGGAAGAAGGATCTGTGCTGGCCTGCCTATGGCAGCAAAGCAGCTTCCTTTGATACTTGCTTCACTGATTCATTCTTTTGATTGGTCACTTCCACATGGAAATGCTCCTAATGAGCTAGACATGAACGAGAAGGTTGCTGTGATATTGCGGAAGGAACATCCCTTGGTCCTCATTCCCAAAATTAAGAAATGACCAACAGATTGTTCCAATCTTCCTACCATGAATACTGTTATGATCACTTTTATATGTTTATCTAAAATATGGCTCATTATATCAGTTGTCAACTATGTAAGCTTACTTTCAATATTTCAAGTACACACTTGTATCAATAAAAGATGGCTCATTATGTTCACTTGTATCAATGGTTTTCTGTGGTCATCAGGAAAGCACATGAGCAGTAGATTTGTATTACAAGATTAATTTCACGTTGTGAATTTCAAAACTCAATTCATTTCTAAGAAGGTCAATTAGTGTGCACTTAGTTCTGTTTTCCTCCTCAATCCTCAAATAATATAAAGTGACATCTACCATTCAAATATATATATATATATATATCTATAAAGTGACATCTAAACTGAAAACCATTCCATTGGTTGCTTATATCTGTACGCTCTTTCTTACCTTGGATTAGAGTGGTTTAGAACATTATTTTTACCATTATAAGTTTATAACTTTTAACAAATATTGATTTTAGGGAACTAGGGTAATTTGTAGATTTTGGCCTTCACATGAATGAAAACCAGTGCCAGTTATCTTGTTGCTGAAAGCTGAACTTTATAATGTTGTAGATTATACACTAAACCTCAAAGTCAATTTCTGTACAGAAATTGATTTGTAAGCTGTTCTACCCACTGGAACTTTCCACCATGTAGTTGGTGTTCCCCCTCGAACTTGCTACTTGTCATCTTCTACTACAATCACAAATCTTAACCAAACAGTGAAAAGCTTTAATACCCCTTTTTTATTCATAAATGTTGTGCACCACAAACAGCCATAGGATGTTTCAAAAATCAGCTAATAACCAACACAATCACATAAACACTCAAAATTTACATGTTCTAGCAATGTGGCTATCGTTCACAGAGGAGAGGAAATCAAAATACACCATCTTCTGCCTAATGGACACTTTATTATTGGGGTCCTTCCGAATATGGTAGATAATGGAAGCAAAAAGGATTATCCACAGGAGGACACCATAGAATAGTCATCCAAATAAATTCTCAAAAGCTGATTGAGGGAAGTGACTATTTTCTAATCATTTAAACTCATTTTCCAGACCTTGACAGATTCTAGGCTTTCTCTCAAGATATGAGCCTATCATTGCCTAGTGCAATTGTAGAAGCTCATACTGACGAGCACGAAATTGTAGGTTCGGGTTTGAGAGCAGTCATTCTGTTAAAAGATAATGCCAAAGGGTAAGTTGTCTCC
This sequence comes from Cornus florida, assembly GCF_030987335.1. Lineage (NCBI taxonomy): Eukaryota > Viridiplantae > Streptophyta > Magnoliopsida > Cornales > Cornaceae > Cornus > Cornus florida. Next base: position 92,251,235 of record NW_026775581.1, read on the forward strand.
AGGTTTCCTTTCCTAGCAGTCATGTATGCTGAGTTATTGTGCACTTTCTAGACAGTAGGCTTCCAGCTTCCACTATTCTGATTGTTCATTCTAGATTTTCTGCCATAAGCAGACTTGGTTGTGAAGGGGAAAATTTCAGTTAAGTTGGTGACAAGTGAGTGAAAAATGCACAATGCATACCAAAATTGTTTGAAACTTGTTGGAACAGATCAATGATGAATTTATATTGTAAAACTATCAACTGTTCCTGAGTCTCAACTTTGAGTGGATTTCGGTAAAGCCATTACAATCATATTGATATATCACATCCAACGAGACCACATAACTGGAGAGCACCATCTTGCCCATTCCTACAAATTACAATGACAGATGACGTATAATTATTGCTCTTGAAGAAGTGGTGGGTGCTTTAGAATAAAAAAAGGCCAACTGTGTTAAAATAAGTCAACTTTGGATACAAGTTGCAGCTTGCAAATCTTCCAAAGATAGGAAAGAGAAACTGTGCCCCGCCCGAATTTTCGACATGCACCTGAGGGGTAAATGTTTTGGAAAATTAAATTATTTTTAAAATGGAACAGTTAAACTAAAATAATAGCTCAATGCGACGAAATTATTTGACTTAAGGGTCTTATGTGAAAATTTATGGAGTGGCTACCTAACATTGGATTTTGGTTTGTCAAGTTACTTTCAAAATATATATATTTTATAAAATATTATTTTTTTGAATATTGTCCAAGATATTTTAAAAATGCATGTAATGATCTTGATTTTTTTCTATTTTCCATTTTCTAGGATTTTTTGATTTTTCTGTTTTTATCTTGTCTCGTTTTACGTGTTGGACACTGTGGGATGTGCTGGGTGTGTGAGAATTGGTTGGAACATTTCTTTGAGTTCAGGACTCTTAGAAATGCATTAATTGCCATTTTAGTATTTTTTCTTTTTTTCCGGGAAGGTGGGACCCGTTATCGAAGTCGTTGAGCACGGAGATTTTAATTCGGGTTCATTGCAATTCATTCATTATTAATTAATGCATTTTTGTGTGGTAGCATGTTTAATTTATTGGTTGTAATTTGATTTGTGTATATATATAAGTTAATGTTAGTGGAGATATTTTCTTAAGGCATGGGATCCACCATTATGATATATCATTGTATATGGCCTAAAGTCTGTCAGCAGTCTCATTTTTCTCATTCTTCACGCAGCCTCTTTCTCTCTCCTACATGAAATCTATTTTTCTCTCACTAAATCACAAATTATAAAGCTTGATTTCATCATCTTTCATTTGGAATTCGATTTTGTCATAAAAGGCAAAGTTGACGAGCTTGTCGAGGATTATGTTTTGATCGGAGTTGATCTTGATTTGCCCATCCTTGAATTTTGAATTTTTGAACTAAAATTTAGGTTTTCTTTATTTCTTGAGGTAGGAATATTTTAATGTGATGACCAGGATTTTTGTAGATTTGAATTTATAATTTGAATTTATTATTATTATTACTTTATTTTTATTTTATTTTTGAGTATGTTTAAGTGGAGGTTTATTCTTGTTATTTTATACAGTTCATATATACACGTGGTCTGTTGTGGGATGCTTGCCGCGGAAGTAGAAAGAAATGAGGAGAAAATTGAGATTTTGTGTTGCGGGTCCCATGATAATTGATTTGGTAAGTTTTTATTATATATAGATATATATGTATTTGCACCAAAGTGATAAGGAGGAGTCGTAACGGAGAAAAGAAAAAAAATGTGATGTTGGTGGGCTCCACTTAGTTATTAAATGGGGCAAGACTTTTTGACTTTGTTTTTTTATCAGGTGGCTTGGAATTGATTTGGATGTAAGATAAGTTTCTAAATATATATATATAAAATATGATATGATGGATGGAGTTGGTGAATGGGTTAGTTTTTGATTTGATTACTTATATATATATATATATATATATATATATAAATGGGTTATGGTGATAAGAGAGAAGGCAACCGAATGATGGGTGATGATAATGAAATTGTGGTGACGATATGTGTACTTGCAGGGCCCACTGAAGATTTATTTTTGGCCAAAATTTTCTTCTTGCTTTGTCTCCTTCACGTGGCTTATTTTGTGGTGTGGGTTTGATGAATGAAAAGAAGGCATGGGTGGTGGGGTCCACTTATTTATTACTTGTTGGGTGAGCTGTATGGTTTGGGTCGGTGGAATGGCCTATTTATTGTGTTGTGTGCACTGCCAAGTAAAAAGGACAGATGAGGAAAGTAAGAGAAATTAGAGTGAGCAAAGAGACAAACAGAGAGTCTGAGGACAGAGGTTCGAGAGTCTGCAGAGGAGTTTGGGAGCTTGAAGCTTGGTGATTTAGTGAGGAAATCTCTTTTTAGTGTAGGGTTCTCTATACCTTGAATGACATGCATATGTATTTTTTCTATTGGGACTTTTGTCTCACCACCCTCCAGTTTCAAGTACCGAAGATGAACGGGGATTGCTAGATTCGGGTTTAGTACTGAAGAGTCGGCGTTGCAGGATTGATTTTATTATTTGGAGAATTTTTTTGTATTTTTGAGGAAGCTGGCTTTGTATAAAAGATGGTATTTTTATTGTGATCCTGAGTGTATTTTGATATATTTGTATTTGTTTATTAGAATTTTCGGGGCGTGACATCTAATCCATGATCTCTTTGATTCTAGTGACGCATTTTTCTATATATGATGTATAATATGCTTAATTGTGGTTATTTCTTAAGAATTTGTTATAAAGTAATATATATATATATATATATATATATATATATATATATATATATATTGTTTATCCATGTGAGTTTTATGTGTAAGTGGTATGTGTATATGCAGTTTATTGAATTGATTTGAGAAGCATGTTTAGGTGATTGTGTTTTTATCCTTTATGCTTAGCTACTGAAATTTGGTTGTTAATGAGCATGTTATATTTTTATGAGAATTTCCTTGTTAAGCATATAACGTTGTAAGGTTGGATTGTATAAAATTATGACATTTGATAAGCACGAAGTATTCATGCATTCCATTGGGAAAGAAAAAGGGGAAATGTTTTGAAAAGCAAATAGAAATTATTTTGGGAAAAAATGTTTTGAAAAGGGTTTGCGAAAACTCGAACGCTTAGGAGGTGTCTAGTTGTTCATGGTGTTAATGTGATTTAGAGGGACTTAGGAAGAGACTCTAACGTGGTTGAGTTACCTAGGCCCAGAACGACGACATGGAGGTGCCATGTGGTCGGAGATAGCTAGCCAATCCTTCCCTCGTGGCGCCATAAAGGTGCTATTGGTCGGGTTGCATTAACGGTTTGGAATGGTGAAACAGAAATGTTTCAAAAATGGGAAGCGACATTGGCATGTCATTGTATTACATTGGCATGCATTGTATACATATAATTAGATGACCTGTTTTGTAGTTGTTGATGATATTGTTGTTGTTGTTATGTTTTTCCCCCGATTAATACGATCCCATTTACTTTTACCCTACGCTTGTGTGGATTCACGGGGTCATTAAGAGGTGTGTCTTAGACACCTCGTACTGAGCGGTTGTGTTCACCCCATTATATTAATTATATTTTTTCATGTCACAGGAAGAAATGGCGGACGACACTCCTCCACAAGTTTGATGAGTTAGTAGACTATTTTGACAATCTTTTTTAGTTGTGATCTCATTTTTTTTCGTATAATCCTTCGGGTGGCATGTATATTATGTATCGACCTTAGAATTGACTATAGTGCCCTTAGACGACCTCGGGTTCGGGTAAAGGCCCTGTTAGTGATTTGGACTCTCGGGTTCGGGTCGTTACAATATATTTTTTTATAGTGACTGCATATAAGTCTACGTAACTTAGATTCATTAAATCGGGGATTCGATTATGCCAGGGGAGGTGTTAGGCACCCCTAAGGCATCCGTAAAATATTATAGTTACCACATTTTAAAATAATATTCCCATATTTTTATCCCTAAAAAGTTCACGAAAGAGTTGCAATTGCATTAAAGAAAAAGAAATGCAAGCAATAAACATCCCTATAGTATGCGTATAGGGTATATAACCCCCTCTAGGTTCTCAAAAGTTCCCAACCTTTACTTTTGGTGTGAACAAGGGCCTGTTGTTAGTGGAGCGATTAAAAGACTAAAGTGCCATAGGGATGTTATTTGCCCAAAATGTAAACGTTAGGGGTGTTTTTGTGTTTCTCTGAAGGGTGTTATATATATATAGAGAGAGAGAGGGAGAAACTTACGGTGGAGTGGAGTGGACTGGAGTAAAAAGACCAGATAAAGCGATAATTTGGGAGTAGAAAGAGAAAAAGAGAGGCCAGAGAAAGAGGGTGATGGGTTTGCAAAAAGAGATGGAAATGTGATTGTAATGTTTTTGTTTTTCATTATTTTTTAATTTTTCAGAATTTCTGTCTCTGCAAGGGCATTTACGTCTTTTCACGTCGTGTACCGGACACCGTGAAGCGTGTCGTGTGTGTCGGAGAGTTGTTTGGGGCATTTCATTGAGTTTTAGGACTCTTTGAAATGCAAGGTTTGTCATTTTTACTTTTTTCAGTTTTTCGGGCCGGACAGTCCTGTGTGAGACCCGCTACCAGAATTGTTGCATACGAGGATTTTAGTCGGGTCCATTTGCATCATATTTATTTTATTTATTGTGTTTTAAGTGATTGTGAATTAAATGTGTATATGTAAGTGTGTGATGTAAAAAGAAAATAAAAATAAAAGGAAAAGAAATTGTTTTTGGTGGTGGGACCCACCACCACCTCTTTTATTATTTGGAAAGCCATTTAGGCCTCTCATTTTCTCTCATTCTCCCGTAGCTCTCTCCCCCTCCCCCACCCCCACCTCTTTTATTATTTGGAAGGCCATTTAGGCCTCTCATTTTCTCTCATTCTCCCGTAGCTCTCTCCCCCTCCTTATTCTTCTAGAGTTTTCTTTTTCTTTGGGGTTTCAAACTTCAAATCTTGATTCCTCCTTCACTACTTGGAATTTTTAGAAGCCGTTTGTGGCAATTTGAAGAGCTTGGCGAGACCTTCACGTTGATTCAAACAATTTCTTGTTTGGCCAACCTTGCAATTTCGAAAAGTCTAGGGTATAAATTGGGGATTTTCATCCAGCTTGAGGTAGGGGTTTTTAATTCCCACTTTCTTATACTTTTGTGAATTTTTCTACTATAATTGTTGTCAGGTATACTTAATTTGAGTTGATTGTTTCTTAAATGATTTAATTGTGTATATGAAGCATGTAGCTATGTGTATTGGTTTATTTGTATGAAAAACATGCCTAATTGTAAATTTTCTATGCCTATTGTGCTCGTTAACTTGCTAGAACTTATTAAATGGAAGCATGCTTATTTGTGTAATATGAAAATCCCTTATTGTTGTAACATTGAAAGTATGAGACACACATGCATATCATTGGGTATGAAAGAAGGAGAATGATTTGAAATGAAAGAAAAATGGATTTTTGGGGAAAGTTTTGATAAGATGGTTTTGAAAAAACTCGGACGCTGCGGAGGTACCAAAGGTCCGTTGAGTTAATGTAACCTAGAGGGAACTAGGGAAATCACCCTAACGTGGTTGAGCTATCTGACGCCGTGGAGGTACCAAGGGTCAGGGACAGTGAACAATCCTTCTCTCGTGTCACCGCGGAGTCACCAAGGGACAGGTTATATTAACAGTTTGAAAAATGATGGATTGGATTTTTAAAATGGGGAGCGACATGGCACGGTATTACACTTCATAGCACCATACTGTTCATTTGGACTTGAAACTGATGCTGTATTTCCTCGGCATAGCGTGATCCCGTTTTCTATATCTCTATTCATTGTTTAGATTCACGGAATTACAAGAGTGTGTCTTAGGCACAACCTACTGAGCAATATGCTCATCCTTTTATATTTAACATTTTTCAGGACACGAAAAAGAAGTAGCGGACGACAATCCACCCCATCCTTAGCTTGGGGAGTAGAAAAACGTTTCTTTTGCTATCTTTTATAATTGGGCCTAATTTTGTAAAGTGTTGACTCAAAATGTATTATTTTGCAACATGTGGAGTATTTAGGTTCATTTTGTATATGGCCATTGGGGAAATGTAATTAAGTTTTAATCACACTAAATCCTTTAGTGTATTTTATGTAACGTGTTGTAAATTACGTTAATAATGTGGTTGTTGTTATTGTATTGGGTGTTGAAATGTATTAAAATATGTACGTGAGTGTAGTGGTGTTAGGTGGTTGTTATCAAATGTTGGTGTATCTCGGTTTCCTTTGGATAGTGGGCATTGTGAATGTGGATAACCCAACCAGTCGACGTGAAATTCCATACGTCGACCGAATGACCTGAACCAGTCGACGTGAGTTTCCCACACGTCGACCGGTATCTTGGCAGTGAGTTTTTCCACTGTACACAACTTTAACCAGTTGACGTGTAGTCTCCCATACATCGACCGATTCCTGTGTAGTAAATGTTTGTGGCTTATTTTACCATTTTGCTCTTAACCACTAACTCAAGTGTATTGTCACGCATTAGATTACCCAATAAAATATAATAATTATATTTTAACCATAGAAAATACTACGTTGTCCCAAACTTTATTTTATTTATTATGTAATACGAGTAAATGACATTTATGTCCTTTGGGTCTCAAACCATTTGAATTGTGGCAAATTACCATCTTGTCCTTTTTAGACTTTAATTTATAAATTTAACGCGAAAGGACTATATTACCCTTGGATGATTTTGGGTCAAGCGAGGACCTGTTTGATGATCCGAATCCAGTGGATTTGGGTCGTTACAATGATTTATATATAAAATGGTATAAAGGGCATTTTGGGGAGAGTAAAAAGGTGTTTTAGAAATTTTATAACTTAAAATAGCCGTGTGCCACGCACATGACTTCTTAAAGGTCATTTTCTGACATAATATAGACATTAAGCCCTTTTTTGCCACATTTTTCAAACTTAACTGACTTCTATACCCAAAATAAAGGATAAGGGTGTTATTTGTCCAAAATGTAAACATTAATGGTGTTTTTCTCACTTTGACCTAAAGAAAATGGTTTTGATTTAAAAAAACAGACACTGCCGTCCTTTCCTATGTCAATACATATTATACGTATCATTCCAGGGTTTATAAAAAAATAATAATAATAATTATTATTATTAAATGAGATCATAACTACAAAGTAGGTCAAAAAAGTCCACTAACCTTTCAAGACCTGTAGAGGAGCATCGTCCGCCACTTTCTTCCTGTATACTGAAAATTGTTAATAATAAAGGGGTGAGTAAATTACTTAGTAGGTGGTGCCTAAGACACTGCCTGGAAGTGTAACCATACTCTCCATAAGTATAACAACTACCCTGGAAAGTACCAAATGGCCTCCTCTGTTGGTTAGCCTGTGGCTGACCCTGTCCTGCCTGCGGTCCCCCATTCTGTTGACGCTGAATAGGTGCCACATCCTTGGGAGCATCTGAACCACCCTTGTGCTTCTTCCAAGGTTGTTGTCCCTGGAATTTAGCCTTGTAGTTCTGTCGGTGTCAGTTCCCATTCCTTTTTCTTAGCTGACTGATTAGCAGAGTCTCTGTCACCCCGCTTCTCACCCTTGGCCTGTCTGATATCCACAGTCAACTAATACTGCTGTAGCACGGCGTCTACCACTTGAGCATAGGTAGTATAGGCTGGACTACCTGTAATAGCTCTCTTGATAGACCACATCAGGCCCTTGACGAAACTGTTGCGCTTCTTCTCCTCTCTATCCACCTCCTCCGGTGGAAAGAGAGACAAACGTGTAAACTGCTGCTCATACTCTGCCACTGTCATGTTTCCCTGTTGCAGATTGAGAAGCTCAGTTTTCATGACTGCCCTGATTGCATAAGGAAAATACTTTTCTTCAAAGCGTGCACTGAACTCATCATAAGTCAAAGCCATAATCTCCTCTATGGTGGTAACTGACTCCCACCACTGTAGTGCATCCCCAACTAGCTTGAAGGTAGCAAGCATCTGCTTCTGAACCTTCGTGCACTGAACCAAGCGAAGATGTCGCTCGATGTCCTGTTTCCACTGATGAGCTGCTCTCGCATCGGTGGAGCCTGTAAACTCAGGTGGGCTCCCATATGTGAAAGAACTCCTAGCCTTCTCCCAAGTATCAGTCTGAACAACCGGTGTTGGTAACGGTGCCAGCTGTACCTGAGGCTGATTCTGAAGTGCAGCTGTTATCCCTGCTTCTATAGCCCGAACAATAAGGTCATTGAGGTGAGGAGGAAACTCTGGATCTCCTCCCTGATCCCGAGTCTACTGAACTTCCTCCTGCTCCTCATATAACTGACCTTCATCCTCCTGACGTTGCCTACGGGCCGCTTCCCTTCGTTGCCGATTGTTCCGTCTAGTTCTTGCGTTAGCCATTTTGTCAACATAGACAGACAGACATCAGTACGATTAAACCGAACCTTAAAGATTACAAAGAATCCTAAACTTAAGCTCTAAACAATAGAGAACGCTCCGCGAAAGTCTTATACGATAAAATCCTAGAGACACTTGAACCTAGAGTGCTCTGATACCAACTGTGACACCCCTCGGTTCCGAGACACGAGTTGATCAAGCCCAGGCCCAAACCCGAGGGATATCAAACAATTAATATGTAACCGAACACAGAATACAAGATAAAATAAGAAATAAAAATGATAAGCTGAAAGAATGCTAATTGAAAATCCTTAAAATAATATAATTATTGAAATCTGTTAAATCTAAACTCCATACCTTTACAACTTGGGAATCCATCCATTGGACGCCTTATTAAAGATTCTCAAACCGAAACTGAAATAATGGAAATAAAATCTAAAGCTAGCATAAAGAAGATTCCTACATAGTCGGACGAATGAATATCTGTATCTGCTCTGCACGTCCAAACTCTAACCCTGGAACTGACGAACATCTGAAAAATAAAGAAGTGGGTCAGGCCCACATACAAGTCCTGATCTACTACAATCCATATAGTAATCCGATACGCAGATACATCCTAGGAAGACTCAACAATATCTAGAGTAGTCCATATAAGTATATAGTACACACTATAGTACGCTCGCTAGTCCAGTATCTGTCTCAGCCTGAATAGAATGCAACATGCAAATACGTACCCTAAGGTGGGCATGAGTACCTAAACCTACCAGGGAGCAACACCTATGTCCAGTTATCCATCCTAGGCGATATACGCACCCTAACCATGGTCATGAGACTCAAGCTCATACCACGGCACCATATAATATATATATATAAAGTCCGTATTCCTCCTAATACAAAATATCATCCAACCTTGTAGTGGTTTGATATAATGTATAACACATCCATCCTGAAACCAAAAGTAGGTCACTCAATTCACAATTGATATGACACATGTAGGTGAAGGACTTAACCTTTACAATTAATCCATACCTTAATCCAAATTAGGTAGAACTTAGTGTTTTAACTAGTCCATACTTAGTATGTCACCGTCCCATACCGGTACATACAATCCAATCCATCCAACATAATTATTAAGATAATTACTGTTATTTATCAACCATTATCCAGAATATGCATAAATACAATTTAATACATATCACATGATGTTAGGAAAATCATTACAGAACCTAAGCATCACATTCCATTCATTAAAGTTGCTAATATGAGTCATAGCACTCAAGTTCTCCATAAAATCCATAAATTGATAGAATTTACAAAGTATACTTATCCATTTATTCCATATCAAGAATAGATGAATTCGAGTATTTATTATTCTTATACTTCTGTTTAAATACAACCAAACAGTAATAAAATATATATGCCAGAAAAATTCCAAGTTCCAGTACATGGTTTTAAATGTTCAAAACAGTTAGCAACTCTCAATATTTCTTAAATTTAATTTGCTCCAATCCTTAACCCAATCATGGATTAATATTTCCCTTAGTGTAACAAGTTTATTCCAGACCCAACAACAATTTAAAACAGTTTAAACAAAGTTCCAAGAACCTATATAGACCAAACAGTGCACAGAAACCAAATTTAGTGCGTTCAACTGAGAGCAGGCTCATTCAAAACAAAGAGCCTGCTCTTTTTTTCAAAAGAGCCTGCTCCATTGATCTAGGAGCCGGCTCCTAGATGCTAGAGCCGGCTCCACCTTCCTTTGGAGCTGGCTCTAAGGTAGAAAGTGTCGGTTCCTCTTCTTCTTGGAGCCTGCTCTTCTCCCCTTAGTTGCCGACGTCCGTTCTGCTGCATCTTCTTCGACTGTGGTGTTTTCCAGACCTCTGTAAGGTTCTTAATGGTTGTTCTAGGGTTCAATCTTAGTTCTAGGGTAATCTTAACCCATTGTTAACCAATCCTAACTTGTATAGAACACAACCCTTTTTTAAGCAAACAATTATAGAATTCTTAGTTCTAAACTAATTCGATTCAAAACAGATTTCTTCGGTGAAATTTGAATACTGTTTTTACTACTTGATTCAGAGTTTAATCTCAGTCCCAGATTAATTACTAATCATCAGTACACAATCATGATCTCAACTTAACCCAAAAATTAAACATAAACACCGAGAAGAACCAATAACAGAATACATCAAGGTTTATACAAATCACTTATTTCAATGAGATTAATATAATTCATACATGCATACAAGACTTGATATCATGTTGGTTTAATCCGTTTTTAGCCTTTAATTAATCCCTGAAGTCTAACCAGGCATGCACAGAACACGAATTAAAGGGAAAGAGAAGAACAAGACTTGCCTTGAGTTTTAGACTTTGAAACTCTAATTCCATAGTTTCTGTACTCTCTCTTGAACTGCTCTGCCAATTCCCCAAGTTCACGCTCTGTTTCTTAGCAGCCCCTTGTGTTACAGACGTAACCTTATGTTTGTCTAAAACTCTAACCCCCAGTACATTTATATATTTATAGACTTAAACTTTAACCCTAATCCCTAAATAACTTAGCCCATTGAACAAACTAGGTTTAAAACAGTGTCGGCTATAAGAACTTACATAAGTTTATAAGTACCAGAAATATAATAATAATGAATTAAATAAATAAATAAAAACAACCATTAACAAATCATTAATAATTAACAATTAATCAAATAATTAAAACAAATAAATAATTAACAATTAAGCAAATAATTAACAAATAAAGAATTAACAATTAAACAAAATACATGCCATTTAATCAACACACTAAATAAGTAAACAATTAATCAAATAAAAACAATTAAATCAAAAATTAAATTAAATACCAGAAATATCCTTTTAAAATTAGGGGTATTACACGCGACTATATATAAAAATATCTTTTTAATTTTAACTTTACATCACAAATTTAAATATACATCCACTAACTATGATACAACCACAATCAAACATGTATCACACAATTGTTCATTAAATAATACTACATGAAGTGTAATGGACTCAAAACACAACTCTCGTGTACAACAATTTCGGTAGCGAGTCCCACCTGAGACTTTCCGGCTTGAAAAACGTAAAAATGCCGAAATGGCGACCGTTGCATATCCAAGAGTCTTGAACTCAAAGAAATGCCCCAACCAACTCTCAAATACATCCGACACACCCCACGGTGTCCGGCACGTAAAACGGGAAAAGACGAAAATGACCTCGAAAAATCGGCAAATTTTAGAAATTGAAAAATGGTAAAAATTGGAAACATTACAATGAAAATAGTTTTTGACTTTCTCAAATTTTAATGATGCATGAGTCTTTTAAAAAAATATGCAATTTTAGAAAAATATGATTAAATGAGGAAATGCAATAATTTTGGAGGAAAAACAATTGACTTTATATTTCTCCACTTACTACATCACCTCATTTAATTTGATATGGTATTTTAAAAAATATGCAAGTTTCATAAAAATGTGAATGGCGTGTGAATGCTGGAGTAAAATGCATAAAAGCAAGACGGGTATGGTTTACAAAAAGGATAACTCTACCAATGACAGTATATCCTTTTATACCCGTCATCCCGGTTTAATCCTCATCATAACCAGACTACATAGGAAATTAGGCCCAGTGTCACGAGCCTAGAGATTTGGCACAGCGGCAAAGCCCGTGCGGCACCAAGGCGTTGCTTTAACTCGCGTAAGCGCCCTGGTCAGCCACCACGACCTGCCCTCCCAAGGATACATGTTGACTGGTTTCGACCTGCCTTAGTCTCATAAGGGAAACGACTCCAGCTCCTGACTAGTTTGTGCAGGGATGGCCAACTCCCTTCTTCATAGTCAAGTCCACGACCAGCGACAAGCTCCCCGCACTCAACCGAGTCGACCTGCCTGAACTCTGAAGAGGTACCATCCTATGCTCCTGCACGACCCTTCCCTAGAACCATTCCCAGTCAAACTCTACTCTTTGCCAACCAGCATGCGTGTCTTCCATCCTCTAAGCGTCTTAAGAATCACTTCGTGACACTCTCCCCCACCCAAATCCTGCGACGCCCTCGTCGCAGTGCAGCACTTCACTACTGCGTCTACTCCCTTCCAAAGTCTGCCTCCAAATGGTATGCTCACCTTCCCACCATAACTTCCTTGTGCAGCTCCCTGCACTGCACTCGCCCAATGATAGGACTCGGACTAAGGGGACGTCCACTCCTCAAGGACGTGACTCTTCTCTGTCATGCCACCTCCGCGACATCCTGAGCAAGCAAAGGCCTCCTACCGACTTGATGCTCGCCCTTCACCATGGTTTGCATCACCCAAGGAGCTTGCACGAACTTTGGTGTGCGCGGCCCTCCGGCCCTCCGGTGCGCAACTTCAACGGACGCCTCTTCCTGGGGAGATGGAGGCTCTCCCCCCCCCCCCCCCCAACTGCATTGATTCCTCCTCATTGACGTAGCTTCAGTGCACCGTCTTCATTTTCTGACCCCTCCCGGACCGGCAAAGGGGCACCCCACCGTGCTTTACCCCAAGTCTTGCTCTGATACCATTTGTCACGAGCCTAGAGATTTGGCGTAGCGGCACGGCCCGTATAGCACTAAGGCATTGCTTTAGCTCGCGCAAGCGCCCTGGTCAGCCACCATGACCTACCCTCCCAAGGATACATGCTGACTAGTTTCGACCTGCCTTGGTCTCATCACGAGAACGGCTCCAGCTTCCGACCAGTTTGTGCAGGGATGGCCAACTCCCTTTTTCATAGTCAAGTCCACGACCAGCGACAAGCTCCTCGCACTTAACCGAGTCGACCTGCCTAAACTCTGAAGAGGTACCATCATGTGCTCCTGCACGCCCCTTCCCTGGAACCATTCCCAGTCAAACTCTGCTCTTTGCCAACCAACATGGGTATCTTCCATCCTCCAAGCGTCTTAGGAATCACTTCGTGACACCGAGCTTTAAATAATGTTAAGGCCATTCCCCAAGTAGTACAAGGCTTATTGTGGCTTGTGATATTTTTGGGTTGCCACAAAAGAAACTTTAATTCATTGTATTTCTTATGTGTCTCAAAGTCATTTTGTGGCGTTAATACTTTTTTACGTGCCACAAATTTACCTGTGACCCTATCTATTTATTTTCATACGCCACAACTTTACTCATGGCACCCATTTATTCCGCACGGCACAGCAGACTTTATGGTGTCTCAGCATGTGTACGTGAGTCTGGGTGAGTGCTGTTTTTGAGTAAATGTGTTCATGGGAGTGAGGTGGGCTTGGTGTGTGACACGTGTCACACACCAAGCTTGTTTTATTATTATTATTATTATTTCCTTTTAGATTGGCAGGTGCTTGAGCTTTTACACTGGGGGAGTGTTGTGCTGGGCATAACAAGAATTAAACATAGATAAAAAAAAAAAAAAACTTCAATTAGATTAAGATAAACTATTTATGTATTATTGCAGAGGAAAAATCTCATTGAAATAATGTGGCAGATCACTGTCTACCGACAGCAAGTAGGTGGTGTTGGACTTCAATCATGGACTTTGGACGAGGATCACCTCCAGTCCCACATTGCCCCATTTCCTCCATTTTGGGTCAATGAACAGTGTTAATCATGTTTGGGTAAAAAAATATATTTTTGGAATACAGAATTTTGGTGTATATATATATATATCTATGTATATACTGTTGCAGAACACCCATTTTGTGTTCCCTCCCTTATTTCTTCTTCCTCTTCCCTCCCTCATTTCAGGCGACATTTGAAATAGCAATAAAATCCCGCCGTAGCCTTCGTCTCTCCTAAAATATGAATAAAGGCATTTTAGAAATTTATTTCTTTCCAAATAGAATCCAGAAGCAGCGACTGTTGTATGAATCAACCCAAAATTTGGATGCTACAAATTGTTTCCAAAAAGGAGCAACGGTTCTGTCAGTCACAATGAAATTGCAGATTCTGATTTCCTTCCAAAATGAAGCAGCAGTGTATTTCTAAAGCTAAGCGGGAGTGCATTTCCAAATCGAAGCAACAAATCGCCTTATTTCTAACCTTAATCAGGTACGATTCATAATTTTGAGATTTGACTTTTTTAGGAAATCATCTGATTTCCATATGAACTGAATGGCAGAAACAAATATAAACACAATTTTGGTAAGAAACCCATAAATAGAAAATTATTGGTGAATTTAATTTATCGCTATTTTATTGTTCAGTTATTAGGGGTTTTCATGTTTATTTGTGAGGGAAAAAAAATGAGAGGATTTGTAGGGTACATGACTGGCCGAAAAAGAATGTTTCAAAGTGTGAGTGTTATAATGTTAAGAAAATGTTTGGTCGTTGGGGTTACATCGCAACATTTTCCTAATTGCATCCCAACTTTATCCTTATAAGCATCCCAAACTCTTCCTTATTTACATTCCAATATTTTTGTAAAATGAGTCACAACATTTTCCTAGTGTACATCCCAAAACCCAGAAATAGAAAATTATTGGTGAATTTGAATTGATCGCTATTTAATTGTGCAGTTATGAGGGGTTTGAATGTTGATTTGTGAGGATAAAAAATGAGAGAATTTTTAGGGTACATGACTGGCTGGAAAAGAGTGTTTCAGAGTGTGAATGTTACAATGTGAAGAAAATGTTTGGTCATTGGGCTTGCATCGCAACATTTTCCTAAGTTGGATCCGAAATTTCTCCTAAAAAGCATCCCAAATTCTTCTTTATCTATATTCCAATATTTTTGTAAAGTAAGTCACAACATTTTCCTAGCTTACATCCCAAAATTTTCGTAATTTAAATCCCAAAGTATTTGTGTAGTATAGCCAAACATTTTCCTAATGTGAATCCCAAAATTTTCCTAATGTGAATCCCAAAGGTATCGTAAATTACATCCCAACTTCTTGAAAGGTACATCCCAAATTTTTCCTATGGTGAGTTCCAACTATTTCGTAAGTTGAATCCCAACTGTTTGGTAACGTAAATCCCAAATTTTGCGAAATATTAATCCCAACATTTTCAGAAAGTGTATGTGTAATTAGCATTAGTTGGTTGGACATATATGTTCTGTTGTGGCAACGAGGATTTTTATCGTCGTTTGTCGAGGATATACTTGATTGATACATGCAAAGAAATGAAATGAATGAGATATATATGTGTCAAATTTAATTTCTCATACATGTGAAAAGGTTTTTTATTGGATTGGTCATACCTGTGAAAATGTTTTGTATTTGAGACATTGAGATGGAACATACTTGCGATGTAGAAGTAAAATTATTTTTTGTTAATTCAATATTTTGTGCATATATGAGAAAAGGTTTTGTATTTGAGGTGTTCAGATAGAAGGTGAAGTAAATAATATTCAAAACACAACAAACGGACGAAATGTTGCTGTTATAGAACCGGAAATGATGAAATGGAAACCAAGGTATAAAATGGAGTTTGATAGTGAGGAAGAGGCATATGATTTTTACAATGCATATGGTGGTCGAATTGGTTTTAGCATCCGGAAGGAGTATAGCAATAAAGTTAATGGAAGAATTACATCGAGGGCATTTGTTTGTAGCAAGGAAGGTGTGAAGGGGACTGACAAACGGGATGTATTTAGAAAGACTCCCTGGGCTAAAACACGAACCAATTGCGGTGCACGAATGGTTATTATATATGACAAGACAAAGGCAAAGTACGTAGTTTCTAAATTTGTAGAAAGTCACAACCATCCATTCATAATTGCTGAATGCAGCCACATGATGCCATCCCAGCGACGAATTTCCTCAGTCCAGGCCATTGATGTTGAGTTGGTTTCAGATTCAGGAGTTTTGGTTTGTAATGCATATGAGTTGATGGGAAGGCAGTCTGGTGGCAAAAAATTAGTTAAATACTTGAAAGTGGATCTTAAAAATTATCTAAGGACGCGAAAGACAAAAGGAGCTTCTTTATGGAGAGGCGGCATGGCTTGTGGATTATTTTGAGACGCGTGGTTGAAGATCCTTCGTTCTTCTATTCCTTGCAACTGGATACTGAGCAAATGATTATGAACATATTCTGGTCAGATTGTAAAATGATCATCGATTATGGCTAGTTTAGAGATGTTATCAGATTCGACACAACGTACAAAGTGGTACACGGCAACAGACTATTTGCAATTTTCTTGGGTATGAATCATCACCGGGAGACCGCTGTGTTTGGAGCAGCCTGACAAGTGCCGAATATTGCATATTTAAGCGCCCTTAGTTGCATTAGTTAAGTCCATTATTTTATTATTTTATATAGATTATCTTCATTTGCATGTTTTTATATATTTTCAGGTTCATTGGCCAAAAAGGAGCAAAAATGATGTTTTGTTCAATCTTTGAATAACAATGTGCTCAAGGCTGAAGTTCTGGCAGCAGTGGAGTTTGACTTTGCTCGCCATTTTAGACCTAACAAACTCGAGAACTGGACTTCCATTAAAACATAGCGTATTTAGAGCTTTGAATTAGCTTTCCAAATCTTCAAATGATTCATCATTTGGAGTTCGGAGCAGAAAGTTATGGCTATTTTACCAAAGTAATGCAAAGCAGATCAAGAGAAGAGAGCAAGCAGATGGAACTTCGAGCGCTCGAAGGGCTTACTTCGAGCGCTCGAACTTTAGGCAGAATGCTCTCTGGGATCCATCACTTCAGCCCACTTGCTCCTTGATTCCCTCATTTCTGATTTCCATCTTTATGGGTTAGTTGGAGATGTCTTTTGGGGGGAGTTGAGCCTTGTTTGGTAGAGTTTGGTGGAGAGGATATCTAAAAAGGAGGGGGAACCACACAATATATATATCTCATCTTTCAAGATTTATAAAGAGAGAAAGAGGAGGAAAAGATAGAGTTCTTGAAGCTACAACAAATGAGCTCGAAAATGGGGATGGAAACCAAGCTTCTTCCTTCCTTTAGAGTTTCCATGGGTAACTAAATCTTCTTCTAGGGAGGTGATGAAGCCCCTCCCTTGTAAGCATATCCTAGTATAGTTCTATTTTGGGGATTGCAATGTATAATCTTTGGTCTTTTCATGGTCTAGAGCATTTTGCCTCTTGTAATGAATCTTCATGTATTTAAATGATTAATGTTGAGTCAATTATCTATCTTAGATGGTTTATTCTTTTAATCATGTTGCTTGCACTCTCATGGTGACAATGGTAGTGAGATCATGGAATAGTTTTAATGACATGGAGTTGGAGTACTTTGATAGATCATTGCTTAGGTGAAGCCTTTGATGGTTTATACTTATTTCTTACCTTCATGTGCTTCATCATTTTATCTAGGGCTTGATAATCTTTCATTCAAGTAAATGTGGTTAAGCTACACCTTAGTTAGGTAGTCTAAACATGTTCACCTTTGATGGATCATGCTTGCTTGAGATTTAATGTACATCTTATTGATTATATGGCAACTATGTGTTGCTATATATTTCTTGACCATCATATATTGTTTTTCCCCCAATTTAGCTTTAATCTAGCATGTGTATAGGGATGGAGGCGGATTCACTTCCCTAGTCCTCTTTACTTATATTTCATCTCCTTTAAATTTTTGCAAGCTTTTATTTTATGCATCTTAATTTCATAGCTTAAGTGA
Organism: Cornus florida; assembly: GCF_030987335.1. NCBI lineage: Eukaryota > Viridiplantae > Streptophyta > Magnoliopsida > Cornales > Cornaceae > Cornus > Cornus florida. Next base: position 92,269,222 of record NW_026775581.1, read on the forward strand.
CAACCAACAAATCTTCTGTGAACACCCCGTATCATTCTAAAAAGACTCTAAAAACTTAGGTTGCCATAGATTAGCGCAGTCCCAGTGGTTCGACTTACCCGACCAATAGCCCTATTTTACAATGATTTGTGCTATTACGAATATTGATTTATTATAGATCGAATTCTCAACCGATCAATTTTTGGCGCCGTTGCCAGGGACTGCAAACGGTTTAGCAACCAAAGTTCTAGGGTTGATTTTGGTTTGATTGTTAATATTGTGATTTGTGAACAGTTCTTGTGTGGTTTTGACAATTCTGTTGTTGTTAGTTGTGTGAGATTCTAGGAACTCGGGGCTCATTGAGGGAACGCTAGCAAATTTGTAAGTCTAGGGGACCCCAGGTAAGTCTCTTGACCTTCTAGTTTCAAAATTGTTAATATCGTGCATGTGTTAAATTTAGTGATAGTTAAATTATGTGCCCTTGTCGAGGCTAATTTATTATATATTTTCAATTGCAAGCATCGGTCCTTGTCGTGGCCAATTTTATTTCTACCTTGATAATTGAGGAGAAAGAAAACATCGTATGTGGAGTTGTGGAAGATGAATTGTTCTGATGATTGTGTTACGAATTGTTGATGTTTGGCCGTAGATCACTTTCCCTACCCACAATTGACTCGCCAATTGATATAAATTCACTTAAAAAAACTCTTAGACGAAACCTTAGGGAATCCTCTCATATAAGAGAACTTAAAACTGAATTTAACATAATGGCGAATAATGAAGAAAATCTGGGGAATCAAGGGGTTAATAATGATAGGGCCGAAATTCCAAATATAGAGCCCATGACTCTCAGAGACCATTTCATCCCTACCACCTATGCTTCACCCTCATGCATCGTGATGCCAAACATCGATGCGGCTCAATATGAGATCAAATCAAGTACCATTCAAATGCTTCCATCTTTCCATGGCCTTGATAATGAAGATCCATATAAGCATCTTGATGAGTTCCTTGAAATCTGTTCGACCATCCGGTTGCGCAGTTTCCCTGAAAATGCACTCCATTTGCATCTTTTCCCATTTTCCTTAAAAGATAGGGCAAAGTATTGGTTGAACTCCCTTGCTACAAATTCCATCACTTCTTAGGCTTAATTACAGCAAGAATTCCTTAAAAAGTATTATCCGGTGAGTAAAACCAACCAAATAAGGCGTTCCATTCTTAGCTTTTCTCAAACGGATGGAGAACAACTCCACGAGACTTGGGAAAGGCTACAAGATCTTCTTAGAAAATGTCCGCATCATTTGATTCCAAAATGGCAATTAGTGCAAGCTTTCTATGCTGGCTTAACCGAACCCCATAGATTCATGGTTGACTCTTCTTGTGGTGGGATGTTCATGTCCAAGAATGCGGATGAGGCTTGGACACTACTAGAGAATTTAGGCGAAAATTCACTTCAACAGAATTCTCGTAGGGCCCCGACCTCAACCAATGCAAAGAATACAAACCCTTGTCAACCAAAGTCAATAAGGGAGGAATCATCTCAAGTGGATGCCATAGCTCATAAATTATATCAATTGATGGCACCACATCTCTCTCCTTTATTATCTCAAAATTCGGCAAGTTCGGTATGCTCATCATGTACTAGTCCATTCCATCTCACGGAAGATTGCCCCACACCGGAGCAATTTCCCAATCCAAATCAAGAGCAAGCGAATGCCATGTTCTCGAGGCCCGGGAATAATCCATATTCCAACACTTATAATCCGGGTTGGAGAGATCATCCGAATTTTTCGTGGTGGCAACAAGCCCCACAAAATTCCCAATTCCAAAGTCAAGGGCATCAAAATCAGCACCCTCCTCAATTTCAAAATAGGCAATTTCCAGCCTCTTCAAGCTACCGTCCTCCGTATAATCCAAATGTCTCTAATCAACCTCCGGTGTACCCAACTGATGAAATTATGGCTGCAAACAAGCAAATGATGGAGTCATTAAACAAGCAACTCTTGACATATTTGCAGCCTACTCTTCAAATGGTTCACTCTCATACTCAATCCATAGCTAAGCTCAAAAATCAAGTGGACCAAATAGCTAACTTTGTGAACCAATTGCTTCAAAAGGACAAAGGTAAGCTTCCCGCTCAACCATTTGAAAATCCTAGAGGGATGCATGCGATTAATGAAACCCCTCCATCGAGTGGGCCGAGTCATGAGCATGTTCAGGCAATCACCACCCTTAGGAGTGGTAGAGTGGTTGACAACAAGGTTGATGGAGACAAAAATGAAAAAGAACCTCCTTTGAAAAATCCAAATTCAAGCTCTTCCAATCAAATTCCAATCTCTTCTCGTCCAAATACCATTCATGGAAATCCCACACATGTTAACCAAAATGTGGAAACTACTCATGAGCCAAAAGCTCCGTTTCCTTAACGTCTTCAAGAGTCAACGCATATTGGGAACAAGAATTGTAAAATTCAAGACATATGGGAAGTTTTTAAGCGAGTGAAGATCAACTTGCCCCTCTTGGATGCTATCAAGCAAATCCCTCCCTATGCAAAATTTCTCAAAGACTTGTGCACTCAAAAGCGCACTTCTAAAAATCATTTGCCAAAGAAAGTGAGGTTAACTGAAAATGTTAGTGCTATCATTCAGCACAGCACTCCTCCAAAGTATAAGGATCCAGGTGCCCCCACAATCTCTTGTGTCATTGGTGACAACAAAATCGAGAGGGCCCTCCTTGACTTAGGAGCTAGTGTGAATTTAATTCCATACTCAGTTTACTTACAGCTTGGTTTGGGAGATCTAAAGCCGACTTCCGTAGTTTTGCAACTTGCCGATAGATCGATCAAGCATCCACGAGGCATTCTTGAGGATGTTATCATCAAAGTGGACAAATTCTACTTCCCGATAAACTTTGTGGTTCTTGACACGGAACCGGTCCATAATCCAAAAAAGCACATTCCCGTGATCCTTGGTAAGCCATTCTTAGCTACGGCTAATGCATTAATTAATTGCCGAACTGAGATGATGGACATTGCTTTTGAAAACATGCAAGTCAAACTTCACATCTTTCATGCAACTCAACATCCTTCCAATGAGGATAATTGTTTCCTTGTTGATGTCATTGATGAAGTAGTCGAAGAATCTCTCCCCTTCATTCTAAGCAAAGATCCCCTTGAAACTTGCATGTCTCATTTCGAATTCTCAAACTTTGACATTGATCAATCTATCCAAGAAGTTAATTCTCTGCTTGATGTTGATGCTATCATGGATATTCCCCCTTGGAAAATTCCAAAAGAGCCGCTTCCTCAACTCTCCACTACTCCTCCGGTTCCATCTCTGAAATCTCCACCACAACTTGAGCTTAAGCCTCTCCCGGCCCATCTCAAGTATGTATTCCTTGGTTCAAATCAAACTTTCCCGGTTATCATTGCATCGGACCTTCTAAAGGACCAAGAAACCAACCTTTTAGCGGTGCTACAAAAGCACAAAGAAGCTATTGGTTGGGCAGTACCTGACTTGAAAGGAATTGACCCCTCCATTTGTATGCACCGCATTCATATGGAGGAGGACGCAAAGCCTACTAGAGAGGTTCAGTGACGGTTAAATCCTAACATGAAGGAAGTGGTAATGAAGGAAGTGATAAAATTGTTAGATGCGGGAATCATCTACCCCATCTCTGACAGCAAGTGGGTAAGCCCCACACAAGTTGTTCCCAAGAAATCCGGTCTCACCGTTGTTGAAAATTCAGTGGGTGAGCTTGTGCCATAACGAGCCACCACCGGGTGACGTGTGTGTATTGATTACCAGAAGCTTAATTCGTCAACTAGGAAAGATCATTTTCCACTCCCATTTATTGATCAAATCCTAGAAAGGCTAGCCGGCCAAAGCTACTATTGTTTTCTTGACAATTATTCCGGCTATAACCAAGTGGCAATTGCCCCCCAAGATTAAGAGAAAACAACATTCACATGTCCCTTTGGAACTTTTGCATATCGACGCATGCCTTTTGGGCTATGCAATGCTCCGGCAACGTTTCAAAGGTGTATGATGTTCATATTTTCCGATATGGTTGAAAAATTCTTGGAAGTTTTCATGGACGATTTTTCTGTCTTTGGCTCCTCCTTTGATTCTTGTCTCAAAAATTTATCTCTTATGCTCTAAAGATGCAAAGAGACAAATCTAATTCTAAGCTGGGAGAAAAGCCATTTCATGGTCCAAGAAGGCATTGTTCTAAGACATGTCATCTCTAAACGGGGAATCGAGGTAGACAAAGCCAAAGTTGAGTTAATCTCTAATCTTCCTCCTCCGAATTCCGTCCGTCAAATCCGTTCTTTTCTTGGCCATGCCGGATTCTATTGTCGCTTCATCAAAGACTTTAGCAAAATCTCACGGCCCTTGTGTAATCTCTTAGCCAAGGATGTTCCATTCAAATTTGATGAAGCTTGCATGGAAGCTTTCATTAAACTTCGCACTCTCCTCTCATCTGCCTCAATAATGAAACCGCCTAATTGGTCTCTTCCCTTTGAGATCATGTGTGATGAATCCGACTATGCATTAGGTGCGGTTTTGGGCCAACGTGTGGACAAGCTCCCATATGTCATTTATTACACTAGTCGAACTCTTTCTGATACTCAATTAAATTACATCACTACTAAAAAAGAGTTGCTAGCTGTAGTTTATGCCTTGGACAAATTCTGCTCCTATCTTCTAGGTTCCAAGGTCATAGTTTTCTCGGATCATGCCGCCCTTCGGCACTTGTTAGCAAAGAAATAGACCAAACCCCGCTTGATTCGATGGATACTCTTACTTCAAGAGTTTGACATTGAAATTCGGGACAAAAAAGGGGCAGACAATGTTGTCGTCGATCATCTCTCTCGCTTACTCATTAAAAAATCTTTCGATTTCGGCGCTGTCCATGATTCCTTTCCGGATGAGCAACTCTTCCAGATTTCTCATGCCAATCTTCCATGGTTTGCGGATTTTGTCAACTACCTTGCAGTAGGTAAAATTCCAACTCATTGGTCCAAACAAGAGAAGGACCGGTTCTTCTTCCACGTCAAGCATTTCTTTTGGGAAGATCCGAAACTATTCAAGTATTGCCCAGACCAAATCATCCGGCGATGCATTCCTGAAACTGAGACCACATCCTCAATTTCTCTCATACTCTTGCTTGTGGAGGCCATTTCAGTGCCAAAAAGACCACTCACAAAGTTCTTCAAAGCAGATTCTATTGACCCTCCTTATTTCGAGGTGCATACAATTTTTGTAAATCATGTGAAAGATGCCAAAGGCTAGAATCCATGTCCCAAAGAGACATGATACCCCTCACTTCCAACTTAATAATTTAAATTTTTGATGTGTGGGGAATCGACTTCATGGGACCATTTCCACCTTCTTATGGCTATGAGTACATCCTTGTAGCGGTGGACTACGTTTCCAAATGGTTGGAAGCTGCAGCCACTAGAACCAGTGATCATAAAGTTGTGATCGAGTTCATTCAATCTAACATCTTTAGTCGTTTTGGTACGCCCCGAGCAATCATCAGCGATGGTGGATCACATTTCAGAAATCGTTATCTTAAATCCGTTCTTTCTAAGTATTCCGTCATTCATAAGGTTGCTACACCTTACCATCCTCAAACGAGTGGTCAAGTAGAGGTTTCTAACCGGGAGATTAAGCATATTTTGAAAAAAACGGTTTGACCGGACCGCAAAGATTGGTCGCTAAGACTAAATGATGCACTTTGGGCTTACCGAACAGCTTATAAGACACCCATTAGCATGTAGCCATATCGACTTGTTTTTGGCAAAGCGTGTCATCTCCCGGTAGAATTAAAGCACCGTGTTTTTTGGGCCATAAAAAGGCTAAATTTTGATCTCAAATAGGCCTGCTCTAATCGTGCTTTGCAACTAAATGAACTGAGGAAATCCGAAATGATGTATATGAAAGTGCAAAAATCTATAAGGCAAAGACTAAAGCTTTTCATGATAAGCATATTGTCAGCAAGTCTTTTGCCTCGGGACAAAAGGTTTGGCTTTTCAATTCCCGCTTGAAACTCTTTCCCAGTAAACTCCGGTCAAGATGGGATGGTCCATACATCGTCACTACTGTCTTCCCTCATGGAGCAATCGAACTCCAAGATCCTGCAAAAGGATCGCTCTTCAAAGTTAATGGCTAACGGCTTAAGCCTTGCATTGACGGCATAGTCCCAACCCGAAAAATTGAGAAAGTCCTTTTGACGGACCCAATTTATGAGGATTAATGCCTGCTCTAGCTTCGTCTAGCTATCGACTTTAAATTTAGCAAAGCAAGGGAAGCAATTCTTTCTATTTCCAGGCTTCTCTACTTTTCAAATTGCTCGTGCCTTGAAATTTTCTGGAAAATGGTTTAGAAAAGCCAAAAGTTTAATTTTTCTAGAAATCTTCTTGGTTGTATTCCACAATTTTCGACGGGCTTCTTAGACTATCTCAACTCTAATTTTCCTTATTGGATGTTTCCATCTCTTTCCAGCAATTTCATCGGATCTTTGGAATGCTACACATGTGTGTAACCTCTTATTTTTAATGCATTGTTGGATCATGGTTCCTCAATTTCCATCCATGCATTGGAGTGATGTTGCAAAGTTTGAAAATTTTCCTCAATTTCCATCCATGCATTGGAGTGATGTTGCAAAGTTTGAAAATTTTCCCCAAATTCCATCCATGCATTGAAGAGATGTTGAAAAATTTGCAATTTCAGTCATTTCACCTAGGCTTTTGCTCACTGGTTCAATTTCGAGCACTCGAAGCTTTCATTTTTCGTTCAAACGGCTACTGCCTTAAGTTCGAGCACTCGAAGACATCACTTCGAGCGCTCGAAAGCCTATCCATGCCCACTGTCCAAACTTCGAGCACTCGAAGGGCTTACTTCGAGCGCTCGAACTCCCCCACTCCTTTTTAATCTCGACTCTCTCTCTCTCCAGCTTCTTTCAGTTCTATCACCCCACGACCTCACTCCTCTATTTCCTTTTCCTCTCCTTAATTACTTCCCTCCCACCCCCACACTCCTTTCATCACCCCACGACCTTAACCCTTTCCACTTCCTCTCTTTCTCCATTACCTCCTAAACCATCCCACTACTCCCATTCATGCACCAACCACCCATGTCCTCCTACCTCTTCCCCTCCCTTCCATAATTCCTCTACCAATTTCAATCATCTCATTCATGCACATCCATCCTTATAAATACCCATCAACCCCACTATTCCTCCTCATTCCATCCTTACTTCTCTTCATTCTTCTTTCAAGGTATGTCTCTTCACTCTTTCTCTTCATTCTTTTTGTTCTATTTGTGTTCCATTTGAGGTGTATGGGCACCAAATCCTTAGAGTTTTGGTTGTGATTGTTGCTATGCTCTAAGATAGAGAGCATTGTGTCTAAAAATTTTTCGGTTTCATTATCAATTCCTCTCATTCTCACATTCTCTCTTTCTTGGTGCATGCCAGGTGCTCACTGAAATTCCCAAACCACGTCCACCTTTCCAAATGTCTCGTGCCGGCCCTTCTCGTCATCTTAGACCCTCTGAGGATGTCCCCGTCATTACTTATGAGTAGCCCCGAGCCCCTTGGCTTAACAAAAAGCTCAATTATAAGCTTCTCTTCCCGCTCACGACTGTCTTTGACACTCTTCCCACCATTTCATGGGCTGCCGCGGAATTAGTCAACCGGCACCTTCAGCACATTTGCCAACCTGTTGTAAAGGTCACCTGCCCCCATGTGGTGCGACTCTTCTACCAGAATCTTAATTGCCCTGAAGAGCCGCCTGTCTCTCTCACCACATCCATTGATGGCATCCATTTTTCCTTCACTCTTGCTGACATGGTGGCAGTCTCCGGCTGTCCTCTAAAGTGCCCCGATGACATTGTCAATCATGAGAATCTCCCTTTATATGAGGAGCCGGATACTTTAACTGTGGAACAGGTTGTAGCTGCCATTTGCAACATGGATGACCCTCATTGACCCCGGAGCTTTACCCTCAAATCCACTCTTCCGGAGCGAGTTTGGTTCCTTGACTCCATTCTCAAGCACAATGTTTACCCCTTGGCGCACAACACCGAGCGCCGAGGCCTGATGTTGAAAGCCTTGTATGCCATGGACCAAGGCAAATGGTTCTCTGTCCCGGAGCTCATTTGGGACACATTTATGCGGTTCTGGGACGAGTGTATCAATGCACGGCAGCAGCGTCTTAAAAATCGGCCTTCGCCATTGCCATTCTTCATTATCAAGCTCTTGAAGCACAAAGGCTTCATTGTTCCTCCTCATGAACCAAGAGGCAAAAAGATTCAGACTTTTACTCTCCGCTGGTGGACCAATGTTCTTAGCCATTCTCGACACCCTCATCTCGCTGCCCCTCCATTTCCTTGCTCTCCATCTCCTCCTTTTTCTGAGGATGATCCCATAGGGGAGGATGCTAAATGGGACGAGCCTCCTGTTGATCTTTCGCTGGACCAGGCCTCCATCCGGGCTAGCCTTGCCAGTATTCATGAGCGGATGGATCATTTCGAGATTTCTTTGGCAGACTACACTCGGACCGTGCGTGAGGACTACTACTGTGCAGAAGAAGACCGTCGTCTTGCTGCAGAAGACCGACGTGTTGTAGTGGAGGATCGTCGCGTGGCACAGAAAGAACAGCGTGAGACTCAATCTCTCCTCAATGCCATCTTCGCCCGTTTTCCCCCAGCCCCGTAACTAGTTGCCAATGTTGGATTTTATCTTTTTGTTTCACATGTGTATATTTCTCCTTTCTGGTTTTGTTTTACTTTTAAACTTTAGGACTGTGCTATGCACGAGTTGCTCTGGTTAGACATAATTGACTTTCAGTTCCTTTTGTAATCATGTCCACTTCATTTTGAATGCAAATTCTCTAGCTTTTCTGTTATCTTCTGTTCAACATTTTTCCTTCCATGTTTTACTGATTATTACTATTTTTGTAGTTGTTTTTGCCTTTTCTTCGAGTCCCATTTCAGGTGGCACATTTCAAGTTTGGGGGCCTCTCTTTGTTAGATTTTGCTTGGGAGTTTTCCTCACCTCACCATGCACTTTTCTCCTACTGGGTATTTTTGTTCCTCTTTTTCTCTGTCATTTTTTTTTTTGGTTATCGCTATTAGTTGTTGTCCCACATTGAGGACAATGTGTACTTCAAGTTTGGGGGTGCAATATTGCATTTTTGGTTCCACATTTTTGCTAAGCAATGATAGTATAATTTGAAACTTGTCGGAGATGAAGCATATATTTAATACCTTGTATATAGAAGTAATTGTGAATTTTTTAAAATAAAGAAAAATGTGAATTTGAAATGATCATGTGGATGCAATTTAGTCTTTATAAATGTTTCAATTAAATTCTCGCTGGATCTTATACTCTTTTATGCTTCACAATGCACAGATGCACATTGGAAACTTAACCGTGAGGCATGTAACTTGATTAACCTTGATCTTGACCTAGTTAATCTGAATTGATAAACCTAATAGATGGATACCTTTGGCATGAAAAAAAAAAAAAAAAATGAAAAAGAAAATAATGACCAGTTTGAGTTTGTAGCCTTTCCAACTCGAGTTATTAAGCCCTAGGAGGGTCTCTACACTCAGCACCCTAAAGCCATCTGGTTTGGGAGTTGTTGGCCTAATGCTTGCTACATGGCTTAGTTAGAAAGCTTAAACGACTTAGACATTGCACGGTCATTCAATATATATATATATATATATATATTGTAATAAACATGGTTCGTTGGAGTTCGTAGCCTTGCCAATTCGAGCTATTAAGCCCTAAGAATGTCTCTACACTCAACACCCTAAAGCCATCTGGTTTGGGAGTTGTTAGCCTAACGCTTGCTATATGGGTTGGTTAGAAAGCTTAAAGGATTTCAGCATTGCACAACCATTTTATGTACCAGTTTTGAGTTATAATAAATTGTCAGCAAGCAGCAAAAGTTGTCTTCTAAATAAATTCATGCCTTAGGGATTTCATTTAAAAGGGAATCCAATGATTTGAAGACTTGTGTCTTGGAATTGGAAGAGAAAGTAAAAGCCGCATATTGAGAATCAAATCCACTTTCACTGAAGTTAGAGTTGATTTCCATTCAAGAGATGACAATTGAGTTATTTATATAGACTAGGATGTTGATGCATGTATGTTGAAATGTGTTTAGCCAATTTTTGTATCAATGCTTCATATATACATGGTAGTCTACTTAATGACCCCGTCTCCAGTCTTTTGTTTATTTCGAGTTGTATTTGAGCTATGTATATATTTCATTTTGCCATGGTTGATATTTTTGTGGTAGCATTCCCATTATGGTCATTTCATTGAGTTTTTCATTTTAGTTTTGCTAAGGGACTAGCAAAATGTAAATTTGGGAGTGTGATAAGCGCCGAATATTGCATATTCAAGCGCCCATAGTTGCATTAGTTTAGTCCATTATTTGATTATTTTATGTAGATTATCTTTATTTGCATGTTTTTATATATTTTTAGGTTCATTGGCCAAAAAGGAGCAAAAATGATGTTTTGTTTAATCTTTGAATAATAATGTGCTCAAGGCTGAAGTTCTGGCAATAGTGGAGTTTGACTTTGCTCGTCATTTTTGACCTAACAAACTCAAGAACTGGACTTCCATTAAAACATGACATATTTAGAGCTTTGAATTAGCTTTCTAAATCTTCAAATGGTTAGTCATTTGGAGTTCGGAGCAGAAAGTTATGGCTGTTTTACCAAAGTAGTGCAAAGTAGATCAAGAGAAGAAAGCAAGCAGATGGAACTTCGAGCGCTCGAAGGGCTTACTTCGAGCGCTCGAACTTTGGGTAGAATGTTTTCCGGGATCCATCACTTCAGCTCACTTGCTCCTTGATTCCCTCATTTCTGATTTATATCTTTATGGGTTGGTTGGAGATGTCTTTTGGGGGGAGTTGAGCCTTGTTTGGTAGGGTTTGGTGGAGAGGATATCTAAAAAGGAGGGGGAACCACACAATATATAAATCATATCTCATCTTGCAAGATTTCTAGGGAGAGAATGAGGAGGAAAAGATAGAATTCTTGAAGCTACAACAAAAGAGCTCGAAAATGGGGATGGAGACCAAGCTTCTTCCTTCCTTTAGAGTTTCCATGGGTAACTAAATCTTCTTCTAGGGAGGTGATGAAGCCCTTCCCTTGTAAGCATGTCCTAGTATAGTTCTATTTTGGGGATTGCAATGTATAATCTTTGGTCTTTTCATGGTCTAGAGCATTTTGCCTCTTGTAATGGATCTTCATGTATTTAAATGACTAATGTTGAGTCAATTATCTATCTTAGATGGTTTATTCTTTTAATCATGTTGCTTGCACTCTCATGGTGATAGTGGTTGTAATACTCCGTAGTTTAAAAAGGGCTTATTTAAATTAAATTAAATTATTTCTGTATATTTAATGTGATAGTTATTCATCTATTATTGTGTATGTTAATGTATTAAATTAAATTAATTTAATTGTGGATGTATTCATATTTTATATTTATTTTATTTATTTATTTAGTGGTAAGGTTTGTATTAAGCAGTATTAGTTACTTAAAGTAGTATATTCATATGATAAAGTATGATTATGATTGTAATGTATTCTTATGTAAATATAAAATAATAATAATAATAATATTAGTAATAATAATAATAGTATTAAATCATAAGTCATGATGAAATTTAGAGATTAGGATAGGATTTCATTAATGTTTATGGGTAGACTTGAAGCCATATGGTTAGGAATGTGGTTACATGACTTGAAGCCATATGGTTGGGAATGTGGTTAGTTAAATGTAAAATTAGATATTTGTAATATTTATATTATATAAATTGTATATAAATTAGTTAGCCTACCTTAGAAGGAATGGACGGGAGTTAGAAAAAGTTATAGCTTTCAGTGAGCCATTGTAAAAGTATGGAAAGGAAGAGAGAAAGAAAGGAGCTTGGACCGGTGTAGGAGAAATTTACCCGACTACGCACAACTGGCGGATTTATTTTAAATCCAAAAGGCAAGTTATTATCTACTTTTCCCCTTTGAATTAATAAATTAATTGTTTAGTTTATTTATATGCATAGAGACCAGGTTAGGAGGTTAATAAATTATTAATTTTAGTTTATTAAATTAATGAAATTTTAATTTTATGGGATGGTATATATTTATTTATTATCCTATGAAATTATTAAAGGCTGAAAATAATTAAATAAGTCTTTAGGGATTTTTTTTAGAATTTTCTAGATTTTTCCGGGGCTTTTTTGCAATTTTCGGCGAGACTCCGGCGAGATTTCCGGCCACCGGATGTGGGGGAGATGACCGGAGTGATCCGGTGTGATGCGGCGTACTTTAGGGTAGCGTGCGCGCGCATCCTGGGCCTTAGATGAATCTGATTGATCCGGTGCATCGCGGTCCATGTTACCGCGGTACACCCGGATCATTGACCCTTGGATTAGGTGAGATGAGATGAAGTGATCCTGTGTAGCGCACCCACAGCAAGTCAATACAGCCAACCAACCAGGAGGTGCCACGTCTGCAGGAGACTTAAACGCGCGCGTGGGAGAGCGTGCGCGCGCGTGGCTGATGCCAGACGCGCGTGGAGGCGCGTGGGAAAGTGGGGAAGGTTGGGTTGCGCATGGGGAAGCTTAGGGTGGCACGTGAAGGGCCCTTTCAGCTGCTGAAAATTACCAGACTACCCCTAGGGCCATTTTTGTAAATTCCAGAACCTTAAACTTGGATTTTTAGGGCCTGTGTTGGTAGTTACGGGTTTAACGGGCCACAAATTTATTATTTTATTACCCGTTAATTATTATGGCCGATTAATCTGTTCTAAACATTTATTGGCGCGTTCCAGTACGGATATGACTGTGATTCATTTAACGACATTGTTAAATATAGATGGCGTTATTATTTTATTAAATGGTATTAATCATTGTTTTTAAATTAAATAATGCCATGGTTTTAGTCATATAAATTATCCATTATATATTATGGGATGTTTATACTGTTAATCATATATAAACCATGATTATTATATTGTGTGCATTTCAGAGAATAAATGGACTGTTTAAATTATGTCGCATTTATGTTATATGGATGTGTTGCCATATAGAACCATGTGAGCTGGCTAATAAGTTTAGACTCATTTATACCTTATGCATTCGTTGCGATAGACAGATGTGTGACGGTCGGGGTATGTGGTTTAATATTATTGGCATGTGTTGCCTAATTGACATACTCGGACATTCCTTTATTATTATCATTTTGTATTCCATGCTTGTATGTTGCCAATTGTTTTTGATATCCCTCATTTTTCGTGTATAAGCCTGATCAACTTATGCGTGGAAAATGTGGGGGTGTAAAAGTGGTAGTGAGATCATGGAATAGTTTTAATGGCATAGACTTGGAGTACTTTGATAGATCATTGCTTAGGTGAAGCCTTTGATGGTTTATGCTTATTTCTTACCTTCATGTGCTTCATCATTTTATCTAGGGCTTGATAATCTTTCATTCAAGTAAATGTGGTTAAGCTACACCTTAGTTAGGTAGTCTAAACATGTTCACCTTTGATGGATCATGCTTACTTGAGATTTAATGTACATCTTGTTGATTATATGGCAACTATGTGTTGCTATATATTTCTTGACCATCATATATTATTTTTCCCCCAATTTAGCTCTAATCTAGCATGTGTATAGGGATGGAGGCGGATTCACTTCCCTAGTCCTCTTTACTTGTATTTCATCTCCTTTCAATTCTTGCAAGCTTTTATTTTATGCATCTTAATTTCATAGCTTAAGTGACAACCAACAATCCTCTATGAACACCCCGTATCATTCTAAAAAGACTCTAGAAACTTAGGTTGCCATAGATTAGCACAGTCCCAGTGGTTCGACTTACCCGACCAATAGCCCTAGTTTACAATGATTCGTGCTATTGCGAAGGTTGATTTATTATAGATCGAATTCTCAACCGATCACAGCCTTAATGTATGATGAGACAGCAGATTCATTTGTCTAGTTATTTGAAACGTTCTTGAAAGTGATGGGCGGAAAAGCGCCAAAGACAATTATTACGGATCAAGACACTGCAATGGCGAAGGCATTAAAGCAGGTGAATAACTATCATGCATCTCCATTCTTGTATTGTGTCACGCTGAAACAATTATATTGTTTCAGTCGGTTGTATTTTTTTGGATTTGCATGTTTGCAACACGGGTATTAAGTTAATTAATTATGCAGGTTATGCCGGTGACAAAATATCATTTATGTGTTTGGCACTTAATGAATAATGCGCAGAAGAACCTACTGTTTCTGTTTAAACGCGTTGAAGGAATAAAGAAGGTTATCTCAAAATTAATGTTCTAAATTGAAGGGGAGGATGATTTTATCAGGGAATGGGATTTAATGATTGCAGAGTATGTTGTTGCTGGTAATAAGTGGCTTTCCACTTTGTTAGATTTGAGACATAAATGGGCCTTGGCATTTATCAAACACGACTGGTCTGCAGGAATGAGTAGCACGCAATTGAGTGAAAGATTCAATGGTCAATTGAAGTATGACCTTTTCAGACAACTTATTCTACCAGAATTCTTCACACACTTTGACAGATTGTTGTTCGACAAGCGGTACAAGGAGTATGAAGCCGAGTATGGCTTGGTGGAGAGGTAACCGGAACTAAAAACAAAATGCCACATATTACGTCAAGCGGGGAAGGTGTGCACCAAAGCAATATTTCAGCTTTTCGAGGAGGAGTTTTTAACTGATCTTGCGAGTCAGGCTGTTATTAGTTGCATTGACTTGGATAACAATGGACACCGTGTTTATAAAGTTGCTGGTGAGGACGAGGTGCAACATCGTGTGAGCAAGACATTGGAAGATGAATTGTCATGCTCATGTTGTAAATTTGAAAGAGAGGGCTATTTGTGCAGGCACAGTCTAAAAATCCTTAAAGTTTGCATGTTTGTGAATGAGTTGCCTTCGCGATATATAATAAAAAGGTGGACTAGAAATGCTAGAGATGGTAGGTTAGAAGAAATTATTTCCACTGATGTGAATCCGAATCCTCAACTTGAGATTAGGCGACGGCATAGGACGTTTTGCCGTATACTGACTGAAATATCTTTCATTGCATCGCACGACCCCGAAGGATATAATGATCTATTAGAAAAAGCACTGGACTGGAAAAGAATAGTACAAATAACTTGTGGTTGTAGGTTTGCAGAGAAAATTGCAAAGGGTAATGGAAAAAAAAGGGTGAAAGGCAATAGTGGAATAATTCTCATGTCCCTGAAAGTTAAAGATACCTCTAAAGGACGATTTAAGAAGCTGAAACCAGCCATAGAGTTAAATAGTGGGAAAAGGAGGAAGTCAACTAAAGCAACAAGCCAGGTATATATTACTATCGCGCGCACTGATATTTCATTGTTTAACTATTTGAACATGCGAACAAAATAAATTCAAGTACATAACATTATATCCTTCGTCATAAAACACTCGTGAGTGGAAGAAACTAACATTTTTTTTGTTTTAGATATCAAATGAAATCGTTGTTTTGGGGGACGCCGATGCCAGCGATAGTCCGTCAACCCCGTCCTACGTGTTAGTGAATGTGAGTATTATTGCAAGTATATTATACATAAGCAGTTACTATTCATTCATGTTTGTTGGTTAACATGTTGATGGTGTTGAAAAGTGCATTGACAGTGTTTATATGAAATATTTTAGGGTGCAGAAATTCCCGTCGAATTTCTCAATGAAGAATCTTATGTAACACCACCAGCTGTATTTCACAACAGACAGCTTAATATTTGTGAACCATGTACTTCATCAACTAACCATGTAAGTACTTTGACTAATTAAGATGCATTATTTTCTTTATTTTTCCAAAATGGACAAAATTTTGTTTACATCTAAACAATATATTACAAAGGTCACATAGGACATATCCCACACCAAACTCTGCCCAGACTAGGCAACATCAGAAAAAGTCACACTAAAACCTAATGCAAAACACTGATGTAGATCAGTTGGAATATTATCCATTTTCCGTTGACTTGTAGCAATAAAATCCCCAAAACTCTTGATCGAAAACTGTATGTGGGAAAAAAAAATTGACATCATTTTACCATCACACCAAGGATGAAGAAAAATGTTGATGTCAGTTCCTTTTTCCAATAACATACTTACAGTTGATCTTCATGAAGTCCCCCTAATGGCAACTATACTTTTCCATATAGAAGAATCTGAAACCTTTGGCATGACTTGCCAAAAGGATGTATTTCTTAGGTAACATGAACAATGTTTATACCCAACCACCACAATCCTATCTTTGGACAATAAATAATCCGAAGCTAATACACAGTTTTCAGGTAAATCAATATCCAAAATTGTTGTCACCCCCAAGCCACCTTCTTCTGTAGGAGCAGCAAGCTTTGTCCGTTTTAAATTTCTCGTATCTGCATAATATCTTCATCATGCCCCAAAATGAAGTTCATATGCCCATAATCATGTATAAAATTTCTTGCCGCATCCTGAATGACAGTGATATTGGTTCTAGCCGTATGCTTTTTAATTTACTGATGCAAAAACCTTCTGCACCTGTCCTGGTCCTTCATCCATCTAATTCTTGTCTTGTGAGACAGAAGAATTGCTTCATTAGAGCTAGCACATTCAAATTGCTGTCTAATATCCTACTCATCAATGAAAACATCATTCATAAGATTCTCGACTAACCTCAATTGCACTTACTCAACAGACTTCCTAATACCAATAACCTAAAATAAAACAGACTCAAACTTTACAAAAATTCCAAATTTTTACAGCCCTTTTAACCAATGTAAAATAGTACAGTAGCTTCTGGATTGGATTACCACCCATAACTATAAATCAAAGATTATGTTGCGAACCACTGCCTGTGTATTCCAAACCAACAAAAATCCGAAAAGCTTTGGACCTTCACCAATGTGCAAAGGAATGTTCAGTTTAAGTCCCCTATGATCTGAAATAAATGTTATGGAGTAAGAATAATATGAGAACTTGGAAATACATTATGCCAATCCTGGTTCATAAGACCTTAATCCAGCGTTGCATAAACTCTCGTCTGACTAACCCTTTTAGTACCCCAAGTAAATTATCCATTATTTACTGGAATATCAGATAAACAAAGTTGATCAATGGTGTGGTTAAAATCATGTAGCAGTGAATTATGAGGGTTGCCTAATGCCTCCGTTCATCCTACCTTAATATGTATTGTCAACAATATAAATGTTTCAGGCTGATATTGGCGATCCAGCCATGTTGTCATCTGAACTGTTCAGTACGCCCTCTTCATATGATGAATTAAGTGCTCATCGTTTGGGAGGTGATGAGGTAATCATTTATTCCTTCTCCACTAATGTTTTTGTCATTGTTCTCATTATAAATGTGGTGACAGAAAATAGTTTACAAAAATTATTTGGATTACATTTGTTGTCATTGTGGTTAATTGCAGACACCTGGGTAAGCACATGTGACGCCAACATCTAGAATGGCAACGTTGGAGATGAATCATTCAATTCAGCATCAACTCTTTCAATATTGAGAAGAAACTTGTGATGCAATTGACTTATCATTGATTGTGTGTATCCTTGTAATCTTTTGGACATCTTGTACAAAGTTTATGGCCTACTTTGGCTGCCCTTGTTACCTTTAGTTGTTATGTAATTGACCTTGTATTCATTATGTGCATGCTTGTAACATGCTCCACATGTTGAGTATCACCGTATTTTGTAAATCCACTGTTCAAACATTACAAAATGTATGTCTTATTTTGGGTATGACCATGTTTTGGAAGCAAGAAAGACATAAGAGAATCACTGTCAAATTGGATAGACTATGTTGTTCAGAAATATAAATGTAACCCAAGCTACTTAAAGCAGAAAAAAACATGTATCAATGGAACACTGAGACCAACAATGGACTCTTGGCTTAGGCGTTGGCAAATGTTGACCCTTTGTCCTGAGTTCGAGTATCAGTATGAATGAGTGGCAATGTCGGAAAAGAGGTATTGTAAAATACCTCCTTTTTCATGTAAGTAGGTTTTTTTGAGGGACTGTTGGACAACAATAAAGTAATATGTACAAAACATTCCTAGATTGTTTTACCTACATGAATCAAAGATATCAATCAATATAATATGTAAATATAATCCCAACACAATAATAAATATGTAGTGGGGGTAGTTGAATATTAATTCATGGATCAGAAATATTAATGTAACTTAAGCTACTGAAAGCTTAAAAAAAAGTGTACCAATCAAACACTAAGAATAACAATGGACTATTGGCTTAAGTGTTGGCAAATGTTGACCCTTTGTCCTGGGTTTGAGTTCTGTACAATAAGAGATATTCTAAAATACCTTATTTTTCGTCTGTTCTTAAAAAAATTATGTTGTACTACAAAACATTACAAGGTAGGACAAAAATAAAGTAATATGCAGAAAACGTTCCTACATTGTTTTACCTACATGGATGAAACACATGTTGAATCATTTATGTCATCAATTGTAAGTGGATAATAGCACATTATTGTACAAAAATTCACTCCAATTGCAACACTCACTGTTGCACAAGTTTCACCATGTTACTTGAAGGAAAAAAAAAAAATGAACCAATCAAACATCCACACACGTACGTACATAACACCTCAAGCAATTCGTACATTAAATTGTAATAAATACGTATAGAAAATCCCAATATCAATTGTACATTAAATCACAACACATACGTACATAAAATGTATATAATATGTAAATAGAATCCCAACAGAATAATAAATGTGTAGGGTAGTTGAATATTAATTGAACTATGGATAAAAATCACAAATGCCTTCAACAACCACTCCCACCCACAGCGCCACCACTTCTGCTATAAATATATGTCATGAGGCTTGGATAGAAGCACCCACAAGAAAATGTCTTCCTCTAGGCCAACCAATTGTGCGCTACCAAACCATAGAAGACGCACAACCAGCTCCAATTATCCAACCTTCAGTCCAATGTCTCTGCGTCAAGCACCCTCTGTTGCAGATCCTCCCCTTACCCTACAATACCTTATTATACGCATGGATAATGTCGGGAGTGACCTGACTCACCTGTGGAGTATGGTGAGGAGGGTGGATCAGCGCATTAAGAGGGTTGAAGCGTTGTGGAATGAAGAATCTGACGACCAGGTCATGGAAGTTCTGAACTCCTCTAACGCCACATGTGAGGAGAGTTGGTTGTGAAGGACCACTTATCGATGTGCGGAAGTTTGGTGTGAAGTAATATTAGGAAGGTTCTCTATTTTGCTGTGTTGGGTTTCGACCTTCTATGTATGTATATATGATGGTGGTTTTTGTATGTTTTTTTATTGTGTAATAATTATGTGTATGATGTATGATATGAAATGATATATGAAGCCATATATATATGCAGTGTGAACATTAGTATATGAAGCAATTAATATGAAGCCATATATATGTATAAATTCACGTTACTATATATATGAATGGGGGCAGTGTGAAAAAAAATGATGAATAAGAATAATATTAGACAAGTGATGAGGAAAAAGGAAAGAAAAATTCAAATATGTATGATGTAATAAATTGTGACTAAACTACCATAAATAGGGTGTTAAATGCTGACAATGTGGTTTATAAATTGATAGAAAATGGGTGTCAATTCGTAGTCACTCCAAAATCTCTACCATTAAAGCCGTCATAATTGTAGGGAAAGATATATTCTAAATTACCTCATTTTTTGTTTTTATTTGTTATGTTTTTTTATACAAAACATTACAAGGTAGGACAAAAATAAACTAATGTGTATAGAACATTACTACATTGTTTTACCTACATGGATCAAAAAAATGAATCATTTAAAAAGAGGTATTCTAAAATACCGGCCTCCTCCTTGTTGAATTTTTTTGGTAAATGAAAGGCAAGGATATAAGTTCATACATATAAGTTCATAAACCTATACAACCTATATCAATTCAAAAAAATATGTCCAAAATTATTTTCGTCAAGAAAGTCATATAAATTGAAATATAAAATAAAGACTATATATTTAGGATATGAGACAAACAAATTACTTCATTCTGCTTGAACTTATACATATGTATTGTACACAACATCCCAATAGTTACCTAACAAAATTTAAGAAATACGTACATAAATTCTCAACTAGTACAAACATAAAATCAATTTAATTTGTATTATCAATCTCAAGAACTGGGGTAGTTGAATATTTATGCACAGATTGGCTTATAAACATAAATCGGTTCAACCACCAGTCCTACCCACAGTGGCATGAGTTGTGCTATAAATATACAAAGTACTGAGTAGTGTTTCAAGCACCCACGAACATCATGTCTTCATCTAGGCCAAGCAGTAATGGTGCACTACCAAACCACAGACCAAGCAGACCCAGGCCCAATTACCCCACTTTCAGTCCTTTCTCTGTTCGTCAAGCACCCACTGGTCCAGATCCTCCACCTACGCTGCAAGACCTGATCATGCGAATTGACAATTATGGCACTGACCTCACTCGCCTCTGGAGGTTGGTGACGAGGGTACAACGGCGCCTGAGAAAACTTGAAGAGCAGTGGAATGCCGGCTCTGACGACGACATGGTCGTCGAAGTTCTAAACTCTTCTAACGCCACAAGTGACGATAGAACTTGAGGAACGACGAAGGATTTCGGAGGACCCTTTCTGCGTGGTTGTGAAGGAATGTTTTGGAAGGGGTGGGTGTCCTTTTGTATATGCGGAGGTTAGGTGTGACGTAGTTTTTGGAAGGTTCGCAACCAGAGTTGCTGGGTTGGGTTTGGACCTTGTATGTCTGTTTTTATTATGGTGTTTTCTTTTGTGTGTAAGAAATATATGTGTATGATGTGTGATGTTGAATGAAATATGAAGCCATAAATATTTAAAAGTTCACGTAAAAATATATACATATATGCATGGGGACAGTGTTCAAAAAATTGAAGGCAAATAAGCATATTCTGTCGTCCAAGAGGAAAAAGGAAACAAAAATGACACTACCATAAATGACTTAAATTGTGAGGAAACTACCATAACTAGGGAGTGAAACGGTGACTACTACCGACTTAAATGGATCGAAAATGGGTGTCAATTCGTAGTGACACCAAATCCATGCCCATTAGGGTACACTAGTTGAGAAGGACATTTGACAATTTATTAAAGTATGAATTAGGATGACTACTAATTAGGTCATCTTTTGTGGATTGACAGAAATTAGGTCCGGCTCTTTATTTGGACTATTTATTACTATGAACTATGATAAGCAATATATATAATTCATAAACAATATATATCCTTACATTATTTTTTTTTTGTGTTTGGTAAATTAAAGGCAATAATTCAAGTTCATTGTCGAACTTCTATAATTCATATCAATGAATATCAGTATCTGCGAAATTATGTATTTCAAATTTAGATTAAAATTATTAATTGATATATAATTAAGACTGACAGGAAGGCAGTTATATAAATTTGCCTCAGAATATATATTGTGCATTACATCCCAATAAATACGTACTTTAATACATATAATTCGTAGTAAGTATCCCAACATAATCTGTGATACCCCCAGATTTCCGAATGCGGGTTGGCCAGGCCCACGCCCGAACACCCGAGGATATCAAAAATGAATTCGGCAATAAACGAACACAGAGTACAAAAGAATAAAAAAGAATAAATAAAATGCTGACAAGAAACTAAAATGATAATCTAATAATAAACCTCAGAATATATTTCCATTAATTAATAAACTCTTCTGATACAGCTGATCCTCCAAAATACAACTCGGGAATCCATACTGTGTGGACCCCTAGAAAATCCAAACTAAACAAATGACAGCAATAACTGTCTAAATCAGGAAACTGAATCATAAAGGAACTCCTATGTAACATCGGAAGAATGAAGTAGACTGATACCCGCTCAGCATGAACAACCTCTACTCCTGACGAACACCTGAAAAATAATGGTGGGACAAGCCCATAAACAAGTTCTACTCTACTACAGTCCAAGCAAAGATCCGATACACGTATACATCCTAGTCAATCCAACAGTAACTAGTAGTCCATATATATATATACACACACTAAAAGAACCTCACTAGACTATAGGGTTGTCTCAACCTGAATAGTAAGCAACATACAAAACGCACATATAGTGGGCATGAGTACCTAGACCTACCAGGGTACACAACTACACTATATCTAGCTACACATCCTTGGCGATATACGTACTCTAACCACTGATCTTGAGACTCAAACTCATATCATGGCACCATACTTATATATATATAATCTAATAACCATCCTATTCAGTATAAATTAATCCTCTATAAGTCATTCAACTTGTTCAGCTGACCTGACTTGAATATAAGTAGGACTTAACATTTTAGTTAATTCATTCTCTTATATAATAAATTAATCCTCCATAAGTCATTCAACTTGTTCAGCTGACCTGACTTGAATATAAGTAGGACTTAACATTTTAGATAATCTGTAGTGTTTCCGATTTTTGCCATTTTTTAATTTTTCAAAAATTCGTTAATGCAAGGGCATTTTCATCTTTTCACTTCTACGCGCGGGATTGTGATTGGGTCCTAGTGCATTTTTCAAATTTTAATTGATGTGAATTATGTAGCATTTGTATAGTGTAATTATGTGTGTGTGTATGTGGTGTATAATTGAAGTAAAAGTAAAAGAGTAAAGAAAAGAAAAATTGAGCAGGGCCCACCACCATCTCTATTATGGGTTAGAGACCACTTTCTTTTTTTTGGTTTCTCATTTTTTTCTTTTCCCGTAAGTTCTCTCCCTCCCTACTGCTTCTTGCTATTCTTTTTCATTTTGATTTCAAAACTTTGGATCTTGATAACTCACTAAATACTTGTCGGATTTGAGTGCCATTTGAGGCAAAACGAAGCTCGTGTCAAGCTCTACGCATCCATACCACCAATTTCCAATTTTGAGCACCTTTTGGAGTTCGAATCTAGAGACCCATTTCTAGGGTTTGGCTCACTTTTGAGGTAGGGGCATCTTAATCCACTCATTTCTTGTTCTATTGTGAATTATGACCCTATTGTGTGATAATATGCTTAATTTGAGAAATTACTTGCTTCCATGATGTATAAATTATGTCTAGAGAATTTCATTACTTTGATTATAACTTGTATCATGTGAATAACATGTCTAGATGATGACCTTGTCGTGTTAAATGTGTTGATGATTTAATTGAGGATGTTGAACATGATATATGCCTAAATGTGTAGTGATGATGTATTGGAAAGTTTCTAAATGTTATACTGTTGAATTTTTATGTATACTTTGTGTTAATATGCTAGAAATGATGTATGAGAGCATGTTTATTTAGATTGTGCCAAATTTCCCCTTTATCATAATATTGTAATCATTTATACATTCATGCACATGTCATTTGGATGCATGAAAAGGGAAGAATTGGTCTTGAAATGAAAATGGGGGATTTGGGAGATGATAGTTTTTGTGAAATGGTTTTGATAAACCCGGTCGCTGCGGAGTTACCAATGGGCCGGAGGTTAATGTAGCCTAGAGGGAACTAGGGAGAGTACCCTAGCGTGGTTGAGTTATTCGGGCCCCTCGACGATGCTGCGGAGTCACTAAAGGCCTAGGGACGGTAGCCAATCCTTCTCTCGTCGCGGCGGAGTTACCAAAGGAGGTTGCATTAACATTTAAAAGTGATGGTTTCGAGAATGAAAATGGGGAGTGACATTGGCATGCATTTGCATTCATTGCATTGCATTGATTATATTAGGAAATAACTTGTGTGTTGTATAAAATCCCCTACGTTGAATGATCCCTATTTCCCATTGGCCTATTCTTTGCTTGAATTCACAAGGACACAAGATTTGTGTCTCAAGTGTCACCTACTGAGCATATAGCTCACCCTACTATTTATACTTTTTTTTTTTCAGGTATTGGAAAAGAACTAGTAGACGACAACCCACCTCAAGCTTGAGCAATACTAAAAGCTCACTTTTGTGTCTTTTGTATATTCCCCATTATTTTTGCAAAGCACTAAAAGTGTAAAGGTATATATATATATTTTGCAAAACTTTGTCATGTAATGTAACTAAGGTATTTGATGGTATTTTGGATAGGAATTTGATAGTATGTAACCTTGTTGATGAATGGAAATGATAATTTTAGTTAAAGTAATTATCGGTGTTATTTGACTATGTATGATCATATACTGTTGCCGTGAATTCAGAAATCAGTTGCATGACAGGTTAAGAATGCATTTAAACAGGTTGCGGTAGGTCCATATTTCGGGGAGGTTATGCCGAATTTTAAAAAAAAAAAAAAAATGGTATCAGTTAAGGGTCGTTACATAATCCATCCCCTTATATAAAATAGGTAGGACTTAACTGATAAGTTAATCCGTCCCTAGAATGCCACCGTCCCATACCGGTGCATTAAACCACACAATCCAACGATTAATGTAACGATTAAGGAAATACATCAAACAATCCAGAAATAACTATGATAATATGATATCAAGTTATCACAAAATAGGAATGACTTATTATTTATTTAAGTTTCCTATATCATATGTCCTACATAAACTGATTCTTATACATATGAAGATATTTTATTATACCGTCATATAAGCATTCTCCATGTCCAATTCATCCTACACATTTAATCTCAATTGCTAAAACATATTAAAAGATTAAATCCATTCGTTTGTTTAAAACATTCAAATAGCAAGTATCATTATGATTGAGTCTATTTAAATTTATTTAAACCCAAACCTAGTTCCTATTTAATGTTCAGGAATCCTAGGCATATTTCTACGTTCCATTATTTCACAGATATGAAAAATAAATAATTCAAACATGTAAAAATTCACACCAGAAATCAAATCAAAATCATGCATTTATCAATTTATAACACAAGAACAGATATGAACCAATTTCATAAAAACCTATGTTTTAATCCAATTAAACATGCATAATTATTTAATTTTATGTGTTTAATAAATCCTGGAATTTCCTAGGCATGTACAGAAACACGAATCAAAGGGAAAGAGATAGAAGAAGAAATTGCTTTAAACTTTCGGATCGAAAGTTAAACTTTTTCTTCCTTGATCTTCTCTCCACAGGGTTTTTCTCCTCATTCCTTCCTTTTCCTCATTCCCTCTCTAACTCTCTCTCTCTAGAATATATCACGTAAATATTTCTAGCCCCCTTTTACAACCTACAGCTGTATATTTATAGGCTAAATAAAATAACCCTAACCCTTTTCCCAATCCAAGTCAATTTTAAAAAATAAATATTAAAATACTAAAAAGGTAAGTAAAATATGTTAGGTATATAATTTATGTATATCTTTATTAAATAAATAAATTATACACATCCCATTATTTATTAATAGATTATCTAATAATACTTAAGTTACCATAATATTATAAAGTAACTTAAAACATAACACGTATCAAAACTATGTATATTTTTATTATTTAAATATAAAACATATACATCAGATTAAATATTACTAACCAAGTTACCATAAAAGTAATTAATAAATTACTTTCCCTTTTATATATATTAAAAAGGTAAGTAAAATATGTTACGTATATAATTTATGTATATGTTCATTAAATAAATAAATTATATACATTCCATTATTTATTAATGGATTATCCAATAATACTTAAGTTACCATAATATTATAAAGTAACTTAAAACATAACACGTATCAAATCTATGTATATTTTTATTATTTAAATATCAAACATATACATCAGATTAAATATTCTTTTTATATATGTATATAATATATATCTATATATATACATACACAACTATCTATGGGTAATAATCCATACACATCCAACCTCCTATCCAAATATTCCATGGGATTCAATTGGTTGGCCCATTACTACTAACCATAACCATAAAAGAAAAATAAAATAAAATAATAAAAGAAAAGAAAACATTTAATTTACAATTAATCAAAACACCATTTAAGTACATAATCTAATTAAACAATTAACACATAGACAAATACAAATAATACATAGACACATAATCAAATAATCAAATAATACCTAATTCAACCAAACACATAAGCAATTAGTCAAATAATCAATTAAAAAATTAAAAATACAATTAAAACAAATAAATAAATACCGAGACTATCCTTTTAAAATTAGGGGTATTACATAATCCCAGGCCAAATCCCTTGAAGGTAACCAACATACATTTGCAACATATACAGATCCATTTGAAATTATAACTACAGACATATAGTAGTCTGCTTAATACATCATAATTCCCAACAACCCCAACAACATTTCAGTTTCTTTTGGACGTACGACTCCTTGGTGGTGGAATTTCAAAGTATCATCTCCGGAGTCGGAAAAATCTGACAAATCGGAGTCCGATTTTAGCTCCAGGTCAACCATTATGTTTTCAACCACTGCATCCGGATCCTCGCATTTGTTCATCACCTTTGTCAGTTTCTTCGCCTTACGCCATCTGACATTTAATTAACGGATCTTACGTTCAAGTTGGACAATGACAGGTTCCATATCTGTGGCATTTCAAAATGCCGTGCTCTAGGAATGGTCACCCCGAGTCGTCTACACTCTGCCACAATCACAGTCCTTGCACCCACCAAGTCGTTATACCTGATACGTTGTTGTTGAGGTTGAACTAGTTAATTGACGTTTACTGCTTCGACTTGAGAGTTTGCCGTGGACCCAAGCTCGTGCATGTGCCATCGATGAACTGCTTCAATGGCCTCTGTATGGCTATGGTAAGGATAATACTTGCCATTAGGAAACCCTTGCATCTGTGCTATCGCTTTGGCCCGGTTCATGTATATCCCTACTTTCCAACCTACAAAAACAGCGTAATATCAACGTCCAGCCATTAATGTGGACTAACTTGGTGTATCGGTTTCGTTGGATTGGCCCTAGGGTACAATATATATACCACCCACTTATAATATATATAGCAGTTGAGAAACCATTTACTTCTTTACTGCGTTGGTCACGTTGGGTTTATTGAACTAATTAATAATTCAAATGATATACTTTCACTTATTCCATACATATAACAATATATATGCATTGAATTACAGATATGCGAAGTTTGGTAGGTTTGGAACTTTATGATTAGGTGTGGGTCATTCAGAACATAATGAACTCTTAATTCCTTTCAACCACTCTTACTTCTTTACTATATATAGCAGCAGTGAATTTTGGATATGCAGACTTTTGTACAGTTCCATTGATTGATTACCTCTGCTGAACTCTTAATTTATTCAAGTCTTAATCCCTTTCAACTATTGTCACTTATTTAATTCCTACACTTACCATAATATATAACAGTTAATATTGTATATGCACTTTTCATTATTACGACGTACTTTAACTTCTTTATTAGAATAATTGCCCAAATATATATATATATATATATATATATATATATATATATATATATATATATGTAGCAATGCATATTAAAAAAAATAATATTATATAAAATGCTATTTAAAAACCTATTTCAATAGGTGTCCTATTAATAAGGAATCACCGAGTAGTTTGACTTCTTCAGAGGCCATGCAGTAGCAATTAATTTTGTATATGCCGATTCATGAAGGTATGAAACGTTGTTTACAAATGTATTAAAGTAGGTGTCATATTAAAACATACCCACCCACAATTAATATTCAAAATCGCAAACTTTTGCATGTATAGAGCAATGATCCAATGGATAAAAAACGCAATATTAGATTGACGATGTCATTAGCAAAGTTGATGCTTTATGCTTCAACCATTTGAAGGACAAGCATGAGTGGTTAGTTCTTATTTTTCAGTACCCATGCATGACAATATATATTTCAATAAAGGTTTGGACTGAAATTTACATATCATGTTGAAGGGAAATGGAACAACTTGGAAATGCACCGTGGACGACGCTGACATGGGAAGGTTATCGTGTAGCAGAGCATGTACTTCGAAGTGATGGGCCAGAATATGTAATTAGAGATAGGTGCATGTACATACAACATAGCTTTGAATGCAGGAATTATATGCAAGGTTTATAAGAGGAGTGGTACGTGTCACAAGATTCTATTATTTATATATTTATCAATCAAAGTTTTGTACAAGAATATCGTGCCAACTTTAATTAAGACTATATCACAGGTGGATTGGATTGTCTTCAACAAACGTAGAGGCTTAGCATTCCTGCCTCAAAATGGGTCTGAGTCATTATATGCCATGTGCATTGCATTACTCTTTTGTGATGATGATGACAAGGAGGCCGGAATTCAGTTATTAACTTTGTTATGGCAAAATGAGCATATGCGGACAGCATTGAAGAGGGCCCGAAAAAAATTCTTACATTAATTCAGACACAAGACTGTGGGAATGCTAGATTCTTTGAATATTTCCTCAATGTTGTCTGCAAGGGAACCACATTAACTGGCAATGCTGGATTTTGAACGAGGATGTCATAACTTGCCATCGTTGTTGGTGTGATTTAAATGTCATGTTGTTGCAAGGAAAACTTTTAACAAATTACATTGAAGGCTTATTTTAAATGTGATGTTATGTACGTAATTTTTGGGATGTTTTGTACGTCAAGATTGTACTTTTATATACTTAATTATTGGGGTTTAATTTATGAATAATATGTGACTTAATGTAAGTAAATATTGGAATGTTATATACAAATTATGTTCACAATTTATAATTGATATTTGTTTCCTAAATATTTTATTAGATAATATTATAGTAACATTTTTGAAATTCAAAATTTGAAAAACTGACCGTTTCTGTACTTTGATTGGAATTAGTATTTGTATAGTCATATAAATCATGACTTCCCAAATTTAATTTATATGAATTACGGTTATATTCTTCTCCTATTTGAAGATGGACTCCTATGTTTTGTAAACCAGCAGGTGTTGTTTAAAATCCCGTAACTGAATATCATCAATGGCCACCAACACCAACAATCGTGGGAATCGCAGATCACTCCGGCCATCTAATGTACAGAACACAGTAAGGGTTTCCCTCTCTTCATTGATTTAATATATCATTGTATTCAAATAATTTTTACTTCCTCCATGATGACATTAGATTATCCTCATTTTTTTTTAAGAAGGTTTGGTGCAGCCGTATTTAATGTGTTTATTTCCCTTTATTCAGGCTGTATCCACGGGGCCAATCGACTTACCTGACATAAGGTATATGAATACACTTTGTTGGTGTCAAGAGACGGCAGATGTAAAAATTACCAAAAAACAAAATGCCAATAAAGGAAAGTTATATTATGTATGTTCAAAACCACAACATGAACGTTGCGGATTCTAGGAATGGTGCCATCCTATTTCTTCTACCAGATTTGGTCAATCTTCAACTTTATTTGCAAGTCAACCACAACACTTACCAACCGACCAGTTAATGGGAGATCGCATTAATTTAGTAGATGAAGTTGAGGAACTTAAATCTGAAACCGGAGACCTTGCTTCAACTGTGAGAGTCATCCAAGCAAGTAATGCATTGGCTAAGCTGCTGGCAATGTCAACCCTACTTATGACTATCTTATGTTTTGTGTTAACTGTATCTATTTTACTTCGTACATAAGTTTCAGTTGTAAGGTCTGATCCCTCTTTGTGGTTATGGACTAACTTTTGTCTTATGTTTCTTTAAACACTGTAAATTTCATATCCGCATTGCAATGGTAAGGTGTTTTTGTAGTGATAAGAAAGTTGGGATTGACTGTAGCAAATTTTTGGACTTCTAACACAAAATTAGTGAGATATAAATTAGGAAAATACTGGGATTTATAATAGAAAATTGTTGCGATTTATTATAGAAAAATGTTACGATTTAAAATAGGAAAATATTAACATATTAATTAGGAAAATATTGGGAATAATTTTAGGAAAAATTCAGATTCATTCAGGAAACTGTTCTGATGTTCAGACCAAAATTTTGGGATACAGAATAGAAAATTATTGTAAATTTACAAAATAAAATATTGGGATGTAAAATAGGAAAAAGTTGGGATTTTAAGTAGGAAAATTTTGGAATTTGAAAAGGAAATTGTTGGGATTTAAGCTAGAAAATTTGGGATTTAAAATACTAAAATATTAGGATTTGAATATCGGAAAATGTTGGGATTTTAAGTAGGAAAATGATGGGATTTAGGACATCTCCAACATTAAAATATACATCACCACATATACACCGGCACATTTGTTTTGTAATTTATTTTCATCTCCAGCACTCTGTTAGAGTGATATTAAATGCATGTTTAGCGGCATACATTCCATTCACGTGTCTATTAAAGGCAAAGTAAGAATGATATAAGTCATGACATGAAATTTGTGTACCATTTTCCTAATTAGTAGTCCAATATCTCATGTGTACCTTTCCCTAATTAGTTGTCCACCTTGATAACTGAAACCAAATATTCCAATCATTTACCATAATTAGCACATGCATATTTCCACAAATACATAAAATAAAATATTTCACAACAATTGCCAAATTACATAAATTTCAAATGATCCAATCCATTCATTATCTAGGCTAACCTACCAAACTAGTAACCATATACAGAGTTCATGCATCCAACCCAAAATCGTATCCTTGTTTTGGAAATTATCTTTTCGAAACAGTACCACAAAATTACAGGAACTGGACATGAATTAAGTCAAATACATCAACATTGCTTACTGAATTTAGGATTTAAAGTTGGAAACTGTTGGTATTTAAAATAGCAAAATTTGGGATTTAACCAAGAAAAATATTGCGATTTGAAATACCAAAATGTTACGATTTCTTGCACCAAAATATTGGGATTTAAATTATCAAAATGTTGGGATTTAAATTAGAAAAATATTGGGATTTGAATTACCAAATTGTTGGAATTTAAAATAGCAAGATATTGAGATTTACAATAGCAAAATGTTGGGATTTAAAGTAGAAAAATATGGGATTTAAAATAGTAAATTGTTGGGTTTTAAATTACGAAAATGTTGGGATTTGACACATCTCCAACAGTATGTTCAATAACCCTTTTATGTACAATATACACCCACATATGATTTGTCATTTATTTTTATCTCCAGCAAATAAGTGAGTTATCTCCAAGAAAATGTTGGGATTTAATGCATCTCTCTTAAGATACACGGCCACATTTAACCAATGTGTAAGACGCCACATTTAACCAATGTGTAAGATGGCTGTTTATTTTACAGAGCCCTTTAACATAGTCAGAAACTACCATATTTTCTCTCTCAATGTTAAACTAACAAATTCCACCTTTCCAGAAAATAAGTGAGTTATTTCCGAAACTTCACATAATTCACATATGTCAGTATAACTGTACCCTCACGTCGTGCATCTGTCCTATATTAGTAGTCCAGTATCTCATTTTACCATAATTAGCAAATGCATATTTACAACATTTGGCAATTAACAGAAATTTCGAATAATCCAATCCATTCATTACCTATGCTAACCTACCAAACTAGGAACCAGATACAGAGTTCGTTCATGCATATAACCTAACAAAATTGTATCCTTATTTTGGGAATTATCTTTTTGAAATAGTAGCACAAATTAGAGGAACTAGACATAGATAAAGTCAAATACATCAACATTGCTTCCTGAATTTTTTAACAACTGTTGCTTTTACTCATACATCATTTTATCCCGAATGTCTAAAACTCAACACTCTACTTTCTTCCTTGTTTTAGGTACACATTGCCTTCCCAATTCCCTCTCTTTGCTGCACCTGTTTTTCCTCGCCAGTCTCCTTTCCCAACATGTATAAAACCCTCACCTCAGCCGTTGATCCTCCATCGACAGTACCTGCAAAAACGTTTTATCCATTTCCCTGTCAACCTTAACTTGTATAAATCATGAACTAGTATCATAATTACAACAATCTTATTTGGATTGGGAAAATCAAGTTAAGGGTAAGGTACTTCATACTTCACTGCCATTCCATAGGGACATCATTATAATCATACATAACATATGGAAATGAACAAGTTTGATTCCCCCATTACAAAACCTGAGACAACAATTGCGATGTGATTTGGATCAATATTTTCCAAACATGTGAACATCATTATAATCATACATCAATCATGTAACTAACAGGTATAGACCCACCACCAATTTATGTAAAACAGATCATCTATTTCTATGCTTATTTTGCATAATGATTTTCCGCACCCCTTTCATGCGTCAAACAGTACGAATACAGAATATACTTGCTACTACATTTTTTCCTTTTTCACCATTTATCTGTTCGGTTCTCTGGTTGCTTATGCGTAGTTTGTAGTTCAATTTAATTATCTTAAAAAAAATAAAAAATAAAAATAAAAAAAAAACACTATTGGTGCATTTTTTGTCAAATATTAAATCAACAAATCGTAACATAATTAGACCAACCCATTTTGGATTATCAAAATAAACAAAGGGTAAAGTCACATACTCTACTCTTCCATCTACATACGAGTACTTCCATTATGGATGAAAGACCAAAAATTGCATTACTGACACTTTCACTTCTATCCCTACTGGTGATGGATTATGAATTAAGTCAACAACATAGACAATTAAGATTGAAGAATTGCTAGAGATACACAAAATACCTGCAAGCCTTACGCACCTTATCAGGGTGAATGTGATCAAACAATAGCATACAAATGTTGACGGTGTCCCTCCAATTTCGAAACTTGAATGATACAGAGTCTTTCCAATTGATTAATCACAGCCATAGGAATGTTGTAAATATTACACCAGTAGAGCAAAATAAGAGTGGCAGTGCACCTGATCAATTCGACTTTACTTGCATACACCACAACTACACCATTTTTAAAGGTTTAAGACCCCCTGCAAAATCTTTGGAGATGTGAATAGCAATTCCATAGTCATTAGACATGAAGCAGTATTATACAAAGCCTTAACACAAGGCAGCTTATCCAACCAACTCTCATTAAGATGCATTTTTAAATTTGTTCAATGTTCGCGAGCTTGTACAAGTCATCTCGTTTTACATTCCTGAGATCGTTGAGTAGATCCAAGATGAACTGCGAACGTAGGGGCTTAGGCTCTTCCTGTATCATATAAAAAATATACAACAGTATGTTATGTAGTTTACACATTACAACGCATGGAATAAAGTTCAAATAAATCACCCAACTTACATGAAAGGTAGTTGATAATCCATTGCCATTCCACAACTCCATGTACCTCATCACGAATAATCCACAAGCATTTCTAACATCCAATGAATAAATTACATATATATTCAGTGACTTATAGAATAGTAAAATATGAAACTTTTTATCACAATTTTCATTCAATAATTATATTTCAATTTAAACTATACATACCCATCATTCTGAACTGGTATTTTCTTTGAAACCTTTGTTTTGTATGATGGCCAATTTTCCCCCAATGCAATCTCAACGAACTCTTTCTGTCATACATAACATGATCCCATTTACGATTCTATTCGATATGATGTTTCAAAAAGCATGTGTTGATTACTAATGCCAGTAGAAGACATAGATTAAAAAACTAGAATGCGTAAGCATAGAGTTGTACCACGTAGTCGGCATATATAGTGTATCTATATGGTCGGCCCAACGAACATAGGTAATCGACTGACTTATTCAGCCGGTTGATAACGAGCAAGAACCAGTGACTCTCGACAAGTGCTGGGAAAAAATACTATGTCACAGTGAATCAAGATGAAGTAAGGACATAAAAAGACAGCACATACAACCGAATGAAATAAACTGAATGAGAAAAAATGAAACAAACCAAATCACACTTCTTCAGCACGTCTGCATTGATTTTCACATACTTTCTGTAATTTTCCCACACTTCTTCTAAGGCTGGCTGCCGCTCCTCAACCTTTTTCAAATTCACCAACTGTTTTGCCACAAGGAACTGCACGGCTATAGTTGGGAAGTAGTACTTCGTCATACGATCTACTTGTTGTTTGTTCAAAACATTTGCCTAGAATAGTATGACCTGAAAGAAGTCAACACTTATATTCATTACGTATATTCATAACAATAAATATTAATTACAGATAACATGTGATTACAATCACTCACGAAGTTAGACACCCAATTCAGGTCAAACAATTGAGCTATCTCCTTCCTTGAAAGCGCCCCACCATACATTTCTACCAATATCTCCCTGCATAGATTGATTAAAAATAAAAAATTCATTCCATTGCAACATTATATTAATTAAAAATAAATGAAGATGGACATATCACGACACATATACAAGTGCAAAGGATTTTAACAAGTGTGTGTTGCAATTACTCTTCATCATGCTTACACGATGCCACATAACTCAACAACTTCTTCTGCTTCACGCCCAATTTAATCTTCTTACCTCTCTTATACACAAACGGAGAGAAGTAATATTTTGTTAGATTTTTTGTCCTCTTACCTCGTTTTAGTTTTACCAGGACTTCATCCTCTCCTATGTCCGTAACATTCATGGGATTTTGAGGCCCTACAATATTTATGTCTGCCTTACTACTGGAAGCTGCAACTACTGCTGTACTTAAGTCATGCTCCATACCCATGGCGACAACCGTATCGCCCTCTTCCCTTTGTTGGTCATTCATTTTAGGGTTGGTGGTAGGAGTAAGGTGGCCTGCATCTCTCTCAAATACATCCCCATCAATTGATTCCCCCTCACCACCTGTTTTCTTACTTCGCCTCAGTTTTGCCAGGACTTCATCCTCTCCTATGTCCGTAACATTCATGGGATTTTAAGGCCCTGCAACATTTATGTCTGCCTGAAAACTGGAAGCTGCAACTGCTGTTGCACTTAAGTCCTGCTCCATACCCATGGTGACAACTGTATCACCCTCTTCCCTTTGTTGGTCATTCATTTTAGGGTTGGTGGTAAGAGTAAGGTGGCCTGCATCTCTCTCAAATACATCCCCATCATTTGATTCCCCATCACCACCTGTTTTCCTATCCTTCCTATACTCTTCATCTCTTGGCTCATCAGCAGACTCTTGCTCCTCACCTCTACAATCCATTCTCGACTTCTTCTTCATTAAAGTCTCTATTTCCTTAACCTTTCTCTCCAACGTCTTTATATTTTCTGCATCTTTTCTTATTTCCTTTTCCATATCTTTAATGCAACGCTACATACAAATGTAGTAATTGGTGAACACTAATTCAAATACAATTACGAGGCAGTCTATTCATACATACATCATCATCTGCAGCATTAAAAAATATTTATTTACCTCTAATGCAACGTTGGACGAGCCTGGCCGAGATTAGGACGGACCACATGTAGTTGGGCGAACGTTGACATTGCTCAGATCTATTATGCCCCAAGTTGTGATCAACTGTTCCAAATTCAAATTACGCACAGTGCGAAACTGTTGTTCTACTTGATGCTTAAATGATAAAATAAAGATACACAAGCACTTAAATTTGCAACGTAGCTAACAAATACTACATTAACTGACCATTTCCAAACCCTCCCATCTGTTCCTCCCATTTCAATCAATTAAGTACAAGGCCATCATCCCAATAACCTAGGCTATTTCTATCTCCACTAAGATAGCATGGGTACTTCACTTGACATCTCATCAAATAAAGTAGCTATATTGTATGAAACAAAATGCAGCAGATTAGACATGATACATATTATTTACAAAACAATTTAAATTCATAACTTTCAATTTGTAAATGGAGTTAAATTAAAAGTTGTATACCTGCAAGAAAAGCAAACAACCAACATACTCTCCTTTCAGCTTGCCATCACCCAAATTACCAACCATATGGTCCACCACATACAGGCACCAGTTATAAGAACTTATTGCTTTGACATTGTCAACGGCCAATAATTCTTGTACATGCGCATGATAACGACTGTTTAGGGTTAGTACAGTCGCACATACGAATAATACAAAGGCCCTTTTGAAGTCATCTCCAGCTTCACATTCTACAACCCTTTTCATCAATTCGCCTACAGACAACGACTCCCGATATCCACCCTCGTCTATCCAGTCCACAGAAAACTGATGGGATGTAGGCACTGGTACTATACCGGCAGGTAAGCCCAAAATGTTTTGCACCTCAAACGCATTTATGGGCAACAACTGATTGCCCTTCAGTTTTATACCATATTTGTCAGCGTCAAATTGTTCTATCAAGTAGTTGAAGAGTGGAGTCGACAAATGGGAACACTTGAGGTCCAACAGAAATCCAAAATCGATATCCCCCACATCCTTCCTCTTCTCAGAGTTCAGTTTCGCAACTATTTCTATGAATTTCGGAATGGAACTTCTGTGGAAACCGGCCTTAATCTTGTATTCTGCCTTCTTCTATACCATTGAAAAACTAATAACATTATATTTCAATTTTCAAGTATATGTTAAATGAAATAAATACAAACAATTCAATTTAACACATTACCTTTTTCCTTCTTTTATTTGCAGCTTTACATCCGGACCTTCGGAACTCCATTTCAATTCTACTTTTTTCCTCAAAATATCAGGCCTTCTCTTCACTGCTCATCATTTTCCATGCATGCGTAGCTTCAGTCTCTATTTCTCTTTTTAGAGACATCTTGATTTTTTCAGTCAATCCATGATCTTCTCGGTATTTCCTCATATATGCCGCTCTGATCAACCATTAATAAACTAAGCATAAGGATTTAAATACATATACATTACAAGTTACTTTTTATGTTCTACACTCTCAAATTCATATATCTTCCATTTACGGAAAACCAAAAATTTCATATCACTTCCCAATTTGTTCCTACTTTTCCATGACTTTAGACTTCAAACCAAATTTCAATTGCAAAATTAACATTAATACATACATACTTGAACATAACGAACACTCCAGTAAGACGACGCGGCATAGTTTCTTTGGTCTTGGAGGATGTAGCAGTCTTTACCTCCGACTCAAATTCTTCATCATCATCTTCATATTCCTCTTCATGTACCTCCTCTTCACATGGCACATAATCAGAATCACTCTCAGACGACATTCTAGAACTCTCACTAACCTCACCACTCTTCGGGTTACTTCTCTTCTTTGGAACCAGTATAATATTCATTTTCCTTTTCCCTTTGTTATGCGCTGCAGTCTTCAACTTACCCATTTGCAAACCTAAATTCAATTCAAGCCACAATCAGATATGACAAACAGAGACTATTAATGTACATTGCATGCTACATACCAACAATATGTTAACTGCCAAGTATATAACACAATGCATCAATATTTTGAAATTAAACTGCTGAAACATGTCCAATATAAACATTTCCTTTCAATCCAAAATTAAAAAATACTAATATCACTATTACACAATCTATCAAACCATGAAGTTTCATCAACCTACATGTGTACAAATAACAAGATTTTAGACAAGTGTTGTGTATTTGGAAGCTGATTCACTAATATGAAGACAATTATTGTGAAAGATATTAGCCAAACATAAATAGTGGATTATTTAACAAACTTGTATTTTCTTACTCCTTAAAACAAGCCACTTCAAAACTAATACTCCTACTACACAGCAAACTATACAGAGTATATGATATAAACATAGTCTTTTTCTCTAGGAAGGCATATTACATAAGTAATATCAACAAATCAAGGCATACTGGCTCTTCTGCCCAATTTTTCAACCAGAAAATACGCATAAACGAAATTGTGTATGCAACATAAGTTAAGTAGACAGAAATTATATCACCATAAACCAAATTTATAGACACTAACATTATAATCATATACATGTGACAAATTTTAAATATAAACAAGATCATCACTAAAGAAGACCAAAGCAAATTATGCTCAAAACTCAACTGCAGTGAAGATAAGCAATTTAATCACTAAAAAATTATAAAATCAAATACATTGACAATTTACAATGTTGTATGTATGTTATTGCACACATATGAATGCAAACATCAGGCACCTCATCTACTATGCTCAACACATTAGGCAGCATTATTAAACTAAAAATGGCTAATTCACACGCACCCATACAGAACTTCAAACTTTTGGAACATCCGCTTACTATTGATGAAAGCAGGACTCCAAATCAATAATAAATAACTTCTACACTTTGTGGATTTTTAGGGCGATTGGTTATGGGGTTCTCTTTAATCACCGAAAAGGAATGACGGAGAAAAGGCAAGATAGAGGCTTCGGTTTTCTTCAATCAAAGAAAGAGCAAGAGAGGTTAGGATTTTCTTCAATGTAGCGATGGTTCTCCTCACAGACCCAAGCCTCAGACACAGAACAGAGGTTAGGGTTTTCTTCAGAGGAAAATGTTAGGTTACAATTTACAAATATTTTGGGATTTATATTATGAAAATGTTAGGATGTACATTAGAAAAATGTTGTGACTCACTTTACAAAAATATTGGAATGCAGATAAGGAGGAATTTGGGATGCTTATTAGCAAGAATTTGGGATGCAACTTAGGAAAACGTTGCGATACAAGCCCAACGACCAAACATTTTCTTAATATTGTAACACTCTGGTTTCTTACCAAAAATGTGTCTATTCCCTATATATTCTTACTAATTATATTTGTTTGTTATGGAAAGAAGACGATTCCCTTCAAAATCAAATCTGAGAATTATCATTCATACCTGCTTAGTTTTAGCAACCAAATTTTGGGTTCATTTACAGAACAATCGCAGCTTTCGGATTCTATTTGGAAAGAGAGGTTAGGGTTTCTTACCAAAAATGTGTCTATATATTCTCACTAATTATATTTGTTTCTGCCATTTAGTTCTTATGGAAATAAGACGATTCCTTTCAAAATCAAATCTGAAAATTATTATTCGTACCTGCTTAGGTTTAGCAACCAAAATTTGGGTTCATTCACAGAACAATCGCTGCTTCCGGTTTCTATTTCGAAAGAAAAATTAGGGTTTTCTTCAATGTAGCGATGGTTCTCTTCGCAGACCCAAGCGTCAGACGCACAAGAGAGGTTACGGTTTTCTTCAACTAAAAAAAGGCCAACACAGGACCTTCTTCCTTCTTTCTTCTTCACAGACCCACACAGACCTTCTTCACGCAACAAAGCACCTTTTTTCCCACGCAGACTTCCTTCTTCCTTCTTCTTCTTCGCAAACCCACGCAGACCTTCTTCCTTCTTCCTTCTTCCTTCTTCTTCTTCGCAAACCCACGCAGACCTTCTTCCTTCTTTCTTTTCTTTGCATTCTTTACAAATTCTGTAAAATAAGAGCTATAGGCTAAATGGACAATTCCATACAATAAGTAAGGGCTAAATGGACAATATGCCGTATAAATATAACCTATACCGTATTATTACACAAATATACAATATTATTACACACGTTTAATACAACTTCAACAATGTGCAGTTACTTTTTTTAAACCCATTTTTTTAAGTGACGTGGCCATTTGTCCTACACTCATTCCAAAATGGAGGAAATTGTGCACTGTGCGACTAGAGCTGATTTTTGGCCCATGGACTTCCACCAGTCTGGGCAAAAGAGAACAGTATAAAAGTTATTTTTAAATCTGCATTAGGTTAACAATTATTGTTACAGTTGTGACCAGATTGTGTTAATTTACTATATTCTTATGATTTGTATCCAGTTTGAAATAATTTATTTGGTAAACAACTTTAATTATTGCTCATTGAGCAGAAGCAATCCCAGTAGCTTGATTGTCCATATATATAATATATGAACATATATATATATATATAGAATTGAGAGAGCACCATGAAGTAATCTAAATTTTCGCGACATAGTTAAGAATGGATCATGTGCTACATAGTGATATACTATGAAACAATTATATACAAGTATATATGATTTTTATGTATCTGTACAGGCCCACGCAGTATTGGAATTTTCAAGTTAACAACAATGCTTTTAAAAACGAATCATGATTCCCTCTGTCCCCCATCCAGTGCACCGAGATGGAAAACTGTGCCCATCACGTGCACCTAAACAGTGTCATTTTCATGTACGGAGCCCAACATGAACCCGTGTTTGGGTTCCACGCGGCTCTCGTTGGCATCGTGTACAATTTTGACCAGATTGTGTTAATTTACTATAATTTTAAAATATAATATATCGATTTTTGAGATGGGACAATTAAAAATAAGAAGATGAGCAATTAATATGGGACAGAGGACTCCCAAATAGGCAACCTCCTTAGAGAGCTAATTGACAACAATACATAACACTGCAAAAGCCGGCTCTTTGTTCATGGAAGTCATGGCTGAAAATATTGTAGCAGAGGGAACTTATGATCTCTTCTATCCAATCTTTCTCTTAGCCATCATCTTCCTCATCCTAAAGCATTTCAAATCTTATTTTCTATCAAAAAGTAGTCCACCACTTCCTCCAGGACCGACTCCTTGGCCAATCGTGGGCAATATTCTTCAAATGGGAGAAAAACAGCCTCATATCACTTTAGCAAACTTTGCTCAATCCTACGGCCCGCTAATGTCACTGAGACTAGGAACTCAAATCATGATCATTGGATCATCACCAGCTGCTGCAGTAGAAATTCTCAAGACCCATGATCGTATCTTATCTGCGCGTTATGTTCCTCACACAGTACCAGTTAAGAGCTCAGAATTATCAATGGGGTGGGCTCTAGAGTGCAATAATGGATGGAAGAACTTGCGTACTATATGCCGAACTGAACTCTTCTCTGGTAAGGCAATAGAGTCTCAGGCATGTTTGAGAGAGAAAAAGGTAAGGGACATGGTGAGCTTCTTGAGAGTGAAGGAGGGCAAGGCAGTGAAAGTTGGAGAAGTGGTTTTTGCCACTGTGTTTAATATGTTGAGTAATGTTGTCATGTCAAAAGATTTTATTAGCTTAGAGGAAGAAAATGTGGATGGAAGCATGAAGGGTCTTGTAAGAGAACTCACCAAGGTGGGTTCTACTCCAAATATATCTGATTTTTATCCAATTTTAGGTGCATTAGACCTTCAGGGTTTAAATAAGAAGGCAAAGGAGTTGTTTCGGAAGATTTGTGCTGTGTGGGAGCCCACTATAGAAGAAAGAAGATGTGATGCTTCGAGCCAAAATGATTTCTTGGACACCCTCATCGACACTGCTTTTACCGATGATCAAATCAACCATCTTCTCTGGGTTTGCTCTCTCCTCTCCTCTCCTCTCTTTGCATATAACACACAATTGATATTATACTAGTAGCAAAACCTTGGCCTACACTTGTAAACATACACAGAATATCTCCTAGTTTGGGAAAAATATAATATTTTACACGGTTATAATCAAAGCTTAGTCCTTGCATATCAACTCTCAGCATGGCTTGTAGACAAGCAAGCTTCTTCTGATCTATTTGAGGACAGTTTTGTTGAAGAATTCATTTGAGCTAGTTCACTGGTCTAAATTCATGCTTAATTCTTGATTTGCATTTGCTAGTACTTCTCTTTCACTTCAAATCACATCAGTAACAATCTTTGCTGTCAAAACCAAGAACCAATTACCAAAATCCAAACTCAATGGTATCTGGATTGTACATTATGTAATGAGAGTCAGATTTTGACATGAATACATCGTCAGATTATACCAATGGATAACTAGCCTTGACCAAGTTTGGATAGTGTTAGTTTCACTTTGGTCAGGATCAAATTCGAACAATACATAGAAGAATAGCATGACATACTGTTATCCATTTTTATGAAGGGGAGACTATGTAGGTTCTGAAGTAATTGTTAGGAATTTGTTTTTTAAAAAATAGAGTTCATTTTTTTTCGTGCCATGTAAGAGTTGTAGATTAGCATATAATTACAATTGTGTACTCATCCACTGTGTATGCATTTTCAGGAGTTATTCTCTGCTGGTACAGACACTACCACTTCAACAATTGAGTGGGCAATGGCAGAATTGATAAAAAATCCAGAATCCATGGAGAGAGTTTGTGAAGAATTGACAAGAGAAATCAACCAACATTCGCTGAAAGAATCCCATCTACCTCAGCTACCTTACCTTCAAGCTTGTGTAAAAGAATCTATGAGATTGCATCCTCCAGGACCATTGCTGCTTCCTCGCCGTGCACCTGACTCGTGCAAAGTGATGAATTACACCATCCCTAAAAATTCTCAAGTGGTAGTAAATGTTTGGGCAATTGGGCGAGACCCCATGGTTTGGGAAGAGCCACTGAAATTTAAACCAGAGCGATTCCTCAACGGGACTTTGGATTTCAAAGGGAACGATTTTGAATTCTTACCCTTTAGTGCAGGTAGAAGAATCTGCCCTGGTCTTCCCATGGCAGCAAAGCAAGTTCCTTTGATACTTGCTTCATTGCTCCGTTCTTTCGATTGGTCTCTTCCACATGGAAATGATCCCAATGAGCTAGACATGAATGAGAAGTTCTCTATAACATTGCAGAAGGAACAACCCCTGGTCCTCATTCCTACAGTTAAATAATGACAATGGAGTGCTGCAATCTCCTCAGGTTCTATACTAGTATGATCACTTAAATAATATCCCTTATCTGGTTTTCATCACAAATATGTTCCTGTTCTAGTGATTGTTTGGGAACGAAAGTTCAATTTCTAGTTTCAATATAAAGTGGCACTTTTCTTCATCAAAAGAGCCCACAGTAGATTTTTGTGTTGAGTTAAAGTGGCAGAATTTTAAAAGCCTCAATTGAGGTTCTTTTAGTTACATTTCCATCCTCAAGTCTCAAATCATTAGAACATGGCGTGTACACAAAAGATTGATGCAGCTAGTTGTTTCCTTTGGTTTCACTGTTGCTTACCTTGGATCAGGCTAATTGTGAATATTGTTTCTACTATAATAACTGCAAGCAACTGTTGACTCGAAGCATAATGCATAACTTGTAGAATATAGCTTTTCTTAGGTGGCCACGCCTTTTATTTCGATGGACTCCAGTGGCAGCTATCTTAGTAACTTTTGTTGCTGTCTCTGATTTGATTCAACACAAAGAAACTGCTTGAGATGAAGTTATTTTCATTGAGACAAATACAACCTATCTTAGCTGAATTTATTCTGGATAAGTTCACTATCAGTCAATTAGTGCATATTTGAAGTCCCTGACATACTTGTAATTGTCAATGCTAACCATAATCTTCGTCTTTGGAAATATGGGGCCATAGGGACTTAACCTATGTGATAATCGATCTACCATGTCAAATATGCATGGGATTTAGTAGGCAGATCTTAGGCAATGTAGCGCAAATGCTTATTAACAAGAGGGCAGATCTTCGGTAGGAAGGAAGGAAGAGGGGTGGAGGGAGGATAGGAAGGAAGGAACAAATTTCTGTTCCTTAGAGAGGATACAAGGAGAGAAAGGATAATAAGATTGACGAGTCATCCTTCCTCTATGAATTTTCATCTCTCCAAATACGGACAGGAAGACGAGTGGGGCTATTACAAGTTTTAAATTACAGTATTATCCTCCATAAATTACAATACTATAGATAGTGATGGGTATAATGTTAAAAATAATTTAAAACTCTCTTCCCTTCTCTCCTAACGAACACAATAATTTATGAGCTTACTCCTCTTCCATCCAATCGAACAAAAAGAGGAAAGGATGTAAATTTTCTCAAATGATGTCTCATCCATCCCCCCTTCTCTCTCTTCCATCCAATTTTTTTCATTCCTACTTACAGATTGCTTGATAAGCCCTGTAGAAAAGATATGTCATAGTGCACTTTCTAGACAGGAGCCTATCATGCCTAGTGAGCCAAATGAAGCCCATAAGCCTCTGCAGAACTTCCAGCTTCCACTATTCTGATTCTTCATTCTAGAAATTGTGCCGTAAGCAGATGTGGTTGTGAAGGGGAAATTTTCAGGTAAGGTGGTAACAGATCAATGATGAATGTACAATGTAAACCAAAATTGTTTCAAACTAGTTGGATTGGAACAGATCAATAATGAATCTATATTGTAAAATTATCAACTGTTCCTAAATCTCAACTTTGAGTGGATTTGTGTAAGCCATTACAATCATGTTGATTTTTCACATCCAACGGGACCACAAAACCGGAGTGAATTATGTTGCATTACTACAATAACAAATGAAGTGTAAGTATTGTTCTTGAAGACGTATAAAAAAAGGCCAGTTGTGTTAAAAAAAAGTCAAATTTGGACGCTCCAAATCTTCCGAAGATAGAAAAGAAAAATTATCCCATGACTACAAATCCTTGACAAGAGACACAACTTGATGGTGAAACTTCATATTTAGATTAAGA
Source organism: Cornus florida (assembly GCF_030987335.1). Lineage (NCBI taxonomy): Eukaryota > Viridiplantae > Streptophyta > Magnoliopsida > Cornales > Cornaceae > Cornus > Cornus florida. Next base: position 92,313,538 of record NW_026775581.1, read on the forward strand.
TGAATTATTTATGTACTATTGCAGAGGAGAAATCTCATTGCAATAATGTGGCAGATCACTATCGGCAAACAGCGGTCGGTGGAGTTGGGCTTGACAATAACTTTCTGGTTTATGAAGAAAAAAAAAACCAGAAAGTTACAAATAATTACATTGCTATGGCCACTTCAATAATGGACTTCCTAGTAATCTAAAATTTATTTACATAGTTACCTGTTTCATTATAGAGCAGTTGAGAGGAAATTAAGTTGTTGACCCCCAAATACATAGAGAAAGCTAATTGACAACAATACATAACACTGCAAAAGCCAGCTCTTTCTTCATGGAAGTCGTGGCTGAAAAGATTGTAGCAGAAGGAACCTATGATCTCTTCTTTCCAATCCTCCTCTTAGCCATCATCTTCCTCATCCTAAAACTTTTCAAATCTAATTTCCTATCAGAAAGTACTCTACCACTTCCACCAGGACCAAGTCCATGGCCAATCTTGGGCAATATTCCTCATATGGGAAAAAAGCCTCACATCACTCTAGCAAACTTTGCTCAGACTTATGGCTCACTCATGTCACTGAGACTAGGAACTCAAATCATGATCATCGGATCATCGGCAACTGCTGCAGAGGAAATTCTCAAGACCCATGATCGAATCTTATCTGCACGATATGTTCCTCATGCAGTACCAGCTAAGAGCCCAAAATTCAATCATTTATCACTTGTGTGGGCACTGGAGTGCAATGATAGATGGAAGAATTTAAGAACAATATGCAGAAGTGAGCTCTTCTCGGGCAAGGCAATGGAGTCTCAAGCATGTTTGAGAGAGAGAAAGGCAATAGACATGGTGAATTTTTTGGGTGCAAAGAAGGGAAAGGAAGTGAAAGTTGGAGAACTGGTTTTTGCCACTATTTTTAATATGATGAGTAATGTTCTTATATCAAGAGATTTTATCATATTGGAGAAGCAGAGTGTGGATGGGGGGATGAAGGGTCTTCTTGGAAAATATATTGATTTTATTTCAGCTCCAAATCTGCCTGATTTTTATCCAATTTTAGGTGCATTAGATCTTCAGGGTTTAAACAAGAAGGCAAAGGAAGCGGTTTTGAGGATGTGTGCTATGTGGAAGCCCATTATCGAAGACAGAAGAGAAGGAAGAAAAGGCAATGCTTCAGGCCAAAAGGACTTCTTGGACACCCTCATCGACAATTCTTGTACCAATGATCAAATCAACCATCTGCTCCTGGTTTGCCCTCTTGTCTCCTCACTTATGCATATACACACAGATTAATATAGGGCTATATAGTTGTGGCAAAACTAGCAATTCATTTTCCTACACTTACAAACAGCCACAGAAGGCTCCTGGTTTGGGGGAGATAATATTATCCTCCAGTGTGGTAAGGAATACTTGGTCATTGAATATTATTTATTTTATCAGGGCTGGTGAACAAACAAGCTTATTACGAGCAATTTGAGGTCAATTTTTGTTAAATTGTTCATTAATTGGATGTGGTTCACCAGTCTAGATTCAAGTTTCAGTTTTGTTAAGTACTGGGCATGGATTGAATTAGCTTATGGTCATCAGATGCAAATGGCATGCTGTTGAGATAACATAACCTCTAAGAAAATTACAATAAGGGAAATGTTCAAGGAAAATCAGGCTGTACTATAAAGCTATGAACTCTAATGAGGGATTCCATCAAAATTAGAGGTTAGTTTTTGCATTTTGGAAGTAATTTTCTTTCAATTGAAATCGTATCGAAAACATCTTTGAACCGAATGCCAGATTAATTAGAACAAGGCACAACTAGCCTTGTTAAGCTTGAGCAGGACTAGTTTGGCTTTATCCCTTGGTCCTCATTCCCAAAGTTAAGAATGACCAACAGATTGTGCCAATCTTTCTACCATGTATACTATTGTAACGACCCTAGCTGATGCCAAAATTTTAAAAAAATTCGGCATAACCTCCCCTAAAAACGGGCCTTCAACAACCTGTCCCAATACACAAAACACATAAAATCATCCAGCATCCCATTCATCCGTTCATTATACCTCAACATAGTTCCTCTCATGGTGGAACATCCACACACCAATTAATCTAAATTATCATAATTACAATCCCAAAATACAAGATTAATATTTAAAGTCCCTGTCTTACAACGTTACATAACACAATTGCATGGAAACATATACCATAATTCTATTACTTTCCTTTACATCAAACAAAAGATAAGTTCGTTCTTAAGTTACAAGGCCATAAATACTAACTTAGTTACATTTCCACAACTACAAATATACATAGAACGGTCAAAATACAAAATAGCAAACAACCTTCTAACAACTTTCAAGTTTGAGGTGGATTGTCGTCCACCAGTTCATTTCCAAGACCTGAAAAAAATAATATAAATAGTAGGGTGAGTATAAAGCTCAGCAGGTGACACTTAAGACACACATCTTGTGTCCTTGTGAATCCAAACAAAGTATAGGCCAATGGGAAATGGGGATCATACAATGTCGGGAAATAATACAGCATAACGATTCAATCTCAAGTATATCCAATGCAATGGTATGAGATGCAATGCATGCTAGTGTCGCTCCCCATTTTCATAATCCAAAACATCATTTCCAAACTGTTAATACAGCCCGCCCTTTGGTAGCCCCGCCGCGACACGAGAGGAGGATTGGCAAGTGTCCCTGACCCTTGGTAACCCCGCGGCGTCATTATGGAACCCAGCTAGCTCAACCACACTAAGGCGACTCCCTAGTCCTCTCTAGGCTATATTAACCTCCGGCCCGTTGGTAACCCCGCAGCGACCGAGTTTCGCATAAAACCATTTCATCAAAAACACTTCCCTGAAATTCTCCATATTTATTTCAAGAATAATTTCTCCCATTTCATGCAAACCCAATGGTATGTGCATGTATATATATTCCATACATTCAATGTCATGGCATTTAAAATTCTACACCATAAAATTAAACATTCAACATGTTCAACATCTCCCAAGTAATTATTAACACATTAAGATATAACAAAATACATTTAAGCATGCTTTACACATAAAACAACTCACATTCAAATACATGAATTTCTCTAGACAACATTTAAAATAATCATTGATACAATTAACTTCTAATTAAGCATGTTTGGCACAACAAATGATTATAACTCACAATGGAACAAGAAGGTAGTGGATTAAGGTGTCCCTATCTCAAAAGTGAGCCAAAACCCTTAAAATGGGTCTCAAAATTCGAAGTCCCTAAGAAGACCAAATCTGAAATTGCTTACACTAGCGCATAGAGCTCGTTGTGGGTTTCGTTTTGCCTCAAACGGCTCTCAAATCTACCAAGGATGAAGGAAGAAATCAAGAGTGGAAGTTGCAAAAAAAAAAAAAAAAAAAAGGAAGAAAGGCAGCGGGGAGAGAGAAAAGGAACAGAAAAAATGGGTCTGTAATCCCATTTGGCACATGATAACATAAAATAAGTGGGTCCCACAGCTAAATAAAAAAAATTTCTTTTAACCTATATATATATACAGACACAGACATTACATTCTCCCCAACTTTAAAAAGATTTCGTCCCCGAAATCAAGCCAAACCTGGGGAAAAAACAACTCTGGATACTTGGAGCGAATCTCCTGTTCGAGCTCCCAAGTAGCCTCCTCAACTCCGTGGTGTCTCCAAAGGACTTTCACCATTGGTATCGTCTTGTTCCTCAACACCTTTTGTTGTGTGTCAAGAATCTGAACTGGTCCTTCCTCGTAGGAAACATCCTCATCAATGTCTACATCAACCCAACTCAGAATGTGAGATGGATCTGGCTCGTACTTCCGTAACATCGATACATGGAAAACATTGTGGACCCTATCCAACTGTGGTGGCAAAGCAAGTCTGTAGGCAACCTCTCCTACACGGTCCAAAATCTCAAATGGTCTAATGAATCGTGGCGACAACTTACCACTTTTCCCAAACCTCATCAATCCCTTCCGTGGAGAAACCTGAAGAAAAACGTGGTCTCCCACCTCAAAGGATAACGACCGTCTCCGCTTATCCGCATAACTCTTCTGTCGGCTCTGAGCTGTAAGTAACCTCTGTCTTATCAACTTAATCTTCTCAGTAGTCTCGAGTACAATGTCAGGTCCTAAGGCAGCTGTCTCGCCTACCTCAGTCCAACAAACAGGAGACTTACAAGGTCTACCATACAATGCCTCAAATGGAGCCATCTGAATACTCGCCTGATAACTGTTATTGTAGGCAAATTCAATAAGTGGACGGTGATCCTCCCAACTACCACCCAAGTCAAGCACACATGCCCGAAGCATATCCTCCAAAATCTGGATAGTACGCTCCGACTGCCCGTCAGTCTATGGATGGAATGTTGTACTCAGGTGCAACGCTGAGCCAAACGCTACTTGAAGTCCTTCCCAGAACTTCGAAGTGAACTTAGCATCCCTATCTGAAACAATGGTTACTGGAACTCCATGCAATCTTACAATCTCCTTCACATAAAGAACACCAAGCTTCTCTGCATCATCTGTTGCCTTAATAGGCAAAAAGTGAGCCGTTTTGGTCAATCTGTCAATGATGACCCATACGGACTCATTGCCCCTTCGTGACCTTGGAAGACCTGTCACAAAATCCATAGCAATATGCTCCCATTTCCATTGCGCTACAGGTAATGGTTGCAACAAACTGGCTGGTCTCTGATGCTCGGCCTTCACCTGCTGCCAGGTAAGGCATCTAGCCACAAACTGTGCAACATCTTTCTTCATCCCATTCCACCAATACTGACGTCTCAAATTGTGATACATCTTGGTACCACCTGGATGAACTACAAAGCGGGAAGTGTGAAACTCCCGTAAGACGTCCTCACGACAAACAGTAGGAACCACCAACAAACCCCAGAACCGTAAACCCCCATCTGTATACAAAGCCCAATCTTTCACTGTCTCACCACTGGAGATCAAAGCGTGAATAGCATCTAAATTCGGGTCCTGTCTCTGTGACTCAATCACTCGTACAACAAGAGTAGGCTGAACCATAAGACTAAACAAGAATGCTGGCTCACTGTCAACATCGTCGTCAAAACAATACAATCCCATCTCTGCCAAATCCTTAAGCATCTTCCACTTTCGAATAGCCAGACAGGCCAAAGTTCCACGAGATTTTCGGCTTAAGGCATCTGCTACCACATTTGCCTTGCCCGGATGATACTGCAAGTCAAAATTATAATCTTCCAAGAATTCAACCCATCTTCTCTGTCTATTGTTCAAGTCCTTTTGGGAGAAAAGGTGCTTGAGACTTTTATGATCCGAGTACACCTCAAATCTCTCACCATACAGGTAGTGTCTCCAACACTTCAAAGCAAACACAACTGCCGCCAACTCCAAATCATGAGTAGGGTAGTTGTACTCGTGAATCTTCAACTGTCGAGACCCATAAGCCACTACTCTACCATCCTGCATCAACACACACCCTAAACCATCACGTGAAGCATCACAATAGATCATATAACCCAAGCCACGCTCAGGTATCACCAACACTGGAGCCTTAGTCAATCTTGTCTTCAATTCCTAGAAAGATGACTCACAGGCTTCATTCCATGCAAACTTAATCCCTTTCTGAGTTAAACGGGTCATAGACACTGCTAAACGGGAGAAATCTTTCACAAATCTCCAGTAGTAACCCGCTAGACCAAGAAAACTACGGATCTCAAACACATTCTAGGGTTGCTCCTAATTCAAAATAGCTTCAATCTTTGATGGATCAACTGACACTCCGCCTTCTAAAACAACATGTCCCAAAAATTTCACCTCTTGCAGCCAAAATTCACATTTCTCATATTTGGCATACAACCGGTGCTCCCGCAAAATTTGTAAAACAATACTTAAATGGATCTCGTGCTCCTCCCGAGATCGTGAATACACAAGAATGTCATCCACGAAAATTACAACAAACTAGTCCAAGTAATCGTGAAAGACGCAGTTCATTAAGTCCAAGAATGCCGCTGGAGCATTAGTCAAGCCAAAAGGCATAACAAGGAACTCAAAGTGTCCATACCGTGTACGGAATACTGTCTTCGGGATATCCTCATCCCTAACCCGCAACTGATAATAGCCAGACCTCAAGTCAATCTTGGAGAAACAACTGGCTCCCCTCAACTGATCAAATAAATCATCTATCATTGGCAAAGGATACTTGTTCTTGATGGTGGTGCAATTCAACTTCCGATAATCGATGCACAACCTCAAAGAACCATCTTTCTTCCGAGCAAACAAGACCGGTGCGCCCAATGGTGACACACTCGGTCGAATGAAACCTTTCATCCTCAAATCATCAAGCTGTCTTTTTAATTCCTCCAATTCAACTGGTGCCATACGATACGGTGCCATAGAAATCGGCGCGGTACCGGACATCAAGTCAATAGTAAACTCCACTTCTCGGTGTGCAACTCTGTCAAATCCTACGGAAACACATCCAAAAAATCACGAACAACTATAGGATAATATCCTTCCACAACATCGTCCTCTTCGGCTATAAGGCTAGCCAAAAAGTAATCACCACGACTCCGTCCACGAATTCCATAAAACGATGAAATGTGGGAATCACTCCAATCTCCCACAAAAAAGAAACAGTCTCCCTCGGGAGTACAAACTGTAGCCCTTCCTCTGTAACATTCAATCGTGGCATGAAAGGAAGCTAACCAATCCATCCCGAGAATGACATCAAAGCTAGTCATCTCCAGGAGGATAAGGTCAAACACAAAAGTCCGCCCAGCTATCACAATGGAACAGTCCCTCACGACTCGGCTCAAAGACACTGAAACTCCAACTAGTGTATCAACACACAACGCCCGATCCATAAAACTGACCTCTAACCCCGATGCAAGTGCAAATGATGATGAAATGAAAGAACGAGATGCACCAGAATCAAACAAAACACCGGCCCAATAACTAAACACTAGAAATATACCACAGAGAACTGAAGATCCAGGAGATGCATCAGTTGGTGCAAGGGCAAAGACATGCCCCTGCGGTGCCTGTGCCTGTGAACTACTAATCTGAACACCAGACTGTTGGGCCGACACAGTAGGAGTATCCCTCCTAACTGGTCGTGAACCCTAAGAAGAAAAGGCAGGCTGTGGTGGTGGCGGCGGTGGTCTGAAACCTGATTGAACCGTAGCCGACTGTAACGGCCTCTGCTGTGACCCTCTGCCAATAGTGGTGCCTGCTCCCTGACTCGAACAGTCCCGAATCAAATGGCCCTACTGGCCACACCCATAACAAGCCTTCGGAGCTGAAGAAACTAAAGATGATCTTATAGGACAACTGGACTTGTAATGCCCAAGCTGCTGACATTGAAAATAAACAACTGCACTCCTATCAGACCCAGTTGGCAACGGAGTGATAGAAGCAGATTGTGCAGACTGCTGTCCCTGAAACTGAGATGGACCGCCCCTGTTCATTTTCCAAGAAGATCCTTCTGAAGATGGCCCTGCACCCCTCTTTTGCTTCAACTGCTCTCTTCTTGCATCCTTCTCTTTATTATCAGCTTCCAGCATCAAAGCCCTTTTCCACTGCTTCAGAGTAAACCTTAATGAACTATGCCGTGATCAATGGCCTTATCCGATCATTAAGACCAGAAACAAACTTCCGAGTCTTGTTAGCTTCATCTTTCACCATTTCTAGAGCAAAGAGAGAAAGTGAAATGAACTTGTTTTCATATTCTGCCACTAACATACTCCCTTGGATAAAGTTATGAAACTGGTCTTGTAACTCCCATCTTTTGGAAAGCGGAAAGTACTTTTCATAAAACAATTCCTTAAACTTGTCCCAACTCATCTCTTCTACCTTGTACCTACTCGTATCCGACTTCCACCATAATTTGGCATCCTTAGCAAACTTATAAGTAGCTAGGATGATCTTCAAATGATCCTCCGTCACATCCATAGAAGTCAATTGATTTTCAACTTGCTCCATGTAGTCATCTGCTATCATTGGATCCGCATCGCCCTCCAACATAATCGGCATCAGCTGAGAAAACCCCTTAATAATCTTGAGACACTTCTGAGCTGGCGTCTCCTCAACTTGAACTGTAGGTTGTGGTGCCGACTGCGACTGAGCAGCAATCGTTGCCCTTACGACATTTTGTAAGAATCGATTAAACTCCAGTGCCACAGAACCTTCACCCACTTCTACGGGTGCTTCAACATTATCCCTCCTTGTGGGGACAACTCTCGGGGGAATCAAGTCCCTAAGAAGTGTGTCCTCATCATTTAGCTCCTCCGGATTGGAGCTGGAGCTCTCGCCAACATCACCCCTAGTCTGTCTAGGGCCAACTTCCCTGATTTCCTCACGCCGTGACATCGTTCTATAAAACAAAAGAAACAATTCAATAATGATAACACTAAGGTCCAACCGTGAACAACCCAACGCAAAAAGATACTGTACAAACATTTAGCATGTAATACTATACAATGAACACATTAATATAGGCATATAAGCACATAAGCACGTAAGCAAGTAAGCAGTTAAGCAAGCTTTTTCAAATAGCAAAACACTTTTCAAAACAAGGAAATAACAATGCAAATGACTTCCCAGATAACCCAGGGTAGGCTTCTACCCGTCGTCCTAATGGTATTCAAACCATCGCTCAGATACCAAATTTGTTACGACCCTAGCTGATGCCAAAATTTAAAAAAAAATTCGGCATAACCTCCCCTAAAAACGGGCCTTCAACAACATGTCCCAATACACAAAACACATAAAATCATCCAGCATCCCATTCATCCGTTCAATATACCTCAACATAGTTCTTCTCATGGTGGAACATCCACACACCAATTGATCTAAATTATCATAATTACAGTCCTAAAATACAAGATTAATATTTAAAGTCCCTGTCTTACAACGTTACATGACACAATTGCATGGAAATATATACCATAATTCCATTAGTTTCCTTTACATCAAACAAAAGATAAATTCGTTCTTAAGTTACAAGGCCATGAATATTTAGTTACATTTCCACAACTACGAATATACATAGAACGGTCAAAATACAAAATAGCAAACAACCTTCTAACAACTTTCAAGCTTGAGGTGGATTGCCGTCCACCAGTTCATTTCAAAGACCTGAAAAAAATAATATAAATAGTAGGGTGAGCATAAAGCTCAGCAGGTGACACTTAAGACACACATCTTGTGTCCTTGTGAATCCAAAAAAAGCATAGGCCAATGGGAAATGGGGATCATACAATGTCAGGAAATAATACAGCATAACGATTCAATCTCAAGTATATCCAATGCAATGGTATGAGATGCAATGCATGCTAGTGTCGCTCCCCATTTTCATAATCCAAAACTTCATTTCCAAACTGTTAATATAGCCCACCCTTTGGTAGCCCCGCCGCAACACGAGAGGAGGATTGGCTAGTGTCCCTGAACCTTGGTAACCCCGCGGCGTCATTATGTGGCCCAGCTAGCTTAACCACGCAAAGGCGACTCTCTAGTCCCCTCTAGGCTATATTAACCTCCGGCCCGTTGGTAACCCCGCAGCGACCGGGTTTCGCATAAAACCATTTCATCAAAAACACTTCCCTGAAATTCCCCATATTTATTTCAAGAACAATTTCTCCCATTTCATGCAAACCCAATGGTATGTGCATGTATATATGTTCTATACATTCAATGTCATGGCATTTAAAATTCTACACCATAAAATTAAACATCCAACATGTTCAACATCTCCCAAGTAATTATTAACACATTAAGATATAACAAAATACATTTAAGCATGCTTTACACATAAAACAACTCACATTCAAATATATGAATTTCTTTAGACAACATTTAATATAATCATTGATACAATTAACTTCTAATTAAGCATGCTTGGGACAACAAATGATTATAACTCACAATGGAACAAGAAGGTAGTGGATTAAGGTGTCCCTACCTCAAAAGTGAGCCAAAACCCTTAAAATGGGTCTCTAAATTCGAAGTCCCTAGGAAGACCAAATCTGAAATTGCTTACACTAGCGCATAGAGCTCGTTGTGGGCTTCGTTTTGCCTCAAACGGCTCTCAAATCAACCAAGGATGAAGGAAGAAATCAAGAGTGGAAGTTGCAAAAGAAAAAAAAAAAAAAAAAAAAAAAAAAAAAAAAAAAAAACAGAGAAGAAGAAAGGCAGCAGGGAGAGAGAAAAGGAACAGAAAAAATGGGTCTGTAATCCCATTTGGCACATGATAACATAAAATAAGTGGGTCCCACAGCTAAATAAAAAAAATTTCTTTTAACCTATATATATATATATACAGACACAGACATTACATTCTCCCCAACTTTCAAAAGATTTAGTCCCCAAAATCAAGCCATCCGTGGGGAAAAAAAAACTCTGGATACTTGGAGCGAATCTCCTGTTCGAGCTCCCAAGTAGCCTCCTCGACTCCGTGGTGTCTCCAAAGGACTTTCACCATTGGTATCGTCTTGTTCCTCAACACCTTTTGTTGTGTGTCAAGAATCTGAACTGGTCCTTCCTCGTAGGAAACATCCTCATCAATGTCTACATCAATCCAACTCAAAATGTGAGATAGATCTGGCTCGTACTTCCGTAACATCGATACATGGAAAACATTGTGGACCATATCCAACTGTGGTGGCAAAGCAAGTCTGTAGGCAACCTCTCCTACATGGTCCAAAATCTCAAATAGTCTAATGAATCGTGGCGACAACTTTCCAATTTTCCCGAACCTCATCAATCCCTTCCGTGGAGAAACCCAAAGAAAAACATGATCTCCCACCTCAAAGGATAACAACCGTCTCCGCTTATCCGCATAACTCTTCTGTCGACTCTGAGCTGTAAGTAATCTTTGTCTTATCAACTTAATCTTCTCAGTAGCCTCGAGTACAATGTTAGGTCCTAAGGCGGCTGTATCACCTACCTCAGTCCAACAAACAGGAGACCTACAAGGTCTACTATACAACGCCTCAAATGGAGCCATCTGAATGCTCGCCTGATAACTGTTGTTGTAGGCAAATTCAATAAGTGGAAGGTGATCCTCCCAACTACCACCCAAGTCAAGCACACATGCCCGAAGCATATCCTCCAAAATCTGGATAGTACGCTCCGACTGACTGTCAGTCTATGGATGGAATGTTGTACTCAGGTGCAACGCTGAGCCAAACGCTGCTTGAAGTCCTTCCCAGAACTTCGAAGTGAACTTAGCATCCCTATCTGAAACAAAGGTTACTGGAACTCCTTGCAACCTTACAATCTCCTTCACATAAAGAACACCAAGCTTCTCTGCATCATCTGTTGCCTTAATAGGCAAAAAGTGAGCCGTTTTGGTCAATCTGTCAATGATGACCCATACGGACTCATTGCCCCTTCGTGACCTTGGAAGACCTGTCACAAAATCCATAACAATATGCTCCCATTTCCATTGCGCTACAGGTAATGGTTGCAACAAACTGGCTGGTCTCTGATGCTCGGCCTTCACCTGCTGCCAGGTAAGGCATCTAGCCACAAACTGTGCAACATCTTTCTTCATCCCGTTCCACCAATACTGACGTCTCAAATTGTGATACATCTTGGTACCACCTGGATGAACTACAAAGCGGGAAGTGTGAAACTCCCGTAAGACGTCCTCACGACAAACAGTAGGAACCACCAACAAACCCCAGAACCGTAAACCCCCATCTGTATACAAAGCCCAATCTTTCACTGTCTCACCACTGGAGATCAAAGCGTGAATAGCATCTAAATCCGGGTCCTGTCTCTGTGACTCAATCACTCGTACAACAAGAGTAGGCTGAACCATAAGACTAAACAAGAGTAGGGTAGTTGAGACTTTTATGATCCGAGTACACCTCTGTCTATTGTTCAAGTCCATTTGGGAGAAAAGGTACTTGAGACTTTTATGATCTGAGTACACCTCAAATCTCTCACCATACAAGTAGTGTCTCCAACACTTCAAAGCAAACACAACTGCTGCCAACTCTAAATCATGAGTAGGGTAGTTGTACTCGTGAATCTTCAACTATCGAGACCCATAAGCCACTACTTTACCATCCTGCATCAACACACACCCTAAACCATCAAGTAAAGCATCACAATAGATCACATAACCCAAGCCACGCTCAGGTATCACCAACACTGGAGCCGTAGTCAATCTTGTCTTCAATTCCTGGAAAGATGACTCACAGGCTTCATTCCATGCAAACTTAATCCCTTTCCGGGTTAAACGGGTCATAGACATTGCTAAACGGGAGAAATCTTTCACAAATCTCCGGTAGTAACCCGCTAGACCAAGAAAACTACGGATCTCAAACACATTCTTGGGTTGCTCCCAATTCAAAATAGCTTCAATCTTTGATGGATCAACTGACACTCCGCCTTCTAAAACAACATGTCCCAAAAACTTCACCTCTTGGAGCCAAAATTCACATTTCTCATATTTGGCATACAACCGGTGCTCCCGCAAAATTTGTAAAACAATACTTAAATGGATCTCGTGCTCCTCCCGAGATCGTGAATACACAAGAATGTCATCCACGAAAACTACAACAAACTGGTCCAAGTAATCGTGAAAGACGCAGTTCATTAAGTCCATAAATGCCGCTGGAGCATTAGTCAAGCCAAAAGGCATAACAAGGAACTTATAGTGTCCATACCGTGTACGGAATACTGTCTTCGGGATATCCTCATCCCTAACCCGTAACTGATAATAGCCAGACCTCAAGTCAATCTTGGAGAAACAATTGGCTCCCCTCAACTGATCAAACAAATCATCTATCCTTGGCAAAGGATACTTGTTCTTGATGGTAGCGCAATTCAACTTCTGATAATCGATGCACAACCTCAAATAACCATATTTCTTCCTAGCAAACAAGACCGGTGCGCCCCATGGTGACACACTCGGTCGGATGAAACCTTTCATCCTCAAATCATCATGCTGTCTTTTTAATTCCTCCAATTCAACTGGTGCCATATGATACGGTGCCATAGAAATCGGCGCGGTACCGGGCATCAAGTCAATAGTAAACTCCACTTCTCGGTGTGGAGGCAACTCTGTCAAATCCTTCGGAAACACATCCAGAAAATCACGAACAACTGCAGGATAATATTCTTCCATAACATCGTCCTCTTCGGCTATAAGGCTAGCCAAAAAGTAATCACCACGACTCCATCCACGAATTCCATAAAACGATGAAAAGTGGGAATCACTCCGATCTCACACAAAAAAGAAACAGTCTCCCTCGGGAGTACAAACTGTAACCCTTCCTCTGTAACAGTCAATCATGGCATGAAAGGAAGCTAACCAATCCATCCCGAGAATGACATCAAAGCTAGTCATCTCTAGGAGGATAAGGTCAAACACAAAAGTCCGCCCAGCTATCACAATGGAACAGTCCCTCACGACTCGGCTCAAAGACACTGAAACTCCGACTAGTGTATCAACACACAACGCCCGATCTATAAAACTGACCTCTAACCCCGATGCAAGTGCAAATGATGATGAAATGAAAGAACGAGATACACCAGAATCAAACAAAACCTGGGCCCAAGAACCAAACACTGCAAATATACCTCGGAGAACTGAAGATCCAGGAGATGCATCAGTTGGTTTAAGGGCAAAGACATGCCCCTGCGGTGCCTATGCCTGTGAACTACTAATCTGAACACCAGACAGTAGTGCCGACACAGTAGGAGTATCCCTCCTAGCTGGTCGTGAACCCTAAGATGATAAGGCAGGCTGTGGTGGTGGCGGCGGTGGTCTGAAACCTGATTGAACCGTAGCCGACTGTAACAGCCTCTGCCGTGACCCTCTGCCACTAGTGGTGCCTGCTCCCTGACTCGGATAGTCCCGAATCAAATGGCCCAACTGGCCACACCCATAACAAACCTTCGGAGCTGAAGAAACTGAAATTGACATTGAAAGCAAACAACTGCACTTCTATCAGACCCAGTTGGCAACGAAGTGGTAGGAGCAGATCGTGCAGACTGCTGTCCCTGAAACTGAGATAGACCGCCCCGGTTCCTTTTCCAAGAAGATCCTTCTGAAGATGGCCCTGCACCCCTCTTATGCTTCAACTGCTCTCTTCTTGTATCATTCTCTTTATTATCAGCTTCCAGCATCAAAGTCCTTTCCACTGCTTCAAAGTAAACCTTAATGAACTATGCCGTGATCAACGGCCTCATCCGATCATTAAGACCAGAAACAAACTTCCGAGTCTTGTTAGCTTCATCTTTCACCATTTCTGGAGCAAAGCGAGAAAGTGAAGTGAACTTGTTTTCATATTCTGCCACTGACATACTGCCTTGGATAAGGTTATGAAACTGGTCTTGTAACTCCCATCTTTTGGAAAGCAGAAAGTACTTTTCATAAAAACAATTCCTTAAACTTGTCCCAACTCATCTCTTCTACCTTGTACCGGCTCGTATCCGACTTCCACCATAATTTGGCATCCTTAGCAAACTTATAAGTAGCTAGGATGATCTTCAAATGATCCTCCGTCACATCCATAGATGTCAATTGAGTTTCAACTTGCTCCATGTAGTCATCTGCTATCATTGGATCCGCACCGCCCTCAAACATAACCGGCATCAACTGAGAAAACCCCTTAATAATCTTGAGACACTTCTGAGCTGGCGTCTCCTCAACTTGAACTGTAGGTTGTGGTGCCGACTGCGACTGAGCAGCAATCGTTGCCCTTACGACATTTTGTAAGAATCGATTAAACTCCAGTGCCACAGAACCTTCACCCACTTCTACGGGTGCTTCAACACTATCCCTCCTTGTGGGGACAACTCTCGGGGGAATCAAGTCCCTAAGAAGTGTGTCCTCATCATTTAGCTCCTCCGGATTGGAGCTGGAGCTCTCGCCAACATCACCCCTAGTCTGTCTAAAGCCAACTTCCCTGATTTCCTCACGCCGTGACATCGTTCTATAAAACAAAAGAAACAATTCAATAACGATAACACTAAGGTCCAACCGTGAACAACCCAACGCAAAAAGATACTGTACAAACATTTAGCATGTAATACTATACAATGAACACATTAATATAGGCATATAAGCACGTAAGCAAGTAAGCTGTTAAGCATGCTTTTTCAAATAGCAAAACACTTTTCCAAACAAGGAAATAACAATGCAAATGACTTCCCAGATAACCCTCGGTAAGCCTCTACCCGTCGTCCTAATGGTATTCGAACCATCGCTCTAATACCAAATTTGTTACGACCCTAGCTGATGCCAAAATTTTAAAAAAAATTCGGCATAACCTCCCCTAAAAACGGGCCTTCAACAACCTGTCACAATACACAAAACACATAAAATCATCCGGCATCCCATTCATCCGTTCATTATACCTCAACATAGTTCCTCTCATGGTGGAACATCCACACACCAATTAATCTAAATTATCATAATTATAGTCCCAAAATACAAGATTAATATTTAAAGTCCCTGTCTTACAACGTTACATGACACAATTGCATGGAAACATATACCATAATTCCATTAGTTTCCTTTACATCAAACAAAAGATAAGTTCGTTCTTAAGTTACAAGGCCATGAATACTAACTTAGTTACATTTCCACAACTACGAATATACATAGAACGGTCAAAATACAAAATAGCAAACAACCTTCTAACAACTTTCAAGCTTGAGGTGGATTGTCGTCCACCAGTTCATTTCAAAGACCTGAAAAAAATAATATAAATAGTAGGGTGAGCATAAAGCTCAGCAGGTGACACTTAAGACACACATTTTGTGTCCTTGTGAATCCAAACAAAGCATAGGCCAATGGGAAATGGGGATCATACAATGTTGGGAAATAATACAGCATAACGATTCAATCTCAAGTATATCCAATGCAATGGTATGAGTTGCAATGCATGCTAGTGTTGCTCCCCATTTTCATAATCCAAAACATCATTTCCAAACTGTTAATACAGTCCGCCCTTTGGTAGCCCCGCCGCGACAAGAGAGGAAGATTGGCTAGTGTCCCTGACCCTTGGTAACCCCGCGGCGTCATTATGGGGCCCAGCTAGCTCAACCACGCTAAGGCGACTCCCTAGTCCCCTCTAGACTATATTAACCTCCGGCCCGTTGGTAACCCCGCAGCGACCGGGTTTCGCATAAAACCATTTCATCAAAAACACTTCCCTGAAATTCCCCATATTTATTTCAAGAACAATTTCTCCCATTTCATGCAAACCCAATGGTATGTGCATGTATATATGTTCCATACATTCAATGTCATGGCATTTAAAATTCTACACCATAAAATTAAACATTCAACATGTTCAACATCTCCCAAGTAATTATTAACACATTAAGATATAACAAAATACATTTAAGCATGCTTTACACATAAAACAACTCACATTCTGTGATACCCCTCGATTCTAGAGCCACGGGTGATCAAGTCCGTGCACAGATCCAAGGGATACCAAACAATTAATATGTAAACAAGCAAAAATAAAACTGAATTAAGAACAAATTAATAATACGCTGAAAGAAATCTAACATAAGAATCCTCAAACTTGAAATAAATAAATTAATATGGTTTAAAACCGTACAACTCGGGAATCCACCTAGTGGACCCCTAATCCCAAATCTTTGAATAAATTTACAGAATTTAAAAACCAAAATTTAAAATAGAAAGGAAATCCAATGTAACCGGAAGAGTGAGTGTCTGTATCTGCATCAACACGATCCAACTGTAAGACTGGTACTGTCGAACACCTGTAAAATAATAGAGTGGGTCAGGCCCACATGCAAGTCCTGATC
The DNA here is from genome assembly GCF_030987335.1 of Cornus florida. Classification (NCBI taxonomy): domain Eukaryota; kingdom Viridiplantae; phylum Streptophyta; class Magnoliopsida; order Cornales; family Cornaceae; genus Cornus; species Cornus florida. Next base: position 92,330,321 of record NW_026775581.1, read on the forward strand.
TACTACGATCCAAACAGTAATCCGATACGCAGATACATCCTAGAAAGACTCAATAATATCTAGAGTAGTCCATATATGTATATATAGTACACACTATAGGACGCTCGCTAGTCCAGTAGGTCTGTCTCAGCCTGAATAGAAGGTAACATGCAAATACGCACCCTAAGGTGGGCATGAGTACCTAGACCTACCAAGGGACAACACCTATGTCCAGTTATCCATCCTAGGCGATATACGCGCCCTAACCATGGTCTTGAGACTCAGGCTCATACCATGGCACATATAATAAATATATAAAGTCCGTACTCCTCCTAATACAGAATATCATCCATCTGTGTAGGGGTCTGATATCTATATAATAAATCCATTCGGAAACCATAGTAGATCATTCAATTCACAATTGATATGACACATGTAGGTGATGGACTTAACCTTTATGGTTCATCCATACCTGAATCCAAATTGGGTCGGACTTAGTGTTTTGAACTAAACCATTCCCAATATAGGTAGGTCTTAGTGTTTTTAACTAAGCCATCCCTAATATGACACCGTCCCATACCGGTTCATATACATCCATATAAGTGGGACTTAACCTTTTTATGGTTAATCCAACTCATTCCAAATTAAGTAGGATTTAGTGTTTGAACTAATTCATACCTAGTATGTCACCGTCCCATACCGGTACATACAATCCTACAGTTCACGTAGTTATTAACACAGTATAATTATTTATCAACCACATCCCAGAATAAGCATAAATATGGTTTAGCACGTATACAACCAATTTATGCATCCAATATAACATTTAGATATCTCATTACAGTTCTTCATATATATGAAAAGACTGTACAATTAGCCCCTTCAGCTAACCTAGTTGACGAAAATAGTATTAGATACTAATCAACCATATTCCAATATATGCATAATTATCACTTAATACCTATAACAAGTCAATAGGAATTACTACAGAATCCAACCATCACATTTTAACCATTTAAAATGCTAATACAAGGCGTAGTAATCCAATCCTCCATAAACTCCTTATATTGAACAGAATTTATAAAAGAAATATATCAATTAATTCCAAATCAAGAATAGATGGTTTCAAGCACTTACTATTCTTATACTTCTGTTTAGATATAATGAAACCATAAATTATATATGCCAGAAAAATTCCAAGCTCCAGTAAATGGTTTGAATGTTCAAACAGTTAGCAACACCCGATTTTTTCCTTAAATTTAATTTGCTCCAATCCTTAACCCAATCATGGATTAATATTTTCCATAGTATAATGGGTTTATTCCAGATCCAACAACAATTTAAAATAGCCTAAACAAAATTCCAAGAACCTATACAGACCAAACAGTGCACAGAAACAAAATTTGGTGCGTTCAATTGAGAGCAGGCTCATTCAAAACAAAGAGCCTGCTCTATTTTTCCAAAAGAGCCTGCTCAACTAATCTAAGAGCCAGCTCCTAGATGCTAGAGCCGGCTCCACCTTCCTTTGGAGCCGGCTCTAAGGTAGAAAGAGCCGGCTCCTCCTCTTCTTGGAGCCTGCTCTTCTCCCCTTAGTTGCCGTCGTCCGTTCTGCTGCTTCTTCTTCGACTGCGGTGTTTTCTAGACCTCTGTAAGGTTCTTAATGGTTGTTCTAGGGTTCAATCTTAGTTCTAAGGTAATCTTAACCCATTGATATGCAACCACGATCTGAACGAGACACCAGTCTTGCAGCAACGATTATATAATTTCTGATAGCAACTTTAGACAACTTACAACAGATTTATTTAGTAAAACTCAAAACTATTTTAAAATCTTGTTCTAGGGATTAAACTCATTCTCAGAATAATTGTAAGGCATCCAATCATATTACTAATCTCAATAAAACAGGCTTAAACGTGAAAGACACAGATAGCAGAAAATCAACCAGTATGCAAAACAGTTAACTCACTGAGATCAAATAAATTCATATCTGCATGGAAAGCATGTTATTATGTTTGTGTCAATCCGTTTTATCTTTTATTAAAACCCTGAAGTCTAACCAGGCATGCACAGAACACGAATTAAGGGGAAAGAATAGAACAGAGACTTGCCTGCAATTTCATAGTTTGAAACTGTAAACCACCGTCTCTGAGTTCTCCGTCAACGTTGTCGACTACTGTTCTACACCTCCGGCGCTCTTGGTTCAATCCAGAAGCAACCCCGTTCTTCCCCTTGAACCTCACTATAAATCCTCAAAGGTCTACTCTCTGTTTTCCTACAATTCCTCGCTATTGCACTCTGTATTTTCTCTCTGTTTCTCCGAGAAATTTATTTGTTTGCAACCCTAGGTAGAATGTACATATGTATATTTATAGACTTATAAACCCTAAACCCTAATTCTAGTTGTATTCCGAGAATAAAACATCTTAATAGGCAAAATAACAAGGCGGCTACATCTTAACACCTAAAACCCTAAGTCACGATACACCAGCTCCCATAAACCGTGAATTAACTATATTAACCAATTATGTAATTACAGTAATTAATAACAGCCAATTAATACACGTAAATAAATAAATCAAATACACCAATTAACTAAAAAAAATAATAATAATACAACACTTAATTCAAATAAGGAAACAAAACAATTAAAATCATTTAAGCAACCACAATTAATCACTTTAAAAAAAAAAAAAACAAAACAACTAAGTCACATAATTAAATCAATTAAACAAAATTAAATCCCCATTTTACCCTTTTGAAAACTTGGGGTATTACACATTCAAATACATGAATTTCTCTAGACAACATTTAAAATAATCATTGATACAATTAACTTCTAATTAAGCATGCTTGGCACAACAAATGATTATAACTCACAATGGAACAAGAAGGTAGTGGATTAAGGTGTCCCTACCTCAAAAGTGAGCCAAAACCCTTAAAATGGGTCTCTAAATTCGAAGTCCCTAAGAAGACCAAATCTGAAATTGCTTACACTAGCGCATAGAGCTCGTTGTGGGCTTCATTTTGCCTCAAACGGCTCTCAAATCTACCAAGGATGAAGGAAGAAATCAAGAGTGGAAGTTGCAAAAGAGAAGAAAAAAAAAAAAAAAAAAAAAAAAAAAAAAAAAAAAAAAAACAGAGAGGAAGAAAGGCAGCGGGGAGAGAGAAAATGAACAGAAAAAATGGGTCTGTAATCCCATTTGGCACATGATAACATAAAATAAGTGGGTCCCACATCTAAATAAAATAAATTTCTTTTAAGCTATATATATATATATATATACAGACAAATACATTACATTCTCCCCAACTTTCAAAAGATTTCGTCCCCGAAATCAAGCCATACCTGGGGAAAAAACAACTCTGGATACTTGGAGCGAATCTCATGTTCGAGCTCCCAAGTAGCCTCCTCGACTCCGTGGTGTCTCCAAAGGACTTTCACTATTGGTATCGTCTTATTCCTCAACACCTTTTGTTGTGTGTCAAGAATCTGAACTGGTCCTTCCTCGTATGAAACATCCTCATCAATGTCTACATCAACCCAACTCAAAATGTGAGATGGATCTGGCTCGTACTTCCGTAACATCGACTTCCACCATAATTTGGCATCCTTAGCAAACTTATAAGTAGCTAGGATGATCTTCAAATGATCCTCCGTCACATCCATAGAAGTCAATTGAGTTTCAACTTGCTCCATGTAGTCATCTGCTATCATTGGATCCGCGCCGCCCTCAAACATAACCGGCATCAACTGAGAAAACCCCTTAATAATCTTGAGACACTTCTGAGCTGGCGTCTCCTCAACTTGAACTGTAGGTTGTGGTGCCGACTGCGACTGAGCAGCAATCGTTGCCCTTACGACATTTTGCAAGAAACGATTAAACTCCAGTGCCACAGAACCTTCACCCACTTCTACGGGTGCTTCAACATTATCCCTCCTTGTGGGGACAACTCTTGGGGGAATCAAGTCCCTAAGAAGTGTGTCCTCATCATTTAGCTCCTCCGGATTGGAGCTGGAGCTCTCGCCAACATCACCCCTAGTCTGTCTAGGGCCAACTTCCCTGATTTCCTCACGCCGTGACATCGTTCTATAAAACAAAAGAAACAATTCAATAACGATAACACTAAGGTCCAACCGTGAACAACCCAACGCAAAAAGATACTGTACAAACATTTAGCATGTAATACTATACAATGAACACATTAATATAGGCATATAAGCACATAAGCACGTAAGCAAGTAAGCAGTTAAGCATGCTTTTTCAAATAGCAAAACACTTTTCCAAACAAGGAAATAATAATGCAAATGACTTCCCAGATAACCCTAGGTAGGCCTCTACCCATCGTCCTAATGGTATTCGAACTATCGCTCTGATACCAAATTTGTAACGACCCTAACTGATGCCAAAATTTAAAAAAAATTCGGCATAACCTCCCCTAAAAATGGGCCTTCAACAACCTGTCTCAATACACAAAACACATAAAATCATCCAGCATTCCATTCATCCGTTCATTATACCTCAACATAGTTCCTCTCATAGTGGAACATCCACACACCAATTAATCTAAATTATCATAATTACAGTCCCAAAATACAAGATTAATATTTAAAGTCCCTGTCTTACAACGTTACATGACACAATTGCATGGAAACATATACCATAATTCCATTAGTTTCCTTTACATCAAACAAAAGATAAGTTCGTTCTTAAGTTACAAGGCCATGAATACTAACTTAGTTACATTTCCACAACTACGAATATACATAGAACGGTCAAAATACAAAATAGCAAACAACCTTCTAACAACTTTCAAGCTTGAGGTGGATTGTCGTCCACCAGTTCATTTCAAAGACCTAAAGCTCAGCAGGTGACACTTAAGACACACATTTTGTATCCTTGTGAATCCAAACAAAGCATAGGCCAATGGAAAATGGGGATCATACAATGTCGGGAAATAATACAGCATAACGATTCAATCTCAAGTATATCCAATGCAATGGTATGAGATGCAATGCATGCTAGTGTCGCTCCCCATTTTCATAATCCAAAACATCATTTCCAAACTGTTAATACAGCCCGCCCTTTGATAGCCCCGCCGCGACAAGAGAGGAGGATTGGCTAGTGTCCCTGACCCTTGGTAACCCCGCGGCGTCATTATGGGGCCCAGCTAGCTCAACCAAGCTAAGGCGACTCCCTAGTCCCCTCTAGGCTATATTAACCTCCGGCCCGTTGGTAAACTCGCAGCGACTGGGTTTCGCATAAAACCATTTCATCAAAAACACTTCCCTGAAATTCCCCATATTTATTTCAAGAACAATTTCTCCCATTTCATGCAAACCCAATGGTATGTGCATGTATATATGTTCCATACATTCAATGTCATGGCATTTAAAATTCTACACCATAAAATTAAACATTCAACATGTTCAATATCTCCCAAGTAATTATTAACACATTAAGATATAACAAAATACATTTAAGCATGCTTTACACATAAAACAACTCACATTCAAATACATAAATTTCTCTAGACAACATTTAAAATAATCATTGATACAATTAACTTCTAATTAAGCATGTTTGGCACAACAAATGATTATAACTCACAATGGAACAAGAAGGTAGTGGATTAAGGTGTCCCTACCTCAAAAGTGAGCCAAAACCCTTAAAATGGGTCTCTAAATTCGAAGTCCCTAGGAAGACCAAATCTGAAATTGCTTACACTAGCGCATAGAGCTCGTTGTGGGCTTCGTTTTGCCTCAAACGACTCTCAAATCTACCAAGAATGAAGGAAGAAATCAAGAGTGGAAGTTGCAAAAGAAAAAGAAAAACAGAGAGGAAGAAAGGCAACGGGGAGAGAGAAGGAACAGAAAAAATGGGTCTGTAATCCCATTTGGCACATGATAACAAAAAATAAGTGGGTCCCACAGCTAAATAAAAAAAATTTCTTTTAACCTATATATATATATATATATACACAGGCACAGACATTACAACTATTATAATGACTTTCATATATTTATCTCAAAGAGTGCTCAGTATATCAGTTGTCAGCAATGAAAGCTTTTCTTCTAGATTTCAATACATTCTTGTATCAAGAAAACATGGCTCATTATGATCACTTGTATCCATTGTTCTCTGTGTTCATCATCAGGAAATCTCATGAGCGGTAGATTTTTACCTCAAATTAAATTTAAAGTGGTTAGTTTCTAAACTCAATTCATTTCTTAGAAGGTCAATTAGTGTGCATTTACTCAATTCATTTATTTAGAAGGTCAATTAGCCTTGACCAAGCTTGGACAGGGCTTGTTTCACTTCAGTCAGGCCAAGTTTACTATATTGTTTGCTGCAGTATGCTCAGTTGTTCCAAAAAACCAAACAATATGAAGAGGACTATGTAGGTTCCAAAGTAATTTTATGCAATATTTTTTGTTTGTTTTTGAAGGGAGTTCATTTTTTTGCATCATGTAAGAGTTGTTGATAAGCATATATAATTGCAATATCATACTCATCTACCATGTAACATGTATGCTTTTTCAGGAGCTATTTGCTGGTGCTACAGACACTAGCACTTCAACAATTGAGTGGGCAATGGCAGAATTGATAAAAAATCCAGAATCCATGAAGAAAGTTTGTGAAGAATTGACAAGAGAAACCAACCACAATACGCTGAAAGAATCCCATCTAGCTCAACTACCTTACCTTCAAGCCTGTGTAAAAGAAACTCTGAGATTGCATCCTCCAGCACCATTTCTGCTTCCTCACCGTGCACCTGACTCATGCCAAGTGATGAATTACACAATCCCAAAAAATTCTCAAGTGGTAGTAAATGTTTGGGCAATTGGGAGAGACCCCATGGTTTGGGAAGAGCCATTGAAATTTAAACCAGAGCGATTCCTCAATGCAACATTGGATTTCAAAGGGAATTATTTTGAATTCTTACCCTTTGGTGCGGGAAGAAGAATCTGCCCTGGTCTTCCCATGGGAGCAAAGCTAGTTCCTTTAATACTTGCTTCACTGTTACATTCTTTCGATTGGTCTCTTCCGCATGGAAATGATCCCAATGAGCTAGACATGAATGAGAAGTTCGCTGTAACACTGCATAAGGAACAACCCCTGGTCCTCATTCCTACAATTAAATAATGACAATGGAGTGCTCCAATCTCCTTAGGTTCTGTACTAGTATGATCACTTAAATCATATCTCCTATCTGGTATTCATCACTAATATATTCCTGTTATAGTGTGCTTCTTGTAGAACAAAAGTTCAATTTATAGTTTCAATATAAAGTTGCACTTTTCTTCATCAAAAGAGCTCTCGCATTAGATTTTTGTGTTCAGTTTGTTTCTACCAAATGCCAACTATCTTGGCTGTATTCGTTGTGGATAAATTCTGTGTCAGTCAATTAGTGCATATATTTGAAATTGAATGCATTGTAATTTGTATCCCAATACATACTTTAAAGGTTGACCTTCATGAGGCCTTCGCTATTGTCAATTAAACCTGCATTTTCTGTCTACTAAAGAATTGGACGCAAGGCATGTATATGTTCCTTTGATACTTGCTTTATTGATTCATTCTTTGATTGGTCATTTAATCCCGCATATGATCACCTATCGCATAAATGAATAAACCCGACACCTCAATCCATCTCATGAATTGATTAATACACTTTATTCACAATATATATGTGTAAAAACACTAAACTACATATTCCATTAAAAAAAAAAAATGTCAAATATAATCCAAACAAATTGCTATGTAGGGCGATCCTAGCTCTGTATCTGTGGTGCACAACATTTGTGATAACTCGAATTTTTAGGATTTTAATTTCATAATTTTTATGTTGTCAAGATTGTGTATTTATTTAAATTGGAGATTTGCCTAATTGAGATTTGAGATTTAATGGTTTGATTTGATTATATATGATATATATATATATATATATATATATATATATTTTTGCTTCAGATGGCAGGTGGTGCTGAAGAGAGCAAGAGAAATGGGATTTGTATTTGATTTTTGCTACATATTATATATATTTATAATATATGTAATGTTTGATTGTGTTGATGGGTGTAGTGGAAAGAGAAGATGGAGATTAGAAGGTGGGCTAGCCGAAAGAAAAGAAAAAGGTGGAAAAAGAGAAAAAGAAAAAGTAGTGTGGTGGGGCCCACGAAAATGATTTTTTGGCCACATTTCTCGGTTCATTCACGAGGCTTGTTTTTCTTTTGTTTTTTTTTGTTGACTGATGTAATGGTTGGATGATATACATTAAATGGAAAGAGAAATGGGTCTGAGTTGATGTTGTCCAAATATGTATGATATATATTTATTTTTATTGTTTAATGAAAGGTGATAAGGAGTAGTCGAAGTGGGAAGAGAAAGAAAGGATGTGTGATGATGTAATGTGTACTCGCGGGCCCATGAAGATTTGTTGGGCCAAATTTCTTTGTGGTTTGATCTCCTGCACGTGGGTTCTGATGGATTGTAAATGAAGTGAAAAAAAAAAAAAAAAAAAAAAAAAAAAAAAAAAAAAAAATGAAAAGAGAATGAAGGAAAGTAATGGGTTCACGTGGCTGTCTCGGTGCAATTGGTCATCTTAAGCAGCTTCTTTGGGTTGAATCCAAACACAGATGGCAACAAAAGTTACCAAGATAACCGCTACTTGAGTCCATTGACATAAAAGGTGTGGCCACCCATGAAAATCTATATCCTACAAGTTATCCAATATCCTTCAAGTCAACAGTTGCTTGCAGTAACAATGGTAGAAACAATGTTCACAATGAGACTGTTCCAAGGTAAGCAACAATGAAATCAAAACAAACCACTTGTGGCATCAATCTTTTGTGTACATGCCATGTTTAAATGATTTGAGACTTGAGTATGAAAATGTAACTAAAACAACCTCGGATTGAGCTTTATAAAATTTTGCCACTTTAACTGGACATAAAAATCTACTGTGAGATCTTTTGATGAAGAAAAGTGCAACTTTATATCGAAACTAGAAATTGAACTTTCATTCTCCAACCACCACTATAACAGGAACATATTTGTGATGATAATATATTATTTCAGTGATCATACTAGTATAGAAGCTAAGGAGATTGGAGCACTCCATTGTCATTATTTAATTGTAGGAATGAGGACCAGGGGTTGTTCCTTCTGCAGTGTTACAGCGAACTTCTCATTCATGTCTAGCTCATTGGGATCATTTCCATGTGGAAGAGACCAATCGAAAGAACGAAACAGTGAAGCAAGTATTAAAGGAACTTGCTTTGCTGCCATGGGAATACCAGGGCAGATTCTTCTTCCAGCACCAAAAGGTAAGAATTCAAAATCATTCCCTTTGAAATCCAATGTCGCGTTGAGGAATCGCTCTGGTTTAAATTTCAATGGCTCTTCCCAAATCATGGGGTCTCGCCCAATTGTCCAAATATTTACTACTATTTGAGAATCTTTAGGGACGGTGTAATTCATCAGTTTGCATGAGTCAGGTGCACGGTGAGGAAGCAGCAATGGTGCTGGAGGATGCAACCTCAGAGTTTCTTTTACGCAGGCTTGAAGATAAGGTAGCTGAGCTAGATCAGATTCTTTCAGCGAATGCTGGTTGATTTCTCTTGTCAACTCTTCACAAACTTTCTTCATGGATTCTGGATTTTTTATCAATTCTGCCATTGCCCACTCAACTGTTGAAGTGCTAGTATCTGTACCAGCAGTGAATAGCTCCTGAAAGTGCAAACATGTTACCAGCAGTGAGTATAATATTGTAATAATATGCTAATCAACAACTCTTACATGGTGCAGAAAAAATGCTCTCTTTAAACAAAAAATTAAAAATTGCCACTCTCTTTAAACAAAAAATTAAAAATTGCCAAAAATTAACTTTGGAACCTACATAGTACTCTTCAAAACAATATGCCATGCTAATCTTTTGGAACTACTGAACATACTGCCGCAAACAGTATGGAAAACTTAGCCTGACTGAAGTGAAACTAGACCTGTCCAACCTTGGTCAAGACTTGTTATTCATTGGTCTAATAACTTAAATTTAGACCAGTGAACTAGTTCAAATGAATTATTCAACAAAACTGTCCTCAAATTGTTCAGAAGAAGCTTGCTTTTATTCAGCATATGTTTGTGCAGGCAAGGTTTTGCTACTAGTATATATTAATTTGTGTGATATGCAAAGAGAGGAGAGGAGAGAGCAAACCATGAGAAGATAGTTGATTTGATCATTGGTAAAAGCAGCATCGATGAGTGTGTCCAAGAAATCTTTTTGGCTCGAAGCATCCCCTCTTCTTTGATCTCTTCTTTCTTCTATGCTGGGCTCCCAAACAGCAAAAATCTTCGCCACCAACTCCTTCGACTTCTTATTCAGACCCTGAAGGTCTAATGCACTGAAAATTGGATAAAAATCGGAAAGATTTGGAGTTGCAGACACCTCCAGGAGTTTTCTTGCCAGAGCCTTCATTCCTCCATCCACATTTTCTTCCTCTAACCGAATAAAATCTCTCGACACGAGAACATTACTCAATATATTAAACACAGTAGCAAAAACTACTTCTCCAACTTTCACTTCCTTTCCCTCCATCACACTCAAAAACCTCACCATCTCCCCTACCTTTTCCTCTCTCAAACATGCTTGAGACTCTATTGCCTTGCTAGAGAAGAGTTCACTTCGGCATACAGTACGCAAGTTCTTCCATGCATCATTGCACTCTAGAGCCCACCCCATAGATAAATAATTTAGTTCTGGGCTCTTAGCTGGTGCTACATGAGGAACATATCGTGCAGATAAAGTACGATCATTGGCCTTAAGAATTTCCTCTGCAGCAGCCGGTGATGATCCAACGATCATGATTTGAGCTCCTAGTCTCAGTGACATGAGTGGGCCGTAGGATTGAGCAAAGTTTGCTAAACTGATATGAGGCTTTTCTCCAATTTGAAGAATATTGCCCAAGATTGGCCACGGACTTGGTCCTGGTGGAAGTGGTAGAGTACTTTTTGATAGGAAATAAGATTTGAAATGCTTTAGGATGAGGAAAACTACGGCTAAGAGGAAGATCGGAAAGAAGAGATCTGTTACAATACTTTCAGCCATGACTTCCATGAACAAAGACCTGACTTTTGCAGTTGTGTTTGCAGTGTTTATATATGCATTGTTGTGGTGATTAAAATTATAGTAAATTAACATAATCTTGTCATTGTGACGATAATTGTTACCTAATGCAGATTAAAAAATAACTTTTCTATAATTCTTTTTTGCCTTTGTCTTCATCGATCACCTGGACATGTTAATGATGCTTCCAATGAATTCAATGGGTTAACATAGCAATGTAACTTTTCTTTTTTAATTATTTTTTATTTGTCAGGAATTTATATTTTAGTCCAACACCACCTACTAGCTGTTTGTTGGTCGCTAGTGATATGCAACATTGTTGCAGTGAGATTCCTCTCCTCTGCAATATATGTAACGACTGGAACTCGAGGGTCCGAAATCGCTAATCGGGTCCTTACCTGAACCGAGATCAACTAAGGGCACTACCATCCTTTCCTATGTCAATACATAATATACTTACTGATAGGGAAAAATATAAACCTACCCTACCCTCGATAAGATTGATTAGATTTCATTATCAAGGATAATGAAATCAAATCTGACGTGGTTCAACAAGTAAGAATAATCCTACTATAACTAGAGGAGGTCAAAAGGATTAAATCATATCCCGACAAATCTGGTAATAAATCTCCTATGATTTCGCACAATCGGAAGATAAGGTCAACCATCGATATCAGCGGAACGATTTTGATTCCAATCGACAGCCATAAATAGGGCATCAAGCCATTAAAGAAGGTACGACGTAAAAACTATTATGAATCCCTGCCTTCTTTTTAGACCTCCGTGACTAATTTGATCGTCGGAGAGCTCTTGGCAGGCACCACACCGGTGCCGTCAAGGTTCATTGATCTTCTCCTCTCTTCCTTGCAGGAAAACGGTATCGTATCAGATTGGCGAATTTCAGCCTCAACAGTTGGCGCCATCTGTGGGAATCACGATTCCCTTGAATCAATTAATTACTCGTTGGGTATATACGTTTGCAGTCCGGTATGGTTACCGAAGGAACACCGTCGCAGGGATCTGGTCAAAGGGTAGAGTCGGGTGAAAACCTGAACGTCCCAAACGACCAGGCACGGCTTGCAGCGTTGGAACTACAAGTTCAAACTCTTAGTCAGGGTATGAACCAGTTGATCCAGCAAAATGCAACGCTCTTGCAACACCTTGTTCCACCGGCTCAACAAAACTTTCCAGGACAAGATCTCTCAAGTCCAAACGGAGGTAATGAAAATCTTGAAGAGAGGGATAATCATTCCCCCCAAATTGAGACTGAAGTGGAACAAAGCCAGGTGGGAACCTGACATAGAGAGGTGGTTCACCTATCTCTCCTACGGAGTTCCCGACCTCCTGAAAGCATAGCCTTCTGTCTTAAGGAAAAGACAAAGAAATTTACCCATCTCAACTTGCAGATCAAGGATCTCAAGGGAAAAATGGAAGATGTAATGCAGGCTATGAAAGGGAAAGGTCCTGCCGCCGTAGATAACCTGGTACAAAGGACCAACTTGCCTTTCAGTCCCGCCGTTATGAAATGTCCACTACCTAGCAAGTTCAGGATGCCCTTGTTGGAAAGCTTCGATGGGACCAAAGATCCCCTCGATCACCTAGAAACTTTTCAAGCTCTTATGCATTTACACGTTGTGCCAAATGAAATCATGTGCCGAGCTTTTCCCACCACACTTAATGGATCAGCGAGAGTTTGGTTCAACAAGTTGAAGCCAAGAACCATCAACACCTTCGAAGAATTGAGTAAGCAGTTTGTGAGCCACTTCATTGCAGGTCAGAGGCATAGAAGGCCGGCTACCTACCTGTTTACCGTGGAGCAACAAAAGGAAGAGTCGATTCGGGAATACATCACCCGATTCAACGCAGAGATGTTGCAGATAGAAGAGGCGGACGACAAGGTAGCTTTGACCGCTTTCATAGGAGGACTCCAAACCTCCAGATTCTTGTTCTCCTTATCAAAAGAACCTCCCACCAGCATGATAGAGTTGCTAGTCAGAGCGCAAAAACACATCAACGCTGAAGACACCATGAGTGCACGGAAGGAAGGAGAAGACAAAAAGAGGCCAGCCCCTCTCGCCAGGGATGAAAATAATACCAAATATAAGAAATCGTTCTTCAGCCAGAGTGACAGCACATATCATGAGAATAACTCAGATGAGTATACCGACTAGAAATTGTCTCGCGACTGGAATTAGCCTTATCAAGTCATTCACAAAAAAGACTGGGGGCATCTTAGTTAATCATTTTAAATGGAGGGTAGCTCCATCACGTGTTATTTTGTTTTTAATAATGATGGTGTTTAATAAAATTCCTTTTAGTTTATACGTGCAGTATCCCCGTACTATAAGGGATAGTAAATGAGTGTCATGTATTACAAGGACCCGGGCTGAATGAATCCTGTAATCCGAATCCCCGTACTATAAGGGGATAGTAAATAAGTGTCCTGTATTACAAGGACCCGGGCTGAATAAATCTCGTAATCCGTATCCCCGTACTAAAAGGGGATAGTGTAACGACCCAATTAGATACCAAAATAATAATAAAAATCTATAAAAATTTCGACATGACCTCCGCAGAAAATGTCTCTAAACAACCTGTTGAAATACAAAAAAAATAAATACAATGGCCTCACTGGGCCTTAAATCTAACATATCCTGTCCCAACGCAATATACATATATTATATCACATCTCCAAAGTGACTACATACATACAAAATCCCATTCCTCCATCTCATCCAACAAGGAACATACTTTGGTTACATCAAGTTACAGTCCAAAAAGCGTAATTAGAATTTAAAAGTCCATGGTTTACAACATTATACTAATTAAACTAAAGTTTTACGAGTTAGTTAATAATACATTTACAAAATATTAGAGAGTTTTAATACAAAAGATAACAAAAAAAATAAAATAGGTCTCCATGCTCGTCTAAAATCGTGGTGGATCGTCGTCCGCCACCTCTTTTCCATGTCCTGAAAAATGTTAGAAATAATGGGGTGAGCATAAGCTCAGTAGGAAGTGTCTAACACACACTTCTTATATCCCCATGAATCCATACAATGAATAGATAAAAAGTGAAAGGGATCATGCTATAAGGAAACACACACTCTCAAATACAATAACAAGTATGTAACAAATACCACCCAATCACAAGTTAACCACAATGTCATGAAGTGTAATATGCAAATGTTACTCCCCATTTTCCGAAACATTTCCGTTTCAACTTCCAAAACCGTTAGTGTAATCCGACCCAAGGCACCTCCAATGCGTCACGAATGGAGGGTTGACTAACTATCCATGACCACAAGGCACCTCCAAGGCGTCGCATCCGGCCTAGTTAGCTCAACCATGATCCCTTCTAGACTACACTAACACCACGGACCACTAGGCGCCTCCTAGGCGTCCGGTTTTCGCAAACTCCTTTAAAAAATATTTTCCCCAAAATAATTTCATTTTCCCAATGAATGCATGAATGTGTATGTTTCGATTTATCAATTCAACCATAGGCTCTCACACATTTCATTTACATCATTATCACAATTTAATAGAAATTTCTAAGCAATCATTTCTTTTATTTATTTATTGACCATAGCATCATTTTCTTTCAAAGCAATAAATAAATAAATAAAAATACATAATCTTAGGACATACAATATGTCAACACCAAACATGCTCAATCACCGTAATAAATCTAGTCGTGTATATGAATTCAATTAACACATGGAACACATTTAGCATTTTAATTAAACATACTTCAACCACAAACTAGATAATCAAAATTAGCATGCATAGGATCAAATTTAAGGGGAAAAATTCACAAAAAACTAAGAAATTGTAGATTAGAACACCCCTACCTCAATGAAAGTGAAAACTCCCAAAATCCCCAAATCCAAGCCCAAGAACCCTAGAATTTTGAACTCCCTAGAGTGCACCAAATGATGATTGGCTCCTATCAAATTGAAGGCCTTGACGAGCTCTCCACCTTTGCTTCACAATGCTCTACCAAAATCCAAAAGTTTAAAGCTAGATAAAGTTTTGAGATTGCAGAAAGAAAAAGAAGCAGTGAGATGCCGAGAGGGGAAAGATGCAGCAGAGAAAGAGAGAGAAAACAATTGGGTCGTGGGTCGTGTAATGCCTTGTACACTTTTTGTGTGTCTTAAAACACGGGTGGGGCCCACTTGCTTTATTTCTTTTTCTTTTAGCATTATATATATATATATATATATATATATATATATATATATATATATATATATATATCATAACATTACAGATAGTAAATGAGTGTCCTGTATTAAAGGACCCGGGCTGAATGAATCCCGTAATCCGTCTCCCCGTACTATAAGAGAATAGTAAATGAGTGTCCTGTATTACAAAGACCCAGGTTGAATGAATCCCGTCATCCATATCCCTGGACTATAAGGGATAAGTATCTTGTATTATCAGGACCCGGGTTGAATGAATCCCGTAATCCATATCCCTGTAATATAAGGATAATAAATGAATGTCCTGTACTACAAGGACCTAGGTTGGATGAATCCCATAATTAATGTCCCCTTACAATAAGGGATAGTAAATAAAAATCCTTTATTAAAGAGGTGAGCTGAGTAAAACTCGTAAAGTTCAATTCCCTTACTAAAGGGACGAGCTGAGTAAAACTCGTAAAGTTCAATTCCCTTATTAAGGAGTGAAACTCGTATAATTTATTCCCTTATAAAAGGAAGAGTACTGTTCCCTCGGGTGAAAAAAAAAAAAAAAAAAAAAACCTTGAGTTACTATTCACATGAATAGTGCCCGCGGGAATAGTACCCGCAGGAACTGTTCACCGGGGTTGAAAAATAAAATAAAAAATATTATTATTACTATTCATGAACAGTACCCGCGGTACTGTTCATGCACAGTACCCAAGGGTATTGTTCCCTCGGGTGCCACACAAAAAAAAAAAAAAAAAAAAAAAAAAAAAAAAAAACTATTCAAGGAACAGTACCCGCGACTGTTCCTGAACAGTACCCCGAGGGTACTGTTCCCTCAGGTGCAAAAAAAAAAAAAAAAAAAACACCCTGAGTTACTATTCACATGAATAGTGCCCGCGGGTACTGTTCACAGGGGTATTAAAAAAAAAAAAATCCCTAAGTTACTATTTACGTGAATAGTACCCGCGGGTACTGTTCACCGGGGTTGACAAAAAAAAAAAAAAAAAGTATTATTATTATTTATTACATTCCCAAAGCTAGACGTGTAAGCTTGGGAATGGGGGGCAACTGATAGGGAAAAATATAAATATACCCTACCCTCGATAAGATTGATTAGATTTCATTATCAAGGATAATGAAATCAAATATAACGTGGTTCAACAAGTAAGAATAATCCTACTATAACTAGAGGAGGTCAAAAGGATTAAATCATATCCCGACAAATTTGGTAATAAATCTCATATGATTTCGCACAAGCGGAAGATAAGGTCAACCATCGATATCAGCGGAACGATTTTGATTCCAATCGACAGCCATAAATAGGGCATCAAGCCATTAAAGAAGGTACGACGTAAAAACTATTATGAATCCCTGCCTTCTTTTTAGACCTCCGTGACTAA
The DNA here is from genome assembly GCF_030987335.1 of Cornus florida. Classification (NCBI taxonomy): domain Eukaryota; kingdom Viridiplantae; phylum Streptophyta; class Magnoliopsida; order Cornales; family Cornaceae; genus Cornus; species Cornus florida. Next base: position 92,347,017 of record NW_026775581.1, read on the forward strand.
TTTGATCGTCGGAGAGCTCTTGGCAGGCACCACACCGGTGCCGTCAAGGTTCATCGATCTTCTCCTCTCTTCCTTGCAGGAAAACGGTATCGTATCGAATTGCGCGAATTTCAGCCTCAACACTTACTATCCCAGGATTTATAAAAATAATAATAATAAATAAATAAATAAATAAATAATAAAATGAAATCATAGCTACAAAGTATGTCAAAACGATCTACTAACCATCAAACCTTATGGAAGAGCGTCATCCGCCACTTCCCTTCCATGTCTTGAAAAAAAATGTTAAATATAATAGGGTGAGCATAAAGCTCAGTAGGTGGTGCCTAAGGCACACATCTTATGACCCCGTGAATCCAAACAATGAATAGAAATAGGAAGCGGGGTTATACTATGCCGAGAAGGAATACAATATTAATTCCAATTCCAAAATAACAATGATGTGCCATGATGTGTGATGCCATAAATGTCGCTCCCCATTTTCAAAATCTAAATCCATCACTTTTCAAACTGTTAATATAACCTGTCCGTGGTGACTCCGCGGCGACATGAGAGAAGGATTGACTATTGTCCCTGACCGTTGGTACCTCCGCAGTGTCATTTGGAGCCCAGATAACTCAATCACACTAGGACAATCTCCCTAATTCCCTCTAGGTTATATTAACACCACGGCCCTATGGTAGCTCCGCGGCGACCGGGTTTTCTCAAAAAAACCATTTTATCAAAAAAATTTCCCAAAAATCACTTTCACTTTCATTTCAAAACACTTCGTCCCCCTCCCCACCCCCACCTCCTTTTTTTGTTCATGCCCAATTCTATGGATGCATGCCATGTAATTTTTTTATTTTCTTTTATTTTTTTATTTTTTTTCAATAGTATGAAAATAGAGGAGATTTACACTTCACAATTTAACATGCTTCTTCATAGAAATTTCTAGGAAAATAATAAACACCATGGTATGGAAATTAACATTTAGGCATACTTCTCACATAATACCATCAACACATATAAGCATAAACTTTCTATTACAACAATTATATCATTTTCAAGGCAAATAATTTAAATGAGGCATGCTTCACAAAAAATTCTAAAAAAAATTATACATGCTTACATACATCATTTCCAGCAATTAGTAATACAATAGGCATAGGAAATCCACACTTAAGCATGTTTTTCATACACATCAATTAATACATCAAATTAAGAACTTTATACACCACAATAAAATCATTTTAGGGTTAATTAACATCAATTAAACATGATAGCAACAATTAACAAGAAATTAACTTACAAAGGAACAAGAAATTGGGAATTAGAAACCCCTACCTCAATCTAAGTCAAAAGTCCCAATTTGTGCCCTAGATCACGAATTCCCTAGAGTGCTTCAAATTAGAAATTGCTCTGATCAATTTGTAAATCTCGTCGTGAGCTTCAATTTGCCGCAAACGGCACTTAAAAATACCAAGTATTGAAGAAGAAATCAAGGTTTAAGCTTTCGAAGTAAAAAAAAAAAAAAAAAAAAAAAAAATGGAATTTGAGAGGCTGAGAAAGATACCAGCGGGTAGAGAGGAAGCAAAGTGAGAAAATGAGGCTAAAAATACTTCTTTGGTCCAATTTTAACAAAAATGTGGGCCCTACCCTTTTTCTTTTATTTTTCCTTTTTCTTTTCATTTTTTTTTACACCATATAAAAATATATATACATCTATTTCACAATTACATAAAACACATTAAATAAAATAAATATGATGCAAATGAACCCAATTAAAATCCCTGTATGCAACAGTCCCGGTAGCGAGTCCCACACGGAACTGTCCGGTCCGTAAAATGGAAAAATACAAAAATGACTAACATTTGCATTTCAAAGAGTTCTGGACTCAATGAAATGCTCTAAAAAACTCTCGGACATAACCGGCACACTCCGCAGTGTCCGGCATGAAAAATGTGAAAAGACAAAATGCCCTTGCAACAACAAAAATTTTAGAAAATGGAAAATGATGAAAAATGGAAATATTACAATCTACCCTCCTTATGAAGAAGGCTAACAGCCACACATTTTCCGAGAACACCTCACAAAACCCCAAAACTATGAACTCACCAATATTATTGCCTTTGACATCGGACGTCACTAGGCAATCACACACCACTGCCACCAAAACCTAATGTGGTTACCTATCTCTCACCTCATCATAACACAAGACCAACTAGACCATACACCTAACTCATAATGGACATCGGTCCATTCTACACTACCACGAAAGGTTCCAAAACCCAAGAGATGAATGGTCGCCAGACCACCTAACATGATAACGTCCAAACCCAACTCATCCTCTAAAGGACACATAAGACCCCAAACAAGAAACTCCGTCCATTACACAATTTAGCTCAAACTCAGTTCTACACCTCTCAGTCGGACCAACACACAGCTACACCACTACATAACTATACCAACAACTACTAATCACACTATATGACCATCGTTACTCTTAATAACTTCAAGATAATTAAACAATGAGTCCCCCAATGATTATATAAGCATTAGTCACCAAATCAATAAGCATATTATCCTGTACTCAAGACACAAATCCTCGAAACAAAATCTTTAATAATCAAACAGATCAGGCACTGGGTCCCACCTAACACACCTCATCACCCGAGACAACTTCCTGAACCCACACCACCACACTAACACACATCCAAATAGCATACTCTTACTATTTACGTTAACTTAAAACAATCATTGACCTTTGACTCGACATCGTGCTAGAGATGGACTGACTCAGGAGCAATGGTTGGCCAAGCCATTCTCATCATCGATCCGATCTCAACATAGATGTCGTTCATATCCTCAGGTTTAACCTCAAACACAACCCCACATAGTTCTCAAAGCAACCACGAGATCCACTCTCTAATCAATCCATCGCTCTACATAATCTCAATAACTATACAGTCACATACCTATCATTATAATCTCAATCATACTTCAACCACATAACCATTACAAACAAAATGACAAGGCATCAAATGTCTCAATCATCGATCAACATCCAAGCTTCCTAATCTTCTCATAATACCCATATCAGGTAAACAACTCCATAACACCATTCGATTCAATTCTGACCTCGTTAAAACACACAATACGACTATCTCATGTCTGAAACCTCAAAACCCAAAGCCAATCATTCTCATTATTCCTTAATGGAATCCCATAATCACTCTCTAGCTGCACAACGTTCGACAATACCAACACCTGTCCTCAAAACATTGTTAGAATCAATCATCGATACAAACATCCAAATACATGACTCACACCACATCACCTGATCATCCTCAATTTTTCATTCATGACAATTCCTTGCCACCACCACCAGTACTAGATCTTGAAAACATACAATCCCCATTCAACAACTTATGCCTCATATACCATCGGTCAAAGCCACACTCAAAATGAGCTCTACAGAAACCAAAGACTCCACCTCCCTCCGAGGAAGTGAGTCGACTCATTCGATCAGAACCTCTACCGATGAACCCCCAACAATATAACAACCACTCATAGGTTTGTCTACCCACAGGCGCGCACAATTCCTAAATGGATAACAAAACTCACAACAAACGACGTCCTTGCCAGAACTAGAACAACGGAAAGGGTAACGAACCCCACTCCCACAAAAGTCCGACGACTCACACCTAAATAGACCCGACAACCTGTAATATACTACTCATCGTTTGTCCAACCATGGACACCCAATCTCACCTAAGATGAATTGAACTCTTTATACACAAGGAGAAAAACCAACTTGGAACACATACAGGACCACGAACACCTCGCCATCATCGGACCGTCCTACACAATCAACATAAAAACCTCGCACACACTTCTTTGCAACACTATGCTAACCAAAACTAATCAGATGAAAGCACCAACGCCCTCAACATACTAACACTAGGAACCATTACTGTACGTTGGACACCGCGTCCCATCCTACCCAATAATCTCCCAATGAGAAACTCTATGCAATACAATGATACATGATCACACGTTCCACAATTGTTTCAACTATCACACAATCCATCACCTACCTGACAACACACAACAAATAACTCGTAATTTCCAAACTGCATTTGGATCCTACCTTAAACCACTCTGCTCATCAGCACTAAGTATCACACCACAACACCATAACACCTCTACTGCCACTCATTCCAACCACAATTCTATCCTATCATCCCACCAAATCATCAAGCCACTACTAAAAGATATCTCTTCGAATATCCTTAAGACAATATCATAATAACAAAAGAACAAGTATTATTCTCGGTACTCCCCATAATGATCACTACATACTACTAGAAAAGAACCTCAATACCGATAAATCCTCACAACAAAAATGAGCATAAAACCCAGAATACTCAACACCCAACTGTCACCTCAATACCATCAATGATGCTATCAATCATTAACGCTTAACCGATAACTTAATCCACTCATTCTAAGGCGATCTATGTGCCTAAATGAGAAAACCTTATACTCCAAGTTCAACGTCACTACCTCCCTTCCTCACTGTTCCTTAGAACACTATTAACCCCTACAAAATCAAATGGGGCTACCAACTAACCTACAAAATCAACCTCGTTCCACTCATTCTTATCATCAGTCTACCTTTCTGGATCCTTAAACACTGAGCACGATCTCCTGATACATCAAACACAATTGAAATACAACCTAAATCCACAACTTTCAAATTCTAAAACATAATTCATTTGATAACACCATACTCACCAGTTATCACTTCATTTATAAACAACCAAGCACTCCAATGACCCCATACTACGTTCCTTATAGTGCAATCCTACTATACACAACTAAAACTAACCACTATACACCACCTCGAGACTCTCTAGACATGTAATGTTTGTATATATATATATATATATATATATATATATATATATATATATTAAAGTTAAAAGATTTTTTTTTCAAAAGTTGGTGGGCTCCACCAATAAATTAAAACATAACAAAGGCCATAAGGCCATTTCTCAGACTCGTGGGTTTTCTATCTCTCTGCTGCATCACTGCTCTCGGCAGTTTTTCTTTCTTTTTTTTTTTTTTGCAATTGCAAGCTTGATCTAGCTCTATTCCTTTGAAATTTGGTAGAACCTTGTGAAGTAAAGTCGGAGAGCTTGTCCAGGCCTTCAATTTGATAGAAGCCAATCATCATTTGGTGCACTCTACGGAGTTCAAAATTCTAGGGTTCTTGGGCTCAAAATTGGGGGTTTTGCATCTAAGTGAGGTAGGGGTGTTCTAATACATGAATTCTTGTATTTTTGTGAGTTTTTAGCTTAAAGTGATACCTAACATGTTCAATTAGTGCTAATTCTTGCAAAGATTTGTTTAGAATAATAAGCATGGAATGTATGTGACTATTTATTAATTGTTTTGAGGTGATTTAGCATGCTTACATGTTTGTATGAAATTGAGTTTATATTTTACATGCTAGTTATGCAAAGTTAATATTAAATGAGAGCTCCATCATGTATTTTATAAATTTGTCTTGTATAGTATGTGTGAAAGTTATATGGTTGGGTTGATAAATTAAAGCACAAGCATTCATGCATTCATTGGGAAAGAGAAGGGAAAAAAAATATTTTTAGAACAAACGAAATTATTTTGGGAAAAATATTTTCTAAAAGTGTTGCGAAAACCGGACGCCTAGGAGGCGCCAAGTGGTCCGTGATATTAGTGTAGTCTAGAAAGGAATGTAGTTGAGTTAACTAAGCCAGATGCGACGCCTTGGAGGTGCCTTGTGGTCATGGATAGTTAACCAACCTTCCTTTCGTGACGCCTTGGAAGTGCCTTGGGTCGGATTACAATAACGGTTTAGTTATTGAAACGGAATTGTTTCGGAAACGGGGAGTGGCGTAGGCATGACATTGCACTTCATGGTACATGTGGGAAATTTGTGATTGGATATTATTTATACTATGTTTGTCATTGTGATTAAGATTATGTTTTCCCCATGGTATGACCCTGTCCCTTTTTATCCATTCTTTGTGTGAGATTCACAGGGATATAAGAAATGTGTCTTAGACACTTCCCACTGAGCTTATGCTCACCCCATTATTTTTTAACATTCTTCAGGACACGGAAAAGAGGTGGCGGACGACGATCTACCACTGGTTTAGACTAGCTTAGAGATTTATTTTATTTTGCTATCTTTTGCTATCTTTTGTATTAGAACTTTAATATATATTTTGTAAATGTAATCTTAAACATTTTGTGAAACTTTAGTTTAGTTGATATAATGTTGTAAGCTATGGACTTTAAAATTTTAGCTACAATTATGGACTGTAACTTGAAGTAACGGATGTGTCCCTTGTTTGGATGAGATGGAAGAACGGGACTTTTGTATGTATGTAACCATTTTGGAAATGTAGTATAATATTTGAATTGTACGTTGGGACAGGATAAGTTAGACTTAAGGCCCAGTGAGGCCATTGCATTTATTTTTGTATTTCAACAGGTTGTTGAGGGACATTTTCTGCGGAGGTCATGCCGAAATTTTTATAGATTTTTATTATTATTTTGGTATCTTTTCGGGTCATTACAAGACAGCCGTACCAACCTAGAACTCCGTTCATCGACCGAGCCATGCAATCGACTCACCGAGAGTCAATTACCCATAGCACACTCTTGTAGTTCTCCAATACGAGGATCACCCCTCGACAAACCAGTCTCCACAACAGCCCGAACCAACATGCCTCCTAGACCGTACCAAAGGATTCATATCTACAACTCACGGACTACATTTGTGACTTAAACAATCTCTATCACACCTACCACGTCCGATTCGTTAAGAACCTCCGTACCAAACCGTGACCCAAGTCACTAACACTAACCTTCTATTGCAACGACCCGAACTCGTGGGTCCAGACCGTTACCCGGATCCTTGCCCTGACCCGAGGTCAACTAGGTCACACTATCAATTTCCTATGTTCACTTCAGTCACACATGTTAATCCAGGGCCTTCAGATTTTCTTAAAACTCAACCTTACAAGAAAGTCCAACACACAGGTCAAAAGGGAACAGTTAGCCGGCTGATAGCCCTTAGTCGACCGGCTGACATGGCAAGGTCGATAGGCTGAACCACAATGGTCGACCGGCTGATGAGGTCTTGGAAGTTATATGCTCTCGGGATCTCTACTGTAGGCGTTTCGGTTGGCTGATGGAAGGGGTTCGGTCGGCCGAACCTGGGGTTTCGGTCGGCTGATAAGGAGGATCAGCCGGCCGACACAAGGCCCTGAACTCTGAAAACCCACTGGAATGGCCACTGCTTGTGTTTAATGAAATCCAACCCACACTAGACCTGTTTCCGAAATTCCCGAATTCACGACAACCACTTATGACATTACACAATTGAATGACATCCATAATAGATCAAAATATAATTTCTTAACCCATTCATTAAGAAATGTTACATAGTCTCAAGTTACATCAAAATTTCATTGAGAATTATAATTACAATACATAGTCAAGGTTTGCAAAATGAATGTACTTTATTACAGTTCTGAGACTTTACAAAAGGTTAGTGGGTACACAAAAGAAAACAAAGGTATATTCCTAGTCTTTGTCATGCTTCTGAAGGGTATGCGTCTCCTATTCCATTTCCCGGTCCTGAAAAAATATTAAATAAGATGGGGTGAGCGTAAAGCTCAGTAGGTGGTACCTAAGACGCACCTCTTGTTACCCCGTGAATCCAAACAATGAATAGATCAATAGGGAACGGGGTCATACCAAGCCGGGGAAAATACAATATATGTTTCCAGTTCAAAACACATTAATGTCGTGCCATGTATGCAATGTCATGCATGTCACTCCCCATTTTCAGAAAACATCCATCACTACACAAACTGTTAATATTACCCGCCCTTTTGTGACCCCGCAGCGACACGAGAGAAGGGTTGGTTACTGTCCCTGACCTTTGGTACCCCCACAGCGTCATTTTGGGCCCAGATAGCTCAACCACGCTAGGGCAATCTCCCTAGCTCCCTCTAAGCTATATTAACACACCGACCCTTTGGTGACCCCGCAGCGACCGGGTTTTCTCAAAACACTTTCTCAAAATTTCTCCCAAAAATCCCATTTTCAATTTCATTTCAAAACACTTTCCCTTTTCTTTTTTTATGCCCAATGCCATGGATGCATGCCACATATTATTCCAATGGTGTAAAAATGGGGGAAATTTACACATCACAACTCAACATTTTTCTTCATAGCTATTTCTAGGAAAATAACAAACACTGTGGTATGGAAATTAACATATAGACATATTCTTCACATAATATCATCAATACATATAGGCATAGATTCCAATTACAACAATTATATCATATACAAGGCAATCAATTCAAATAAAGCATGTTTTTCATACAATTTAACAAATTATACATACTTTCATGATTCATATACATAAATAAGTCATTTAAGAAACATTTAATTCAAATTAATCATGCTTGACAATAATTAAAGTAGGAAAACTCACAAGGGAGCAAGAAAATTGAGTATTAGAGACCTCTACCTCTAATTGGATGAAAAGCCCCCTTTTCTACCTCAAACCCTAGGATTAGAGATCCTTCAATTGGTGACCAAATAGAGATTGGCTCCGATCAATTCGTAGACCTCGTCGTGGGTTTCAATTTGCCACAAACGGCACTCAAAAACACTAAGTATAGAAAGAGAGATCTAACTTCAAAGATTTAAAGTAAAAAGAAAAAGAAAAAGAAAAGCAAATGAGAGGGAGAGAGAACCTGCGGAAGAGTGAGAGAGAAATGAGAAAATATGACCAACTTATGGTCTCATGACCTTTAATGGTCCAAGGGTGGGTCCCGTCAATTCCTTTTTATTTTTCCTTTTTCTTTTCTCTTTAATTCCTCACCACAATTACATATAATAGCACTAACTATAAAATAGTCACATGCACTACATTAAATTAAATACATGTATGCAAATGGACCCAACTAAAATCCTCGTGAGAACAATTCCGGTAGCGGGTCCCACACGAAACTGTCCGGCCCGAAAAATTGAAAAACATGAAAATGGTCACCCTTTCATTTCAAAGAGTCCTGGACTCAATAAAATATCCCAAACAACTCCAGGACATAATTAGCACACCCCGTAGTGCCCAGTACGTAAAACGGTAAAAGGCAAAAAATGCCCTTGCGGCGACAAAATTCCCAAAAAATAGAAAAATGCCAAAAATTGAAAACATCACATCTATGGTCATACCAAAACCCTCACTCACACACCAGACATCCATGGTAACCAGAACCCACACATCAAAGCATGAAACTCTCACACAGCGCAGTCACGATGCCTTAAAATACAACATGTTCGAAGTCGTGCTCTAAGCACCACACAAAATGCAACAAGAGGATAAAAATAGCTACAAATCAAATAGCTCAATCCATGAGCTAAAAGACTAAGCCATCCGTTTGATAAGAACTGACACCTAACCACGCTGGAGCAACCGAGCTCCTTGCCAACTAAGGTTAAAACTCACACAACCATCCCATGCTCGACCGCACAAACACATTAAATATATGTATATATATATATGCACGTATACAAAATGGATGAAACCACAATACCATGCTCATTACTTGTCACATTAACATAAAGAAAATTGCACTGACTATGCCTACTTCTCGCCACCATCGTATATCTCATACTTTCCGCCCCATCATATATGGCATGCTTACAGTTAACATAAACACTTCATTTACATGCATCAACAATTTAAACACGTATGCACTTAGCAAATAGGCATGCTTTTCAAAACAATAAACATTTAAACAGGTAACAAGTAAGCTTGCTTCTTAAATAGTTAAGTACTTTAACACATAGGCACATAAACGATGCAAGTCAACTCTCTACTCATCCTAGGTAAGCCACTACCCATCGTCCGAAAGGTATTCGAACCTAAAGCTCTGATACCAATTTTGTAACGACCCGAAACTGAGGGTCCGAAATCGCTAACCGAGGCCTTACCTGAACCCGAGGTCAACTAAGGGCACTACCATCCCTTCCTATGTCAATGCATAATATACATATTATCCCAGGGTTTATAAAATAATAATAATAAATAAATAAATAAATAAATAATAAAATGAAATCATAGCTACAAAATATGTCAAAACGGTCTACTAACCCATCGAACCCTGTGGAGGAGCGTCGTCTACCACTTCCCTTCCATGTCCTGAAAAAAAATGTTAAATATAATAGGGTGAGCATAAAGCTCAGTAGGTGGTGCCTAAGACACACCTCTTGTGACCCCGTGAATCTAAACAATGAATAGAAATAGGAAGCGGGATTATACTATGCCGAGAAGGAATACAATATTAATTCCAATTCCAAAATAACAATGTCGTGCCATGATGTGTGATGCCATGGATGTCGCTCCCCATTTTCAAAATCCAAATCCATGACTTTTCAAACTGTTAATATAACCCGTCCATTGGTGACTCTATGGTGACACGAGAGAAGGATTGGCTACTGTCCCTGATCGTTGGTACCTCCGCGGTGTCATTTGGGGCCCAGATAGCTCAACCATGCTAGGGCAATTTCCCTAATTCCCTCTAGGTTATATTAACACCACAGCACTTTGGTAGCTCCGCGGCGACCGATTTTTCTCAAAAAAACCATTTTATCAAAATTTCTTCCCAAAAATCCCTTTCACTTTCATTTCAAAACACTTCCACCCCTCCCCCCCCCCCCCTTTTCATGCCCAATGCTATGGATGCATGCCATGTATTTTGGTTTTTTTTTTTCAACAGTATGAAAATAGAGGAGATTTTACACTTCACAATTTAACATGCTTCTTCATAGAAATTTCTAGGAAAATAATAAACACCATGGCATAGAAATTAACATTTAGGCATGCTTCTCACATAATACCATTAACACATAAGCATAAACTTTCTATTACAACAATTATATCATTTTCAAGGCAAATAATTTAAATAAGGCATGCTTCACAAGAAATTCTAAAAAAAATTATACATGCTTACATACATCATTTCCAGCACTTAGTAATACAATAGGCATAAGAAATCCACACTTAAGCATATTTTTCATACACATCAATTAATACATCAAATCAAGAACTTTATACACCACAATAAAATCATTATAGGTAATTAACATCAATTAAACATGATAGCAACAATTAACTAGAAATTAATTCACAAAGGAATAAGAAATTGGGAATTAGAAACCCCTACCTCAATCTAAGTCAAAAGCCCCAATTTGTGCCCTAGATCATGAATTCCCTAGAGTGCTTCAAACTAGAAATTGCTCCGATCAATTTGTAGATCTCGTCGTGAGCTTCAATTTGCCGCAAACGGCACTTAAAAATATCAAGTATTGAAGAGGAAATCAAGGTTTAAGCTTTTGAAGTAAAAGAAAAAAAGAAAAATGGAATTTGAGAGGGTGAGAGAGATACCAGCCGGCAGAGAGAAAGTGAAGTGAGAAAATGAGGCTAAAAATGCTCCTTTGGTCTAATTTTAAGAAAAATGTGGGTCTCACCCTTTTCTTTTATTTTTCCTTTTTTTTTCATTTTCTTTTTACACCACATAAAAATATATATAAATCTATTTCACAATTACATGAAACACATTAAATAAAATAAATATGATGCAAATGAACCCAATTAAAATCCCCGTCTTAGTAGCGGGTCCCACATAGGACTGTCCGGTCCGAAAAACGGAAAAATGCAAAAATGACTAACCTTTACATTTCAAAGAGTTCTGGACTCAATGAAATGCTCCAAACAACTCTCGAACATAACCGGCACACTCCGCAGTGTCTGGCACGAAAAATGTGAAAAGACGAAAATGCCCTTGCAACAACAAAAATTCCAGAAAATGGAAAATGATGAAAAATGGAAATATTACAAGATACATACATAATTCACGATCTTAATCTAGATATGAAGCTGTCATGTGATGTTTTGATTAGAGATTATCCTAGGACGTCCTTAAAATCAAAATATTGTTTATAGTTAATAGTAAAATTAATATTCTAAACCATAATAATCCAAGGTAAGAAAGAGTGTATAGATATAATTAAACACCACCACACCAATGGAATTGTTCAGTTAAGATGTCACTGTACATCATTTGAGGTTTGAGGAGGGAAAAGGAATCAACGAATGAATTTAGTTTTAAAACTCACCATTGATACCAGTGTGTATTGAAATTTAAATTAAAGTAAGCTTTTATAGTTGACAACTAATATAATAAGCCATATTTTAGATAAATATATACAAATGATTATGATAGTATAGATGGTAGAAAGATTGGAGCAATCTGTTGATCATTTCTTATCTTTGGGGATGAGGACCAATGGATGTTCCTTCTGAAATGTTACGGCAACCTTCTCGTTCATGTCTACCTCATTGGGATAATTTCGATGGAAGTGACTGTTGGGTTTTGTTCTTTCACAAACCAGTTAATCACATAAACACGCAAAATAACACAAGATTTATGTAACGACCCAAATCAACTGGATCCGGATCATTAAACGGGTCCTTACCTGACCCAAAATCATCCAAGGGTAATACAGTCCTTTCACGCTGAATTTGTATATTAAAGTCCAAAAAGGATAGGATGGTAATTTGCCACAATTCAAATGGTTTGAGACTCAAAGGGCATAATAGTCATTTACTCGTATCCCATAATAAATTAGATAAGGTCCGGGGCAGTATAGTTTTTTCCATGGTTAAAATATAATTATCGTATTTTATTTGGGTCATAAAGTAAATACTCACAACGTTAATTAGGTGCTAAAGAGTAATTAGGGAAACTAAATGAAAAATATATATGGAACAGGAACCGGTCAATGTATATACATTATACGTCAGCTGGTTTGGGTTACAAACAGTGGAAAACCCACTGCCGAGATACCGGTCGACGTATGGTATTTTACGTCAACTGGTTAGAGATGTGAACAGTGAAAAAGTCCACTGCCAAGATACCGTCGACGTGTGGGGAAGTTCACGTCGACCGACTCAGGTCATTCGGTCAACGTATGGGATTTCACGTCGACTGGGTTGGGTTATCCTCACCCAAAATACCATTGTCTGAAGGAAACCGAGATACACCAACTTTGGAAGCCAACCACCCACACCACTACACTCACGTACATTGTAACGACCCAGATCCACTGGATCCAGATCATTAATCGGGTCCTTGCCCAACCCAAAATCATCCAAGGGTAATACAGTTCTTTCATGTTAAATTAATATATTTAAGTCCAACAAGGACGGAACGGTCATTTGTCACAATTCCATTAGTTTAAGACTCCAAGGGTATAATGGTCAATTACTCGTAGTATAAAATAATTATGATAAGGTTCCTGGGTAATATAGTCTTTTATGTGGATAAAATATAATTATTGACTTTTATTGGGTCATAAAATAAATACTCACAACATTAATTAGGTGCTAAAGAGTAATTATTTTGGAAACTAAACAAAAAATGTATATAACAGGAACCGATCGACGTATGCTCATTACACGTTAACTGGTTTGGGTCACGCACAGTGACATAGCTTACTGCTAGGATACCGGTCGACGTGTGGGAAGCTACACGTCGACTGGTTTGGAACGTGTACAGTAAAAAGACTCACTGTCAGGATACCGGTCGATGTGTGGGATGCTACACGTCGACTGGTTTAGGTCATTCAGTCGACATATGGAACTATACGTCGACTGGTTCTGGGTAATTCCTCACTCAACTCCCCACTATCCAATGAGAACCAATATACACCAACATTTGGTAATTAACCACCCACGTCATTACACTCACGTACAAATTTAAATACATTTTAACACTTAATATAATAACAACAACCACGTTGTTAACATAATTTGCCACACGTCACTGATCGGTTGATCAACTATACATCAACCTTCGCAATAGCACGAATCATTGTAAAATAGGGCTATTGGTCGGGTAAGTCGAACCACTGGGACTGCGCTAGTCTAATACAACCTAAATGTCTAGAATCATTCTTAGAATGATGAAGGGTTTATAGAGGTTTTGTTGGATGTCACTTAAGCTAGGAAATTAAAAGTGCATAAAACAATAAATTGCAAGAATTCAAGGGAGTGAAGTATAAGTAAAGAAGGCCAGGGAAATGAATCCACCTCCATCCCTATACACATGCTAGGTTAAGATTAATTTAAGGGAAAAACAACATTTATGATAGTCATGATACATAACAATACTAGGTTGCTATAATATCCTTAAGAAGTTCATTTAAATAGAAAGGCAAGAATAAACCATCAAAGGTTCACATGATCAACTACCTAAACTAAAATGTAGCTTAGAACATGCTTACTAAGTCAAGGATTATCAAGCCCTAATTTAAATGGTGAATGCACATAAAGCTAAGAATCAAGTATAGACCATCAAAGGGAAACCCTAAGCCATGAACTATCTAGGTTCTCCAACTCCATGCCATTAAAACCATTCCATGATCTAACTTCCATTGTCACCATGGAAGTGCAAGCAATATGATTAAGAAAAGTAACCATCCAAGACAAGATGAATAACTCACAATAATCATTTATAAACATTCAACATTCATTACAACAAAAATGAGACTCTTGATCATGGAAAGACTATCAAAAATACATTGTAATTCCCAAAAATAAACTATACTAACACATGCTTACAAGGGAGGGGTTTCATCACCTCCCTAGATGAGGTTTAGTTTCCCATTGGTGAGCTAGAAGAAGGAAGAAGCATCATCCTCATCTCCATTTTCGTGCACTCTCTTTGGAGCTTGAAGAACACCGTCTTTGCTCTCTTCTCTCTCCTCTAATCTTGTAAGAAAATGAAAGATAAAGATAATGTGTGGTTCTCCCCTCTTTATCTAGATAAGAAATCCACCCAAAAAGCTCTCTCTCTCCTCCAAGAAACATCCCCAACCAACTCATAAAGGAAAGCTTCCAAAGTAGGTAAAATCTGAGCACAAGTGGGCTGAGTCGTGTAGAATTCTGCCCTAATTTCGAGTGCTCGAAATAGGGCCTCGAGCACTCGAAAATTGGGCAGAATGCCCTATTCTTCCTTTGCTCCGCCCGGACCTACTTTGATGAAATGGCCATAACTTTGTGCTCCGAACTCCTAATGATAAACCGTTTGAAGATTTGGAAAGGTAATTCGGAGCTTTAAATACTTTATGTTTTGGTGGAGATCCAATTCTCAAGAATGGTTGGTCGAAAATGAAGATCAAGGCAGAATTTCATTGCTGCCAGGCAGTTCTGCGCACCTCTGGTAACAAGGCCATAACTCTCTGCTCTAAGCTCCAAATGACAAACCGTTTGAAGATTTAGAAAGATAATTCAGAGATCTAAATCTTTCATGTTATGAGGGAAGTCCAGTTCTCGAGTTTGGAAGGTCAAAATGGTGAGCAAAGTCCAGTTTTCACTGCTGCCAGAAATTCAGCTTTTGAGCACATTGTTGATCAAAAATCCACAAGGGCTTATTTTTGCTCCCTTTTTGTAATTAAACCTGAAAATGCATAAAAACACACAAATGAAGATAATTTACAGAATTAAACAAACAACGGACTTAACTAATGCAATTTAGGGCGCTTGAATATACAGTATTCGGCACTTATCAGTCACTTAACTACACAAAATGATAAAATGGTGGTACACTCAATTACATTACCCCACTGGCCATGTACATGATAAATCCAAATATTTTAGATGTTGCAAAAGTAATACATCTTTACAAAATAAGTTCAAGCTCTACAAAAATACATCCAAAATGCTTCCTAGGTGCTCTCAAGCATGAGGTGGATTATCATCCGCCAACTCCTTGCCGTGACCTGAAAAGAATTTAAATATGGTGGGGTGAGCAATTTATTCAGTAAGTGACACCTAAGACGCACCACTTGACTCCTCGTGAATCCAAAATAAAGAATAGAACCATGGAAAATGGGGTCATACAATGTCGGGAATTTACAACATGGTTTCCAATCTCAACATAAATAATATGATGCAATGGGGATGTAATGCATGCCAATGTCGCTCCCCATTTTTTTTTCACAATTTAAAATCATCATTTTCAAACTGTTAATATAACCCGCCCTTTGGTAACCCCGCAGCGACACGAGAGAAGGATTGGCTAGTGTCCTTGACCCTTGGTACCCCTGCGGCGTCGTTATGGGGCCCAGCTAGCTCAATCACGCTAGGGCGACTCCCTAGTTCCCTCTAGGCTATATTAACACTCCGGCCCTTTGGTACCCCCGCGGCGACCGGGTTTTCTCAAAACCAATTCAAAACAATTTCTCCCGAAAATCCCCTTTTTACTTTATCCAAAACATTACCCATCATGAAACCCAATGACTTACATGCATGTCTCACACTTTTAATGCTTTAACAATAAGGGATTTTCACATAACACAACGAAGCATGCCTTCATCCATCATTCATAGTATATAAACAACATAACAAGTATAGAAATTCATCATATAAGCATGCTTTCCACATAATACATTTAATACATGTCCTCACATAACCACATATACACAATTAAATCATTTTAAACTACAATTAGCACAAATAAGCATGTTAAGTCACCATTCAAGTAATTTGACTCACAAAAGTGCAAGAATATGCGGATTAGGAAACCCCTACCTCAAGTTTGTGCAAAACCCTCAAAATGATTTCCAAATTTCGAAAACCCTATGAAGGCCCAAAGCTGAAATTGTTGGTATTTACGCGTCGAGCTCGTCGTGCTCTCCATTTTGCCTTAAACGGCACCCCAAAATTCCAAGTAATGAAAAGGTTATCAAGCTTTAAAGATTGAAGTAAAAGAAAGAAAAAAAAAATTTGGAGTTTGAGAGAGTGAGATAGAAACTGGGGAGAGAGAATGTAAGGCCATGTGTGGTCTCTAGACCACTAAAAACATGAGTGGTGGGTCCCACCACCAACTTTGACTTTTCCTTTTTCTTTTATTTGCAACTCAACCCCACAATAAAATATATAATGCACCACCATAGGAATGATACATAAAATAAAATGTATGAAATGCAAATGGACTCAACTAAAATACAGAACAAAAAATGTGGAAAGACAGAAATACCCTCGCGGTGATGAAATTCCAGAAAAATAAAAAATGTGAAAAATTGGAAAAATCATACTCTCCCCAACTTAAAAGGATTTCGTCCCCGAAATCAAGCCATACCTGGGGAGGAAAACAACTATGGGTACCTGGAGCGAACCTGCTGCTCAAGCTCCCAAGTAGCCTCCTCGACTCCGTGGTGTCTCCAAAGAACTTTTACTAACTGGATTGTTTTGCCTCTTAACACCTTCTACCATGTGTCAAGGATCTGCACTGGTCCCTCTTCATAGGAGACATCTTCATCGACATCAACATCAACCCAATCCAAAATGTGAGATGGATCCGGCTCATACTTCCTTAGCATCGACACATAAAAAACATTGTGAACCTTGTCCATCTGTGGTGGCAATGCAAGTCTGTAGGCCACCTCTCCTACGCAGTCCAAAATCTCAAATGGTCCAATAAATCGTGGCGACAACTTGCCACTTTTCCCAAATCTCATCAATCCTTTCCGTGGAGAAACTCATAAGAAAACATAGTCTCCCACCTCAAAAGATAGCGGTCATCTTCGCCTATCCGCATAGCTCTTCTGTTGGCTCTGAACTGTGAGCATTCTCTGTCTGATCAATTTAATTTTCTCGGTAGTCTCGAGTATAAGGTCGGGTCCTAAGGCGGCTGTCTCGCCCACCTCTGTCCAACAAACTAGAGACCTACAAGGTCTATCGTACAACGCCTCAAATGGAGCCATCTCGATGCTCGCCTGATAACTGTTGTTGTAGGCAAACTCAATAAGCGGTAGATGATCTTCCCAACTACCACCCAAGTCCAGCACATATGCCCGAAGCATATCCTCCAAGATCTGGATAGTACGCTCTGACTGGCCATCTGTCTGTGGACGGAATGCCGTACTAAGATGCAATACTGAACCAAACACTGCTTGAAGTCCCTCCCAGAACTTCGAAGTGAACTTGGCATCCCTATCTGAGACAATGGTTACTGAAACTCCATGTAACCTTACAATCTCCTTCACATAAAGATTACCAAGTGCCTCTGCATCATCTGTTACCTTAATAGGCAAAAAGTGAACCGTCTTGGTTAATCTATCAATGATGACCCATACGGCCTCGTTACCCTTCCGTGACCTTGGAAGACCTGTCACAAAATCCATAGCAATCTGTTCCCATTTCCATTGAGCTACAGGCAATGGTTACAACAACCCAGCCAGTTTCTGATGCTCGGCCTTCACCTGTTGACAGGTAAGGCATCTAGCCACAAACTGTGCAACATTCTTCTTCATCCCGTTCTACCAATACTGATGCCTCAAATTGTGATACATCTTGGTCCCACCTGAGTGAACTGCAAATCAGGAAGTGTGAAACTCCCGTAAGACGTCTTCACGACAAACTAATAAACCCCTGTACCGTAGACCCCCATCTGCATGCAAGGTCCAATCTTTTATTGTCTCACCATTGGAGATTAAAGTGTGAATGGCATCCAAATTAGAATCTTGTCTCTGTGACTCAATCACTCGCACAACAAGAGTAGGCTGAGCCATAAGACTAAATAAGAATGCCGATTCACCGCAACCATCATCGTCAACACAATACAATCCCATCTCCGCCAGATCATTAAGCATCTTCCATTTTCAAATAGCTAATCCGACCAAAGTTCCACGAGATTTTAGGCTCAAGGCATCTGCTACCACATTTTCCTTGCCCGGATGATACTGCAAATCAAAATTGTAATCTGTAATACTCCTAATTTTCAAAAGGATGGAATTGGAAATTAAATTTTATTTTTCATTGATTAATTGATTTAGTTGTGTGACTTAGTTGTTTTGTTTTTAAGTGATTAATTGTGTTTGTTTAATTGATTTAATTAATATTTGTGTAATTGATTTTAATTGCATTCATTGTTTAAGTTAATTAATTAATTGTTCTGTTTTAATTAGTTGTCTTAATTATTTTAATTTAATTATTTTAATTGAATTAATTTTGTGGGATTTAATACTTTAATTGTTTTAAATGACTGGCTTTAGTTACATGGATTTAGTTTCAACGTGATTGTTATATTGTTTTTCATAGGTAGCCGTCATTAATTATCACCTAGGTTTACCTATGGGCTGAGTTATATATGGATTAGGGTTTAATATCTAAACCTATATATATGTATATTACAGTGGATTAGGGTTTAAAACATCACAAAACAAAATGTAGGTTTTCTGTAGAACAGAGATACAGTGAGGTATTGAGAGACACAGATGAAGATAAAGAGAGGAGGTCTAGGTTTTGGTCTAGACCAAGGTTGGACCAAGAAGGAGGAAGGAGAGGTGTTTTTGGGTTAAACTAAGGCACTGGAGGAGCGGACTTACAGTTTAGGACACAAACATATCATACAGAAACGGTGAATTAGAATTTCAAAACTGAAATTCAAAGGCAAGTCTATGTTTTTCTCTTTCCCATGAATCTGTGTTCTGTGCATACTTAGTTAGACTCCAGGGATTAAACTAAATATTAAATACATCTTTTATGCATGTGTAATCGTTATGTGATTTTATGGAATTAATCTCGTCTCTGTTGTTTTAAAACTTAAACCTGTGTTCTTACTGTCGATGCTTAAAACTTGGGTTACAGCTCCTGTTTTGGTTGGATTATATTGCTTTAAAATTAATATAGGACTAGGATGGGACCTTAAACCATGTAATTAAACTTAATACAGAGACTGTAAGTGGTGTCAGAGGTGAGAAAGAAAACTGGAAGGGACAACGGCTGCTAAGGGAGGGAGAGAAGGCTCCCAAAGGCCTTAGAGCCGGCTCCCAAAGGGGGGAGCCAGCTCTAGATGTATTGGAGTTGTCTCTAAGGGTACTAAAGCCGACTCTAGGCAAAGTGGATCAGGTTCCTAATTTTGGGAGAGCCTGCTCTTTCCTTAGGCTTCTCCGAGGTTGGTTTTAGGGACTGTTTGGGTGGTTTAGGGACTGTTTGGGCTGTACAGAGTTTGTGTACTTTGTTTAAAGTGTTTCAAATAATGTATATTATTGTTTTAGACCCATAAGAATATAGATAAACAATAATTTGTAAAGGGGATTAAGGAATGAACAGTGTACAGTTAGGGAAAGATCCTACAGGTTGCACTTTAAATATTGAACAGTTTAAACTCTGGAACTTGGAGGATTATTTATATGTGATTTAATTTTAATTAATCATGTTTAAATAAGAATATAAGTAATATGGATTACGTGAATTTAACCATGCTTGTGTTGGACTAAATTAATAGTCATCTTGTAAATCAACTGCAGCAGTTTAGGGACGAGTTGGAGGATGTGAATGCTTCTGTTACTTACTGTTTTTGAAGTTTTGATGTCTCTGAAAAATCTTAAATTGAGAACCATACTTTCAACTGTGTTGTAAGCATACAATAATTTAAATATGTGTATGCTTAAATGGAATTAACTGGTGTTATACATTGCATCAATATGGCACTATTTGGAGAGGTAGATTGTGTAATCTTATTTTACAAATCTAAAGGACTGGGATTTGGATTCTAACTCTGTTAGTGGATACATGATTTAGTTTTACACATGTGAAATTATATCGGTGCTTATTTTGGAATATAGTTGATAACTATTTATACTGTTTTTGGTCAACTATGGTAAATGGAGGATTTAAATGCTATGACTCATATTAGCAATTTAAATGGTTGGAATGGGATGTTTAGGTTCGGTAATGAATGCCTGATGTCATGTTATATGTATTAAACTGTATTTATGCATATTCTGGATAATGGTTGATAGATAACAATTATTATCTTTACAATTATGTTGTTTGGAGGGTTGTGTGCATCGGTATGGGACGGTAGCATACTAGGGATGGATTAGTAAAACACTAAATCCTACCTATTTTGGAATGAGTTGGATTAACTATAAAAGGTTAAGTCCTACTTATGTGGATGTCTATGCACCGATATGGGACGATGGCATATTAGGGACGGCTCAGTTCAAAACATTGAGACCTACCTATATTGGGGATGGATTAGTTTAGACACTAAGTCCTACATATATTGAAATAAGATGGATTAACTACAAAGGTTAAGTCCTACTTATAACTATGTGTCAGGTCAATAAACTATTTGAATGACACACCTTGAACGGACTTTATATATTTATGTTATGGTGCCATGATATGAGCTTGAGTCTCAGGATCATGGTTAGGGTGCGTATATCGCCTAGGATGGATAACTGGACAGTGGTTTTGTTCCCTAGTAGGTCTAGATACACATGACTACATTACGTGCAATTTGCATGGTATCTCTACTCAGGCTGAGACATACCTATTGGACTAGTGAGCGTCCTATAGTGTGTAATATATACATATATGGACTACTCTAGATATTGTTGAGTCTATCTAAGATGTATCTGCATATCGGATTCCTGTTTGGATCATAGTAGATCAGGACTTGCATATGGGCCTGACCCACTATATTATTTAGGTGTTCGACAGTACCAGGCTTAGAGCTTGATCGTGTTAATGCAGATACAGACACTCACTCTTCCGATTACATAGGATTTCCTTTCTATTTTTAATTTTGGATTTTAATTCTGTAAATTTATTCAAGGATTTGTGATTAGGGGTCCATTAGGTGGATTCCCGAGTTGTACGGTTTTAAATTATACTTAATTTATTATTTAAAGTTTGAGGATTCTTATTTTAGATTTCTTTCAGCGTATTATTAATTTATTTTTAATTCAGTTTTTATTTTTTGCTTGTTTACATATTAATTGTTTGGTATCCCTCGGATCTGTGTTCGGACTTGATCACCCGTGGCTCTAGAATCGAGTGGTATCACATAATCTTCCAAGAACTCAACCCATCTTCTCTATCTGTTATTCAAGTCCTTTTGGGAGAAAAGGTACTTGAGACTCTTGTGGTCTGAAAACACTTCAAACATTTCACCATACAAGTAGTATCTCCAACACTTCAAGGCAAACATGACTGTCGCTAACTCCAGCTCATGAGTAGGGTAGTTGTACTCATGAGTCTTTAACTGTCAAGACCCATAAGCCACTACTCTACCATCCTGCATCAACACACATCCCAAACCATCACGTGAAGTGTCACAATAAATCACATAACCCAAGCCACGCTCAGGTATCACCAACACTGGAGTTGTAGTCAATCTTGTCTTTAACTCCTGAAAAGATGACTCACGGGCTTCATTCTACAAAAACTTAATCCCTTTCAAGGTCAAACGGGTCATAGAAGCTACCAAACGGGAGAAATCCTTCACAAATCTCCGATAATAACCCGCTAAGCCAAGGAAATTCCGAATTTCAAAAACATTCTTGGGTTGCTCCCAATTCAAAACTGCTTCAACCTTCGATGGATCAACTGACACTCCACCTTCCGAAACAACGTGTCCTAAAAACTTCACCTCTTGTAGCCAAAACTCACACTTCTCATATTTGGCATACAGCCGGTGCTCCCGTAAAACCTGTAAAATAATACTCAAATGGACCTCGTGCTCTTCACGAGATCGTGAATACACAAGAATGTCATCCACGAAAACCACCACAAACTAGTCCAGGTGATCGTGAAAAATGCAGTTCATCAAATCCATGAATGCCGCTGGCACATTAGTCTAGCCAAATGGCATAACTAGGAACTCATAATGTCTGTACTGAGTAAGAAACGTTGTCTTTGGGATATCCCCATCCCTAATCCGTAACTGATAGTAGCCTGACCTTAAGTCAATCTTTGAGAAACAACTGGCTCCCCTCAACTGATCGAACAAATCATCTATCCTTGGTAAAGGATACTTGTTCTTGATGGTGGCATGATTTAACTTCCGGTAATCAATGCACAACCTCAAAGAAACATCTTTCTTCTTAGCAAACAAGATCGGTACGCCTCGCGGTGACACACTCGGTCGGATAAAACCTTTTATCCTCAAATCATCAAGCTGCCTTTTCAACTCTTCCAATTCAACGGGGGCCATACGATACGGTGCCATAGAAATCAGCGCGGTACCGGGCATCAAGTCAATTGTAAACTCTACTTCTCAGTGTGAAGGCAACTCTGTCAAATCCTCCGGAAACACGTCCAGAAAATTATGAACTGTGATACCCCTCGGATCCGAGACACGGGTTGATCAGGCCCAGGCCCAAACCCAAGGGATATCAAACAATTAATATGTAACCGAACACAGAATACAAGATAAAATAAGAAATAAAATAATAAGCTGGAAGAATGCTAATTGAAAATCCTTAAAAGAATATAATTATTGAAATCTGTTAAATCCAAACTCCATAGGTTTACAACTTGGGAATCCATCTATTGGACCCCTTATTAAAGATTCTCAAACCGAAACTGAAAAAAAATAGAAATAAGATCTAAAGCTAACATAAAGAAGATTCCTACATAGTCGGAGGAATGAATATCTGTATCTGCTCTGCACGTCCAAGCTCTAACCCTACAACTGACGAACACCTGAAAAATAAAGAAGTGGATCAGGCCCACATGCAAGTCCTGATCTATTACAATCCATACAGTAATCCGATACGCAGATACATCCTAAGAAGACTCAACAATATCTAGAGTAGTCCATATAAGTATAAAGTACACACTATAGGACGTTCGCTAGTCCAGTAGGTCTGTCTCAGCCTGAATAGAAGGCAACATGCAAATACGCACCCTAAGGTGGGCATGAGTACCTAGACTTACCAAGGAACAACACCTATGTCCAGTTATCCATTCTAGGTGATATACGCGCCCTAACCATGGTCATAAGACTCAAGCTCATACTACGGCACCATATAATATATATATATAAAGTCCGTACTCTTTCTAATACAAAATATCATCCAACCTTGTAGTGGTTTGATATAATGTATAATGCATCCATCCTGAAACCAAAAGTAAGTCAATCAATTCACAATTGATATGACACAATTAGGTGAAGGACTTAACCTTTACAATTAATCCATACCTTAATCCAAATTAGATAGAACTTAGTGTTTTAACTAGTCCATACCCAGTATGTCACCGTCCCATACCGGTTCATACAATCCAATCCGTCCAACATAATTATTAAGATAATTACTGTTATTTATCAACCATTATCCAGAATATGCATAAATACAATTTAATACATATCACATGACGTTAGGAAAATCATTACAGAACCTAAGCATCATATTCCATCCATTAAAGTTGCTAATATGAGTCATAGTATTCAAGTCCTCCATAAAATCCATAAATTGATAGAATTTACAAAGTATACTTATAAATTTATTCCATATCAAGAATAGATGAATTCAAGTATTTATTATTCTTATACTTCTGATTAAATACAACCAAACAGTAATAAAATATATATGCCAGCAAAATTCTAAGTTCCAATACATGGTTTAAATGTTCAAAACAGTTAGCAACTCCCGATATTTCTTAAATTTAATTTGCTCCAATCCTTAACCCAATCATGGATAAATATTTCCCTTAGTATAACAGGTTTATTCCAGACCCAACAACAATTTAAAATAGTTTAAACAAAGTTCCAAGAACCTATACAGACCAAACAGTGCACAATAACCAAATTTAGTGCGTTCAACTGAGAGCAGGCTCATTCAAAACAAAGAGCCTGCTCTATTTTTTCAAAAGAGCCTGCTCCATTGATCTAGGAGCCGGCTCCTAGATGCTAGAGCCGGCTCCACCTTCCTGTGGAGCCGGCTCTAAGGTAGAAAGAGCCGGCTCCTCCTCTTCTTGGAGCCTGCTCTTCTCCCCTTAGTTGCCGTCGTCCGTTCTGCTGCATCTTCTTCGACTGCAGTGTTTTCCAGACCTCTGTAAAGTTCTTAATGGTTATTCTAGGGTTTAATCTTAGTTCTAGGGTAATCTTAACCCATTGTTAACCAATCCTAACTTGTATAGAACACAATCCTTTCTGAAGCAAACAATTACAGAAATTTTAGTTTTAAACTAATTCGATTCGAAACAGATTTCTTCGGTGAAATTTGAATACTGTTTTTACTACTTGACTCAAAGTTTAATCTCATCCCCAGATTAATTACTAATCATCAGTACACAATCATGATCTCAACTTAATCAAAAATTAAACATAAACACCGAGAAGAACAAATAACAGAAAACATCAAGGTTTATGCAAGGCACTTATTTCAATGAGATTAATATAATTCATACATGCATACAAGACTTGATATCATGTTGGTTTAATCCATTTTTAGCCTTTAATTAATCCCTGGAGTCTAACCAGGCATGCACAGAACACGAATTAAAGGGAAAGAGAAAAACAAGACTTGCCTTGAGTTTCAGACTTTGAAACTCTAATTCCACAGTTTCTGTATTCTCCCTTGAACTGCTCTACCAATTCCCTAAGTTTACGCTCTGTTTCTTAGCAGCCCCTTGTGTTACAGACGTAACCTTATGTTTGTCTAAAACCCTAAACCCCAGTACGTGTATGTATTTATAGACTTAAACATTAACCCTAATCGATAAATAACTTGGCCCATTGAACAAACTAGGTTTAAAATAGTGTCGGCTATAAGAACTTACATAAGTTTATAAGTACCAGAAATATAATAACAATGAATTAAATAAATAAACAACCATTAACAAATAATTAATAATTAACAATAAATCAAATAATTAAAACACATAAATAATTAACAATTAAGCAAATAACATGCCATTTAATCAACACAATAAACAAGTAAACAATTAATCAAATAAAAAAAACAATTAAATCAAAAATTAAATACCAGAAATATACTTTTAAAATTAGGGGTATTACATTTTTCCCCCCTAACAAAAGGAATTCCGTCCTCAAAATTAGCTTTTACCTTCTTCCAATATTTCAGGAAACTGCGAATGAATGACATCCTCCCGTTCCCAAGTGGACTCAACCTCATTGTGAAGACTCCACTGAATACGTACTAAAGGAATAACCTTGTTACGAAGAATCTAATCCCGTCGGTCTACAATACGAGACGGTGGCTCCAAATAAGTTGCATCTAGTTGCAACTCAATCTCCCCAACATCGATATGCTGATACCGATCCTTATCTCATAAAAATTTCCGCAACATAGAAACATGAAACACATTATGAACGCGATCCAAGTTATCTGGAAGTGCCAATCGATAAGCCACAGCTCCAACTCAATCCGTAATCATGAATGGACCGACAAACCGCGATGACAACTTCCCTTTCTTCCCAAAGCGCATAACACCTTTCATAGGTGACACTTTGAGTAGAACCTGTTCGCCAACCTTAAACTCTAAAGCACAAGTACGCCGATCAGCATAACTCTTCTGCCTACTCTGAGCAGTACGCATGCGATCTTTAATAAGAGCTATCTTCTCAGAAGTATCCTTAATGAACTCAGGACACAAGAACCTGCTCTTTCCAACTTCTATCCAACAAACAGGCGATCGAAACGGGTGGCCGTTTAACGCCTCAAATGGTGCCATCCCAATAGTCTTCTGGAAACTATTGTTATAAGCAAACTCCACAAGCGGTAAATAATCCTCCCAATGGCCCTTGAAATCAAGATCACACGACCGAAGCATATCCTCCATAATCTGATTCACCCACTCAGTCTGTCCATCATCTGAGGATGATAAGCAGTACTAAGGTGCAACTCTGTACCCAAGGCCTGCTAAAAACTCTTCCAAAATCCAGACACGAAGCTCGAATCCCGGTACGATATAATAGACAATGGAATACCATGTAGTTTTACAATCTCTACAATGTAAAGCCTTGTTAACTGCTCCGAAGTGAAGTCAGTGCGAATAGGTAGGAAATGAGCTAATTTGGTTAATCTATCCACAATGACCCAAATGGAATTGTGACCCTTGAAAGAAGTGGGCAATCCCTCCACAAAGTCCATAGAAATGTTCTCCTATCTCCACTCCGGTATCGGTAATGGTTGTAGAGCTCCCGGCGGCCTCTAATGATCAATCTTAACCATCTAACAAGTACTACACTGAGAAACAAATAGAGTAATGTCCCTCTTCATACCTGCCCACCAAAACTGCTGCTTCATATCCTGATACATCTTGTCTCCGCTTGAATGAACAGAGAACTCAGAGTGGTGAGTCTCAGTCATCACATCCTTCCTCAAATTATCAGCAGATGGTACCACCAAACATCCCTTGTACCTCAAACCTCCGTCAGTCCCAACATGATAAAATGGAACCTCCCCAGAAGCTACCTTTATAACTTTGTCGATACACTGCTGATCGGTGAGTTGTGCTTGTAAAACCTTGCGAATGATGGAAGGTGTAACCACCATGCAAGCCATAAAAGCATCGATAACTCATCTACATTCTTCAAAGCATTCCATTCAGTAGTGAATAGAGCAGAAAGACTACCAACAGGTCAGTGATTGAGTGCATCCGCCACCAAATTCGCTTTCCCTGGATGATACTATATAGAAAAGTGATAGTCTTTCACAAACTCCAACCATCTGCGCTATCTCATATTCAGCTCCCGTTGAGTAAACAAGTACTGCAGACTCTTGTGTTCACTAAATAATCTGAAGGATTCACCCAACAGATAATGCCTCCAAATACGCAAGGCAAAGACCACTGCTGCCAACTCCAAATCATGTGTTGGATAATTCAGCTCATGAGGCTTAAGCTTCCGAGATCCATAAGAAATCGGTCTCTCCTCCTGCATCAACACACATCCAAGACCCTGCAACGAAGCATCCATGTAAACAAGATATTCGATCCCACTCTGAAGAGTAGCCAGAACCGGTACAGAAGTCAACTTCCTTTTGAGCTCATCAAAAGCTCGCTGATAATGCTCATCCCACACGAACTGTACACCCTTCTTGGTCAGATGAGTGAATGGCCCCACAATCTTAGAGAACCCCTGAATGAACCTCTGATAGTATCCTACCAATTCGAGAAAACTCTAAATCTCGGTAGGTGAAGTAGGCTATCCCCACTCAACCACAGCTGAAACCTTGGCTGGATCTACTGCTATCCCCTTTTCTGATACCACGTGACCCAGAAACTTCACTTCCCACTGCTAAAATTCACACTTCTCGAATTTGGCATACAGCTGGTGCTCACGAAGCGTCTGCAACACTGTCCGTAGATGTCTAGCATGATCGTCCTCCGACCGAGAATAGATCAAGATGTCATCAATAAAGACAATAACAAACTGATCCAAATAAGCCCTAAAGACTCTGTTCATTAAGTTCATGAACACTGTTGGTGCGTTAGTCGTCCCAAACGGCATGACACAAAACTCATAAGAACCATATCTCGTGAGAAACGCTGTCTTAGGAACATCCTACTCCCTAACCCTCAGCTGATGATACCCAGAACGCAGATCAATCTTGGAGAAGTATGTGGCTCCCCTTAACTGATCAAACAAGTCATCAATCCTGGGCAAAGGATACTTATTACGAATCGTAACCTTGTTCAACTCCCTGTAATCTATACACAAGCGGAGCGAACCATCCTTCTTCTTCACAAATAATACTAGTGCTCCCCAGGGTGAAGTACTCCTGTGAATGAAACCCTGGCTGAGTAGCTGCTGAATCAGATCCCTCAGCTCGCGCATCTCCACCGGTGCCATCCTATAAGGTGCCCTAGCAATAGGCGTAGTGCCTGGAGCTAAGTCTATCACAAAATCAATCTCGCGACTAGGTGGCAACCCTAGAATCTCCTGAAATACATCGAGGAAATCCTGTACAATTGGTATGTTATCCAATGATACAGTAGTCCCCCCCTCCGTTTCCTCCTCCACATGGAACAAATAGGTGCTAGTGACTCAGCTAGAACGTGGCATAGCGATAACATACATGTCCTGACCAGGTATGGTAAACATAATAGACCTATCAAAATAATTAACTTGGGCATGGTAGTGAGATAGCCAATCCATCCCAAGTATCACATCATAAATGTGCATGTCCAAGACCAATAGGTTGGCTAGAAATCTGAGTCTGCCAATATCTAGTGTCACAAGCCCATCACTCTCATGTAAAATAGTTGTATCGCCCAATGGTGTAGAAATACCCTGAGGTCTAGTGCATACTCTCGTCCTTATCCCAGATAAAATAACAAAAGTCCTAACTACAAATGAGTGTGTAGCACCCGTATCAAATAAAACACGTCCATGAAAACCATGTATAGGAAACTTACCCTCAACAGCCTGAGGTGCCTGCATATCCTGTGGCATGGGGTTGTACAACCTGCCATAATATAACTGCTGCGGTGCCTGTCCCTGAGCCTGCGGTGGTGCCGATAATGCCGGATAAGTCTGTCCCTGAATCCGAGGAACCTGTAGAGCTGGTAGAGGCATTGGCGCCCTCTGCCCCTGCTGCACATGCTGTCCCTGCCCCTGTTTCTGTCCCTGTCCCTGTCTAACAGTAGGACACTGCCTGGAAGTGTGACCATACTCTCCACAAGTATAACAACTACCCTGGAAAGTACCAAATGTGTCGGTTAGCCTGTGGCTGACCCTGTCCTGCCTGCGGTCCCCCATTCTATTGAAGCTAAATAGGTGCCGCATCCTTGGGAGCATCTGAACCACCCTTGTGCTTTTTCCAAGGCTGATGTCCCTCGAATCTGCCCTTGTTGTTCTGTCGGTGTCCATTCCCATTCCCTTTCTCAGCTGACTGATTAGCAGAGTCTCTGTCACCCCGCTTCTCACCCTTGGCCTGTCTAATATCTACCATCAACTGATACTGCTGTAGCACGGCACCTACCACCTGAGCATAGGTAGTATAGGCTAGACTACCAGTAATAGCTCTCTTGATAGACCACATTAGTCCCTTGATGAAACTGTTGCACTTCTTCTCCTCTATATCCACCTCCTCCGGTGCAAAGAGAGACAAACGTGTAAACTATTGCTCATACTCTACCACTGTCATGTTTCCCTGTTACAGATTGAGAAACTCAGTCTTCATGGCTGCCCTAACTACATAAGGAAAATATTTTTCTTCAAAGCGTGCACTGAACTTATCATAAGTCAAAGTCATCCTCTCCTCTATGGTGGTAACTGACTCCCACCACTGTAGTGCATCCCCAATTAGCTTGAAGGCAGCAAGCATATACTTCTGAACCTCCATTCACTGAACCAAGCGAAGATGTCGCTCGATGTCCTGTTTCTACTGATGAGCTGCTCTCACATCGATGGAGCCTGTAAACTCAGGTGGGCTCCCCTTTGTGAAAGAACTCCTAGCCTTCTCCCAAGTATCAGTCTAAACAACCGGTGCTGGTACCGGTGCTGGTAACGATGCCAGCTGTACCTGAGGCTGATTCCGAAGTGTAGCCGTTACCCCTGTTCCTATAACCCGAGCAATAAGGTCATTGAGGTGAGGAGGAAACTCTGAATCTCCTCCCTGATCCTGAGTCTGCTGAACTTCCTCCTGCTCCTCATAGAACTGACCATCATCCTCCTAACGCTACCTACGGGCCGCTTCCCTTCGTTACCAATTGTTCCGTCTAGTTCTTGCGTTAGCCATTCTATCAACACAGAAAGACAGACATCAGTACGATTAAACCAAACCGTAAAGAATACAATGAAACCTAATACTTAAGCTCTAATCAAGAGAAAACGCTACGTGGAAGAATTATACGATAGAATCCTAAAGACACTTGAACCTGGATTGCTCTGATACCAACTGTGATACCCCTCGGATCCGAGACACGGATTGATCAGGCCCAGGCCCAAACCCGAGGGATATCAAACAATTAATATGTAACCGAACACAGAATACAAGATAAAATAAGAAATAAAATAATAAGCTGGAAGAATGCTAATTGAAAATCCTTAAAAGAATATAATTATTGAAATCTGTTAAATCCAAACTCTATAGGTTTACAACTTGGGAATCCATCCATTGGACCCCTTATTAAAGATTCTCAAACCGAAACTAAAAAAAATAAAAATAAGATCTAGAGCTAACATAAAGAAGATTCCTACATAATCGGAGGAATGAATATCTGTATCTGCTCTGCACGTCCAAGCTCTAACCCTGGAACTGACGAACACCTGAAAAATAAAGAAGTGGGTCAGGCCCACATGCAAATCCTGATTTATTACAATCCATACAGTAATCCGATACGCAGATACATCCTAGGAAGACTCAACAATATCTAGAGTAGTCCACATAAGTATAAAGTACACATTATAGGACGTTCGCTAGTCCAGTAGGTCTGTCTCAGCCTGAATAGAAGGCAACATGCAAATACGCACCCTAAGGTGGGCATGAGCACCTAGACCTACCAGGGAATAACACCTATGTCCAGTTATCCATCCTAGGCGATATACGCGCCCTAACCATGGTCATGAGACTCAAGCTCATACCACGGCACCATATAATATATATATAAAGTCCGTACTCCTCCTAATACAAAATATCATCCAACCTTGTAGTGGTTTGATATAATGTATAATGCATCCATCCTGAAACCAAAAGTAGATCAATCAATTCACAATTGATATGACACAATTAGATGAAGGACTTAACCTTTACAATTAATCCATACCTTAATCCAAATTAGGTAGAACTTAGTGTTTTAACTAGTGCATACCCAGTATGTCACCGTCCCATACCGGTACATACAATCCAATCCGTCCAACATAATTATTGAGATAATTACTGTTATTTATCAACCATTATCCAGAATATGCATAAATACAATTTAATACATATCACATGACGTTAGGAAAATCATTACAGAACCTAAGCATCACATTCCATCCATTAAAGTTGCTAATATGAGTCATAGTATTCAAGTCCTCCATAAAATCCATAAATTGATAGAATTCACAAAGTATACTTATCAATTTATTCCATATCAAGAATAGATGAATTCAAGTATTTATTATTCTTATACTTCTAATTAAATACAACCAAACAGTAATAAAATATATATGCCAGCAAAATTCCAAGTTCCAGTACGTGGTTTAAATGTTCAAAACAGTTAGCAACTCCTGATATTTCTTAAATTTAATTTGTTCCAATCCTTAACCCAATCATGGATTAATATTTCCCTTAGTATAACAGGTTTATTCCAGACCCAACACCAATTTTAAAAAGTTTAAACAAAGTTCCAAGAACCTATACAGACCAAACAGTGCACAGAAACCAAATTTAGTGCGTTCAACTGAGAGTAGGCTCATTCAAAACAAAGAGCCTGCTCTTTTTTTTCAAAAGAGCCCACTCCATTGATCTAGGAGCCAGCTCCTAGATGCTAGAGCTAGCTCCACCTTCCTTTAAAGCCGGCTCTAAGGTAGAAAGAGCCGGCTCCTCCTCTTCTTGGAGCCTGCTCTTCTCCCCTTAGTTGCCGTCGTCCGTGCTACTGCATCTTCTTCGACTGCGGTGTTTTCCAGACCTCTGTAAGGTTCTTAATGGTTGTTCTAAGGTTCAATCTTAGTTTTAAGGTAATCTTAACCCATTGTTAACTAATCCTAACTTGTATAGAACACAATCCTTTTTGAAGCAAACAATTACAGAAATTTTAGTTCTAAACTAATTCAATTCAAAACAGATTTCTTCGGTGAAATTTGAATACTGTTTTTACTACTTGATTCAAAGTTTAATCCCAACCCCAGATTAATTACTAATCATCAGTACACAATCATGATCTCAACTTAATCAAAAATTAAACATAAACACCGAGAAGAACAAATAACAGAAAACATCAAGGTTTATGCAAGTCACTTATTTCAATGAGATTAATATAATTCATATATGGATATAAGACTTGATATCATGTTGGTTTAATCCATTTTTAGCCTTTAATTAATCCTTGGAGTCTAACCAGGCATGCACAAAACACGAATTAAAGGGAAAGAAAAAAACAAGACTTGCCTTGAGTTTCAAACTTTAAAGCTCTAATTCCACAGTTTCTATATTCTCCCTTGAACTGCTCTGCCAATTCCCCAAGTTCACGCTCTGTTTCTTAGCAGCCCCTTGTGTTACAGACGTAACCTTATGTTTGTCTAAAACCCTAAACCCCAGTACATGTGTGTATTTATAGACTTAAACAATAACCCTAATCCATAAATAACTTGGCCCATTGAACAAACTAGGTTTAAAACAGTGTCAGCTATAAGAACTTACATAAGTTTATAAGTACCAGAAATATAATGACAATGAATTAAATAAATAAGACAACCATTAACAAATAATTAATAATTAACAATTAATCAAATAATTAAAAACACATAAATAATTAACAATTAAGCAAATAACATGCCATTTAATAAACACAACAAACAAGTAAACAATTAATCAAAAAAAAAAAAAACAATTAAATCAAAAATTAAATACCAGAAATATCCTTTTAAAATTAGGGGTATTACACGAACTACCTTCGGATCGTCTTCTCCTAGAACATCATCTTCTTCGGCTAGAAGACTAGCCAAGAAATAGCCTCCACGACTTCG
This sequence comes from Cornus florida, assembly GCF_030987335.1. NCBI lineage: Eukaryota > Viridiplantae > Streptophyta > Magnoliopsida > Cornales > Cornaceae > Cornus > Cornus florida. The sequence continues at coordinate 92,380,574 of NW_026775581.1, forward strand.
TTCTCAAATTCCATACAATGATGAAGGCTTGGAATCACTCCGATCTCCTATGAAAAAGAAACAATCTCCCTCAGGAGTGTAAACTGTAACTCTTCCTCTAAAACAGTCAATCGTGGCACGAAAGAAAGTTAACAAATCCATCCTAAGGATGACATCAAAGCTAGTCATCTTGAGGAGGATAAGGCCAAACACAAAGGTCCGCCCGGCTATCACGATGGAACAATCTCTCACAACTCTGTTTAAAGACACTGAAACCCCAACTGGCGTATCAACACACAACGCCTGATCCATGAAACTAACCTCTAACCCCGATGCAAGTGCAAATGATAATGAAATGAAGGAATGAGATGCACCAGAGTCAAAAAGAATGCGGGCCCAAGAACCAAACACTGGAAAGATACCTCAAAGAACTGACGATCCAGAAGAGGTATCAGCCGGTGTAAGTACAAAGACACGTCCCTGCGGTGCCTGAGCTTGAGAACTGCTACCCTGAATACCGAACTGCTGCACTGGCACAGTAGGAGCATCCCTCCTAATAGATCGTGAACCCTGAGAAGAAAGAGCAGGCTGTGATGGTAGCAGTGATCTAAAACCTGACTGAACTATAGCCAATTATGACGGCCTCTGTCGTAACCTTCTGCCACTACTAGTGCCTGTTCCCTGACTAGGACAGTCTCGAATCAAGTGACCCTGTTGGCCACACCCATAGCAAGCCTTTGGAGCTGAAGAAACTGAAGACGATCTCATGGGAAAACTGGACTTGTAATACCCTGGCTGTTGACACTGGAAACATACGACTCCACTCTTGTCAGACCCCGCTGGCATAGGAGTGGTAGGAGCGGATCGTACAGACTATTACCCCTGAAACTGAGATGATCCACTCTTGTTCTTTTTCCAAGAAGGTCCTTCTGAAGATGGCCCTACACCTCTCTTTTGCTTCCACTGCTCCCTTCTTGCATCCTTATCTTTAATATCAGCCTCAAACATCAAGGCCCTCCCTACTGGCTCAAAATAAACTCTGATAAACTGTGTAGTTATCAATGGCCTCATTCTATCATTAAGACCAGAAACAAATTTCAAATTCTTGTCAACTTCATCTCTTACCATTTCCGGAACAAAGCGAGAAAGTGAAGTGAACTTGTTATCATACTCCATCACTGATATATTGCCTTGAATAAGGCCAAGAAACTAGTCTTTTAACTCTAATCTTTTAGAAAGCGGAAAATACTTCCTGTAAAATAGCTCCTTGAACTTGTCCTAGCTCATTTCTTCCACCTTATGTCGATTTGTAACCATCTTCCACCAAAGTTTGGCATCCTTAGCAAACTTGTAAGTTACTAGGATGATCTTCAGGTGATCTTCTGTCACATCCATTGAGGTCAACTGAGTTTCAAATTGATCCATGTAGTCGTCCGCTACCATTGGATCCTCACCGCCCTCAAACATTACTGGCATCAACTGAGAAAATCCCTTAATGATCTTGAGACGCTTCTGAGCTGGCGTCTCCTCAACTTGAACTGTAGGTTGTGGTATCGACTGCGACTGAGCCGTAATCGTTGCCCTCACGGCACTTTGCAACAAACGATTTAACTCCAGTGCCACAGAACCTTCACCCACTTCTACAGGTGCTTCAACATTATCCCTCATCGTGGGGACAACTCTCGGGGGAATCATGCCCCTAACAAGTGTGTCCTCATCATTTAGCTCCTCCGGATTGGAGCTGGAGCTCTCGCCAATATCACCCCTAGTCGGCCTAGGGCCAACTTCCCTGGTTTCCTCACGCCGTGACTTTCGTACTATAAAATGAGAAAACAGTTCAAAAACATGATGTTAAAGTCCACCGTGGACGACTCAACAAAGAATGATGACATACTAACACTTAGCATGCATAACTATACAAGAAACATTTTAACGTAACATTTAAGCACGTAAGCACATAAAAAATTAAGCATGCTTGTTCAAGAAAAAAAAACAAGTAGCAAGTAGTTATGTAAACAATGCAAACAACTTCCCATGCAACTCTATGTAGGCCTCTACCCGTCGTCCTATAGGTTTTCGAACCAAGGCTCTGATACCATTCTGTAACAACCCAGATCCACTGGATCCGGATCATTAATGTCCATACCCGACCCAAAATCATCCAAGGGTGATACAGTTCTTTCACGTTAAATTAAATATATTTAAGTCCAACAAGGACGGAATGGTCATTTGTCATAATTCCATTGGTTTAAGACTCTAAGGGTATAATGGTCAATTACTCGTAGTATAAAATAATTAAGATAAGGTTCCTGTGTAATATAGTCTTTTATGTGGTTAAAATATAATTATTGAATTTTATTGGGTCATAAAATAAATACTCACAACATTAATTAGGTGCTAAAGAGTAATTATTTCGGAAACTAAACAAAAAATGTATATAATAGGAACCGGTACTGGTTTGGGTTATGCACAATGACATAGCTCACGTGTGGGAAGCTACACATCGACTGGTTTAGAACGTGTACAGTAAAAAGACTCACTGTCAGGATACCGGTCGACGTGTGGGATGTTACACGTTGACTGGTTCAGGTCATTCAGTCGACGTATGGAACTATACGTCGACTGGTTCTGGGTAATTCCTCACTCAACTCCCCACTGTCCAATGAGAACCAATATACACCAACATTTGGTAATTAACCACCCACGCCATTACACTCACGTACAAATTTAAATACATTTTAACACTTAATATAATAACAACAACCACGTTGTTAACATAATTTGCCACGCGTCACTTAAATACACAAAAGGATTAAATGTTGGTACACTCAATTACATTACCCCACTGGCCATGTACATAATAAATCCAAATATTTTAGATGTTGCAAAAGTAATACATCTTTACAAAATAAGTTCAAGCTCTACAAAAATACATCCAAAATGCTTCCTAGGTGCTCTCAAGCAAGAGGTGGATTATCATCCTCCAACTCTTTGCCGTGACCTGAAAAGAATTTAAATATGGTGGGGTAAGCAATTTGCTCAATAAGTGGCACCTAAGACGTACCTCTTGAGTCCCAGTGAATCTAAAACAAAGAATAGAACCATAGAAAATGGGGTCATACAATGTCGGAAATTTACAACATGGTTTCCAATCTTAACAAAAATAATATGATGCAATAGGGATGCAATGCATGCCGATATCCCTCCCCATTTTTTTTCACAATTTAAAATCATCACTTTCAAACTGTTAATATAACCCGCCCTTTGTTGACCCCGCAACGACACGAGAGAAGGATTGGCTAGTGTCACTGACCCTTGGTAGCCCTGTGGCGTCATTATACGCCCAGCTAGCTTAATCACGCTAGGGCGACTCCCTAGTTCCCTCTATGCTATATTAACACTCCGGCCCTTTGGTACCCCCGCAGCGACTGGGTTTTCTCAAAACCGATTCAAAACAATTTTCTCCCGAAAATCCCCTTTTTACTTTATCCAAAACATTACCCATCATGAAACCCAATGACTTACATGCATGTCTCATACTTTTAATGCTTTAACAATAAGGGATTTTCACATAACACAACGAAGCATGCCTTCATCCATCATTCATAGTATATAAACAACATAATAAGCATAGAAATTCATCATATAAGCATGTTTTCCACATAATACATTTAATACATGTCCTCACACAACCACATATACACAATTAAATCATTTTAAACTATAATTAGCACAAATAAGCATGTTAAGTCACAATTCAAGTAATTTGACTCACAAAAGTGCAAGAATATGCGGATTAGGAAGCCCCTACCTCAAGTTTGTGCAAAACCCTTAAAATGGTTTCCAAATTTCGAAAACCCTATGGAGGCCCAAAGCTGAAATTGTTGGTATTTACGCGTAAAGCTCATCGTGCTCTCCATTTTGCCTCAAACGGCACCCCAAAATTCCAAGTAATGAGAGGGTTATCAAGCTTTAAAGATTGAAGTAAAAGAAAAAAAAAAAAATGGAGTTTGAGAGAGTGAGATAGAAACTAGCGAGGAGAGAGAATGTAAGGCCATATGTGGTCTCTAGACCACTAAAAACATGAGTGGTGGGTCCCACCACCAACTTTGACTTTTCCTTTTTCTTTTATTTGCAACTCAACCCCATAATAAAATATATAATGCACCACCATAGGAATGCTACATAAAATAAAATGTATGAAATGCAAATGGACTCAATTAAAATACCGTACGAAAAATGTGAAAAGACAGAAATACCCTCACGACGATGAAATTCCAGAAAAATGAAAAATGTGAAAAATTGGAAACATCACAGTCTCCCCAACTTAAAAGGATTTCGTCCCCGAAATCAAGCCATACCTGGGGAGGAAAACAACTCTGGGTACCTGGAGCAAACCTGCTGCTCAAGCTCCTAAATAACCTCCTCGACTCCATAGTGTCTCCAAAAAACTTTTACTAACTGGATTATTTTGCCTCTTAACACCTTCTGCCGTGTGTCAAGGATCTGCACTGGTCCCTCTTCATAGGAGACATCTTCATCGACATCAACATCAACCCAATCCAAAATATGAGATGGATTCGGCTCATACTTCCATAGCATCGGCACATTAAAAACATTGTGAACTTTGTCCATCTGTGGTGGCAATGCAAGTCTGTAGGCCACCTCTCCCACGAAGTCCAAAATCTCAAACGGTCCACTAAATCGTGGCAACAACTTGCCACTTTTCCCAAATCTCATCAATCCTTTTCGTAGAGAAACTCGTAAGAAAACATGGTCTCCCACCTCAAAAGATAGCGGTCGTCTCCGCCTATCCGCATAGCTCTTCTGTCGGCTCTGAGCTGTGAGCATTCTCTGTCTGATCAATTTAATTTTCTCGGTAGTCTCGAGTACAAGGTCGGGTTCTAAAGCGGCTGTCTCGCCCACCTCTGTCCAACAAACTGGAGACCTACAAGCTCTGTCATACAACGCCTCAAATGGAGCCATCTCGACGCTCGCCTAATAACTGTTGTTGTAGGCAAACTCAATAAGCGGTAGATAATCTTCCCAACTACCACCCAAGTCAAGCACACATACCCGAAACATATCCTCCAAGATCTAGATAGTACGCTCCGACTGGCCGTCTGTCTGTGGATGGAATGCCGTACTAATATGCAATGCTGAACCAAACACTGCTTGAAGTCCCTTCCAGAACTTTGAAGTGAACTTGGCATCCCTATCTGAGACAATGGTTACTGGAACTCCATGTAACCTTACAATCTCCTTCACGTAAAGATTACCAAGTGCCTCTGCATTATCTGTTGCCTTAATAGGCAAAAAATGAGCCGTCTTGGTTAGTCTATCAATGACGACCCATACGGCCTCGTTACCCTTCTGTGACCTTGGAAGACCTATCACAAAATCCATAGTAATCTGCTCCAATTTCCATTGCGTTACAGGCAATGGTTGCAACAACCCAGCCGGTTTCTGATGCTTAGCCTTCACCTGTTGACAAGTAAGGCATCTAGCCACAAACTGTGCAACATTCTTCTTCATCCAATTCCACCAATACTGACGCCTCAAATTGTGATACATCTTGGTACCACCTGGGTGAACTGCAAAGTGGGAAGTGTGAAACTCCCGTAAAACGTCTTCACGACAAACTGTAGGAACCACAAATAAACCCCTGTACCGTAGACCCCCCATTTGCATGCAAGGTCCAATCTTTCACTGTTTCACCATTAGAGATTAAAGTGTGAATGGCATCCAAATCAAAAACCTGTCTCTGTGACTCAATCACTTGCACAACAAGAGTAGGCTGAGCCACAAGAGTAAATAAGAAAGCTGATTCACCGCAACCATCGTCGTCAACACAATACAATTCCATCTCCGCCAAATTATTAAGCATCTTCCATTTCCGAATAGCTAATCCGACCAAAGTTCCACGAGATTTCCGGCTCAAGGCATCTGCTACCACATTTCCTTTGCCCGGATAATACTGCAAATCAAAATTGTAATCTTCCAAGAACTCAACCCATCTTCTCTGTCTGTTATTCAAGTCCTTTTGGGAGAAAAGGTACTTGAGACTCTTGTGGTCTGAAAACACTTCAAACCTTTCACCGTACAAGTAGTGTCTCTAACACTTCAAGGCAAACACGAGTGCCGCTAACTCCAGATCATAAGCAGGGTAGTTATACTCATGAGTCTTTAACTGTCGAGACCCATAAGCCATTACTCTACCATCCTGCATCAACACACATCCCAAACCATCACGTGAAGCTTCACAATAAATCACATAACCCAAGCCATGCTCAGGTATCACCAACACTGGAGCTGTACTCAATCTTATCTTTAACTCCTGAAAAAATGACTCACAGGCTTCATTCCACACAAATTTAATCCCTTTCCGGGTCAAACAGGTCATAGAAGCTGCCAAACGGGAGAAATCCTTTACAAATCTCCGATAATAACCCGCTAGGCCAAGGAAACTCTGAATTTTAAAAACATTCTTGGGTTGTTCCCAATTCAAAACTGCTTCAACCTTTGATGGATCAACTGACACTCCACCTTCCGAAACAACGTGTCCTAAAAACTTCACCTCTTGTAACCAAAACTCACACTTCTCATATTTGACATATAGTCAGTGCTCCCACAAAATCTGTAAAACAATACTCAAATGGACCTCGTGCTTCTCCCGAGATCGTGAATACACATGAATGTTATCCACGAAAACCATCACAAACTGGTCCAAGTGATCGTGAAAGACGCAGTTCATCAAATCCATGAATGCCGCTGGCACATTAGTCAAGCCAAATAGCATAACTAGGAACTCATAATGTCCTTACCGAGTAAGAAATGCTGTCTTTGGGATATCCTCAATCCCTAATCCATAACTGATAGTAGCCTGACCTTAAGTCAATCTTTGAGAAACAACTGGCTCCCCTCAACTGATCGAACAAATCATCTATCCTTGGCAAAGGATACTTGTTAGTAATGGTGGCATAATTCAACATCTGGTAATCAATGCACAACCTCAAAGAACCATCTTTCTTCTTAGCAAACAAGACCGGTGCGCCCCACGGTGACACACTCGGTCGGATGAAACCTTTCATCCTCAAATCATCAAGCTGCCTTTTCAACTCTTCCAATTCAACGAGTGCCATACGATACGGTGCCATAGAAATCGGTGTGGTACCAGGCATCTAGTCAATTGTAAACTCTACTTCTCAGTGTGGAGGCAACTCTATCAAATCCTCGAGAAACACATCTAGAAAATCATGAACTACCTCCTGATCATCTTCTCCTACAACATCATCTTCTTCGACTAGAAGACTAGCTAAAAAATAGTCTTCACGACTTCGTTCTCGAATTCCATACAATGATGAAGGCTGGGAATCACTCCGATCTCCTATGAAAAAGAAACAATCTCCCTCGGGAGTGTAAACTGTAACTCTTTCTCTGAAACAGTCAATTGTGGCACGAAAGAAAGCTAACCAATCTATCCTGAGGATGACATCAAAGCTAGTCATCTCGAGGAGGATAAGGTCAAACACAAAGGTCCGCCCGGCTATCACGATGGAACAATCTCTCATAACCCTGTTTAAAAACACTGAAACCCCCAACTGGCGTATCAACACACAACGCCTGATCCATGAAACTAACCTCTAACCCCGATACAAGTGCAAATGATAATGAAATGAAGGAATGAGATGCACCAGAGTCAAAAAGAATGCGGGCCCAAGAACCAAACACTGGAAAGATACCTCAAAGAACTGATGGTCCAGAAGAGGTATCAGCCGGTGCAAGTACAAAGACACGTCCCTGCGGTGCCTGAGCTTGAGAACTGCTACCTTGAATATCGGACTGCTGCGCTGGCACAGTAGGAGCATCCCTCCTAATAGATCGTGAACCCTGAGAAGACAGAACAGGCTGTGATGGTGGCAGTGGTCTAAAACCTGACTGAACTGTAGCCAATTGTGACGGCCTCTGTCGTAACCCTCTGCCACTACTAGTGCCTGTTCCTTGACTAAGACAATCTCGAATCAAGTGACCCTACTGGCCACACCCATAGCAAGCCTTTGGAGCTGAAGAAACTGAAGATAATCTCATGGGACAACTGGACTTGTAATACCCTGGCTGCTGACACTGGAAACATATGACTCCACTCTTGTCAGACCCCGCTGGCATTGGAGTGGTAGGAGCAGATTGTATAGACTGTTACCCCTAAAACTGAGACGATCTACTCTTATTCTTTTTCCAAGAAGATCCTTTTGAAGATGACCATGCACCTCTATTTTGCTTCCACTGCTCCCTTCTTGCATCCTTATCTTTAATATCAGCCTCAAACATCAAGGCCCTCTCTACTACCTCAAAATAAATTTTGATAAACTGTGCCGTTATCAACGGCCTCATTCTATCATTAAAACCGGAAACAAATTTCCAAGTCTTGTCAACTTCATCTCTTACCATTTCTGGAGCAAAGCGAGAAAGTGAAGTGAACTCGCTCTCATACTCCGCCACTGACATATTGCCTTAAATAAGGCCAAGAAACTGGTCTTTTAACTCCCATCTTTTAGAAAGCGGAAAATACTTCTCGTAAAATAGCTCCTTGAACTTGTCCCAGCTCATTTCTTCCACCTTATGCCGATTCGTAACCGTCTTCCACCAAAGTTTGGCATCCTTAGCAAACTTGTAAGCTGCTAGGATGATCTTCAGGTGATCTTCTGTCACATCCATTGAAGTCAACTGAGTTTCAACTTGATCCATGTAGTCGTCCGCTACCATTGGATCCGCACCGCCCTCAAACATTACTGGCATCAACTGAGAAAATCCCTTAATGACTTGAGACGCTTCTGAGCTGGCATCTCCTCAACTTGAACTGTAGGTTGTGGTACCAACTGCGACTGAGCCTCAATCGTTACCCTCACGGCACTTTGCAACAAACGATTTAACTCCAGTGCCACAGAACCTTCACCCACTTCTACAGGAGCTTCAACATTATCCCTCCTTGTGGGACAACTCTCGGGGGAATCAAGTCCCTAACAAATGTGTCCTCATCATTTAGCTCCTCCGGATTGGAGCTGGAGCTCTCGCCAACATCACCCCTAGTCGGCCTAGGGCCAACTTCCCTAGTTTCCTCACGCCGTGACATCGTACTATAAAACGAGAAAACAGTTCAAAAACATGATACTAAAGTCCACCACGGACGACTCAATATAAAATGATGACGTACCAACACTTAGCATGCACAACTATACAAGAAACATTTTAACGTAACATTTAAGCACGTAAGCACATAAGAAATTAAGCATGCTTGTTCAAGAAAAAAAACACGTAGCAAGTAGTCACGTAAACAATGCAAACAACTTCCCATGCAACTCTATGTAGGTCTCTACCCGTCGTCCTATAGGTTTTCGAATCAAGGCTCTGATACCATTCTGTAACGACCCAGATCCACTGGATCCGGATCATTAATCGGGTCCTTACCCGACCCAAAATCATCCAAGGGTGATACAGTTCTTTCACGTTAAATTAATATATTTAAGTCCAACAAGGACGGAACGGTCATTTATCACAATTCCATTGGTTTAAGACTCCAAGGGTATAATGGTCAATTACTCGTAGTTTAAAATAATTAAGATAAGGTTCCTGGGTAATATAGTCTTTTATGTGGTTAAAATATAATTATTGAATTTTATTGGGTCATAAAATAAATACTCACAACATTAATTAAGTGCTAAAGAGTAATTATTTTGGAAACTAAACAAAAATATATATAACAGGAACCAGTCGACGTATGCTCATTACACGTTAACTGGTTTAGGTCACGCACAGTGACATAGCTCACTGCTAGGATACCGGTTGTAATACCCCTAAATTTACAAAGGATAGTCCTGAAATTTCATTAATTATTTAATTGCATTATTTAATTGTTTTATTTGATTTATTTGTGATGTATGGTTTAAATTACTCGGTGTTTTAATTTTAATTGTTTTATATAAATGGTATGAAATTATTTAATTAAAGATAAGTGTTTTCTAACTTCACGTTACAGTAGGGTTAGTTGCATATTTGGTATACACATAAGTAGCCGACATGATTTTAACCTAGGTTTACCTATGGGCCAAATTATACATGGATTAGGGTTTAAAGTTTAAGGTTATAAATAGGCTTATACGGTGGTTTAGGGTTTAAGGAAAAAATAAAATAAAACCGTAGGTTTTCTGTAGAGGCATAGAGGAAACAGAGAGGGAGAGAGCAAACAGAGAGTTTTACCAGAGAACTTGGGAAGAACCGTCGGTGGAAGGCAAGTTTTATATCTAACTCAATCCCTTTGGCTTGTGTTCTTTACATCTCTAATTCAATCTCAGGATGAAATAAACTTAAATTAATTTGGTTTAACTTAATTTCCACGTTAATTGGTTTTAAAAACTGTATGTGTTTTGGTATGTGTAATCTATTCGTTATGAAACTGTTTTTGCTTGTTCTTGTTCTGGAATGAAATTTGATTAACAAGTAATGTATTTAAATAACTTTAGAGCACTTTGGGACTTAGTTTTAACTAGTAGAGAGGTTGGTTTGGTGGAACAAAGCAGTCTAATACTGCCGGAGTGGAAGGAGACGACGCAGAGATGTTGAACAGGAGCACAAAAACACAGAGCAGGCTCACCTTTAGTGGAGCCGGCTCTAGGAATCAGTGGAGGCGGCTCCACCTTGTGTGGAGCCGGCTCCTCCAAAAAAAATTTCAGTTTTTAATTTTATTTTGTTCTCTGCGAACCTAGGCTACTGTACATGGATATTTGAAGTTTCCAGAATGTATTAGAAGTGGTTTTAGGGGAAATTAGTGATGTATAAACTCTTGGTAAATTTGCAGAAGGCATGAAAATTCATAAATTATCATAAGAGGCTGAAACAGGGATACAGTCTGAAACTCTTAGGGAAGTTTTCAAGTTTACTTTGATGGGGATGATCAAAATTGCTTAGTTTTGAATTAGCAATTTTAACTTAGAATTTTTATATTTATATCATATAACAGTGGCGAGATTAAGCATGTCAAATAATAATTTCTATTGTGTTTAATAAGAAGTTAGTGGATGATTACAAATTGGTGTTTATATCAACTTACGGATATTGTGATAGTTAAAGTAAGCATTTAATTCTAATGTTATTATTAATGTTATTATGTTTATTGTGGGTTGTTGGATGATTATATTTATTCTCTGTGCTTTAAAATTCGTTAGAGAATCATATACTGGATGTATTAAACAAGCATGCTATTTAAACGTTCTTGTTGTGCTTAGACTGGATATGCTGGTATTTACTGTCGTTTATATTGACAACACTGGATGGATGGATTATATGCACCAGTATGGGACGATGTCATACTAGGGGAATTAGCTCAAAAATGTTAAGTCCTACCTACACTGGATTAAAAGATGGATTAACTACAAAAGTTAAGTCCTACCTGTATTTTGTGTCAAGTCACTAAATGGTTGAGTGACACTTTTGGTTTGGAACGGATTTTAAATATATTTTTATGATGCCACGATATGAGCCTGAGTCTCAGAGTCGTTGGTTAGGGAGCGTATATGCATTGGGATGCATAGCTGGCTACGATGGTTGGAGGTATACCCTGTTTAGGTTAGGTAAACATGCCCACTTCGTATGTGTTTTAGCATGTTACCTCTACTCAGGTTGAGACCGGCCTGTAGGCCAGTGAGAGTCCTTTAGTGTGATTATATATATATATATATATATATATATATATATATATATATATATATATATATATATATATATCTACGGACTATTTAGTTATTGTTGGATTGGTTATGATGTACATGCGTATCGGGTCTCTGCTTGGGTTGTAGTAGTATAGAACTTACTAGTGGGCCTGACCCACTTATCATTTTTCATGTATCAGACGGTTCTAGTCGTAGGGCTTGTTCGGACTGAGCAGAGACGATCTTCCATTCTACCGATGACGTAAGACTTCTTTCCAGATATTAGATTTAGATTGTATCTTCAGTTATTTGTTTTCATTCAGTTTGGGACTTTTATTAGGGATCCACTAGAGATGGATTCCCGAGTTGTACCCTTGGAGGTTTTGGAGTTGGATTAATTAATCTTTTATATTTGAGGATTTTATTTTAGTTTCTTTTAGCTTAAACTTTATTTCTTAAATTCATTTTGTCATCTGTGTTCGTATTACATATTAATTGTTTGATATTCCCACGGGTTTGGGCTTGGGCCTGATCAACCCGTGTCTCGGATCCGAGGGGTATCACAGTTGGTATCAGAGCACTCCAGGTTCAAGTGTCTCTAGGATGTTTCGTATTAAGTCTTCCAAGTAGCGTTTTCCTTTAATTAGAGCTTAAGTTTAGGATTGTCGTATTCCTTTACGATTCGTTTAGAAGTTACTGATGTCAAGTTTATTCTGTAATTGAAGAATATTTGGCACTAGGAGAAGGATGAGGGCCGCAATGAAAACAAAGAAGGGCCCAAGGCCAAAGAAGGTTACTTCGGTAATTCCCCTACGATGGCAGATCAAGAAGGCGGAATTGGAGACCAAGGAGTTGATTCCAATAGGCGTTGCTTCGGAGTACAAGTCAAGGAAAGTTTCTTGCATGCGGGATTGGCCACCATACTGTGGACCTAACACAACTTCTGTGGTGCTCGAAGCTGAGCCAAGCGGAGAGGAAGACCCCGAAGAAGATCAGGATGGAGGAGATACCGAAGTTCAAGGATGACTACTCTTTTAAGAGTACTTTTAATTACTAGTAGAAGAGGAGGTATTAGTAAAAGTGTAGTACAGATATAATCACGTGCATTAGGATTATGTTAAAATACCTTATGGTTATTGGTTTGACAGTTTTGGTTTGGGAAAAATTCTTAATAAAGTGAACTAACGGTTTTGGCTACTTTATTGTGTTTGTGATGGCATTTTTGTGATTTATACACATATGATGTTATTAAACTGTATTAGAATATATATGTTGGCTCATAAATGTCTATCCTAGTGGAGTGATTGGTTTTGCTCAGGCAAACAGATGTTTGCTTATAGTACATTATGTTGAGACAGGGGGATTACCAAGGAGTTTGTGAGAGAACTTGTGTAAATTAATATGGTAGTTTGGGTTTAGAAAGAGGAATTCCCAAGATAGAACAATAGTCTAAATATGGGAAGATTGCGGAGTATATTTGTTTATTTTATGTGTTCTACTCTACGGAGTATTCAGAAACAGGAAATTTTCATAGGTCGGTTGGTGATACACTTATACAATAGACCTTAGGATATTTGTTTTGAGGCATACTGCCATAAAGGATGTACCTGTGACACTAGATATTGGTAGACTCAGATTTCTAGCAAATCTTTTGGTCTTGGACAGGCATACTTATGCCGTGATACTTGGGATGGATTGGTTACCACTGCCATGCTCAAGTTATATGTTTTGGATACGTCTATTGTGTTCACCATACCTGGTCAGGATATCTTTTGTAGTCGCTATGCCAGTTGTATGCGGACTCATTAGCACCTGTTTGTTTCATGTGGAGGAGGAAACGGATGAGAGGACTACTGTACCATTGGATAGCATACCGATTGTACAGGATTTCCTAGATGTATTTCAGGAGATTCCAGGGTTGCCACTTAGTCGCGAGATCGATTTTGTGATAGACTTAGCTCCAGGCACTGCGCCTATTGCTAAGGCACCATATAGGATGGCATCGGTGGAGATGCGTGAGCTGAGGGATCAGATCCAGCAGTTACTCAGCCAGGGTTTCATTCGCAGGAGTACCTCACCCTGGGGAGCACCGGTTTTATTTGTGAAGAAGAAGGATGGTTCGCTCCGTCTGTGTATTGATTACCGGGAGTTGAACAAGGTTACGATTCGTAACAAATATCCTTTGCCCAGGATTGATGACTTGTTTGATCAGTTGAAAGGAGCTACTTATTTCTCTAAGATTGATCTGCGGTCTGGATATCATCAACTTCGGGTTCGGGAGCAGGATGTTCCAAGGACAGCGTTTCTCACTAGATATGGATCTTATGAGTTTCGTGTGATGCCGTTTGGGTTGACTAATGCACCAGCAGTTTTCATATATTTGATAAACAGAGTCTTCAGGGCTTACTTGGATCAATTTGTCATTGTCTTCATAGATGACATTTTGATTTACTCGAGGTCCGAGGACGACCATGCTAGATATTTACGGATTGTGTTGCAAACACTTCGTGAGCACCAGTTGTATGCCAAGTTCAAGAAGTGTGAATTTTGGCAACGGGAGGTGAAGTTTCTGGGTCACGTGGTGTCAGAAAAAGGGAATAGCGGTGGATCCGGCCAAGGTTTTAGCGGTGATTGAGAGGGGACAGCCTACATCACCTACTGAGGTTCAGAGTTTCCTCGGTCTGGCAGGATATTACAGGAGGTTCATCCAGGGGTTCTCAAAAATAGCTGGACCACTCACGCACCTAACTACAAAAGGGTGTACAATTTGTGTGGGATGAACACTGCCAGCGAGTCTTTAATTAGCTCAAAAAGAAGTTGACTTCTGCACCGGTTCTAACTACTCCACAGAGCAGGATCGAGTATCTTGTTTACACGGATGCTTCATTGTAGGGTCTTAGATGTGTTCTGATGCAGGAGGAGCGACCAATTTCGTATGGATCTCGGAAGCTTAAGCCTCATGAGCTTAATTATCCAACGCATGATTTGGAGTTAGCAGCTGTGGTATTTGCTTTACGTATTTGGAGGCATTATCTGTTGGGTGAGTTCTTCAGGTTATTTAGTGATCACAAGAGTCTGCAGTACTTGTTCACTCAGCGGGAGCTGAATATGAGACAGCGCAGGTGGTTGGAGTTTGTGAAAGACTATCATTTTTCTATACAGTACCATCTAGGGAAAGCGAATATGGTGGCGGATGCACTCAGTCGCCGACCTGTTGGTAGTCTTTCTACTCTATTCACTACTGAATGGAATGCATTGAAGAAGGTGGATGAATTATCGGATGCTTTCATGGCTTGTATGGTAGTTACACCTTCTATCATTCACAAGGTTTTGAAGGCACAACTCATGGATCAGCAGTGCTAACAAGGTTGCAGAGATAGCTTCCAAAGAGGTTCCATTCTACTATGTTGGGGCTGATGGAGGTTTAAGGTACAAGGGGCGATTAGTGGTACCTTTTGCTGATGACTTGAGGAAGGATGTGATGACTGAGACTCACCACTCTGAGTTTTCTGTTCATCCAGGAGGCGACAAGATGTATCAGGATATGAAGCGGTAGTTTTGGTGGGCAGGTATGAAAAGGGATATTGCTCTTTTTGTCTCCCGATGTAGTACTTGTCAGATGGTCAAGATTGATCATCAGAGGCCGCCAGGAGCTTTACAGCCATTGCCGATACCGGAGTGGAAATGGGAGAGCATTTCTATGGATTTTGTGGAAGGGTTGCCAAATTCCTTCAAGGATCATAACTCTATTTGGGTTATTGTGGATTGACTGACGAAATCAGCTCGTTTCTTGCCTATTCGCACTGACTTCACTTCGGAGCAGTTGGCGAGGCTTTACATCGCAGAGATTATGAAGTTGCACGGCATTCCATTGTCTATTTTATCACACAGGGATTCGAACTTTGTGTCTAGATTTTGGAAGAGTTTTCAGCAGGCTTTGGGTACAGAGTTGCACCTTAGTACTGCTTATCATCCTCATACTGATGGATAGACTGAGCGAGTGAATCAGATCATGGAGGATATGCTTCGGTCGTGTGTTCTTGATTTCAAGGGCCAGTGGGAGGATTATTTACCGCTTGTGGAGTTTGCTTATAACAATAGTTTTCAGAAGACTATTGGGATGGCACCATTTGAGGCGTTATACGGCCGACCTTGTCGATCACCTGTTTGTTGGATGAAGGTTGGCGAGAGCAGATTATTGGGTCCTGAGTTCATCAAGGATACTTTAGAGAAGATTGCTCTTATTCAAGATCGCATGCGTACTGCCCAAAGTAGGCAGAAGAGCTATGATGATCGTCACACACGAGCTTTGGAGTTTCAGGTTGAGGATCAGGTTCTACTCAAAGTGTCTCCTATGAAAGGAGTCATGCGCTTTAGGAAGAAAGGGAAGTTGTCACCGCGATTTGTCGGTCCATTCATGATTACGGATCGAGTTGGAGCCGTCGCTTATCGGTTGGCACTTCCGGATCATTTGGATCTCGTGTACAATGTGTTCCATGTTTCCATGTTGCGGAAATTTCTGCGAGATGAGGATTGGTATCAGCATATCAATGTTGGAGAGATTGAGTTACAGCCGGATGTAACTTATTTGGAGCCACCGTGTCGTATTGTCGATCGTCGGGATCAGATCCATCGTAATAAGGTGATTCCTTTGTTGCGTGTTCAGTGGAGTCATCACAATGAGGCTAAGTCCACTTAGGAACGGGAGGATGTCATTCACTCGCAGTTTCCTGAAATATTGAAAAAAGGTAAGAGCGAATTCCGAGGACGGAATTCCTTTTGTTAGGGGGGAAGAATGTAATACCCCTAAATTTACAAAGGATAGTCCTGGAATTTCATTAATTATTTAATTGCATTATTTAATTGTTTTATTTCATTAATTGTTTTATTTGCTTTATTTGATTTATTTGTGATGTATGGTTTAAATTACTTGGTGTTTTAATTTTAATTGTTTTATATAAATGGTATGAAATTATTTAATTAAAGATAAGTGTTTTCTAACTTCACGTTACAGTAGGGTTAGTTGCATATTTGGTATACACATAAGTAGCCGACATGATTTTAACCTAGGTTTACCTATGGGCCGAATTATACATGGATTAGGGTTTAAAGTTTAAGGTTATAAATAGGCTTATACGGTGGTTTAGGGTTTAAGGAAAAAATAAAATAAAACCGTAGGTTTTCTGTGGAGGCATAGAGGAAACAGAGAGGGAGAGAGCAAACAGAGAGTTTTACAGGAGAACTTGGGAAGAACCGTCGGTGAAGGGCAAGTTTTATACCTAACTCAATCCCTTTGGCTTGTGTTCTTTACATCTCTAATTCAATCTCAGGATGAAATAAACTTAAATTAATTTGGTTTAACTTAATTTCCACGTTAATTGGTTTTAAAAACTGTATGTGTTTTGGTATGTGTAATCTATTCGTTATGAAACTGTTTTTGCTTGTTCTTGTTCTGGAATGAATTTGATTAACAAGTAATGTATTTAAATAACTTAAGAGCACCTTGGGACTTAGTTTTAACTAGTAAAGAGGTTGGCTTGGTGGAACAAAGCAGTCTAATACTGTCGGAGTGGAAGGAGACGACGCAGAGAGGAGGAACAGGTGCACCAAAACGCAGAGCAGGCTCCACCTTGAGTGGAGCCGGCTCTAGGAATCAGTGGAGGTGGCTCCACCATCATTGGAGGCGGCTACACCTTGTGTGGAGCCGGTTCCTCCAAAAAAAAAATTCAGTTTTTAATTTTATTTTGTTCTCTGCGAACCTAGGCTACTGTACATGGATATTTGAAGTTTCCAGAATGTATTGGAAGTGGTTCTAGGGGAAATTAGTGATGTATAAACTCTCGGTAAATTTGCAGAAGGCATGAAAATTCATAAATTATCATAAGAGGCTAAAATAGGGATACAGTCTGAAACTCTTAGGGAAGTTTTCAGGTTTACTTTGATGGGGATGATCAAAATTGCTTAGTTTTGAATTAGCAATTTTAACTTGGAATTTTTATATTTATATCATATAACAGTGGCGAGATTAAGCATGTCAAATAATAATTTCTGTTGTGCTTAATAAGAAGTTAGTGGATGATTACAAATTGGTGTTTATATCAACTTACGGATATTGTGATAGTTACAGTAAGCATTTAATTCTAATGTTATTATGCTTATTGTGGGTTGTTGGATGATTATATTTATTCTCTGGACTTTAAAATTCGTTAGAGAATCATATACTAGATGTATTAAACAAGCATGCTATTTAAACATTCTTGTTGTGCTCAGACTGGATATGCTGGTATTTACTGTCGTTTATATTGACAACACTGGATGGATGGATTGTATGCACCGGTATAGGACGGTGTCATACTAAGGGGATTAGCTAAGTCCTACCTACACTGGATTAAAAGATGGATTAATTATAAAAGTTACTCCTACCTGTATTTTGTGTCAGGTCACTAAATGGTTGAGTGACACTTTTGGTTTGGAACGGATTTTAAATATATTTTTATAGTGCCACGATATGAGCCTGAGTCTCAGAGTCATTGGTTAGGGAGCGTATATGCATTGGGATGCATAGCTGGCTACGATTGGTGGAGGTGTACCCTGTTTAGGTTAGGTACACATGCCCACTTTGTGTGTGTTTTAGCATGTTACCTCTACTCAGGTTGAGACCGGCCTGTAGGCCAGTGAGAGTCCTTTAGTGTGAATATATATATATATATATATATATATATATATATATATATATATATATATATATATATATATATATTTACGGACTATTTAGTTATTGTTGGATTGGTTAGGATGTAAATGCATATCGGGTCTCTGCTTGGGTTGTAATAGTATAGAACTTGCTAGTGGGCCTGACCCACTTATCATTTTTCATGTATCAGACGGTTCCAGTTGTAGGACTTGTTCGGACTAAGCAGAGATGATCTTCCATTCTACCCTTCTTTCCAGATATTAGATTTGGATTGTATCTTCAGTTATTTGTTTTCGTTCAGTTTGGGACTTTTATTAGGGGTCCACTAGAGATGGATTCCCAAGTTGTACCTTTGGAGGTTTTGGAGTTGGATTAATTAATCTTTTATATTTAAGGATTTTATTTTAGTTTCTTTCAGCTTAAACTTTATTTCTTAAATTTATTTTGTCATCTGTGTTCGTATTACATATTAATTGTTTGATATTCCCTCAGGTTTGGGCTTGGGCTTGGGCCTGATCAACCCATGTCTCGGATCCGAGGGGTATCACACCGGTCGACGTGTGGGAAGCTACACGTCGACTGGTTTGGAACATGTACAGTAAAAAGACTCACTGTCAGGATTCCGATCGACGTGTGGGATGCTACACGTCGACTGGTTCAAATCATTCAGTCGACATATAGAACTATATGTCGACTGGTTCTGGGTAATTCCTCACTCAACTCCCCACTGTCCAATGAGAACCAATATACACCAACATTTGGTAATTAACCACCCACGCCATTACACTCACGTACAAATTTAAATACATTTTAACACTTAATATAATAACAACAACCACGTTGTTAACATAATTTGCCACGCGTCACTTAAATACACAAAAGGATTAAATGTTGGTACACTAAATTACCCCACTGGCCATGTACATAATAAATCCAAATATTTTAGATGTTGCAAAAGTAATACATCTTTACAAAATAAGTTCAAGCTCTACAAAAATACATCCAAAATGCTTCCTAGGTGCTCTCAAGCATGAGGTGGATTATCATCCGCCAACTCCTTGCCGTGACCTGAAAAGAATTTAAATATGGTGGGGTGAGCAATTTGCTCAGTAAGTGGCGCCTAAGACGCACCTCTTGAATCCCCATGAATCCAAAACAAAGAATAGAACCATGGAAAACTGGGTCATACAATGTCGGGAATTTACAACATAGTTTCCAATCTCAACATAAATAATATGATGCAATGGGGATGCAATGCATGCCTATGTCGCTCCCCATTTTTTTTTTCACATTTAAAATCATCACTTTCAAACTGTTAATATAACCTGCCCTTTAGTGACCCCGCAGCGACACGAGAGAAGGATTGACTAGTGTCCCTGACCATTGGTACCCCCGCGGCATCATTATGGGGCCCAGCTAGCTCAATCACGCTAGGGCGACTCCCTAGTTCCCTCTAGGCTATATTAACACTCCAGCCCTTTGGTACCCCCGCGGTGACCGGGTTTTCTCAAAACCGATTCAAAACAATTTTCTCCTGAAAATCCCCTTTTTACTTTATCCAAAACATTACCCATCATGAAACCCAATGACTTACATGCATGTCTCATACTTTTAATGCTTTAACAATAAGGGATTTTCACATAACACAACGAAGCATGCCTTCATCCATCATTCATAGTATATAAACAACATAATAAGCATAGAAATTCATCATATAAGCATGTTTTCCACATAATACATTTAATACATGTCCTCACATAACCACATATACACAATTAAATCATTTTAAACTACAATTAGCACAAATAAGCATGTTAAGTCACCATTCAAGTAATTTGACTCACAAAAGTGCAAGAATATGCGGATTAGAAAGCCCCTACCTCAAGTTTGTGCAAAACCCTCAAAATGGTTTCCAAATTTCGTAAACCCTATGGAGGCCCAAAGCTGAAATTGTTGGTACTCACGCATAGAGCTCGTCGTGCTCTCCGTTTTGCCTCAAACGGCACACCAAAATTCCAAGTAATGAGAAGGTTATCAAGCTTTAAAGATTGAAGTAAAAGAAGAAGAAAATTTTGGAGTTTGAGAGAGTGAGAGAGAAACTAGTGGGGAGAGAGAATGTAAGGCCATGTGTGGTCTCTAGACCACTAAAAACATGAGTGGTGGGTCTCACCACCAAGTTTGACTTTTCCTTTTTCTTTTATTTGCAACTCAACCCTACAATAAAATATATAATGCACCACCATAGGAATGCTACATAAAATAAAATGTATGAAATGCAAATGGACTCAACTAAAATTCCGTACGAAAAACGTGGAAAGACAGAAATATCCTCGCGGCGATGAAATTCCGAAAAAATGAAAAATGTGAAAAATTGGAAACATCACATACATATTAAAATACATTCCAACACCTAATATAATAACAACAACCACATTGATAACGTAATTTATAACACGTTACAAAAAAAAATACACTAAAGGATTTAGTGTGATTAAAACATAATTACATTTCCCCAATGGCCATACACAAAATGGACCTAAATACATCACATGCTACAAAATAATACATTTTAAGTCATCACTTTTACAAAATTTGGCCCAATTACAAAAGATAGCAAAAAGAAACATTTTTCTACTCCAAGCTAAGGCAAGGGTGGATTGTCGTCCGCTATTTCTTTTCCGTGTCCTGAAAAATAGTAATAAATAGAGGAGTGAGCGCACGGCTCAGTGGAGAATGCCTAAGTAGCATCTCCTCAAGCAAGGTAAGTAATTACATGCCTTACAAACAATGAATAGGAAAACGAATCGGGGATCATACAAGGGTTCACATTTAACACTTCCAATTTCCATAACCATCGTTTATGTTCATATGCAATAAATTGTATAAAATGCTCAATACACCCATCCACCACATCCATGCCCTCACATGCCCCTCCACTACATCCACACCACCCTCATACCCAAGAACAACATTATGCCATGCATATAAAATTGTCCAAATTCAATTACGTAATTATTATCATGCCTTCATAATGCGATTGATATTTCTAGGGCCTCAACAAGATAATTTGACACTTTTTGCATATTACAACATTCAAGTATTCTCTAGCATATACATTATCAAAAACATCGCAACAACCACATAAGGTGAAATAAATAAATCATTTTATAGAAGCTCAACAACATGTCACTTGCAATTTAAACACAAGATAAACACCCAATCACTTAAAACACCTCAAATCACAAATTCATGTACAAACCAAAAACCCTAAAATTAAATCATGCATTTTAACATCAAATTGACAAGTTAAAGAGGAGGAAAAACATCCAATTAGCTACCACAATTAAGGAATTTGACAATTAGATAAACTCTACCTCAAATGGAAGAAAAGCCCCAAATTTCAAAATTCTCCAAACCCTAGCAATATTAGCCTCAATTTGAAGCTCATGCCAAACTCTCCAACCTCCCTTCTTCCTCTCCTTCAAAATCCACCTTAAACTCTCCAAATCAAAGCCTTTTATTTAGATGATAATAATGTGTGCTTGTGTATGAATATAGAAAGAGATAGAAAAGTGTTAGAGAGAGGAGAGTGATGCACGAAAATGGGGGCGGAGGAAAGTGATGACTTGATAAAAATCTCAAATTATGGTCATTGGATTGCCACGTGTCAACTTGTGGTTGATCTCTAATTTTGTGCAAAGTTACAATCTTGCCCTCCTTCAAACCATACATTGCCTCATTTTCCCCATAAATATCAACCTCAATATATAGATATAGATGTATACATATATGTGACAAAAGTCCATTATCCCCCTTTCTTAAAATGACAAAACCGGGAGAAATTCCCGAGTCCGAAAATCATCCCGACACCTGAAAAATTCTAAAAATGATACCGTCACTTCTAATTGACTAAAAATGATTGAAATTACACTTCTAAAACCCTCAACTCAAGAAAATGACCAAAAACGGCCCTTGGGGCCCGCGTGGCACGCAAAACAAGATAAGGATTAAAATAATTCAGAAAATCAAATAAATTCCAGAAATAGAAAATAGGGAATCGGTAACATTACAATTTACATGGTCTAGAAATGTGCCTATTGTTCACAGAGGAGATTAAATCAAAATCCACTATCAAGAAATCAAAGGATGTTACAGAGTATCAAAGGCAGAGGAAACATCCAACATGCGCTGAAAGAATCCCATCTACCTCACCTACCTTACCTTCAATCCCGTGTAAAAGAAACTCTAAGATTGCTTCCTCCTGCACCATTGCTGCTTCCTCACCGTGCACCTGACTCGTGCAAAGTGATGAATTGCAGCATCCCTAAAACTTCTCAAGTGGTAGTAAATGTTTGGGCAATTGGGCGAGACCCCATGATTTGGGAAGAGCCATTGAAATTTAAACCAGAGCGATTCCTCAAAGTGACTTTGGATTTCAAAGGGAACAAATTTGAATTCTTACCCTTTGGTGCGGGAAGAAGAATCTGCCCTGGTCTTCCCATGGCAGCAAAGCAAGTTTCTTTCGTTCTTGCTTCATTGCTTCATTCTTTTCATTGGTCTCTTCCACATGGAAATGACCCCAATGAGCTAGACAATAATGAGAAGTTTGCTGTATCACAGCAGAAGGAGCAACCCCTGGTCCTCATTCCTACAGTTAAATAATGACAATGGAGTGCTTCCATACTACTATGATCATCACTCTATCATATCTATTATCGGGTTTTCATCAGAAGTATAGTCATGGACATAAATTTGCACATTTCTTCATCAAAAAATCTCACAGTAGATTTTTGTGTTCAGTTAAAGTGGCAAAATTTTACGAAGCTCAATCGAGGTTCTTTTAGTTACATTTCCATCCTCAAGTCTCAAAATCAGTTAAATGTGGCATGTACACCCAAAAAATGATGCCATTAGTTTTTTGTTTTGATTTCATTGGTGCTTACCTTGGATCAGGCTAATTGTGAACATTTTTTCTACCATTATAACTGCAAGCAGCTATTGACTTGAAGCAGAATTGATAACTTGTAGAATATAGGTTTTCTTAGGAGGTCACGCCTTCTATTTCAATGGACTCGAGTGGCAGTTATCTTTCTCTGTTTTGATTCAACCCTAAGAAGCTGCTTCAGATGAAATTCTTCTCATCCACACAAATACCAACTATCTTGGCTGAATTTATTATGGATAAGTTCATTATCAGTAAATTCGTGCATATATTTGAAATTACAGTCGCTGGCATACTCATAATTATCAATTTTAACCATAATCTTCAGCTTTGAAAAGAGGGGACAATAGGTACTTAACCTATGTGAAAATCAATCTACCATGTCGAAAATGAATGGGATGTAGGCAGATCTTAGGCGAAGTAGCGCAATTGCTCATTAGCAGGAGATCATTGCAGGCTTTGCCTTGAAATGTCAAGGCTAGGTCCTTAAGCCAGATGGATTTACTGTACTAATTCTTCAAGAAGGCTAGGTCAATATAGGTGAGGATCTGATCGATGCAATGAAGAGCTTCTTTATTTCTATATATTACCGGTTGAGGATCTAATTCATGTTGCAATGTGTGAGAAATTTCCAGGTATGCGAAAAATTGTGAAAGCATGTTCAACGCCGTGCATTGTGAATGACAGGTTTCTTCATGTGCTGGCATTCATGTTAAAGAGATATACCACTAAATATAAATTATAGGAAGAAAAAGAAGTTAAGAACTATATAAAAAATCTTTCTTATGGCATCAAAACATAGACAGTGAAAGCAAAAAATATATAAAGATCCAAATTTGAACTACATGGTTCGACATAATATATTAATCCATCAACAAAAGAATACAGAACTTACATAATAGAATTTTGAAAGAATTTCAGCATACATACATAAAGAATCGAAGAATAAACACAAATATGACTCCTAAAAAGTACAAGCTGAAATCTAGAAATCTGGCCTGAAAAGACTGGAACCTGTACCAAGCTAGCTAATGTATGCAAAGGAATTGTTCTTGCTCTACTGGATATATCAAATCGTATCTGCAACAAAAGAATGAAAGAATGATGACAGGTTTCCCTACCTACAAAGAATTATGTCTCCTTTACTGTATGCAAGAATGGAATGAAAGAATGTCTAAAGAAGAAGAAGAAAGCCGCGGCAATCAACTTGGCTGAGAGTAAGATGATGAGCTGCCTGCAACATTCATAGGTGCCCATGCAGAGACGGTGTAAAGAGGCTGATCTAACCAACTTAGCGTAAGCGCAGCCCCATCTTGTCCTTGCTTTTGCACACTATACTTCTCATAAGAGTACATCTTCAACAGCATTTGGCTCTGAATCAGTTCTCTCTCACTAATTCCCATGCATCGAAATCCTCCTTGCTCCATCAGCTTCCTCCACTTGTCAAAACTTTCGTGCCTTTCAATCCGGTGGCTTCCTTCACAGGCAATAATATTCCTGATCTCACGGGCAAACATCTCCTCTATTTTGATCCTGACTGAACTGTCTAATGGGAGGCTATTACCAACTGAGTCGAAAATGGAAGAATAGTATCTCAACGAATTGGAAAGTCTCATCTCCAAGCTGAGGTCATTGTGCTCTGCTTCTTGCTCTGCCATAAGAACGATTGTGGGGTTTGTACTCCGAATTAGACCAAAAAGATCCCTAAGCGCTCCTCCATTTCCATCGTAAAGCATCTTGTGTAGTTGGAAAATACAATTCACAGCCACACATTCTCTCTCCTTAACATGAAGCATCCAGAGCCTCACATCTTCCAATCTGTCAACGACTGGATGGAATTCGAAAGGCAAGTTCAATGCCTCAGCAAATCCAGCAAGTCTGTCACCTGTTTCGATTAGATCTTGTTTGGATCCGCCGATACCAGTGATTCTAACATGGCTAGGAGGATTAGACCTAGAGGCCAAACTCTGGAACAAACTAGGCCATTGCAACCCCTGCTTAATGTCGAAATCTATAATGTGAACCCTGTCCTTTCCTTCAAAAGCTCTCAACAGGATTTCATTTGATGTGAAATGAATGAATTTTGGAATTGGGCTCACCTGGTTCAAAAGCCTTAATGCAGTGCCACCATCCTCATCAGCCCGATCAAACTCCCGAGGGATAGTGATATGGAAAAAATGGGGCCAAAGCCTTGCAACTCTCAGACCTAAAGCTTCAGTATAGTAAGCAGTGAGACGGCTAATTGGAGACCCTCTTGGAGAAGCAAGATCCCCCAATTTAGCTAGAAAATGGTTAATGCCGACAAGGTTCTTCGAGCTGATTGATTCAATACAAGCCGTGAGTAAGCTGATGAGCTCAAACTCATCATGCTCCCCATGGATGTCTGTGTCGCCTGCCATGATCTCAGCCCCTTCATTTGGGTTAGGCAGCCTTGACCCATTGCCTATTTCGTGCTCGGAGGGGTTATCCTTCAGCTTAAGGGCAGAGCTATGACTTTCAGATGAAGTACTGGATCCGGATGCTTCTTTTACAGGCCTGTGGCTAGTCTCAACATTCTTGTCACCTAAGTCTGTAATCTCAGTCACAACAGATTCCACCCAAGGGTTGTTGGAAGAAGGCAAAGGCGGCGAGATCACATTGCTAGGCACAAAGCATACCCTCTCTTCCTCTCTGGAATATGACAGAGAGAAAGGAACTTCAGGTGTTTTAAGGTCCGTGATCAATGGAAAGGATTGGGGTACCTCAAAACTAGGCTGAAACCAAAAATTCCCACTACCCAGTTGGCCTAAACTCAAATTGTCGCGGCCTTCTGGAGAATTGTCAGATTTCACACTAGCCTTTTTTCTCTTAGCTCTATTGGTGCATGACTCGTCATCAAATGAGCCCTGCTCAGCAAACCTCTTCAAGCTCTTACCTTTATCCCACAATTCATCCTTAGTCTCTCTCCTGCCTTCGATAAACGCATTCTGAGCCGGGGTTACTGAAGGTGGGAGTCTAATGCGCTTAAGAGAACAGCTACTGGTCTTGGCTTCAAGCGGCTTCTCCACCGATAGGCCCACCGGCCTAATGGATTGCGATCTAGAGGTGTCTTTTCGGGCAAAACTACATGGCAAGTCCAATCTCTTTGTGCTCATTGAAGGGAAATGGCAAGCTTGGAACTGTGCAGATGCTTCACTCCTCAATCTATGCCTTGGTGACAACAATGTAGAAGAACACCCAGCCAACATTCTTCAGTCTTCCAATATTCTCTCTTCTGTTCAACCCCAATTTACCACCCTTTCTCTGTCTATGTTTCTGTCTCTCTCTCTATCTCTCTCTTTGTTTCTGTAGTTTTTAAACTAATGCAATGTATGATTACTCTGTATAAATTCTTTGTACTGACATGAAACTTTGCATGTAAATTTGTCGAGAGAAATCAAGAGAGACAAACTATGTGAGTGTGTGAAAAAACAATAGGAATCCCTTCAAAGCTTTTGTGTGTATGAATTTTAGTATAATTGAAGATAAATAATGTATACAATGAATAAGAGAATCGAAAAAATCCCACCAAAAAAAAGAATCAAAGAATTGAAGAAAATATGAACACCTACCGGAAAATGATCATTGGACTCTGAAAGTTTGAGGAAGACTTCATTGGAAAAAGCTGTGATGAGTGAAAAGATTGAAGTTCACACCATGCATGAAACACCAGAGACAACAAACTTGCTCAAATTGGTAGCTGCCATTATGAGAAATTAAGTGATTCATATCAGCATTTGATAAATATAAGAAGTCCATTATAGCTGGTTTTGAATCTAAACCAAAACCCAGAATGGGAAGAAATCAGAACCCTTCAAATGAAAACATGGATTGAACAAACAAATGATCAAACACAAGAGAGACACTCCTCAATACTCACTACCCAAAAAAAGCCATACACCACATGAGAAGTGGGTTTTTATATAAATAAAGGAGGCTCTATTTTTGTTTCTTTACTATATACTACACTGTTTCCATGACTGGATTAGATTTTACCCAGCGTTGAAAAAAATGATGGCTTAGAGAAAAAGGGGTGTTTCGAGAAGAGACTGGAAATTTTGTTTCGTTGCCGTTCGATGAGGATCAGACGGTTGGAATGGATGCCATGGTTATATGACCGTTAGAGGGTTGTCGGTGAAAATATGACCGTTGAGGAAGTTGGTGTACGGAACAGTGCGGATTGGATTTTATTCTCTACCCTTGTGGGGGTCTGGGGAAACGCACGTGCTTGTCTCCTGATATCCATCAACTTGACCGTTGGCTACCATCATCATTTGCTTTGTTGAAAATTCCAGGATAATCGCTCTCAATAATTTACTTATATAAAAAATTACTGGATAAAGAAAAAAATAATAATGAAATCTTACTTGTATTATAATGTTCAATGTACACACTTTTCTTTTGCCACCTCATGTGGCTAGTTTTATTATTTTGGATAAGGTCACTCGGATGTTGTGATTAATTTTTAACCTATCATTTTCAACTGATCACTAAAACTTAAAATGCTAACATTTTAATAGCAAATATCAATCATATTTATCACATAGATATGCATTCAAATATAACACTTTTTTCTTGCATCTGACAATTATTGAGAAGATGGATACTCGACCACTAACAAAGCTTTTTAAAGTGTGTGATATGAACAGTCATGAGGAAGAGAATAGATACTAATATAAATAGCCATTTTCCAACAACAGCCTAATTTCACCAAAACTTAAACTGCTAACATTTTAATAACAATTGAGTACCAAAAACACATGTATAGAAAGTCATTCAGCTTATAAAAAACACATGTATAAAAAGTCATTCAGCTTATATCCAGAAGGCCACAACTAACATTGGCCATCCACCGCTCCTGAACTTGAAATCCCCCCCATCCCCCCGCCGGGGCGAATTCCTGCCTTTAATTTTTTATTTCTGGAGAATCAAAACTTAAAACTTTAGGACCTGGTTAAGAAGAAATTCTTTACCGCAACAAAGCCTTTATATAAATTTACAAAATCACTCTGTAAAAGCCACTAAGAGACGGGAATGAAATAAATCCCGGTGAAGATCAGTCTGCTCTTTCTGTTGGATCAACTGTCACCTCCAATTCCAACCAAATATTGCAAACCAAACAAATATCATAACATTTGATATACTCCGTATTAATTGTGTTTTAACTAAATTTTAGACATTTTTACAGTTTATACAAGAGACATGATGCTAAATCAATTCCAGAAACAGTGCTTCCTGCTTGCTGGTCAGGCCTAGTTCATTAAGAGTTAAGGCACTCTCTCCATCACTAAAAGCATGCCGAGGGAATGGCCTTACCTGCCCAAAACATAACATTAGATGATCAATCAGTATGTATGTACATGCAGCATGTATATAGCTCTTGCATGTCAAGAAGATCGTAATATAGCCAAATTGTTCACAATAGTTGGAAGAGATTGGACAGGCTTAAAAATTACAGTACAAATAAACTCTCTTTAAGAGCATTAAACCCTGAGGACACGAATTCAACAAGTACTGGGAACGAAAAAACAAATGTAAATTTTTCCTATTTCTGAATTCCTAATGGATTTGAAATTGAGCTTAATGTTAGAAGGGGTTTGTCCCACATCCCAGATGGGGAAGGTCTTGGGCATACAAGAGCGGGTAAGCAACACTACCCAATAGCGAAAGGTTTTGGGGTCAGAGGGAATGTGTCCCAGCCGTTAAAATAAAGCTTAATTGAGTTTAGTTAGCACTCAAAAATAAGTTGGGACATCAGCAATTTGAAAACCCCCACCCCCCAAAAAAATTTATATATATAATAGTTAAAAGAAAAAAGAATCACAAATTCATTGAATTCCATCTTTTTTACCCTTTTTGGAAAAATTGAATCATATAGAACTCGGGAAAAATGAATTTTTTATTTTTGTTTCTTAGCAGGGCAGAGGAACTCGATTAGACTACAACCAGGACTCTGGTCAGCAAGACTATTGACCTAGTCAAGCTAAATCTCCCAAGTTTCAAGTTGACTGGTAAATTTCAGTTTCTATTTCATGAATCCCAAATTAGAGCACAAGAGTGATTTCCATGCAAATTAACAGCTAAATTTTGTTTGCTATATTGGTCGACCCCATTCAAACGGGACAAAGGTAAGGATGATGATGGTTTTGTTTACAATAATCTTTGAACAAATAAATAAAAATAATAGAGATGAAGATTACCAATCTGTAATTCCCAGGCTTGACCCCTCTACCGACATCAATGAAGTCAAAAAGGGCCTGCAAAGCAAACCAAACCAGTATCATGCTACACCGCAAGGACATACAAAAGGCTACAATCATTAATGCAAATCAATTTTGACCCCACCATATGGTGTAATGTTTGTGCCTTTATATATATATGCCTGTGTGTGCGGTGTGTATTAAAAGAAAAAAAAAAAAAAAAAAAAAAAAAGAGAAAAATAAATTAGAAAAAGAGAGGTGGGACCCACGTCCCTTTTAAATGAATTAAGAGACCAAGTTAGTCTCTTCTTTTTCTCTCTCTTTCTCCCGACTGCTGCTCTCGGCTCCTTCTCTTTTCCTTTTTTCTTTTTTTTCACTTCAAGCTTTAACCCTTGATTACTCTCTCAATCCTTGCCGGATTTAGGTGCCGTTTGAGGCAAAACGACGAGTGTGACGAGCTCTACGTTCTAGTACCAGCAATTCCAGTTTTGCTACCTTCCTTGGAGCTCGAATTTGAGGACCCATTTTCTAGGGTTTTGGTGCAATCTTGAGGTAAGGGCATCTTAATCCACTCTTTTCTTGTTCCATTGTGAGTTATGCTCTTTTGTTGTGCTAGACATGCTAAATTTGAGAATTAATTGCTTCAATGAGGTGTAAGTGATGTTTAGAAAAAATTCATGTCTTAGGGTTATGACTTGTCTATGTGAAAAGCATGTATAGATGATGGCTTTGTGGTGTTTTTTGTGAATTACACCTCTTTTATGTGCTAACATGCTTTACTTGGGGATTAATTGTGTTAATGATTATTTTAATGTTGTCTAGAGAAATGTATGTTTATGCACATGTGATGTATTATGTGAAAAGCTTGCCTATGTGTTGAGTTTATGTCCACCATGTGTAAACTTGCTGAAAGTGATGTATGAAACCATGCTTAATTGTATTGTGCCAAAATTTCACATTTTCATGATATTGAGATTATATGTACATTCTTGGACATGTCATTGGGATGCATGAAATGGGAGAATTTGTCTTGAAATGAAAATGAGGAATTTTTGGGAGATGATAGTTTTTGTGAAATGGTTTTAATAAACCCGGTCGCTGCGGGGTTACCAACGGGCCGGAGGTTAATATAGCCTAGAGGGGACTAGGAAGTCGCCCTAGTGTGGTTGAACTAGCTGGGCCCCATAATGACGCCGCGGGGTTACCAAGGGTCAGGGACACTAGCCAATCCTCCTCTCGTGTCGCGGCGGGGTTACCAAAGGGCGAGCTGTATTAACGTTTGAAAGTGATAGTTTTGAGAATGAAAATGGGGAGTGTCATTGACATGCATTGCATTTCATTTCATTGCATTGCATTGTTTATACTTGGAATTGACTTGTATGTTGTATTTGATCCCCTACGTTGTATAATCCCTATCTCCCATTGGCCTATGCTTTGCTTGAATTCACAAGGACACAAGATTTGTGTCTTAAATGTCACCTACTGAGCATATAGCTCACCCTACTATTTATACATTTTTTTCAGGTCTTGGAAAAGAACCGGTGGACAACAACCCACCTCAAGCTTGAGCGATACTAGAAGCTCACTTTTGTGTCTTTTGTATATCTCCCATTATTTTTGCAAAGCACTAAAAGTGTGAAGGTGTATATGTATATTTTGCAAAAACTTTGTCATGTAATGTAATTAAGGTATTTGATGATATTTTTGATGTGAATTTGATAACATGTAAGCCTTATTGATGAATGGGGAGAGTAATACTAGTTTGAAGTATTATTGAGGTCATTTGATTGTGTATCATCATCTACTATTGCCGTGAATTCGGAATTTGAGCCATGATAGGTTAAAAATGCAATTAAACAGGTTGTGATAGGCCTATTTTTAGGGGAAGTTATGCTGAATTTTTTGTAAAATTCTTGGCATCAGCTAGGGTCGTTACATGTGGTATGATATTGTCCGCTTTGGACCCGAGCCCGCACGGTTTTGTTCTTTGGTTTTACCCCAAAAGGCCTCATACCAATTGGAGTGACACACCTACGTATATAACACCTCCCCTTTCCACAACCAAGCAATGTGGGATTGTGCACCTGTAGCTCACCCAGTGTGGTAGCCTACCAGTGCCTCTTCCACCCGCCCACGGCACACCCACCTACAAGGTCGCTACAATCAGCCCCTTAGGGACCCAACTTCCCCATTGGCCACACTTCTGGCTGGGTAGGCTCTGATACCATGTTGTCACGCCCCGGATTCCAAAACCCGGTCCGTGATTAAAAAAAAAAATTAATAAGAATACCTGTAGTTTATCAGACTTAAAAAAACGACGACAACGACGACTACCATCTGGCATCCGCACTAGAAGAGTCACAGCATTCTCATCATCTGATTTTGGTACCCGAGGAAGCGAAGCTTCTTTTTCCACTAGTTGTCTCTCAACCTTCTGCACCATGAGTTAGTAATCAGGAATGAATATATAAACTCTAAACATGAGATTGCTCTTGAAAAAGGAGTTTTGTCTCTCCCATCCAACAAGAAGTGTGAAACATCAGTTGGAGGGGAACGGCACTTGCGCAGAGGATGTAACTATTCCATTTCAAGGACAGGATCAAGAAGCATAAAACAATGAAACAAAAAAATCAAATCATCTCCAACAGAAATAAATATTCAGAATCAATGTGACAAACAGATCACAGTGATCGCTAGTATCTTGAATATGAACAAAAAAACTGGAAAGAGAAATGCTGGAGGCTTAGTTAAAACGAAGCAATAATTGTGAGAAATCAATCACACTGATCGAAAGTATCTAGAGAACTTGATGAATGATGAAGTTAGAAAGAGCAATGCTGGAAGTTTAATTGAAACCAATGTTACATAGACTCAACTGGGTCAATGATGTATAGGTATGTAAACACATCCTGCACATATAAATATGTGTGTGTAACTGAGTAATGCATGGCATAGTTCTTTAAGGATATACCCAATTAAAATTTAAAATGTTTGGATGTGAAAATAGTTTTTATCTATCTCAGAAGTAGGAAGATCTCTACTATCAAATTTGGATTTTTTTTCGGATTGGGTGTCCGATTTGGGTTCGTGTTTCAGACACATCCCATATTCAATAACAAAGTCATGTCGTGTTGATATGGGTATGTTTGAGACTTGAAAGGATATGAGACTCCATGTAATACAGGTTGAAACAAAGAATTCAGCGAATTATTAACTTATGGCCCAGATCTTCCACTTCAACTAATGCAGGCATTCTTGTCTTCTTGGTCCCACAACACTTTAGTTTGCCCTCCTTCTCAGTGCTCTCAAGTGTCTCCAAAGACGCATAGCATGTTTTAAGATATTTTTCATGTAGACTCCGTCCAAAAATAATGTCTAATCGGGAAGGTTCATGTATTTTTACTAAATATATGAGAGATATTATAGTTGGGAAAAAGTCTTGGTTGTTGCATGAGGGGATAATAGATTAATTTGTCTTTTTCTTTCTCAGCTGAATTCATATAATAGATCTTATACATGTGTATATGTAAATGTAAATCAAGTAATGATATGTTGCAGCAAAAAGTACTATAATAATGAACTTATATTTTTGTTCTGCAAGATTTGGGCTTTCAAAAGTAGGGCTAAAAAGGTCTAAGTTGAAATTTTATATAAGTTTTGAGAGGATAAAAATTATGCTTATTTCCAAGCTCACTATTTTTGGGGCCAAGTAAAATTTTCAATAAGTTTCGGGGACCATAAGTTATGTTTGTATGACTACTATGCAGTTACACATCCTGCCTTTAACAAGCCTGAATTTTCCAATAACATCACCTGCTCCTCTTCAATTTTTCTACATGACTCTTCCTCCTTTTGCCTTTGTTCTTCAAGAGCAGCTTCTCTAGCTGCTTGCTCTTCTAAATGACGGGCTTCAGCTTCTTCCATTACCCTCAGTTCTTTTTCTCTATCAGCTTGCAGTGATGCAAGATATTCATCATCCTGATGCATTTAGAAAGAAGTAGAATCAATGACAATTATGAAAACAAGACCACAATTTGTTGGCTCAAAATTCAAACCTGTTGTTCCCGTAATAAGCGCTGAGCAGCAACACCAGGTGAGGGGGGCCGAGGTATACGCCTGGAATAGGGACCCCAGGTTCTATCTAAACCATTCTGCATAAATTGATGAGGTGCATGTGCAAAATGATATCCACCCCCTTCAGGAATTCCACCAAAGAGTGCAGCCTCAAGCATAACTGCTTCATCATGTTCCTCAGAAGAGATGCCTCCCCACTTCAAAGCAACAAATATCAAAATGTCAAAGATGATTCATGTTTCAAGAACACTTGAAAAACAAGAGAATAATATGTGATCTGAAGTAGCTGTAAAGTACTCAAGATAAGAATCTTTACAACAAAAGGAAGCTACCTCATCAGAAGGAAAGCCATTTCCATTATGTGGTGGACGATCAATATTATTTTCCGGTCCAGGACTTGATGGTGCGCTAGCCTCAATTTCTTCTATGTCTCTTGCAGATTCAACAGAGTCAGAAGACATATGTCTATTCCTGTGCCTAACTAGTGGCTGCTCTTCCACATCTTCGGTGTCATCCTGGATGGATGAGCTACCCACCTCCAACCTAGATTGCCTTAAAGTACCTTTGTTAGGAGAACCATATCATTGTCCCCAACGGTAAACAAATAAAAATTTCCAAGCAGGAAACGAATAAAGAACGTACAAAAAAATTACATGCAGCAGAAAACTTATACCTTCCATTTGATGGTGTTAGTTTCCCCAGCTCTCCCACCTCAGCAAACTTGTAAGCTTCCTGTTCTGATGCTCCAACTTTTACCCCCAGCTCTTGAAACACAGTCCCTTGTTCTGTTCCCTGGACTCAAATACATGTCAAACAGAGGCAAAATTTCACAAGATAAGAATATCCATAAATAATAGAACCACCAACCTTTGAGGACAATGAAACTGCTTGCACAAGTTCAGCATCCTTTTGGTGAGATTGCCTCTGCTGGGCCCCAGAATTACTTAAGTCCTACAACAAAATGAAAATGCATCAATATATAGAATCAATGGAGGACGATGAAGAAGTGCACCAAGAAAGTGAAATTTTCTTTACATACATTACGAGCACCGAAATGTTGATTTAAATAACCTTTTTCAGCATCCCGTTTTGAAGCCTCAATGGCAGCTTGAATCATTTCTTCTTCTATCTTATTGATGTAGTCAGGTAAATCATCAATTCCAGGAACACTTGGACTAGGATGCATTCCATGAGAGTTACCAACCAATACATCATCTTTTCGTTCAATCTGTATGGCAGCATGTGTAGTTGAAATATCTTTATCGTCGTCATCATCAAACGTGACAGTCCCATGGATTTCTGGGTCATGTGTGTTTGCAGTTCCAGTGACATCCTCAATGGTAGGAGCGATGCCATGATGACCCGATTGCTCACTCCCATCCTTGACCTCAATGGGAATCTCCCTCACTTCTCGTGGATGTGAAACAAATGGTGCACGACTTGCAAAATCGGGACCACTGTCAAACAGACTTCTACCAAAGTTAGGATCAATGAGAGAGAATGGATTCATATATCCACCACTAGATAAAAGTGAGAAAGGAGGTCTGCGAAAGTCAACGGGGATTGGATCATCTATGTCCATCATGTCGTTCTGAGAAGCAGCTGCTGCTTCATGCGTGCTGGAAACCGAAATACAAATGGTAACGTCAATATTAGAAAGAAAAAAAAGCATCTAGATGATGCAATGAGCTTCCATTAACAATTGAGAAGAAAAATATAGCAGGGAAATGAAATAAGAAGAACACTGACATGTTTCCATCTCCTTCACTGAAATGTGCATTAACAGCTTCATTGAGATCGCCACCATGCTCCTAATTGCCATAAAGAACATGACTATCAATTGGAAGGGAGAAGAAGAGATGGAAATGAATCATTTTTCTTTAAAAATGAAAAACTACTCAGATGCAGTACTAAATGCTTGAAACCTGGATGAAAGCCATCCTTAAATCAAACGCACTCAATACACACTACAAATATTGTAACTAGAAGTTAAACAATAAAGAAACTGGACACCGTATTATGAGTAGTTAAATAATGAAGGTCCTAGAACATGCTTCCCAATTTTTTTTCTCAATCATGATAACTGTGACCTGTTCGGTCCGAAAATAAGCTAGAGCTCTCAGATATTGAACATGTTTCACAGATTAACAAGCACACTTATGCTCAATGAGAATATTGGTTACACATAAAAGCAATGTTTCAACATGACTATCAAATTGGAAGGGGGAAGAGAAGAGGGAAATGAATCATTTTTCTTTAAAAAATCAAACAACTCAGATACAGCTCGAAATGCTTAAAACCTAGAAAAAGGCGTCCTTAAATCCAACGCAACCAGAAACACTACAAATACTGTAACTAGAAGTTAAACAATAACAAAAATCGTCACTGTGTAATGAGTAATTAAATTTGAAGGTCCTAGAAAACACTGCTGCCATACAGATTGAACGAAAAGATGATCTATTGGCTGTTGAACATGTTTGACAGATTAACAGGCACACTTATGCTCAATGAGAATATTGGTTACACATAAAAGCAATGTTTCACCTTTAATGGATTTCTGCACGACTTATGTGATATTAAGCTCTGTTGAGATGAATTTCTCCAACTCAAATAGGATGAGTTGATCATGAAGACAGTGACAACTACTAGGAAAATTATGACAACTAATAGAGAATGAATCACGATGGAATAACAAAAAGACAGTGACAACTACTATGATATTACAATTGGCAATTTGGCAGCAAAGAGAGAGTTTAGTATTCTTTATCATGTCAAATTTATAAATTTTCTTTCTACTGGGAAATTTGGTTGCTTGGTGTTGAAGAACATTTCATACAAATTACGACTGTAGCCAATTCCGGTCCATCTATAGCAAGGTCCTGGGGAGGGAGAACTCGAGACAAACCTAAGTGTTTATATTTCACAAAATGGATACACTGAGGCCCATGCTCAATGCACTTTTACCGCAGCACTAGGCAACACCCCTCATTTCATACAGAATAGATAAAGATTTAACAATGATGTTTCTTTGTTAAGTATGAAGCTTCTTAAATGGATCAGATGGTGTGAATTTGAGATGCTGTTACATGCTGACCCCAATTGTAAATTTCAGATGCAATTTCTATCCACTAGATGAACAGAGACACTTTTAAGTGGTCGTATAGTGGCCCACAAATAGCACCACCCGACCTGTCTGCGATTCAGAAACACTTGTGACGAGGCTCACCCAATAGAAGTTCAAAGCAGGAAAATTCCCATTGCCACCACCCTTTCCTCAACAAAGGATAATGCTTCAACTGAAAAAAATAAAAAATAATACATAAATAAATGATAAACATTACAGACAATTTGATGCAAATATTTCAAGTTATTAAACCAAGGGTCCTTCATTTATTAATATTAATATTATGATGCCCTGAAATGAATAATTATCTAGATCAGCAAACAAACAAATAAGTTTCTCAAAATGAAACTCAACGTTGTTTTTCTCAGATGAATGTGACGGAAGCAAAACACTTGCTGTTGTCCATGATGAATTGGAAAGAGTTTTTATTTCCCTTAAGAAGAATGGTCGGGTAAAAGTTGCAGACTGTATCCATTATTCCTTTAAAAACGGTGAGGTTTCACAGTGCTCGAGACAAATTAGTGTAAGAATTAAGAAAATGAAATGGGAAAATAGAAATGTGAAATGCAATCAAGAAAACACATGGCTGAATTAAAGCAGAATGATTTGTATCAAGTTATCAACTATCAAGAAACTAAATGATAAATGTTAAAGAAAAATAGTACAACAAAAACTAAAATGTAACCTATAGAAATAGAATTGAAGGAACTCATTAATCATCCTAAAATATAGTTTGGGTAAATTTGGAAGGAAAAAGAAAACAAGAGAGAGAGATTTTTGGATAATGCAATTCTCATGGTCCGAGCATTGCTGAAGTGTTTCCCAGGTCAGGTGATTACAAAGAGTTCCAAAAGTGTCCCAAAAATTTCCCTCTGCAGCTTGAACAATTTCCATGACATTATAGGTTTCATCCTGCCCATTAAATGCATTTCTGCAGAAGTGAACTGAAACCAAAAGCATCCTTTGGTAGGGCATTGTTGTAAGCATTTCCGATAAGCATAAGAAGCCACTTCTTGAAGGTGCAAGCTACTTAGCTTGGAAAACCTCCATGTGATCAGAGTCTTAGTATTAAATCCCACCTTCACCAAGGTTGGGGGAGTTTATGAGCATGGAGAAGGGCTATAGAGAAAAAGATCAGTTATCATCTTAATTTTGTTTTTGCTCCATGTCCACCCAAAGAAAAAGAAATAAAACTTGACACTGAAGCAGTTTGTAAACAGTACAAAAATTGGACATATCAGGATTGAATAAAGTTGTCGAACACTAATTCACCCCTATGCCACGTTTATGGGAGATTATTTAATTAAAGTGGTGGTTTTAAGTCTGAAGGAATGCACTGCGATAATCTGTTTGCTTCTCTTTCTTAAGTATTCTTTATTTATATACTCCCTTCTTTTCGTTATCGGTTTTTTTTTATAGATAAGCATGTATCCATTTTTCTTTCAGAATTATAGTGGACCCCAGGTGAAGTTATTGACATTCATTTGCAAAGTTAAAAGAAATTGTTTCAAGTTGAATATAAAAATCATCACTCAAATAAGCCGTGCTCATGCACATTTGTGTGTATGTTATTCCAAGCAATAACATGTAAAAGAAATTTATCATTTTTTTCTAGTAAGCTGATGTAGGACAGAATTCTGAGCAGTTTGACGAGTCCGTTTTTGACCTCAGAGGGGTGTTTTTTGGGTGAAATTACCTTTTGAGAAGAAAAAAAACCCAATAGGTTTAGCTTGTGGGCCGTGTTGGTTTTCGGCTGAAAACCTTCGTTTAGTTCCGAAATCATGTTTTATTGTCTTATAGGAGGCCTACTAATTATTTTGGGATTTTTGTTCAAGGCCTTAACGAACTCAGATTGCTCTAAAATTTTATATTTAGTAGTTTTAAATATAGGAAGGAAAGGGAGAGAGAAAGAAACACATCAATAATCTAGGACCACCAACAATTATAATTTGTCAGTCCAAACAGTGATTTTAGTGCCATAAAATTATATATATAGCAAATTATCCCTTCTAGACAACAAACGGATTCATTGTTTCTTTTTTTTCTTTCTTAGTTGGTACTGGCGCGCACACACACAGGCGGACACAGAGGGCCCCCCCCCCCCCAAAAAAAAAATTTTTTTTTTAATAATGCTAAATTTAGTCCAATTCTAAAAAAAAAATAAAATTTAGTAGTAGTATTAGCCCTCCTAAATATTAACCCATCCAAATAAGTCCAAGATTTAAGCTACAATTTTAAAACAAAGCCCAACCAAATAGGCCAAAGACAAAGAAGCCCTAAACAATCACTAAAGCCCGATTAAGAGCTACAGCATAAATCAGAAAGCTCCTCCTAATCTTCTATGTGACCTAGCCCCTCTCCCTCTAAAGTCTAATTGTATTTCCTTTAAAATTTTCAACTTTTTCATCTTTCGATCCCCCTAAGATTCAATCATCCTGTTAAAATTTTTTTTTTGCTTAGCCCCCCTCTTGACAATTCCTGGATTCGCCCTTGCACACACATGCCTTCATGGAGTGAACCCCTAACCTCCCTTTGGGAAGTAGGGGCCAGGTAACCACCGGCATGTTGGTGATTCATTGTTTCTTTTAAAACCAAATGAAGCTTAAGCTTCGTTAGAAATGCTTTAGATGATGTAAAAGAATTATATAACTAAATGCCAAACTCTTAAATTAATAATAATTATGAAACTGAAAAACATGAACCTCAACTTCACTGAGCCAGAAATAACTCCGAACTTAGTGAGGTAACATACTCGTTTCAAACCAAAAATACATCAAAAGTAAAATTGAGAACTACACTTACTTTTGCTTTCCTCCATTTTCTCAGCAACCAGACGGATGATTAAAATAACAATCATTATACATATAGTAAAGCAACGAATCGCAGATAATCAACAAACTAAATACATGATCCAACCGGAGAACTTCAATTAAGAACTAAATAAGACATTTAACCATTCCACTAACAATAATCGAATCTTCGGCACAAACGTCTGATCAATAATTACAACAGTATCAAAATTTTATAGATAATTCGGAGAAAATACCTCGATTTTGTGCACCGCGACCGATTCAGATACGCCGGTGATGGTCATGAAGGTTTGGATTGCTTCTTGATTAGGTCTCGCCATTTATGAAAGCCAAATTTGGAGAGAGATTGGAGTTTGTGATTGTTTTCTGTGTGTTTTGTGTTTCTCTTAAGAAAGACACTATCGTTGTGTGTGTGGAAGAAGTATATGTGTAAATATCTTTTGCAGAGGATGATGTTGGGCCCTATCGGTCGGTGATTAAGGTGAAAGAGTGAGCTGGTCCTTTCTCCAATGTTCTACGCTTCTTAGAAGGATATCGTATTTCTTTTTAATACACGAAAGAGGTGATAAATGCATTTTAGTGAAATCACATTAATTTTTATTGATTTAATACAGGATTATTGTTAGCTATCTTAGTAGTTAGTGGAGAGGGCAGGTAAACAGAAATTTTAAGATTTAAATTACTCTGTATGATTTCTACTTGACAAATACTTTTGCTCTGTATGATTACTACTACGAAAATACTTTTATTTTTTAAAGGTAAAGTTCTTTTTTTAGGCTGCCTCTGCCTACCCAATCACTTTCGTCATTTCATCCACTTACATTTCTCTCTTAATTAAAACTTTCTCTTAAATTATGAATTTATTCCTTCCTTTTTTTTTTTTTTTCTAGCCAGTCAAAATAAAAGAAAAAAACATACAATATCTTTTCTAAGGAGGTTTTATCCATTCCTTCTTCTCTCCCTTCACCATATTTATTTTTCCCAAGGACTCTTCTATTCAATTTTTTTCTTTCTTACCAACATGGCATAAAATTTAAACTTTCATTTCCTTACATATATTTATATATATAGGGCTATGTTTGCATGTACAGGGATGGAATGGAATGTAAATTGGAATTAAAATAATAATGAAATGGAATGAGTATTATCATTCTAATGTTTGGTGTGACACGATGAATCATTATGGAATTGAATGATTATTACCCTTCTATTGTTTGGTTGACTATCATTAAATCTAGAATGGAATAATTTTTCTCAATACCCTTTTCATTACTTTTTAATAAAATCAATCTAGTTACAATTTTATCAAAAAAAAGGATTAAATACTTAACCTAAGAGGCTGATGTAAAGGCTAAAACATATATATATATATATATATATATATATATATATATATATAATATGGTTGAAGGTCCCGTAACTTTTTTATCAATGGCATCTCTAGGTATATTCAGAGGGGAGGGAAGGTGAAAAATCTTTACCACGTCTAATAAAGAAGCTCGAGAAACGTGAAAAATGGAATGTGAAATTTTTTTGATTTATCTGAAAAAATTTTGCCTTATTAGAATGTGATGAAGGGGCTTATTGGGAATATTACAAAATATTTAATTTTACTATGAAATGAAATAGCCATTCCATATATTTAATAATAGAATGGATTTTCCTTCCATTGGAATGGTCATTCCATTCCATTCCTGCACACCAAACAAATGAATGGTTGAAATGAACATTTTATTTCTGCAAATCAAACGTAACATAAATTCATTGTTCGAGGCTCCCCTAATTAAGTTCATTTAATTGTCAAAATTTGAATTTCTACAATTTTAATATTGATTAATTTGTACACTTAAACTTTAAAAAGATTTTTGTTAATGGTGTAGAGTGATATAGAGAAGATGAGATTACGTCGTCATAAAATTTTAATTTCTTATACAAAAAAAAGAGTGTTAGCGATTTGTCGCCCTACTGTCACAATCCGATTCCTAACGATGCCATGAGCATAGAAGACACGCATGCTGGTTGGTTAAGAACATTCATTGACTAGGAATGGTTCCAGGGAAGGGGCATGCAGGACCACAGGATGGTACCTCTTCAGAGTTCAGGCAGGTCGACTCGGTTCAGTTCGAGGTGCTTATCGCTAGTCGTGGACTTGACTATGAAGAAGGGAGTTGACCATCCCTGCACAAACTGGTCGGGAGCTGGAGCCGTTCCCCTGACGAGGCCATGGCAGGCCGAAACCAGTCAGCATGTATCCTTAGGAGGGCAGGTCGTGGTGGCTGATCAGGGCGCTTGCGCGAGCTGAAGCAACGCCTTGGTGCCGTACGGGCCGTGCCGCTGCGCCAAATCTCTAGGCCCGTGACAAATGGTATCAGAGCAGGACTTGGGGAAAAGCACAGAGGTGTGCCCCCTTGTCGATCCGGGAGTCTTGAGAATGAAGTGGGTGCACTAAAGCGTCGGTGGGCAATTAATGCTGTTGGAGAAGAGCTTCCATCTCCCCATGAAGACGCGTCCTTTAGGCCGAAGGGCCGCGCGCATCGGATGGCCGGAGGGCCGCGCGCACCAAAGTTCTTGCAAGTTCAAGAGGCGTGCAAACCGTTGTGAAGGGCGGGTATCAAGTCAGCCGGAGGGCGCTTGTTTGCTCGGGGTGTCGCGGAGGCGGCATAACGTGGGGTTGCGTCTCGAAGAAGTGGGCGTCCCTTTAGCCCGAAACCCTATCATTGGGCGAGTGCAGCCGGGGGTTGTACAAGGAAGCGATGGTGGGCAGGCGAGCATACCACTTGGAGGAGAGAGACTTTGGAATGTTGGATGCAGCGGAGTCAGCGCCGCACTGCGACGAGGGCGTCGCAGGATTTGGGTGGGGGAGAATGTCACAATCCGATTCCTAACGACGCCATAAGCATAGAAGACACGCATGCTGGTTGGCTAAGAACATTCATTGACTAGGAATGGTTCCACGGAAGGGGCGTGCAGGACCACAGGATGGTACCTCTTCAGAGTTCAGGCAGGTCGATTCGGTTCAGTTCGAGGTGCTTGTCGCTAGTCGTGGACTTGACTATGAAGAAGGGAGTTGGCCATCCCTGCACAAACTGGTCGGGAGCTGGAGCCGTTCCCCTGACGAGGCCATGGCAAGCCGAAACCAGTCAACATGTATCCTTGGGAAGGCAGGTCGTAGTGGATGATCAGGGTGCTTGCGCGAGCTGAAGCAACGCCTTGGTGCCGCACGGGCCGTGCCACTGCGCCAAATCTCTAGGCCCATAACACTACGCTCGCCTTTCATAGCTAATTGGATGGAGCATTTCTTAATAACTATTTTGTACCAGACCAAAGACCAGTGTCAATCTACTATTGTGATTGATTTTCATTTAATTATGAATGTCACTAATGTGGAGCCATAATGATCATTTCAGTAAGGATTTTTAATTGTTTTTTATGGGTAGAAAATGTTAGCATCTCCTTGATTTGTAGCTTTAGAAATAAATTTTCTTTTTTAGAGAATAAAAAATAAAATAAAAATTATACAAAAATTCTGTTTAGTTAACTGAAAATTATTATTTTTAAATTATGTCTATTTTTAGATAACTAATTTCGTAAATGCAATCAAACATATTGATAAATTTTTGTTCTCTTCATCTAAGTGAATTTTTTAAAATATATTTTTATAAAAAAAGAAGCTAAAAACTGAAAATTATTTTCTACTTCTGATTATTCTCATTGAAAAAAATAATAATAAAAAAAAAAACTGAAAAAAAATAAAAAATTTGCCAACACGACATTCAAAGCGTTGAATGGGCATGACTCAACATAAATGACTGCATGCATTTAATTCGTTTATTGGTTGCGGGTGTGGCTCAAAATTTGGGCAGGCAACTCGCAGCAGGTAGGCACGCGCAGCCCATCTTCGGAACTTGTAACAGCGGCGCCATTTTTTGGGGAGTCGTGTCATCCATTGTTCACTCAGCAGCCTTGCTTAAGAACGAAGTCTTTAAACCGCCAATCATTACTCGTTCATTCTGCCGACTAAATTTAGTGTTTTTTTTTCGCCCCCTAAAACTATGGAATATAATTTTTCAATACAAGTATATTCATGTACATTGACTACAGGTTGAATTGCACTTCCCATTATGATTAATAATTTTTATACTGATCAATAATTTTCTATTCTTTTTTTTCTTTTTCTTTTTTTTTTTTGATTCTGTTGACGATTTTTTATTTTTTAAGAAGAATTTAATAGACAATTTTGATTCATGTGGCTTGTTGGACATGTGTTGGGTCGTCTTCAATATGTGTCAATACTAAACACAAAGAAAGAAATAATAGTATGAAATAATAGGGAAAGAAAAAACAAGAGAGTCCATTATTATTATTTTATTTTAGACTTAAAAATAAAAGGTGCAAGAATATTTAAGAAATTTTAAACATTGAGTGGGAATATGAGAGAAATAATTGGTTATGAAGAATGTGGAGGTTGTAGAGAGTGAAAAAAATAATAATAATAAATAAAAAATAAAGAGTGAGGGGTGAGATATTTTTCTAAATTGAGTGGTTTATTTTTAAAATTTTAACAAAATATATGTGATAATTTAAATTAAAAAAAAATCAATAAAGTAATTGTCCTTATGTCACATAAAGCGAGAAAAGAAGCGAGAGCGAATTTAAGAGCGGAAACACGAAAGTGACATAATTAAGTCACGGCAATGGAAACGAAATTGCACGCGAAGCGTGAGAGTAAAAACGCACTCGGAATATAAGAGCGACATCTGTTGAAGACGATTGTGTGTGCCCCACTAAGAATAAATATTGAGTGTATTGATATATGATCAGCTTACTCACATAATCAAATCAATTAAAACATATTATTTCGATAAGAACAAT
This sequence comes from Cornus florida, assembly GCF_030987335.1. Classification (NCBI taxonomy): domain Eukaryota; kingdom Viridiplantae; phylum Streptophyta; class Magnoliopsida; order Cornales; family Cornaceae; genus Cornus; species Cornus florida. The sequence goes on from NW_026775581.1 coordinate 92,424,989, forward strand.
TTTAGAAGTAGCCCGCTAACTTTTTTTAAAAAATATTGTATGGGGCGCACCCGAATATCTACTTCCTTGCACTTTGTAAATTCTGCACTAAAGACACACGTACAGTGAATATAAAAGGAGATCATCAAGCATGATGTTAGTGTTATGCATCAAACAATTCTCTTTTTAGCTTTTGACCTATGCCACGTTTGAGTACTAAAATAATTGATATTGTAAAGTAAGCAACCTAACCCCTAACACTAATTTTTTTTAAAACGTAAAGCTATAATTGTAACATATCCTTATATGAAGGGCAATTATGGAACAAAATCATAAAAACACTCTCGTCTCCACCAATCACCATCTATGTTCTCACCCAATGAAGCTAAAGACAAATTTGTTTCCCGATTTGCCCTCTTCTACACCCGTCCGTACTCCATAGGCTTCTCAAGCCGGCTACTTACACGTGGCAAACACCCTTTATGTCCACGATTCTCACAATACGTGTGTATATATATAATTAATTAGTAATATATACATAAACTCAGGTCACCACCCCATAATAAAGTACTACTCCATGTATGCGCATTGGTCACACCATGTCCGGTCAGTCCGGCGACCACCGGCGACATGGAGGCCGACGAGTCAGGGGCGAGTCGTTACCGAGTTCTGGTGGATCGGTTTCAGAGTCTGGAAGTGAGTCACGCGAGACTCAAAGAGCAGTTCGATTTGCTAGTGGAAGAACAGAGCAAGACGAGAATGAACGAAGTTGGGTCGTCAGATTCCGACGATTTGACGTCATATCCCGGCTGGGGTTGTGTCACCGGAGTGTTCTCGACGCGGAATCTGTACCGGAACGTGTTGGAGTACATGGGCCATGCTGTTTACGTGAGCAGAGCTCTATCTGGAGAGATCATTTACTGGTAATTAATTAACCCTTTTAACTTTACGTAATCAGTTCATTAATCACTGTTTTTTTTATTGATTTCCCCTGTTAATTTGTCTTTTGAGATTAAGATTTTCGTTTTTGACTAGTTTTAGAATGGTTAGTGTTCTATTCTGTTTGATGAAAAAGTTGCTTAGAAATAAAGCCAAACCTGTTTTGTGGTTATTGCTTTTTTTGGATAAGTTTTGTGAATATATATATATATATATATATTTCCTGATTGTTTTGTGAATTTTTAAAATATGTAAATTTTGAACTGTTTTGGATAGTTTTGAAGGAAAAAAATATTTTTATGTGACTAAATAAGCGGACTTCACAATCTAACTAAATCAAAGTTAATGGATGCATTTATGCGGGGTTCATGTAGATGCATCTAATGGTTGTGGTTTAGTCACCAAATAATGGGGATTTGGATAATTTTTAATAGTTTTTCTCCCAACGAAAAAAAAAAAAAAAGTGTCATGTCATCGTAAGTTCCTAACTATCCACATGGTTTCGCACATAAAATATAAAAAAAATCCCAACAAAGTGGGGATTTGGTGTTTTTCTAACCGCTGGATATAAGTTTGGAGATACGTGAAGAGAGAGGGAAAAAAAAACTAAGGTGGTGTTTGACTATTCTGTTAGTGGGTTGGCGAGACTTCAAAGATGTTTGATAGAAGTTCACATTGAAGCGTTATTGTTATACACTTATACTAATTGCTAATTTGCTATATAACCGATGTTTTCTTGGTTGCCCACATTTATGGTTTGAGCTTAATATTTGATGAGTATCTTTGAAATGGTTATGATTTGATTTGTGTTTGATGGAACTACTACTTACAAATAAGGTCAAACGTGTTTTTCGAACCTCAGAATGTAAATCATGAAGTGTTTTAAATGATTTAATGAGGCTGAAAGTTTGCATATGGAGGTGATTATTGGGGGCTGTATTTATGGCCTTACATGTGGATGCTTCCAAAGTCGATGACTGGTATCACCGGTCTTTTACTGGGTGGCAATGTCACGTACACTTGCTGTTTGATAGAATTTCACAACGAAGGCTTGATGCTACAAAATTAATGAGCTAATTTAGTTCGTGTTTTAGAATTTTCGATTTGAAGGCTGAGACTAATTTTGAATTCTGAATGGTCTTCTTATTCCATCATCTTCAATTTAGTGGCTAGGATTGAAGATGATGTTTTAACACATAAAAGAAATTACGTCCATGAAATCGCGTGATGGTAACAATTTTAAACAGTGGCTAGATCCTTGCACAGTTACTGTACCAATCTTTGTGCTTATGGCTACAACAAAAAACATCATGACCCCATTCTAGATATATATTTGTACCTTCAAATGCTATGCACCGTTTAGTTTGGTAGGTATATGCTTTGTATTGAGTCCCTTCCTCATCTATCTATTAGATAAGGCTTCTAAGCAAGTTCGATTATCTTAAGCAGCACAATTACCATCCGCTTCAGGTTGGCAATTTTGGCCTTGGATTTTGACAGGTGAATTGTAAATAATTCAGCTCTTCGTAGGTAAATAAATAGTATCAATTTATAGGCGTGTCTGTGTGCCTCACTATACAACAACTTGGATTGTGGAAGAAAATGTTCATATGATTAAATTGTTTCCCCAAATTAGGCACACCTTCTTGACGTTATTGATGCATTTTTCGTTTAATATTATAAATGACGAGGTTTAGAGACAGATGTTGGAAGGATCACAAGGATATGAACTTTTCAAAATGCGTAGCCTTGAGACATGGCTCGAATACTCGGGTAATATGCCTGCTGCCTTGAAGATGGCCATGGGTCTGATATGTTAGCTTCATACATTAACAAAAGTAGAGTGTTCATGTCACAATTCTGAAACTTCAAGAACTACTTTTTTTTTTTTTGTTCTTTTTAGTTTTATTTAACTAATGCTTTGTCAGAGTATGTATTTTAATGAAGTTATGGTGCATTTAGATGCTTAATGAGAGCTATATGAAATATCAATCCTTGACTTCCGGAAAAATATTTGAAGATGCAACTGCATTTTATTGGATGAATGGATTTCAGAAACTGGGATTATCATCATCAAGTGATTGTATAGGATCGGGTTTTTTTTTTTTTTCGCTGTTTGACAGCCTTATAAATTTGACTGCCACTTAGCTGCCATTTTCTGTAATGCCCTAATTCAGTTCAATAGCCCTGCACCTTCAAATGCATGTAAAGGAAAAAAGAACAATTCTACTTCTGTGGGATGTCCAACTCTGTTCCTCTAGTGGATATTGAGGGCATGTACCAATAATAAACCACATCAGTTTATACAATTAATATAATATTTTTTTACAGACTTGATTAAAGGAATCAATGGTATTTTTGCCTAAAACTACAGTATAGAGAGGACAATAACCTTAGCTTCACTTTCTATTGTTTGGTTTTATGTATTTAATTTACAGTTTTGCTCTAGGAGCTCCAGACTCAAGTTCCCCTGCCCGCTGAAGCTTGGAACATGCTCAGGGTGAATAGAGTGCCTTTCCAATTTCAATTCAGCAATGTCAATGCTTGAATTATCAAATCCTAATGTCAATTGTCTCCTGTTTAGACGGGGAATAAGTTTTGCTTTTAAAAATTGTTGGTGAATTTTAAAATTTAATGACATAATACATTGATTAAGAAATGTTCTCTATTTCAGGAATCGTTCTGCTGAAAAACTCTATGGATATAAGGATTATGAGATACTTGGTCAAAGAGTTGTAGATCTGCTTATTGATGAAGAACATTGTGTGCGCGCAAATAAAATAATGGAGAAGTTGAGCTATGGTCAATCATGGTCAGGTCAGTTTCCTTTTAAGAAGAGGTGCGGTGAGATATTTATGGCGATAGTGACAAAAAGCTCATTATATGAGGATGGTCAGCTTGTTGGTATTATCACTGTTTCAAGTGATGCAGCCATTTTTAATAGTATAAACTCAGAAAACCTGAGAACATATCAAGACTGTTCCAATGGCCAACAAAAAGCACGGGGACTAAACTTGAAAAAGTTTCAGTGGCACCCACAGCCACAGATCACATCTTCTCTATCCAATCTGGTGCTCATGTTTTAGACTATTATATTTGTGTTCCATTTACTTCCTGTTCCTTTTGTTCTGGTTGTGAATGAGTGTTTTTATACTTGTTCTGTTAAACCAATCAGGCCTTAAAGGTTCTACCACGGAAACAAGGGGATGATACAGACAGCGGATGCACAAATTCCAAGGACAGAGAGGATACTCTAGCAGAGGCAGAAGATGTAAAATTAGAGAGGCCGCCTAAAGTTCCGGTAATTCTCGACTCGATAGCTAAATCTACTTAGATTTGATAATAAAAGAAGATCATTATTTTCCAGGAAACAAAGCCTGGTTTCAGTTCACGCATCAGGAAGAGCACAACCGATGAGGATAACCCTCAAAAGGACAAGTCTACCTTCAAATTTGTTCAACCTTCTAAAATTGTACTTATTGCTTCCCTTACTTCAAAGATAAACTTTGTACTTGTCGTAATGAAAAATTTAGTTTTCAGGAATCATTCATGCAGAGAATCCATGGGGTTTTCGATTCAGTTATCAATTTGGTGAAGATTTTCCAGAAAAACTGGAAATGATATCTGTGTATTTCAGGGGAAATTTGATGTTAGAAAAAGTAGATAATAATGACTATAACATCTGACTTTCTTCCTATATATGCTGTTCATTTGGCTTCTTAAACTACTTATCCGGGATACCTGTAGGCAGCGAAGGTGATGTCAAAGTTGCAAATAGGGGGAACTGGAAACCATTACAAAGAACAGGATGAAAGCGTTCAACATTGCGATTTGACTGATACTGCAGTGAGAAATGAAGTGAATGTTGAGGGAAATTATCCTAGAGGTTTAAAGGCAACAACTTCATACTGGTGCACTACTGTTGATGCTGAGTATGAGGGGGTGAACCCCCACAAAAGAAATTCCCAGTCTCCATTTGCCGCTAAAAGAGTGTGTACAAATGTAAATGGGCACAAAATTCCTGAAGGTTTCAAAGAGAGTTCTTCTATTGAAACCTTTTCGAGAGAGTGCAAGGAGTGTTCTGAGGAGTTCAAAGTGGGAGATGAGTTGCCAAGATTAGGCTTCCAACTGGATGCAAATGAGTTGGAGCCAGATTTACATAATCCAAAAGTTCTGGAGATAGGAGATGCAGTGCAACAACAGCCAGATGGTCAAACCATTCCAAGCTCAGGGGAGAGCATTGGTAGCAGCCATGGAAGTCCATCAAGGAAAGGTGATAATGGGTCAAGCACAGTGGTAGATTGTGAAATTCGCTGGGAAGACATACATTTTCGGGAGGAGGTCGGGCAAGGTAAATTTGAGAAAACTTGTATTCCTTATATCCTTCATTTGTTTGAAGCATATACAGACTCTTCTATACAGTAAAATGTGCTAGGTTCGGTCCGTGGAAAGTGGATCCATAACTGCTAGAAAAAGTCAAAGACACATCATTGATCAGATACTATCTAATACAATACAAACAGCATATTATTATTTCCATTTTAGTTCAGATTTAGAATTTTGAGCTCATTTATCACATAACATCATTTGTTTTTGCCTTCCAGGTTCATATGGTGTTGTATATCATGGAATTTGGAACGGATCGGTGAATTCTTAAAGTCATATACTCTTCATATTCTTATTTCAAACTAGAAAAATGAATCAATATGCTCATATGGTGTTGCATTATTAATTTATTGTTTGTGTTCATCAGGATGTTGCCGTTAAGGTTTATTTTGGAAACGAGTACACTGAGTGGACTTCACTTGACTACAAAAAAGAGGTATATGATGCTCTCAACAAACTGTTAGCTGTTTGTATATATTATTTGTGAAAAGGAAATGCCTAATCCAAATATCTCGATTAATATTCTCTCAGATAGATATAATGCGAAGACTGAGACATCCAAATGTATTGCTGTTCATGGGGGCAGTATACTCACAGGAAAAACTTGCCATTGTTACAGAGTTCTTACCGAGGTAATTGTAATACATTTGTCTTGTTCTCAATGATGATTTAAGTGTGCTCCCCTCCCCCCCCCCCCCCCAGCCCCTTTTTTTGTTTCTTTAGAGAGTTGGCATCTGGTTGGTGCTATGGGAGGGACAGTTTCTCCCACATGTTTTTCGGAAATATTATATCACATTTTTTTTTTTTTTTCTCATGTGGTCAGGGGAAGCCTCTTGAAAACACTTCATAAGAATAACCAGTCACTGGACCTCCGAAGACGTCTAAGGATGGCTCTTGACGTTGTCCGTTTTTTCTGCTCCAAAGCATAAGCTTTTTCTTTTTTTCCTTTTGTACTTTGTCACTTGGGACTTGAGGGTCATTTCACCACCTTTGCGCTCTCTCTTGTTGTCGAGCTTTTCAGTTATTTATTTATTTATTTTTGGGCTGCAGGCAAGAGGAATGAATTATTTGCACCACAGAAACCCACCAATAGTACATAGGGACTTGAAATCTTCAAATCTGCTTGTGGATAGAAACTGGACAGTCAAGGTGATTTGTAATGAAATGCCTTCAAATTACTTTACAGATTTAGTGGATTGAATTAATCAGTCAGACAAGTCATTTTAATTGTGTCAGGTTGGAGATTTTGGTCTGTCCAAGTTGAAGGATGCAACTTTCTTAACAGCGAAATCCGGAAGAGGAACCGTAGAGATCTCATCACTTTGCTTTCTTCTATTTCATTTTTCTTAAGAATTCTTTAATTACAAAATTTAATAGACCTATCTCTTACCTGTTGCATTGCATCTATGTTAGTGTATGCGGTAATTATACTTGAAAGACATTCCTTGACTTCTTCCTTTTTCCATTGTGCTTGATGCAGCCTCAGTGGATGGCTCCTGAAGTCCTTAGAAATGAACCTTCAAATGAAAAGTAATCTCCCAAAACCGTGCTTTTAAATTCATTTATTTTTATATATATTTTTTAATTTGGGAACCCGTCTAGATCTCGTTTGAGTAGTTTCCCAAGTCCCAATGGTTAAACAGTTGCAATCTCTAGTCATTTAATTGCATGTATTTTGACAAAATGGAATATAGGGTTTTTGATGTTTTCTTTGTGGATTTTGTGTTTGGTTATGAGTGTGCACAAGAGAAGGTTTTGCTAATGCAAGTTGTTGTTCTAACGATGAACAGGTCCGATGTCTTTAGTTTTGGCGTCATTCTATGGGAGCTAATGACTGAATCTATTCCTTGGGTCAACCTGAATTGCTTGCAGGTATCTCTCTCTGGAGAATGCATTTTCTCCTAATATTCTAAAACTGGAAGGCCATATATGCTCATACTTTGTCAACAGCAATATTGTTCAAAGGGAATTATCTGCTTAACTAAAACGTTTGTCTTTTATTTTGAAAGGTTGTTGGAGTTGTGGGATTCATGGACCGCAGGTTAGACATACCGGAAGGCCTTGATCCCCGAACATCATCCATCATCCGCGACTGCTGGCAGAGGTATCTTTGTAATTTTCTAATCATGTTTCATTTTATTTTATAACTTGCAAGTAAGAATTGCCATTGACATTTTGTTTCTTCAAATAAAAAACAGCAACTCGGAACAACGTCCATCATTTGAAGACATAATCCAGAGAATGACAGACTTAATTCGCACTACTCCAGCAGCATCAATTGGGAGGAGGTCATAGCAGCCATAAACATGCAGTGTGCATTTTCACTTTTAATCCATCAAAATGGTCGGTGAATGGAGGAGCCGAGCAAGTGGAATAACAAAGTAATTAATCCATTCAAACGTTAAAATTTTGATCTCTATTTTCCTTTAATTTGTTACTCTGTCTTTTTTCAGTAAATTAAAAAAAAAAAAAATCGGTAAATAATTTGTTACTCTCTCTTTATGTGTGCGCCTTTTTTTTTTAAAATCCGTTGCAACGATAGTTATGGTTCTGAAAATGGTTAATATAGTGATACAGGGACGGTGATGCAATTTTAAAATATACCAGGTAATTCTGGAAAAGTTTGATATAATATGTGTGTTTACACTCTCCACTTTTGAATTAGTCGTTTGTTTGATGATGTCAAAGGGATTAGTTAGTGATATAGTGTTGAGTGTTGAATGTATGCACTCTTGTAACATGCATTTACTATGCTCTATAGTTCAGGGACGTCCAAGGTTCTTTCGTTTCATTTCGTTATTTAAATCAAACATTTCGATCAGCAGCATCTGTTTACCAACATATTAGGTTGGGATTAGCTTCTGAAAATCCAATAACTGATAATTGTCTATGTATGTTTACACCATGTGTTCATATTTTCGCGTCAATTCTGTTTTGTTTGCTAGAGGTAAAGAGTATGTGGTGTTACGGTTAAATATTTTCTGGGTGTACAAGACATTCTGTTGTCTAAATGCACTTTTAGTGTATATTTTTTAGGCCGAAGTGTTGGGCGGAGAGCATCTCAGTGGGACCAAGCACATGAGAGTGTGGACCCACATGAGAGCATTGCTCTCGGGGCCAACACTACGGCCAAAGTGTGGTTTGCCATCCTTATTAAAAAATTTTAATAGAAAATATTTAAGTCTTTATGGATTAATAAAAAATGGACATTTATTTTTTTATTATCAAATTAAAGATGGTTTATGTACCGTGTATTCACTATATTTGATTTGATAAGCAAGTATGTACTTCATCTCTGATTTGGTAATGAAAGAGGATGTATTTAGGGGTATTCAAAAAAAATATAGTCAACCTGAAAAATCAAATCAAATCGGACCGAATCGAGCGGCCTAGGTCGGTTCCATTGCGGCTCAGTCTGGTCATGGTTCTAAAATAATGAAACTGTGAATTTTTTGTTCGGTCCTGAATTAGGGTCCTACAAGACCAGTCGAAACCGAACCGTTATAAGATGTATATATTTATATATATGTTATATTATACCATATATAATATACTAAGGGATTTCGGCACAATGATCAAACGTGAGCCAACATTCATCTCCATCTGATTTTTTTTAATTTGTTTTTGCTTTTCCCAATGTTTTGATTTTTGGGTGTGTGCCAACATTCCTCCACTATCTCATTTTTTTCTTTGTTCACGCCACCTCATTCACTTCTTAGTTTTCATCGTCGCGGGATCTAGTTGTTGATAAATCTCTCTCACGCAACCTTCGAAATTCGATCACCATCGTCGATCTTCTATCGCTGTCGTCAATGACATCCTTTGTCCCACTCTCTCCCATTCTCCCTCACTTTTAGTTCACATATCTCTGAATCTCATGGCGTGTTTGCGCCTCAAGCACAACCAACAACAACAACGAATAAAGTTTCTTAATTTTCAACCATGTATTTGTCATCATTTTCAGTTTCAACAAGATTTAACCTTATTTAAATTTCTAGGGTTTAGCTTTTGGGTCTATTTCACCTATTTTTCTCTCTTTTTCTCTCTCTATTTTAGTCTTGGATTTGGGAATGTGAATGCTTTTATTTTTATTTTTGTTATATATACAATTCTAAGGGGAAAAAATAGGAAAATAAAATTCAATTAAAATTGTGAAATCGAATCGAGTCAAACCGTTTTTTCACGATTTGGGCTGGTTCAGTTCCATGGCTCAAAAATCTTTAAAATTGAACCAAATCGGATCGTGTGCATCCCTAATGTATCTATTTATTATTGGTCTAGTGAGGATCTTCACGGTTGAGGACCTACGTATTATCCTTTTTCTTTTTTCTTTGTTTTAAATGTTCCAAAATTCATGCAGAAAAGTCAGTAAATTTTTCAACCCAATGTTTGAAAACTTTTATTAAATAATGGTATGGATTTTAAACTTTAAATGTGTAGTTTTGAAATTTCAAAAAATGCATGTCCATGAATTTTGAAAAGGGAAAAGAATTTTAGAACCAAAAAAAAAAAAAAAAATTGACAATACTTAAGTCCTCACTAGTGAGAATTTACACTATCATCACCGTTTATGTAGTCCAATGAAAAGAAAACACATCCTCTTTTATTAAAGAGGTCAAAAAATAAAATTAAAAAAAAAACTGGATCCTACCCGAATGAGATCGGGTAAAGTGAGTTCAGTGATACACACACACATATATATATAATATATATTTTTTTCAAGGGATTCAAAGTCACTTTCTGATTCTCTCTCTTTCCGGCTGCCTTTAACCCTCTCTCTTCACCATCTTCTTCCTCTCAAGCTTCTACTCCTTGACAAAAGCAACAAACTGATCTTTGGCCTCACTGTTCAGCTTCTTCCAAATTTCATTATTTTTTTTTTCATGAATAAAAAATCAGCATTTAAATAACCAAAAAAAAAAAAAAAAAGGAAAAAAAAGAGAGAAACAGATCAGATTTTTGGGAGAAAATAAAAAATCTGAGTGACGTAATCTCAGGAAAAATCAGGCTTTTGTGTTGATATGTATGTGGATCCTTAAATCTAACACATAATCTTTCATGGAAAGCCCTCTTCTAGGAAAGGAACCCTAAATGTGAAAAAAATAAAAATAAAAATAAAAAATAAAATAAAATAAAAGAAGAAGAAGAAGAAGAAGATCATACCCCTTTCAAATATTCTTGCTTCCAGGACTAGAAGCTTGAGAAGAAGAAGATGGTTAAGAGAGAGGGCTAAAGGCAGTGCCGAAAAGTGAGAGAACCAAAGAGTCATGTTGAACCCTTGAAGAAAAAAAATTCACTAAACCCATTTACCCAATCTCATTCGGGTAAGATCCGGTGTATTTTATTTCTGACATTTTTAATAAAATAGGACGTGTTTTCTTTTCACTGGACCACATAAAACAGTGAGAATAGTGTAGATCCTCAGTAGTGAGGATCTAAGTATTATCTTCTTTTCATTGGATCACATAAAGCAGTGAGAATAGTGTAGATCCTCACTACTAAGGATCTAAGTATTGTCCAAAAAAAAAATTATAATTTTTCACGCTTTGAAATTAAGCCAGGACCCTTTTGATGAGTACTAAAGATGATGGAGATCTTAGTAGAAATTTAATTTGTGAATTTCACAACATTTACTTTTAAATTAGAAATTTAAATTGTGAATTTAATCACTTTTATTGGTGAGTAAAGTTTGTATAATTTTATTATTATTGTAGTTAAATTTAGGGTAAATTATACTTATCTCCCTTGAGGTTTGGGTAAATCACCGTTTATTATTTTGATCTCCCCTAAATTCATTTGTTGACACTAAAAAAATAATTTTGAGCGTTAAAAGTTAATAATACTATTATATTATAATAATATATTATAATGCAGTATATAATTATCATTTTATAATCATTGAGAGTCCATTTGGTTAATGTCAAGTAACCAGAAAAGAAAATATTTTAATTTTTAGAAGTTTGCTTAAAGGGAAAGTGAAAGTTTTGGGGAAAATAAGATTCCCGCATTTGAAAATTTTTCCCAAAATTTTGTTGGTAAATATATGATTCATATAATATTTAAGATATAACTAACCTTATATTAATATGCCATTAAATAATTAATAATATGTTAAAAATAATTAATTAAATATTCAACTCGATATTTAATTAAACATGCAAATTAAAGTAAAATAATAATAATAATAATAAATAAATAAATAAATTGAACCAAGGTTAGTATTGAATACTTTGTCCTTAAGACAATTTACGCCCCGCAAGGTGCTGACGGACTCTGTGGCGTTTTTCTCCCAAGATACAACGGTCTACATCCACCGGTAGTAGCACTACAACACTCGTGGATACGACAAACCTCCTCCATGTAATACTCTCTCTGACTCAAAAATGCATTTATATACTATGTAAATGCTAAATTGGGTGCAATCCGAACCAAATGGTTCGGACCAATCTTAATATGGCTCGATGAAATTGAATTATAATCTAAATGACTCAGACCACTTGACCTATGGTATGAACCTACTTGAATTGGGTTCATGTCTAGAGAGGGAGAGAGAAAAAAAATGAATTGAACGAATTGCAAATAGCAGCAAAGGGGGTATTTATATAAATATAAGTGCTTTTTCGAATTGGGTGTATCATTTCATCATTGGATATAACCATTTATATGTATATATTCATCATTAGACACAACCACTCCAATTGATTGTAATGGTTCACATGGTGTCTATTTACCAATAGACACATCCACTCCAATAAGTTGCAATGGTTCATATTGAATAGGTTATGTCTGTTTGATTGTACATTTTCAACCAACTCACCCATTCACGCATGTATTGTAATCGAATGCATTCTTATAATTTATTAACCGTTTCTAGCCAATCCTCAACCACATTAAACATTAAGAACACGGTAAATAATCGGTAGAGGTTATATTAAATAACCTGAATTTTGGACTTTGCAATGCAACATTTACATTAAGATATTTACGTTGCTGTCTAAAGTGATACACATAAGCACCCAATTATAAATTAGTTGTAGATAAGTTTTATTCACACTTGAAACACTAGTTTTCAAAAATAGTTTCCAACAAAATTTTCATGCATAAAACACACGAAAATTAACTTTCTCGCAAAACTTGTGCACTTTATATACTACTTTCTTATTGTACCCGTGTCGGTGGTCTCTCTTCATTTTTATTCTTTAAAGTTAATTGAAAAGAGTTTCATTCTTCTCTAAATTGCTTGTTTATACAATTATGTATTACCGAGTACTAATTTAATTATTTGTATTTTTACGTGTACATCCAAAAATTAATTTATTTTTTTCTTTCATTATTAAATTATTTTTTTCACATATATATTTTTTTCAAAAGGTCTGAAAGTAAAATATTTTTTTTCCATAATTGATAATGATTAAGAGTTGTTATATATATACATAATTATTTGTTAAACAACAAGAGATTAGTAATTTTTTTTCTTTTCATAATTGATAACGAATTAAGAGGTGTTGCATATATACATAACTATTTGTGGATAACAAGAGTGTTGGGTGAAAACTGGGTTAGTGTTGAGATTCTTGGTCTAACGGCTTGAAACTCATCAATCGTCAATCTCTCCTATCAAATTCTTTTTTTTCTTCATAATATTATATATTATTTTCTTCTCCATTTCATATATAATTTGATAAAAATAAAAATAGTGTAATTTAGAGGTTTAGTGGGTATTTTTGGTAAATAGAAACATTTTCTTTTCCTTTTCATGTTATCCAAACTAACAAAATAAAATTTTCTCACAAATTTTTTTAAAAAAATTCATGTTAATGCATGATGGAAACTTAATTTTCTTTTCTTTTACTTCAATTTTTTCACTTTCACTTTTCATAAAAAAAAATTTTGTCTAACCAAACAGATTATGAGGTATGTTATTAAACATGTGCTAACTAAGGGTGAAAATGAAAGTAATAATTGCTAAATGTTATGTAACATTTCCCAAACATAAGGAGTTTGTAATTTATGCTAAAATTTACTGCATATCTTTTAAAAATAAATATGTTGAAATAGTAAAATAAATTTGTACTACAATATGCGAAAGTAACAAAATTAAGTCAATGAGAATGCAAATGAAAGTACAAAATTATATAACCCGAATTTAACCCGAGCCCAACCTAATTTTTTATAGGCTTCGATAATCATTTTTACAATTAAGGTTGGGCTTGAGTTGAAAAATGTATCTGAATTTTAATATTATTTTCATATATATATTTACTTTTAAATACATTATATATAATATTTAAACTACGATTACTTTTTTTCTTTTCAATTTTTTTTTTGTTAACTCTAAACTTATTGTATGTTAACATTTAGGAGAATTAATTCTCTTAAAATTTGTTTATAATTTATTAAAAATTTATAAAAAGTCTTGAAACTTATTTTTGTTTAAGAATAATTTAATCTAAAACTAATTCAAGATCATATTAAATTTTCGGTATAATGATTAACCAATGAGTAACCCGAATTAACCCGAAGTTTTAATCCGAAATTTAAGTCCGAATTATAAGTCCGAATTTAAAAGTAAAAGAATAATTTGATTTCGAATTGAGTAGTTAAAATTGAAAATAAAATTAATGTTAGGTTTAAATTTATCATTTTATATGAAAATTGAGCTCAAATTATATATCAAATCCGTCCAATTCGGCCGAGTTGCGGCTACAGGGAGGATTTTGGAGATGTATATACATACATTACACACAGAATACTGTGGGCCTGCATAAAATCTCACTCTCTGAACTGAAAGATCTCTGCCACTGCATCAACCAAAAGATACGTTTTCAGAGACGTACTTCCAATTTTTTTAGTACAGTACTACCATTTCTATTTTCGAGAAAAAAGGTTGGATTGGATCAGAAGGGCCCATACGTTACAAGGATAAACGGTGTAGATCACATCTCATTATATGGTCCCACTTGACATAGGTAAAACAAGGTTACCAGTGGGTACCGCAGTACCACCGAAACAAACAGTAGTCCATCAAAAACCAATTATTAACCGTACGATTGATCCGGCTTCATGTATCGTTATCAGGAAGATTTTACCCTCCATGATCAGATCTAACAATGTGGTGGCCCATTGCCTACCTGTTATTATGACATGATAGGAGTAGGACGTAGTAGGATAGGATTTACTGATCATTCATTGGTCAGAAGACTTTAGACCCAGTAGGGATAGTAACGTCAATTTACGAGGTCAAAATAGCGTTGTCTCTGTCTGTAACGTGAGCATCATATCTACTCAGTCTCTCTAGTCTCTTCACTCTCTTCCCCGAGTCGCATCAGCTCAGTGTCTCGCATGTAGCTCACTGCTTACTTCATCGTGATTTTATCAGGGTTAATTAAGCTCCCGTCACTTTAATTTGGACACTTTACCTGAGGATTGAACAAGTTACAAAGAAAAATAACATTAATATTTATTATTTAGATTTAATTTTAAATTTGACACTTATATTTGATGACATTCTTAATTTTTTATTTTTACATATCTTTTAAGCGAATTTTATTAAATGATAATTTTATCTTTCTCTTGTATAAAATTTTTATCTTTCTCCACATTATTGACTTTTTACACCGGTCACTTCACTTCTCATGGTTGATAGAACGAATTTAGAGAAAGTTGTTCAAATTTAATAAAAGGACTGACACTAATTATTAATTATTCAATGTATATGTGTGTATATTCTTGTAGGGTACACTTTTATTTTACTTTATTCAGTAAACACTGATTTTCCTTCAAAATTTTTAAATCTAATTGGTGTTTTTAATACTAGTATATATATATATATATATATATATTGTTTTTAATAGTAAAACATTTTCAATATGAGCAAGATATTTGTTAGAACCTTAGTGACTTCAATGAAGAAGATTCAAGGAGTTGGTAATAAATTAACAACTATGATTTTTTTATTTTTGTCATTCAAAGGTACAAAGGCCTAGAGTCAAGATAGCAGTACAGAGGTATAAAGTCAAGCTAGAAAAAACATACAAATCTTGAAGCAGAGTAAATAAATGAAGACCAGACTCCAAATTTGTGGAGAAAACAGAGCCCAACACTATGCAAACGGAACCACCATGGGAGAACGCAGCAAACAAGAAAAATCGAAAGGTCTGACCATCAACATGGCAACAGCTCCAAAGTTACAACCACAAGGTGCTCCAACACCCAAGAAATCCCGCACAAGATCAAATCAAGGAGAAAAATATTAAATTGAAGCGAGGAAAACTAGAACTGACCTAGACTGGAGATTTAGTCGGAAAAAATAACAGATCTGCCCATGTGATCCGAAAACAAACCGAATATGAACAGATCTAACTGAACAAAACAAAAAACGACGTAAAAAAATACCCATATAGCGCACTTATTGAAACACGCCGAGTTTATTGCAGTCGTAGGAGGCAGCCTTCATCTCCCCACTCCTATGGAAGGGAGTAGGGAGGCAAAATGAAGAAGACGAAGCTGTTAGAGAAAGAAAGCTAGAAAGAGGAGGGAGAGAAAGTTGGGCGGCGATAATTTTTTCCACACATAATTAATTCTCTTAACTATATTTTTTAACAACTATGATTAACTAAGGTTAGCTAAGTCAGGCTAGGCTTGGCTAACTTAAACTAAAATTACACTATGTTAGATTAGATATAAGTTAGTGTGTTGTGCTCATCAAGGAGCTCATTATCCATGTTGACCCATTTTTTCTTGTAATAAATTAAATCTATATTTTTTTTTTCTTTTCATGGAGTGGTTTTTTTTTCCAATGGTGGTTGTAACCGTTTAGACATTTGTCTTATTAACTTAAAAATTTTAACAGTTAGATAAGGGCGTATATTTATAATTTGCCCATATATATGCCCAAATTATTTCCATTCAGATCTAACGTGGGATAAGTTTCATTAACAGCAGTCCACTTGAGATGTTTCCTTTCATTTTGAGCAACCACATGGCTGCCTAAAAAAATTGAGATTAACTATAATATAAAGAAAGGTTGGTTCTCAAATGTTGATAATTTAAAACAGAGTTTAGGAGAATAATAAAGACATTAACTTTATAATAAACTGAGGTATTCCTAAACCCACATATGAACCCGAACTTTCTAGTAAAGTTAAGTATCCCATGAACAATTATGTATCGAACCATCGTTTGTCAGAATCAAATTTGTCATTTGTAAATCAAATATCTGCTGTATCTATTCCTAACAGTGTGCAGGAAGCCTTACCTGACTTTAGGTGGAAAGCAGCTATGAACGAGGAGATGAAATCCTTACAGAAAAATGAAACTTGGGAACTCATTGATCCTCCACCAGGAAAGAAACCAGTTGGATGTCGATGGATTTACACTGTGAAGTATAAAGCCGATGGTACAGTTGAACGCTTTAAAGCAAGATTGGTGGCGAAAGGTTATACCCAAACCTATGGAATCGATTACACAGAGACGTTCGCACATGTAGCCAAAATCAACACAGTTCCGGTCTTGTTATCTTTAGCTGCGAACTTGGATTGGCCATTGCAACAATTCGATGTGAAGAATGCCTTTCTGCATGGTGAATTATCTAAAGAAGTCTACATGGATCTCCCACCAGGATGTATGATACCCAAAAAGTATAGTCGGAAGGTCTGCAGGTTAAAGAAATCATTATATGGGTTGAAACAATCTCCAAGAGCATGGTTTGGAAGATTCACAAAGTTTATGATATCCTTTGGCTACTGTCAAAGCAATTCAGACCACACGTTATTTCTGAAGAAACAACGTGGTAAGATCACTGCACTCATTGTATATGTAGATGACATGGTGGTTACAGGAAATGATCTTGAAGAAATGAAGGCTCTCAAGAAGTACTTGTCCAGAGAATTCGAAATGAAAGATCTAGGTTCTTTGAGATATTTTCTTGGGATTGAAGTATCTCGATCGAATAAAGGAATCTCTCTATCTCAAAGAAAATATGCCTTAGATCTATTACAAGAGACTGGCATGACAGCATGTCAACCAGCTGAGACACCAGTGGAAGAAGGACTGAAGTTATGTGTTGAGTCCAATCAAGTACCTACTAATAAAGGAAGATACCAAAGACTTGTAGGGAGATTGATATACTTAGCACACACGAGACCAGATTTGGCTTATGCATTGAGCATTGTTAGCCAGTTTATGCATGATCTTGGAGAGCAACATATGAATGCAGTTATGCACATTCTGAGGTATTTGAAATCTGCTCCTGGAAAAGGAATTTTGTTCACTAAAAATACTGGTATCAGAGCCAAAGGTGAAGGAGATCCAGAAAATACAAAAAGTCTCAACATATGCTACAACAGGCTTTAGTTGTAGGTGGAGTCAATTGGCTTGGTTACATGGCATGGAGCTTGAGTAGTCAAGGTAGAGCCTTGGAGTTTTGACTGATTGAGCAACGTATAGTGGGGATAATCCGAGTTTTGCAATAAGATCAAGAAGATTGAAGTGGCAAAGAATTGTCCAGATTCAATTGCAATGAGAAGCGATAATTGACGTAATGGAATTTGAGCCAAGGTGGAGATTGTTAGGAATTATGTCTCAAATTTTCATTATTATTAGTTTTTATTTTAGAGTGTATTTTTATGGTAATTTCTTATCGAGACGTGAATTGGGCTTTAAGAAATTGTAATCCTTGTCCACAAAGGAATTGGGTATGTGACTCTATAAATAAACACTTAGGCTATTATTGAGAGTTATGAGTTGAGAGAGATGTAACCTCATGAGGGGGTACGTTGATGGTAGGGGTGAGTTACGGGGTTGGTAGAGTGAACACTGATGCGAGAGGGAATCTTGTGGAGTACATGGAGAACTCGGTCAAGAGTTTGTATACATGGTCCGGTGTTGAAATTCTCTACTATTGTAATATCTCTATATATATAGTGAATCTCTTCTCATCCGTGGATGTAATCCTGATTTTGGGTGAACCACGTATATATCTTGTGTTGTGGTTTGAATTATTATTTTCTTTATTTCTTTTGCTTCTACTGTGCCCCAACAACTGGTATCAGAGATAGATGAAAGTTACTCATTTTTTGGACAATGACACCCCCTCTTTTGAAATTTCGGCCAAATAAGGCCTTAAGTCATATGAAAAGACAAAATTACCCCTCAATATTAAATTCAAATATATTACAAAATATCAGATCTTGCAAAATGACGCTATAACCCCTTATATATAAATACATATATATACACACACACGGAGAAAATGTTGGTACCTGGTAAAGCCGTGAAATTGGTTGCCACCGCCGTTGTTTGTGGCAACTGCAGTGGAGGGTGGTTGGAGGTTGAGTTTCTTAGAGGTGGGTTGTTGTTCTTGGAGAGACAACGACGCCGCACACCTCCCACACAACGAAAAGATCCAGTCAGAGAGGGTTGGGAGGTGAATCAAAGAGATCGGGTGTTGGGAGGCGAATCGGAGAGGATTGCGTGACCGTCATATGATGCGACGGTTAGTGTCGGTGGACAAAGACAGAAGAAACGAAGAGAACACCGGCGAAGGTGATTCGGAAAAGAGAAGAACAGGTCACCGGTTATGGTATAGGACTGTTTCGGCAACGGTTTAGAGATGTAGAGGCCGTTTGGACCATCCATGGCCTGAGGTCATGGGTTGATAGAGGCAAAAGCGATGGTAAGAGAGCTGGCGGCGAGTTCGGTGTCGCCGAGAGCTGGCGGCAGTAACGAGTAAGGATGTGTGTGGCAGCGGTGAAGAGGTTTGCATGTCCGGCAATGCTGAGCGCCGGTAGGTGCGACTAATGAACGAAAGCAAAGGCTGGTTTAATTGAGGACCTTGGGGTTGCGTGAATAGTGAAACGGTAACGCGAATGATTGAAACTTGGACCGCCGCCGGAGATGAGGCACTGCCGTAAAGTGGTGAAGAACCCAGCTGAGATTCGCTGGCGACGGCTGAAGAATTCGGCTAAGATCGCGAACAGCGGGCGATGGAAACTGAAAGATATGGGTTTTGACTTTTTTTTTTTTTTTTTTTTGAACAATTTGAAATTATATGCCGATATGGGTTTTGATATAGGTAATAGAATTTGAACTTCTGATTCTTGTAGATTTTGTAGTTTGCAGTTGCAGAGAGAGAGGGCAAGTTTAGAGTTGAGAACGAGAAGGCTGGAGGCAACGACAGACGCCTTGGTGGTGTTGACGATGCAGAGAGCAGTGGCTGAGAGGCAGCAAAGAGCAGCGGCAGAGAGGTACAGGGCTTTGGTGATGTTGACGATGTGGATAGCGGCAGAGGAGTGGCAAAGAGCAGCGCCGTCGGTTACGATGTTGTGATGTATGTGGTGTTATGATGAAGCATGGAACAGCGGTGGAGAAAGGACGGCAGTGAAGCTCGGTTGTGAAGAAGCGGTGAATTGGGGGATGATGATGGCTGCGGCGGCTGAGGGGTTCGTCCGGCGCGGATTATGTAGTGTGTGTGTGTATATATACACATACATACATATAAAGAGAAAGGGTTTGGGTTTGATCAAAGAGTATTTAAGTCAATTAAAATATCAATTTTATATCAAAGGGTAATAAAGTCAATTCACCATTATCAGGGTCTCTTTGTTCATTTTTCATCATTGTCCAAAAAATGAATAACTTTCACCTGTGTCCTTTGGCGGGGTGTGGTTGTATTTTAACTTTTTTTTTTTTTTTTTTTAAGAAAAAAGAAGAGATTAAAAGATTGGTGTATTTTGAAAAAAATTTACAACGTCGTTTACCTTAAACTTGTTCTAATGCAAACACTAGCCGCCACCGTGCCACGTGTATACAATACCATTGAAAAGGTCCCACTTGGGGTTTTCCGTAACTTCACAGTTCCGATACATCATACATGTGACCTCCATTTTTCATCTTCTCGTATTTTCGATATAATAGATATAAATTATACATATAGAGTCTCTCGATTCTCGTCTTTAACGATTATTATTCCATATAACAACGATCATTCTTCCGTATATAATATTGCACACAAACAAATACTATATACTCCTCTCTCAGTACCCAAACCCATCTCTCTCTCATAATGCTCACTTGTAACCACTACCCAGAGCCACGTTCAATCCACCAGCACTAACAGATGGGCAAGGCAGTACGGTGGTTTCGATCACTCCTAGGAATCAAAAAGGAGGACTCGCCGCCGCAACCGCCGCCGCCGGCGACAACTCGCTTAGAACCAAAGCCGGCGAAGAAGAGGTGGAGCTTCGTCAAATCGTACAGAGAAAAAGACCGCACAACAAAGTACAACACCGGCGACCACCGAAGAGCCTCGCACGGAGACGCAATTCCACACTCCGGTTCGTACGCCGCCGAAGACGGCGTTGATCCGAGCAGGCACGCCATAGCTGTGGCCGCCGCCACCGCCGCCGTGGCGGAGGCCGCAGTCGCGGCGGCGCAGGCGGCCGCAGCCGTGGTGAGGCTAACGAGCAGCGGGAGGTCGGCGCACGTTACCGGCGCCACCAGCACAGCGGCTTACGGTAGCAGCTTCAGTGAAGAGTGGGCCGCTGTTAAGATACAATCGCATTTCCGAGCTTATCTGGTTTGTATTCCGATCTCTCTTAAAATATTTTGTTATTATAATGCCCTATAATTTCGTTTAATTTTCGAAGATCATGGGTTAATCCGAGGGTAATACCGACTTTTCAACCCTAACAAAGATTCCGTACATATATACACATCTACAGAATTATTGATGTCAATAGACAAATATCGTCGGTGAGACTTGGAGTCTTTGGACTGACTGGTTTGCCATTGAACTAATTTGAAACCGCGTGGACTTTAAAATTACAATTTTCTTAGACAGAGTGGTTGGGATGGTATTTTCACCTTCTAAAAGGGTTAAAATTCAAGACTAGACTGTACTAGTGTACTTGGTGTTAATGTTAGTAGCTGTCTCGTTCATTTCGTTATTAAATTTCCTTTTATGGGTCATTTGGTTATATATGTGTTCTCAATATCTTCTCTCATTTTATTTCTGTTGATGTTATGTCACACAATGTGGTACTAGGAGGCTAAGGATCGACATTAAAAAAAGTCTGAAAATTAGCTTTAAAAAGTGGATTTGAGGTTTGATGCAATGCAACATTGTGTTTGTGGACTCAACATTACACTGATGAAATATGATGTAACTATTACATGTGTTGAAATAGTGTTAAATTGGAACTTGACATATTGTGCATTTAGACACAACATAGAACAAGTATGACCTGCTTATACATGTATGTATTTATACGTGTGTGTGTGTGTGTGTGTATATATATATATATATTTCATTGAACAAGTATGATGTATGATGTATGTGTGTGTGGAAATATTGTTAGATTGATACACCATGTGATGGGGTTTAATTGTTTTGTACTTGACATTTTCTTATAGTAAAAATTGGATGACCTAATATTATAGTTTGTTGAGCAATTGGGTAAATGGTGAGAGTATTAGGGTGTAGGGAATGGACCATGCCACCAAAAAGTTGGGGTGCTTGGTTTTGCCAATGGTTTCCCTTTAGAGAATCTTTACCTCTGTTTGGACAAAAAGTTGGGTTGGCTGAGCACTTCAATGTTTGCAAGTCAGAAGCTTTTCCTTTCTTTTATTGGACGGCTGGTGAGACGTCCTAGTCTACTTAAATGTCACACACTTTACTTTAGAACGAGGTTAGTGACAGAATTGATTTCTTCTAAGCGCCCTCTGAGTTTTGAAAATTTCATATTGGCAAGTGAATGGCCTTTCTTTTGGCGCCATTGTCAGAGATTCATTTATTTTTTATTATAATGAAAGTAGTTTTATTGGTTGGTTATTATGAGTTGATTCAGTTGTTCGTTTTTTATGTTAAATCTGAAGTCGAGGAGAGCACTGAGAGCATTGAAGGCACTTGTGAAGCTTCAGGCACTGGTAAGGGGTCACATTGTGAGGAAGCACACTGCGGATATGCTACGGCACTTGCAAGCACTATTACGTGCTCAAGCACGTGCACGTGCAGGGCGGGCCCAAGTTTCTGAATCCTCACATTCAAGCACCAAGTCCTCTCAATTCCTCCATCCTGTAAGCAAGTTTCACTTTTTCCCTCCATTATATGAATTTAAATTTCGTAGGTAGGAGTAGCATTTTTCACATATATCTTTTACTTACAAAGTTTATTCATTCTTTAATTTGCATGGTTCAACTTTCTTACAATAATTTCCTCAACACCATGCTTTGATTTCTCTGGATTTTTTTTTTTTTTTTTTTTTTTTAACGAGTCATTTTGGTGAATGATTTTAGAAGTATATGAAAGACATATTATAACTTACTTCTGATTTTCTTTTTTCTTTTTCCCCTTGTGAAGTGATAAACATGAATCTAGTTGCATCAATTAGTTCAGTTTGGTAACCTAGTATCTCTTTCGTGTACAGGGCCCTCCAACCCCTGAAAAATCTGAACATGCCACAAGAGCAAAGAGTACAAAACATGACCAGTCATTCGTGCTCAAGGTTCGTGCCAGACCTTTTCATTTCATGGTTTTGTATATTATGATTTATGGCTGAATGCATTCCTTCTTCCTGATTAAATGCAGAGAAATCGATCGAAATCGAATGGGAGATTGGTCATTGATCAGGAGAAGGCTTGCAGTGATTGGAACTGGTTCGTTGAAGGATCAAGGGAAAAAACCAAGTCTTCAATGAAAACTGGCCCGATAGATGATGAAAGGATTGACAAAATACTTGAGATTGATAACGGGAAACAGCACTTTGCCCCCAAAAGTAGAAACGAGTTGAAATATTCTCATCATGCTTTTGCTTCAGATCAAATTAGTCATAGCTTTAACACTTCAAAAGACTCAACTAACCTTCAAACCGTGCCAAGTCCTTCCTCTTGCGAAGTTCAATCATTCAGCCCTTTGAAATTACCTCAAGATGTTGAGGAATGCTCTTTCTGCACTGCTGATAACAGCCCGCAATTCTACTCTGCTTCATCGAGGGGCGGCAGTTCTAGGAGAGGCCCATTCACTCCCACTAAGAGTGACGGCTCAAGAAGCTACCTAAGCGGTTACTCAGACCACCCAAACTACATGGCTTGCACTGAATCTTCACGGGCTAAGGTGAGGTCACTTAGCGCTCCAAAGCAAAGGCCCCAATTCGAGAGGACTAGTTCAACGATGAGGTATTCAATTCATGGGTATGGTGATTCGAGATCAACCACTCAAAAGATATCTGCCTTGCATGCCAGCTTCACTAGTAAAGCTTATCCCGGATCTGGTCGCTTGGATAGACTTGGAATGCCTGTGAGAAGCGATGCTAACGGGTACAACGCTGGTCACTGGAACAGATTTTAAGGGTTCTGCAATTGGGGTCCTTTTTCTGTTATCAAAGGTAAGTTTTCTGTTTATGTTTTAGAGGCTAATCTGAAAGCTAACTGAGTATTTAAAACTCTTAACGGTGCTGCTTATCTACTCTGTGACTTGAAACTATTGTAGCTCAAACATTTAAAAGCACCACTAAAGAGATTATGCATGAAAGAGTTGGAAATATGATATGGTTTTTGACTTGCAATTAATTGTCCACACACACACACAGACATGATGGGTGCGAAGCATTTAGTATGATGTATTTACATACATATATATATATATATAGAAATATTGATTAAACATTTAGGTGGTTGAGCTCCATGTCTTAGCAGAGAAATTGGGACCCGTCTACTAAAAGCACTCCACCAGCTTCCACTATAATTTGAACCTTCTGTATGTTGGGGAGGGAAGTTTGAAGAATTAGTTTCAGTTGTGAGTTGAATCATCAAAAGGGAAATATATTTGTCATTCATAGTCCATAAACTAGGTGCTTATTAACACTATATCATGAATGGTTGAGAGTTGAAAAGAATAATCATAGACATGGCCAAAGGGAAGCTGTATGTAGGGGCAGGCTTCACTCCTAAACCTCTTGTTTATGGGTAGGATTTAAGTTACATAATTCTTTTAAATGGGTGCCGCTTTTGCCCTCCGCGCACTCTCTTGCTGTCATTTCTTCCCAACTTAAATTTTTGCCGCTCCAGCTCGCACACTTGTTCCCACACCCGCATTATGTGGCATTATGTGACTTAACGAATGACAAGTTCTCCTTGTATTAAATACCGTCATTTTAGTAGTTATTTTATTAAATTATAGGCAATGTTCAAATTAATTGAAAGCAGAGAAGTGATTGATCTGTCAACTGTCACTTGTCCTCATAAATTATGGAGGAAATTTTAAGTTAAGAGGGTGGTAGAGATGGATCTAAATTCTATAGACGACCGGCAACTAATATAAGATGAAAAAAAAAAGGCGTGGTATCAATCAATGGTTGTTAAAAGACAAATGAGATGTGGTCTCTGCATTAAATTACATTCATACTGATTTTTTATTTTTTAAAATTAAGAGAATGGCACAATAATCCAACAAAAGTATTGAGAGTATCTTTTAATATTAGGGATAGTGAGATCATTTTTTAGGGGGCTAATATATATATATATAAAAGAAATGAAGTACAACACAAGGTAGTATAAAATCTTTTCAAATCAAGATATTACTACTTAATTTTTGTTGAATTAATTTTGTAAAATTCAAGAGGACAACACTTATTATGGAATGCAGGTAGTATTAATTTATTGTTTCATAACACTTATTATGGATCCGAAGTCTCTGTGTGTGTCATGCTTTCATGTACAAATCGGATGGACAATATCATACCACTTTATCGTCACCAAAAAGTTCGTCATTTTAGAAAAACTGTATTAACTTCTAAAAAGTGATATATAGTAATTTTTATTATTTTTTATTTTTTATTTTTATGTAAAAGATTATTTCATCTCTCATGGTTAAATCCGAACGTACATATTTACGTAAAAATAAAAAAACTTCACACCTTTGCATAATATACATTGAAAATCCAACACCATTAGCGATAGTTGCAACGACCTTTACATCAATACTTGGGAAAAGAAAAAGAAAAAGAAACAAAAATAAAAAATAAAAAATTGCATTGTTGCGTGCAAACTTTCACACTGAACATTCAACTTCTTTACATTGTAAATGTAACAGCTTTACATCATTCAAGCAATCCCCTTTGCATTGTGCGTGCAACACCAACACTCTTTATAAACGCAAAGTTAATTTGTCTCTGAAATCTCTAACCAGATTTATAAAAATAAAAAAATAAAA
This sequence comes from Cornus florida, assembly GCF_030987335.1. NCBI lineage: Eukaryota > Viridiplantae > Streptophyta > Magnoliopsida > Cornales > Cornaceae > Cornus > Cornus florida. The sequence continues at coordinate 92,450,502 of NW_026775581.1, forward strand.
AAAAATAAAAAAAAAGGGGAGGAGACGAGAGGAGAGGAGACGAGAGAAAGAAAGAAGATATTAAATCTTCTTATAAACAGAAGATATTAAAAAAGAAGAGATTGTAGAGGGAAACAGAAGATATTAATGTGAGAAAAGGAAAGTATACAGAGAAGGAAGAGAGTGAGAGACCGAGAAGAAAAAAAAAAATTGTAGTGAAATTTTGGGTTGAATGACAAGTTCAGTTAATGTATTTTTAAAACCCTCATTATCGAGTTCTGCGAGATCTGATAAACAAACTCTTCTTCAAAATTTGATCAAGTAATCTATCATCTGTTCGTTAGAGTTGTCTATTCCTCTCCACATAGAGGTTCTTTGTTCATCAAAGTTTGGAATTCTCTCCAAAAGTGTGTTTTAGGAGATAGCTGTCATCCACAATCCCGAAAGAAGCTTATATTATTTGTCTGGATGGATGGATTCTTGTGTGATTCTGCTCGTCTCCTGGGCAATTTGGAACGGTGGCACACTTGATGTCCTTTGTTTGACGATATTTCTATTCGATTAAGGTATTTTTATCCTTTTTCTTGGTTCGTTTTTTGAATCTAGTGTTCTATGTCTGTTTCCATACAAAAGTCTACCCTCTCTTAGTATCCTTGTATCTCAGACAAGCGGACCGAGCACAGTCACCGAACGATATGTTATCTTTTTTATCAAGTTCGCCGGATTCGGTTCCCTGTGAACACAAATGCTTCGAGATATTGTATAGGCAGGCAGTAACGACGTCATCACTGGTGCTGCTTACGTTGCATGACTGGTGTATCGTGTTTCCTTTTTGGACCACATACTACTAGAAGGTTCTACTATGGGTTTGCTGGGCCACTGGACATTGGGCCTTATGGTTCACCCTATTGGCATATTCTTGATTTTTATCTCCATTCCAATAGTGGTCTTGGGCCAAGGTGCAAATATTAACCCATTGACTTATTGGGTTGACTCTATTGAGCCCACTTCTCTAGTGGGTTATGTCCCTTATTCAACCCTTGTGTGAGAGGATATAGTAAGAGACCATTTGGTGGAGTTGAATTTATGTCATGGGTATTGGACTACTCTTGAAGCTAAATTCCAATGTGCTCAACTTGCTGTCAGATTTTCGCAGCTTACAATGACTTAAGTTTGGCAACCGCCTTGGCTGGGTATGGTGAAAGGTCCAGTGGATATTGGTGGTCTAGTGCAAAACTTGGCTCGAGGAGAAGGGAATGAATTTGGAGCTCCTGAAAGCATCACTCTTGCTATAATATATTGGCTTCATCTCGCTTTGTTTTTAATTATTTGCTATCGAGCAAGTTCTGTTGGCCAGGCTAATATCAAAGTCTCAGGAATTGACCTCATGTATGCTATGTTTGTTGAATATTTGTATGTTGATATCCTTACAGTAGCTAAGGAAGGCTTATGTAATCTTGTTATGTAATGGTGTTTTGGTTGCTAAAAAAAAAAAAAAAAAAAAAAAAGAAAAAGAAAAAGAAAAAAGGTATTTTTAAAAGGCAATAAAATAATAAGTTAATAACCTGGATGAACAGAGTCTTGTATTGTGTAACACCTAATACAACCACATTTTTGTTTTTTATTCAGATAATGCGACCACATTTCACATGCAGAGAAAAGCACAGTTAAAATTTGTACCCGACATGAGCAACATTATTGTTCTTATTAAGAACTTAAATGAAAAGTCTATGGATTATTGTCCGTGATCCAAAACAGTCGAAAAAAGAGGAGGGTGTCTGTGTCGGACCTACCACTGACAATCATGATCCGAGTGAATGTCCCACTAACCTTTTTAGAATACCCCCATTGAAGCCAGGGCAGTGAATCTCGTGCCAGAGTGGGCTGACCAATATTAGTATTGAATTGGGCTGAGTTTCAGTGGCCTCGGTGGAGTTCAGCCCCACTCACCTTGTGTTGATATCGAGTGAATCAGACATGCGGGCTTGGCATATCCAATCAATCATCATACACAGTTCAATTAAATTGATCTTACTTATACATAAAAATTGCTCTTGATCAATTAAAATGGTGTATTTTGACTGACTGGGCACATCAATAACATGATATGTCTGGCTCCCTTAATATCTTCTCCATCACCATGATACTAGTCATGTTATCCAACGATGTTTGACTCTAGCCTTGTCATCCTACACCGTGGACACCCCATTACAGCATGTTTGGAGATGGAATTAGAACCTTAAAATTCAAGGTCTAATACTACCAAACATAGCATAACCTTTTTTCTTTTTTTTTTTCCCCCAAATTAGTAGGAATTAGACTCTCACTTTAATACACAGCTATTTTGAAATTTTCATTACCAAAAACTTCATCATCATAATCAATGGGTCAATGGCCCAACAGACTTCAACTTTCCAAAAGGAGGTTAGCAGTTTGAGCCTCGGTGGAAGCATGTGTGTATAAGTACCACCAATTAAAAAGGAAAACAAAAAAACAAAAAAAACAAAAAAAAAAAAAAACCTTGGATCATACCCTGATCAAGCAAAAGCCATCTAAGTGTCATGCCATGCCATTGGAGGACCCTGATCAAGCAAAAGCCACCCAAGTGTCATGCCATGCCATTGGAGGACCCTGATCAAGCAAAAGCCACCCAAGTGTCATGCCATGCCATTGGAGGACCCTGATCAAGCAAAATCCATCCAAGTGTCATGACATGCCATTGGAGGACCCTAATCAAGCAAAAGCCACCTAAGTGTCATGCCATGCCATTGGAGGTTATGCCATGTAAGCGACACACACTTGGATATGACGACTGCATGTCAAGAGGAGTTTTTGTAATCTTCCGGAGTATTGTATAATTTTGTGAAAGATTCTAGACTTAGAATGTCGTAGATATTTGAATTAGCGAGTGGAAGTGTAGCAAACGTGGGAGATTAATTCCAGAAAATCATATCCACTAGCCAGTAGCCATCCATTAAGGATGGGATGACTATAAATAAGAGACAAGACTCCCTCTCTAGCCATCAAGTCCTAGAGTGAGCTTGACAGCTTGTAGGTAGAGTAAGCAAGTGCCAGTGTGCAAGCAAGAGTGCGTGGTCGAGTCACACTAGAGGAGCAAAGATCGGCTAGCCCGTAATATAAGACTATCCAAATGAAGCACAAACTAAAAGTTGCCCAAAAATGAAAAGAACAAAATAATTCCAAGGAAATGGTAATTAGTATTAGTAATGGGAAGATATCCATGTAAGTTTATATAAGAAAACCTTTTTTTGATGTCCAAACAGAACAAAAGCAGTTTCTAGAAACTATGCATATACACAATCGCATACCAATGAAATAATCATATAAAAAATAATTCGAAAGAGAGAGAAAATAATCAGATAGAGATGAAGGCCACAAATGAAAATGAAATCTGCTGCGAACTCTCTGATCAATTATTACATTTCCATCTTGAAGTAGGCACGCAGCTTAGGTAATGGCACCAGCTGCATTTGTCGTTTGCATTCTCTCCTCTAAAAAGCATCACCAATCCAACAGTAAATCTGCAATAATTGGCACCCATAAGAAATGGAAATTCTATCCGTCCCAAAAATAGGAGTTCATCACATTATAAAATTCCAGAAGAAAATGAATTTTCCATTTTGTTCTAATTAACAACCAAATAGGGTAAGAATATGGTAGGAAGTCAAATCATGTTCTGTTTTTCAAAGCATTTGAAATGGAACCATATTTCCAAACAGTGAAATTTCTATGAGCATTAGATAAATGAAGAGCCTTGAAATGCTGGAATTATATTTCTAAAAAGGCACGCTAATGCAAGAGAGAGAGAGAGCCGAGTCGATAAGACTTACCCAAGAACCAGTAAAACAAGTGCAACCACCCAATATACATATTGGTAAACAGTGTACTTGGACTTCACAGTAGCATTGGCTGGAAGATGCCGGCGCTCCAACCAACCAAATTGGGGACGGGGTAGCAATATAAAGCCGAGGAGGAAACCAGACATGAATCCTCCAATGTGTGCAAAGTTGTCAACATGAGGAAGAATTCCAACTGCTAAGTTAATAACAATGATGACCACAAGTGTAAACAGAGCTGCAGCCTACAATAGCAAGAAAGGAGGAAATATCAAATTAATATAAATTAACTAATTCCTTCAAACTCACAAAGTCACAGATTGAACAAAATAATTAAACATAACAAAGAATTTAGACACATTTAAAACAATATGAACCACTACTCTATGCTACAACCACCAATTTTGTTAGTTTATCTTTCAGCAAATAGGAAATAAAATTATTCTGTGAATTATAATTATTATTTTTCCCTAGTTGATAGTCATACACCCCTAGATTCTGTGAATTTTATTATAACATCCTCCACAAGGAGTCATGAACCCTTGAGACTATCTGAGAGCCACTACAAAGAGGACTGGAACCAAACGCCGAGAGCTTTATATTGGCTTCTCACAGGTTAATTTAATACACTAGATCCATGCTTCCTTGTGATGGACCCAAGGTTGATCTTTTCCTAAATATTCTTAGAACGAAAAGAAATTGAGCACTGGAGAAAAATAAAGTACCAGCAGTATTCACCTTATTGGTATAAATAGTCCAGTTAGTAAGAAGCTCCGATAACATTGCACCAAGAAGCCCAAATAGAGCACCAGAAGCACCAACAGAGATGCTACGTTGAATGAAAAGAGAAGATAGTATGCTCCCGCCAAATCCTGATAACAGGTAGATTAACCCAACCCGCACTGCCAGATTACAAAGAAAATGAAAAAGTAAATAGTAGAAGAAGGGATCCAGGATTATCATAACAAAGTTATCAGCACAACAATGATGCAGGGATAACAACTCAATGATACAAGGGTATTCCGAATCTCCAAGACATCAATGGAGAATAAATAAATTCCATGTTGAATTAATTTCAGAGTACAGAGGAATCCTACTAAGGGAAGCCATTGATGCTGTGTTCGGGAGCACCGAATCGGCACTTTGAATTTAGAATTGAAAGAAATTTAATTCAAATTTTAAACTAAAAGCCCTCCAATTCTAAATCCAAGGTGCCAATTCAGTGCTACCAAACGGAGCATGAAAGTAAAAAATTGTCAGTGTTTTCACCACTTTATATCCTAAAAAATAAAACTTAACAATATTATATACTACAGGGAAAAAACAAGAGTGGCATTCCAAGGCTCGAGGAATGATTCCATTCCCATAGGATATCAGAAGTCCAAAACCCACCAAAATCTTGGCTCTTCAACAAGAAACAATGGCAAACATATAAAACTTATTCATATGAATATAAGGGGCACTTTTAGAACCTGGCAACAAGAAATAGTGTAACATACCAAACCCAAATTGCTGTTCAAGGCGAATCCCAATGAACACCAAGCTCAACATGTTTGCAAGTAAATGAATAACACCAGCATGCAACCAGATACAAGTGATAAGTCTCCATGTTTGATCTCCATGAACTACCTTGTTCCATTCTAGAGCTCCCAGTTTTTCCAATCTGCACAAAATGGGTACAAATAAAGTTAAGATTACCAGAATTATCCTTTTCTATGCTTGCATCTTGGCTGGAAAAAAAAAAACAATAATTAGTTGCACACAAACAGTGAACCATGGCCTGAATTTTAAGCAATTCAGTTCCTGTAGGTATATTATCTTTTCCTCTGCAAGGGTGGTAGTACCATGACTAAAATCTGTGGTTCATATTCTTTATATTAAACTAAATCCTTGGTATAATCGCTTGCATTTCAGCTAGTTTACTGGTAAAACAACTAGAATCATATCAACATATGCTATATTACGTACATAAGCTACTAAACTTTGACACAAGACTGTGTTCAATAAAAATCTCAATTTTTTTCTGAAACAACATGCAAACTTCCAAACACATTTGCATCTGACCTTAATTTATTAGGAATCAGGTTTACAACAGAAAATAAGATATAAAACCAAGTTCAGGCCTCCACGGGCTTTTTATGGTTAACCAGTGAAACCATTCCCATCCAATGCAATCAGCTTAAGAGTAATAAGAGACTATTTGACGGTTCAGATCATCTTAAATTTTTACTAAAAACGAAAAATCATAACTGAATCCAGCAATGGAGTGTATATAAGCAGCTGATAGATGCTCTAGTCCATTAATGACAAACTTGTTAAAGGAACAAAGAGAATCAGTCTTGTATAATCGAAAATATAAATAAAGCATATTTAACGGCCCATTGAAATGAAAACAAACAACATAAAGAAAGACTCATAACTAAAATGAACAAGTCTAGCAGAAATTACTGCTTTAATCAATTCCTTGCAAATTTCCATTTCAACATGTTAAGTTAAAAATAAAATGAAAATACAGAAGCCAAGAAGCCCCAAATTATTAGAGGATCTCAATCAATGTATTTAATCTAAACCAGTTCAAATCAACATGACATAGCAAAACAGTTAGTAACCCATCCCATCCAAATCCCCATTAAATTTCTAAGTCACCATCCAAATCGTTGTTATGTTTCTCATTAGCAAATATGGCTAGAGATTGGCAGATTTCTAGTAGTACTTCATAATTTTAATACTAAAAGCATGAACCTTTTTCCCATTCTTCTTCTTCCTTTTTCCTTTTTCTCGATAAGAAGAATAATTAAAGGATATGTAAAGGCATGAAATTTCAGAACTCCACAAGCGAAACTCAACAAGAAGATCCTTAATCAGTGAATTAAAACACAAACTAGTTCAAAAACAACAATTCCAACATATACAGTTTCATATTATATTAAAAATCCATACTAAATACTCCAAATCAGTGAATCAAGCCCTACCCAGATCAAAACAAGAACACATAACAAGAATTCAGAGATTGTGATTAGAAAAACAATAAATTTCAACAGAAAAATATTGCTATAAAGCTTCAAAGAAAAACACATACATATATTAAAAAAAAAAAAAAAAAAAACCACAAGCACAGATAGAACACTCTCAATCAATAAATCAATCCTAATTAAATTAAATAACACAAATTGAGAGATCAAAATATGCACAAGAACAAGAAATTCCCAAAACCCAGATTCATGAAAGGACTCCAATCGATAAAAACTAAGCTCTAAAATCAAAACAAAAAATCAATTGACAGAGAGCTAAGAAATGGGTGTGAAAGAAACATTACGTTGAAGAAGATGGGCCAAAGAGAGGGTTGTCTCTGAGAGGCTCAAAAGATAATCTCCCAAGAAACTTAGCCACGCAATCACGTTCGAAGTTGTTCTTGGGGCAATTATTAACATACATGATAACCACGAACATAGCAATATTGGCCACCACAATCATAGGGACCAACCATGAAGTCCATTGAGTTTCTTTGGACTCTACATAGTATGGAGAAGATGTTGGTGGGTAGGTGTTGTTGCCTCTGCTCTTCGTGCCTGCTCTGCTCTCCAGATCTCCACTCGCCATTCTATCTTCTCTCGCTCGAATTGAAATCTCAGACAATATATATATATATATACACGCACAGAGAGAGATTAATATATGTATTTATGTGAAAAATCAAGAAGCCCAAGTTAAGAAGTGTCTTGGAAGGAAGTGGGTGAAGCCTTCAATTGAATGCAACGATGGTTGGAGTTGGAGAGGGGGGTTTTTACAGAAAGAGAGAGAGAGTGTGTGTTTTAGAGGAGGCTACGGATTCAACCGTCGAAATCATTAATTAAATGGTAACTCTGTGGTGAGATTCAGTTGCTTGTCTATTGTAACGTTAGGTGCTGTGGATGTGTAAAGTTACCTCACCTTCCAGTGTTTTTCTTCAACAAAAATGTATTAAAAATATTTATTAAAAACATCATCATTATTATTATTATTATTATTATTATTATTATTGTTGTTTTTTGTGAGCATTGTAGACACTTTTAGTTGTGAGTTTCGATCACACATTTTTCTTTCTGTCAATTAAAAAAATTAGACAAATCCTTCTTATGTTATAGGCGAAATGGTATTTCTGTGTAATTTTACAAAAAATAAGAGGGAAAATATGTAACGTAAACAAATCTTGAAGAAGGTGCTGTAATTATTCCCAAAAAATATATATATATATATATATGGAAGTTAAATAAGTAGTGAAAATGAATCACACCTTCAGAAAATAATAATAATAGTAACAATAATGAATTCTTTGAAATTCATCTAATCGGCATGAAATCATCTTCAAATTTTTTACTACATAATAATAACTATAACCTAAGATATGATCTTGGGACTCAAAATAATAATAATAAATAAATAAAAATAAAAAATGATGAATTGAGACCCTTAATTCTCAATTTCATGTATCCTAAAAAATGGGAGTGCTCCACAATCTCATTAATCTGTCAATATTATTTGAGATATGATATTAACTATACTTCTTAAATAATGAATTATATATTTTTTTAAGAGATTATTACATATAAATAGTGCTAATAATATATATTTATTATTTAATAAAGTCAAAGTCTTGTAATTTCAAAAAAATCAAGTTGATCAAAATATTGGCGTGAACATAAAAAAAAACACTGTTTACCCTCATTGAAGTACCACTTATAGGCACATAGGTACTACTTTTTGTGCATAAATATACCATTTTTTGTGCATCAAGTATCACTTTTTGTGCAACCCAAAAAGTGATACTAACGTCAAAAAAAAGTACCTGAATGCACAAAAAGTGAATACTTATGTGCCTAAAAGTGGTATCTTAGTAAAGGTAAACAATATTTTTTCACATTTTTATTTTTTGAAACTATGAAACTTTTAGTCCATCAAATAATAAATATGAGACATTAACACTATTTATATATAATAATTATTTTTTAAAAAAAATCTTTCTTAAATAAAATACCAAAAAGTGTACCCAATCTTATTCTTTTATCATGAATCTATGAATAATAATGTGGTTTTATTTAAAAGTGAAGTAAGTTTATAAAAATGTATGGTGTAAACATCATCATGGTCCTATAATTGTCCTATATAAGTGTACCCAATTTTTTAGGATAAGTTTCACATATTGATATATAATAAACCGCGTAGCTCTTGCCAAATGGCAATTAGGTCCGCATCCTATATGACAGCTAATTTCAATCTACCGTAATGTTTGATTCAATTGCAGACCATGATTCAGGACACAATCCAGCAAATCATTGGCTCAAAACACGTTTAGTCAGTCATTGTTTGACTTTTTTATTTAAGCCCTCTTGTTTAAACTTACTTACCAAAATCCTCGGCGTTATCGGATGGGCTAGATGTCTACTGGTTAATTAATGTTTAGACAATATTAAAATGTAACGCTATCTATAAATTGTTTTTTCAAAGATTAAATTGATGTTTGATTATGATGATCTATCAAACTTGACAATGCAAATTCATTCAAATTGTGAATTTATGTAAAGCATGCTAAAGTTTATAATTATATTAATTTTGCTTTGTGAATACCTTAGATGATGATAAATTATAACGGAATCTATTTTTTTTTCACATTTCATCCCTTTAAAAAATTTGAATTTTATATCTTCACATCATAAAAAAAACTAAAATATTACTAATACTTGTGTTATTTAAAATGACATGATTTAACATTCATCTAATTGTTCATCTTATTTAGAACAATAATTTTCAAAGTTAACTACTTTCTACATTGTCATAAATGGGTTAATGAGAGTTTGACATATGATATTTTTAAATTTTAAAATCAAACACATCGGGTAATAAAATAATAAATAAGAAAAATTTTAAAAGTGATTATTTTTAGCTTTTTCATTATTAATAATTTGTTTAGTTGGAGGGGTGGAAGGTAGATGGAGGAGGATGGATGAGACATATTTAAAAAATAATGTGTTAAATATTAAAAATTTAAAAAAAAATAGAAATTTGGTATTACTAAGTCACTAATCTATTGATTAATTAATCAACTTACGCTCTTATTTTTTATACAAAATTAACTCTTTTTTTTCAAATTTAAACATCAATCAAAGTTTTTGTTATTCTACCAAACAACGACCCCTTACCTATGAAATATACTTTGTTTATGTTTTTTTGGAAAGGAGGGCACACATAAAGGACCGAAGTCTCTATGTTTGGACCTCGAAATGTGAATTTGTAAAACAAAAACACGTTTTGTAAACGGGGCGTTGTCGTTTTTGTTTGGGCTTGAAGTGCGTTAGGTCCACACGTTTTCTACGTATGAAAGGAAAATAATTAATCGTAAGTGTATAAATTATGATGTTGATAATAGAGACAAATGGAAGCCAATGAGCATATTAGCGTATACTATATATATAATTTGAACGAAAAGGGGGATGGAAAAAGGTGGCTTTGTGAACAGAATGAATTTGGGTGTTGCGTTGCATTGGATTGCACTATCCTCGCCGTTTGGTCGGTTGGTCCTACGGTCCTACCTTTTATAAGACAATCTTACACTTTTACCTTTTTAACCCATCCTCTAACATCATTTTCAATTTGATGATTCTTTACACGAAGTTGCTAAGAGGCAAAAGCTATTCTCAATTAGGGGCATAATTGGATCTAACAAAACACCATAGCATAATGCCTAAACATCATACTCCAGCAAAGCATAGCGGATTTGTGATTAGATTATAGAACAATTTCATCATTTCATTTTTATTTATTTATTATATAGTTGGACTACTCTAGCTCTAATCATATGCATGTCACACGGACAGAAGTTCATTGACACATAAAGTGTAGCAACTTTGTGAGCGGGTGTAAGGCACTAAGCAGACTTTTATACTTAACGAATTATAGGTGCACACTTTTATATAATTTGAATTAAAAAAAGATAAAGTATTTATATGTGGTGGTGTTATGTCTAATTGGTATGAGAACTTTTGGAATAAAGCCTTATAATAAAATTATACAGACTTTGATTCAAAACGAATAATATCATACCATATGATAAAGTATGTCGTTACATAACATAAAGCTTTACAATAAACATTTTCACATTACAAAGAGCTAAACAAAGTAACAAACACTCATCTTCAGTAGTCATTCAAGAAACATATTCCACTTAAATAAATAAAATAAAGAATGCATAAGTGCTTTCTTTCTAGCACACAAATTGACCAATTTTTATAAAATGATAATTTTGTTATTTCATTTTATAAAAAGATAATAGAGTAAATTACACACGATTTACATAAGTTTTCAGACTAACAAATATTTGTAATGTAATATATTATTATAATATAATGCTATTACTAATTTTTCACACTCAAAATCTCCTTCCAATGTCTAACAAACAAATTTAGGGGAAGTCAAAGTAAACCGTTGAATGATCTATTCATGTATAATTTGTTCAAACTTTAAGGTAGGTCAGTATAATATACCCTTATATATATATAAAACAATTACAAAAACAGGTGAAAACAATTTTGGAATCTGAAAATAGGAAGCAAAGAGAAAAAAAAAAATTATAAGGAATTCCCTTTTATTTCAAAAATTGTAAGAAAATAATTATGGAGAAGATAAAAGAGAAAATTTTAATAATATATCCTGAAAAACTTAATTATCCTCATAATTTTTTTTTAGAAAAATAGAGTATATTATGATGAAAGTAAATTGAAATTTTTACAAACGTACTTGCGGTGATGAAATGCCTATTTTATATAGAGATTACCGATTTTTGAGTGACAGATCATTTATTAGTAAATTTACATCCACAAAATCTCTGAAAAAACCATGAAATTAGTGAATCTCTGGATTGGCCAAAACTTAGGAATCCATTATTTGACATTATTTGAATCTTTGATAGACTCTGGCATATATGCTTACATTCTTTCGTATCGATATAACCAAACACAAGGTTAAGAAATGCTTACCATTTTTGCATGAGTAAATGACAACAAACCTAGTCCATCAATGTACCCTCCATCCACTAGAAGCACCAGAACATGCCACTTTTAACCATAAAATTAAAAAGACGAAAATTAAAAGTTTGTAGGGTTTTTATTTAGTAACTTTTTAATGTCATCTTGACCTATAAATTAAATTTGGATTAATTAGTCTTACATTTTTGGGTAGCTTACAATTCAAAACTATATGCATACAACTAATTCAAACCTCTTTATTTAAGCACATGGATGCGTAGAGTTAGATATTTGCAAATATAAAAGTTTTTCTTGCCTACCCCATAATTTAAAAAGAAAAGAAAAATAAAGTAATGGTTATTAAGATGCGTGTGGGAAGGATTTTAAGATGCATATAGACATCATTAATTAGGTAAGGAAAATCATTTTGTTGGTCTTTCTTTGTATAGACATTTGAAAAGGGTAATTTTTGTCTTCTATCCATTTCAAACTGAACATAATCTGTATTGTATGTATTGGGGTGTGAATACTTTAACAACTACTTTGTGTGTTTGTGTGTGTGTGTGTGTGTGTGTGTGTGTGTGTGTGTGAGCTGCTGGCGAATTTGGTTGGTGGAGGCAATTGCTTGGACGCAACTCTTAAATACCCAAGGAAATGAGGGAGCTTCAAATTCAAGTTTTGATAAAGGGAACTGTTTTATTAACTGATTTAGCATGGGCTCAAACTAACTTGAAGGTACATATTTACCAACACTATTCATATTGTTGTCAATGGGCACATTTCCATGAAATTCAATGGTAAGATCAGGAACGGACCAAATAATTATGTGCGCGGCTTTTAATAAATTTTTTTTTTATGGGAGTATTAGTAAAGTTTTTCTATAATTTCTTGGGGGCAAAGTTTAAAATCTATAAGTATATAAATAATAAATAAAATAAAATAAAACAAACAAAATTAATAGGTATAAAATGCAAAAGAAAAAAAAATTCATTGGGCTTATACTGGATTCGTGCCTGGGTAAAAAAATGGTACTTAGACAGTTGAAGCCTTTTGTCAAAAGCTTTCCATCTACACTACTCAAAGTGGTAGGATTTACTCTTTGATCCCACCATATGTATCTTGTGAATGCAAGACCACTTGTAGCACTTGTAAAAGAATTCGGAACATAATCCTTTTTTAAAACATTTAAGATATAAGAAAAATGCAGAAGTAGAAGTACGATGATTTTTTTATTATGGGTATCTCTACTAATGGATTCTTGAGTCATGTCTGTTGGTACAGGTCATATGTTAGTTATAAAAATAATTTCAATAAAGAATTGTCTAAAGTTAAATCAGTAACTTCTGCTTCATGAGACATGATTTCAGATTAAACGTTTTATTCTTAAAATTAAAAGATTGTGGTGGGAAAAAAGTTTTTTCTTTTAATTATAATTATAAAGAGGGATATTCTATTTATTAGGTCCTCTTATAAGTTGGGTAAAAGATATCTCAATAGGAAGAGATTCAACTGTTAAATTATTTGAAGTTAAAATGATTGTAAACTCAGAGAAGAAGCATAGTTTCCTTACAAAGTACCATGGGATATCTTTGATTCCGATCTCAATAGACTAAGAACATTCTCATAAAAAGAAAATCTCAATACAAGGATGCAAATCAATAACTTCTGCTTCATGAAACGTGATTCTTATGCGTCATTGTGTAGTCTATCATCAACCCCCATTTATGGGATCATATTCTCAATAATAAATTTTGTAACCCTTTATTTTAAAAAACAAATGAAGCTTATTATACATAAAAAATAATAATAATAATAGTTGTCACCATCTCCGCCAAACTAAAGTCAAAAACTTAAATTAGAGGAGATACTTTGTCATGGTGTCTTAGTAATTTACGTACAAATCATATTAGTCATATAACAGATCAACGTGACAAATACTTTACAACCCAAGTCCAGCCCAAAATTGGATTGGGTTGAGAAATTTAAGTCCAAAAATAAACCTAACAATAGAACTTGTCAGACGTAACCAAAGCTCGTGGGTAACTTGGGCTAGGGTTGGGGCGGTTCGGGTTCAATCAACTTGGACCGTGAAATTTAACGGGAAATGCTTTTAGACCTTGCACATGAGCAAAATACATCCCTAGTTCCTAAACAATTTTTTACAATATAATTGAATAAAAATGAATTTTTAATAAAGTTTAGTGGTTTTTATTGAACTTTTGAAAACCATTGTCACAAGAAATAATAAACAATAAATTATTAATAAAATATTACTAAAACTGAATATAATATAATAACATGCTCTTTAAAATTAAATAATGATTTATAAATTTTCGTCCAATATAAGTATTTAACCCTTTGAAAAGATGGCAAAAAATTTGTTATATCTAAAAGATTTGAAACACTAATTATGAAACTCTTATAGCTTCACAAATAAATACAATGTGATAGGGAAAAATAAACCTTTCTTGACCTAACAATAGAGGCAACCAAGTGTTGACCAGCCGCCAGATATTTTCGGTGATCAACGATAATATTTTGTTATTAGGGGTAACGATTTCCATAGATAAGGACGATGACGAATCTTATGCAAGATAAGATTTCCATGGGGATGATGACAAATCTTATCAAGAATAAGATTTCCATGGGATAAAGATGATGAAATTCCCTTATCGAGAAGAAAGGAAGCGACGATAACTAGGATGACGACTCGGGAATAAGGTACGATGAAAAAAACTATTATTAAATCACTGCCTTCTTTTTAGACCTCCGGTGACTAACTTGATCGTCGGAGAGCTCTTGGTAGGCACCACACCGGTGCTGTCAAAGTTCATCGATCTTTTCCTTTTTCCCTTGCATGTAAACGATGTCGTATTATACCGTGTGAATTTCACCCTCAATAGTTGGCGCCGTCTGTGGGAACGACGATTCCCTTGAATTAATTAATTACTCGGTTGAGTACACACATTTATGGTCCGGTATGGTTACTGAAGGAACACCGTCGCAGGGATCTAGTCAAAGAGAAGAGTCGGGTGAAAACCTAGATGTCTCAAACGACCAGACACGGCTTGCAGCGTTGGAACTGCAGGTCCAAACTCTGAGTTAGGGTATGGACCAGTTGATCCAGCAAAATGCAGCGCTCCTGCAACATCTTGTTCAACCGGTTCAGCAAAACTTGCCACGACAAGATCTCTCAAATCCAAACTGAGGTAATGGGAATCTTGAAGAGTAGGATAATCATCCTTCCCAAAATAAGACCGAAGTGAAACAAAGCTAGGTGGGAAACTGACATAGAGAGGTGGTCTACCCATCTCTCTTACGGAGTTCCCGACCTCATGAAGGCACAGCTTTCTGTCTTGAGGAAAAGACAAAGAAAGTTACCTATTTCGACTTGCAGATCGAGGATCTCAATGGGAAAATGGAAGATGTAATGCAGGTTATGAAAGGGAAAGGTCATGCCGCCATAGATGACCTGGTATAAAGGACCAACTTGCCGTTCAGCCCCGCCGTTATGAAATGCCCACTGCCTAGCAAGTTCAAGATGCCCGCGTTCGAAAGCTTCGATGGGACCAAAGATCCCCTCGATCACCTGGAAACCTTTCAAGCTTTTATGCATTTACACGCCATGCCAGATAAAATCATGTGCCGAGCTTTTCCCACTACACTTGAGGGATCAACAAGAGTTTGGTTCAACAAGCTGAAGTCAGGAACCATCAACACCTTCGAAGAGCTGAGTAAGCAGTTTATGAGCCACTTCATTGCAGGTCAGAGACATAGGAGGCTGGCTACCTACCTGTTTACCGTGGTGCAACAAAAAGAAGAGTCAATCCGAGAATATATTGCCCGATTCAACGCAGAAATGTTGCAGGTAGAAGAGGTGAATGACAAGGTAGCTTTGACCGCTTTCATTGGAGGACTCCAAACCTCCATATTCCTGTTCTCCTTATCAAACGAACCTTCCACCAGCATAGTAGAGTTGCTGATCAGAGCGCAAAAACACATCAACGCTGAAGACACCATGGGTGCACGGAAGGAAGGAGAAGACAAAAAGAGGCCAGCTCCTCTTGCCAGGGATGAAAATGATACCAAATATAAGAAATCGTTCTTCAGCCAGAGCGATAACACATATCATGAGAAGGACTCAGATGAGTATACCGACTAAAAATTGTCTCACAGCTGGAATTAGCCTTATCAAGTCATTCACGATAAAGACTGGGGACATCTCAGTTAATCATTTTTGGAAGGTGTAATACCATTAATTTTAAAAAGGATATTCCTGGTATTTAATGGTATTTAATTTATTATGTAAGTGCATTTTATTTGATTATGTGTCATTATTTTTTTTATTAGGTGCTTAATTGTTTTCTTTTGTGGTGATTTAATTTATTTAAATGATATTTGTTTTTTGTTATTTGATTGGAATTACTTGTTAGTGTTTTAATTATTTAATTGGTATTAATGGTTTAAGTGTAATTGGTTTAGTTATTTGATTGGAATTACTTGTTAGTGTTTTAATTATTTAATTGGCATTAATGGTTTAAGTGTAATTGGTTTAATTTTTCTATGTGTGTCTTATTTTATGTGTGTCTTATTTGGTTTAATTGGGTTTACTAATTATTATTTTGTTCAATTAGATTATTTGTTAAGTATTTAATGGTGAATAGGGTAATTAGGTAAATACATCTAACTAGGGTTTTAATTACAGTATAAATTAGGGTTTTATATTATAGCCGTCGTTGGTTCCTACGTTAATTGGATGGGCCGGTTAGGATTGTGAGTTGGACTTAAATGAACCTAGGGTTTAGGAAAACTTTATAAGTATAAGGTAGACGTCTGTGTAGGGTTTTTTTAAACAAAGCACACGTTTTGTGGAAGTGGAGAAGGAAAAACGCAGTTTTTCACATTCTGCCAAGGTTTGATCAACGCTCCAATCCCGCTTCGTCCGTGGTCCGATCGAGCTGAATTTTGGAGGAGAGGTTCACGACTCAGTGACGCATAATCTGAATGGCGGAGATCAGAGTTTGACCTCGAGAACAGTGATTCGTACTCGTGAACAGTAACTGGGTCGCACAGGTTTTTTTCCATTCTGCCCAGATTTCATCAAACATCCGCTCCTGCTTCGTCCGTGGTCCGATCGAGCTGAAATTTGGAGCATAGGTTCATGACTCAGTGTCGCACAATCTGAACGGTGAAGATCAGATTTTGAGTTTGGGAATAGTGTTCCGTACCCGTGAACAGTAACCGGGTTTTGGAACTCGCCGGGATTTTTTAAAAAGACGACGTTGAAACTTTGAACAAAAGTTTCTGAGGCAAGATTCTATCCTTACTCTTTCCCTTAGGCTTCATACTCTTTGCACTCTTAAATAATTCCAGGATTAATGAAGATTAAACCAAACTAAAATAATATCTGTTTTGCTATGAAACTGGTAGTTACAGTAGTGTTGTATGCTTGTTCAACCTAATCTAAGCATGTTTGTGGATGCATTGTGGTTCTGTGGTTCACGTTTTTTTCCTTACCACTGCTAGTATAAATTATTGGAAGGATGGATCTAGATGATAGCTATCTGTAATAACAACTGTTGGAACTTAAATACTAGGAGGATTTGAGTTTAACACTAGATCGGTTTTGTGGAACACTATAATTTGAGCATGTCTACATACATACTGTGAATATTGTTTTGATGCTTACATTATCACAGTTAGTATCAACTGTGGAGGTTAGGATTTTGTGATACATACCCTACATATCTGTATGTCATTTGTAAGGTGTTAAATGGAAGTTTTAATTAATTCTATCTTTATATCAGACTAAAAGGAACAACTTAAATTGGGCATGTATATGTTGTTGTTGTGACCTTGTTTATCAATACTTATTTTATCACTGCTAACATTGAATGTTGGATGTTGGAATTTAGTTGATATATACTTGATTTATTGGTATTATTGACTACTGGATGATTGGAAAGTAAGCACTGGTATGGGACGGTGGCATACTAAGGATGGGTTTGGTTTTTAAATCAATACCATTACCCACCTACTTGGAATAAGAATGGGATTAACTAAAAGTTAAGTCCCGTGGATTTGTATTGTCATGGCAACTACTTGTTGATCGGCAATACCAGGGATTTTGGATGGATTTTATATATGTACTGTTATGGTGCCTCGGTATGAGCTTGAGCCTCATGACCGATGGCTAGGGAGCGTATATGCATCGGGATGTGTAGCTGGCTACGATGGTTGGAGGTGTACCCTGTTTAGGTATAGGTACATATGCCCACTTCGTGTGCGTTTTAGCATGTTACCTCTATTCAGGTTGAGACCGGCCTGTAGTCCAGTGAGAGTCCTTTAGTGTAACTATATATATATTTACGGACTATTAGCTATTGTTGAATTGTTTAGGATGTACATGCGTATCGGTCCTCTGTTTGGATTGTAGTAGTATAGAACTTGCGCGTGGGCCTGACCCACTTCTATTTTTCAGGTACACGACAGTTCCAGGCTTAAACGTGTTCGTGCTGAGCAGAGGTCTCTATTCACTCTTCCGACGATGTAGGGCTCTCTCTATAGTTTTATTTCTGGACGTTTATTACATTTGTTCTATCTTTCGTTTGGATGTTTAATAAGGGTCCATTAGAGATGGATTCCCAAGTTGTAAACTGATGGAGTTTTGGAGTTTGGGTTTGATGGATTTTAATAATTATAATATTTTGCGGATTCTATTTTTAGTTCCTTCCAGCTGTAATTTCATTTCTTAATTTATTTTGTATTCCGTGTTCATTATAAAATATTAATTGTTTGATATTCCCTCGGGTTTGGGCCTGGGCCTGATCAACCCGTGTCTCAGATCCGAGGGGTATCTCAGTTGGTATCAGAGCACTCCAGGTTCAAGTGTCTCTAGGATGTTTCGTATTAAGTCTTCCGCGTAATGTTTTCTCTTGAATAGAGCTTAAGTTAGGATTCATTGTATTCCTTATGGTTCGTATAGAAAGGGTACTGACGTCTATCTTTTCATGTTAACAGATGGTTAACGCTAGAAATGGACAGAACATGCAAGGAACTAGGAAGGAAAGGAGAACGGCACGTAGGCAACAATATCTCCTACGGCGTCAGCAAATGGAGGAAGAGCAGCAAAGGCTTGGGTTTCAAGATGACATGGATCAGTTTCAGGAGGAACAGGAGAATGTTCAACAGACTCTGGACCAGGTCAGAGATCCAGAGATTCCTCCTCACCTCAATGGCCTCGTTGCTCGGGCTATAGAGGCTGGGGTAACAGCTGCACTTCGGAATCAGCCTCAGGTACAGCCGGCACCTGTACCAGCACCAGTGGTTCAGACGGATTCTTGGGGAAAGGCTAGGAGTTCTTTCACAAAGGGGAGTCCACCTGTGTTCTCAGGCTCAACCGATGCGAGAGCAGCTCACCAGTGGAAACAGGACATTGAGCGTCATCTTCGTTTGGTTCAGAAGCAGATGCTTGCTACTTTCAAGTTAGTTGAGGATGCACTACAGTGGTGGGAGTCAGTTACCACCTCAGAGGAGAGGATGACATTGTCTTATGATAAGTTCAGTGCTCGCTTTGATGAGAAATATTTTCCCTATACAGTCAGGGCAGCTATGAAGACCGAGTTTCTAAGTCTGCAGCAGGGAAACATGACAGTGGCGGAGTATGAGCAGCAGTTCACACGCTTGTCTCTCTTTACACCGGAGGAGGTGGATACAGAGGAGAAGAGGCGTAACAGTTTTGTCAAGGGACTGATGTGGTCTATCAAGAGAGTTATTATAGGTAGTCCAGCCTATACTACCTATGCTCAGGTGGTAGACGTCGCTCTACAACAGTAT
Source organism: Cornus florida (assembly GCF_030987335.1). Classification (NCBI taxonomy): domain Eukaryota; kingdom Viridiplantae; phylum Streptophyta; class Magnoliopsida; order Cornales; family Cornaceae; genus Cornus; species Cornus florida. Next base: position 92,470,171 of record NW_026775581.1, read on the forward strand.
CAGTTGACTGTGGACATCAGACAGGCTCGTGGTGAGAAGCGGGGAGATAAAGACTCTACTAATCAGTCAGCTGAAAAGGGGAATGGCAATAGTCACCGGCAGAATGACAAAAGCAAGTTCCAAGGACAACAGCCTTGGAAGAAGTACAAAGGTGGTTCAGATGCTCACTGGAATGGGGCACCTATTCAGAGGCAACAAAATGGGGGACCACAGGCAGGACAGGGTCAGCCACAGGCTAACCGACAGAGGAGGCCATTTGGTACTTTCCAGGGTAGTTTTTACACTTGTGGAGAGTATGGTCATACCACCAGACAGTGTCCTAAAGCAGGACAAGGACAGGGACAGAGACAGTATGTGCAGCAGGGACAGAGGGCGCCAGTGCCTCTACCAGCTCCACAGGTTCCACGGATTCAGGGACAGACACATCTAGCTTTACCGGCACCGCCGCAGACTCAGGGACAGGCACCACAGCAGTTGCACTATGGCAGGGTGTATAACCCCATGCCACAGGATGTTCAGGCACCTCAGACTATTGAGGGTAAGTTTCTTATTCATGGTTTGCATGGACGTGTTTTATTTGATACGGGTGCTACACACTCATTTGTAGCTAGGACTTTTGTTGCTTTGTCTGAGATGAGGACGAGGGTATGCACTAGACCTCAGGGTATTTCTACACCATTGGGTGATACAGCTATTATACATGAGAGTGATGGGCCTGTGACACTAGATATTGGCAGACTCAGATTTCTATCCAATCTATTGGTCCTGGACATGCGCACTTATGATGTGATACTTGGGATGGATTGGTTGTCTCATTACCATGCCCAAGTTGTTTGTTTTGATAGATCTATTATTTTTACCATACCTGGTCAGGATATGTATCTAGTAGCTATGCCACGTTCTTAAGGGGGCGGTAGTACCTATTTGTTCCATGTGGAGGAGGAAAATGAGGAAAGGATTATTGTGTCATTGGATAACATACCGATTGTACAGGATTTCCCAGATGTATTTCAGGAGATTCCAGGGTTACCACCTAGTCGCGAGATCGATTTTGTGATAGACCTAGCTCCAGGCACTGCGCCTATTGCTAGGGCACCCTATAGGATGGCACCGGTAGAGATGAGAGAGTTGAGGGATCAGATTCAGCAGTTACTCAGCCAGGGTTTTATTCGTAGGAGTACATCACCTTGGGGAGCACAGGTTCTGTTTGTAAAGAAGAAGGATGGTTCGCTTCGTCTGTGTATAAATTACAGGGAGTTGAACAAGGTTACGATTCGTAACAAGTATCCTTTACCCAGGATTGATGACTTGTTTGATCAGTTAAGGGGAGCCACATATTTCTCTAAGATTGATATGCGTTCTGGGTATCATCAGCTGAGGGTCAGGGAGCAGGATGTTCCTGAGACAGCATTTCTCATGCGATATGGTTCTTATGAGTTTCGAGTTATACCGTTTGGGACGACTAATGCACCTGCAGTATTCATGGACTTAATGAATAGAGTATTCCGGGCTTATTTGGATCAGTTTGTTATTGTCTTTATTGATGACATCTTGATCTATTCTCGGTCGGAGGACGATCATGCTAGACATCTTCGCATAATCTTGCAGACGCTTCGTGAGCACCAGTTATATGCCAAGTTCGAGAAGTGTGAATTTTGGCAGCGGGAGGTGAAATTTCTGGGTCACGTGGTGTCAGAAAAGGGGATAGCAATGGATCCGGCTAAGGTTTCAGCGGTGGTTGAGTGGGGACAGCCTACATCACCTACTGAGATTCGGGGTTTTCTCGGTCTGGCAGGATATTACAGGAGATTCATCCAGGGGTTCTCCAAGATAGCAGGACCACTCACTCATCTGACCAAGAAGGGTGTACAGTTCGTGTGGGATGAACACTGTCAGCGAGCTTTTGATGAGCTGAAAAGGAAGCTGACTTCTGCACCGGTTCTGGCTACTCCGCAGAGCGGGATAGAGTATCTTGTTTACACGGATGCTTCGTTGCAGGGTCTTGGATGTGTATTGATGCAGGAGGAGCGACCGATTTCTTATGGATCTCGGAAACTTAAGCCTCATGAGCTTAATTATCCAACACATGATTTGGAGTTGGCAGCAGTGGTCTTTGCCTTGCGTATTTGGAGGCATTATCTATTGGGTGAGTCCTTCAGATTATTCAGTGATCACAAGAGTCTGCAGTACTTGTACACTCAGTGGGAGCTAAATATGAGACAGCACAGGTGGTTAGAGTTTGTAAAAGACTATCATTTTTCTATACAGTACCATCCAGGGAAAGCGAATGTAGTGGCGGATGCACTCAGTCGCCGACCTATTGGTAGTCTTTCTGCTCTATTCACTACTGAGTGGAATGCTTTAAAGAGTGTGGATGAGTTATCGGATGCTTTTATGGCTTGCATGGTGGTTACACCTTCCATCATTCGCAAGGTTTTACAAGCATAACTCACCGATCAGTAGTGTGTCGACAAGGTCGCAGAGATAGCTTCCGGAGAGGTTCCATTCTACTATGTTGGGGCTGATGGAGGTTTAAGGTACAAGGGACGGTTAGTGGTACCTTCTGCTGATAATTTGAGGAAGGATGTGATGACTGAGACTCATCACTCTGAGTTCTCTGTTCATCCAGGAGGCGATAACATGTATCAAGATATGAAGCGGCAATTTTGGTGGGCAGGTATGAAGAGGGACATTGCTCTTTTTGTTTCTCAATGTAGTACTTGTCAGATGGTTAAGATTGATCATCAGAGGCTGCCAGGAGCTCTACAGCCACTACCAATTTCGGAGTGGAAATGGGAGAGCATGTCTATGGATTTTGTGGAAGGGTTGCCAAATTCTTTCAAGGGGCATAATTCCATATGGGTCATTGTGGATAGGTTGACCAAGTCAGCTCATTTCTTGCCTATTTGCACTGACTACACTTCGGAGCAGTTGGCGAGGCTTTACATTTCAGAGATTGTGAAGCTACATGGCATTCCATTGTCTATTATATCGAACAGGGATTCGAGCTTTGTATATAGATTTTGGAAGAGTTTTCAGCAAGCTTTAGGTACGGAGTTACACCTTAGTACTGCTTATCATCCTTAGACTGACGGACAGACTTAGAGGGTGAATCAGATTATGGAAGATATGATTCGGTCGTGTGTTCTGGATTTCAAGGGCCACTGGGAGGAATATTTGCCACTTGTGGAGTTTGCTTATAACAATAGTTTCCAGAAGACTATTGGTATGGCACCATTTGAGGCATTGTACGGTCGACCGTGTTGGTCACCTGTTTGTTGGATGGAGGTTGGAGAGAATCGATTCTTAGGTCCTGAGTTCATCAAGGATACCTCTGAAAAGATTGCTCTTATTCGAGATCGCATGCGTACTGCCCAAAGTAGGCAGAAGAGTTATGATGATCGTCGTACTCGGGCTTTAGAGTTTCAGGTTGGGGATCAGGTTCTACTCAAAGTGTCTCCTATGAAGGGTGTTATGCACTTTGGGAAGAAAGGGAAGTTGTCACCGCGATTTGTTGGTCCATTCATGATTACGGATCGCATTGGAGCTGTTGCTTATCGGTTGGCACTTCCGGATACTTTGGATCGCGTCCACAACGTGTTTCATGTTTCCATGTTGCGAAAATTTCTTCGAGATGAGGATCGGTATTAGCATATCGATGTTGGGGAGATTGCGTTGCAGTCGGATGCAACTTATTTAGAGCCACCGTGTCGTATTGTTGACCGACGAGATCAGATTCTTCGTAATAAGGTTATTCCTTTGGTTCGTGTTCAGTGGAGTCATCACAATGAGTCTGAGTCCACTTGGGAACGAGAGGATGTCATTCGCTCACGGTTTCCTGAAATATTGGAAGAAGGTAAGAGTGAATTCCGAGGACGGAATTCCTTTTGTTAGGGGGGAAGAATGTAATACCCCTAATTTTAAAAAGGATATTCCTGGTATTTAATGGTATTTAATTTATTATGTAAGTGCATTTTATTTGATTATGTGTCATTATTTTTTTTATTAGGTGCTTAATTGTTTTCTTTTGTGGTGATTTAATTTATTTAAATGATATTTATTTTTAGTTATTTGATTGGAATTACTTATTAGTGTTTTAATTATTTAATTGGCATTAATGGTTTAAGTGTAATTGGTTTAGTTATTTAATTGGAATTACTTGTTAGTGTTTTAATTATTTAATTGGCATTAATGGTTTGAGTGTAATTGGTTTAATTATTCTATGTGTGTCTTATTTTATGTGTGTCTTATTTGGTTTAATTGGGTTTACTAATTATTATTTTGTTCAATTAGATTATTTGTTAAGTATTTAATGGTGAATAGGGTAATTAGGTAAATACATCTAACTAGGGTTTTAATTACAGTATAAATTAGGGTTTTATATTATAGCCGTCATAGGTTTCTACGTTAATTGGATGGGCCGGTTAGGATTGTGAGTTGGACTTAAATGAACCTAGGGTTTAGGAAAACTCTATAAGTATAAGGTAGACGTCTGTGTAGGGTTTTTTAAAACAAAGCACATGTTTTGTGGAAGTGGAGAAGGAAAAACGCAGTTTTTCACATTCTGCCAAGGTTTGATCAAAGTTCCGACCCGCTTCGTTCGTGGTCCGATCGAGCTGAATTTTGGAAGAGAGGTTCATGACTCAATGACGCCCAATCTGAACGGTGGAGATCAGAGTTTGACCTCGGGAACAGTGATTCGTACTCGTGAACAGTAACTGGGTCGCACAGGTTTTTTTTCCATCCTGCCCAGATTTCATCAAACATCCGATCCTGCTTCGTCCGTGGTCCGATCGAGCTGAAATTTGGAGGATAGGTTCATGACTCAGTGTCGCACTATCTGAACGGTGAAGATCAGATTTTGAGTTCGGGAATAGTGTTCCGTACCCGTGAACAGTAACCGGGTTTTGGAACTCGCCGGGATTTTTTAAGAAAACGACGTTGAAACTTTGAACAAAAGTTTCTGAGGCAAGATTCTATCCTTACTCTTTCCCTTAGGCTTCACACTCTTTGCACTCTTAAATGATTCCAGGATTAATGAAGATTAAACCAAACTAAAATAATATCTGTTTTGCTATGAACTGGTAGTTACAGTAGTGTTGTATGCTTGTTCAGCCTAGACTAAGCATGTTTGTGGATGCATTGTGGTTCTGTGGTTCACGTTTTTCCTTACCATTGCTAGTATAAATTATTGGAAGGATGGATCTAGATGATAGCTATCTTAACTTCTGTAATAGCAACTGTTGGAACTTAAATACTAGGAGGATTTGAGTTTAACACTAGATCGGTTTTGTGCAACACTATAATTTGAGCATGTCTACATACATACTGTGAATATTATTTTGATGCTTACATTATCACAGTTAGTATCAACTGTGGAGGTTAGGATTTTGTGATACATACCCTACATATCTGTATGTCATTTGTAAGGTGTTAAATGGAAGTTTTAATTAATTCTGTCTTTATATCAGACTAAAGGGAACAACTTAAATTGGGCATGTATATGTTGTTGTTGTGACCCTGTTTATCAATGTTTATTTTATCACTGCTAACCTTGAATGTTGGATGTTGGAATTTAGTTGATATATACTTGATTTATTGGTATTATTGACTACTGGATGATTGGAAAGTAGGCACCGGTATGGGACGGTGGCATACTAAGGATGGGTTTGGTTTTTAAATCAATACCATTACCCACCTACTTGGAATAAGAATGGGATTAACTAAAAGTTAAGTCCCGTGGATTTGTATTGTCATGGCAACTACTTGTTGATCGGCAATACCAGGGATTTTGGATGGATTTTATATATGTACTGTTATGGTGCCTCGGTATGAGCTTGAGCCTCATGACCGATGGCTAGGGAGCGTATATGCATCGGGATGTGTAGCTGGCTACGATGGTTGGAGGTGTACCCTGTTTAGGTATAGGTACATATGCCCACTTCGTGTGCGTTTTAGCATGTTACCTCTATTCAGGTTGAGACCGGCCTGTAGTCCAGTGAGAGTCCTTTAGTGTGACTATATATATATTTACGGACTATTAGCTATTGTTGAATTGTTTAGGATGTACATGCGTATCGGGCCTCTGTTTGGATTGTAGTAGTATAGAACTTGTGCGTGGGCCTGACCCACTTCTATTTTTCAGGTACACGACAGTTCCAGGCTTAGACGTGTTCGTGCTGAGCAGAGGTCTCTATTCACTCTTCCGACGATGTAGGGCTCTCTCTATAGTTTTATTTCTGGACGTTTATTACATTTGTTCTATCTTCCGTTTGAATGTTTAATAGGGGTACACTAGAGATGGATTCCCAAGTTGTAAACTGATGGAGTTTTGGAGTTTGGGTTTGATGGATTTTAATAATTATAATATTTTGCGGATTCTATTTTTAGTTCCTTCCAGCTTTAATTTCATTTCTTAATTTATTTTGTATTCCGTGTTCATTATAAAATATTAATTGTTTGATATTCCCTCGGTTTTGGGCTTGGGCCTGATCAACATGTGTCTCGGATCCGTGGGGTATCTCAGAAGGTAGCTCCCTCACTTGTTTTTTTGTTTTCAATAAGCCTTGAGGCAATGATGGTCTTTAATAAAATTACTTTCAGTTGCCTTGACTCTTGGTCAATTATATTTATACGTGCAGTATCCCCGTATTACAGGAAATAGTAAATAAGTGTCCTGTATTATAAGGACCCGGGGATAAGTGAATCCCGTAATCCATATCCCCGTAATATAAGGGATAGTAAATGAGTATCCTGCATTACAAGGACCCGGGTTGAGTGAATCCCGCAATCTATATCCTCGTAATATAAGAGATAGTAAGTGAGTATCTCGTATTATCAGAACCCGGGCTGAATGAATCCCGTAATCCATATCCCCGTAATATAAGGGATAATAAATGTGTGTCCTGTACTACAAGAACCCGGGCTAAATGAATCTCATAATTAATATCCCCTTACAATAAGGGATAGTAAATAAAATTCTCTTACTAAAGGGGTGAGCTGAATAAAGCTCATAAAGTTCAATTCCCTTATTAAAGGAGTGACGACCTGAATAAAGCTTGTATAATTTATTCCCTTACCAAGGGAAGATTACCCAAGGGTACTAAAACTAGTACCCAAGGGTACTAAAAATAATACCCAGGGACAAAGCACCCAAAGGGAAGATTACCCAAGGGTACCAAAAATAGTACCCAAGGGCAGAGTACCAAGGGTACCAAATATATTACCCAATAAAAGATTACCCAAGGGTATCAAAAACAGTACATAGGGACAGAGTACCCAAGGGTACTTGTAATACCCCTAATTTCAAAATAATAGTTCTGGTATTTAATTTATTATTTAAGTGCATTTTATTTATTTGTTTTGTTTTATTTTGTATGATTATTTGCGTAATTGATTAATTGTTTAAATTGTGTAATTTATATTATTAATTAATGCTTGTTTAATTGGTTTAATTGTTTAAATTGGTTTAAATTGTTTAATTTAGTACCTGCTAAATTGTCAATTATATTACTTGTTATTTTAATTAGTTAATTAGTTAATTGATTTAATGTTTATTTATTTTCTTTATCGTAACTTAGGGTTTTAGGATTCAATGTGGCCGACTCATAGTTAGAACGGGAAATAGGGTTTCATTAATTGAAGCCTATAAATATATAAGAATACTGGGGTTTAGGGTTTTAGAAAACATAAGCTTAAGTCTGTAAAACAAAGAATCTCTACTTCCGTGTTGAGAAACGGAGAGTGAACGTGGGGGATTAGCAAAGCTGTTCAAGGGAGAACTCAGAGACGTGGAATTAGAGTTTCAAATCTGAGACTCAAAGGCAAGTTCAGTTTTACTATATCCCTTTAATCTGTGTTCTGTGCATGCCTGGGTAGACTCCAGGGATTGAATAAAGGTTAAAACAGATTAAACGAATGTTATAACACATCAATTATGCATGCTTAAACAATATTTAATTTCATTGAATTATTTGTGGTGCGTTGCTTAAAAATTTCTAAATGAAAACTTGTTGCCGTTGCTTTAAAAACTGATGTTTAATTCAAGTCTTGGTTATATGTTATTGTCTTATGATCGATAGACTCCAGGGATTAAACTAAGTCTTAATTACATATTTTATACATGTTTAATCAGTTTTTAGAATCATTGAATTAATCTGTTTCTCAGTTGTTTAAAAGTTCCGTTTAAATCTGGTTGTCGTTGCTTTAAAATATAAGGTTTAATTAAATTCTTGGTTGTATAATTCTGTCATGTGATCAATCTGGGATCACATGACACCTAGGGGTGAGAGTAGGCTCCAAATGAGGAAGGAGCCTGCTCCCACCAAGCTAGAGCCGGCTCTCCTTGCAACAGAGCAGGCTCTTAAGTTTAAGAGCCTGCTCTCGCTTTTAAAAACGTTAAAAAAAATTGATTTTTGGGACGATTTGGCTAACTGGGTTTTTTCAAAAACTGTTTAAAGGCTACTGGATGGTGTAAATCATTGCTAAAGACTTATAAAAATGTTAGGAAGCATGGTTACATTTAAATAGGGAGGATGGAATTAACACATGGTTAAACAGTGTACCCGTGTATAGAAGATTGGATAAATAAATTAAAATTGCCGACTGTTCTAGATATTTTTATTTCTTTGGATGGTGTAATTCATTGCTAAAGACTTATAAAAATGCTGGGAAGCATTGTTACATTTAAATATGGAGGATAGAATTAACATATGGTTAAATAGTGAACCGTATAAGGAGGATTGGATAAATAATTTAAATTGCTTATAGTTTTAGCAATTTTTATTTTTCTGCATGGTTTTAAAATATGAATCATGTTTCAGCCGTGATATGGGCATATAGTTGTTTAAATATATGTCTGCTTAGATGGAATTAACTGATGTTAAAACTTGTTATACATTGCATCAGTTATGGTACTGATTGGAGGAGTTGATTTCGTAATCTTACTTTATCAGTTTCAAGGACCAGAATATGATTTATAAATCTTATATTGGACGCATAATTTGATTACACACATGTTGAACTATATATATGTTTATTTTGGGATGTGGTTGATGAATGTTTTATATTGTTTCGTCAACCATGTTAGCTGGAGGATAGTATGCACCGGTATGGGACGGTAGCATACTCGGTATGGATTAGTTCAACACTAAGTCTAACCTAAAATGGATTAAGGTGTGGATTAACCATAAAGGTTAAGTCCAACTCCTGTTGGTGTCAGGTCAGTAAATAACTGAATGACATAACTTGGTTTACGGGATGGATTGTTATACATATGTAATACCACTATACAAGATGGGTGATATTTTATATTAGGAGGATACGGACTTTATATATATATGATATGGTACCATGGTATGAGTTTGAGTTTCAGGACCATGGTTAGGGTGCGTATATCGCATAGGATGGATAGCTGGACAGTAGTTGCTGTTCCCTGGTAGGTCTAGGTACACATGACCACATTATGTGCGATTTGCATGGTATCTTTACTCAGGCTGAGACAGACCTATTGGACTAGTGAGCGTCCTATAGTGTGTATTTATACATATATGGACTACTCTAGATAGTATTGAGTCTATCTAGGATGTATCTGCGTATCAGATTCCTGTTTGGATCGTAGTAGAATAGGACTTGCATGTGGGCCTGACCCACTCTCTTATTTTTCAAGTGCTCGTCAGTTCCAGGGTTAGAGCTTGGTTGTGCAGAGCAGATACAGACTTCTATTCCACCGACTACGTAGGACTGCTTACTTATTAGCCTTGGATCGTACTTTAGTTATTTCATTTTACAGTTGGGATTTTTTATTAGGGGTCCACCAGATGGATTCCCGAGTTGTTAATTAATTGGAGGTTTTGGAGTTTAGATTTTAATAATTATATTTTGAGGATTTTTCCATTAGAATTCATTTCAGCCATTTTTATTTATTTCTTATTCTTTAATTTTGTGAGTGTTCGTGTTAAAATGTTAATTGTTTAATATTTCTCTCGAGTTTGGGCCTAGATCTGATGAACCCGTGTCTCGGATCTGAAGGGTATCACAGTACTATAAATAGTATCCAGGGGCAGAGCATCTAAAGGAAAGATTACCCAAGGGTACCAAAAATAGTATTCAGGGACAGAGTAACCAAGGGTACTAAAAATAGTATCCAGGGGCATAGCATCCAAATGGAAGATTACCCAAGGGTACAAAAAATAGTACCCAGGGACAGAGTACCTAAGGGTACCAAATATATTACCCAAGGGTATCAAAAACAGTATCAGGAGCAGAGTACCCAAGGGTACTAAAATTAGTACCCAGGGGCAGCGTACCCAAGGGTACCAAAAATAGTACCCAAAAGAAATGTACTGTTCCAAGAGCAAGGAAAAAAAAAAAAAAAAAAAAAACTGTTACTGTAGGGAACAGTAGGGCAAGGAAAAAAATAAAAATAAAATTTCCTCACTGTTTAATGAATAGTACCCGCGGGCACTATTTCCGAGGGAACAGTGCCAGGGGCAAAAAAAAAAAAAAAAAAAAAATCTTACATTCCCAAAGCTAGATGAGCAAGCTTGGGAATGGGGGGCAACTGATAGAGAAAAATAAACCTATCTTGACCTAATAGTAGAGGCAATCAAGTGTTGACCAGCCGCCAGATATTTTAGGTGATCAACGATAATATTTTGTTATTAGTGGTAACGATTTCCATAGATAAGAATGATGACAAATCTTATGCAGGATACGATTTCCATGGGGATGATGACAAATCTTATCAAGGATAAGATTTCCATGGGATAAGGATGATTAAATTCCCTTATCGAGAAGAAGGGAAACGACAATAAATAGGACGACGACTCGGGAATAAGGTACGACGAAAAGAACTATTATTAAATCCCTGCCTTCTTTTTAGACCTCCGGTGACTAACTTGATCATCGGAGAGCTCTTGGCTGGCACTACACCGGTGCTGTCAAGGTTCATCTATCTTCTTCTCTTTCCCTTGCACGTAAACGGTGTCGTATCGGACCGTGTGAATTTCACCCTCAATACCATGCTTAAGTAAAATTTAAACAAAAAAATACAAAAAGTTAAAAGTATAAAATTTCAAAACTCACATGTTATTTCAAATTATGAAAGTCGATGGTTCAAATTTTTAGCTTATAAATCAGATATTGATGTTGTTTTTGTATGAATTTAGGTATTTATTTATTTCATTCCGGTAAAATAAAATGTCAATCCCATAAAAAAAAAATTAAAAAAAAATGTACTTTAACTTTTTTTAGGTGTAGGGTTGCCCCCACTATACAGCGGGTGAGTCGAGAGAATCTTAACAGGGGAAGGCTCGAACCTGGGCCGAGTGATGATCCAAGCCAACACTTTACCATCACTACTAGGCCCAGGCTAACCAGCATGTTTTTGTTAATGAAAGAATCATATTCTTCAAGTTTTTTTCTTACCGAAATTTTCATTGTTCAAAACTGTTTAGCATTAAATTGTCATTAATCATGTTCTACACCAAAATTCACATTGTTCAAGACTGTTTAATAAATTATCATTAATCATATATATTTTGTTCTTACCAAAATTTATATTGTTCAAAACTGTTTAATAATAAATTATTATTAATAAAATATTTTTAATGACAAATAATGAAGATCGTATGACAAATAATGAAGATCGTTGATCAATAGTCGTACTATTTTAATGCTTATATTCTCATGTGACTTGACTTTTACAAATTTCGAACTCCCACTTCGTCATTAACACAGGTAATTTCATGAAATGACTGAGACGTGGCTTACCAAAAGAAAACCAAAATAGAAAAAGAAAAACGCGAAAGAATTTGGCTTTAGGCCCTTGGCCTTTGGCCTTTCGCGTTTCACAAAATGGGGTTTTTCGCTCCTTTTCATACAGAGATGAGAGATTGAAGCGTGAGCGGAGAATCCAAACATCGTTGCCCCTCCTCTCTTTCTCCCCCCCTCTCTCTCCCTCTCCTCTCCTCTTCTCAGCAAAAAAAAAACTTCATCTCTTTCTCTCTCTAACTTTCTTTCTGCAGTCATCCTAAGCGTTACATGTAGATGGAACCTCCTCTACTACAAGGTTATCGGCGAGATCGTCGCAAGCTTCTCGAATTCATATTATCATCAGGTCTCATCACAGAAATTCGAACGCCCTCTGGTCTCACCACCTCTATCTCCCACATCGATATCGATCTTCTCAGCGCCGATTATGTCCTCCAATGCATACAATCCGGTAAGCATATATGTAATTGATGGTAAGCATTTATGTAATTGATGGTAAGCATTTATGTAATTGATTGAATTCTGAGTTCAGTTCTGATCGGATAAAGTTGATACTATTTTGTTTGCAATAAGGTGAAGTACTTGACATATCGGAAGCAACTAAGAAGTACTACGATGAATCTGCATATCCAGTAATGGTAAGGAATGAATCTATCAGGTTTAATGCGTAAACAAAGTTTATATCATTTTCCTTTCCCAATTGTAGGTATATTATTTGTTACTGTACTAAACTACTCCGTAATTAACAAGTATATACATACATACATATATATATTTATTTATTTTTTACATTAGAATATATGTTAACAAGTTATGCTATGCTGAAGTATGACGAACTTTTCCTTTTGGATAGTGTTTGTATTTTTTAGGTTATGCATTGAAGGGTTTTGTGAAGATAGAATTTCATATTGTGGTTAGCTGATTTGTTACAATGGTTATTTGTTTTGGATGTGAAATAAAGTTAATAGACTGCAGTTTCTTGTTGTATGGTAAAAAGCTCGGGCATACTTGTTCAAGTATCAAAGCAGTCACTTTGTGTGAAATAAAACCAAAGGGTAGGCACGTTTAGTCTACCTCTATCTCTCCGAAGATATAGTAAATGCATTAACTGAAGCCTAAAAATAAACTTCATTAAATATTTGTTAAATTGCAATCTAAGTACCTATTTTAATAATTCATATTGTTCTTAATAATTTACAGTTAAACTTAATAACACATTTAAAGGAGAAGAAATAAATTTGAAAGATTATTCATATGTAAGAAAGAGGAGGATGAAGAATAATATTTATTTAGGCAACAAGAAGAAGAATAAAAGGAGATGGCATCTCCGCCCAGAGGGAAAAAAATAATCATATTGACTAGTAAAAATCTTTTTGACGACTAAACTTATATCTGAACTATTGGAAGGCGTAAGGGACACATGAGGCATTAACATTATCAGGAAGGAGGAAAACAATAACAAAAAAGAACACAAAAGACACTGCTAGCTCGCTAACAGCCAACTACAAAGAACCTGCTTGCTGTCATTTAATGTCTATTTTAGAGAATATCTTTAAATTAATAGTGTGTGTGTGTGTGTGTAATTTGTCTTTTCTGTGAGTGCATATATTAGCTAATATGAAGCCAATTGAATCTGAAGGACCTTTCTTCAGCCTCTTATTAGCTTTATCTTATTGGATTCTTGTTTTGCGGTTTGCTTTTATGTCTTCTGCATTCTTTTGACAAAGGTATCCTACTTTAATAACTGTCATTCCCATGATTGATGTTTCTTTTACAGTAATCCTTTTAAGTACACAAGGTTGTTAATTTCCATAGGTTTTGGTAAATTAAATGTTTTGATGATTACACTGATGCAACCATGGAAAGTTTAAAGTTTGAAATCATATTTCTTGTGGGATGCATTCTCCTTTATGCATTTCCTTTGGTGAACTGAGTTCACTTGAAATTGTAATGGCTGTTTGATGTATGAATGAACAGTTAGCAATAAAAATCTTTAAAATTTTTGTACCTAAATTTGGTTGTCAAAATAATTTGATATTCTACCATCTCTTTTGTTGTACATTTTATTGAATTTGTGTTTTTGAATTGGCAAGGCACAAAATTTTAAGTGTTTCAACAATACTTCAAACTGGATTGGTACCTTTCAAGGTAGCAATTTATCTCTTAAACCAGATTACTTCTTCCATTAAAATAATAGTCTATTTTTAAAAAGTACACAAATTAATTGAAAATTGCATTAGACATATTAATAGTAAACAGTTTTAGTGCAGTATACGCTTTCATGTTTTGTCATTATTTGTGGTCTGTTTTTTTACTTCATAGCAAAAATGTCTTGTTGGAAACTGAGTAGAAAGTGATAACTACTCATTCTGATTATGGAAAATAATTGGGACATGTAAACAATGAAATGTGAACTATTCTTTTTGGATGAAGTGATTTTTTCTTATCCTTTTCCCCGCCTTTTTGTTTTGGTAGATACACTCTCAATTAGGGGATTCCTATTTTCTTCTTTCTGATCCTAAATCAGCTGGATCTCCTCCTCGGCATGTGCCTCCTCGAATTGAGGTCAACCACGCTAGTGATCATGCATCAACTCCATCCAGTCGAGTTGGTCAAAGGACAAGAGACACTTCTGTATCTGGGGACGGCGCAGTCACTGCCGCTACAGCTTCAAAGCCCATGGAAAATATAACTGTCCCTTCATTAGGATTACCTTCCTTGAGTACAGGTAAGAGTTGGTTTGATCTTTATATCCTTAATGAGTTGTGACTAGGAAAAATGAGATGAACTAAAGGTTGATATATGATGTAGTCTTCTTCTTCTTCCTTTTTTTTTTTTTTGGTGAACAATTTATTTGGTCTTCTAGATACTGCATCTCATTATTGTCTGGTTTTAGTATTTGTTTCCTCGGATCCCTGGACTTCCATTTTTGAGTAAACTGATATGTAGTTTTAGGATTTCAAAAGGATTATCCGATGACGACTTGCGTGAATCAGCCTATGAAATATTGCTTGCATCTATGGTATTTTGTGGGTAATCTCTCTGACTCTCTCTCTCATTCACTCATGCATGAACACCTATTAATTGCACCAGTTTCTGTTTGTCATACATCTCTCCACCTCTGATCTGCTTGAAATATCATATATTTCTCTTTTCCTTTCTCAACCCTCTGCTCGTTGCTGATTCAGGGTTGAAATTCATTCATTTGAGGATAGAAAGAAAGAGAAGGGCTCCAAATTTCTATCTAGCTTGAAGAGTAGAAAGGATAAAAGACATCTGCAATATCAGTCTCCTGATAGGCATCCAGAGCTCATTGACACCATTCGCGCCCAGATGCAGGCAAACTATAAGTCCTTTACTTTTTTAATATGAGCAATAATTATTATGCCTTGATATGCCATCAACATAAGAAAAAATTTCACAATAGGGTGCCATTGTTTTCAGTCTCTTGATTCACATGCTATCAAATTTAAAGTTAGTTTACCATTTGTGGTACTCGTTTTCATGGAAAGGTATCTTTGATGTTCAATACTTATCAACTAGCTGATAATTTCATTTCACTAAAATCTGCTTGTTTGGGGGCAGCTTAGCTACTAAAGAAACCTTCTATTTTACATTGAATGCTGCATTTTTGGTACGAGTGCAACATAGACAGGGTAGGACAGCACGGTGAAAACTTCATAATGGCGCCTAAGATTGTTTATTTGGTGGCCAAAGGTTAATGGTTGCTTGTATGCTTAGTGTTCTAAAGTTGGGTGTTGTGGATGGGAAAGTTTGAAATTGGCTTTAGTTCTGAAGGTGATAGGTTGCTGAATTTCTAAAATTTTGTCTCAAACTTTCTGGGGAAGCAACTGTATTAAGGACTTGGGTGTCATGAAGAGGGTTATGAGTGGCATTGCACAATCTTTTAAATCTTCAAAAGATTTTGGAAAATTCTCTAAACTGACCCGTTCATTTAATTAGAAGAATAAGTTGATGTTTATAGGCTACTGTTTCGCTCTTAATTCTACTTGAACCTTGACTCCCTAGTGGGAAACTTTTGATTCCATAAACTATTCCAAACCCACATCAGGGCACACATGAAGGCCCAAAAACCTCACTTAACCCATCTACTAAAACTCAGGGGTTTTTACTAGTGCTGAGGCCCAAATGAAAATTATAATTTTGTCTTAGACTCTCATTATTACTTAAAATAATAAACAAAATCGAACTAGCAGCATCCTAACTTAGGACAAACGTTAGATAAGACTTGGGTCAACCAGAAATAAATTACACAGGGTCTTAAGTGGCTGGCTCATGAAATCTCCTTCTTGCTACTTCTCGTGGACAAGTACTCTGTTTCAGGAACTTTGATGTAATATGCACATGGAAATTGATACTTCTACATAAATTCTATAATTCTAATAAACAAAACAACAAACTTCTCTTTTTTATTGCAGATGCTGCTTTCAATGAAATAGGCTGTGGCTGGCCTTATGCACCTCTTATAAAGATACTCAATTTTCCTGCTGCTATTTTGATTGAAAAGAAAAACTTCAATTTTGAACATGCCTTATTGGTGGAAAAATTATTTTTTGAATTCTTATATTTCAAATTTGATCTTTAGAATGTTTGATGCATTTTTTTGAATTTTTTTTACCATATACTACTATATCAATCTCTTTATTTTCTTTTACTTTTGGTCAAAATCATGACCATAGCCCTTAACATTTATTTATTGGATAAAGATGTTAAGTCTTCATTTTTTTTTTTTTTTTCAATTATTTTAATTATTTTTTATTTTTTTTATCTGATATATCTGAGAAGAATTGAAGGATTTTTCTAACAGAAAGCTTCTTGTTGCACTTGTTGAATAGTAGCAATTTGGATTTATTAAATTTTTTTTTTCCAACTTTTGGGGTTTTGAATGTGCTGACTTGATGAGGAAAATACACGACATATGACATATCAAATCACAGAAAGAACCTTTGTAATGCTATTCATTGTGCATTTTCACAAGCCTTTGTTTGTAGATGTCACTCCATCACTTGTTTTATCTTGTTTCTGGATGTCTAACCTTTTTGGTTTATAAATAGCACTTGAAGTTCAATGTAAATTTTCAAAAGATGGTTAAGGTCCTGATATAGAGATATTGATAATGCATCGGTTTCTGATGCTTGCTAGAAGGAAAAGCATACAGTCTGTGAGAACTCGAGGAAAATGAAAAATTACTGAAACTCAGCAGAATTTTAAAAAGTGGCCTAAATATGTATTTAGAAATCGCAATATTGCAAAAGAAATTTCATGCATCACAATTTTCAATTTTGTCATAGTCAGACCCTTGGTAGTAATACATATTTCCTTTTGGTAATTGGTCTTTGTCATAATTCAAACAGAGATAATTAATCATCGCATAAGCATTCATATAACAATGAATTACTTTCATCACACAGACCCAATTTTTTTCATCAAAATTGTTCTAAATATTTTATTATATGAAATAAAGAATGACTGGTGATTGGAAAACTGAGGCAGATAAGATCGGTGATAAATGAGAAGAAATGCTCTTATAAAGAAGTGGTGATAATATTGAACTTTCAAGAAACTCAGAAAGAAGAAAAAATGATTTGCAATGTAGGTGATGTGTTGACACAATAGGAATTAGTTGGATACTGAACTCATACTCACATGACATTGCATATTTAAGACTGAACCGAGAAAGAAAAAAATCACATGGACATATCAATTCATATTCAGATACACAGGATGAGTTATTTGACCAAATCAGGTTGTTAATGAGAATATTGATGATATATTGATAAATGTTTGTATGTGTTAATAGATGTGTTGACATACCAACCTATCAGTAATTGCAATGTATACCATGGATTTTATACTCAATCAGTGTTGGTGGATGCATAAAAAGTTATGTCTAAGCCAAATGTGATGCGTTTCCTTGTCCAAATACCGTGTTTTATGCATATTTGTGGTCCGTTTGATACAAGATAACTTTACTGTTATTGAGGTGTTAAAGCCTTGGATAAAAGTTTAGTTATACTGATCCGTGTAGTTCCACCTTTTCTTAAGAGATTTACTACCGCCTCCAACTCCCATAAAGGAAAAAGAAAAGAGGGGGGCCCGGGAGAGGGCCGGGTGTGGAAATCTGTAGTACCTTTGATTCAGTTGATTCATTTCTGTAAATAGCATTTTGAACTCTTTATTCGTGGAAAATCAATCTTGATAGTTTGTTTCAATTTATCAATCAGCCAAGATGAAGGATTGCGTGAATTTCATTTTTTTCCTGACGTTAATTAGTTTGCTAGATATTGTTCTGCTTAGAAATAAGTAATTGGTTTTCCTTTACTAGATTTCAGAAGCAATGGATGTATGCATCAGGCAAAGGTTGATGCAATTTGCTTCAAGAGAAACTTGTGGAGAAATTGATGTCTTGCTAATCTCCTTGGGGCTCTTAAATGGCATTTCCAGGTCCAAATTTCTCAATGAAAAGTCATACATGCAATGGAAGAAGAGACAGGTAATGATTATCACTATTTCTTGTTTTGTCATGAGTTCTTACTTCTGAGAGAGAAAGTTGCGGGAACCCTATATGTCAGGATATATAATCGAAGTTCCTTTCATTTTGGTCGAATTAGTTAGACACCTATTGTAGTGTGGCAGTCATATCCCTTCTAATGGGTAGATTACTTAGACAAGCGTACTGTTTTAATGATGCAATAAATACGGAGGTGAGTTGTGGTGTTCAGACCTTGGCCACCTCACAATATACCAGTCCTAGCCTAACTGGACCGACCTTAGACTTATGTAGATGAACCCGAGCAGCCAGCTTAATCCTATTACGGAAAGTTAAGCCAGGCAGAAACCTATAAATATTATATATAAAAAATTATTATAAAATTAGTACAAATCAACAATATAAATTAACTCTTATTTGTTTGGAAGTAACCTAAAAGTTAATATTATTCTTACATCATTGTCTGTGTTGGGCTGGACTTAAGTTATCGATAGCCTGATCCAGAAGTCAGCTGGTCAAGAATCTCGGCTCCCAGGCTTGGTGTAGAGGCGTGAAAGGGAGGCCAATTCCCGCTGATGGCCCATAGTTATTTTTAGTTGTAATTGAGTGCAGAACCTATGGAAACAGCTAATGTAATTTGGGTCAAGCTACAAGATATTTCTAATTAGTTTACCCAAATGAGGTAACCAGATTGTGCCAACGACGACTGGTTCTAAGCATTTCTCGAATTTTAATTGTGCCTTACTGGGTGTTCAAGGAATCTATAGTCTTTATATGTTTCCAGTTTATCTATCTAACTTGCGAATTACTTTCTTGTAGGCAAATATTCTTGAAGAATTGTTTTCTTCTGCTAATCATATAACTGAACAACAAACATTAGGAATTTTACTTGCAAAGATCAGAAATGCAAATGTAAGTCACCCACTTGGCATGTTTTAAGGACATTAAAATAAATTCATTACTTGACCTACTAGTTTTATTTTGTATTGTAGGAATGGGACATTATAATGTCACCTTCTGAACGTGCTGAGGTTCTTTTAGCTATTAGACAGGTTGCTTCAGTATTGTCATCCAGGCCCGGACAATTTGGTCTCGGTTCCTACTACTGGACTTCTGTCTATCACTTAAACATCAGGATTTATGAGAAGCTACTTGTTGGCGTATTTGACATTCTGGAAGAAGGTCAGCTCATAGAGGTATATGTTCACTTCATGTTTATTCTCTTAAATGTGTAATATTTGCTGGTATGTTAATTTTGATTGATATTGAAAGCTATTACTTGGGTTCTATATTAGGAAGCTGATGAAATCCTAAAGCTTATCAGGTTGACCTGGTCTACTTTAGGCATTACTCAGAAAATGCATAATGCATTATTTGGATGGGTGCTTTTTCAACAGGTAAACATTCTATTTGAACTATTGCTTATCTAAGGTTGACATCTACATTGCAGATTTATTGTGGATGTAATTATAAAACTAAATTCCTTTTTCGTATGTACTCTATTTTGTGTTTCCCTTTTAATGTTTTATATAGTTTGAACAAGACAACGTTTGGGTACATGATTCCTGCAACATTCTTTTGAATATTTGTTAATTCATTGATGCCATCTTAAGTTGAATTAGATACTGATCATACTTTTTTTTTTATCGATTTTAGATGCTTATGTGGTTTGTCTGTGTAGAGAACATATACTGGGTATCATACACGTTGATACAGTCACAGACTATTTTTCAATCGCCTTTTCCTGGAAATTAGTTATTTTCAGAGTACAGTAAATACTTGACACTAATGTGGGTTAAAGACAATATATGAACTTACATAAATTACTAAGAGGAATGTGCTTCAGGGAGGTTGATGAAATTTTAATAAAATGATTGATGCCGGTGGATGATTGAAATTGGATTTAAAATTTGAAGGTTTGATGAAATTCAGGGGTTACTGGAGTGGCTTATTATTCTCTATAGTTGTCCCGAAGCAGTGCAGAATTAGTGCTTGAGTTAAGAGGTTATGTAGCATAAAAAGTGGTCATCGTAGTCAAGAATTGTGAGAAAGCATCTAATTTCAGATCATTGAGGATATACTTGATAGTTGTAATCATCTACTATGATTCCAAATGCATGTCGTTATGTAGTGGATCATGCAGTAGTGCTTCAGTTTTCTCCGAATTGTTGAAATATCCATCAATGTGTTCAGTAGCTAAGTTTATTGATTAATATGCACAAACACACACCATTAACATTATCTTACTGTTGTAATTTGGTTTAGTAGTAACTAGATCGAAATGAAAGGTAAGGATGATTATGATGACAATTTCAGTTTACTATGTTACATGCTGCTTCACAAGCTTAGTTAATTTGTTTTTCTCTTTACATAAATTGATTTAGAAAAGAATCTTGGCACTGCCAAGTGTGAAATTTTTCTATCAGGTGTCTTAGGCCATTCAGTTTCAGCATCAGTGACATTGTGTCCCTGATGCAACTTCTGTAATTTAAGCTAGAACTTACTGAAATTTCAGAATTTACTCTACTAAATATTAATAAAATTTCTTGGAAATATTGTCTTTTCATTTTGAGGATGATGCAGAAATGTTATTTCTAGAAGGAACTTTTTGTACGTCGTTATGTTGCATTTTGATTTTTTGGAAATTATGAATGGCATTTCATCTATAGATGCATTCTTTGTAATATACGAATTACCTATTTGATGTTGGGAGTTTTTTTTTTTGTTTATTAGAGTCATCTGTTTTTATACATTTCTTTATGATTCACAAAATTTCAAGAAAAGTAGTTATACTCTATAACTTAAAAATTGACATACTCTTGAATATGAATATATCAAAATGTTGGTATCTTGATTGTTGACATGTTTGTTGTCATCTGAATTGAAACGTTGCTGCATAGTTTGGTTAGAATTGATCTTCTGATGAAGTTTATGCAACTGGGTTGATACAATCTAGTGTCTCTCTTGATACTAAGTATTTTGGTGATGAACTTCAGAAAATTGTATAGTCCAGGAGGGGTGCAAAAAAGGTGTGGCAGTGGGGGTTTTACAAGTCACTGTAGCTTGAAATTTTTTGTTCTTGGGTGGGGCTTCTGGGTGGCAAATATTGTTCCAATGGAATTAGGAGATATTTATATTATAATATTGTACATAATTCAGACTGAATATACGGAAATAGAGCATTTATATTTGGCTGTTAGTATAAGATTTGATTTTCATTGGGCTCCTGTTGATTAGTTTAACATCGATCTTGTGGGGGATAAAAAAAAAATCTGTATGTTTTACATCCCTACTTCCATTTTTTTTTCAAAGCATGAGTCACTGGTAAACTTAAATTTATCAGATTATTGAAAAACATATTTCAGCCTTTGTGTTTTATCATTGTATCCAACAGTCTCACCTTTGCTTTTTTGATTGTAAGATTAAGTGAATGCTATTTATTCTAGTTGTTTTGTAATGTACTTTTTATATACGGAGTATTAATTTTAGTTGTAGTTTCTGAGGCATTTTATTTCTATGGAAGTTTGTTGGGACAGATGAGGCAGCTCTACTAGATCTTGCAATTCTCGAAGTACAGAAGGTTCTATCTGCTGAAGGTACTGATGGGAAGGAACAGCAGTATATGAACAGCCTTATCTGTTCAACTGTATGCAATGGCAGTGAAATAAAACCCAGTTTGGTGCAGGCTATTCTTTTGTCAATGAGCATCTGGTGTGACAGTAAATTGAAAGATTATCATCTGCATTTTAGTCAGGTCTATTGCTGTTTCTGGACATAATTATTTCATAATTTGTTTCAATGTTTCTATGGACTGTTTATAAAATTGCCTTTACTCCTAGGTTCTACTCATTTGCCAATCTATCATCATCATTTCATTGTCGGCGGACCCTTGTGCTTTTATTTTGAAAGATACTCTGTCTAATGATAGGATTTTCTTTCAGAAAACTGGATTATTCGGGAGGATGACGACCATGGCATTAGCAGTTGGAAATTATAGTTTTGGTGAACATAATGAAATCAAGGTTCGTCTTTGTTTAGTGGAATAATCTTACTAAAATGCCTTACTATTAATAGTTGTTAATTATTAGATTCATCATTACAAGCAACTTGCTGTTTAACAGAATCTCGAGTCTCAATTAATAAATATAAGAGAGTGGATGTATGGTAATGGTAATTTTAGCATCTAGTCATATAACAAAATGCATAATCAAATAAAGTATATTTTTTTTTCCTAGTTGGTACTCACACACACTACCTCCACTGAGGTTCGAACCCCTGACCTCCCTTTGGAAAGTAGAAGCCTTGTATCGCTAGGCCACAGGCCTGTTGGTATCAAATAAAGGATATCTAAATAGTCATGCTCTTAAATTTTCCTTTTCACGCTTCCTCTTCTTTGATCTCAATGGTTCTACCTTATCTATTCTTAAAATTTATTTAATGAGGAAAAATTCTCACCCTTGCAGTCAACAAAATCTGATGCTTCAAGTGAAATTGCTGCTAGAAAGCTCAGAACATATGTTGAAAGGTCCATTGAGGCTGCATGCTGGCGGGTGGGTCATGGTATCTATGCTATTTCATCAGTGGTGTTATATGAGGTTCACCCGTTACCTTAATAATTTCAGGTAGCAGATATCTTAGATCTTGAATCTAAAATAGAAAGGACTCACCCTTTGGCTCTGCTTGCAAATGAACTGAGATTGATTGCCGAGAGAGAGCTCAATGTATTCTTCCCGGTGTTTCGTCCTTGGTATCCTGAATCTTCGATGGTCTCAGCCGTCCTATTGCACCAATTTTATGGAGAAAGACTGGTTTGTTTCTGTTCATCCATCTCTTTGCAGCTGGTGACCTTTACTGGATTGCTTGATTTCTATCAATTCGGCCTCTTTTTTTATTATCTGTAGAAACCATTCCTCGAGGGAGTTTCGTGTCTTTCTGAAGACGTTAGATTAGTGCTTCCTGCAGCAAATATGTTGGAACATGACTTGACAAAGCTTTATTCTTCTGCATGTGAGGGAAATGGGTTGCATTCCCCTTGCAGCCAACCATTTGACCTCTATCAGGTTAGGGTAATTTCGGAATCTTTAATTATGCATTGGTGATTCTTAATATTCCATACTTCCATATTTACTATGAACCTTGTGCATCTGTTCTTTATCCTATCTGTCTGGATGAATATTCTGTGATGTTTTATATCATATTCATGTAAAAATCAACATTTTGCTTGATGCAGTTATTGAGTCCATTGAGTCAATGGTCATTCTGTCTTTTGGATCAAATACCTCAAAGAACTTGTTAGCGCATCATGAAATTTTTTATGCATGTTGTTTGCACCTAGGCCTGACATGACAGTGGATGAAGACATGCTTTGGTTGTGTTATGATGTTTGGCTTGCTTTCCCCTTATCTTAATAAGAAGTCAGCATTAGCTGTTTGTCTCTTTCCTTTGTGTGCAGATTGGAGAAGTCTCTAGGCCAATTATTCTTGATTGGGTAATTGCTCAGAGTGAGCGTATCTTGGAATGGACTGGACGTGTTATCGTTCTTGAGGTTGGTTCCATAGTTTGTAGGGTCATGTAACCTATTACTGCAGTTTTATTAATTCTAATGGTTCCAACAATAACAAAATAGGGGATGAATAAGATTAGAACAGATCAGAGAACAATAGCTGACAGACGGTATTTGGATTCCTCCGTCTCTTGTGCAAAATATTTAATTTCATGAACAATTGTGGGTGAATAAGATTAGAACAGATCAGAAAAAAATATGCCGACTGATGGTATTTGGATTCCTCTGTCCCTTGTACAAAATACTTAATTTCATGAACAATTGTAATATTGTATTTGTGTGGTGAGAAAAGGTTATAGAACCTTTTTATTTATTTATTATTATTATTATTTTTTATTTATCTCTGTTAACTACACATCCTTTTAACTTGAAAGTTTTGTTGCCACTTGTACAGGATTGGGAGCCTCTATCAAATCAGCAAAAACAAGCAGCATCAGCAGTTGAAGTTTTTCGGATAATCGAGGAGGTATGAATTTTCAGTCGAGTTTTTCCCTTTTTTCTTTTTTTTTTCTTGTATATATATTATGTTTGTCTGTCCTTCCTTTCATATCCGCATTAGCATACAAGAGAAATTTCATCTTCATATCGTCAGAAGCCACTTAAACGGAGGTGATTGTGAATAGAGGTAGGTGGATTTGTTGGATTCTTACGATGGGCATACTTGGAGCTCACTTCTTAGCAATATGGGCACCATTTCTTGAGAATGCTTCTTAGGAGAGGTTTTGTCTAGATATTGATAACATTTTTCATTCTTTAGACAAATTTTTATTTAAGCTCTTTACAGCACTTTCTTGATTTCTCCGGAAAATTTCTTGTCTTTTCTAGCCATTGATTTTGTCAATCTGTCCTTCCTATTTTGCTACATTCTTCCTTGTACGATCTTTTATTTTAAATTGACATTCTGACTTCTTACTTTATTTTTTATCAGCTTGCCAAATAATTTTCTTGTAATTTGCAGACTGTGGATCAATTCTTTGGGTTGAGTCTTCCAATGGATATCACACATTTTCAAGCTCTACTATCTATACTTTACCATAGCTTGGACGGCTATTTGATTAAACTCGTCAGCCAGTTAGGTACTGTGCATGTCAAAATCTGCTAGACTGATAAAAATGGATGCCTTGCTATATGATTATTTCTCTTCCTTTAGGCTTATTTGTGAAGTCCACTTTTCTGTTCATTTGCATATAACTTCTTATTTGGAAGCATTTAGTTTTATACCTTCATTTAGTAACTGTTACATGCTACTTCACATGTATTTTTAACAAGACTATCCAGCGAGGGATAAAGTATTGCATACCTGTTTCTTTCAGAGTTTTATGATTTTAACTTCCAAACTTAACCCTTCTATATAGGGGATGTTTTAAAATGAGTGGAAGTATCCATGTCTATGAAGCTATTTTGCACAAATTTTATTTTACCTCAAGTTAATGATGACAATAAATTGCTATGGCGCTAATTTGTGGTGTCAACATGTTCTAAGATTTTCGGGTTAGACAAATCTGACACCTGGAGACATACTCGCGCACAATGTGCATGCTGAGCCCCTGTAACATAGTTGATAAAGAAAGCATATTATTACTACTCGTATCTCTGCCAAGTAGTATTGGAAAGCGTAGGTGATGCTTGTCCTCCCTTGGACTTGGTTGTAGCCAACTCTAGTTTTCTTTTTGAATTAGGGATCACATGTTGATTAGGGCAGAGTCACAGATTACCTTAAAATTAAGAAATATGGTTCCTTTTGTCAACTAAGAGTATGGTTATAGACTTGCTGTATCCAGTTGTATCTTTGTCACAGGGATCCAGTTGGAACCTGAAAGCTTCTCTTAAAAAAAAAAAAAAAAAAAAAAAAAAAACGTATAGTACTTGGCATTTGGGTTTGTTATGAAGTATTATATTGTAGGAGAAGGAATGAGAATATGTGCTGGTAAACTATAAGTGAGATAAATAGAGCAGTTGCAGTGTTTCACTTCACTAGCATAGGACGAATTATACAGTGATCTAGGGTCTTGCGGAGTCTAACCAGAAACCACAAGTCTATACATTGTTCATCAATTTATAGCCAGAACTGGAATGTTGTATGCTTATATGTAGCGTTGCAAAAGGCCATAAAAATTAACCACTTAAAAGCGAAGGATTTTGAGGAAGGTTATGAGGTAGCTAAATATTGAATAACCTACTAGATGTCATATAGGTGACAACTGGCGACCTACGAAGTATGTGAATTTCATGGATACTTTTGGTGCACATTGTGGAGTTTAGACACTCCACTTTTGACAAAAAATAAGAAAAAGTGGTTGTTAATTTGATTAGTTAACACAGAATGGGAATCTGGGATAATGCAACATTACAGTTGCTCAGTACTGCTTCATGGATCTCTCCGAATGACCAAAGTACCATTAGAGTAAGATGGCTAGAATGATTTTATTTATGCGGAATTTCAAATTCACAGACTTTGATAACCCAATTCAGTACGTAATTCTTAATGGATTAAGGGCTTATCAAATTAAATGTGTTTGATAAAGCATTTTGAATATCACTTAAAATGAATTCAAATTTTAAGTGACAGTGACTTCACCTATTACTGAATGCTGACTACTTAAAATCCAAAAAATTATCATAAAAATTTTCTCAAGCTACAATTGCTGCTTTAACTTCAGCACTTAAAATCAGCTTTTAAAGTCTTCAGTACTTAATTTCCAGTTTTATCAAACAGCACCTGAGACTAGTTTGTATAGAAAAGTTCAAGAGGATCAAGATGCATGCAAATTGACTGTTGTTTGCTGAAAATTGGGTAGAAATGAATGGAATTAAGAACTCCTGAAGGCCTGAAATGAAGACATGGAACGGTGTTAATAACCTGGCAAATTTGTTATTGAAGGACACATGTATTGGCATTCATGAACCCAATGTCCTTTCCACGGTTGCAAAATGTCCCCGAGACCTTCCTTTTGTTTCCTAATTTTGATAATACTTCTCTAAGTAAACCTGGAACAACTGGAAATTGAAACAAGTTGTAGGCATCATGATGGTTCCTTTATTTTTGTCTTTCTGGGCTGGTTGGTCATTGAGATTATTTCCATATTCATCCCAAGCTTTTGGCAATTCTGTTTGGTCACAGTTGCCACTCTCTTGCCAAGGAGTGTGCTGTTGCCTTTCGAACTCCTTGGAGGGTTCATTCCCCTTATGGTCTCTTTGCTTAGTGTTTGTTCTTGTTCCCTCTATCTGTTTTCTTTGGACAAAGTATCCTCCTGTGCTACCTTTAGACTTGATTTTCTTTTTTTCTTTGCAATAGTTAAGACACTACTTCTACCTCATACAAAATATGAAAGAAAATGCCGCTAGAAGGGTCACTAGAAATAGTTCATAGCTTTTCACTAAGATGCATCTTTTGCATATAAATGACTGGATTCTTTTAATTATTTGCATCTAAGGAACTGAAATCTTAGGCAAAATTTCAAATCGATCTCTCACTAAATAATGCAATGGTGTGTTTTCAGAATGTGTTGTTTTTTTGCCTGAAATATCTTGTCTATTCTTGCTGTTGAGAGTTGATCGTATGCAATAACCAAAGAGTTTTTGTTATTATTTTATAATAAACTTATGATACTAATCTAAATCCCTTGAGTATTGCAGTTGAAGAGCACCACCTTTATCCTTCTGCTCCTCCTTTGACTCGTTACAAGGAGGCAGTTTTTCCTATGACCAAGAAAAAGTTGATTGATTGTGTGCTTCTGGAAGAGGAAGTGAAGTCTAAGTTGAATGAGCTGACGATACCCAAGCTCTGTATCAGATTGAATACTCTCCAAGTGAGTTACATTTCCTTAAATATATCATCAGTTGTTGCGTAAATAGTTTGCTCGAGTAGCAGTGAAAGTAGGAACTTCCATTCTGTCAATTTGATGCTTGCGATATTAATGAATCTTCATACTTTTTAGTGTTGACATTCGTTACAAATTTTTTTTCTTTAGAGAAGGTTAAGATGAACGACTTTTTTTTAACCGATCATAAAGGACTACACACTCTTAATATAAGATTGCTATTTTGAGATTAAGTTTTTGATTGAGTGATGAAATGAGAATCGTTTCAGAATTGTTCTCCTTCCCCAACTTCCTCTCCCTAACACCAAAAGGAAAAAAGATCCTGTATAAATAGTAACAGGTTGCTAATTTAAAAAATAAAATTAAAAATAAATAAAACTTACATAGATGAGGATTGGAGATCGTTACAATAGTTCTGTTTAAGTGTGTGCTTTCTAGCCATGCCACCTAGAAAGCACAGACACTCCTCTAGATGGTGCCAGGGCTGTCAAACACGTGTCCGGCATGGTTACAGAGTGTCTTGGAGTTGGGATGATTTTTTTGGTTGGATGATTATGATAACAAAAACAAGAGCAATAGTAATATGCATTTTCTAAGGTGGAATTTTTGTTGATTCTAGGCTAAAACTCATGTTCTTTTTGGAGTATCCTGCTTAATTTGGTGTCACGTAGTTTTTCTATGCATGCAATGGCATTACGATTGTAGCCAAAGTCTAAAATGAATATGAGGTGTCTGAAGTGACAACATCAAAATAGAATTATGTGATGCAAATTTTGTATCTGGATGTAGCGACTCTAAAATACTGATGTTCTTTGGAGGGTCCCTGTCACATAGATTACTATCATTTTAGAGTACCTCATGAATGACAGACTCTAGGTCCAGAACTTTACTTTTGCTTTTCTTGGTTAGCTCTTGTTTTTAGTCTCATGTATACTATTCAATAAGGTGCTTTATATTTCTTTTATGTTTTAAATTTATATTCATATGTTAATTTTATTTTCAGGTCTCATTCTCAATTGATTTTCGGTTTATTTATTCTGGTGAATGGTAGAGGTCCTGATATGTCTATTTCAATTTATGATCTTCTCTTCAACCTTTTTCTTGTCTAGACATCCAGCTTTTTTTTATCTGAATAGTATAAATTGTGTCCTGAAGTCCTTAGAAATTGACTTTTATATATCTTCACTCAAATGGCTAGACTTTCTTCTCTGTTCCCTCTGACAGTGCCATTATCTTCTTTACTATGGTCTAGATAATCCAGATGTTATACTGATTAATCTTTCAAAAAGTCCTGTTATGCTGATGTACTTGCTGAAACTCAGTTAATTCTAACATGTCACTCAAATTGATTTTTTTTTTTTTTTTGGCAATACTCGTCTCTCCTTTCTGGCAGTATATTCAGAAACAGATTGGCACACTGGAAGATGGCATTAGGAAATCATGGGGACATGCCACACGATCTGAAAATCGAAGATTGTGTAAGATCTGTTTGTCTGTCTTGATGACCTATGATTTACTGATTTCTGTGATTTCGTGTGTTATTCAGTTTTGTACTTTTCTTGTTTTATTTATTTATTCTAACCTCTTAATCAATTCACGTTAACTAGGGAATAATGAATTTTTGGTGCCTTACCATTTGGAGTTGTACATTGTGTGGTTTTAGTTTGAATATAGTTGCTAAATGGACAAACCATTAGGCTTATTCTTATTGTGTGCATGGTTGGGTGGCTATGCTATCTGTGCATTGGTTTGGTGGCTATGCTATTGCCTTTCAGCTAGTACTTGCTATTTTCTGATAGATCTGTATGTGGGGAAACAATAAAATTTTGCAGCACTAGGAATGTAAAGATTCAAACTGGAATATATATACAACATATTGAGTTTCGTGTGTTTCTCATTCTATGATCACCTATCTCAAGTCACATCTCCTATTCCCGCATGAGTGATTGAGGGTTCAATTCCCCATTTGGGTACTAGTTGGTGTGCATGTTACTGTTTGAGTTGGTGTGTGTATCTTACCACCAGGAAAAAAATAACTTTTTCTCATTCTATGATACTTATGCCATGCCTAGAACATCGAGCTTCATTCATATTCTTGTCCGCCTTTTTTTTTTTTTTTTAAAAAAAAAAAAGACGAAAAAATCAATGAGATGAAAAATCATCAACAGCCGCATGATTTGTTTATAACAATGCTTATGGGTCATTCTTATTCATCCAGCCAATGAAAAACCTCTGGACACATGATTTGAAATAAAAAGAAGAAGAAATCAATGAGATGAAAAATCATCAACAGCCGCATGATTTGTTTATAACAATGCTTATGGGTCATTCTTATTCATCCAGCCAATGAAAAACCTCTGGACACTTCAGAGAGAGCTGAACTTACTTGTAGTGAATCAGTTGATGAGCTGTTTGTCGCCACCTTTGACAGCATTAGGGACACTGCAGCTGATGCTATCAGAAAAATATGTGCCTTAATTGGTGAGAAAATAAACTCCATTGTTTTCTTTATTCTATTGAGCATTGAACACCCCTGCTTTATGCGACACTTATATAGGAGTTTTTCATGATGTAATAATGTATAGCCGGTTGAGTCTCTCTAAAAGTAAAAGATCCCATGAAATGGCATGATGCTTAGTTTCTAGGTTTGCATAACTTTGTCTCCTCACTTCCTAGTTTTCTACTCCTTTAAACCTCATTTTATCTTCTTCTTTTCTTTCTTTTTTTTTAACTTATTGATCCCCTGCTTAATGTGACACTTATATTGGCATTGCCTAATTTATGGCTGTCAGTAGTATATTAAATTTTAGACCATCATTCCATTGTTTTTCAATGTATGTTATCTAATTGCACTAAAAGGTGTCTTATTATTTTAGTTTTCCTGAACTGAACCTCTTGTGAAATTTTCTCGTTGTTATGTTTACACTTTTGTCGTGATCTATTTTGCCTTTAATGATTGCAAAGGTTGTTGGTATAATTTGGGATTCTGAAAATTCTTGACTTATCAAATACTTATTTTCACAATTTACTTGGTTTTTTTATGCTTGCAGACATTTATTCTAACGTTGTGTACTAAATATTTTTAGGAACAAGAGTTGTTTTTTGGGATTTGAGAGACTCGTTCCTGCTTCATTTATATCATGGTAGCTTTGATAGTGCTCGTTTGGACAGTATTCTTCCACATTTCGATATAGTAAGACATTTACTTAAATGCTTGCAAAGACAATCAAGTAAAATTTGTTCCTGTTACATTAATTCTGGGAGGTATCTATGCAGGTCCTCAATAATATATGCAGTTGGATTGATGATGCTCTCAGAGATCGCGTGGTGTCAAGCATCTGCAGTGCATCAATGGTAGGCTTTTATTTCATGAATCTGTTATGGCTAATTTGCTGCATGGTTCTGATTATATCAGTACAGGAAGGCTATGTCTGGGTATTGCTGGATGGAGGCCCTTCTTGTGCATTTTCTGATTCGGATATCAGAATGATGGAAGATGACCTTAATTTGTTAAAGGTATATATATATATATATATATATTAATAGTAGCAAAACTTGGCATTTTCTTTTGTTTACCAATTTGATTTGTTTAACATTGATGACAACTGATTTATTTAGTGTGATGACTTAAGGTGTGAAATTCATTACTAGAATACCTGAAAATAACAACTTTTGTGGGGTCAAGAACTACTTCATGCAGCATCATTTTTAAGGATCAATGTTAATGTTATGTAGTTGCTACTTGGGATTTGATCTATTTTCATTACTCTTAGTACCAATACCGTTAGAACCCTAGATTTTGCATGTATTGTTGTGTAATTAAATAAGGGATACCTCGGGGGTTGGTGTTTTCATAATTTTGGGGAATAGGATGGGAACATATAACTAGTATTTAACTTCTTTGGAAGGAAGAGAGAATAACAGAAATCTAATATACTTGAAATTCTAGGAATTGAGGACAAACATTGAATTTTGTCCTCAATCTTTCTAGTATTTTTTTTTTTATAATTGCTTGGTTTCATTACTTTTCAACCTCTTTCAAGTTTGATTTTTGAACTTTTCTATCGGTATCCTCACCAATACCTCAGTATATATAGCAGAAGAGAAAAGATAAAGAGAAACTCTTTTGCAGTGCGGAAATCAATGTTGTTTTAAAAGTTTGGAATTTGATGTTTGAATATGGAAATTGTAGCAATACTATGAGACATGCCTATAGACGGCGTTGCACAGTTTAGAGTCAGGGATACCAGATTTCGTGGTTGGTTATATGCCATATTGTCCTAATGTAAAAAAGAACAGAAATCTTCTGGTGTCTTTGCTAAAATGAGATCGCTTGTTACACCTTTTTGCTGGCTTTATTCTATGAATTATTATCAATTTGGCACTCACCTATAGAACTATTCTGCTCCACTTTATAGGATTTCTTTGTTGCTGATGGAGAAGGCCTTCCCCGGTCTTTGGTTGAGAAGGAAGCAACATTTGCTCATCAAATCTTAGACCTGTTTTCACTTCAGGTCTGAAGACCCGCCCATCAAGAGCTATTTTTGCACCTAAATTAGTTAATTGAAATTGACATTACCTCTCTCTCTCTCTCTCTCTCTCTCTCTCTTTCTCTCTCTCTCTCTCTCTCTCTCTCTTTGCAGACTGGATCTGTAATTCAAATGTTGATGACTGCAAGCGAACATATTTCAACAGAACTGGATTCGCGTCAACATGGTAGCAGGTGCTTGGGAGATGCTCACACCCTAATTCGAATATTATGCCACAAGAAAGACATGGAGGCCTCCAAATTCTTAAAAAGGCAATATCAGCTGCCCGCATCTTCAGGTTGCTATATCTCCCCCATCTTTCTTCCATGATTCATGATTCATGATTAGGTTAATTGCACAAAACACCAATGAACTATAAAAAGGTTGCATGTTAACCCCAAGAATAAAGTTAACCTCCCTGAACTATTGAAACTTTGCAAACAAGGCCAACAACCCACCTATTGTTAGGTATCCTTCTACCCATTAAATGTGCTTTGAGAATGACTAAATTTCTCTTAAGATTATTTGCACAACATTTTTTGAACTATAAGAAATTTGCACGTTACACTGGAACAGGGGTG
Organism: Cornus florida; assembly: GCF_030987335.1. Lineage (NCBI taxonomy): Eukaryota > Viridiplantae > Streptophyta > Magnoliopsida > Cornales > Cornaceae > Cornus > Cornus florida. The sequence goes on from NW_026775581.1 coordinate 92,502,948, forward strand.
TAATATATGCATTTATATGGTTTAGGCCTTTGTGGGTGGGGGATGCTTTAACCATTTATTTTAGGGTAAAATACACCGACCTCCCCTGAGGTTTGGCCCAATAACACACAGCAGCCATGTTTGCCGTTTATTACACCGTGTTTCCCTTGAGGTTAGGCGTGTGTTCTCAACGACCCCCTCCCGTTATGTGCCCGTCATCTCTGTTAATGAAATTTCATGGCATGAAATGACAAAAATACCACCATTACATTGACCAAATGCCCGTAGAAAAAACTATTTGTTTTAATAGGCTTATGAATATTTTACAAACTGCATCTTTACAAAATGCCATATATACTATATATAAAATATATATATACATGGGGAAGGAGTGATCTGTGACTCCGATGGTGCATCCTCATCCATTTTCTCTTATTCCCCTTGATCCTTTTATATATACATATGTATATATCAATTTATACATATATACATGGGAATTGTCAGGAAGTAGAGCCATTAAAGAGGAAAATACCATTTTCGAACTTTCATGGAACACCTGCAATTCCTACCAAGATATTCAAAAACTTGTCAATTGAACCTAAACAAGAAAAGTCCGGCTGAATTTCACCGGAAACCCCCATAGAGTTTCTCACTCTCATGCTTTCCATAGTAATTCTTCGTGGGATACCCTCCAACCCAACCAAAAATCCCAAAACCCTCCCTAGACCATTTTCCTCCACTGGCTCACACACACACTTGGATCCAAAATTACCCATTTTCCTCCACCGTCACACAAGCACACTTGAATCCCAAATAAAACTTATTTTGTATTGAGAAGTCGAATCCAGATTGAGAGGAGAAAGTTGTGGATTTTCAATTATCAATGAAGTGGTGGTATCCTCTGCTGGCGAGCAAGCCGACATGCTCCGGCGACAGGAGCGTGTGGTTTGCAGAGTTTTTCGGCGAAATGGCAGGAGGTTGTGCGTTGGTGTGCTGGAACATGAGAATGGCATAGGGTTTTGCAGACCTTGTCCTTGTTGTCTACAAGCCACCGACTGAGGTGTGCGGGAACATGAGAAGAGAGAAACGGTGATGACCTTGTGGTTGGTTTGTTTGCTCTTGGGCAGGATGAGAATGGTGTAGGGGTTTATGAGAGAAGGAAAAGAGGAGGAGAGAACCGGATAGAGGGAAAAAAGAAGAGAGTTGCAGGGGGAATTTTTTTTATAGTGGAGCAGAAAAGTCATTTTTGCATGGAAGATTCTTTTATTATAAAAGTATTAAAATATTGAGGGTAAAAACGACATTTCACTCAACCATCTGTGCGTCTGCTCACTAACTGGAATAGGGGAGGTCATTGTAATAAATGGCAAACATTGCTGCCGTGCATAATTGGGGCAAATCTCAAGGGAGGTCAATGTATTTAATGGAGAGGGGTGTCTTTCAAATCTTTTTGTACCAGGGTGATGTGTAAATTTTATATAGTTCAAGGGAGTCTTACGCAATTAACCCATTTCTTTTATATTCTCAGCCTGCAAACAATTTTTATTTTTTTTGTTTTTGATAAGTATTGTCAGCCTGCAAACATACGTCAAGGAATTTTCACAAGCCTATATATAAGTGGTCAAATCTGTTCATATCTCTTTATGTGTGCGTTTGTGTTGTCCTTGGCGAAAAGGGTGGAGGGATTCTGAGTTTTTAATTCTTTTGCCTCAGTATTTCTGTTAGAATCTTGGCTTTAATGTTTTTCATATGATATGCTTGATGGAGCACTGATTGCAGAACTTCCAAAGACATCATCTTCTATGCAATTCGGTCCACTAACAATAATCTAATCTGTGCTTATGTGAAATTTGATAACTTATGTTCAGAGTATGACGACACTTCATCGAGGGACTCTAGTTCGAGATCACCTGTAGTAACAGATCTTCTAACACGAAGCACATCGTTCCGCTGGGCCGGGAAGAGCCACGGCAGCTTCAGATTGATAAAAAAGAAATTTCAACGAGCAGCATCGGGAATCAGGCATTCAACATGGTGACCAAACTGTACGATGGTGGCCCATTAAACATTTTGTATTTTCACTTGCATCTCGGTCCAAGCATTTAGGAGTTGGTCTGTGAGTGCAGAAATGACTCATTCAACGTCCATTTTAAGTCATTGAGTATAATTCTTGTGCATAAGAAACACCATTCATGCATGATATCATGGAAAGTTAATTGTAAGACAGTATGGCTTAATCTCCTAATCAATCAAATGGAGGTGAGGAAGGTTTCAAGCATCTACTTGGTGTCATTAGTTTTTCCATGTTTGGTTGGAAAAACTATAAAGCGTGACTAGCGAGAATTATAGACTTTTTGGCTGTATCCAGTTGTATCTTTGTCTCAGGAAGCAAGTTGGAAGTTGGAAGTTGGAAGCTATTCTTATTTGTTATTTGTTTATTGGTTACAATCATTGTATTAATTGGTAGCACATCAGAGTCAAAGAAACCCACAAAAAGGTGATATTGTGGTGGCAGGTCCCCTCAAAATTCGGCGGTTGTGATGACTATGGTGTAGAAAGATTAATAAATCATTGTGGATGCTGAGTCACGATGCTCAACCACTACTAGTCACCTCATCACCCTCCCTTGCATTTATTTTAAATATTTTACTATTTTAGTGTTGTAATTAAAAGTATAAAATCGTGTCGGCCTATGTGATGGTTTTTACATCATTCATTTTGTATGGAGAGGATTTAAGTTCCATCTTTCACACTAGCCTGTGTGACTTAAACAGTTTGATGTGACTATTAGTGTACTTTCACATGGAATTCGGTCCTCTCCTGACCTTTTATCATGCGCTTTCACATCGTATATGTAACAATTGTATTATATTGTTATATCATATCATTATTTTAGGGTTTGTGTTACTTTTTATGGAAGATGAGATTGGAAAATTTGTTGTCCTCTCAATCGAAATGAGATCTATGGGACCAATGAGGGGATGCCACGTGTGGCCTCTGCATATGGTTGAGCCAACATCAATGATTTATAGATTTACTATTGTGCGGTTGACAATTTCTTTGATATTGCATCATGGTAAAAAAGGAGCACAACTGAATTTTCAAGTGGATGCACGTCAAATGCGTAAAACTGACAAGCCCAGATACTTCAGAAGATTTTTTTAGTTTATTAATTATTATTATTATTATTTGCACAACCTAGTATGTTTTACACGATACTAATACATAATGATACTGATTGAAAATTTAATTTTGATCGTCCATTGAAAAAAATAAAATAAAAAAGATTATACCACACATTACTGAATCAGCAAAGTCAATTTCACTCAGATTGCAGGAAAATTCACTCGTTTTTCACACTAATCAAACACAATATTACATGATTGCTCAAATTATTAGATTTTCGCCTCAATAGGACAAGCATCACAAATACCCTGTACTGGTGTGCACACCCCATACATTCTGGAGGATGCCCAACTTCTGGCTCCTCCCTAAGAAAAAGATCAGTGAAAATCAAGCCGTTGGATTTGTTTAATCACCCCGTGGTCTACCTCTTTTGGTCACTTCTCCTTGTACCTTCGTTACAACTTGCAATGAATTGTCCATGGGACATGGCACGTGACTGGCTTTCACCAACAGCCTCCGGGAACATTGTCACCGGAAAACCAATTACTGTCTGACCCCAACCCATTTCCGGCAAGTGTGTCAGATCAGAATGGGGGCATGCCACCGGCAGTGAACCTTCCAATTTCACTGCAATATTAACAATTCCATGGCCCCTTGAACCGTCTCTTTCCCGCAGCCGGTAACTCAGGTGGCGAACCGACCCCACCGGCGACATACCATCTACAACATCGGCTGTCGGAATATAACACCAACCCAATTGAGTCTGACCCACCATGACACTTTTGGTATATAGTTGGAGGTATATACGGGAGTGTCTTTGGTACAGAAAGGTGGCATCAATAGGTAGCTGAAACTTGTCACCCCATGTAGGGTTGATGCCTCCTTGATCATCCACTCTTGTCTTGCACACGTGGCCATGCTTATCACCGTTGATGGGTCGTTGTGAAAACGGTGGGACAGTGCTCAGAGTGATGAAGGGTCGGAGACGGCTAGAGAAGAGCTTTGAGGAAGTGTTCTTGAGGCCTTCAGCTGATTTGACTGTGATCTCCATCATCAACGGCTGGTGATTGTTCTTCAGCATGATGAATTGATGATCACTATGTGTCAGTCTAAGTTATGTCTATAATATTAGATATATACATAAGATATGAGTGTGTGTGTATATTTATAGTGAAGGTATGTTTGGGGACCGGGATGAAAGAGAGTTCTTGGGAGTTTCAGAGGCTACTCACACTGTAACTTCGTCTGTGGAATAAAAGGGAACTTGAAAATTAAACGGGTAGATGTTTTCCAAGATTGACAAGTTATATGGAATTTTCATGGTTGTGAGGTCAACTGATGAGAAGTGCCCATTAAGGACACCCAACATTTATTTAATATTATTATTTATTTTTCTCTTTTGAAGATTTCAGAGACAAAATGAGAATAAATATACAAGATGATTTTGGTGTATTGGCTAAGACTACAAGTCTATACAACTCAAATGCATAACGACTTAAAAGTCTAAAGATTTTAGGTGGAATATCTCGTATTCAGATCTAATATGCTTAGTTGCGATTAAGTAGAACTCACATGCAGCCTATTATACCTAATCATTCTCCCATCTTAATTCGATATGGGACAAATTTTCCCTTATTATAGTTTTCTTATGCCACAAATTAAATTAGAACAAAATAATTAAAAACTCTCAAGTATATATAATATGGTTATTTTTTTATTTTATTTTTATGGTGGTATTGGGCCATATGTATTGGGTAATTATTAAAAAAAAAAATTCTAATAATAACCTTAAGCGAATATGAACTCTCGACTTTGAAAATGTAAGGTGAAAACCTTGTAATTAGACCATCCTTTGGAGTTTGAGTGTATAATTCATAATAGTGTTTTCTTTTTTAAAAAAAAAAAATTAGGAAAAAAGGGAAAACATTGAGCATGCGTGGGCCTCTTTGGAGTATTTTTCCAGCAATAATACAACTTTTCCATAAAATTTGATCATAATTTTAATTTGATCCATGCACTTCCTTTCTTAGTCCAATAATATAAAATAATTTACAATAAGAGTCACCGTAGTGACCATACTGCCCTCGAATGAATATTGAGGGTTATATCTTTTTTGTTTTATAAATAATACTGTATGTATTAATATAAAATCTGCCTCAAAGATGGAGGGGGAAGAGTGTGATTTACTCGAAGTATAATAAATACAAAATAGGAAGATTCAACATATTATTAAAGTTACTCATCAAAAAATAAAAAAAGGAGGGGTAGATATCATTAAAGATTCAGTCCATTCACGGGTGTGTGGGTGAAGAGCATGACTTTAACGGGTAGGATGGCCCACCGGATAAGAAGAAATATAAAGACAGCTCCCAAATATGTTTTAAGAAAAAAATATTGAAGTTTGGTGATTAAAATTGAAATTTTTTGGCTGATGGTGACATTTGCCTAAAAAACAGATTCAAAAGTAAAATTCGAAAGTGGAAACCAAAGTAGAATCTGAATTAAATAAAATTATTTATGAAAAGAACAAAAAAAACACACACACACACTCAACTCTTTGTATGGTACGTTTTTTAAAATGGTATCCAAACTAAGAAAATATGAGCATAGCGGTTTTATGTTGTGAGCTCAATGACGTAGGACAGTGATGGGCATATGTTATGTTTAATTCCCACATTTGACTACAGTGACATTGTGCTAAAAATAAATAAATAACAATACTTATTAGTGATATTTTTTTAGGAATAATATTAAAAAAATGAAATTATGGGGTCTTTATGTCAAAATAATGGAGTCAACTAAAATGAAGATTTTTTTAATTAAAATTTGACAAAGACATGAAAAGTTATTCTTTTATTTCCAAATTGCCCATAATTTTATCAACGTGTGTGTGTGTATTTTCAAAGCACCACAGCCATTGCCAGCAACACCGCTCCACTCTCACGACTGCCGTCACAACTCTCTCTCTCTCTCTATCTTCTTCCTCTTATCTCTTCGCTGTTGCTCTCTCCCCTTTGTTTTCCCTCTCACCACTGCTAAAAACCATAAATATATCAAACATATGCACACATATAATCATACATATGTGCAATATATGTTGTATAAGTAATAAAAATTGATTATTGACGACCCAATTGTATTTGCATATATATAATAAATGCAAACATTTAATTAATTGCATATTGGTATCCAACATATTATTTCAATAATCCTTCGTAAAAGCAATTGAATCAGCCTCTCTCACAATATAGTTTATATAGACACACACCCACAACCACCACTATTGGAGCAACGATCATTGGCCACTTGTGGACATTCTTCTCCCATTGGGATCCTATCCAGGAGGAGGTGAAGTAGCGCCAACCGGAATCAACGAAGCTATGAATCCAATTATTTTTTCAAAAGAGAGATGAAGAGAAACAAAGGGTAGGTGAAGAGAGAGGAAGGGCAATTTGATAATCAACACCTACCTTTATAAAATTCTATTATATTAAAAAAGTTGACTTTGACTACATCATTTTAGCATAAAGCATCCATAATTTCATTATTCAGGAATTATTCCTTTTTTTTTTAAGGGTTGAGGTTTTCAAAAATAAAAGCCTGTGTGTGAAAAAAAAAACTGGCTATTACTTTATTGTTTCATCTGTATATAATATTCTAAGGGTATGCAAGATATTTGGTCTAATTTATAATCACGAAAGTTCTCAATTTATCTAAATACACGAAAAATAAAGATTTTTTATTTTTATTTTTAAATATAACAATGTATTGGACAAGATATCACGTGTAAAACTAGATGACGAAAGGTGATTGTGATATGCATTTTGATGCTATGATATGAAGCTTCAAAGATAAAGCCAACCGACCAAGTGGCCCAAGCATGATTTATTTTTCGAATTCAGATCACAACTATGTAGAGATACCTTCTACTATGCAAGTACTTTGCACCCATGGAAATTCCTCACTTTCCTTGATGTATTACAATTTTCTATTAGCTGAAATACTATATTCTGGATTATTCCAAGCAAATACTTAATTCTCACAAATGTTACTGTTTGTGCTCTTAATTTTTAAAATTTCATCAACAAAATAAAATTTTAAATAAATGTGAGTTTCCATATCACAGAATATCGCGAAAAAAGTGTACTCTGAACAAATTTTGATTTGTATAACATGCCTTAAAAAATTAATAATAATAAATAAATAAAACTTGTATAACGTACACCCCTAATGTCAAATTTGGAAAAAGGGTTGTTTGATTGGATACTACTGTTATGTTTGTGGGGGCAGCACTTGTGAACGGTAGAAAGTTAGAAAGAAACCGGACTTCACGCATATATATATATATATATATTCTCGTCGGCAAGAAACATCACGGATGCTTATATTTAGCCGTTGGGTTGTAGTCTGACCTAGTAGGCTTGCTGCTTCTTGTGATTTTGACTTTCATGGCATATATAAGTTGGCCCCCCCCCCCCCCCCCCCAAGTCTCTTCTCAAAGAGAAATAATTTATGGACAATATTAGGTTCTCTCGCTGTCCTCAGCGATGTGACCAACAATAAATAAATATATTGTTTCCGAAAGAACTCATTTACTCGTGACATATTCTCATCTAAAAGTTCAAAGTGATTAATGAGTGAATTGATTTTTCGTTATCAAAAAAAAGAAAAAGCAAAAAAAAAAAAAATCATTTGCTGACCACTTTTTCCTAGTTCCATTATTTATTTAATATTTTCCCAAGTACTTTTTCCTATTTCATTTTGTCAACAAGTTAACGAGTAGGAATGCCAATGAGACGGGGTGAGGCGGGGATGTCATTCCCCACTCCCATCTCCGATCAAATTTTTTATCTCCATCCTCGCTCTCATACCCGTTTAATTTTCAACCTCCTTCCCTATCCTCGCCCCGCCTTATTAGCCTCCATCCCTGTCCTGTCCTGTATAACATTTTTTAAATTCCAATTCACCTTCAACAAAATCAACACAGTCATAATATTTTTCAATCTAACAATTAAATAAAGCTTTAGCACAATTATAACAATTTAAAATATGATCAGATGTTTGATGCACAACGACTATATTTTTTCTCTATCCTACAAGGGAATAGATCTAAGGTTTCACTTTCAGAAGTGAATATATTATATATATAGTTATGTAATATAGTAATATTTTATAACATGTAAGGACGATTTTGTAAAAATACACTATAAACAGCGGGGCGGGGTTACCCCAGCCCTGGCCTCATCTCTCGCCGGGATTTCAAATACAATCCCCAACTCTTCCTCATTTACATAAATAGATTCCCAAACTAGCCATAAATAAGGCAGGGCCGGTGTGGTGGGGCGGGGATTCGCTAGGTATGGGGAATTTTGCCATCCCTGTTAACAAGTCTCCACATGGGTTGGGCCAAAGTTAAGTTGGGCTGCAATGGATTGAAATTTCTTAACATGTGATTCCAAAGTCACATCCTTTTGGTCCAGAACCTTTATGGGGCGGGGTTCTACACTTGGATAGTTTGTTGATAACTCAATTTAATATTTAATTAAATTGTATATTTATTTAATTAAATATATTTAATAATGTAATTTAAATATCAAAATAATAAATATCATTTAAAGTGGGATAAAATTGTAAGTGACATAAAAATCACTTATTACAAATTTTTTTAAAAAATATAAAAAATATTTATTTTTAATTATTGTTTAACAACTTGGGTACTTAAATTCTAACTCATAAAATTTATGTGTTTTTGAAGCGAATCATCGATTTATGTGTTTTCGAAGAGAATCATGGATGGGATTACATCGACGGTTTTTTACAAATATTTTTCTTCATATAAAATCATTTAAAATGAAAATCTCCCATCGTGTCATCCTGTTACTTCATGCTATTTTACAAATGAAATATTGAACGAGCTGTTCAATTACATTGTTAATGAAAAGTTATGACCTATTTTGATACACTTGAGGATGGCTAATAAACTTCTTCTAATATCAATACAACACAGCTTCAAGCCTTCATGTCACTGAATCACACACTCACGGGTGTGACACCACAACACGTGTAGAGAATCCACATTGATCCACTTTCATTCTCTTTTGATCTCGGTTCGTGGATTATTAACGAGACTCTCTGATAATGATTGCCCCCAAATCGACGTTCCTCATTTCACCTCCGTTCTAACCGGTGTATCTGATCTCCTCCTTTGTTTTCTCCTTCTTCATCGAATCATCGTCACTTCTACTCGCGCTTCACGCCGATGGACACTCCAAATAACCGCGGCTTCATTTCCTCCTCCGCCCTCGCGGCGGCGCCGCCGTCATCTTCCGCCGAGAACCGACTCACGGGTAACACATCCAAAGCTCTTCCCTCCATCAGTCCACTGGTCTCCTGCTGGCTGGAAGGATAGCTCGTCATCAAAGCACATATATTATCACACAGTCTCCGCAATCGATTCAATTCTTGGCACAATTGTTTATTCTCTCCCTTGAGCCGTTCGTTCTCTTCCAGAAGCTCCGCCGTAGTACAGTTTGTACGGCGATGTACGACACGAGTCGGTGTCGCCGCAGGCGATGAGTTGGACGAAAGAGCTTGGTCGTCGCCGGAATTCGTCGGCGACACCGTCACCGTCACGGCCTGTGCAGTCGCCGCTGACAGAGAGATTTTACGGCGTTGTATGTTTCGGAGCAGTCTCTTCTGGCCTCTCTGGAAGCATTCATTCGCAAATTCCCACCGATCAGACCCAACCTTTTTGAATCCCTAAAAATTCAAACCCATATATCAAAATTAAATATATGTATATGTATATATGAAAATTTTCAACAACTTCAAAAACAAAATATATACGTATTTATGTATGTATATGCATATGAATCACATAGTTTCAGGTAGAGCCTTCATACGTAAGTGTTTAGCTGACGAACGAAACTTGAGAAATTGTCGTGTTTGAAGAATTTTGGAAGCAAATCTCTGGCAAATTCAGCTGGTCGCCAAACAATGAAAGTTGTTCCGTCTTCGTTCCACGAAACCAAGTCGTCGATGCATGAATCGTCGACGAATTCGTAGGTCTTCGTCAGAAATGGCGTCGGCAGACATCTCTGCGATTCTCCGGCAGCCATAACTTGCTCTTGCAGATACAAAATCTAGAAAGAGCCAAAAAAATATTAGCCTTCCCTAACTTTTCCTACCAAACAAACAGGAAAGTAAGAGTAATATAAAAATCCTATGCGTCCTAGCTTCTAGATAAAACAGATCTAGAAGAATCTATTTACCTGAAAAGCTAGGTCGTGTTTGGTTCACTATTTGAAAAAAAAAAAAAAACGCGATTTTAGAAAATTATTTAACACGGAAATTTTAAAAGAGTTTTGTTCTTAGAAGGCTCCGGTTAAAAAGCAGAGAGAGAAAGAAGGGAGTGGAGAGAGGGAGACTTTGTGGTTGTTCGTAGAAGGTTCTGGGTGGATTGAATGATTAATTCTAGAAGAAAAAAAGGAAGAAAGAATCTTTTAAATTGATTGATTCTGTGGGTAACTGTACTTGATGCTTCAGTATACACAATTGCAACATGTTATTCATTTAAAACATGTGACATCTTTTATCAACTGACAACCCTCTAAGGGCACTAGTGGTACAAGCTCGCAAGAGAAATTTTTTTTGCAATGTGGTAGTGAGGACACGTCATCACATAATCTCAATTTATTTACATTAAATTTATAAGCTCCAGTCCCGGTGGAGACATATTTTTTGAGAACTTAAATTTTAATTTTTTCTTTTTGAGAACCTAACTTTTAAGAAAATGATTTTTATAGTATTAGTATTTGTATTGAATGAATTATTAAATTTATTTCTAGTGAATCCATGTAATGAATTTATTTTTCATTGGTTTAATCATTAATGCAATGTAAAGTTTTACATTGATAATATTACCAAAAAAAATATTATATTAACTTTTAAAATGGGACAATTATTTTGGAATGAATAAAAATAAAAATGTGGACATAAAAGGTTCACTAAACTCCTTTTACATTATTTGGATTCCACTAGATTCAGTTCATTAAAATTTCGTTTATGAGTCAGGATTGTGATAGAGTTCAAAATTTTGAGTTTCTTTAATAACAAAAATTGTAGGAACTCAAAATCGATCGACCATTAACAAGTAATCCGAATGTGGGCGGATTTGGTCAGGGAGATGCAGAAATAGTACTTCAAGATCCATTACGTGTCCAAGGTCTTTTGTTCTTCTTGGCATCTGTTATTTTGGCACAAATATTTTTGGTTCTTAAAAAGAAACAGTTCGAGAGAATCATTATTGTTTCGACACAAGAAAAGGCATTTTCCACACCCCCTTCTTGTGTCGAAGACTAGTAAGACGAAGAATTGTTCCTATTAATATTTTAATACTTATTATTGAACTTATACAAACTTGTTCATTACACAAGTTAATATTCCATAGTATTAAGATACAATATATCAAAGTTTAAAATTTAATTTAAAACACAAAAAAAATGATAACAGTTATAAATACATATATGCTATATATGAGAACATTTTAAATTAAATTTCTTCAAATTCTAAATTTAAAACGTCGATTTCGTACTTCTAAATGCAACAATAATGCATTTACATAATAAATATATGCAATTGGAATTAAAATTCGAGTTCGTTTGGCATAACTTTTACTTATGCTTTTACACCAAAGAAAAAGAGAAGTAGAAGCCATCACTTCTATTCGGCTTATGTGTTAGTGTTTGGGAATTGCATTGTAGAAGAGTTTTTAATGCTATAAGAGTTTTTTTATCTGTTTGGCAAAAAATTTGCTAAAACTCTTCTACTACTAACATAACTATTTTGTCCTTCATTCAATTTATCAAATTTATCTGTAACAAGCCATATATATATATATATATATATATATATATATATATATATATAATATACACATATATTGCGAGACAAAATAAAATTGAAGGGAAAAAGCATAGGATGGATGGTAATGAATCTGAGAATAGGCACAAAGAAAAAAAAGAAAAATCAAATAATCAAATCAAATTACATATTGCAACCGGGACGCGCGCGCGCGCACACACACACACATATATATTGTTCTCATCCTTTAGTAGCTTACTTAGGATTTTACAATTTAATGATTTATTGGAGCCACAACAAAGAAGAGAAACTAAATAACAATTTTCTTCTGGGTTTCCTCCGGTTAAATGCTCTGTCATATCAAGTCTTTTAAGTACGAAGGAATATGTAATGATATCCTTTTTTGAAAGAAGAGAGACGAGAATGCAGAGGCCAGGGTTTGGTAAGAAAAATAAAAGGATATTTTTTATTTTTCAAAAAAAGAAAAAAAGAAAAATAAAAGGACTTTTATAGGGATAGGCTTGTAGGAAATAAAAATGGTACGTTTGTCATTTAAAAAATTTCATTAAAATACCAAATATTTTTTCGTGTTGTTTCAAAAGAGCGTTTTGAAAAAGTTGGGTTTCTAGCTTCTTTAAAACGCTCTTCCAAATATCCAAATCTCTTCTAAAAAAATTTCCAAACATTGCTCAAAATGCTTTTTAATCCAAAAGTCAAAAGCAGTGTTTAAAAAACCAATCCAAACGAAGTGTCAAAACTTCCACCAGAATTTTACCCTAATTAAGATTATGTCAAATATATGTATATATATCAATATGATTGTTGTTAGAGTTGTTTGATGCAGATGAAAAATAAAAATGGAAAACAACCCAACTGGATAACAACCCAACTGGAACCCGTCATCCAAATCCATGAAAAAAGGACTGGTAGTCGGTTCAAGTTACACCCGTGTAATACCAAATGAAAAAATATGTTATCGAATTCGGGTCGGGGGCTCGAAAGTACGAGTACGAGACGGCTATCTTCTTCCATTTCCTGATATGCTTCGTTGCCACAGCGAAATAAAATAGGGTTTATAAAAATTGGGACTGTCACACCTAAAATCCTCCTTCTATCATCAAGGTGACTCTCTCTCTCTATATAAAAAGATAATGGTCTTGATTCTAGTCTGTTTTTATTTATCTCCCGTTTGGTTGAAAAGAAAACGTAGGTAAAACAAAGAAAAACAACTTTGCATTTATAATTTTGTTCGTTGTTCTATACTTTTGAAAAACTTGAATTCTCTTACTTCAATAAGAAGCCAAATAGCACTGTAAGTTTCACTTGTATGAACACGCGCGCGCACACCAACCTCGTACAAGTTTAGGCTTCATACCCTATTTGGTCACTAGTTGTTTGACAAAATGCCTCAAATAAGAGGATTATGGATTTCATGAAATTGGCTGTCTTAATATCTCCAGACAGTCTCTGCACATTCACACTTGTGTATAATCGGTGCATGTGTTAGCAATATGCTTGATAAATCTGGGTACTGAAGTGTTCCCTTTTTGCAAGAGCTTTTTCCTTGAGGTTTAACATTTGTAATTGATGTCATAAAAAGTATATTATGCTATGGAAGCTAATTGTTTTTGTACTTAATTGTTTACCGGTTTTGTTATTGGCAATGGCTAGTTTTATGAATTGGAAGTGTGTCTATAACATGAGCAAAACTAAGATTATGGGTCAGTTTGGTTGGAAATTGACATTGAGTTAGGACGCTCAACTCAGTGTTTCAGGATATAATTGTCATTCTTTTTTGGCAACACAAATTGTGCCCCTTACCTATTTGAGTTGAGATTAATCCCCATGGAGTATCTTTCGTCCAGCTATAATTCTTAAGTGATAATAACTGAACAAGTCAAATTTGTCGTTGCTGCGTAACAGTTAATTATATCTGCTTCTGGCTTACTTTTTGTCAACTTTCTTTTTGTTTGAAAAATGTTTACCTATGATGTTTGCAGAATTGGTTCACAACTTGACATTTTCTTTACTTGCTCTTAAAGTGAAAAGCAATGGCTAAACCATTGTTTGCTTGCATAGTGAGGTAGATAATATACCTGTTTTGTGTATATGACTGTATCATGAGTTTTTCAGTCTTCTTGTGGGATTAAATTATAGCCTAAGGAAAAATCCTTTTTTGTTTTGTGTTGTAGGCTTTTGGTACCATGGATTTCCCTACGCTGCTTTGATGAGCTATTATGAATAGGACAAATAGTTTTTAATTGGAAAAAAACTGTCAAAGATGGCAGCAATAATTGCAACACGGTTGTTCTTCCTTGTTGGTGATTCTCTACCCTTCAGAAAGCTACCGCTGGTTTCCAGGAGAGCTCCATTCTACAGCAGTTTACGATTTCTTAGCCGGGTTGATCATGAAAATGGGCCCCTCAACCTCAAATCCATTGGGCTTAAAAGTGAATTCAATACAATAAACAAGAAAAGCCTGGATGCTGCAATCGAGGTCCCTAAGAATAAAGCGAAGGCTGTTAAAAGTAATGGAGTCAAGGGAGTAAAGTTTAAAAAATCGCTTGACATAGAGGCAGCTCCATTTGCGGCAGAGTCATTTTCAGAGCTTGGTCTCCCACCTTTGTTGATAGAAAGGCTAGAGAAGGAGGGCTTTATGGTTCCAACTGATGTTCAGTCGACTGCAATTCCAGTCATTCTTAAAGATCATGATGTTGTCATTCAATCCTACACAGGTTCAGGAAAAACATTGGCATATCTCCTCCCCATTCTCTCTGAAGTGGGTCCACTGAAGAAAAAAGCTGGCCAAGAAGGTGGGAGGAAAACAGACGTAGATGCAGTAATTGTGGCTCCTTCAAGAGAGCTCGGCATGCAAATCGTGAGGGAGGTTGAGAAGCTGTTAGGATCTGCAGACAAGAAACTAGTTCAGCAGCTTGTGGGAGGAGCTAACCGATCAAGGCAGGAAGAAGCGCTCAAGAAAAATAAGCCAGCCATAGTCGTTGGAACGCCTGGGCGGATTGCAGAGATCAGTGCAGCTGGAAAGCTTCACACTCATGGCTGCCGCTACCTGGTCTTAGATGAAGTTGATGAGCTCCTTTCATTCAATTTCCGGGAGGACATGCATCGGATATTGGACCATGTGGGAAGGAGACCCGGTGCAGACCCACAAGGTTCAAGAAGCCCTATTGCTAGGCGGGCTGAGCGTCAGACTATCATGGTGTCTGCAACGGTGCCATTTTCTGTGATAAGGGCAGCTAGAAGCTGGGGGCAGGATCCGCTTCTAGTCCAAGCCAAAAGTGTCGTCCCTCTTGAGTCTGTCTCACCGACTGCACCTGTGAATTTTTCAGGACCTACTTCCACTTCTAATTCATCTGCGAATTTGCAGAGTCCGGAAACAATAAAAACCCTACCACCAGCCCTGAAACACTACTACTGTGTTTCAAGATTACAGCACAAGATTGATACCTTAAGGCGATGCGTTCATGCACTTGATGCCAAGTCTGTGATAGCTTTCATGAATCATAACAAACAATTAAAAGATGCCGTCTTCAAGCTAGAGGCTCGTGGAATGGAAGCTGCAGAGCTACATGGAGACCTTGGCAAGCTGGGCAGATCAACGACACTAAAGAGATTCAAGAACGGGGAATTGAGAGTTTTGGTGACGAATGAGCTTTCTGCAAGAGGTCTTGATGTGGCAGAATGTGATCTTGTGGTTAATGTGGACTTACCCACAGACTCAACTCACTATGCACATCGGGCTGGTCGAACAGGTCGGCTTGGTAGGAAGGGTACCGTTGTCACCATATGTGAGGAGTCTCAAGTGTTTGTTGTGAAGAAGTTGCAGAAGCAGCTTGGGGTCCCCTTCCAAGCTTGTAAGTTCACAGACGGCAAATTTGTAGCTGAGGAAGAGGCAAACTTGTAGCTGAGGAAGAAGTAAAGACTCCAGGTGGATTGAAGTAATTTCATGTTTCCTGTTTTCACATCCAAGTGTCATGAGAGAATTCACGAGGGAAGTAGCCTAGTTTTCTTGCTTTTCTTCTCATAAGAAATACGAATGTTCTAGGGCTAGCCCTTCCCTGTACTGAATTACTCAGTTGATACTTTTTGTCAAAGGCATTATAAATTACATTTTTGCAATGAATTTGTGATATGTTGTGAGAAATGGAGTACTTTAATGGAGGAATGGTTTCTACGACAGCTCATTTAAATTAAGCATCGCCTAGGCCATAAAAAAGAAAAAAAAAATACAAAAAAAAAAAAAAAACAGCAGCAGCGACCGCCACAACTAGCTGAAGCAGCCGACTAAAATTGACATGCCATCAAAGGATTCATATAGAACTCATGTTATTGAGATTTGGAAAGGATAATCGACTAGACAAATGTTAAATATTTATTGCTTTGATCTCCTGTTTTCCTTTTGTTCGTCTTTCGTTCAACCTGGACCATCTCTCTGGTGGGAGTGGAGCTAGCAATATGAAATTTCACCATATGATTCTTTTACAGAGCTTGTGGCCGGACAAGAGTGCACAAACTGCAATAACAAGGAAAGCAGCAAAAGACATGGTAACAGACACAACAGCAGACTTCCAAAGTGATGCAGTTTGTTCTATCTGTCTGAGGATGGCCAACATCGTTACTGAAGAAGATGACACGAGAAGGTAACCTGTCAACTGTTATATGCTAGAAAAGAATTAGCCTCAAGAAAGGTTTGCACTAGGAAAAAAAGAAAAGAACAAGACTGAAAATAGAAAACACAGAAACATGTTTAACAGAATTAAACCTAAGCATAGATGTCTCAGAAACTTACCTTTCCAATCATATAATTATTTTTCATATGAACTTATGAGATCATCTTGCATTGAGAACCTATAACTCAGTACCACGAGTCTATAATTATCACAGTTTCTGTAAACTGCTGCACGACTCGAAACAAGATGAGCTTATTATACGTAATTTGTGTCACCTAAAATGGACGTAATGGTTTTATTAATTCGTGTTGTACTTGAAGAGTACTTCTAGGGAACCATCAACAATGTGGTGGCATAATATTCATCATCTAACTTGAGGCCTCTGTCTAGTCCTTGGAGAAAAGTTCCAGCTGATTGGAGGTGTTTCAAATTATCCATTTTTTTTTTTTTTCTTTTCGAAACAAGGTGCTAAGCTCTCTCGGAGGGCTGAGACTTGGATCCCATCATATATTTGGTGTTATCCTTCTATTTTTATCTTTTGCACCACAATACCATTCCTTCAGCCCGCCTTTCATGGATTTCAGTCAAATATTTTGGTTGAAGTTGATCGGTATGTGTTCTGAGATACTGGACATGCTAGGGAATATAAATCATAATATTAGGTCATCGGTTTGCAAGACAGGTTATACAGGTGTTCTAAACTGAAATCAGTTGATTTTGACACCGAGACACCACAAGTTTGGACCTCCATAAGAAACATGGTACTTGCAGCGAGATATTATAGACAGCTAGCCATCAATTAGTTGTTGGGAGGGGTGGTCTCTAGGGAGGCTTCATGGAGAACCTTACCTGATCAAGAATGAAGCTAAAGTAATCAGAGGTCTTGTCCGAGATGAGAATGCCTCTGTAGGCAATGTCCCAAACACCTTTAAATAGTTGGTAGGCTGAGTAAGAGAAAACCACTATGGTCACAATGAAGCAGTACCTGCAGAAAGACAATCAGAGGGTTGTGTGTTCAGGACATGACCTTTTCGGCTTTGTTATTCAAATTTGAAAATTGCAGTCCTAAGGCATAGTCCTCAGTTCAAATTTTGTTGCAGAAATGGTGGACATAATTGAGTTGAATAGCAATCTTTATCTTTCCACCAAATGTTATGTATTCTTTCTTGTTTGTTTAAAACTAAATTCATTCACAAGTCAACTACAGCTAATGCTTACAGTAGTTCAGGATATTCCCAAAAGCCTTTCTTCTTCTTTGGTGATGGAGCAGCCAGGGAGAGGGCAGAGACGAAGGAGAAAAGGAGCGCCATGAACCGCAGGATCAGATTATAAAGATGAATCGGAGGTGTAGTGCTCCGCCTAGTAGAAGTGACCAAAAACGAGAAAGGAGATGGTGTTGGCAGTTGTGGTGGTTGAGCGGGAGAGTAGACAATAACAGGCGAAACTCCGGACATTGAGCTGCAAGCAATCACTACCACATTCTAGCTTTCTTCTTCTATCTGTTACTCTCTTTCTTTAACTGCTCCTTTGTTCAAATGAAGCTTCCTCAAACTTTCTTGCAATCACAATGAGTCCCAAACTTGTATTCTAAAGTATTGTCTCTTGTCTATATGAGCTACTTGAGGACATAGTTTATGATGTTTTATAAATAAAAGCCATCTTCTAAAGTGCTTGGAGAATATTTTGTAGTCAATCAGTATTTTAGAAAGGAAAATGTAGGATAACAGCGTTTCTCAAAATAAGGTCTATGAAATCCAATTACAAGAAGCCATATAAGCATAAAAAAAGGGTCCGTTTTCGCTTATGACATTGGTGATTCAGCCTTGATTTCTGATAGGATAATATGAAAGTAGTTAACTAATCACAGCTCAATTTAATAGGAGGCAGGTGTTAGAAATGAACTGTTCTCGTCAAGTCTTCCTAAAAAGAAATGCATAAATGTTTGGTTTATCCTGGAAATGATAAAAGAATCATGCACTTGTTGAACCACAAAATATTATAATCAACACGAGAAAGGGAACTCATCCAGAGCTTGTCCATATGATCTGTCTGCAATCTCTCAATACATTTCATTAGAAAAAGGAAAATGAAAAGATCCATCAAAGAATTAATCATTTATAACGGAGTGAGTCCAATATTACTTGACCTTGAGTATTTTCATTTAATATAATTATTCAATATAAACATTTAATTCATTTTAAAGTAATAATATAATAAAATTGAATGATTTTTTTTTTTTAAAGGTATATGTCCAACTAAAAGTGTCAGACACATATCTTATAACTATGTCCGGACAGTATGTGGATAATACAGGTATATTCACTACTTTTGAAAAGTTCATGTAATATAGCTTCCATTCGGACCATTCTCAAAAAGAGAATTTATCCCTATACACTGCCATAAAGTACATTATTTCTGTTTTTCATGTATTTTTGAACATTTCTTCAAAGCCATATTTTCCCTGTAAAAAGCATCAAATTATAATACATGGAAAACACAAGTTATTATTTTGTTTATTTATTTACTTAATTGGCACGTTGGCCGTGACATATGTAAGATAATTAGGGTCAATGGGCGCTTGGATTCACAGTATAAAATCCATGACTCGGGAGTTTTTTCCGTCTGGCGGTTTCCTTTCAATTCCGTCTCCGTCTTTCCTTTGCCAAGAAAAGAAAACTAGTAATATGAGAACCAATCATCTCCAATAATAATATTGTCCAAACATTTACCAGAAAAACACACTACATTTCGTTATCATCATGCAATGAGTGTTAGCCATCTAATGAATTGGCACACAATTACACAAAGAAAAGAACCTTCCCCTTAGAAACACACTCAAGAAATTTTCCACACCTGCAATGCGGTGGAGGGAAAACAAACCACAATTCTTGCCCCCAGAAAATATGAGATGATGTCAAACTACAGCCTTCAATTAGAAAAACCGTATCATTCATGGGTGAGGGATGCCGAGGGAAGGCATTTGAACACGAGTGTCCAAACATCTTACTTTTAGCGGAACAATCAATCTGTAACTCTTGGCTGAACCGATAAAAACAAGCATTGGCTGTGCCTGGATCGAACACAAAAGTTGCTCTGATGATCCAACAAAGCAAACTACCAGCTCCATAAGCATGTTCACATGGCTTCTTGCCTAAACGTTCCGTGAATTTCTCAAGCCCTGTTGTAATGTCATTATCATCTCTTATAATGGAAAAAGAAAAAGAAAGACAAACATATTTACATAGCCAATTGTAAGAACTTTGAAAAGAAACTACATCTCATTGGAACATTAAACTTGCCACCTCAAAACAGAGCAACTTGTAGAGTTTGTACAAGGATTCTACAATTCCCAACTTTGTCGGGTACAGGAACTGGCAAAACCGGCAATCTATACTATGTTATACCAAAACACTGATTTCACATTTCATCATCTAATTGATTACGTCCCTTTCTATTTCATAAATGGCAGATGCATCCATGAGTTGAATATAACCTGCAGTAAAGGAAAAAGAATTGACGGGTGAATGAAGCAATATTTAAAGCAAACCAAAAATACACAACTTCAAGGGAAGGGAAAGAGAAACAACAGTAAACACATGCACTCTTGCTTACATTCATGTTGTCTGGTAATGGGGTATTCCATTAAGACCTAATATTCCAATCATGACAGAGGGTTGCAGGAATTACAAATACATTGGCTCAAAATTAGATTTTCGCAATAATAGGAGAGGGCATCATTCATCAATCGTGTCAGAAATAAGGAGGTTCCAGAACGGACAATTTTGATAACGACTACAGCGGTTCATCAATATGCAAGCACTCAAAGAGTAAACTCTAGATAGATTGACAAATACATACCTGGAGAAACTCCTAGGCTTAAAACCATATTACATAATTTAAGGTCTCAAAGAAATCGATGCAGAAATATTGCAACAAAAGCATCATAATGAACTTCAGACAAAAAATCAAGTTCAAAGATGCTGTGCTAAAGTTGCTGAAAAGGTGTACAACACGAAGATCAAGCCCAAAAGTTGATATTCTTTCCTTAATTGTGATGTCTATTAGGCATGGAAACTTGCTGCATGCATCAAATGAAGACGATTTGTAACCATCGCAGCCATTCCATATATATCCTTGTAATTTAAGGTATTAACTAAATCATTTAATTAAATTATAAGATCATTTTAAGTTACTAAAAAACCTGACAAAAAATTTCATCTTGCAGTTTTCTTGGAAGAAATATGCCACTAAAATTCTTGATGAAATTTTCGGGGCATAAAAGTACCCAAATCTAAATGCACATTCAGAAACAACTTCAAGGAACAACAGCTTCTAACTACCACTAGAATGACATCTTGGGCTGCAGTCACTCTTATATCTTTCAGTTTCAATCACCATTTCTTTTTTTGTGTGTGAGGGGGGGACCTTTCCTGTATAAATTAGAGATTCCCTATTATCCAAATCCTCCTCAAATTAGGAACTATGAACCCATGAAACTTAATTCTAGAAAATACTGCTCTTACAAGCATATAGATATGAACTTCCACTAATATCTCCCTCAATTTTATGAATACTTCAAAAGTTATCCTGGCAAAAAGCAAACATAAATTCTCATCACAATCTCCAAGCAAAAGTATAGTTCTCTCTGATTCAGTTCCAAGTGGGCTCAGTACACATTCTATCTTTAATGGTCTGGTAGGTACGAGTGGCTTTGAACTGCAAAGACTAAATAAGCATGGCAAGACATAAAAATAGTTCACAAAATATGGTGGAAAATTGAGTAAAATATCCAAGGCAATTAATCAAATTGCAAAGCCTAAATATCACAAACATTGTAGCATATATCATCTCTAATTTCAACGTAAAAATTGACTTCCATCGGATGACTGATGACCATCATCATACCAAATCAGAAAAGAAAGAGCCAATATAGACATAACTGACTGATAGTACCTCTCTGGTTCGAAACACCCATAGAAGGCCTTCATTGTTATGTAAACTTTGTTTGCTTACCAAGGCTCTCATTATTACATGCATGGCACAAGTTCCTACAAAGGAAATTGAAGTATTATGGAACATAGCACAAATACAGTGGCCGTCTTCATAAATTCACATTAAAGGATGTACACACACAAACACACAAGAAGGTGAAAAATCTTAGGCCAATAAAAGTGAACTCATAACACTAAAAGCATTAAATGGATACTTGCATTTTTATTTTGTAGTATAACTTCAAGTGAAGCTGTTGAACATTTATGTTTTCTGTTCTTCTTTTCTTTCCTTATTTTTAATACCTTTTAAGCAGATTAATGATAGTTTGGATAGGAGTAGAAGTGTAGAACATGTGGCTAATCAGTAGATTAGTGTTCTACAGTTCATTGCTTTATGTTTTCAGCTTTGAACACGATATTGAGTGTTTAAAAGCATGAGAGACCAAACCTGATTGTAGCTAAACAACAATTACAGATGAAACAACACAGTTTTCTGATGTGTAAGAACATATAACTCTATTTTAGATAATTAAAGTTTCTTATAATTTGACTTCTCCATCTAGCATATGAAGTAAGGCAGCCTAAGAAAATATAAGAGGGTCAATGCAATAAGTGAAATGATATTATATTTCGAAATTTACCTTCAGAGAGAGAGAGAATATCTTGAGAGAGAAAAAAAATAAATGAAAGGAAGAAAAACACATTGCCATTGTGAAGCATGTTAACAATGACAGTAGTTAGGGCTTAAATGCTTGATTAAAATGATTCATAAATAATTTTGTAACCCCAGTATATGAATGTTTCATTTGGGGAACAACTAATTTTTTCTGTTTAAGAAAAAAGAGATTTGATTTATGCATTTCCACACCCATTGATTGATAAAAAAAAAAAG
The DNA here is from genome assembly GCF_030987335.1 of Cornus florida. Taxonomy (NCBI): domain Eukaryota; kingdom Viridiplantae; phylum Streptophyta; class Magnoliopsida; order Cornales; family Cornaceae; genus Cornus; species Cornus florida. The sequence goes on from NW_026775581.1 coordinate 92,525,486, forward strand.
AAAAAGGGAGTAAATATAAAACCAACAAAAGAGTTTGAACCAGAATGGTTTTGGCAAGATTCCATATCTCCTTCCTTCTCCTATGTCTTCAAAGCAATTAAGCAACTCACAAAAAAAAAAAAAAAAAAAAGGTCTAGATTACTCACCAACTGAATAGTTTTAAGGAGTCAACATCACATTTGCACCAAACTTAACATCTGAAGTTTCAGTTGCAGAAACTGGAGTACGGCATCTAACTGCTGCTGGATCCCATTCGATATCAAATGTGTAATCCAATCTTCTTCCCAAAGATTTTTCAGAAACTAGTGTTTCAGGTGTATGACGAGGATAAAGTACACCTTGCTTTGCTTTTACAAAGTCTGTGCAGTAGACATCTTCCCTATCACGAATACATGATATATTCTGTGCAGGAGTGCAGGTGAAATCAGAATAGTTATCACAGCCAGCGTCTCTGGAAGCCCTCTTTCTTATGATAGAAGGAGTATTTTTGTAACTCGTTGCTGAGTTCCTCAATAAAGATTCTGGACTGCTACCATTACTACTAAGTGCAAGGTTAGGGGGAGTAGAAAGGTAAATGTTACTCTTTGCATGCTTAAGGTGGTTGTCTAGACTTGGACATCCGCCTTGCTCCATCAAAGAAACCAAATCCTTCAATTGGGGATGCTTATACCACAAGTGACCATAAGAACTATAATCTGGATAAGGTGATTCTCCTACTTTGTTTTTCTTGCCAACTTGACTATTTTCCTCTCTGAATTCATGCATTGACAAACTTAAAAAGGAATTGTCTGATGCGCTCCCAAATCTTAAATCCTTGACACTCAGACCAAAATCCCTAGGCCTTTTAGGAGATTCAAACATACTCTTAGAAGTAACAGGAAGAATCTCAAGAGGAAGACAATTTCTTTTAGTAGACCAAGACGCATCCAAGGAAATGTCTGAAGAAGACTCTTTCAAAGAGTCACACGCGTTAGCATGATCATTTACCCCTTCTTCCAAAGATCTAAAAGTTCCTACCATAAAAGCTTTTGATTTTAAATGTTTCCTACCTAAATTAGCATTTCCAAGAACCAAATCCGTGGAACAAGTGTCAACAACATAGTCCAAGCCCTTTTTCTTGTCACCGGAAGATGTTTCACCAGAATTCTGTCTAGCTACTGCAATCTCAGCACACCCTGGTTTTGTTTCACAACAGTAGAAGTCAGGAGATAAAGTTCCCTGCATAATATCCAGCGGAAACCTGCGACGTGAAATTATATCCAATTTCTTCTTCACCAAGCAATTCCAGTGATTTTTTATAGCGTTATCAGTCCTGTCAACAGCCAAAAGATACAAAAAAGATAGCAGATTCAATCAAGTAAACATTCCTTTCGATAAATGCAAACAAACAAATAAATTGACTTGTGTAACTGTCTGTACATATTTAGCATTTTTCTCATCTTTAGACTCAACATGGCAATGCTGGGATAATTACAGCAATCTGTCAGTCATGCACTTTGTTAAATTGAGTTGCTAACAAAATAGACCCAAAAGAATCCAGCCTAATTTTCAAGGAAAAACCTCGGTACATATGCTAAGAGATGAGATTAAATATTAGATGATCCCCACCAGAAGATCAACCATCTAATTCATTTATTTCTTTTTGCAATGTGAAGTGTGAACCAAGAGTTTAAATTACAATTTAAAAAATAATCCAAAACATTATTTAATATTTAGTAAAAAAGAATGAATACCTCATATATTGGCGAACGCCTACTATATAATACAGATGAAGGCCAAAAGGTTATACTTTCATTAACTTGTGCCCAAAATTAGGTGTACTTGCCATTATGATATTGTTTGACAATTTGTCAGCAAATTCAATCAAGAAATAAAGATGCTGAATGTAAGAAGATCATTTTGTTCTCAATAAAAAAACTTTAAGATGCACAACAATTAAAAACAAAAAAAAAATTATCCTTTTAGAGCTCAAAAAGGCTTTGATGATCTTTTTGATAAGCAAAGTGGGAATGTCTCGCTCAACATCTATGTCTTGAAATTTCAAAAGTTATCCTCCCTTTCTTTTGCAATGGGAAAATTTCCTGTACCGTGAGCCATCATATTATCAACTAACCAATAGATTTTTACATGGGTATGGTAGAATCTATACAAGGGTTTCTACAATCTCATTAATAATTATGCCGAGGAACATGAGAAAGATCTTTCTGGAGAAATTCCAGTGTTCTTTTTTTGTTCTTTTCGGAAAAAATACTAATCTTCCAAACATACCTTCCAGGTAGAAACCTTGCTAGTTCTGCCCACTTGTTCCCATATATTTTGTGGTAGTAAGAAAGAATCAACTCCTCTTCTTTGGTCCACGCATCTTTCTTTATTGCCGGGTCTAAATGGTTATGCCACCTGAAAAATCATATATTAGCTCCAGAATTTAGAATTGTCATCACTTTAGCGCAAATCATGCATAATTGATGTACACGCAGCTAAGTATGTAAACTCAGCTACTTTTGAGTATTTAACTTCTTTATTTATAGCAGTAGAAGTACTTCTGAACCAAAAAATATACTCCCACCATTCCCAAAATAAATGTCATGCTTTCCTTTTTGGGTTGTCCCAAAATAAATTTCCACTTCCCTTTTTGAGACATTACAAATCTTAACTTTCCAAAGTTGTCCTTAAGTACTGAAAACTTTAGTTAACAACACTATCAATACGCATAGATACAATGCCCAAAAGATTAACTTGTTAGGATCGATTGAGTGAATTCCAACCTACATTTCCAATATTTTTTCAAATTTTTAGTGGTTCCATACATATTGAATCATAATAACAAATACTTAAGGGTAGATTACCCCAACCTCCCCTGAGGTTCGGGTAATAACCCGCAGATAGAACTTTTGCAAAAATAACTCTGGTACCATGTCAGAGTTAGAAACCCTAATATCACATAACAGTGTTACAAACTTTATGGTTTTACCCTCTCTAAATCATCCTATTTTCTTTTCTATACCCTTTTCTTTCTCAGTCAAAAATTTCACTAACACAATTCATCTCTCATAAAATTCTACTTTGCCATCACAGGCCTTACCACCACCTCTCTCTCTGTCTATCTATATATATATATATATATATATATATATATATATATATATATATATATCACACACTGTCTTGCTTAATCTGCTCTCTCCATAGCTCCCCCACCAACACCAACACCCACACCCCCACCCCAACCCACACACACACACAAACAAAATGCAAATCCCTCTGGAAACCCCAAATCAAATCAATCAGTGTGTGTATGCGTGGGTGCACATATATATATATATATATATATATGCATATATGTTTGCTGGTATGTGTGTATAATATATATATATATATATGAGCGCGCGTGTGCGCGCACACACATATGTATATGATTCTGGTGAAAATTTAATTGAAAACTTGCAACAGTCCATCATGAAATTTGTATTGTGCTTGGGATTGTGTGAATTTCTGGTGCTTAGTGGTGGTCAAAAATTAGGGGGTGGTCGTTTGGTTAGAGAGAGTTTAAGGGAGAGAGGAGAACATTATTTTGAAAGAAGAAACATTTTTTAAGTATTGCATTTATCCATGGATCATATGATGATTTCTTAAACAAATACTGCAAAAGATTCCCCAGAAAAATAGAGGAATAGATTTCAAACATAAGAAAGTAAACATTAAGATGACCATGTGAGTTCTCATGGCCAGCTATATGTCTAAGCCCACCCTGATAATAGTATTCATGGCCCACCTTGATTAAGGCACTTGCGGGCCCAGCAGGACCTATTCCTTGACAACACTAATGGAAAACACATGAAAATCCTAAACAATATGATGCTTCTACAACATAAGGAATAACATATGATGAACAACAATATTAAGACGTCAATCTATGAGAACCCCATAAATCAACTGAAAAACCCCAAATTTGCTGGAATGACCATGAAACTTTAGGAAAGGCCTCCACATTAGTATACAAATTCAAGGCGGTGCCTCTAATTACCAAATGACCAAATACAACATGCCCAATGCATGCCAGACGTTCCTTTCATCAATTAGGAATCACTATCACTTACCTTTCCCGACACTGCTTGCCTATGCGACCTGGTAAGGACTTTGCAATAACAGACCATTTCTTACAACCGTACTTCTCAACTAACTCAATGATACAATCATCCTCCTGAAGGTTCAAACAATAAACAGGATGTGAACAAATATCAATAATTTAACAAACATAAAATTCATGCAGTATTACTCCTGGCAACAAAAACAAGCAGTAGGACCACCTCCTTTGTCCAGGCTCCCTTGACAAGTTCAGGATTAAGAACCTTCTGCCAGTGATGCAAACACTGAACATCCGTCCGTCCAGGAATACATTCAGCTGTAGGGGAAAACAATTAAGTTATATCAACAGCCTTGAGAAAGGAAAAGATCAACTTGCTGTTATAGCAACTTCTGTTTGTATATTTTTGCAGTTAGAGAAAAGGAGGCTTCACAAGGGACATTATTGCACTGAAAATTTATTTCAAAGAATGATGTTCAACAGCAGGATTCTCTCATCACCCAATTGACATTGCATGTGGATATGGACCAGCAGCAAAAACCAGATAGTTTGCATAAATAACACATGTTATGCATACAGGTTATCCAATCAGTTGTGACACCATGCAAGAACATTTTCGGTTTATGGTCAAATGGAAACAATTAAGAGCCAGTTACAAGTCAATTAACGATGCATCAGCCACTCAAAAACTTTTAAACCTTGCTCCTAAAGAAAGTTTCATAATTGAAAATTCTAACCAAACTAATGACCAGCTCAGAAGAGCTATAAGTATGTCATAGAAAGCAGAAACAATTTCATGCTCACCTATTTTCTTCCAATTTTTCCCATTGAACTTTTTGACTTCTTCAGTTAACAGATTATCCTGTAGACAAGGAAAGAAGAAGTTCAAAAATGACTTTGAGTAAAGAAGAAGTTCAAATATAACTTTGAGTTTGATGCAGTATGGATGTAAATTCATCCAAGAATCAATATAGATTGTGAGAAGGATTGATCCCAACTAGCTTTATGTTGTTAATATTAGTTCCTTTCGTGATTTCCACATTTACCATATACCTAACCCAATTAACTTCATATTATATATATATATATATGAATATAGAATAGCAGACAAATTATATTTAACTGCTTGTTCAACAATGTAATGTGCACAATTAGATAACACTTAACAATTTCTTAGGAAGAAGGGTACACAATAGATCAACAAAAAAGCAATGGTCATTGCCAGCTATTGCATATAACTCGGCTAAAATCAATTTAGAACTTCTAACTACTGACCTCTTCCTCTGTCCAGCCTGCCTGTGACGAACGCCTAGTTGGACCAGTTGTCCTCGTACAACTGGGGAAAAAAGAGCAATTTAGAAAACCTGGAACAATTCACCCAGGGGGGGGGGAAAAAAAAATGAAAATGGACAAAATAAAGACACAAATTGGAAAAAAGAAAAGAAAATGAACAACATAAAGAGACAAATTAATTAAATTATAATAGTGTATAAAAAACTCAATGCATTAGCTGTTTTGCAATGCATGTGGTTCTAGTTGGGAACTTAAGAAATTCCCATGGTGTAGAACGAACTTATAACTGTATCACAAATTCACAATGCACCACCTAAAATTCAAATATGGAAGAATGTTAGGAATCAGAAGATAAAGCATCTGGATTAACTAAGAACTATGTAATTGATTTACTATGAAATAACCCCACGTATCCCTTTGATAGAGATTTATATTCAAATTAGACTAAATATAAAGGGAAGAAAAACCAAATCAACCTACCCGAAAACAGAGGGAGATCTCGGATTAACCGTGTCACAGCTGCTGTCAGACACCGAAGAACATGACATCAATCCAACTTCCTTCGTCAAATCCACAATAACCTCCTCCTCCTCCTTAACTTGTATCATGATCTCTACACCGACTCACTTCCCCAAACTACAATCACAAATTTGATCAAATCAACAACAAACAACAATTTAAAAAGAACAAAACGAAACCATCGCCGTTTCCCGAAAAGAAAATAAATTCAAACAAAGCCTAAAGTTCATGCATTTAACTTAATCCTCTGTTCCTTTGTGATAAAACTTCGTAAATTTTAACTGTTATTCATAGATCAAATAAGATTGTTCTGTTAAAACCAAAACGATTGAAATAAAAACACATATACACACACTCAAAGATTCAGAGCTAAACATATTATTTTCTGGCACTTTCTCAGCAACCAAACGAAGCAATAACTACAGCTAAAAACTCAATTTTCCCAACAATTCAGTCATCAAACGGAAGAATTGATGCGAGTAACAAAACGAACCTCAAAGGCGAAGTCTAGGGCTTCAGAGATCGTTGTTTAGATGAGTTCTGAAGCCGTAACCGTCAAGTTAAGAAAAGACAAAATAGAGAAGAAAAAAACGATGTTGGAGTTTCAGAAAATGAGATCCACCGAAACCGACCTTTTGATTAGGGTTTCATTTATGGAGACGTTAGAGAGAGAGAGAGAGAGAGAGACAGTTTGGAGAGATTGGGATGGACACGAAGTAGCGGGAAACTGAGATTGAAGACAAGTAATAGAGAGAGAGAGTCCAGAGTGAAGTGGCAAGTGTAACCGGCTTTAGTTCAATTTGTGTCCCTTTTAAACGCCTCCTAGAAAGCTTACGTTAGAAGGAGAGATGAAAGATTTTTTAACGGCTGGATTTCCGTGACGGCGTCTGTTTCCTTGACGTTAATCATCCGGGCAAACGTTTAGACTGCCTTATATTTATTTACAGATTTATCCTCCAGTGTATATGTTAATTACCCTGACGCTGAACTGTGTATGACCACTGTGCTTGGGGCTAAACAGTAAACATCCAATCCGTAGTTTAGTGTTAAGTTTGTTCAAATCCAAGCGTGAGCTTTGCGAGTGGTTGGACCTCGTGTTTGGAATCATGTGTCCCTCTGGAACAAAATCCTCACCTGTGCCACCGGGTGCCAGCCAGTGAGTTAAAATAGTAAAAACCAAAAATTAAAAAAGTAAAACTTTTATATATACGTGCACATATATGGGACTAAATCAAAACCAAATTAACTACTTGTTCCTTTTTCTTTTTTTTTTTCTCTCTCGACAATTCTCTACTACACAAACATTTCTCTAACCTACAACTTCTTTTACATTTCAATTTTCTCTTTACCAACATCCCACTTATTGTATAAATACATAAATAAATATATCTTAGTATAAACTATACATCACAACATTTTCCTAACCAACATCTCAATTTTCTCTTTACCAACATCCTAATTTTTTCCTTACCAACATCCCACAATTCATCTATTTATATTGTGATGTTAGTAAGGAGAAAGTTGAGATGTACGTTACGAAAATGTTGTGATGCAAGGCCAACGTCTCAACATTTTCCTAAGAAATGAATAGTGGACCGTGTTCCAGTCGGTGAGATACTTTGGGATGTGAGTTAAGAAAATGTTAGGCTGTACGTTAAAAAAATATTGAGATACACGTTAAGAAAATGTTGTTATATTGTTAAGGAGAAAGTTAGAATGTACAAGAAGTTGTAGGTTAGGGAACTGTTTATGTAGAGAAAAATATATGCGTATAAAATGTTTTGTCATGCTTAGTAAAATTTTGTTATTCAAAATTTGTCTTTTTTGTTCCTAGTGACGTGGCGCAAGGAGGAACACATGTCCCTCACTAGGTGGCACCGGCTCTCCTGTAGCACAAGAGAGGATTTTGTTCTGTGTCCCTCCTTCCCCTAATCATCATTAAGACATTAACTGGAAGTCGATCAATGACAAAGGAATAGTTGGGTTGGACATGTTTTGGTTTCAATATATCCAGAAGTGACGAAAATATTGATTAAGATAATTGACAATATAGCATTTCATGACCTATCTGACGTGGTCCAATCACAAATATATAAATAGTTTGTAATTACGGAATCTGAAAAGTGATAAATAAGAAAATCAGAAGGGTCATTATTTATCACTTTCTTAATTTGTGCATTTATAATTGGATCACATCAACTATAAGTAGGAATGACGTACTCACGTGTGGCAAGTCTTGTGCATTACTTTTGTACATTACTTTTTACAAACCAATGTAATATGATTTAGGGAGTGTGATATAAATATATCAGTTTATAATGCCGATATAAACTTGTCCTATGTTTCTTGCGAAGCCCTTTTGGGTTTTACTATTACAGAGGACTGTTTTTGGTTTTTGTTTTGTTTTGATAGAATGTTTCAATCCATGTTGAGTCCAAGAGTCCAATCTAATCCCAGCAGTAGTAAAAGAACTTGCACCCATGAATTCAAACAGGATTGAACTTGATATATTATGGATCTCATAGGCCCATTTATATATATATATATAGTGTGCGTGTGTGTGTATATATATATTTGTGACGTTGACTTGACTTCAGTCAAGTCGAGCAAAAATTTATATATATATATATTTGTAACGTTGACTTGACTTCAGTCAAGTCAAGCAAAAATTTCCAATAAAATTAAAATTAATTAACCACCCATTCCACTCTATACGGTATGCACCAACCCAGACCCTCCTTCAAAAACACCACTAAGCCTCTTACCCTCTCTCTCTCTCTCTCACACACACACACATACACACACACACACACTAACATGGGCTTCTTCAGGTGTCTGTCCATTTCTGCTTTCCTTCTCAAGGGCTTCTTCTTCACCGTCACTTATGGAGCCACCTTCCAAATCCAAAACAATTGCCTTTACACGGTCTGGGCTGCGGCCTCTCCCGGTGGTGGCATGCGGCTCAACCAAGGCGACACTTGGACCATAAATGTCCCGCCCGGCACAACGGGAGCCCGTATCTGGGCTCGAACCGATTGCAGCTTCAATGCAGCAGGCGTAGGCATGTGTCAAACCGGTGACTGCAATGGGCTCCTCGAATGCCAAGCCTATGGTGCAGCCCCTAACACACTGGCCGAGTACGCTCTAAATCAAGTCAACAATGTGGATTTTTTCGACATCTCCCTCGTTGACGGCTTCAATGTGCCAATGGAATTTGGTCCTACAACCAGCGGGTGCACCCGGGGCATCAAATGTAGAGCAGATATCAGCGGCCAGTGCCCAGAGGAATTGAAGGCTCCGGGTGGGTGCAACAACCCATGTACAGTGTTCAAGACCGATCAATACTGTTGTACTTCTGGAAAATGTGGTCCTACAAGTTACTCAAAGTTTTTCAAGGATAGGTGCCCAGATGCTTATAGTTACCCCCAAGATGATCAAACTAGCACATTTACATGCCCCGGGGGCACCAACTATAAGGTAGTGTTTTGCCCATTCTTTTGGTATGGTGTAATGGTTTGCTGATGAAGCACATACTGACTTGCCGTCTTGTATATTTTTTGCAACCTACTCTTGTAATGACACACACACACACACACACACACACACAAATAATAATAGTCTGTACAAGTTATTAAAAGAGCTGTGATCTAGCTGCAATTCATTCAAATCAATGAGCAGCTTTGAGAGAGACCCTTTCCACCAAAAATCCAGTGTTCGACTCAAACTACAAACAAAAAACACCAGATTGCAATCCAATGTGCACAATTAAACAATTGACTCTAAGCTCGTTTAGTTTGCTAAGCAAATAATATAAGAATATCAGATATTTGCTTCAATAGGTACCCCAAGAAACCAGAAAGATCGTAATTAACCAAGTCAAATACTAATTATTGGCTCACTTGTTGATTTGAACGTTTGTTAATTTTGAACTGAAAAAGAGAAAATAAAGGCATGACTTCAAGAAATTATCGTTTGCTTTCCTTTTCCTCCTTTTCGGAACCAACCAAGCAAGTATAGGGAATTGAGGAAAAGTTCAAACCAATAAAGAGAGAACATTTTGTACAGGAGACAGCTTCCTCCATCTCAAGGCAAACTGAGCAACAAAAACAGTAGAAGAATTGGCAATAGAAAGATCCTCTCACGGGGAGGTCCGGTTGTGGGAACTCAAGAGAGAGGAGAGAGATGCAAGAAGCAGAGCAAAAAGATAAACAAAAAGGCTTCAAGGTCTTGACATTATCATAGTTCAACAACTATTCACAGGAGACGGAAATAGCTAGCATAACAAAGGCACTGGTCCAAAAAATATATTCATATAGGTTGAGTTTAATCCTACATAACCTAGTGTTCAAAACAAGCATTCCTATCCAAAAACTGACCTTCAGCCTCAGGTACCGAACTTTTGGTGCAAAAAGCTAGGCATTTCTCCTTTTACTAGTTTATCTTGCTTGATATTTACTTGTTTGCCTCCAAGGTTGGTAGCTGAGGACCAAGATTACTGCAACTTGGTAAACTGACATTTCCATGAGTTAGGAGTGTATTATCCACTGGTAACTGCTGAACGCGCCTAGGTTTATCCAGTGCATCAATATAGGATGAAAAATCGTTTTGGAAAGAACCGGGTGAGCTAAAGTCTGGCAGTCTTGAGCAATCAGCACCCTGAGTAGGAGAAGCGTTAATTTCTTGGTCGAAATAACCTTGAATTGTCAGATTATCCTCGATAGGTATTTCCCCTGTAAGAGTCTTGAATGCAAATTCTAGGCACGGATCTGGCCAAGAATTCCCAAAAGTGGAGAAGAGTTCTGATTCTAGGTCCAGATCATATTTCTTATCAGCTTCTTGCCTTCCTGGTTGCTGTTCTAGAGCAGCTTGACCTTCTAGAGGCTTCTCATTCTTGTTAGATGGCTCTATATTTGATGGAGCTTCTGTGCCTATGGAAGCATGATGTGAAATTTTCGTCCGTAGCTCAGCCTCAAGCTGCTGGGGCATGCTAATGGCCAAACCATCCAAGGCTGAAACCAATGATGGATCAACTTTACTTATTTTAGAGTCGCTACCAACAGCTTGAAAAACTGGTTCGCCTAACCCCAAATCAGGCGCCTGGTAGGGTTTCAGCCCTGCAAGACGTTTCGAAGACCGACAAGACGAGTTAAGTGCAATTTTCCTCTTGCGTCTGCTTATGTCAATCTGATTTTTCCTCTTGCTGAGTTTTTCCATCCCATTCTGTGGTAATTTCACCTCTTGTAGGATGTCAGTAGCAGGGGTAGAAGCAGGCCCATTTTCAGCAAAAGGCCTCTTGCCATGGTTTCTATTCGAGCCTTTGGTTTGTGGCAGTGCTGAGCTGCTTGGAACAGAGCTTTCCTTACTTTCAGCAGTCTTCTCAATCACATCATCATGTAATTGTTTTTCTTCAAGAATCTCCTGCGTAAGACTTGAGGTAGCCATAGAATAAGCATAACCACTCTTGCCTTGCATTTTGTTTGAGCCCTCAGTATCTGGATCTACTGAGTTGCTCATATCACCACTTCCTTTACCTGCAGCCGATAGTTCTACTTTAGAAGCCAGTGTTGAATAATTATTAGCTATATTAATGACGACCCTAACTTGTTCCAACTTATACTGCATAACCGTAACTGCAGATGTGTATTGATTATTGATTTCTCACCTGAAAAAAGTCTTCTTCTGGTTGTATCCTTCTGCCCATTACTTGCCGATTGAGACTATTGATACATAAGACCAAAACAAATTCTCCAACAATTAGAATTTCCATCCAGTATATCTCAATGGTACAATGATAAAAGAAATGGAAATAAGATCCAATCTGAATATAAAACAAGTGGTGACATCCATATGGTAATATTTGCAACAAATGAGGCATAAGGTTCTAGTCAAGTAATTGATTTTCAGAAAATTCATGAAACAAATTATTGAGGAATGAGATGTGGTCTTTCTGGAATTTAAAACAGCATAAATAACAAAGAAACCAAGGAATTAATTCTTAATGGATAGTTCTCTCAATTTTCCAAATGGTAAAAGTAATTGTGCTTTTAGTTGACCACAAAAAGATGTTGAAGAATTGAAAGATAACTAACACATTGAAGCTCCCATGCAATAAATAAATAGAAAATGATTCTTAGGCCAATTACTTAAAATGATTTGCTTGACCTACAAATTTTGATTGGTCATGTATTCAAAATATAAGGAGTGGGACCCTCCACATTTTTAGATTTGGTAAAGATGACCAATCAAAAGCTATAGGTCCAACAATTCACTTTGAGATTTCGGCCCAAGTATCATTTCTCTAAATAAATATGAAGGTATGAGTTCCAGATGGTGCTAGTAATAACACACTAAGGATGCCATGTAATGAATAAACATAAACGTTTGAGTTTCTTCAGATGGAGTTGGTGAAGTCGTTAAATGATCATATGGGGCAAACGGAGAGTCCTTATTGCAGGGACTTCGCATCAGTCCTTAAAAATAAAATAGATTATTGGTAAAATGGGTTGAGTGTTATCCTACTTGTTGCCTTTATTTATAGGCAAAAGGGTCCAAAGTTGATGTATTCAGTTAATATTGCAATTTTAAGAACTGCAATATGAAATGGAGCAAAACTAAAAGGGATGTATGACTGATGATAATTTTTCATCTTCCAAATTTCAAAATGAAGGGATTTTGAAGCCCCGTCTATGAAACGTTTGTGCATGTTCTTTTGTACATGAATGCACAGAGTGGTGCATCATGTGTGAGAGTGACAATCCTGGGAATATCAAACACTGTCTAATCAAATGAAAGAGTTCCTAATTGACATCAATAAATAAGTAATCCCATTTAAATATTCACTGTCTTTCGAACTTTTCACAGCATTTATTTGTGCACTGCTTTAAACATTTCAATTCTCTTTAAAAGCAGTTCAGTTTAAGGTAATAGTGACTTACCATGCATTTCCAACATTTTTTAAATGCATACAGAAAATTGAATGCTGTTATGCATCACTGACATGCACCCAATTCTAGATTAACTAGAACTGGATTGTTTCTCAAATGGGCAGGAGCTCTCTATTTTGCTTGCAATGCCAGCTGTTCGCCTTTAGTTAGAAGCAGAAGTAGAGGCTTTTCCCTTCGAGCAATGATACAGTGACCGAATGATTTTGCCGAAAAATTGGCTGAATCCCACATGTCTTTACAAGTCTATCTGCTTAAGCAGTATTCCCAAGAAAACAATGTTCAATAAAGAAAAAGACATGTATACCCTCAATGTTTAGTCTTATCTTCGTTTGATACCCTTCAAATTTTCTCTCTAAAATGGAAATCGCAGAAGATGTGATTGAGAAGAAGAAGGGAAAAAAAGCATAATGGATGACGTGGCATAGCCACATTGGATTCGGTCAAATTTTCGGGAGAAATTTTCAGTCACAGTATCATTACTCTTTCCTTTATTAGTAAAGTTGCTCGAGGCCCGAAAATTAGAATAAAATCTAAAAGATCTGGTTGAATGGTAGAAGAATCTATGAGTTCGTTAGCAATCGATCTCATACTTCAATCAACCCCATAGGATCTCTTGTATATTCCACATTGCGAAGACACCAGCAATCACATGGTATTGTTTGTGCAAATTCAGTGACAACAGAACAAATTAAACAGGCCCACTGGTATACTGAAGAAAATTCACAACTACGGCAAAGAGAACAAATCATAATTAATTGAGGCACCAATCAGGGTGCACACTTACCGAGATATTGTCATTTAATAACTCCAGATCATTGATGGCACTTTTCCTTGGTTTGATTGCACAAGTACTGATGTCTCCAGTTTTCAGAAAGCGCAAAACATCCGGTTTGGAGCGGAATATATATCCGCTTACAGGATCTGTGTAAAACTGTAGGAAAATAGGATGCCATCAGAATTCAGAGAGTTCCAAAATGTAGGGGAATTGGAAGTATAGGACTTGAAAATTGCAACAAGTTGATAATGCAATCAGCAAAGATGCATGGTACTCATACATACTCATGCACATGTATAAATGCATGAGTGCGTGGATATATGTATATATATATATATATATAAAGAGAGAGAGAGAGAGATCCAATACCGGGTCTCTTCTGATCCCATTTGCCTTCTTTTGAATTTTGAATTCTTTTATCCACCCTGGTGGTAATCCGTCAGCTGTAACTCTCTCAACCACAATCTAGATAACACTAGAAGAATCAGAGCTTCCTATCTGACTAAACAAATGTAACAAAATAATGGATATATTTTGGAATAAACATTGTTCAGAATGGTTGCCAATGCTTACTTTCTTCTTTTTGGATGCATGACTCTTGCCTGTTGGAGATTTTAGATTTTGGGACACCTCTACATTCAAAGATGATTCGCCTCCAGCAGACTGATCAATGCAATGCTGAAACAAATACACATTTAATTGAGAGTATCAGTAAAATGTGAAGAATCCAAAATATATAGCAATTACAATTTTTCACAAATGATATGAAGTATCATAACCCTCTTCTTTAATTTTGGATAAAATGCATTTTTTTTCTCTTAGCTCCTGCTACAGTAATTTTTTACCACATAGACAAAATGAGCCAACACAAATCGATCTCACACTTCAATCAACCCCTTTGTACTTCGATCCAATCAATCAATTGAGCAAGAGGCTAATCTATTTTATCTTACACATTGCAAAGACACTACCAATCACATGGTTTTGTTTTTGCAAATTCAGTGACAACAGAAGAAATTAAACTAGCCCACTGGTATACTGAAGAAAATTCACAACTATGGCAAAGAGAACAAACACAATTAATTGAGGTACCAAGCAAGGTGCACACTTACCGAGATCTTGTCATTTAATAACTCCAGATCATTGATGGCTCTTTTCCTTGGTTTTATTGCACAAGTACTAATGTCCCCAGTTTCCAGAAAGCGCAAAACATCTGGTTTGGAGCGGAATATATATCCGCTCACAGGATCTGTGTAATACTGTAGGAAATAGGTCACCGTCAAAATTCAGAGAGTTTCAAAATGTAGGGGAATTCGTATGAGACTTGAAAACTGCAACAAGTTGATATTGCAATCAATGCAAGAGACAGCAAAGATGCATGGTACTCATACATATGCACGTGAATAGATGCATGAGTGCATGAATATATATGTGTGCGTGTGTGTGTATTTACATATATAGAGGGAGAGCAAGTAAAAACTGCCTGGAAATGGATCAAAAGTAGAAAGAAGATATCCAATACCGGGTCTTTTCTGATCCCATTTGCCTTCTTTTGAATTTTGATTTCTTTTATCCACCCTGGTGGTAATCCGTCAACTGTAACCCTCTCAACGACAATCTAGATAACACTTGAAGAATCAGAGCTTCCTATCTGACTAAACAAATGTAACAATATTTTTGGGTATATTTTGTAATAAAAATTGTTCAGAATGGTTGCCAATGCTTACTTTATTCTCTTCGGATGCACAACTCTCACCCGTAACAGATTTGAGATTTTGGGACCCCTTTGCATTCAAAGATGATTTACCTCCAGCAGACTGATCTATGTAATGCTGAAACAAACACACATTTAATTAAGAATATCGGTAAAATGTATCGAATCCAGAAAATATAGCAGTTACAATTTTTCTCAAATGTTATGAAGTATCATCACCCTATTCTTTAATTTTGGATAAAACGCACTTCTTCTCTTAGGTTCTCCCAAAGTAATTTTTTACTACATATACAAAATGCACTAACACAAATTTCATAAAGTTTAGTACCGAAAATACTTTTTCATTTTTCAATGCACATGCATATAGACAAAGTTTTAATAAAGATCTTTATGGTTATTGAAAGTTGAAGATTTGATCTAACTCATTGTCCCCCCATAATATCCACTTTAAACATACAACGTTCCTTTCAGAAATAGAATTGACCAGGATGTAGTAAAATGAGTTTGCTAGTTAATACTAGTATTTGGAGTGCTCACCGAATAATAAGCCACAAAATCCATGCATGCTAGGTATCAAGAAGTAAAAAGTAAAAGATACAACGGAACATACATTGCTAGCAGAGTGAACGTCTATTTCCTTCTGTTCGGATGCGCCACTGCTGCACTTTATAGTTTTGAGATATTGGTACACCGCTGGCTTGGAATAGAATTTGCATTTAGTTACAGGATCAATGAAACACTGCAATAAGAACAAAACTAAGTAAGATATCAAAAGAAATATGTTGGCACCGAAAAGAAAATATTGATATGAGGACATTTAATAAAAATATAAAATTAGCTCTCTCACAAGTTTGTCATACCTAACAATATTTTGATTGGCACAGGGCGCCACTAGTACTCAATAACATTTTGAGTGAAAGACTCTACATAAGTAAAAGTTTTGACATTGTTATTCTTAACCAACCTAAATTACCTATGTGCAGCTTATAAATAGTATTTTCAACATAACAAAAAATCACAGAATTTTAACTAATTGTTCCCCTGAGTGCCCATATTTGCATATTCCATGCTTGCTTCAATGTGCGTGTGGTATACCAGTAAGCTTTTCCAGTTGCAGAATGTAACACAAACAAAAAAATTTGCATCCTAGATCTATTGCAAAATCATGATCCAACAAATATTTAACTATCCCCCAAAGAACCAACATAAGATAAAATGTGGAAAAATTCCTTCCTGGTTGATATATATAAAATCAAAGCTAAACGCCAACTGGGAAGAAACTATGGTGGCAAGCATAAAAAAAGGATTACTTTTTTTGTGTTCCTTACCTTGTACTTCGTTCCAATTCGCGAACCTCTCTCTCGAGTCTTCACCTCCATGATCCAACCATTGGGTAACCATTCAGGAAAGCCATTTGTTTTCACTGCAAGCTGTCAACATTATATGATAGCCAAATTAAAAAAGGATAGAAACATGAGTGTGAGTGTGAGTGTGAGTGTGTGTGTGTGTGTGTGTGTGTGTGTGTGTGAGAGAGAGAGAGAGAGAGAGGGAGTATTAAAACATCTCAAACTCACTGGCGTAGGTTTCTTTTCTGAGCGTCTCTTGTTCTGCTTAGATACTGGTTTAGGTGTGCACACATTTCCCATTTTAACATTGTGAATGACGTCATTCTTGGAATAGAACTTCTGCTCCGTTTCCACATTGGAGTAACCCTACAAAAGCCAGATACAATATAAGGCCCTTATCAGCTCCAAAACTAGATCACATATGTTCCAGTTTAGTATGTTTCTCTTTTAATTGCATCTAACCAGTGTTAACTTGATTGAGCAATCATTAATTCTAAGTGTTTAATGTAGTTGCCATTATATTGTCAGGAATATGGAGGAAAATAGGGGAAGTTCAGGATTTACCATTAATATATGTGTGTGTATAAATATAGATGTATATTCTAAGGTTCCTTTTCTTGCTCTTACCTTTATAAACAACCAATAAGATTATAGATGCATTGTATTTCTAAAAGGAAACGAAATCAAGAACTATAAATATATAAAGAACTATTAAAAATAAGATATTAGTTTATCCAGATGTCTTGTATTTAGATTACTGATTAATTAGTAGTAGTTACTATTTTGACAAGTATGAGGAAATGATTCAGGAAATCCATTTGTTTTCACTGAAAGCTGTCAAAAGTATATGATAGCCAAATTTTAAAAAGGATAGAAACATGAGTTTTGTTGTGTGTGTGAACGGGTGAGAGACAGAGAAGGAGAGAGAGAGAGAGAGTATTAAAAATTCTCAAACTCACTGGCGTAGGTTTCTTTTCCGAGCGTCTCTGGTTCTTCTTACATATTGCTTTAGGTGTGCAAACATTTCCCATTTTAACATAGCGAATGACATCATTCTCGGAATAGAACTTCTGCCCAGTTTCCACATTGGAGTAACACTACAAAAGCCAGATACAATACAAGGCCCTTGTCAGCTCCAAAACTAGAAGTATCCAATCACACATGTTCCAGTTGAGTATGTTTCTCTTTTAATTGCCTCCAACCAGTGTTAAATTAATTGAGCTAACGTAAATTATAAGTGTTTAATGTAGTTGTAATTATATTGTCAGGAATATGGAATAAGAGATGAGAAGTTCAGAAATTACCATTATATATATAGATGTATAATTCTTAAGTTCATTTTCTTGCTCTTACCATTATAAACAACGAAAAAGAGTGCAGATATAATTTATTTCTAAAAGGAAATGAAATCAAGAACTATAAATATCTACAGAAGCATAAACTATAAAACACTAGTTTATTAGATATCTTGTATTTAGATTACCAATTAATACTTAGTAGTTACTATTTTGGCAAGTACGATATATACTAAATTACTAGTATATATATTAAGTTAAATTGTCAATATTTGACTTATAATTTGATTATGATTGATCAATCTAGGATATGTACTTTCATGCCATTTGAGAACCCACATTGTTGGAAGATCGTATTATTCAGATTGGTTCAAATTCTGCAAACATCCTTGAAACTAATAGACATGAGGTGGCTTGTAAGGTTTTTGAAAAGATTATTAATAGTGGGATCGCACCTCTGAAGGAAAACTTGGCAAATTTGAGGGTCACTTTTACCAAGTGAACTTGTTGACAAAGAAGTTATCTAACAGATGGAGACATCTTCAAGATACTAATAAGAAAAAGAGGGAGTAAGTAAAGTCTCAACCATGACGAACTTTTGATAATGATGCATAAGAGGACTGTGTTGACTTAGGAGATGACTGGCTTGACAGAAAATTTTGAGACTGTACAGCAAGAATATGAGGAGGGACAATAGTTAACAATGTTAGTGGAACAACATGTTCAAAATAAGATGCAGGAGGTAGCTTCCATTCTTCTAGATCTTCTAGTGCAGAGAGTAGTTGGAGTAAAGGATGAGGTAACTCATGGCTGGTAGAGGTATTGCATCTTAATTTAGTTGATCCAGTGATGATTGTGATCCTGGTGTGAGAGTGGTTGTAGCTGGATTGGTTTTTAATACTCTGAAGTGAACGAAAGGAAATTAGATTGAATTCTAGTTACATACACAACCACGAATAATGGACGAGAAAATTTTAGAAGTCACTTTGAATTGGAAAATGGTGAAACTGCAATTTGTACTAACAAATTGTCTCACAAAAAGTATTATCCGAACCCCAACCAGTTGGGGTTCGGCTATATGTCCCGTTTGACAATTCCGTTTTATATCCCAACACCACATAAGATGCAGCATGTCTATCCCAACAGCACAAAGTAGGTTTACCATTTTATCTGTGCATATTTCTCAACAGCACCAATAAATAGTAAAATGCAAATAAGAGTTATGGCATTCAATTGCATAATGCAGTCACCATGATTGAATAAATATAAGTTATTGTAGCCACAATGTTGTACTTAACCATCATAGAGGCATAATCTCCCCAAAAATTAGAAAAATTTTCTAACCCATAAAGATGGAACCTCCCTTTCTTTTACTGAATCACCAAAATTCTCCATAAGAAGACCAATATTTTACTAGTTGCGATGGAAGTGAACAACAATCAGGGCATATCATAGCATTGACGTTAATTTAAAAAATCTGGACACAAACTCTCCAAAATCATCATTGCATTAACTCGATTCTTCTATAAGCACATTGCGTTGACTGATACACAACTTACCTTCCCTCAAAAAGCCATACATGTAATATGTCCATATACAATGTGTATACGTATGCATTCCTAATTTGCATATACAATTTCCTGAACACGCAGCTAGTATTATACTACTAAAACAAGAAAAGCAGAGTCATCCACACCAACAGAGAATCACTTCAACAAATCAAGTAATGAGAACCACCAGTCTCTGATCAAAAACCTCGATTACTTAACGGCCAGTTACAGAAATCACTTTCAATCTTGTATATATCGATGCACTAGTACCAATCCTCACTATATATGTATATTCGATAAGGGATCTTTACAATATTTCAAAATCAAGACTCTCAACTGAAACAAAATCCCTAACATTCAAGAAATATGAGCGAAAATGAGCTAAATAAAGTTCGATTACCGTAACTCTGCGACCATTCTTGATATGGACTTGCAGCGTCCAGCCGGCGGGAAGCCGTCCCGGCGAACTTTCAGCCACCATTACGCCGGTACCTTGCGATTCCGATTACTGATTGCCGGTGAAGGACTTCTTTCTCCGATGATCAACTCTCTCTTTCTCTCTATACATGCAATATTCTCTCTCTAGATACTAGCGAAGCTTTTTTCTCGCGCTGAGAGTAGGAGGTATTGTTAAAATAGTGCCGGGGACTATAACAAGAAGGAAGAGGAGGGCAGTTCGATAACACGTGTTGCGAAAAGTATCGTGTTGATATGAATATATACCAGCAACGTGTCGGATGCTAACATTTAAAATGAAAGTTCGAGAGAGAGAGAAATTGTCTCTGCTACGGTGCTACTCTCTTCGGGGACTCCGGTTCCCATGCGCGGTCGGAATTTCTATAGGAATACGCCACATCACGCCAATCGAAATACATCATTTTACAATTCTAAAATAAAATTCTACTAAATATTAATATTTCGTAATTATGATAAAATAAATTTTAAAATTTATAATGTGGAGTTGCGTTGCGTGATACAGTGATACTACGAAAAAGTGTACTGGGGAATAATTTTGATTCCTTCAATTCTTGTATGAAGTATTATTTTTTTATTTTGGATAAATTACACTCACACCCATTAAATTTGAATTAAAGACCATTAGCTATAAGTTAGGTACTTTTTGATAGGGCTGTAATTCGGGCGGGCCTAACCCGAATTTACCCGAGCCCAGCCCGCATTTTTATGGGCTTGGACAATGATTTTTTGTTATGGGCTGGGCCTAGGTTGAATTTATTGAGCCCGAATTTAATTCGGGCTAGGCTCAGGTAGATATGTTATGAAGCCCGAAGCCCAACCCGAACCCGCCCGAAATGCTAAACCCCGTTCAACCCGCTGAAAGAACCGGAACATCAATCAGATATCTTTACCATTAACATCTTTAGTGAATGTTGTGACTATGTATCACCAACTTTTTTTCATATATTTTTTAAAGTTTTTAATTTAATTTAATTTGCGATACTATCTTCACATTCTTCACATCTGTTTTTATTTTTATTTTTTATGTCATTAACAGTATCAGAAAATTCAATATCAAAAAGATATCTTTACCACCATATAGAAGGGCTAAAGAAATTGTTTTTGTTAGTTTTGTTTTGATGGTGAGTATATAAGATAAGAGAGAACTCGGTTTGTTTTGTAATGTATTGTAACTTTGAACCTTATGCAACTACTCCAATTCCAAGCATTAATAAAATTGAGAGTCTGATTTAAAAGCCTAAGAAAACCCGAATAAAGAACCCGAGTTTAGCCTGTGTTTTAAAAATTAAGTATGGGCTGGGCTTGGGCTCACTAGGCGAAATTATACCTGGGCTTGGGCTGGGCTTGGGTTAAAGATTTATACGTTGGGCTAAGCCCGAGTTAAGTGTCCAACCCGCCCAAGTTGCAGCCTTACTTTTTGGACAATGACACTCCCAATTTGATAAATTGAACAATGACACTCCAAATCAAAAGTTTGGATTAAAGACAGATAGTTACAACTTAAGTACTTTTTGAAAAATAACACTCTTAATTTGGTAAATTGAATAATATCACCCCAAATCAAGGTAAAAATACTACCTTATTATCATTTAACTTATTAATCGACTTATTTAAATTATAAATTTACTATTTTAACTTTTTCAAAACATTTTAATGAGCAAAATTAACCTTCACATGCAACTTTATTTTGACAATTATGATCACTGACTTTAGGGAGAAACTATATCCACACTCTTTTGATTCTTCAAAATTATGTGATCTTTATTTATCAATAAATAGTCCTAAATTACCCATAATAATTGAATAATAACTATTTTTTTTTCTTTTTCAAAGGTAATAACTAAAGACTTTGGACCACATGATTGTAGATAGATAGGGTTTTTTTTTTTTTTTTTGGCAAGAAATTCATACACCTAAACTTTAAAACAAACTTATAATACTATCATAATTAATATATATTATATACTGCTACAAGTATTACTACCTATTCATGAAAATATTAATTGCCTTATTTTTTTTATATGGTTCTTGGTTTCGTTAAAGATTTAATTTTTGCTATTAAACATATGTGGGTTGAAAGTTGTGCCAAAATGACAATGTTATTATATTTTCCATCACTTCTCAATATCAAATTTTTTATTTCTAATAAGAGGTTGATAAAAGTTAATATTTAATAATACTATATCAATAAAAATATATATCACATGTTCATTTTGCGAACATGATGCTTTTTGTTGACAGTCTATAATTTGTAATTAATTTGATATAGTGTAAATTGTGGGATGTAACTTATTCAGAAACATTTCAATGGACTGAATTAAAATACTCTGAATGTGGAAATAGTAAATTCATAATTTAAATAAGTCAGTTCACAAGTTAAAGAGTAATGAGATACTTTTACCTTGATTTGAAGTATCATTGTACAATTTATCAAACTTAAGGGATGTCATTATTAACAAAGTGCTTAAATTGTAGTTATTTATCTTTAACTCAAATCCGAGAGGGTGAGTGCAATTTACCCTTTTATTTTGTTTAAGAGTGGTTATTTTACATTTTAACTTTAAAGTGCTTTTACTTTTTAAATTTAGTACTGGTGTAACGACTCGAACTCGGAGGCCCGAACCGTTAGCCGGGTCCTGACTCGAACCCGAGGTCACCTAGGTCAAACTCATCATTTCTAACGTCAAACGTCACTTTTTGGGTCATCATTAAGTTCTCATAAGGGCTCAAAACAAATTCCCAACAGTCGAGAGTAGATAACCAAAGAGGAAAGAGCAAAGTGGACCAAACAGGTGCACTTCGGTCGACCGAAGTGGAGCTTCGGTCGGCTGAAGCAAGCCTTCCAGAACCGGTCGTCCAAAACCCCATTTCGGTAGACCGAAAAGAGAAATCCTGAGAGTACAAAGATGGTTCGGTCGACCGAACCCTATTTTGGTCGACCAAAATAGGAGATCCCGAGAGTGTGAAGAAGAATCGGTCAACCGAAGTGCCATTTCGGTCGACTGAAATGGCTCTGCCGAGCCTAGAACCTGCTTCTATGAAACTGCACTGTGGAGTTATGGAGGAACTTGAATGAGAACTTTAAAATGATCTAAACTTGCTTTAAACATTCAAAAAATGCATCATACTCTAATCATGGACAAAATACCAACCTTTGATCCATTTACAACATCATTCAATTCAATTACATGGAATTTATACATAGTATTTGCAAGTGACTTAATTTACAAAAATTATGAAATCAAGGTGCATAGCAAATTTTCAAGGCCAAGACGGCTAGCTTAGAATACATTTCACAAAATGGAGCTTTTAAAATAATGGCTTATACCAAAAGTAACGAAATGGTCTTCTAGCAACTCTTAAGTTTGCGGTGGATTGTCATCCACCAACCCCTTGCCATTTCCTGAAAAATGTTAACTATAAGGAGGTGATCAATTTGCTCAGTAGGTGGTGCCTAAGACACACCTCTTGTGTCCCCGTGAATCCATACAAAGAAAGGAGCAATAGGGACAGGGATCATAGTATGTCGGGAAATAAAACATGATATCCAGTTTCAACATAGACACTATGGAGCAATGAAGTGCAATGCATGTCGATATCGCTCCCCATTTTCGTCATTCAAATCCATCACTTTTCAAACCGTTAATGTAACCCCCTTTGGTACTCCCTCAGCACCGAGAGAAGGATTGGCTACTATCCCTGACCGTTGGTACCTCCGCAGCTTCATTATGGGGCCCAGATAGCTCAACCACGCTAGGGCAATCTCCCTAATTCTCTCTAGGTTACATTAACCTTCCGGCCCTTTGGTGACTCCGCGGCGACCATGTTTTTCATAAAAACATTTCAATAAAAACTTTATCCCAAAAATTCCCCTTTTCTTTTCAAAACACTTGTTCCCATTTTCTTCCCAATGCTATGTATGAATGCTACATGCCATGAGATTCTCTATTCTACAACATGTTCAAAATTGAAACTTTACAATATGCTATACAAGAACTTCTAAAGAAATTACCACATCTTTACATTCGATCCTAGTCTAGCATAGTAAGCATAGACAACTGGAATTTATCACATACAAGTAAGCAATTGCAAGTATTATCAATTAAGCACATGGTCACATACTTCATTTACAACACATTATTCATCTTGGAAGAATATTAACAAAATCAACATGCAAATCAACAAATTGAGAGGAAAACTCACAAAAGAACAAGAAGTTCTATGGATTAGAAACCCCTACCTCAAAATTGAGCAAAACCCTTGAAATGGGTCAAGAATTTCGAAATTCAAAGGGAGCATCAAATCTGAAATTGTTGGTACTTACGCGTAGAGCTCGTCGTACTATCCGTTTTGCCACAAATGGCCCTAAAAAATTCCGAGTATTGAAGATGGGATCTAACTTCAATGTTTTAATTGAAAAAGAAAAAGAAAAAGAAAAAGCAAGCTTGAGAGAAGGAAAGAAAGACCAGCGGGAGAGAGAGGAAGAAATGAGAGACCAATATGGTCTCTTGGCCTTAAGTGGTTTAGTGGTGGGTCCCACCCATTTTCTTTTCTTTTGTTCCAATTTTACACCACATGCATCTATGAATGCACATTTAACATGAAGTCACTTAAAACATAATAAATAAAAATAATTACGATGTAAATAGACCCAATCAAAATACCCGTACGTGACAATATCGATAACAGGTCCCACGCGGGACCGTCCGGCCCGAAAAACGGTAAAAAATGCGAAAATGATCAACCCTGCATTCCCAAGAGTCTTGGACTCAATGGAATGCCCCAACCAACCATCCGACATGCCCTGCACACCACCCGGTGTCCGGTACGTGAAACGTAAAAGAACGAAAATACCTTTGCATCAACGAAAAATTTCAGAAATTGAAAAATGGCGAAAATTGAAAATATCACAATCTACCATCCTTAAAGAGATTTCGTTCTCGAAATCTACCCTCCTTAAAAGAAGGAGGCCCACAGCCACACTCTTTCCGAGAACACCTTACAAAATCCCGAGACTAAGAATTCAACAACCATACGGCCTTTGACACCAGCGCCAACAGGCAATCACACACCGTCGTCAGAAAATCCAATGATCACCAATGTATGAGGGAACTCATCACTCACAACATCATACACAAAACTCACTGAATTCCATACTCGACTTAAGACCAACACTGGTCTCCTCTACAACACTATATAATACTTTGGGGCTCGGAAAAGAATGGTCACAAGACCCCTGATCATGACAACATCCTATCACAACTCATCCTTCTAAGGGGCAATCTAGACCCCAAATGAGGAACCTCATCCATCACACAATCAGACTCAAACTCCATCTACATATCTCTGTTCAACCAATACTCGTCATCCAACATACGGCTATACTCTCACAAAATCATACAATGACCACCAACCACACTAATCGATAATTATTATACTGGTTAACCTCAAGATAACTAAATGATGAATCTCCCAACAATTATACAATCATGAGTCACCAAACCAATAAAGCGTACTACCCTGTGCCCAGGACTCAATCCTTAAAATAAGGTTTTTAATAATCAAGCGGATTGGACACTTGGTCTCACCTAACACACCTCATCACCCGAGACAACTTCCTGAATCCACACCAGCACACTGACACAACACCCAATACCATACTCTCTCTATTTGTGACTACTTGAAACAATCACTGACCTTTGACCCGACATTGTGCTGAAGAGGGATTGATTCAGGAGAAATGGTTGGCTAGGCCATTCTCATCATCGATCCGATCTCAACACAGATGTCGTTCCTGTCCCCAGGTCAAAACCTCAAACACAATTCCACACAGTTCTCAAAGTAACCATGAGATCCATTCTCTAATCAATTCATCGCTCTACACAACCTCAACAACCATACAGTCATATTCCAGCCCTAAAAACTCTAATTGTATCTCAATTACGATAAGCTAAGGCAACACAGCGCCAATACCACAATCATCAATCAGCCTAAAAGCTTTTCAGTCACCTTATAATACCTACAGCCGGTAATCAACATCATAACATCATTCGACTCGATTCTTGTTTCTTCAAAATACACAATACGACTATCTCATGTCTGAAACCTCAAAACTAAAGTCAATCACTCCTATTATACCTAATTAAAATCACATATTCCCTCCCTAGCTACTTAGCACTCAAACGATACCAACACTTGTCCTCAAGACACTACTCAATTCAGATATCAATAAAAAGCATCCGGATTAACAACTCACATTACATCACCTAGTTATTCACAAACTGCGATTCACAACACATTCCCTAGCCATCATCGCTAGTACTAAACATCAGAAACACAATTTCCTATTCGGCAACCCGTGCCTGGCATTCCACCAATCAGAGCCATTCTCGGAACAAGTACTACAAAAACTAAAGACTCCACCTCCCCCCGTAGGAGTGAGTCGACCCAATCAACCAGAAACTCTATCGATGAACCCCAACAGCATAACAAACCACTCCTAAACCTGTCCACCCACAGACGTGCATGATTCCAAAATGGAAAACAAGACTCACAACAAAAGACGTTCTTGTAAGGACTAAAACAAACGGAAAGGTTAACAAACCCCGCTCTCACAAGAGACTGACGACTCGCGCTTAAATGCACCTGACAACCTGTCACACGCTACTCACCAGTCGTCCGACCATGGACATCCAATCTCACCTGAGATGAAATGAACTTCCTATGAACCTGGAAGAGAACCAACTGGTAACACATACAGAACTACGAACACAAATCTAGGCAACCTCGCCACTACCGGACCGTTCTACACAATCAACATAAAAACCTCGCACACACCTCTCCGCAACACTATGCTAACCAAAACTATTTAGATAAAAGTACCAACGCCCTTAACATACTAACACTAGGAACCATCATTATACGTTGAACATCGCGTTCCATCTTACCAGATAATCTCCCAATGAGAAACCCTATTAAATACAATGACACCTGATCACCTATTTCACCTTTACTCTTTAAAGTCGACAATGCCTCAATCACTGTGTGTGCAAGACCCGTGACCTCAGTCGCAATAATCCCACTGACTTGTCAAAAGAAAAGGGTGCCTATCTGGCAACGTCATCCTCACTGACTCTAACGACCCCACCGTCCACAATCGCCTCAACTGGCGCACAATTCATCACCTACCTGATAACACACAACAAATAACTCGTAATTTCTAAACCGCATTTGGATCATACCTTAAACAACTCTGCTCATCAGCACTAAGCATCACACTACAACACCATAACACTTTTACTGCCACTCATTCCAACCACAGTTCTATCCTATCATCCCACCGGACCATCAAGCCACTACTAAAGGATTTTTCCTTAAATATCCTTAAGACAAGATTTGCGTAACAAAAGAATAAGCATTATTCTCGATACTCCCCATAATGATCACTGCATACTATTAGAAAAGAACCTCAGTACCGATAAATCCTCAAAACAAAAATGAGCATAAAATCCAGAATACTCAACACCCGACTATCACCTCAATACCATCAATGATACCATCAATCATTAACGCTTAACCAACAACTCAGTCCACTCCTTCTAAGGCGATTTGCGTGCCTAAATGAAAAAACCTCATACTCTAAGTTCAACATCACTACCTCCCTTCATCACTGTTCCTTAGAACACTATTGACCCCGACAAAATCAAATGGCTTACCAACTAAGCCTACAAGATCAACCTCGTTCCACTCATACTTGTTATCAATCTACCCTTCTGGATCCTCAAACACTGAGTACTATTTCCTGATACATCAAACACAATTGAAATACAATCCGAATCTACAGCTTTCAAATTCTAAAACATAATTCATTTGATAACACCATACTCACCAGTTATCACTTCATCTAAGAACAACCAAGCTCTCCAATGACCCCATACTACCTGCCTTATAGTGTAATTCTGCTATGCACAACTAAAATTAACCACTATACACCACCTCGAGACTCTCTAGACAGCCGTACCAACCCAGAACTCCGCTCATCGACTGAGCCATGCAATCGACTCACCGAGAGTCAATTACCCATAGCACACTCCTGTAGTTCTCCAATACGAGGATCACCCCACAATAAACCATTCTCTACGACAGCCCGAACCAACATGCATCCTAGACTGTACCAAAGGATTCATATCTACCACTCGCAGACTATATTTGTGACTTAAGTAATCTCTATCACACCTACCACGTTCGGTTCGTTAAGAACCTCCGCACCAAATCGTGACTCAAGTCACTAACACTAACCTTCTATGGTTATACTAAAACCCTCACTCGCATACTTGACCTCCACGGTCACCAGAACCCACACACCAAAGCATGATACTCTCACACAACCCAGTTACGATGCCTTGAAATGCAACCCGTTCGAAGTCGTGCTCTAAGTACCGAACAAAATATAACAAGAGGACGAAAATAGCTACACGCCAAATAACTCAATCCATGAGCTAAAAGACCAAGCCATCCGTTCGATAAAAACTGAAACCCAACCATCCTGAAGCAACCGAGCTCCTCACCAACTCAGGTCACAACCCACACAACCATCCCATGCTTGACCGCATAAACACATAAAAATATAGATATGCACGTTTACAAAATGAATGAAACTACAATACCATGCTCATTACTTGTCACAGTATCATAAAAGAAAATTGCACTGACTGTGCCTACTTCTCGCCACCGTCGTATATCTCATACTTTCCGCCCCATCATATATAGCATGTTTGCAATTAACATAAACACTTT
The DNA here is from genome assembly GCF_030987335.1 of Cornus florida. Lineage (NCBI taxonomy): Eukaryota > Viridiplantae > Streptophyta > Magnoliopsida > Cornales > Cornaceae > Cornus > Cornus florida. The sequence goes on from NW_026775581.1 coordinate 92,554,279, forward strand.
ATTTACATGTATCACAATTTAAACACATATGCACTTAGCAAACAGGCATGCCTTTCAAAACAATAAACATTTAAACAGGTAACAAGTAAGCATATTTCTTAAACAGTTAAGCACTTTAACACACAGGCACATAAACGATGCAAGTCAACTCTCTACCCCTTCTAGGTAAGCCACTACCTGTAGTCCGAAAGGTATTCGAACCTAAAGTTCTGATACCAATTCTGTAATAACCCAAACCCGAAGGCTCGAACCGTTAGCCAGGTCCTGACTCGAACCCAAGGTCACCTAGGTCAAACTCATCATTTCTAACGTCAAGCGTCACCTTTTGGGTCATCATTAAGTTTTCATAAGGGATCAAAACAAATCCCCAAGAGTCGAGAGTAGATAACCAAAGAGGAAGGAGCAAAGTGTACCAAACATGTGCATTTCGGTCGACCGAAGTGGAGCTTCGGTCGGCCGAAGCAAGCCTTCTAGAACTGGTCGTCCGAAACCCCACTTCGATCGACCGAAAATAGAGATCCTGAGAGTACAAAGATGGTTCGGTCGACCGAACCCTATTTCAGTCGACTGAAATAGGAGATCCCGAGAGTGTAAAGAAGAATCGGTCGACCAAAGTGCCATTTCGGTCGACCGAAATGGCTCTGCCGAGCCTGGAACCTGCTTCTATGAGACTGTACTTGTGGAGTTATGGAGGAACTTGAATGGGAACTTTAAAATGATCTAAACTTGCTTTAAACATTCAGAAAATGCATCATACTCTAATCATGGACAAAATACCAACCCTTGATCCATTTACAACATCATTCAATTCAATTACATGGAATTTATACATAGTCTTTGCAAGTGACTTGGTTTACAAAAATTATGAAATCAAGGTGCATAGCAAATTTTTGAGGCTAAGACGGCTAGCTTAGAATACATTTCACTAAATGGAGCTTTTACAAAAGAATGGCCTATACCAAAAGTAACGAAATGGTCTTTTAGCAACTCTTAAGCTTGCGGTGGATTGTCATCCGCTAACCCCTTGCCATTTCCTGAAAAATGTTAAGTATAAGGGGGTGAGCAATTTGCTAAGTAGGTGGTGCCTAAGACACACATCTTGTGTCCCCGTGAATCTATACAAAGAAAGGAGCAATAGAGATAGGGATCATAGTATGTTGGGAAATAAAACATGATATCCAGTTTCAACATAGACACTATAGTGCAATGAAGTGCAATGCATGTTGATATCGCTCCCCATTTTCGTCATTTAAATCCATCACTTTTCAAACCGTTAATGTAACCCCCTTTGGTACCCCCTCAGCGCCGAGAGAAGGATTGGCTATTGTCCCTGACCATTGGTACCAACTTCATTATAGGGCCCAGATAGCTCAACCACGCTAGAGCAATCTCCCTAATTTTCTCTAGGTTACATTAACCTTCCGGCCCTTTGGTGACTCTGCGGCGACCGGATTTTTCATAAAAACATTTCAACAAAAACTTCATCCCAAAAATTCCCCTTTTCTTTTCAAAACACTTGTTCCCATTTTCTTCCCAATGCTATGCATGAATGCTATATGCCTTGAGATTCTCTATTCTACAACATGTTCAAAATTGAAACTTTACAATATGCTATACAAGAACTTCTAAAGAAATTACTACATCTTTACATTCGATCCTAGTCTAGCATAGTAAACATAGATAACTGGAATTTATCACATACAAGTAAGCAATTGCAAGTATTATCAATTAAGCACATGGTCACATACTTCATTTACAACACATTATTCATTTTGGAAGAATATTAACAAAATCAACATGCAAATCAACAAATTGAGAGGAAAATTCACAAAAGAACAAGAAGTTCTATGGATTAGAAACCCCTACCTCAAAATTGAGCAAAACCCTTGAAATGGGTCAAGAATTTCGAAATTCAAAGGGAGCACCAAATCTGAAATTGTTGGTACTTACGCGTAGAGCTCGTCGTACTCTTCGTTTTGACATAAACGGTCCTAAAAAATTCCAAGTATTGAAGATGGGATCTAACTTCAAAGTTTTAATTAAAAAAGAAAAAGAAAAAGCAAGCTTGAGAGAAGGAAAGAAAGACCAGCGGGAGAGAGAGGAAGAAATGAGAGACCAATATGGTCTCTTGGCCTTAAGTGGTTTAGTGGTGGTTCCCACCCATTTTCTTTTCTTTTCCTTTTTTCTTTTGTCCCAATTTTACACCACATGCATCTATGAATACACATTTAACATGAAGTCACTTAAAACATAATAAATAAAAATAATTACGATGTAAATGGACCCAACCAAAATACTCGTACGCGACAATATCGGTAATGGGTTCCACACGGGACCGTCCGGCCCGAAAAACGATAAAAAATGCGAAAATGATCAATCTTGCGTTCCCAAGAGTCTTAGACTCAATGGAATGCCTCAACTAACCATCCGACATACCCGGCACACCACCTGGTGTCCGGTACGCGAAACGTAAAAGGACGAAAATACTCTTGCATCAACGGAAAATTCCAGAAATTGGAAAATGGCAAAAATTGAAAACATCACAACTGGTAACATAAATGGTTGTTTCTCAACGTGGAAGGCTGATAGCATCTTTCAATACTTTGGACTTGTTTGATTTGTAACTCTGAAAATAGTTTCAAGAATTTAGAGAACATAAAACAGTTTGCAGAGAATAATAAAAAACAGTTATCTGAAAATAATCTTTTTATAACTAAATTTTCAGAAAACTGAATCAAGCATAGTTTTTTTTTAAAAAAATTTCTATTTTTAGTTTTATGAGAACAGCCAAAATTTTATTAAAAAAACATTATTACACTAAAAAAAATATTGGACATTTTTGCCATCTATTTTAATAAAAACTATTATCTGAAAGATTTCTTTAGATAAATTTATATATTTAAGATATATATATATATATTTTGGTCTCATATATTTAAGAATTTACATAATCATTGAAAAACATGAATTTTATTCACACAAAGTATACATTGGATATAATTATTAATTTTTTCTTGGTAATTAATTGTTTTAGACTTGAATCGTATTTACCTGTCACCAAAATTTAGTTGAATAAATTTCATGTTCATGGCATCGTTACTCTTAGGGCTAGTTTGGTGCGGTAGAATGGAATAAAAGAAAGTGGAATAGAACAGTTTTTCCGTTTTTTCCATTATTGTATTTAGTGCCAATTTTAAAGTTGGAATCATCATTACCCACTATTCTTGGAGAATGATCATTCTATCAAAATCATTTCACCTTCAAACAAAAGAAATGACCATTTCATTACATTCTCATTCCATTCCAATTTATTGCACCACACCAAACTAGTCCTTAGCAGCTTAAGAATAAGTCAATTAGTAGTGTTAATCTAAGGTACCATTAGGCTCTAGCCATGCATAGGCAGAGATGGAGTCGATGAAGGCCTAGGGGGGCACGTGCCTCTCTTGAGTTGGCCCGCACTCTATAATATATATAGTAATTTTTTAAATTTTTTCTATATATATGAAAAAATATATACAGTGCCCTCCTTTTGTGATTCTTAAAATTATCTCTTTATTTTTTATTTATTTTCTCTTTTACTCTTCAGATTTCTTAAATTTTCTTTATAAAAAAAGTCAAAATTTCCTTCCTCAATTGAAACCTTTTTAACTTTTTCCTTTTACTCTTAAAATTTTTCTTTCATTTTTCTTTTTCTACTTTTATTCTTAAAATTCTTCTTTTTAACGTGTATATTTGAATAATTTTCTTTTTCTTTGTCTTTTGAATTTTATAATTGTTATATTATATATTATTATTATTATTTGGCAGTATCCCCCCACCCCCTCACTTGAAATCTTGGCTCCGTCCATGGCTATAGGATGACTATGTTTAATTATCATATTGTGAAGCGCACACAGTGGCAGATATAATTGATAATCTGAACAAGGCTTTTAAAGCCTGAGATGTTTCAACATCTTTTAACCCATGTAGAAGTAAAGGCCATCTTTAATTTGCTGCCATTATTTTTTTTAACAAAAAAATAAAAAATAAACCTAGCTAGTGGCCTAATCGATAAAGCGCTTAACTTCCTGAATGGGTGTATCCGTATTTGAATTCTCATCCTCTTAATCTGTTAGGGAAATAAAAAAAAAAAATTGCCTCTTTTTCGTCAAATTAGCTTAATTATGACATCTCTTTTAGCTTTTTTTGTTGTTGGTATTTATGAAAAGCTATTAACCATTTCGTTGTTTTTAATGGGGAGCTGTGGAATGCTTCCATTGTTAGTTGATGCTACTACTCAGATTACTCTCCAGCCATCATCTTTTTTCTTAAGTCTTCAATTAAATTGTTATATCGATGGATAGGCCATTGGCCCTTTTGTTTCCCAGGCTTTTCAGGATTACTGTTGACAAACATGCTATGGTTGCTGACTGCTATCGCCTTGATAGCGGAAGGTTGTCTTGGGATGTGCGTTTCCGGTGAGCTTTTCAGGATTGGGAGTTGGATGATGTCATTTGGTTTTTGGCTCTCATGTACAGACAGGAGGTGGAGGGTACAGGTGCAGATTCCTTGATTTGGGTGCCTTCTTCTAAGGGGGTGTTCTAGGTCCGGTCCTTTTTTGTGTGCCTCTCTAGTTTTCATGGTACCACCTTCCCATGGAAGACGGTGTGGTTGTCTAAGGCGCCTCTTAGGGTGGCCTTTTTTGTGTGGACTATAGCTTGGAGTAAGATTTTGACTTTGGACAACTTGAGGAAGCGAAGGCATATCATTGTTAATCAATGTTGTCTTTGCAAGATTAATGGGGAGTTAGTGGATCATCTTTTGTTGCATTGTCCTGTGGCTCATGACTGTTGGAGTCTCATTTTTGGCTTGTTTGGTATTCATTGGGTCGTGCCTCGGACCTTTCAGGATTTGTTGGATATTTGGAGGGGCCAATGGGTGGGGGCTCAGGCGAGAGTTTTCTGGAGGGTGACCCCTTTTTGCATTTGGTGGAGCCTTTAGAAAGAGTGGAATAGAAGATCTTTTGATGGGAAGGAGTCCTCCATTGGAGTGCAGAAATTTTCTATTAATTGTACTCTTTTTTGTTAGGGTCGGGGGAGAGATTACTCTTCTCTCGAGGATATTGTTGACTTCATGGGCTCTTTGAGTTCATAAGTTCCGTTTTGTCTTTGTATAGATTGGGACGCGTTCTCCTTTTGAACGCTTTTTTAATACATTTTACTTAAAAAGAAAAGAAAAAGGAATGTAACAGAGGAGGTGGTGGTGCTGTGTTTTAGATATTGGTATATGGGTTGAAGCAGGAGAGCTATTTGCTTTAGCAAAGCAGTTTCGTGGACTTTGTCTGAGAATATTTCTAATGTTTGGTTTAAAAATTACTATATGATGTTATTATTGTTACGGATATGAACCTCCTTCTACTAACCGTAAAAGTCAACTCTTATTTAGAGTTAAATTTCTGAACGAAAAAATATCCACACATGATACAATATTTTACAAGATTCTTTTAGTCACAGGGCTACATTCATCAAATGAGATTCTTCCACTATAACGAATTAAAGAAGAAAATATTTAATCCAATGTCAAAATCCCACTGACTCTCACTTATCACTCTTGAGAATGTCAAAACCCCACTGACTCTCACTCTTGAGTTTACATCTTTACACTCGGCTCTCCTCTTCTCACAACACTAACTCCTTACATATTTCTCCCCTCTCTACCTCTCACAACCCATCTCTATTTATAAAGTCTTCATACTCAATTCCTTGCTAAACAAAAATTCACCACGAAATCACCGTTCTAACTCATTACTAACAGATTCCAACAAAACTTGTAAAAGTCCAACTTCACTATAACACTATGTACACACTTAATTCGAACCACATAACCCAACAATCTCTATCTTGGCACGAGATTCGTGTTTGTGTGCTCTTTCATAAATGAATCTCGAATAAAAATCTTTCTATATATAGCTCCATCTCAATTGAAAGTTTCTCAACATTGAACCAAATACTATGACAAAATTGAAACACTCTAATAATTGCCATCCGGGATGTCAGAGCTGCACTTCATTGTCTGATTCCAAAATGGCAATGCTTAGTCTTTCCTCTGTTTGTATTAGCAATGTTTGAGACAACATTCGGCTTATTTTCTTGATCAGAACTGTTTTGATAATTTTCATCTTAATTATTGTATTCCTGTCTCTTGTTTGTCAAGTTAAAAAAATTATTTAATTATTATTATTATTTTTTTACGATTTTAATAGATAGATAGATTAAAATTTAACAAGTACTCTCTTAATTAGGAATAGATGGTGCAACTTTTCCTCTCAAAAGTAATATCTATCATTGTTACATGGTGCTAATTGTCAATAATAATTTTATTTTATTTTTTTTTCTTCATTTTATTAGAACTAAAATAAAAAATTAATTTTTTATTTATTTTAATACTACCGCATTGGGACTCCCATACTGTTGTTTCTTACAAATAAGAGGGCAATTTCTATAAATAGGTGAAAATCTAGAGAGTTTGTGCAATTGACCCGTTTTATATTAATTTTTTATTTATTTTAATACTACCGCATTGGGACTCCCATACTGTTGTTTCTTACAAATAAGAGGGCAATTTCTATAAATAGGTGAAAATCTAGAGAGTTTGTGCAATTGACCCGTTTTATATCATATAATAGTAATCTCTATTCGGAGAGAGAATGGAAGAACACAGGGACTCGAAACCCTCGCAAACCAAATCAAAGTTGATCTACTCCATTATTCTTCCTGACATGTAATTGAAGTTTCTATCATAAACACATACGTGTATATATATTCTTAATGTCAGCAATCATATTTATGTTGGTTTTCGAGTTGTCTGTGATCGATTTAAGTTTGATTGCAAGAAAGGCTTGAAGTTGTGATGATTTAGGTTATATTTTCGTCGCATATTTAATTTTTATTTTTGAAAAATTCCTAAAAATAACGAAGTTCGATTGGAGAATTGGAATCCCCAGAAAAACCATATATACATTGTTTTAATTATAGATATAAATTAGTATGCACGGCAATTTTTCAATTTTGGGAAATTGAGTAATCTCTCTTTTGTTCAGATGGCTTCACTGCAAGATAGTTTAAACAGATTCAAGAAGCAGCAAGAGAAATGCCAATCAACCCTAACCAGCATTGCAGCCAAAGCAGGGCCTTCTAGGGCGGCAGTAGCAAATCGAAAGGCCACACCCGAAAGGCATTCGACCATTGCAAAATCCCCTTCCCCTCCAATCAAATTCTCAAATGACACAGAGAGACTTCAACACATTAACAGCATACGAAAAGCCCCGGTGGGAGCTCAGATCAAACGTGTTATAGGCTTGCTTTTCGAGGTATTAATTTAATTATCATTTCTTGTATGACCATTGATATTTGATGATCATTATGTATTGCCTTTACCTATTAGAGTATGTGTGACTGTGTGACCTTTGAAATGTCATCATATATTGTGACTTGAAATGAATTGTCATTGTTTATAAACCAAACACACTGGAAAAAATATATGGGAGCTTGACTAGGTAGGATAGATGAGAGTAAAGATACATGGTATTTTTGTACACCATATACATTGGTAAGATGGATTTATTAGTCTATATGGTCTAATGAAAATTGCCTCTCTCGTAGCTTGAAATATTGGTTTTTACTTATCGTTGGCTGTGCTTTTTAAATTTCTATCATCAATTTGTAGATTGCAATTTGTGTTGCTCAGTTGTCTTTCTGTGATAGAAAATGTTCTATATATAATATATGGGTGATGGCTAATTAATTTCTCAAATCTGGTTGCTTATTTCGCTTGGAGTTCCTAATTGAAGACAAAGTCTGATCTTTCTGACAAATTCAGATTTAATTATAGTTTAGAAATTATTGTTTCACTTTGAAGTTGCTGCCTTTGGAATAATGCCATACTATGTTTGACTGAATCACAGTACCAAATTTGATACTTTGTAATGGTAAGAGTTGTCAAAATCTCCGAGACTTGATACATCCTGCAGAAACTGCACTTTTTTTTTTCTTCCTTTTTTTTTTGTTTTTTTGCTTCTTAGATTGTTTCATTGAATACAAATATATCATTGTTGTCATTTGAGTGCCTAGACCTCATGCTTGTAAATCTTGGCCACTTTCACTGCCATCGGTTGGTATATTTTCTTATAAGTGGTGAATCCAACTTTTGCTGATGTACTCTAAAACCTGCTGTGCGGGATTAAACATCTCCTGATTAATTTATTTCTCTGGCTGCAGACAAGGCAAGCCTTCACACCAGAGCAAATAAATGAAGCATGTTACGTTGATACAAATGCCAACAAGGCTGTGTTTGACAGTTTGAGGAATAACCCAAAAGTGAAATATGATGGGAAGCGCTTCTCTTACAAGGTAAATGATCTAATCTATGCACCAATGAATCCTCTTAGACAGGAAGACTTCTAGTATTTTTGCCTCCATTGTTTGCTAGGAAGACTTTTTTGTTTTTCTTCTCCTAATCTTTTTCTTGTAGGATGGTTACTTGGCTTTTTATTTGTTATAGTCCAAGCATGATCTGAAGGAAAAGAATCAACTTCTTATCTTAATACGGAAATTTCCAGAGGGTATTGCTATCATTGATCTCAAGGATGCTTACCCAACTGTCATGGAGGACTTGCAGGTAAATTCAATTCAATATGGTTTTAATTTTCTTGTTTTAGCACTGGCTAAGGCTAGCACATTTGCTTTCATGCTGTCTAACTTTTGTTACTATAATGATGATGTAGAATTATTGTTCTCCCTTTTTATGTTGTATTTATATGCTTTATTGATGCTTGATACAATTGTATTTTATTTCAATAAAAACAAGAGTGAATATTATATTTTTTTCATTCATATATACATATAATAAAAGCATGTAGTCACTGCCTATAGGTCAGACACCACATCTGTGGTTGCAGGCAAGAGTATTCAGGTAGGGATAACATTTGTGTTAATGTATGTCTTCCAGGCTTTGAAAGCAGCTGGTCAAATCTGGCTGCTGTCGAACTTTGATTCACAGGAGGACGTAGCCTACCCAAATGATCCCCGAGTGCCCATCAAGGTTGATGATGACCTCAAACAGCTCTTCCGGGGAATTGAATTGGCACGAGATATGATTGACATTGAGAAGGATCTCCAAAAGAATGGGATGAAGCCTGCCACAAACACTGCAAAGAGAAGGGCCATGGCTCAGGTTGACGGCATTGCCTCTAAGCCCAAGCCCAAGAAGAAGAACAAAGAAATCAGCAAGAGGACCAAGTTAACCAATGCCCACCTTCCGGAGCTCTTCCAGAACCTTAATGTTCCTGGTTCTTGATGGTGGATCAAGAGATTATGGGACACATTATGCTTTGGTTCAATCCGGTTGAAGGTTGATAGTATTTGCTCTAGTTACAGGCAGACCGGTGCTCCAGACGAGCCATGCTCTCTTTACCTTGCAGGAGTTAGCTTGCTACGAATTTTCACCATTCAACCTATGATATACTTGTATTATCTATTCTATAACAACAAAGAAGGGCTCTTTCGACAATGTCCACAATTTCTATAATAAGGTGTTGTATAGGTGATAAGTGAATGCTTTCAATTGCTACAAATAATTCTATAGTAATGTTGTATTATAGTATTTTAATAGTGGGACTTAGGATGCTTGAATGTCACAATCTTAAGCTAAGGCGGTGTTTGGCTTGAGCATGACTATAATCTCTGCCTCTTGTAAGGAAACCTGATTGTTTGGTTCCTCTTTGTTGGGCCTATACAAATGAAAAAGTCAAATATAGTTAAATAAAGTCCAACAAGGACTTTCAATCAGTATTTCATATGTAATAATAATAGTGTCCAACAAGACAAAATCTGTGAGAAGGAGAGAATCAAACTCAAGAATTACACATCTTGAAAGTAAATTGTCTTCCCAAATTTTGCTTCATTAACAATGAAGCTGAAAGGGTAATTAAGTAAATTAATGCCCATAATTAGGCGCCAACATAAACCCTCTTTTTTAAAATGATCTTTTTCCTGCACCACCCGTTTGCGCTGGAAGATCTTTACCACAACATCCGCTCTCCCCGATTCCCAAATCTACTGTCCATGTATATATAAGGTCTCTGTGCATATATATATATATATGTATGTACATATATATATATATAACGAACGTCACACTATATCGGAAGAGAGTTCAATTCAGAATATTTACAAACAAAATGTTCATTCAAACGCATGCCTGGGGTTTGTCTACCATTTATCCGATCCACAGATTCCGCAGGAACCCTGCTTCAGGAACCCCAGCTTCTGCGAGAAAACCCTTCAATGGTAAGTTCAATTTCTAATATTCTTCGTTTGTTTGTTTGTTGAGAAACTACATCAAATGGAAGGAAATTAGAATCTTTCCATATTCTTATTTCTTTAGAACTCGAGGAAATAAAAATCTTCAATCAACTGAGTCTGTTACCACTATTTTTGGCTGTTTGGGACAACTTATTTTTATTTTATTTTATTTTATTTTATTTTTCTCCCCAGAATCGGAATTATATGAAATTCATGATTTTGTTTCCTCCCTTTTACAATTTTTTCCCCGCATTCCGTGGTAGTTTACTGCTTTCACGTTTGTAGTTAATCCTGAACGTGGTTTCAATGGGATAATCAGGGTTGAAGTTGAATGATGTGCTGAACAAGGGGCTTTGCCATTGTATGTATTCTGGACTATTTGCCTCAGAATTGGAGAAACAGAATTATGGTGGTAAATTTCAGGCCTGTTTGGTTTAATTCTCTGATAACAATTTTCAGGGAGTCAAAAAACTAAAACAATTTCAGAGAACTTAAGACAGTTCCCAAACTTCATGCCTTCTTTAACTCAGGTTTCAAAAAACGGTTTTCAGAAAACTGTGAACCAAATAAGTTGCTAAATTGTTTTCTATTTTATAGTTCTATGAAAAACCAATAACTGTTGCCAATTCCACTTTTACTTGCTTTAAAGAAAGAAAAAAAAAATCCTCAGATAACTGCAGTAAGCATTTCTCAGAAAATTATTCTTGTGCTAATATGCATTTTCAAATTACATTTGGTTCATAATTATTTATATTGATTCCATATACCAGTTTTCCAATTGAATGGAGTTTCAAACACGAGTTTACGGAATATGAAGAATCAAGGTGCAAAATTTTCAGTTTCTGAGGGGCCAAACTCAAGCATTGGTATGGAGAGGAAAAGGTTCTTTTCTAGCTGTTATATTTCATATAAAATCATACATGATTATTTGATATTTATGCATTCCCAACAATATATTTACCAGATAGAGAGAATCATTTCCTTAGGTGACGCCACGTTTGCCCATTTTGCCCGGAATATACCATAGCTAAAGTTCACAACAACTGGTTGGGGTTCATGTGCAAGAAACTGACTTCAGAAAAGGGTATCAGGTTTGGTGAATAATTGGAATTGTGGTCCTAGAATTAGAACAATATGGAAGAAAATAGTTACGATTTTTGTAGTTTGAAGAGTTCTATGTTTATATGCATGAACTTATTTTGTAGTGATAAAAACAGGAATGGAAGTATTAAATTTGTTCTGTGACCAAGAATTTCTTATAAGAAACACAAATGTAACTCATTCTCTTATACAAGGTAATTAAGATTGAGCAAAGAGTTATAATTTCGTGGAGCATCGAGAAAGAATCTGTTAACTGTCATGGTCTAATGTCTTCAATTAGTAGATAACTCAAAATTGACTTATGGGCCAATCCACATTTCTTATAGTTGCACCACCCCTTTAATTTTAATTTTTAGTCAAAAGTCCTGCCTACATGAGTATTGGGAGGGGAAGATCAAAACAGACCTAATATTTGGCATAATTTTGCACAAAGTGGCTGTCTCATGCTCAAACTTGTATCCTCAATTTAAGAATTATGATCTAATATAGTCGGTTAGATCTGTTGACTGGCTTTGTCCTTATCTTGAATTGTCATTGTTACATAGATGAAGTTTTTGATTGAGTTAGCTTTCCGGGGCCGTTGAAAATTTTTCATCTTTTACAAGTATGAGGTTTTAGGCTACAATATGGTGATAGGTGGGTTATTTTCTCACAGAAAAGTTGTGGAACACATATGTCTGCTTAAAGCAAGGGAAGATTTATCCGATGAGGAAGAGAAGGATATGCTGGATTATCTTTATACATCCCAATATCAAATGGGTGGCATTGTTGCAATATCATTAGGTGAGTTTTTTCTTTCGAACAATAAATTTTTACACATTGTACACAGCTAGCATTACATGAAACTTGAACTTTTGAGTAACTATTTTTTGGCATTGATGGTTATTGCAATGCCAAGTGGCAGAAATGAATTCTTTAGAACATATGCCAGCCCCGTTATTCTACACTATCATTTTTCTTGCAGGCAACCTCCTTTTAACATCCTATGTTTTAATTTGTTGGTAATCATTTATGCCTGTCTACCTCTCCTCTTGGCTTATCTATAATGTGACCTGTATCAGGTCCAAAACAAATAGAGATATGTTTCTTTATTTTGAGATTGTAGAATTTGTAATACATTTGGTTTCACTGTTAAATTCTCTTAATTTCTAATGCGAACACTTGAGTACAGTATGTGGTTTTACAGTTATCAAATGTGCACTAGTACTTCAGTTTATATGCACAAACCCATTTAGGAATTGTGTAGTAATTCGAAAGGTCAGTAATGTATGTTTAATTTTATTCGTGTAGGACGTATCTCTGGTCGTAATACTGAAAATTATACCCATGCTGTCTACATGCGTTTCCAGAGAAAGGAAGACCTTGCAAAATTCTATGAGAACCCTTTCTACTTGGGAGTTCTCAGGGATCATGTAATGCCTTACTGCCATGTATGCCCTGACATGTAAACACCAACACTTTGTTCCTTGTAATTTTCATTTCCTTCCAAATTCCTGCTGACAAAACCTACTATTAATAACTTCATATTTCTGCAATTTCTCGGACTTACATTAGCTATGAATTTACAGGGGCTAATTTATGTGGATTACGAATCTGAAGTAGAAGACGATATTCTTCCTATATTTCGGAAAGGAGAGGTTGGAAACAACAGTCAAAATAACCTGTTCAATTCTCTTGATAGGGGATCTATTTTTTCATAGATGAAGTAAATGATATTGTTATTGATTATTGGAATTAATGTCTTCATTCTTTAACTTGCTTGGATCTAATTCACTGTTGTTTTTCCCTTCCAATTCTGTTTCCTGTTTCTGCAATCTGGTCACTGGTTCTTTGACCAACTTCTGAAGGAAGTCGTATTACTTTTGGTACCAGGAATTCAACTATGGTGTGGAATGCATTCTTCTTATTGCATTTGTTGAGAGTGCATTGGGCGCACCTGCTGAAGATGCACTGGCATCCCTGACAAAGCTGATGATGGATTTTCCTTCCTTGATTGTCCAAGCTACTAAAGGTGTTTTTAAAATGAATAATATTTTTTCATTAAATCATGAATTGCTATGCTGTTTGTTGGTCCTTCACGTGCTAATTAAAGGCAAGGTGAAGCATAACAGGTTGCAGTTAATGTATTTTGTTTCACTGAAGCACTTATGTTGCTTCGAGGGTGAGGAGACACCTGTTTGGCCTCTCAAATACAATATATTGTATTCTTTATTTTTTTGGATAAATGGGTGCAATTGTAAATCTTTGGGGATTTTGTGGATATCTTAAAACTATAGTAGTCGCCTTTGGCGTCTTGTGTATTCTTTTGGGTGCACTCGCCTTTAATGAAATCTTACTTGTGAAAAAAAATAAAATAATTTTTTTGTGTCTTTTACTGATGATAAAGTAGTTCTGCCCTTTTAATATTTGTCATTGTCGCTCATTTTTGTTTTTGTTATTCTGTGCTATTTTCAGGTTTAAATTTCAATCTTAGCAACACGGAATATACATATGGAGTCGTAATACGGTTTCGGTCATGTAACTTCTCTTTTGCTATCTTTAATACCCTACTGTTTGGCATATTCCTTTTGTTGAATACTTTTTCAATGAGCAATTTGTACGCTAATTGTTTGTTATATATTCTGCAGTTGAGGCCTTTGAAATATTCATGAACAGTTCAGAATACAAAGATGTGAGGAGCCCGATATGTTAAATTAGCATGTTTTCAGAATTAGTAATCTTTCTTGTTGACTTTTGGTATGAATGCTAAGTTGCTTTTGGCTGGCTTATGAGGGTATACTCTCCTATTTGTCCACTTGAGTCCCTTTACAAGTATGTCGATGTAGTGCAGAAATTTTTGTTTTTTGTCATGTTGGAAATGGTTATTGATGTTCAAATGTACTTCTTAAGTTGAAATAAACTCTAAATTCATTCAGATCTTCAAATCTGTTCTCAGGACTCATGGTTAATACTGGTTCTTGTGAAAGTTTTAAATCGTTGGCTTCACATGTGTTTGAATCCTACTCAAAACTGACACAATACTAGAAATTTTAATTAAACTAGCAATATTTGACAAGCTTATATAGTTTAGAAAATAATTCAGAAGACCTAATCTGCAATCATTGAAAATTTTGCTCTCTTCGGACTTGAACTTTCTTTCAATCCCAACGCTACTTGTTATAACTTTATATATGGTGAAGAGATGATGATTAGAGTCTGAATTATCTTTGGATTTGGTAAAAAACAGATGTGGGTATCTAAATTCCAGCAGATCACCGAAAAAATGCTTTCCATTCATTTTTCTGTAGATCCAGTGGGCACTGAGATAATGTAGCAAGGTTCCCTCACAGTCGTGGTATGTTATCCTGTTCCTTTAAGCTAAGGCATATACAAACAGATAAAAAAATATCTTACATTTTGCTTGTATTGATTGTAGGAGATCCCGAGAAAGGCATTCTTGCTCTGGTGTTGGTCTGCATATAATGGACAAGTGGGCAGGTAAGCCATTTAGAATTTGAGTTAACTAACATATATTTTCATCCAATTTTATTTATTTAAATATATCCATATAAATTTGTATCCAAGTTTATCTTTTTTTCAGCTACATTATATTTACATGTTCATCTCTTTAGTACATGTCAAATATAGATGCTTATTCATGTTGCATCTCCTTGAATAGCGGGTGAAAATGTGTACGGAAAGCTGTTTTTTGGTTGTGTCAATGTTCATTGATGTACTTGTATATCTAAAAATAACCTGCAAGATGTATACTTGCAAGTATAAACGTGTGCTTTGGGATCAAAGTCTGTTTTTCTTGTTTGGCTGCTTAAGTCAATGGCGTGCATATATTTGGTGTTGCCATGTAGGGACCAGCTATATTGTGCGAGATCTTGTGTGAAAGCAACATGGCTTAGATGATTCAAACGTTGTAATCAATTTCATTCTACTAAAGAATGATAGAGAAAAGCGTTTAAAATAATGATCTCTCTCTTGTTTGTGTCATACACTCTCACATAGGCCGTAGAATCAGTGTGTTAAATCCAGTATTAGGATTAGGAAAATTCTTAGCTTTGGACCCATGTAGTGATCATGCTGATCTGTCTGCACGTGTTTGTCTCACATGTCAAACTAACTGATTGACTTCAACATAAATCTTTCATTTTACTGTACTGAAACCACAAAACAAATTCTATAAATGTGGATTGCTTGCTTGAACACAAGTCTAGCTTCTCACATTTTCTTTGTCGTTTTTTCATGAAGTTACATCTTAGAATCCTCCCAAATACAGCGTGTGACCCCTCCCCTCCATTTATGCTGGCAGATAAAATAACGTACGAGTGCTAGGCTCTACAATATAAAAGACAAGAGTTGGCTATTATGTACTTGGAATATTTGACTTCTTTTGGTCCACTACAGTTGCTCTAACGTTTTCATACGTTTAGTCGGTGGCTGATCCAATTTAATTGGCCGTCAGTCGTACGTTAATCCATTGTTTTTTAGACACGACCTGCCTTCCCACTTTTCACCAGTTCTGACCTTTTGTCAAACTCTTTGTTGCCCATAATTATTTATTTTTATTTTTTTGAAAATAACTTATTCAAGCTAGTACGAAATTTGGCTCTTTAAGCACCGGATTGTCTGGATCGTGTGATGTGCTGCCGGAAAGAAAAAATTCCGGCAATATAGATGACTAAACGTCCTTGTATCTAAATATTTGTATATCATATACTATACTCTTATCATTCAATCAAGTATACTCTTATTATTCAATCAAGTAAACAAATGAGTTTTAAGTAACTACAATCTGACAATTTATTTCAACTGTATTTATCAATTATCATACATATTTGATCAACAAATACACAGAGAAAAGAAAAATTACAAAGTTTAAACACTACAAACTGCAAAATTCTGTATAACTAAAACAGCTCATAATCTCGAAGAAAGTACTTAATTGTGAAGTGGGTTTGGTCCATCTGGAACCGACCGGTATGACACTCCATACACTGGATTGGTCTCATAATTTCTGGCTCCCTTGGGAGCTGGCGCTGAGAAACGCCATGAAAACCGGGAATTGATCTCGTTTTTAACTCTCTGCTCTGTTCCTTCATTTGTAATTCTGTGGATGTGGCGGCAACTGGAGAGCTGGCTGACGGTGAGCATCACCGTGATGACCAGAAACGGAACCATGGGATATTGGATTCCCATGAATTTAATGATGAGCAATGGCCAAAAGACTATAAAGAGAAGCAGAGGAAGAAGTTGGAATTGGATTTGTTCACTGATGCAGGCTGTGGTGTGAAGTCTATTAAATATTGGCATCAGGCAACTGTGTTGAAGATGGGAGCCAAAGGCCTCATACTTTTTTATTTTTTAATTTCTCTGTTGAAATGGCAATAATGCCCATTTCTTTTTAGTGAAATTTCATTCATATCATTAACTACTACTACTACTCTTTAAGCTTTATTTGATGTGTGTTATGTATCACTACAGCCATTCTAATGGTTGATCATCTGTGATGCAGGTCAGTGTTCGTTCATTGATGATTCAAAAAGTTAAAAGATCAGCAAAAGCAATCCATTTCAATGCACACAAGAGGTGATTTGTACCCTTTTTTTTTTTTTTTTTTTTTTTTTTTTTTGATGAATATGGGGATGTCTTGACTAGTATATGATATACAAGAAGCTTGAAGGCTAACACTGTCAATTTGTATGTGGAGTGCCAATTTGAATAAAACCGTTTTCTGAATGGTTGTGAGCGTTGACTTGTATCAATTGAAATACATTGTCCATTCTAGTTTTGATAAAGTAACATGCTATTATAATTATTGGCAGAGACACAAACACGTGTTGTTATACAAGGGCCAATAGGTGGCAACACATGCCCTTGCACTCTGATCCAGTGATTGTTTAGTTGGGGGCACTAAGGAGAGACCATCTTTTTTATAGGAGTGATGCTTAAGGCAATATAGCTTGTAGACACCATGAAATGGTGGGTTCATCTTTCAACTTCAAGAAAGTAAGTTCTCATTTTGATGACATGTCACGAAAATGCGACACGAACTAAGAAATAGAGAGGTGTGGAGTGGTGGACTCTACACACTCTCCTCTCTCACTCGTTGTGGGAATGTCTGCAATTATAGTATTTAATTATTTGCTGGGTTCGATGAATCATGGTTATATTTTGTGTCCAAACGAGGTGGTTCAACTTTGATAAGTTTGGGTACACAACTAAATCGTGTTGGTAGACATTAAACATGAAAAGATTTACAGCATTGTCAGTAAAATTTGTAAAAAATGATCTGTTTTCAGATTCAAGATTTTGGTCCCTCATCAATCTTTGCTATTTTCAGTTACTGCAATCTTGTTAGGCAACATGGATAAGAAAGATTCTTGTTAGAGCTTGGTTAGTACTTTATTTCTATTTAAAATTCTATCTGGATAAATTTTTCCCCTATATAAATATTTTGAAATTGACATATAGCAGTAATGCCAAAAATAAAAATAAAATAAAATAAAATAAAATAAAATGGTAGAGTTGATGTTCAGATTAATCTACTCCGTGCTCAAATAATTGGCGCTTATGTAGTCTGTATTTGCTTATTTGATCTTATGCTATCTGTTAAAGAAATTAAGTGTCTCATAGTGGGTCCTAATAGTTGTATATCAAGAGGGTGGACCCAGAGTATATTTGACTAATGATGATGGCTATAAAAATGATTCTTTGGCCTATTTGTCTGGCATATGAGTTTTTGTTCTTCGATGTTTCTGGATGAACTCATACTTCAGTTTATGCATGGCAGGATGATAACTTTTAGGTTTACACAACTCGCCGCCATGAGAAATAGGTCTAAATATCATTACCCTGGCTGCTAAATGTTTATATATATATACACACACACACACATGCACTGCTCTCAATAAAATACTTATTTCCAGTCAGAAAATTTGAGGATATGGCCGATTAGTTTTGGCTTTACATTGAAAATTTTGTTGAGACTAGTGTGACTAAGAAATAGAGTCATTTTCCGGATCACTGAACAATTTTCAATGTAAATGTTCATATATATACACACACACACACACATATGCACTGCTCTCAATAAGATACCTACTTCCAGTCAGAAAATTTGAGGATATGGTCGATTAGTTTTGGCTTTACATTGAAAATTTTGTTGATACTAGTGTGACTAAGAAATAGAGTCATTTTCCGGTTCACTGAACAATTTGTCAGCAGTCACCCAACTTTGACAATTCTTTAGAAACATCACTGCATTGCATCTTTCTTTTCTGCATAATCCAAAATTTGATGCCTCGTATTTCTTTTTCCTAATAGGATATAGGAACAAGATCTGTGATTTGTTTAAACATAGATAAGAACATTTGTAATTATATAATTTATAAGGAGAAAAGGAAAAAAAAACAAAAAATGATTTGGTGATGTCACGCCTTGAATTCCACGACTCGGGTTGCGAAGGAAAAAAAAAAAAAAAATAGATAATTAAATAAATAAATAAATAATTATATTCACTTGAATAAATAAATAATTAATTGGAGAAAACCGGTGTCATCCACCAAATAAATAATAATAATAATAATAATAATAATAATAATAATAGTTTCATAAAATAAATAATAACATGATTAATTAATCATTTATATTAGACTATCCAAATGAACTCACATGTACACAAATTTAAACAATAATTGTTCAATCCCACTATATAAGTCATGGCCACCATGGCCTCATTACAATCCATAAGGTGAGAAATAATATTAAGGGATTACATAAGTAAAGATAAGAGAGGAAATTCCATAAGAACTCCAAAAGATAGATGGGTGAGTTCCTACGTCATTTCCCTCTTCCAAAAGAATATTACAAATATGTCATCAAATATAATATCCAAAATACACCATGTGTCAAAATACAAGTCCAAAAGTAAGCTATACAATGGATGTCACAATTATCACAAGTAGCTCAAAAATGTTGTCAAGATCCCAATCAAGCTAGGAATGAGGAACCTCCTCTTGGGCAATGCCTTTTTCTGAAAAATATAAGAATCAACGGGATGAGCAACGAATTGCTCCGTAGGAATGCCTCATGAATATAAATTAGGTTTCTCAAAATTCTACAAACATTGCATGGTCATACAATATAAGGAACATGCTCCGTAACGTCTAGTCTCAAGGGAAACCTAGATAGGATCATCCTAGTCTAGCATAAATAATATTAATTCTTTCATCAAAACAAACATAAGTAATAATGTGTAATGTATATAAATTCACAAGTTGCAATAACACATAAATGCCAACTTGAAAATAAAAGTTAAAATCAATTAACGGGATAACTCGGAACACACCCACACTCCCGGTTGCATAGCCATGCTATGCGCCTAAATAAAAATAGTCGTTTTCGGATTACTAGTCCGCCGGAAACTAATCGATTGGCCAATGTGAAGTGGGGAAACTCATGTTTCACCCGTGAGCACCGAGCCCTCGCATCTCAAAGTAACAACCCCCGAGTATCTCCCGAAATTAACAAACAAGTCCATAAAATAATCCATATTCCATGATATGCCCAAATTGCACTTTACATGCGCGCATAAATTATACTAATCACGCAATCCATGTCATATGGTCCAAATCACTATAATGGCATACTCTTGATGCAATGTCAATAAATTGGGTATTTTAAAGTCATTTAAATTCATGTTATCATTATATCAAATTTTAAGTGTGTAAAAGTTTAACATCATCATTAATATATACATCTTTAAAATTAACCTTCACAAAATAACAAATACATGATAATTCCATGAATAAACACAACATATAAGACACTTTAATTACAAGAAATTGTACACATTAAAATTTAGGACTTTAATTAACATCCATAATATCAACAATGGAACAAATAACATATTACACATGAAAATTGATATAAAAACTCAATAAAACATTATGGACATGCAATTAAATCATTGTATAAGCTCTCTAATTAAACCCACACACACAAGTGTATGCATAACTCACACAATGGTCATAAAATTCCAAGAACTCCTAGGTTATAAGCACAATACACCCCTATCTCAAGCTTGGAGCAAACCCTAGCTACTCCAAAAGAAAAATGTGCTCCAAATCCAAAATTGATTGAGGGGTTTTGTTCCTCTCGTAGTCCCCGTCAATTTTCCTTCTATGCAAGCTCAAAATCTCAAATGATGGAGAAATGGTTGAAGTAAAATGAAAAATAAAAGAATGGGAGAGAGAAGAAAGTGTGTCGGTGAAGTAGGAGAGTGAGAGGATTTTTGGACTTTTATTCCACTTTCTCTCTCTATACAAACACACATATACATATCACACACATTCCTATCCACACATATCTTACCTATTAGTCAACCTAGGCCCCATAACAAAACAAAATGCAATAAAAAAAATAAAATAAAAGAGGAAGAAAATAAAAATAAGACTTGGTCATCACAGGTGACATCAGAGAAGCCTTAACTGTAGAGTTTACGGAGCTATTTTGCTCAAATTAATTATGAAAAATACTATATCTATACTCAAATGTGGATTTGAGTTTAAGAAGCAATTTTGTTCAAATTATGACAAATGCTAGATCTGTACTTAATCTAATTTAAAGAAGCCTTTAAAACAAGTCCAAGATTGAGTAATTAACAAAAGTTAGGTAGAATGTAGAAAATAAAAACATTTTGAAAGCTACATTTACATCTAATGGAAAAGCTAAAAATACAGTACCTTACTCTAATGTTGCTGCAGTTTTACAAACATGGTATCCCAATTTCGAAACACAACCTTCTTCTAAAGGAAACCATTTTATCACTTGATTTTCATCAGAAAAGCTAATACTTTGACACAAGACACATGATACAATTCAAAGTTGTAGTTAATATTACTATTTTTCCTTTGAAACATATAATTAATATAAAGTGGGGGATGCCAACAAATAATTAATATGATCCAATACTCGCATGAATGGTGTATCCCGCATGAAATGCTTTTGTGTTACTACTATAAATTACATATATGTGTGTGTGTGGGTCTTTCATGAACACACACACTCACACCATAGTGTTATATATACAGTTATACTATAGTTTTATACATATATAATACGAGAGATTTCTCTGTAAATTTCACCCTACCCATACATAATCAACCAATCTAATGCTCTATATTTTCTAAGAATGTCCACACCAATTTGCAATGGATGGTGCTAGGAATTGATTAAATTGAATGAAAAAATAAATAAATCATTTGATAAGCTGAAAAAAAAAAAAGAAAAAAAAGACCACTGCTTTGGACAAATATTAGGATTTATTTATTTTTAGAGTGGAGAGATTACGACTACAGAGAGCGTACATAAATAGTGGTTTATCATTTATTTGTCAAAGTCCAAGACTATTATTGTCTTTTCACAAATCAAAGTCAATTTAGTCATTTTAGAAATTATCATTAATGGATCTGACAAGAGAGAGAACGGGAGGAGGATAGTTGAGCAAAAGTGTCAAACTTCAGGAGAGGGAAAAGTAATAAGTCTTAAATATTCTATCCAAATATAATTTAACAACACCTCAGGAAAAAATAGTGTAATTTATCCAAACTTTAAATGGAAGGTTATAAACGAAGGTCAGTGTGACAGTGACTCGGAATAATTTATCACGTAGTATACTTCCCGTTTTTGGCTGTTTTTGGGGACCGTTTTGCTTATTTGGGCGGTGATGATTTGATGTAATAAAAACTCGCGCAGGTTTGGTGTGAGGGTGGGGGGAGGTTGCCCCGCATCGTCTCGCCCCGTTTAGATGGACAAATTACTTAAATACCTTTATTTCATTAGTATATATATTTCCCACTACATATTAAATACCCTATATAATAATATTAAAGTAACAAATAAATTTAATTAAAAGGGAAGTTGCAATGGTGAATAATTGAAAATGAGGGAAAAAAAAAAGGAGCAAATCTATTTCAACAATAAATATATTAGGGTCTTAAACGGGGCGTGACGGATACTCATGGGGTAAAAATGTTAAACGGTTATGGGGATGAGGTGAAAAGTTCCCCGTTTTCGTGGTTTTGAATGAGAATAGGGGTAGAGTTTTTAAACAGTTACAGGAGCAGGGGAGGGTACACCCGCCCAAACCCGCCCCCATTGCCATCCCTATTTAGGGGTGGCTAAAGATAGGATAGGATCAGATATCAATTCTAATTTGATCCACTCCGAATTAAGAAAATCTTAATCTGTTACCGATTCGTTATTCCATTGATTGGATCGAATTGAATGTGTGGATTAAATTTTTCTAAATTATTTATTATTATTTTAATAATTAATAATATTAATTATATGATAAAATTTTAATTTATATATATTAATTCATATATTTAAATAATTATTAATTAAATTCATTAAATTATCATTAACTAATTAAATTAACTAATATATTTTCGTTTTAAAAAATATATACAAATTTCACTCGTTGGATTGGACTCACATATCGGATTGGATGCCTTGAAACTTATAAAAGCTTCACTTGACTTTTGAGGAAGAAAAAGGTGTTAATGCGGGGTTTCAAAGCACCAGGGAGATGTGACACTGGTAAAAAAAAAACGCCATTTTGCATCATAAAATAATAGAAGGAAAAGTGAAAAAAAAAAAAATTCATATTTACACTTGAAATCAAAATAGGACCATTTTGTTATATTATATAAAGGCTTTGCATTTAAATTGTACTCATTTACTGTTATATCAAAATTATTATTATTCTGTTTAATTTTAAAGATGTTTTGTTTTTAAACCCCAAATCCATGTTTATTGTACGTACTCCATATTTCCCCGATCTAGACTATGGTAATTCTTCCTTATTTTCCTCGTTTTTTAAAAATGCTCTGTTTGATATTTTAGTTTCTGATCTGCATATTGCTATTTAAAAAAATTTAATGTTGTCCTTTGTGTGGTTTTGGTTGATGTTGATATTATTGTAACAATGATAGGATAAGACTTCGACAGAGGAAGGTAGAATTGAATATATGATTGAGCACGATGACGTGGATAAATTTGGTACCATTTTAGAGAAGTCATTGGTGAAAAATTGTGGCGAGTCATCTAAATTGATGTTTGGTGAATTAGAAGTATGTCCTTATAAACTTTTGGCATGGTGTAAATATAGTGCTGTACATTGTGGTACTGCATTGGTTGAAGGTCTGAAATTAGATCTTAACGTTCCGATCAACCAAGGATCTTTTCCGCTGCATGAAGCAGCAGCTTCTTTATCTGCTCCCTTAATTAAATTATTTCTTAGCCATGGAGCTCAGGCCGATGTTCCATGCAATTCTGTTGACTCAGACCACAATGGGATGCTCCCTCTCCAAGTAGCACTTGAAAGACTAAGGTAAAACTCTGTTATTGAATTTCGTATTATCCTTAAGCTCCTTTTACATATACTAGGTCTGATGAAATTCTATTTATTGTTCTAAATTTCCAATTTCGTGCATTTTTTCTTTTCATTCTTGGTGTAGGTGTAATAAAAATATGATCCGGTGGTATAATACGTATAATAAATCTATCTTCAAGTTGTTCATCATACTTTGCCACCCAGAACTGGTTCGTCTTTTATGAAAGTTTGTTACTAATGTAAGTTGTACGTAATAATATTTTTATTTATTTTACTTGGTGCTTGTTTATATTCTCCAAAGAGTAATGATTTTTCAGACATAAACATCAATGCCGTCTTAGGATTGTGGTTTAGTCCAAACCTATTAATAGGTTGG
Organism: Cornus florida; assembly: GCF_030987335.1. Classification (NCBI taxonomy): domain Eukaryota; kingdom Viridiplantae; phylum Streptophyta; class Magnoliopsida; order Cornales; family Cornaceae; genus Cornus; species Cornus florida. Next base: position 92,578,487 of record NW_026775581.1, read on the forward strand.
ACGAAGTACTGCCATTTTCTTTCTCCATAATGGGAACAAAATATGACTCATCAGCTGATGCATTATAACTTATTGGATTGGTATTTGTTGCACCCTTTTTAGGGCAGGAGTTACTTTTGTTTCCAATGTTATTTCTTCCCTTCTATGATTCTACGTATTCATATATTAATTACAACTGCTCCCTTACAGGCAACAATAAAACAGTTTGCCGGAAAAGTTGCTCGGAAGCTCAGAAGATCAGGCTACAGTTTAACATCTTTCGACACTAATTTTAGTGATATAGGAGACCGGTATTTTGTTTTCGCTCTTCATTCATTTTTGGTATTGTTTTTCTCTTCTTTTTTCATCCTTAATTAGGGTCCAGAAGGTAGTAAAGTCGCATCTCTTGTGGTGGTTTCTTTGTTGTGACATGCATGTACTCTGCGATTGCAAAAGTTGCCCAACTGAGAATTTGGAAATCGCAAAGGGAGATGTTTCCAAGCCATTGTACCCATATCGCATCATTGTAAGAAACTACAAAATTATTTTTTTTGGCTCATTTTTCTTTATCCTTGTTCCTTTCGTTTCTCGATTTACTCTCATAATTATTGTTAGAAATGTTTTCTTTGAGCTTTTATATAGTGCCTTAATGAATGATTTGTTTATTTTTTTTTTGTTTTAACTATTTTGTATCGGTTTATTTTGCAAAATATTGTTTTAAAGATGTTGAAAAGAAAGGTTGATGCTGAATTATACCTATATCCTGATAAATTTCTTGACAACTATAGGTACTTTTTTTTCTCGTCAAAATCTTGGGTTACTAAAATGTACAGTAATCTAGTATATTCTCTGCCAAAGAACAAAAGCTGTGCATAATTTATGTTTTGGGGCTGTCAAAAGAATTTGTTGTGTATTCTTCTTAGTTTTGAATTTTGCATTGTTCATACAAATTGACATAACACCTTTCTTTTCTTTATTTCAAGTGGAAGACAACACATTTAGTGCCAAATGAGTATTGGAGGATGACACGGGGAGGCATCAGACGTGTGCCTTATGCTGTCCTACCATTGCATGCGTCCTGGAATGGAAAAGCCAGTTTTCAATCTGGGTGTCTAAAAGCAACGGAAGTTCAAATGAAAGAAAATTTCTTTGGGAAAAGGCAATATGCTGCTTCAATCAAGCAATGGGTTTCCATCGCAATAGTGGTCAAGAGGGGCATAAGATGCCTATAACTTTCTCAACCGTGTAAACCTTCCATTTCAATTTTCAATGGTTCCTTTCTAATCTATGATGTGAAATTAACTATCTTTTTTTCTTTTTGATTATTTCTCTAGATATGTTTGATTTGCTTGCATACATATCATAATTTCTTGTTCATTGTTAGATATCTAGCTGTTAGTTGTCAACCCTTTTTCATTTTTATTTCTTTTCCTTTCTTACTTTTAAATATTATAACGAATACGTGTCTGCTTGAGTAGGATTACAGGTCTCCTATATGATGAAGTCTACTTACGGGTAAGAAGACAAGTATTATTAATTTTGTATTTCTTAAATCTTCCAATTTATACTATTTAATAATAGGGTATAATGCGAAAAAAAAAAAAAAAAATCCTTGGGGAATCAGCAACTAACCAAATTGCGACTAATCCCTTGAACTATACATTTTTGTTACAGTTTCAGTCGTATCTTGGAGTTAAAGTGATCCATGTGGCAAGGACAACTGACGTATTGGCAGAGAGTGCATATGAGATATGAATTCGTTTATATCAAAACCTGTTACTTTTTATAATCTGAAACAATGTCTAGAACAATATTTGGCATGAGAGTTGTTGTAAAAATTTTGCTTTGTATGTCCAAGTCAAAATTTTGTTTTTCCGATATCTTTAATCTCGAATTTTTTCTTTACATAAGTGGCCTTACTTTCTAGATCTTTAGATGTGCCAACATGATTCAGATTTATCAACAGAAAATGCAATAATTGCAAAACCAGTGTTATGTTTCCGATTTTTAGTATTTTCCATTTTATGGGATTTTTTGATTTTTTTTTCTGGTTATTTCTGTTTTGTCTCTTTTTACGTGCCAGACACCGTGGGATGTACTGGGTGTGTCAGAGTATTGTTTGGGACATTCCCTTGAATTTAGAACTCTTGGAAATGCATTGGTTGCCATTTCGGCATTCTTTTCTATTTTTGGACCGAGAGGTCCCAGGTGGGACTCGCTTAAGGGGCTGTTGTACACGGGATTGTGTCATGAGTTCATTGAATTTCATATATTTTTAATTGTGCATAATTACATGGTTGAATGATTATTGTGTGGTTTTAATTTAAATTGTTTATATATATACATATATATATATTTATGCTGTAAAAGTAAAGTGAGACTTTTCTTCATTGGTGGGCCGACCCCCATTTTGACATTTTAATAGCCAAGAGGCCATTATGCAGCCTCAGTATCTTTCTCTCTCTCTTTCTCGCCGATATCTATCTAGGGCTGCAAATGAACCGAGCCGCTCATGAACAGCTTGTGTTCGGCTCGTTAAAAGCTCAGCTCGGCCTCGTTTATATAGTAAACGAGCCGAGCTCGAGCTGAATTTCTAGGCTCGTTTAGTAAACGAGCCAAGCTTGAACATCATTTGGCTCAGCTTGTTAGGCTTGTGAACAACAAGCTCGTTAAGGCCCAATTGTATTTATCATTTTATACTAAAAAAGTGTAGCCCAAATCAATATAAGTTTGCCCTAATTCCCATCAATTCATTAATAAGGCCCAAAAATTATATAATTCATCAGTCCAACATCTAAATCAGATTTAATCTTAACCGCTGGACTTCAACAGATCTCAACCGTTGGTTCTGTTAAGAGATAAAATAAACCTAAAACTAGTAGATGTCTCCAGCGGCAGGACAATGTAACGACCTGAACCCAAGGGTCCGAATCGTTAACTGAGTCCTTACCCGAACCCGAGGTCAACTAAAGACGTTACCGTCCTTTCCTATGTTAATACTTAATATACGTGTCATCCCATGGTTTATAAATAAAATAAAATAAATAAATAACAATAATAAAATGAGATTATGGTTACAAAGTATGTCAAAACAGTCCATTAAGCCATCAAAACCTGTGAAGGAGCGTTGTCCGCCATTTCCTTTCCATATCCTGAAAATGTTAAAATAATGGGATGAGCTAAACGCTCAGTAGGAAGTGTCTAAGATACACTTCTTACGATCTCGTGAATCCAAATAAGGAATAAAGTACAAGTAAATAGGATTATGCCTCGGAGAAAACAAGTAAAACAACGATAATATCAACAAATATATAGTAAGTCTGTGATGTTTCCGATTTTCACTATTTTTCTTTTTTCGGAAATTTTGTCGCCGCATGGGCATTTTCGTCTTTTCACATTTTGCGTACCGGACACCATGGGGTGTGCCGGGTGTGTCGAATAATCGTTGGGAGCATTTTATTGAGCTTGGCACTCTTTGAAATGCAAGGTTGGTCGTTTTTGCATTTTTCAGTTTTTCGGACCGGATGGTCCCATGTGGGACCCGCTATCGGTATTGTTGCGTACAAGGATTTTGGTTGGACCCATTTGCATTTTATTGTATGTGATTTACATGGTATTTATATGGTGGAGCACTTATATATGTGTGGTGTGGACTAAGAGTAAAAGAAAAGGGAAAAGTCAAAAGTGTGATGGTGGGACCCACCACTCACATTATTGGTGGTCTAAAGACCACACTTGGTCTCACACACACTCTCTCCCCGCTAGAATCTCTCTCACTCTCTCAAACTTCATTTCTCTTTTTCTTTTGCTTCAAATCTTTAAAGCTTGATTACTCATTCAATTCTTATAGTTTTTGGAAGCCATTTGCGGCAAATCGAAGCTCTCAACGAAGCCTTCGAATCCATACTAGCAATTTTAGATTTGGTGCCCCTTAAAAATTTCAAAATCTAGACCCATTTTGGAGGGTTTTGCTCAAATTTGAGGTAGGGGTTCTTAATCCATGAAAATCTTGTACTTTAGTGAATTACTCTTTTTAAATTATTGCTTCGCATGAAATAATTGTTTAGAATTTAAAGAATTGTTGGTTGTTGTGCATATATGTTAATTGTGTGACTATGTGTAACGACCCGAATCTGTGGATCTGGACCGTTACTCGGGTCCTTACCCGAACCCGAGGTTGACTAGGTCGTACCGTCAATTTTCCTTAGTCCTTAACCATTATACAAGGTAATCCAAGGTCCAAAATGTCCCAAGTCGAGCTTCCAAGGAGGTCCAAATAATACTGGTCAAAGAGGGACTGTCAGCCGACTGATGGCCCATGGTTGGCCGACTGACAAGGCAAGGTTGGTCGGCCGAAACGGTGGTGAAGAAAATGGCTCTCGGGACTTTCACTGTGTAGGTGTTTCGGTCGGCTGACGATGGGGTTCGGTCTGCCGAACTTGGGGTTTCGGTTGGTTGATGGAGAGGATTAGCCGGCCGAAACATGGAAACCTGGGGTTAAACTCTCTGGAATTGCATACTGTCTGTATGCATTGCATGCCAAACCTTTGAGGGACCTGCTATGAACTAAAAACCCGAATTCACGGCAGCAATACATAATGAAACACAATTTAGTGACTTGGACAATAGATTGAAATTTGAATTCCTTTCCCATTCATCAACAAGTGTACACTTAGTCCCAAATTTACAAAATTTACAATCAAGTGTTATGGTCTAAATACAAGTCCATGGTTGACAAAGATTAATTACACTTCACAAAAATTTGAGACTTTACAAAAATGGGAAAATGCACAAAAGATACAACTAAGCTCCTAGTCATCTTCATGCTTGTGGAAGGTCGGCGTCCACTACCTCTTTTCCAGTTCCTGAAAAATATTAAATAATGGGGTGAGCGTAAAGCTCAGCAGGTAGCGCCTAAGGCACACCCCTTGCAGCCCCGTGAATCCAAACAAAGAAGAGAGCAATAGGAGATAGGGATCATACAATGTTGGGGTAATATTACATAACAATCAATCCCAAGTGTACACAATATGATGCAATGTAATGCAATGCGTGTCAATGTCACTCCCCATTTTCATTGTTCAAAACGATCACTTTCAAACTGTTAATATAACTCGCCCTTTGGTGACCCCGCAGCGACACGAGAGAAGGATTGGCTAGTGTCCCTGACCCTTGGTACCCCCGCCGTGTCATTTTGGGCCTAACTAGCTCAACCACGTCAGGGGGCAATCTCCCTAGTTCCCTCTAGGCTATATTAACCCTTTAGCCCTTTGGTACCCTCGCGGCGACCGGGTTTTCACAAAACCTTTTTATCAAAATTCTCCCGAAAATCCCCCTTTTCATTGTTTCAAAGAAAAATCATTCTCGTTCATGCAAACCCAATGATGTGCATATATGTATCTCATGCCTTCAATGCTATGCCACTAAGGAATTTTCAACAATACAATTAGGCATACTTTCCAAACATCATAGTTAGCAATTTTGTACACTTTAGGCATTGAAACTTAACATTTATCATGTTTTTCGGGTAAACCAACAATTTCACATAATCACATGTTTCATATACTCAATTAGATCATCTAAGGAAGTAATCAATTTCTCTACTTGACAACAATTCAAGTAGAGAAACTCACAAAAGTACAAGAAAAGTGAGACTTAGAGACTCCTACCTCAAGATTGTACAAAACCCCCAATTGTGCCCTAGAATTTCAAAATTCCTACAGTGCACCAAACACCAAATTGCTCCGACCAAATGGAAGATCTCGTCGTGAGCTTCGATTTGCCGCAAACGGCACCCAAAACGATTAAGTATTGAGAGAGAGATCTAAAGTTGAAGTTTTATAGAGAGAGAAAAAGAAAAACTCAAGAAGGAGAGAAGAGAGAGCATTCTAGCGGGAGAGAAGAGAGGAAATGAGATCCAAAGTGGTTTCTTTGACCTTTAAACCCATTAATAGTGGGTCCCACAAATTTTATTTTATTTTCTCTTTTTCTTTTGCTTTTAATTTACACTATAAACACATATATATACTTAACAAGTTGCACTCGCATAAAATACATTAATTTAAATGAACATGATGCAAATGAATCCAACTAGAATCCCGTATGCTAAACGTGAAAAGATGAAAATGCCCTTGTGGCGACAAAATCCCTAAAAAAATGAAAAATGCTGAAAATTGGAAACATCACACTATGTGTACTAAATGGTCTATATCAAGAGCATGCCTAAATGTTGATTTTCATATGCTTATCATGCTAGATTTTATTGTATGAAATCATGTCACAATTTGTTTGCAAATTCTTGTGTGTTATACCTTGTTAGTGAACCTTGAGCTAGTTGTGGAATTATGAATGTGGACATGACATTGATGCCTCCATGCATTAACATCGGGCATAAAAAGGGGAAGAATTGTTTTGAAAATAAAAAGGGAAATTTTGGGGAAAAAGTTTTTATTAAAGAGATTTTTTAGAAAACCCGGTAGCTGCGGAGTCAATAAAGGGTCGGTAGGTTAATGTAACCTAGAGAGAACTAAGGAGATTGCCCTAGCGTAGTTGAACTATCTGGGCCTTATAATGACGCTGCGGAGGTACCAACGGTCAGGGACAGTAGTCGGTCATTCTCTCGGCGCTAAGGGGGTACCAAAGGGGGTTACATTAACAGTTTGAAAGTGATAAATTTTGAATGAGAAAATGGGGAGTGACATCGGTATGCATTGCATTCTATTGCATCATATTGATTATGTTGAGATTGGTTGTTATGTTATATTAACCCGGCTTAGTATGATCCCCATTCCCATTGCTCTATTCTATGTTTGGATTCACGAGGACACAAGAGGCATGTCTTAAGTGCCACCTGCTGAGCAAATTGCTCACCCCACCATACTTAATATTTTTCAGGTCTTGGAAAGGAATTGGCGGATGACAATCCACCTCAAGCTTGAAAGTTGCTAGAAGAGCATTCTATTACTTTTGTATTAGGCCATTCTTTTGTATACTCATTGTTTTAGAAATGTAATCAATGTTAACATTTATGACCTTGTAATTTAAGAATGAATCTCATCTCTTATTTGGTGTAAATGGGACTAATGTAACCATTGTGTAAAACTTATATAAACGATTTCAAATGATGTTGTATTGTGATTATGGTTGGCTCTTTTGTTTACGATCTTAGGATGATTGATGATTGATGATTTACTTCGAGTTTAAATCCATTGTAAAGTCTCTTATTTGGCTCTCTTTCAATTTACACAAAGCAGTAGTTCAGTTTCAGCTTCTGGGTTCGAGGGAGCCATTTCGGTCGACCGAAATGGTGCATCGGTCGACCGAACCTGGAAAGTGCTTTTAGGATCTTCTATTTTGGTCGACCGAAATGGGGTTCGGTCAACCGAACCATCTTCATTATCTCAGAATCTCTCATTTCGGTCGCCCAATGGGGGGTTTCGGTCGACCAGTTCTTGAGGGCCTGCTTCGGCCGATCGAAGTTCATCTGTTGTGGTAGTTTTGTTCTTCCTTCTTGTTTTTTTTCACCCTCGACTCTTGGGGATTTTGTTTAAAGCTTTATGAAAACTTAATGATGATCCTAATGACGACGCTTGATGCTAGAAATGGTGTGTTTGACGTAGATAACCTTGGATTTGAGTAAGGACCCGGCTAACGGTTCAGACTTCTGGGTCCGGGGCGTTACAAAATTGGTATCAGAGCGCCATGGTTCGAAAACCTTAGGACGACAAGTAGAGGCCTATGTAGGATTGCGTGGGGAGTTGCTTTCATTGCATATGAGATTATTTGTTACGTGTTTAGATATTTGAAGAAGCATACTAAATCCTTTACTTGCCTATGTGCTACATGCTAAAGTGTTTAAATATTTGAGCAGCATGCCTACTTGTTTACTTGCTTACTTGTTTAATTGCTTACGTGCAAATTTGCTTCCGTGATCACATGTTTATATGTTATATGTGTGTAGCACTAATTTAAGTGATCCATGGGTAGGTGTTATGTTTTCAGTGTGTAATTGTTTAGCAAGCACATTTTTATGTTGTATTAGCTTTGCGAGTTATCCTTTATGACGGGAAAGATGTCAGCATTGTGAGTATGGGAAATGATGATGGGAATAGAAGGGATAATCAATCTTACATATTAATCTCGTGAACTCGTTGTTTAAACTTATATGATAGGACACGGTCGTGTCAAGAGTTATGTTCCAGTTATTTTGTGTATATGTATATATATATATAAGTATGCCTTGTATGTATACCTATCCATTTTTATGTATGTAGGCAGTCGAGCATGGGATGGTTGCTAGTACGTTGGGGTACTTGTCACGGCATTGAGGATTGTGTAAGTCATAACCTAAGATGGCGAAGAGCTCTGTAGCTCCAGGGTTGTTGGGAGCCAGTTCTTATCAAACGGATGGCGTGAGCTTCTAGCTCGTGGATTGAGCTATTTGACGTGTAGTTATTCTGATCTTTTAGTTGCATTTTGTGTGGTGCTTAGAGCACGACTGTAGAACGGGTTCATATTCATGGCTAAGTGCCATTATTGTGTATGGGTGTTTGAAGCTTTGAGTAAGGGTCACATGATTGTGTTGTATTTGACATTTTTCTTTCCATTTTTAGAGTTATGCCTCCGAAGAGATGTAGAGAAGCAGATAATGATGGGGAGCAGGACAAGCCCTTTGATTGGGACCTTTTGGTTAAGAATTTGGTTGAGGCTATGGCAAACTTTGTACGTGCAGTAGTCATAGAGACCCAGAGATCGGTGGCACAGTCAGAGAGAATAGGGGTTAGGGACGGATCAAGAGATAGGGATTTATGGAATCAGGTTAAGGAGGTGGAAATGTTGTCCGAGAGTCATATACGAAAGGTGTTAAAAGGGTGATTCTTCTCATTCTCCCGTGGTTTTTACGTCACCGCCGGAGACATCCCCTAAGGTCTAGATGGTTTGCTATAGGTGCAAGCAGACAGGTCATTTGAGAGCAAAATGCCCTTGGGATCGGCCTAGTTCTGGAGTTTGTTTTATATGTGGTCAGCTTGATCATAGGAAGAAGGATTGTCCCAAAAGAGGTGGAATTCCAGTTGGCGGGGTAGGTTCCGGGCAAGAACCGACTCGACCTTTAGTATCACAGATTGTTGTTCAGCTTGGAGAGTCACATGAATGGGAGACTCAATGTCGTATAGTCAGTCCGGTTGTTTCTCCTGTTGAGTCACCACAGGGACCAGTTGTAGTCAAAGGTATGTAATTGCATTTTATTAATGTTTTCTTTTGGTAAGTGTTCGGTCTAACAGGTAATGGAGATAGTGATGGTAATGGCAATGATGTTGGACCTAGAACATGAAATTTTCTTGTTTAAGCACGTAGATTACCTTGGAAGGAGTGAATTAGGTTGTCGGTTAAGTGTTAATGCTTGATAGCATCATTAATGATTTTGAGGTGACAATTGGGTGTTGAGTATTTTGGGTTTTATGCTCGTTGTTGTTTTGAGGATTCATTGGTTTTGAAGTTCTTTTCTAGTAGTAGGCAGTGATCATTGTGGGAAGTATCGAGAGTAATGTTTGTTCTTTTGTTATGATGGTATTGTCTTAAGGATGTTTTGAGGAAAAGACACTTAGTGGTGGCTTAGTGGTCTAGTGGGTTGGTAGGTTTGAACCGTTGTTTCGAATGAGTGGCAGTAGAGACATTGTGACGTGATGATTTGCATTGATGAGTATAATGGTGTCAGGAGGGTGATGGGATTGTGCGCCAGTTAAGGCGATTGTGGATGGCTTAGTTCTTAAAATCGGCGAGAGGTGTTGTCAGATAGGCACCTTTTCTTTTAAGGAGTCAGTGGATGATTGTGATTGAAGTTACGAGTCCAGTAGGTACGGTGATCGAGGTAGTGTCGCCTGGGTTGGTATGGTTGAAGTGGGTGGTAAGGTGTCGTTTTATGGCGTGGAAGTTGTCGGTTAGAGAGTGACTGATTCTAAGGAGAATGGGACGCGGTGTCTAAAGGGTAGTGATTGTTTCTAGTGTGGTTGTGTTGTGAGTTGTATCTTAGTACTCGACGAATGGGTGTTGTGGACCTGATTAGTTTGGGTTAGTATGAGGGTTACTGAGTGCCGTATGTGAGGATTTTATGTTGATAATGTGTAACGATCCATTAGTGGTGATGTCGTTTGAAATTGAGGTCGTAGTTCCATAAGCGTTTCCAGTTGGTTCTCCTCATGGTGTGTAAGAAGTTCACTTCGTCTCAGGGGTGATTGGGTATTCATGGTTGGACGGCTAGTGAGTAATGTATGATAGAGTGTCTGGTTCCTTCAGGTATGAATCGTTAGTCCCTAGTGAGAGCAGGGTTTGTTGCCCTTCCTGGTTGTCTTAGTCTTGGCAAGGACGTCGTTTGTTGTGAGTCTTGTCTCTCTCTTGGAGTTGTGCGCGTTCGGGGACGGACGGATTTGTGAGCGGTCTGTTATGCTGTTTGAGTTCATCGATTAAGGTCCTGATTGAAGGAGGTCGACTCACTCCCACGGAGGGAGGTGGAGTCTTTGGTTTTTGGTAGTGTTTGTTTTGAGAATGATTTTGACTAGTAAGATATGAGGCACGGGTTGCCGAATGGGGATTGTGTTTCCGATATTGGTACTAGCTGTGATGGCTAGGAAATGTGTCGTGAATCGCAGTTTGAGGATAATTGGGTAATGTGATGTGACGTGACTCATGTATTTGGATGTTCTCAGAAGTGATTGATTCTAGTAGTGTCTTGAGGACAAATGTTGGTATTGTTCGAATGTTTTGTAGCTAGAGCGCGATTGTGGGATTCTATTGAAGAACTGTAGGAGTGATTGACCTTGGTTTTGAGATTTCAAACATGAGACGGTCGTATCGAGCATTTTGAAGAAGTAAGAATTAAAACGAATGGTGACTTGGAGTCATTTACCTGGTATGGGTGTTATGAGGAGATTAGAGATCTCTTGTGCTGGTTGGTGATTTTGACGTTTGGTGTCGTCTTATTTCCAGTTTGTTAAGGGTTGAATTATTAAAGTGCGATTGGGATTTTTAGAGCTGGTACGTGACTGTGTGACGGTTGAGATTACGTACAGTGATAGATTGGTTAGAGAGTGGATCTCATGGTTGTTTTGTGGATTGTATGGAACTGTGTTTGAGGTTTGGACCTGAGGACAGGAATGATGTCTGTGTTGAGGTTAGATTGAGGATGAAAATGGCCTGGCCAACCATTTCTCCTGAATCAATCATTCTTTGGCACGATGTCGGGTCAAAGGTCAATGATCGTTCCAATTTGTTAGTGATAGTGAGAGTATGGTACTGTACGTTGTGTTGGTGTGACAATGTGGACTTACATGATTTATCTTGGGTGACGAAATGTGTTAGGTGGTATTGGGTATTTGATAACGGGTTGGTGGTACAATCATTGATTATTGAGAATCTCGTTTTGAGGATTTGTGTTTAGGATATAAGGTAGTACATTTTATTGTTTTGGTGACTCATGATTGTATAATTGTTGGGAGATTCATCGTTTAGTTATCTGGAGGTTGATCCGCATAATAATTACTGGTTGGTATGATTCGTGGTCATTATATGATTATGTAGTTGTATAGCCGTATAGAGAGGACCAGCGTTAGTTTTAAGTCGAGTATAGAATTCAGCGGATTTTGTGTATTAGGTTGTGAGTGAGGAGTACCCTCATAGGGTGGTGTCATTGGGTTTTCTGGCAGCAGAGTGTGATTGCCTGTTGGCGTCGGTGTTAAAGGCAATAAGGTTGTGGAGTCCTTTGTCTTGGGGGTTTGTGAAGTGTTTCTTAGGAAGGTGGGTGGTTGTGCCTTCTTCTTTAAGGAGGGTAGATTGTGATGTTTTCGATTTTCACCATTTTTCTTTTTTCGGAAATTTTGTCGCCGCATGGGCATTTTCATCTTTTTTCACATTTTGCGTACTGGACACCGTGGGGTGTGTCGGGTGTGTCAAATAATCATTGGGAGCATTTTATTGAGCTCGACATTCTTTGAAATGCAAGGTTGGTCGTTTTTGCATTTTTCAGTTTTCCGGACCAGATAGTCCCGTGTGGGACCCGCTACTGGTATTGTTGCGTACAGGGATTTTGGTTGGACCTATTTGCATTTTATTTTATATGATTTACATGGTATTTATGTGGTGGAGCATTTATATATGTGTGGTGTGGACTAAGAGTAAAAGAAAAGGGAAAAGTCAAAAGTGTGGTGGTGGGACCCACTACTCACATTATTAGTGGTCTAGAGACCACACTTGGTCTCACACACTCTCTCTCCCCGCTAGAATCTCTCTCACTCTCTTAAACTTCATTTCTCTTTTTCTTTTGCTTCAAATCTTTAAAGCTTGATTACTTATTCAATTCTTAGAGTTTTTGCGGCAAATCGAAGCTCTCAACGAAGCCTTCGAATCCATACCAGCAATTTCAGATTTGGTGCCCCCTAAGAATTTCAAAATCTAGACCCATTTTGGAGGGTTTTGCTCAAATTTGAGGTAGGGGTTCTTAATCCATGAAAATCTTGTACTTTAGTGAATTACTCTTCTTAAATTGTTGCTTCGCATGAAATAATTGTTTAGAATTTAAAGAATTGTTGGTTGTTGTGCATATATGTTAATTGTGTGACTATGTGTACTAAATGGTCTATATCAAGAGCATGCCTAAGTGTTGATTTTCATATGCCTATCATTTTAGATTTTATTGTATGAAATCGTGTCACAATTTGCTTGCAAATTCTTGTGCGTTATACCTTGTTAGTGAATCTTGAGCTAGTTGTGGAATTATGAATGTGGACATGACATTGATGCCTCCATGCATTAACATCGGGTATAAAAAAGGGGAAGAATTGTTTTGAAAATAAAAAGGGAAATTTTGGGGAAGAAGTTTTATTAAAGAGATTTTTTAGAAAACCCGGTCGCCGCGGAGTCACTAAAGGGCCAGTAGGTTAATCTAACCTAGAGAGAACTAGGGAGATTGCCCGAGCATGGTTGAGCTATCTGGGCCCCATAATGATGTTGCGGAGGTACCAACGGTCAGAGACAGTAGTCAATCCTTCTCTCGGCGCTGAGGGGGTACCAAAGGAGGTTACATTAACAGTTTGAAAGTGATGGATTTTGAATGAGAAAATGGGGAGTAACATCGGCATGCATTGCATTCCATTGCATCACATTGATTATGTTGAGATTGGTTGTTATGTTGTATTAACCTGGCTTAGTATGATCCCTATTCCCATTGCTTTATTCTATGTTTGGATTCACGAGGACACAAGAGGCATATCTTAAGTGCCACCTGCTGAGCAAATTGCTCACCCCACCATACTTAACATTTTTCAGGTCTTGGAAAGGAATTGGCGGATGACAATCCATCTTAAGCTTGAAAGTTGCTAGAAGAACATTCTATTACTTTTGTATTAATCCATTCTTTTGTATACTCATTATTTTGGAAATGTAATCAATGTTAACATTTATGGCCTTGTAATTTAAGAATGAATCTCATCTCTTATTTGGTGTAAATGGGACTAATGTAACCATCGTGTAAAACTTATGTAAACGATTTCAAATGATGTTGTATTGTGATCATGGTTGGCTCTTTTGTCTATGATCTTAGGATGATTGATGATTGATGATTTACTTCAAGTTTAAATCCATTGTAAAGTCTCTTATTCAGCTCCCTTTCAATTTGCACAAAGGAGTAGTTCAGTTTCAGCTTCTGGGTTCGAGGGAGCCATTTCGGTCAACTGAAATGGTGCATCGGTCGACCGAACTTGGAAGGTGCTCTTAGGATCTCCTATTTTGGTCGATCGAAATGGGGTTCGGTCGACCGAACCATCTTCATTCTCTCGGAATCTCTCATTTCGGTCGACTGATGGGGGGTTTGGTCGACCGATTTTTGAAAGCCTGTTTCGGCCGACCGAAGCTCCACTTCGGTCGACCGAAGTTCATTTGTTGTGGTGGTTTTGTTCTTCCTTCTTGTTTTTTTTTTCACCCTCGATTCTTGGGGATTTTGTTTAGAGCCTTATGAAAACTTAATGATGATCCTAATAACGATGCTTGACGCTAGAAATGGTGTGTTTGACTTAGATAACCTCGGATTCGAGTAAGGACCCGGCTAACGGTTCGGACCTTCGGGTCTGGGGCGTTACAAAGTCGTTTAACCACCAAATATACAATGTATGCCAATGAAATGCCTTGCCATGCCATGTCGCTCCCCATTTCCGAAACAATACCATTTCAACTTCCAAACCGTTAGTGCAATCCGACCCAAGGTACCTCCAAGGCATCACGAATGGAGGGTTGACTAATTATCCACTACCACAAGGCACGTCCAAGGCATCGCATCCGGCCTAGTTAGCTTAACTATACTCCCTTCTAGACTACACTAACAACATGGACCGCTAGGCGCCTTCTAGGCGTCCGGTTTTCACAAACACTTTAAAAAAAAAAACTTTTGCCAAAAATAATTTTATTTGTTTTTAAAACAAACTTTTCCTTTTACTTTCTCAATGGTAATGCATGAATTATGCAAATCCTTCAATGCCATGACAATATAGAAATCTCATACATATCATCCACATCATTCAAACATGTTTAAAACATGAATTTTCACACAATATCACTTTCTTATATTTCTAAATCATAGCATTTTATCATACTTTCAATTTGCAATTCCATCAACTTAAATACATAAAGTATAAAATAAAGTCATTTATTTTCATAACTACAACATCACTTTTCATAGCAATTTAAAATCATAGGACATATAATACATCAACACTAAGCATGTTTCTTCACTACAAGAATTTAATCATATTCATAAGCTCACTTAACACATAGCATGCCTTTATCACCTTAAATACCAACCACCACAACAAACATAATCAAGATAATTACAATTAAGCATGCTTAAAGTTAAATTAAAGGAAAAGTTCACAAGAAATCTAAGAAATTGTGGATTAGAGCACCCCTACCTCAATTTATAGAAAAACCCTCAAAATGGGTCTCAAAACTCGAAATCATAGGGAAGGCCAAAACTGAAACTACTAGTACTCACGTGTAGATCTTGCCGTGTTTTCTGTTTCGTCACAAACCAAAAACTCTAAGAAATGAGAGATTAATTGAAACTTTAGTTTTTGATACAAAAGAAAAAAGAAAATGAAGAACAAGAGAGGGAGAAAAAGGATTACGAGAGAGAGAGAGAGAGAATCTGTGAGGCCATATGTAGCCTTCATGCCACTTAAAGATAAGTGGTGGGTCCCACCACTTTCTAAATTAAATTTTTTTTTTATTTTTTTTTTCCATCACAATTATATATATGTATAATTCACAAACATTACAGACAACTTCTTCAGACAGCTATGTCGCAAGATCTCACCTGCAGTAACCCTCCTAATGCGACACATAACTCTCTTTCCCAAACAGATTTTAAGGTTCAGCAATAAAACATGTGTGTAGATCGAGTTGATTTTGCGTAAAGAGATGATAAAACATTGTAAGCTTTGATTTTATCTTGAAAATATGTTATGTATTTTTTCTTTTTCTTTCTAATTGGAGATGGAGCTTCGATAAATTTCTTTCTTGTCGACGACGATCGATTTCATGGAAGAAATCATGCTACTTTCTTGAATCGGTTGTAACGATATATGTAAACGAGCAGAGCCGAACCAGAGCTTGTTGAATTTCTGCTGAGCCCAAGCTCAAGCTTGGCTAGGCAAAGCTCGCCCGAGCCGAGCCCAATCACCTCTCTGAACTTGACGAGCCGAGCCCAAGCAAGCCAAAGCTCGGCCCGGCTCGGTTCATTTGCAACCCTATATCTCTCTCCTTCCCTTTTTATTTCTTATTTCTTATTTTTTTTTACAAGCTTCAAAGCTTGATCCTTCATTTGTCTTTGGGAATTTGATTTTTCCGCTTAAGGCAAAGTTGACGAGCGCGTCGAGGCCGACGTTTTGATCGGAGCAAAGTTCCAATTGGCCACCTTTTGGATTTCGAGATTTTAGGGGTTTCTCTTACTTTGCTCTTCATTTGTGAGGTAGGGGTTTTCTAAGCCATATATTCTTGGATTTTGATGATTTTTTTTTTTTTTTTATTTGACTAAGAACATGCTAATTTTGTATAATTGTTTTATGACTATTTTAATTTTATATGTCTATTAAGCATTAGAGGTGTTTTAAGTGTTGAATATGTTAAATTGCATGTTTAATTGAGTTGTGGTGATGATATATGACCTTGGTTGATTTATCTCTATATGCCTTTTTTTGAAATGCCATGATTTATATTTATGAGAATGTGATGTTGTGTGGAAAATTATATTGTGAACATGCTTAAGTGATATTGATGATATGTGAAAGTATAATGTGTTTTTTAGAAGATTTTGTACAAGCATGCTATGTTGTTGAATTGGAATGCAATGTGAAAAAAATAAAATAAAAATAAAAGAAATAAAAATAAAATTTATTATTGACATGATATTGAAAGCATGAAGTATTCATGCATTGCATTGGGCACTTAGGCCGCTGACCATGGCAATGGCTGAACAAATGGTACCTGTGTTTGCGACCATCACACCCCAAGTTTGGGTGGAACACAGGGACTTGGCATGCCTGCGCACGCCCAGGGTGGTTGATCACCAAAATACCACAAACACCCCCATAAACATATACTTGTCCCCAGCAAAGTCGCCAGCTGTCGCTAAGGGTGGCCACGGATCGGATTGGATTAGGCATCAATCTTATTCCGATTCGCTCCTAATGGATTAGAAAAAATTTAATCCACCACCAATCCGTCATCTCAGGGATCGGACCTGTGTAATCACGGATCGAATCGGATTAAATCCACTAATTGGGTTTTATCTAAATTATCTATTATTATTATTATTTATTTTTATAAGTAATATTATTTATTATTTATTTATCTTTTAACCCTAACTCAATACATAAAATTTTAATTTATTAATATTAATTTTAATAATTATTAACTAATACATCCTTAGAGTACATTAAATTATCATTAACTAATTAAATTAATTAACATATTCTTTGAATATATATTTCACGGATCGGATCGGATCGGATTTTTAACAACCCAATTTGTGAGTTACAGATTTGATTTTTTTGAATCTGCCACCAATTCGTGAGTGTAGCAATCCGATCCGATTCGCACGGAGCTGATCAGATTCGTGGATTATTTGCCCACCCCTAACTGTCGCACTCAAAAAATTTCCCACCCTCTACTATAAAGGTTACGATAAACACTTATGAGGAAAAATGGGTTTAATGCGAAGAGTGACTTGAGTAGGGCCAATATTGATGTTCAAAGTCACCGGTTAGCATTTGATTATGGTGTTTTAGGTCACCTATGATGTCTAAAGACTTTAAGAAAATATATAACTACGGTACATGAGTGATCTATTGTGGGGCCCACAAATCCATGAAACATGCCCCACAAATCCATGAAACACGGTTGTCTTATTCCTATATTGCATAACTAGGTTAATTGTTTATGGAATTTAAAATGTTGCATCAAAAGATGCATAACTGAATTTAGCCTTGAAAGCTAGATCATATATATAATTGATGAGATCTATACTTTGCTAAGCATATAAGATCTAAAAAAGGAATGTAGTTTTGATAAAGGGTATATGTTTTCACAAATGATGATTTAAAGTTGCAAATTAGAGTTGTAGAGAGGGAGACGAAAGAATAAGCAAGTATTGTAGAGAGGGAGAGGAAAGAATAAAATGAGGACGACTAGAAGGAGAAGACACAGCTTAGAATCATTAAACAAGAAGGATGATAATTTTGAGGGTTTAATTACCGTGCTTTTGTTTATATTGGATAGCAATTTCGTCACCAAATAAT
Source organism: Cornus florida (assembly GCF_030987335.1). Classification (NCBI taxonomy): domain Eukaryota; kingdom Viridiplantae; phylum Streptophyta; class Magnoliopsida; order Cornales; family Cornaceae; genus Cornus; species Cornus florida. Next base: position 92,596,303 of record NW_026775581.1, read on the forward strand.
TATTTTTACAATGTTTAATAATCAAGTAAGCAATTTTTTTAATCAAATTACTCTAAATTGGTCACTAAATGACAAATTTCTTTTTGAGGTTTGGTAATCAAGAACATCCTAACAACAAAATCTAACTAACAATTTAAAACCTCTCAAATAGAGAATAAAAAAAAAAAAAATTGCTCCAAGCAAATCCAAACTCAAATTCTATGTAATTGATCCCCAAAATACAAAGACAAAGTTGACATAATATTGAAACACTAGAATGTCACACGTACGAGTAATCAATCCAGTGCAGAACAGCCTAACAGCAAAATCTACAACAATTTAAAACCTCTCCTTACCAATGACAAGCAGTTAGCCAATCCCTTGGTTGAAGGAAGACTTCCAAGATGATGTCCTTTTCCGGGAACTCTTGAACATAATTTCGCTTTTGAGTGACGTCCATTTAGTGGCTGAAAACCAGAAGTCCAACTGTTGACCCACCTCCGAAGGTTACATAGTTTCGCGCACCTGGAAAGCTAAACGTGGGATTTTGCTGAAAACAAAGGAATGTATTATATATCAATGGGGTTAAAATCCAAAACAAAGAAAATGGAAGAGTATACAACTAAATGCCAACTACCCCATATAATAGTGTATAACTCTTATATGTTCTAAAAAGTCTGTAACATTCAATTTTGAAGCAAATAATGACCTGAATTTTGAAAACATCAAAGTGTGCCTCTATTACTGAATAAAAAATAGGTAAAAAAATTAATTAAATGTGAAATGACTAAACAGTCTTGCGGGGAAAAAAAAAAACTCTTATGGTGCATATAGAGTATATAACCCATACGTACTAAAAAAACTCCTTAAATTCAATTTTGGTGCAAGGAAGGACTTGAATGTTGAAAATACTAAAATATCCCTCTATAATTAAATAAAAAATACGTTAAAAAAACTAATTAAATGCGACTAAGTGTGTGTATATATATATATAAGGTCATTATCGGAATAGAAAATGAGATTTTTGAAATTTTATATCTTAAAAATGTCATGTGCAACGCACATGATTAAATTTTTAACGAAACAATGACCTGACACCCTTCTTTATCACATTTTTTTAAACTTAACGGACTTGTATACTCAAAATAAAGAATATATGTGTTATTTGCCCTTCAAGATAGGGGTGCTTTTTCTCACTTTGCCCTTCAAGAATCAAGATATTACATCCCTAAAATGAGAAAAAAAAAACACCCCTAAAATTCCATATTAAGGTGACCTACTCAAAGAGTCAAAATTACAAAAATAACAAATAAACGAGATACAAAAATATTCCACCAACAAAAATGGCTTTCAATTTTTGTTAATATAATTAACCAAAAAAAAAAGAAAGAACAATATAAGGTGATTGCTGAAAACAAACATTTTTACAACAAAAAAAATGAACATAAGGTGATTACTGAAAACAAACATTTTTACAAAAAAATGAACTATATAGTGGTTCCTCTATATAAGCCAATCTTTTAGTAGGGCACACAGAAAACAGTACAAGAAATAATTCAACCAACACTTGAAAAGTGTACTTGGGAAAAGAGACGAGGAATGATAGGCAAGACAGAGAATTGTGTAATTTCTTACATTTCTGTTGAAAAAATCGCCTTGTTGCGAATACCGCGCACACAATTTTGATGGCTCTTCTACACCCAAAAAGAATAAACACAAAAAATTACAGGTGTGTTCTCTTTCAGCTATTGTCCATTCTCAAAAATAAAAAATCATTTTTGCCTTTTCTTTCCGCAAATATATTCACAAGGAACCTGAACTTAGGACTTATAATCTGTGAACAAATATATCGTATCTCTTTCCATTCTGGTGAATTGACAAAGCACTAAGCACAAGAAATTAATGTAATTACAACTTACATTAGGTTGCTCTAACTGAGAATGCGCCTCGATTTTATCACCAGCCCTCTCAAAAATTTCAAGTAACAGTAGTGTGGACACCATCGCCTCCTTCAACTCCTCATGAATTTGAGACAACTTCATCTCTTCACTTCTCTGTTTCTTTAATGAGTACTTTCTCTTTCTACTTCTACCCATTAGTTTATACTCATTACCAATATGAGCCGCAAGTTCAATGACAACACATTCACGAAGTGTCATACATCCTCTTGAAGTAAAATTATTACAGCCCTGAAAGGTGATTGGTTCCATAACCTTTTCCCGAGCAACCATTAGTAGAACGGCCAGCTCAATGCTTGCAAGCGAATTACCTCCCTGATTTCTTTTGTTTTTCGTGCAACTGACCTGACTGATTCCAATGCTTCTTTCTGCAACAGGAGTAAGTGAAATGATACAAGCATAAACAATCTTCTAATATTGTACATTGCTCTTCAGCTTAAGATTTACATTGTACCGAACTATCAACTTTTTGCAGATTTGCTAAAATGGTTCACTGCTTGATCTCTTTTGTATTCTGGAATTGCTTACCCCACAAGTGTCCTACAATGACTAAAATAACATATTTGATATTTCTATATCTTTCTATCCACGTGGTCTAGGTCTCTTCTTTTGCTTTTCTATACACATTCTTGTACTTCCCCCTCTGGAATTCTTACACATTTGGGTCTTACGAATTAGTTTCAGTTTCCATGCAATCTGAGATTCAATATTATGGAAGGGGCATTTTGCTAATAGTTGTGCGATGCAGTACACAAGCCATCGATGCATCAAAGAGGCTGGTAAGTACTAGAAGCCTTTACCATTGTTGATTGTAGAACTAAATCCAAATTTTAATCTGATTCGAACTTCAAAAAATGGAAAATATTAGAATATTCTGTCAGTAAAAGGTGATGGGTGAAAATTTTAATTTTTTTAAGAAAAAATAAGGAATGGTGAAGAAGAAATGGGACTAACAAGCTTTTTAAATTCATTAAAAAGACGAAAATTGTTCTTTTACTTCTGGATCGGAGATGGGTCAAGATCTGGTTCTATAATCCTAAACCATTACAACTGGTCAAGAGTATATGGGTCAATAAGAAAGGGCATAATGGTCATAACACTGTAAAAGTCATGTGCTTCACAATCTCTAATTTTTATTTTTTTGTGTCAGCAAGCAGCCACTTGCAAAACTTTGAGTAACTTCACGGGTTTGCCATAAATAATTTTAAAAACTTATCTGGAAAAAGATGATAGTTGGGGGAGATTTTTGCATTTTTCTTCCTGTGAAAGATTTTTGAAATTTGCGTTTTATAAAAAGGCATAGTATGCAATTCACAACTAATTTTGAATGAAAAACAAACCATTATCGGAAGGCAAAGTATGGTGATTAACTTGAAGATGGAATCTCCTCGACTCCACTGGATGAGATTTTTGTCAGATCTACACCAAGAATGAAAAGCAAAAAATTGGAAAGTAAAGAAAAAAAAAATTTAATATATACGTATATGTAAATAATGACAAGTGAATATTTCAATAAAACTCTGCAAAAGGACCAAGAAATCACAACATGCAGTAGGATACCTAAAGCTAATTACCTTATTTCTTCAAGTGCTTTTTGGAGAGAAAGCAATGCATTGTGCTCTGAATCAACAGCACTGCTGCATCTTACATCAGCCCGAGCTCCACACTGAAGGAAAAACTTAACTCAACACGCATTACCACAATATAAGCTTGTTCCAAATATTTAAGCAATTTCAGCGTTGCATTGTTCTCATCAAATATGAGGTAACCACACCTAATTATATATCAAACTACCTAGAATGTACGTACAAGAGTACTTTCATATGGCACTCCTGGACATACTGTTCCTTTTTCCATGCGTAAGAGAGAAAACATGTTTGATACTTTTAAGAAACACAAAGTCAACAAAGTTCTTGGTAAAAATATATGTGAATAGTTTCAAAGAACGAAATCCCGCCAATACATTGAACAAAGGAAAAAAAAAAAAAAAATAGTACAGTAAACCCTATGCCTCACTCTTACCCTTTTAATAGGTAGACTGCACGGCTGCAAATGAGATGGCAAGCAGACGTCCTCTGGTTGAGATCTACATTCACTGCTCTTACCTGAATCGGTTAAGAAAGAAAATATACATATAATTAAACAACTTTGTACAATATCTAGCGTAGATTGTTTTTTCTTTTTCATTGTGAAGCACAAATGAGTTTATTAGAGGAGGGAATCGATCAACAACCTAACTACTGCTCCCATGGCAGCACAGCCGAGAAACTTTTGCACGTGTGGGGTACCATGTCAGAATGAAAAGGGAAAAAGGAACAAATTAGTGTTGGTCATTGAGACGTTAAGGGTCAACTTCTTATAAATCATGAATCTAGATAGCAAACAGATCAAGCAAAATATGAAATAAATGACCATATAAAACATAAGCATATGGAAGCCAAACCAGTCCTCTTTTCTGGAAACTTGAATATGCTCATTCTTCAATGGAAATCCCTTTTCCTCGAAGATGGATGCAACATGTTCAGGCCGCTGTAATGGACATAAAAAGGTTAAGAAAATGCTTTAAAAAGAGGAAGGAATCAGTAGAATCGTAGAAACCAACTTCAGAAATATTTGAAAATAGATAAGAGAGAAGGGCAGATTTATCTACAAGAAAAATGGCTTTTAACAGGAGTGAAAAATTGTTCTACAGCGGGCATGGCCCATTGTGGTATCCCCTATTGTTGTTGACTCAGGGTCTTTTTTTATTTTATTTTATTATTTTTTTTTTAGCATTAGGAATTCACTTAGGTAGGGTCCATTCGGGACCCACCCTAGGCTACAAGGGGAACAAACCTGTCGTAGAAAGCTATCTTTCTACAATGGGCAGGAACCGTCGTAGAAGACCCTGAGTCGCCCCCGGGGGCTTGGCAGTGATGGTAGGGGCTCGGGGCTGGCATCCAATTGGCCAGTGTTCGACTCCTACCAAGCCTTCCAATTTCTCCGACTTACCTGGTGTATCCTTGGGATGAGGCTCTGCACCCCCAAGTTTGTAGCTTAGCGCCTGTTGTAGAAATATTGCTTTCTATGACGGTTTGTGCCCCTTGTAGAAAGCAATTTTTTTTAAAAAAAAAATTTCAATGGTTGCCTTACATTGCCCCCAACACAAAATCAATACAATTAAACACAGCAATAAATCCAGCCAAAGGTATATATATCCACACCAAGCCTTACACAAACAATATGATACAAGATGAAAAAGAGTTCAAGTCATATAAAAATGAAAATTTTCATCTACATCTCACTAATCACAAACAAATAGAACTCGCGAAAGACGAAGCTCCAGAAAAATTCGTACCTGGGCAATTTTCCTCTGAAGGTGAAACTCGCGAAAGACGAAGCTCCAGCAAAATTCGTGCTTGGACTTAGAGAGGGTTAGGGGTTCGTATGGATTCAACAGAGAGAGAGGGGTGCTTTGGTTGATTGATGCGTACGAAGTTTCGGAGGATTGATGAAAACAATTGACGAAAAACTTAACTTTTCACAAAAAGATAACCCTATTCTACAATGGGCTTTGCGGGCCTGTTGTAGAATAATACCTTCCTCCAATGGGCCATGCGGGCCTGTTGTAGAAAGCTCTTTCTACAAGGGATATGTGGGCCTGTTGTAGAAAATGTGTTATTAAAGGCGTATTTTCTTGTAGTGATATAAATAATACACATATACTTGCGCGCGCGTGTGTGAAGAAGAGAAAGACCATGGCATATATCTACAAATGCCGCACAAAAGTCAACTAAAATAATGTTTTCATACACTGCTAACATCAATCCATCTGTCAATTGAGTAGATAACTTGAGAAAAGTATTGCTTAACATACCCTAGCAAGATGCTGCGTTGCTTCTCTGTCCAAAAATACACCAGATAAGGATTCAATCAGCTTTCCTTCCTCTGCATATTGGAAACAGACATCCTCAACCAACTCAGGCAGCGTATGCTTTGCAAGCCACCGAACAGCCCTCAATGGTTCTTGCTGCACAAAGTTGTAGTGAATCACAATAAGTAACCTTTGCAACAGTATTCCTCCATTTTATCTATTCAAAAATACTTGATTACTTCAAATAATAGTTTTCTTGGCATCAATGTAACCAATTTGCTAAAGAAGCATACCAATTCAGGAAGGCAGAGTATGAGAACCAACTTGAAGACAGATACGTCAGGGGTCCACTCTACGTAGTAGCTGAACCAAGAATATGAAAAACCACAATCAGAAAGGTAGCGAGGGAACAAATACAGTAGTGCCAGCCTCCCACTATGTATATGTGTGCATAAGAACAAAGAAAGCAATTATTGCTAGATGAATTTTGACTTCTAACCTTAGCGATTCTACAGCTACATTGAGTGGAAGTACCCCATTGACTTTCATCACCGACGGACTGCATCTGACATCAGTTCGAGCTCCATAGTTGACAAATGTCCAAAGTAAACTGAAGCAAAGAGATTGCGCTGCATGACACACAGGTAACAATCCATCTCGAAGACGAGCATTAAGATCTACAAGTTGGCCAGCCTGCCCCCAACCAACAAGGCAGCACAGTTTACCGCACGATATTGACAGACCCACAATAATAGCTCGGACAGACAATAATTATTAGAGGTGCTATCATCTGAACTTGAACTTCCTAAATGATGATGCAAAAGAGTGAAGAGATTATCCGCATCATCATTTTTAATGAGTTCCTCGAGTTGCTGCTCTATCTCTAAGCGTCTTTGAGAACTCTGTGCTTCTAAGACAGCAAGTTGAATTGACTCCTGGTGATACATATACAAACAGGCAAATGAAGCAGAAGTTTCACCATACAAAATTACTAAATAATTTGTGCAAGAAAACCAAAATATCATTACAAATGTAGGAGGATTTCTAAAAAGAAAAATAAAAAATAAAAAAAATTCCAAAGATGTTGTTTTACAATTGTAAAGATCAAGATGGGGTATCCAAAGAAGTAAAATGAAATGTGAGGATACCCAGCCCCATCGTTGGTTATTAAAGAGTGGAGATTACCAAAATCTATATGACTAACCAGTCATAAAGCCAACTTAGTAACTTGTCCTAATAATTAACCTCACAATAAAGCGTACAATAGAGGGATCAATTTCCCTACCAATGATGGTGGGTCGAGATGACAACAGGGGTTCCGCTAAACCTTACCTGCCCCATTTAAAAAATCTTTCACACCATTCCGTCCCAAACCCAGGACGGGTTTTTGGTAGCAATACCATCCCCGCCCCGTAGTAAGATATTCGGGACCCATTTCCGCCCCGTTTAGATGGTTCTCACTGCTCTACTTTATGAACACGCAACCACAGATGTGCTTTAAATTCTCAATGCTCTAATCTTGACAAAGAAAAAGAGAAATAAAGGGAGTCAAACAAAAAAAAGAGAAATGGAGAGACAAATAGAAACAGATAAATAAAAAGGTATTTACCGAAGAGAGAACACCGGTCTTTCGTCGTCGGAGCTTTTTGGAAATCGCAGGTCTCTTTATCATAGTTGATCATGTAGGACTGTGGTTGAGGCTGTGGTGAGGAGTGAGGCAATGAGGGCGACGTCGCGTGGAGACATATAGAGCGACCGGCTGCGATATATATATATATATATATATATATATAGGAAAAATTATATATATATAGGAAAAGTTATATATAAATGGAGTCAAAGTTCCATATTTACTTAGAAGTCAAAGTTTCATATTTCTCTGAAATGGATTGCTGAGGTGGCACATGGTTTTTTACTGTTTAGAAATTGTGGTGCCTAAAATACCCTTCCGCGAAGGTACTACTTTTTCTTCGAAGGTACTACTTTTTTGAACTGAAGGTACTACTTTTTGATGTTCAGGTACCATGTTTTTTAAACACCCGCGAAAGTACTACTTTTTCTCTGAAGGTACTACTTTTTTAAACTGAAGGTACTACTTTTTTGAACTGAAGGTACTACTTTTTTGTTAGGGAAGGGCATTTTAGGCACCACAATTTTCTAAACAGTAAAAAACCATGTGCCATCTCAGCAATCCATTTTAGAGAAATATGGAACTTTGACTCAGTCTCTAAGTAAATATGGAACTTTAACTCCATTTATATGTAATTTTCCCATATATATATATACATGGGTAATGATACAGGGGCCGAAGGTTTTTGGCCGAACAGGGGCCGAACAAGGCCACATCAGATTCTTAAATCTGACTTTGCGTGAAAAAAAAGTAGGTATATTCATGAGGGAAAATTACATATAAATGGAGTCAAAGTTCTATATTTACTTAGAGACTGAGTCAAAGTTCCATATTTCTCTAAAATGGATTGCTGAGGTGGCACATGGTTTTTTACCGTTTAGAAAATTGTGGTGCCTAAAATGCCCTTCCCTAACAAAAAAGCAGTACCTTCAGTGCAAAAAAGTAGTACCTTCAGTTAAAAAAAGTAGTACCTTCGGAGAAAAAGTAGTACCTTCGCGGGTGTTTAAAAAACATGGTACCTGGACGCCAAAAAGTAGTACCTTCAGTTCAAAGAAGTAGTACCTTCGAAGAAAAAGTAGTACCTTCGCGGAAGGGTATTTTAGGCACCACAATTTCTAAACAGTAAAAAACCATGTGCCACCTCAGCAATCCATTTTAGAGAAATATGGAATTTTGACTCAGCCTCTAAGTAAATATGGAACTTTGACTCCATTTATATGTAATTTTCCCTATACATAATCATGGCGCACCCAAAAAAAACAGTAGGTATAAAAGTAAATAAAATATAGAAATATATATGATTATGGGTGTTCAAATATATATATATATATATATACACCCAAATTACATTGTTTAGCATTATTGAATTTGGATGATTTCTGAAGTTGCATAGCTTATCCATTTATAGCCGACCAATTTTGCATTGCTTTCTTTTTGATTACTAATTGGCTACTATGGTGCATGACAGCAAATCCCCCCTCTTTAAGGTTTATTTAGGTTTTTGGGAAGGAAATTGGGTCATTTGATTTATGCAATGGTGGATTGTTATTGAGCTGGGTCTACTTCGAAAGAAAGAAAACCATAGAAAAGAATAGGTTATTTGAACAAGTTTTGATGTGCAAGATGATGGCCGGCCCTAGTGGAGTCATGAGGATGGAACAAATTTAAAGGTTTTTAAAGCGAGATAGTGAAGATGCAAAACAGATAAACGTTGATGGGGAGGACAGAGAAGAAAGAGATTGAGAAGTCCAGAGATTTTGAGACGGAGAGAGATGACTTTCATAGGCTAAGGAGTTCTTGAATGTTCTATTTCAGATCTGAAAGGCTATTAAATGAAAATTATGCTAAACATTTAGGGTACATTAGTCTTTTTCTTGTTTCACTTAGATTTAATCATATGAGGTGGCCTTGCCACATCAGATCCGTCCCCTGTTCGGCCAAAAAACCTTCGGCACCTATATTATTACCCACATATATATATACTCTGTTCAATTTTTTAGTAGAGATCTGTTGGCACCAAAACTTGGCAACCACCTCAGCAGTGACGTGGACCAGTGAGGAGCCGACAAGTGTGCGATATTATTTCAAGGAGAGTCGGCCAATAGTGAAACAAGAGGAGAAAATCTAGGGAAAAATATTTCAGTCACCTTATTGATAAGGTTGTTGTTGAATATATTTACAAAGATTGGAATCAATTCAAATATGGTCATTGATGAAAAAGGAAAGACTTAGAGATTTAGTTATAATAAATAACTAAATCCCTATAAAGCAGGAATATTAGTTGAAGAAGGAAGGTAGTAGAAGACGGCAGCCGTGATTCAACAATGGGTTTAAAGAGAAATATTATGGTTGTCAGAATATGAAGTCACTAAAAATTAGCAAAATTTATAGCAACAAGAGCAGACCAAGTCGAAGGAATTCGTAGGTAACAGAGAAGAATATTCGGCTGAGGAAACTGAAAGCATCGATATTGAAGGCAAAGTATACTGGGTTGTGACCCAGTTTGAATTACGAAGAGAAGAAAATCAAGGAAAAGAGGATTTTCAGAGTAATTAATTAGGGAATATGTTGATTTAGGATTTCTATAAATAGAAGTATTATTATTTCATTCCAATTTGTCCAGCACCACCCACAAATCAGCATGAATCAAAAATTCATCAAATGACTCAACGTCATCTTTATCTTCAATTCATTTATCCACATGGCAAATTTCATTCGAAGAAACTAAGTTCCAGTAACTTATTCTTCTTTTGCAATGCTTAATTATGCTTTTTACAAATTTAGTCTTTGTTTTATGCAACGAATTCAAATGACAAATCTTTGATTCATGTTAATTTAATTCGGCCTGTTCTATTCCATTGCACCTGATAGGGAAAAATAAACATAACCTATCTTGACCTAACGATAGAGGCAACTAAGTGTTGACTAGCCGCCAAGTCTATTCTACTTTCGAAAGATAATATTTCGTTATCAAGGATAACGATTTCCATTGGATAAATTCCATGGGATAATAACAAATCTTATCAAGGATAAGATTTCCATGTGATAAGTTCCATGTGATAAGGATTATGATATTCCCTTAGCAAGAATAAAGAAAGTGACGATAAATAGGAAGATGACTAGGGAATAAGGTACGACGAAAAACCTATTATTAAATCCATGTCTTCCTTTTAGACCTCCGGTGACTAACTTGATCGTTGGAGAGCTCTTGGCAGGCACCACACCGGTGTCATCAAGGTTCATCGATCTTCTCCTCTCTTCCTTATAGGAAAACAGTGTCGTATTGGACCGCATAGATTTCGCCCTCAACAGTTGGCGTCGTCTGTGGGAAACTGTGATTTCCTTATATATAGTTCAGTTGGGTATATACGTTTGCAGTCCGGTATAGTTACCGAAGGAATATCGTTACAGGGATCTGGTCAAGGGGAAGAGTCGAGTGAGAACCTAGACGTCCCAAACGACCAGGAACGGCTTACAGTGTTAGAACTACAGGTCTAAACTCTGAGTCAGGGTATGGATTAGTTGATCCAGCAAAATGCAGCGCTCCTGCAACATTTTGTTCCACCGGCTCAACAAAGCTTGCCACGACAAAATCTCTCAAATCCAAACGGAGGTAATGGCAATCTTAAAGAGTAGGATAATCATCCTCCCCAAAATGAGATCGAAGTGGAACAAAGCCAGGTGGGAAACCGACATAGAGAGGTGGTCCACCCATCTCTCCCACGGAGTTCCTGACCTCATGAAGGCACAACTTTCTGTCTTAAGGAAAAGACAAAGAAAGTTACCTATTTCGACCTACAAATCGAGGATCTCAGGTGGAAAATGGAAGATGTAATGCAGGCTATGAAAGGGAAAGATCATGCCGCCATAGATGACCTGGTACAAAGGACCAACTTGCCGTTCAGCCCCGCCGTTATGAAATACCCACTGCCTAGCAAGTTCAGGATGCACTCGTTCGAAAGCTTCGATGGGACCAAAGATCCCCTCGATCACCTAGAAACCTTTTAAGCTCTTATACATTTATACGCCGTGCCAGATGAAATCATGTGCCGAGCTTTTCCTGCTACACTTAAGGGATCAGTAAGAGTTTGGTTCAATAAGCTGAAGCCAGGAACCATCAACACCTACGAAGAACTGAGTAAGCCATTTGTGAGCCACTTCATTGCAGGTCAGAGGCATAAGAGGCCTACTACCTACCTGTTTACTGTGGAGCAACAAAAGGAAGAGTCGATCCGGGAATACATCACCCGATTCAAGCAGAGATGTTGCAGGTACAAGAGGTGGACGACAAGGTAGCTTTGACCGCTTTCATAGGAGGACTCTAAACCTCCAGATTCTTGTTCTCCTTATCAAAAGAGCCTCCCACCAGCATGGTAGAAGTGTTGATCAGAGCGCAAAAACACATCAACGTTGAAGACACCATGAGTGCACGGAAGGAAGGAGAGGACAAGAAGAGGCTAGCCTCTCTCGCCAGGGATGAAAATGATACCAAATATAAGAGATCGTTCTTCAGCCAGAGCGATAGCATATATCATGAGAAGGACTCAGATGAGTATACCGACTAAAAATTGTCTCATAGTTGGAATTAGCCTTATCAAGTCATTCACAATAAAGACTGGGGACATCTTAGTTAATCACTTTAAATGGAGAGTAGCTCCCTCACGTGTTATCTTGTTTTCAATAAGCCTTGAGGCAATGATGGTCTTTTATAAAATTCCTTTCAGTTACCTTGACTCTTAGTCAATTATCTTTATATGTACAATATCCCCGTATCACAAGAGATAGTAAATAAGTGTCCTGTATTACAAGGACCCTAACTGAATGAATCCCGTAATCCATATCCCCGTACTATAAGGGATAGTAAATGAGTGTCCTGTATTACAAGAACCCGGGCTGAATGAATCCCGTAATCCATATCCTCGTACTATAGGGGATAGTAAATGAGTGTCCTGTATTAGAAGGACCCAGGCTAAATGAATCCCGCAATCCATATCCCCGTACTATAAGGGATAGTAAATGAGTGTCCTGTATTACAAGGACCCGGGCTGAGTGAATTTTGTAATCCATATCCTCATACTATAAGGGATAGTAAATGAGTGTCTTGTATTACAAGGACCCGGGTTGAGTGAATCCCGTAATCCATATTCCCGTACTATAAGGGTCCTGTATTATAAGGACTCGGGCTGAATGAATCTTGTAATCAATATCCCCTTACTATAAGGGATAAATATCCTGTACTAAAAAGGCCCAGGTTAAATGAATCTCGTAATCACTATCCCCTTACTATAAGGGATAGTAAATAAAAATCCCTTACTATCACTTGGCTCTGGTTTTTTCAAGCCAGTGCGTCTTGTGATGAACCGAAGATTAACCCGATAACGGATCCGAATGCGAAAACCAAAACTAAAAACAAGACTCTAAGAAGTCAATGTGACTTTCCATGAGGTTGTGGAACTCAATGAGAACTGGCGCGGAAGCAAAAGATCGAAAATATGACAAATAAGCCCCTAGAGGCAAAATAGTCATTTCACACGGAAATGATGTCCCTCGGATGTACGAGCTGAGTAAAGCTCGTAAAATTTAATTCCCTTATTAAAAGAGTGGTGACCTGAGTAAAACTCGTACAATTTATTCCCTTATCAAGGGAAGATTACCCAAGGGTACCAAAAATAGTACAAAAGGGAAGGTTACCCAAGGGTACCAAAAATAATATCCAAGGGAAGAGTATTCAAGGTTACTAAGAATAGTACCCAAGGGAAGAGTACCCAAGGATACTAAAAATAATACCCAAGGGAAGATTACCCAAGGGTACCAAAAATAGTACCCAAAGGAAGGTTACCCAAGGGTACCAAAAATAATATCCAAGGGAAGAGTATTTAAAGGTACTAAAAATAGTACCCAAGGGAAGATTACCCGAGGGAAGAGTACCTGAGGGAACATTACCCGATGGCAGAGTACCCAAGGGTAAGAAAACAAAAAAAGTAGTTACTGTCCATGTGAACAGTACCCGCGGGTACTGTTCCCAAGGCAAGGGGAAAAAAAAAAAGTACTTACTGTTCATGTGAACAGTACCAACGGGAATAGTACCTGCAGGTACTGTTCCCTGGGCACTGTTCCCGAGGGAATAGTGCCGGGGGCAAGAAAAAAAAAATTATCCCAAAGCTAGACGAGTAAGCTTGGGAATGGGGGGCAACTGATAGGGAAAATAAACCTAACCTATCTTGACTTAACGATAGAGGCAATTAAGTGTTGACTAGCTGCCAAATCTCTTATATTTTCGAAAGATAATATTTCGTTATCAAGGATAACGATTTCCATTGGATAAATTCCATGGGATAAGATTTCCATGGATAAGTTCCATGGGATATGGATTATGATATTCCCTTATCAAGAATAAGGGAAGTGATGATAAATAGGAAGACGACTTGGGAATAAGGTACGACGAAAAAAACTATTATTAAATCCCTACTTTCCTTTTAGACCTCTGGTGACTAACTTGATCATCGGATAGCTCTTGGCAGGCACCACACCAGTGCCGTCAAGGTTCATCGATCTTCTTCTCTCTTCTTTGCAGGAAAACGGTGTCGTATCAGACCGCGTGGATTTCACCCTCAACAGCACCATTACTTTTCAGTCCATTTCGTTTCAGCCATCTTTATTTTAAAGTCAATTTAAATTCAGTTAGTTCATTTAAATTACTTTACTTTTCATCGCATTTTTACTTCTTTTAGCACCTAGATAAAAAGTCCTTGCTACAAACAAGGTATAAAAGAACCTTACTGGGAGTTCTTACTAGTCTCTCTCCCACACAATCGCCTGAGAGTCAGCCATTGGAAAAGAGATAGGCTGGTGTTTGAATCAATATTTTGAGTGTTTTATACAAATACTCTGGCACGCTCGTAATATTTTGAGTGTTTTATACAAATATTTTGAGTGTTTTATACAAATACTTTTTAGTCTAGGTAATTTGAATTTTATTAGGTAATTTTTTGAGTTTTAGAGAAACTCTTTTTATATTAATTAGTAAATATTTTTTTATATTTTGTGTTATAATTTTATAGAAAATAGATTTATTAGGTAATTTGTAATTTGAATTCTATTAGGTAATTTGAAAATGGTGATTAATTTTATTAGGTAATTTTTAGAATTTTATAGAAACTATTTTCATAAACTTTTTCTATATCAATTAATAAATATTTTATATTAATTAATTAATATTTTATAGTTTTATAGAAACTCTTTTTATAAAAATTATTTTTATATTAATTAATAAATATTTTTTAAATATTTTGTGTTAGAGTTTTATAGACTTCAACAAACCTTCTGCACAAAGTAGGAAGAGTTAGGCTCGTATAGACCTGCCTCAACACTTTTCGATCTTTTTCTTCATTTTTTTCTTCCCATGGAATTACCTCTTGAAAGATTTCCAGAAACTCTTTTAATAATAGTATAGATTTATTAGATAATTTTTAATTTGAATTTTATTAGGTTAAAAAGTGCTGATTGATTTTATTAGCTAATTTTTAGAGTTTTATAGAAACTCTTTTCATAAAAACTCTTTTTATATTAATTAACAAATATTATGTGGTTGTACTGTATGCATAATGATCTAAGAAGACCAAGTAAAATGGGATGTTGTTTCTGGATTTATTGCAGAAAATGGCTTTAATCGGAATTCTGAAACAAGTACTGGAGTTGGATGGTATGTTCTTGGCGAAGACTAAGAGCATATTGGCCCTTATGCTTTTTCTAAGTCGAATGGCGAGTCTTGCATCGATTTAGTAAATGTTGCAAGAAGTTGCATGGTTTTGGAACAAGCTAAAATGGCTTGAATTATTGTCTTGAATAAACGTATACTTGGAGAATGGTGCCTTTCCTTTTATCTTCTTGCAATTCATATATATATTTTCTTAGAAGTACACTTGTATGGTCTGAAGGAAGAAGCGATTGGCAACCACTATCCTCAATTTTTGGCTTGAAGACTGAAGTCTCTTAACAGGGTACTAATTAATTTGACTTCAGGTGCTGATACATATGTTTCTATGAGCTTGAATTCATACATTGAAAGGAGAGCGGAGAGGGATCATTTATGGGATCTAAGAAATCAAAACCTTCCAAATTCTCCTTCCAGATTATAAAATTTCATGTTACCAATATGTCTCCTTGACAAGTGTTTTTCCTACCACACACAATTCAGGGTTAAACTGGCTGATGAAGTGGGACTGCACCTAAAAGAATAGTAGAATGGCAATATTTAGTTCAAACAATTTCTACTAACAAGATAATTAGGATTTTGTGAAGCAGCCTGCTTGTTTTGACCAGTTAAGCTTGAACTTAAACATATCCAAAAACCTATGCCAGAATGACTTTCATCAAGAATAACATAGAGTTCTTCCAAGAAATTCCATCTTCAGAGCTTTTGAACCCATCAAAGATGATTTGATATTCCGAGTCTATGAATTTCTACACTTCTGAGTCTCTCAAGACCCTCTAGTTTCTAGAAATTTCCAGAATTCTCAATTTTTGTCTCATTTCCTCCGTCCTCCATGCCTTTATTTATAAACTTGATGACATGTGCCCTCTTAAAAAGTTTTATTGATAATAAAATAGGTAATTTGTGGTAGAGTTTTATATAAATTATTTTATTTTTTTCAAATATATCATTATCTTATTAGATTGTATAATTAGATTTCATTGTATTAAAAACTTATAATAAATTAATAAATAGGTAATTTGTGTTAGAGTTTTATAGAAACTCTTTAAATATATTTAATAGGGAAAAATAACCTACCTTGACTCGCCGTTAGACCTCTTCGACATATTTCATTATCAGCGATAAAGATTTTCCTTGGATCAGAATGATGACATTTCTTATCTAGGATAATGAATGACGACGTGGTTCAACAGGGTGAGAATAACCTTGGCATAATTTGAGGAAGTCAAAGGAGTAAATCTTATCCGGACAAATCTGGCAACAATCGATCTCCTCTGATCTCGCACAAGCTGATCTCCCGCAGGATCAATCTGATTCCAATCGACAGCCATAAATAAGGCACCAAACTGTTAAAGAAGGTACGAGATAAAACCCCTAAAGAGAATATACATAATTATTATGTGATACGATTACAAGTACTAACTTGATCATCGGAGGGTCCTCGGCCGGCACCCCACAGGTGCCATTCGAGGTGACGTCCCTTTGTTTTGCAGGTAAACGCCATTGTTCCGAATCGTGAGGATTTCCGCATCAACAGCTGGCACCGTTTATGGGAACGATTAGTTCTCTGAAGAAATAATAATCCTGACGCAACTTGGCTCGGACGGCAAGACAAAAGTTTCCGATCATGGAAACCATCCCAAAGTCATCAGTTGACAACGCGTTTCCATGTTCTTTTATAAGGACGGGTCTCTACATCATGATTACCAATCCATCATATTGGGGGCAAAACGATGGGTTGCGTGATGCCACCCAGTGTACACTGATAATAATCAAAATTTGGCACGTCGGCCCAGGCTATCCAATGTGGTGTTTTCCATCTAGCGATGCTTAGTCCCCTCACTACTAAGGTTTGGTCATCTAAGACCAAACTCTATCTCATATTTGGCAGCAGCCAACTACCAAGGCCTAATCGTTGAAGACTAAGGCTTGGTCCTTTTGCGCCTACATAAGTGAGTTGGCCTCCACCCATCAAGAAGATCACTACCAACAAGGGGGTTTCTACCTACTAGTAAAGCCTCCACCTACCAGACGACAGTCGTCACCTCTCTTCCTTTGCAGGAATTGTCTATCGATTTCAGATTATGCAGAATTTTGGATTGATAATTCATGACAGGTTAATTTTCAGTAATCATTTCTAACACAATCTAATATTTTTAGACAATTGTAAATTGTTGCAACACTAAACACCCCGTTTGCTGTATAAACGTCTATAAAATTGGTCATCACCTAAGATCCCACCATTGGGGGTAGAGTAGTGGATCACACTGAAGATACAAGAAATTCCTTCCCCCTTTCTCTCTCTAGAATTCCTGTATTTCAACCAAAAAGATCTCCCCCTTTTTCTTTCCATTACCTCTCCTATTTATAGAGATTTACAAATGTCGATGGACTGCTGGATCTGGGCCCGTTCCTCCATGAGTCCCGGTCCTCTTTGATGGGCTTATGCGCGTTCGGCCCATATGGCAGTGCCTTTCTATGGGCCTGACCCACCTGTACGGACTAAATGTCGCGTTTGCAAGTCATATCCGGCCCATGTCCTCTCGGGCCTCCTCAACTGCCCCCATAATTACCTCTTGTTTAATAAGGGGGTAATTATTGAAGGCGTCTCATCATGACGTTGACGGCTCGAGAAACCCACATGGGGGAACGGACGGTCAGATCCAGAATCAATGTTCCGGGGCTCGATGAATTTCTCACCTTCCTGACGCTTCGGCCCTCGGGTCCCCCTCGCCTTTATAAGGCTCTAGAATACCACTTCATGCCTTTTTACCGTCTCCATCATCAGTCAAATCTCTCTCTTTTTAGAACAGTGCTAAGCTTTTTCCGGTGAAATCCTTCAAGAGTCGTTCTTCCAGTGGTCTTGCAGTGCTCTTTGTTGCTTTCTACCTCAGAGGTTAGTTTTGTTCCTTTTTACTTTCGGCAGGCTTCTTTTTACCCCTTTTAGATCCTTCAAACACTTCCACCATGGTTGTAGATCTAGATGTTCTTCGTATGAGACTTAGACTTCCTGACAACATCGAAGTTAGGGTTTGCCCTAAGGATGTTAATATTATGACCGGTGCCGGCCTCCTGCCCGGCGAAGTTTTATTTACAAACCTTCAACTGAATGTCGTTAGGTTCCCTCTGCACCCCTTCTTTAATTATGTCTTCAATAGACTGGGGATATCCCCCCTGCAGGTAAACCCCAATTTCTTTAGAATCATATCCGTTATGCTTCTGTTGATTCGTGATAGAAGTCTAGACCTTGACCTCATAGATCTTCTTCTGTGTTATAAGGTCAGTAAGATCATAACTAACGAGCCCTTCTACCACCTCTACCCGATCGAGAAGATGTCCATATGTACAGACACAATCAAATCTAAAAAGGGTTGGAGGGATAACATCGTGGGCATTAGTGGGGCTTGGTCTTCGCCGGCTGCAGAGGGTTACCCAATCCCGAGCGCCTTTGGCGTCTGTTCTGTTTCCTCATATAAGAAATTCAAATCTCACAAAAACGATTGCCCCTGCGAAGCATGCGTTCCTCGCTTTTGTACTTTCTTATGCCGCTCCTTAGGAATACATTGTGATGACTTGAGCTACAGTGTTTGCAGGGATAGGAGTAATTACTTGAAGAAATACGTTCTGAATGATATTCCTTCCTGCTCAGACCTCTTCATTTCAGACAACCTCCTAGCGCTCTCATCCCTCGGCTACAACATGAGCAGGCTTCAGATTCCTTCTTTTGGCAGGAAGAAAAATACTCCCCCAGCCACTTCTGCTGCTGGGGCAACCTCCTCTCCTGCATCAGCCTCTTCCTCAGCCACCATCTCTGACACCATCCCGAGCACGGTGGCTATTGACTCTGTTGTCAGCATCCCTGCTACCAACCCGAGCGCGTCTCCCCAAATCACCACAACCCCTGCTGCCGCTGGGGGTGCTCGGGACAAAGAATGAGGTAAAAGGCCTCATCCTGACAGTGGAGTCGACCCTGAGGAGGAACCTCTCATAAGAAGGACCCGGGTCTCTGGGCCGGGTGCTCTCTTGCATCGCCCGGTCAGAGCTCCTGCCCCCTCCGGGCCTATTGCAGCTGGTGCCTCTGCTTCTGCTTCAGGCTCCCCTTCTCTTCCCACTTTACCACCATGGGCCCCTCGGTACACCCGAACGGATGGGACGTTCGTGAAGCCGAACGAGACCATGCTGAAGGGTGGCCAGACCGCCATGGCGTATTATAGGAGCATGTGGACTCCGAAAGACCTTGAGGCGGCGAAAGGCCTATCCCAGAAGGATGTGTTCAGCCGCTTTCCCCAATCTGCCATGGAGGTGACTTTTATTTTCCAACTCATGAATTCTCTCATATTATTTGGTCTTGCCTTCGCCCGACCAGACTATTGGCTTAACCGTTATTAATGTACATCTATGCAGACTTTGTTCGGAATGATGGCTATGCAAAAGCAGGTAGAGATGGGGAACGTCAGGGCTCGTAAGTTTTCTGATAGCCTGGAGGTGGCCAATAAAGAAAACGACCTTCTCGCCAGCAAGAATACCGAGGTATTGGCTCGGCTTGAAAAAACTGAACAAGAAAGAGATGTCTTGAAGAAGGAGAACGACTCTCTTCAGGATGAGAAGGATGCCCTCCAGCTTGAAAAGAGCGTCTGGCAGACTGAGCGTGATTCAATCAGAGACGAAAAGGCAGAGCTCCAGCGCCTTCTGGCTGATGAACAGTCTGCTCGGATGGCTTTTGAGAAGAGAGCTCTGGACGAGCGTACTGCTCTGATTGATACAATCAGCAGAGTGAACGGTGGGATGCTGGCTCTTCATGCTCGGTTCTCAAGGGTCGGCGCTCTTAGATATTCTCAAGGATTCCGAGAAGGTTTCTCCGACCGAGTTCCGGATGAGGGGCAGACCAGCTCCACTCCAGATGAGGTCGACAAGGATTTAGGGATTGACCCTCTGGGGGTCTATGTTGACCCAGAACCCACCGAAGTGGAGCGCATATTTGATGAGTGCCAGGACATTACTTCCTCAAGGATCATTACAGCTCCTCCTACCGCTCTGCCTCTAACCGCTCCTCAATCGTCAACTGTGGTACCTCCCATAGCCACTGCTGACGTTGACCCCCAACAGAATGACTCTGTTATTCATCTTGATTCCCCACCTCGTGAGGGTGAGACGGCTGATGGGACCGAGGAGGCGGGTCGGCACAACCAGGATGCTGTCGGTACTGAGGCAGCTAGCTAGGACTCCTCCGGACTTCTTCGATTCCATACTTTTTTGTAACAATGTGACTTGAATATTTCATTTTTTG
Source organism: Cornus florida (assembly GCF_030987335.1). Classification (NCBI taxonomy): domain Eukaryota; kingdom Viridiplantae; phylum Streptophyta; class Magnoliopsida; order Cornales; family Cornaceae; genus Cornus; species Cornus florida. The sequence goes on from NW_026775581.1 coordinate 92,616,724, forward strand.
TAAACTCAATGCTTATTATGAATGAAATGACAGAACTCTTTTTCCCTTTTTCCTTTGTGTTGCGCTATGTTCAACCCATTTTCAATATATATATACCTTTTATCTCTTTTCTTTTATATTAACTTTGTCGTGTGCTTGTTTATGACAAGTGCTTGGCGTTCGGCTTGCGGTGCCAGCTGCCACTTTTCTTGCTCAAGTGCCTGGCGCTCGGCTAGAATGCCACTTGCCACTTGGCTTTAAATTTTTAGCAAGTGTCTGGCGTTCGGCTTGTGGTGCCAGCCGCCACTTATCTTGCTTAAGTGCCTGGCGCTCGGCTAGAATGCCACTTGCCACTTGGCTTTTCATTTTATAGCAAGTGTCTGACGTTCGGCTTATGGTACCAGCTGCCACTTATCTTGCTTAAGTGCCTGGCGCTCGGCTAGAATGCCACTTGCCACTTGGCTTTAAATTTTTAGCAAGTGTCTGGCATTCGGCTTGTGGTGCCAGCCACCACTTATCTTGCTTAAGTGCCTGGCGCTCGGCTAGAATGCCACTTGCCACTTGGCTTTTCATTTTATAGCAAGTGTCTGGCGTTCGGCTTATGGTGCCAGTTGCCACTTATCTTGCTTAAGTGCCTGGCGCTCGGCTAGAATGCCACTTGCCACTTGGCTTTTCATTTTATAGCAAGTGTCTGGCGTTCGGCTTATGGTGCCAGCTGCCACTTATCTTGCTTAAGTGCGTGGCGCTCGGCTAGAATGCCACCTGCCACTTGGCTTTAAAATTTTTTTTTTTATTATTATTATTTTTATTTTTAGCGACCCATTGAAGAGGAAAGTTATTTTTATAAACTTCAGTAATTTGCACAATCATACGTACTTGATTGACAACAAAGAACATCCAATAAAGCCGAAACTTAGCTTTTATTGGTAGTACCTCTTCAGAGACGTGGCATTCCAAGGCTTGCTGACCAACCTTCCCGCCATGGTTTCCAACGTATATGCTCCCTTGCCTATGACTTCTGCAATTCTGTATGGGCCTTTGTGATACCCCCGGATTTTCCGATGCGGGTTGGCCAGGCCCACGCCCGATTACCCGAGAATATCAAAACAATTAGCCATTTAATGAACACAGAATACAATATAGAAAACAAGAATGAATAAAATTTTGCTGAAAAGAACCTAGAATGATAATCCAATAATTGAAAACCTCAGAATAAATAATTTCATTAATAATTAAAACTATTTTGATACAACTGATCCACCACGAATGGAAATCGTTCTCCAATTTATACAACTCGGGAATCCATCTAGTGGACCCCTAAAATATCCAATGGTACTCAAAAGACTATAACAACCCAAGTCTTAACATGAAATAAAATCCTACGCCATCGGTAGAGTGAATAACTGTATCTGCTCAGCACGATCAAGCTCTACAGCCCAGAACTGACGAACACCTGAAAAAAAATAATAAAAGGGTGGGTCAGGCCCACTAGCAAGTTCTAATCTAACTGCAATCCATACAGTGACCCGATACGCAGATACACCATAAATACCTCACAATATCTATCTAGTCCATACATATATATATCCACACTATGGGACATTCACTGAACTACAGTAGGGATCTCAACCTGAATAGAAGGCAACATGCGAATACGCACCCAAAGGTGGGCATGAGTACCTAGACCTAACAGGGTACACCCAACCTACTATAACCAGCTACACGTCCACTGCATATACGCACCCTAACCAACAAGTTTGAGACTCAAGCTCAACTCGTGGTACCATAAACATATATATCTAAACTCCGTTCCTAACCATTCACAAGAAATCCAATAAGTCATTCGGCGTATTCAACCGTACCGACTTATATATATATAAGGAGGATTTATTTAACAACCCGTTCCCTTATTCCAAAATAGGTAGGACTGAGTATTTTAAACCAGTCTGTCCCTAGTATGCCACCGTCCCATACCGGTGCATACAATCCACAAAGTCCATATAATTGATAGAACCAGTCATACTGTTCACCAATTAAAATCCATAAGGTAGGAATTAGCATTTTGAGCTAAACCATACCTAGTATGCCACCGTCCCATACCGGTGCATACCATCCTCCATATCCATGTAAATTACAACATTCAAATGATAAGCAAGTAATTTACAATGCAAAACCAAAACCCAGATAATTGACAGAATTTTAATGTGAGAATTCAGCACTTAAAATCCAATACATAATTCCAAATAATTGGTCAAGTTTAATATAAGAATTAAGCAATTATAATCCAATATATGATTCCAAATAATTGACTGAATTAAGTATAAGAATTCAGCAATTATGTTCCAATACATAATTCCAGGTAAATTACAAGGCATAAATAATAAGCATGTAATTTATAGTCCAAAACCAACCCTCCACATTATTGTAGAATAGTATTTAGTATTTCAACAACTTAAAACCAAAACCATGTAAATTACAGACTACGAATGATAGTACAGTAATTTAAAATCCAAAACCAATATCCAATTAATTGCCGAAGATTTTTAAATGTTTCAGCAATATAAATCCAACCAATTAACCATATAGTTGCAGGGGATGAATTAATAAATCAACAACTAACTTCCAGAGCCTGCATAGATTACATCTAACACATCAATGACCCCATAATATATTTAAGACCCTTTAATAAATATATTACATCCCACTGGAATGCCTAAAAATAAGCTTAAGCATTTAAAACTTCATTCATCCACCAACCGTATACAATTGTACATAAGTGTTATACAGTTTGATCCATTAATTTAGAATTAACCTTAAATTAATTTAGGGTCTTAATAACACCCAAAAATTAACTATTTAATCCCTCCGTGAAGTCTCATTAAATTTCTAAAATTTAATCAAGCCATTTAATTCCTTTCTCGGTTAGTAGCATACACCGTGGTATATTTTTACACTGCTTCATCCTTTATCTTAAAGACTTAAACCATGCCACATTAAGTTTAATAACACTTAAAATTAACTACTTAGATCCTCTGTTAAGTCCCTACAGTTCATTAGAATCACTCAGAAGCCCAAACAGTGCTCAAAACACCAAACAGAGCCCTAAAAACACTTTCTGGACGTAAAAACAAATTGGAGCCGGCTCTTGGAATGGAGGAGCCGGCTCTTCCCCTATTGGAGCCGGCTCCAATCCCCTAGGAGCCGGCTCTTGCTGAAGGGGAGCCGGCTCTTGACTTCCTAGAGCCGGCTCTCTCCCTTTTGAGAGCCTCCAGTTCATCCCTGCTCCGTTTCCGTCAATCTGCTCCTTCTCTGGTCAGTCCCTACCCTTCTGTTTATTTCTTAAACTGATCTTAAGGGTTTATTATCACTCCATTAACATCTCCAAGGTTTGATTACAGTAATTTAAAACAATTACAAAGCTTAAGGTTGCTATTGAACTTACCAAGCTTCCAGTATCAAAACTGAAACTATATGCAGAAACAGAAACGGAACAGATTGCACACGTATTTAAAACAGAATAATAACATCCCTATGAGTTCTGTATAACCCCAGTAGAGTTCCTATATTGTGTCTACAAGAGTTGCAGTCAAATACAGAAACTAAGGCTACGATGGAAACCATATGCTTAAAGTACAGAAAACTGAAACACCACTTGCATACACTGTAACAGATATTGAACACATACAGACCAACAATATAACACGTAATAAACATATTAATTCCAGTTTCTGTTTGATTAAACCCTAGAGATTATCTAGGTGCACAGAACACGGCCCAAAGGGAAAGAGGAAGATAGAACTTGCCTTTGTAATTGTTGGTCTGCTTTCCTCTGTTCTGGCCACACTGAAATACTGCTTAGCCTCCTATTACTTCTGTGTTTCCCTTCTCCTAGGTTTGGCTTTGAAACCTCAGTCAAGAACTCACAATTTGCTCTGTTATCTCAAACCTTACTCTGCATCTCTCTGTGTTTTGCAGAACCCTCTACGTGTATATACTATGTGATATATCATAAAACCCTAGCTTAACGCATAATGGTGTATTTATAAACTAAATACTAAAACCCTAATCCTTGTCACATTGAGATAGAGCCCTAAACTTAATCCGAGTTGGCCCATAACAAAAACCTACAATTAAATTCCATTTAATAAACCAATAATAAATCAATTAAATCAAATTATCCAATTAAGTCAATTAATGCAAATAATGTTAAATAATTCAACTAAGACAATTAAACAAAAATAATAAACGCAAATAAATAATTAACAAATAAATCAATTAATACACACAAATAAACAATTTGCCACATAAGCATTTATTCTGAAAATTAATAAATAAAATAAAAATGCACATAAAATAACATTTAAATTCCAATTTTATCCCTTTTTAAAGTAGGGGTATTACATTCTTCCCCCCTAACAAAAGGAATTCCGTCCTCGGAATTCACGAAACTCTGAATTAGTTTTACTCCATTCCGTTGTGGATTCTGCCTCCGTGTAAGGGCTCCACTGATTTCCAAATCCGTAAAGAAAAATATATATGTCCGATATACATGACACACAAAAATTATCCAACATGTAAGTTGTATTTAACAACTACTCATCCGTACCCAAATTTTGATATAGGGTAGAGGTCCATATTCCTACAAGTTCCATAACATAGATATGTAAAACTTCTATGCATCCCATCCCAATGTTTGAAAACACAAATCGACAGGTTACCGCTTAAAAGGAGAAACACCATCCATAACAAATCAATCTAATTACGACATAAAAACTGACCTTCCTTAATCACGCTCCTTACTTCCGATATGGAAGACAACCCAATCAACTGTTCCTTTAATAGGAAAATCGTTAGTGTATGAATGGAATTAGTTACCATATCCTATTACCGCCTCCAAACTGCGCGTAATCCACTACAAAGAAGAGTATATCTCTCTAACGTATCCTTAAATGAAGTTAGGGTCTAATTGTATAACCCCCCGCTTCCATGTCAAACCAACAGGTAAGAAGTCTGCACCGTATAAAATACAAAACCTTTTACGTTATCATACTATCCTCCATGTGCCAACAATATGAGAAGTGAAAAAAACACTTACAACTTCCCATAAAACCTAGGATACCTATCCCAAGTATCTCCTCCATTGTAAGTGCCATGTAGAACTAATGCGAAATCCAAAAGTGAACACATACTTGTGTCCCCGACCAATCCATACTCCTAATCCGGATTAATTAACAAAAATGAACACGTAATATCAAAATCGAAACACATAACAATCAAGATGAAACACGTAGATACACATAACACATACAACAACCAAAACATAATCCTTTTTTAAAGATATCCTCCATTCCCAAGAAGAAAACCTCCTTTGAACTCAAGTTCGCAAAAGTCTGTTCCATAGTTTCGTTGGTAATTATCCAACCCTGAAACTAATCCATTAACCGTAGCTTAACTGCACAATCGTTTGCTTAAGCAAATATCCAATGGCTTAACCCTCATCCACCTATTACGCAAACCGTCTATCGTGGCTTTATTAAAGCAACTTAGCACATTACATCCTAATTCCCGCACGCTCCAGAATGTGATATAAATCACGTCTTTGTTCTGACAAGAACTCCATCCGATTCCCAAACTCCTAAAGAGTACTTTTCCAATTAACTCCTTAAGACATGATACACAAATTCATCCATATGTAGATTGGTTCACACCAATTCTACCAGTATCATTCACTATACTACTTGTGAATGAAAACACATTTGTGCGATTCGTCATCCTCAAATTTCAATATCCCTTTTCTTGGATACGCCAAAATCTTCTTCCTCAGGATCCTCTTCAGAATCCCACTTTTCGCTTCTCTCCTCTTTGAACACAACTGAAATTGTGTTGGTCCCGATAAACGGTGACCTATCACCTACACCTTAATCCTTCTTTGGCGTATACTTTCTAAGCAATGCAAATCTTCGAACTAAGCCTTCAATCCTAAGTTCTGTTTCTTGCAAAGAACTCGACAACAAACTCCTTTACTCCGTTAGGTCCGTAACGCTTTCGTCCTGGACCCCATCCTCCTCCTAGTGTCAACCATTCCATAACTATGGAATAAAATTGACATCCGTTCCTCCTAACGAACCGTAAGTAGAGTACAACCAAACCTAATATGGCTCTAAATTTTAAGAGACGCAACGCGGAAGTCTTATAATGAAAACACTCCTAAGGACACTAGAACCTGGAGTGCTCTGATACCAACTGTGATACCCCCGGATTTTCCGATGCGGGTTGGCCAGGCCCACGCCCGATTACCCGAGGATATCAAAACAATTAGCCATTTAATGAACATAGAATACAATATAGAAAACAAGAATGAATAAAATTTTGCTGAAAAGAACCTAGAATGATAATCCAATAATTGAAAACCTCAGAATAAATAATTTCATTGATAATTAAAACTATTTTGATACAACTGATCCACCACGAATGGAAATCGTTCTCCAATTTATACAACTCGGGAATCCATCTAGTGGACCCCTAAAATATCCAATGGTACTCAAAAGACTAGAACAACCCAAGTCTTAACATGAAATAAAATCCTACGCCATCGGTAGAGTGAATAACTGTATCTGCTCAGCACGATCAAGCTCTACAGCCCAGAACTGACGAACACCTGAAAAAAAATAATAAAAGGGTGGGTCAGGCCCACTAGCAAGTTCTAATCTAACTGCAATCCATACAGTGACCCGATACGCAGATACACCATAAATACCTCACAATATCTATCTAGTCCATACATATATATATCCACACTATGGGACATTCACTGAACTACAGTAGGGATCTCAACCTGAATAGAAGGCAACATGCGAATACGCACCCAAAGGTGGGCATGAGTACCTAGACCTAACAGGGTACACCCAACCTACTATAACCAGCTACACGTCCACTGCATATACGCACCCTAACCAACAAGTTTGAGACTCAAACTCAACTCGTGGTACCATAAACATATATATCTAAACTCCGTTCCTAACCATTCACAAGAAATCCAATAAGTCATTCGGCGTATTCAACCGTACCGACTTATATATATATAAGGAGGATTTATTTAACAACCCGTTCCCTTATTCCAAAATAGGTAGGACTGAGTATTTTAAACCAGTCTGTCCCTAGTATGCCACCGTCCCATACCGGTGCATACAATCCACAAAGTCCATATAATTGATAGAACCAGTCATACTGTTCACCAATTAAAATCCATAAGGTAGGAATTAGCATTTTGAGCTAAACCATACCTAGTATGCCACCGTCCCATACCGGTGCATACCATCCTCCATATCCATGTAAATTACAACATTCAAATGATAAGCAAGTAATTTACAATGCAAAACCAAAACCCAGATAATTGACAGAATTTTAATGTGAGAATTCAGCACTTAAAATCCAATACATAATTCCAAATAATTGGTCAAGTTTAATATAAGAATTAAGCAATTATAATCCAATATATGATTCCAAATAATTGACCGAATTAAGTATAAGAATTCAGCAATTATGTTCCAATACATAATTCCAGGTAAATTACAAGGCATAAATAATAAGCATGTAATTTATAGTCCAAAACCAACCCTCCACATTATTGTAGAATAGTATTTAGTATTTCAACAACTTAAAACCAAAACCATGTAAATTACAGACTACGAATGATAGTACAGTAATTTAAAATCCAAAACCAATATCCAATTAATTACCGAAGATTTTTAAATGTTTCAGCAATATAAATCCAACCAATTAACCATATAGTTGCAGGGGATGAATTAATAAATCAACAACTAACTTCCAGAGCCTGCATAGATTACATCTAACACATCAATGACCCCATAATATATTTAAGACCCTTTAATAAATATATTATATCCCACTGGAATGCCTAAAAATAAGCTTAAGCATTTAAAACTTCATTCATCCACCAACCGTATACAATTGTACATAAGTGTTATACAGTTTGATCCGTTAATTTAGAATTAACCTTAAATTAATTTAGGGTCTTAATAACACCCAAAAATTAACTATTTAATCCCTCCGTGAAGTCTCATTAAATTTTTAAAATTTAATCAAGCCATTTAATTCCTTTCTCGGTTAGTAGCATACACCGTGGTATATTTTTACACTGCTTCATCCTTTATCTTAAAGACTTAAACCATGCCACATTAAGTTTAATAACACTTAAAATTAACTACTTAGATCCTCTGTTAAGTCCCTACAGTTCATTAGAATCACTCAGAAGCCCAAACAGTGCTCAAAACACCAAACAGAGCCCTAAAAACACTTTCTGGACGTAAAAACAAATTGGAGTCGGCTCTTGGAATGGAGGAGCCGGCTCTTCCCCTATTGGAGGCGACTCCAATCCCCTAGGAGCCGGCTCTTGCTGAAGGGGAGCCGGCTCTTGACTTCCTAGAGCCGGCTCTCTCCCTTTTGAGAGCCTTCAGTTCATCCCTGCTCCGTTTCCGTCAATCTGCTCCTTCTCTGGTCAGTCCCTACCCTTCTGTTTATTTCTTAAACTGATCTTAAGGGTTTATTATCACTCCATTAACATCTCCAAGGTTTGATTACAGTAATTTAAAACAATTACAAAGCTTAAGGTTGCTATTGAACTTACCAAGCTTCCAGTATCAAAACTGAAACTATATGCAGAAACAGAAACGGAACAGATTGCACACGTATTTAAAACAGAATAATAACATCCCTATGAGTTCTGTATAATCCCAGTAGAGTTCCTATATTGTGTCTACAAGAGTTGCAGTCAAATACAGAAACTAAGGCTACGATGGAAACCATATGCTTAAAGTACAGAAAACTGAAACACCACTTGCATACACTGTAACAGATATTGAACACATACAGACCAACAATATAACACGTAATAAACATATTAATTCCAGTTTCTGCTTGATTAAACCCTAGAGATTATCTAGGTGCACAGAACACGGCCCAAAGGGAAAGAGGAAGATAGAACTTGCCTTTGTAATTGTTGGTCTGCTTTCCTCTGTTCTGGCCACACTGAAATACTGCTTAGCCTCCTATTACTTCTGTGTTTCCCTTCTCCTAGGTTTGGCTTTGAAACCTCAGTCAAGAACTCACAATTTGCTCTGTTGTCTCAAACCTTACTCTGCATCTCTCTGTGTTTTGCAGAACCCTCTACGTGTATATGCTATGTGATATATCATAAAACCCTAGCTTAACGCATAATGGTGTATTTATAAACTAAATACTAAAACCCTAATCCTTGTCACATTGAGATAGAGCCCTAAACTTAATCCGAGTTGGCCCATAACAAAAACCTACAATTAAATTCCATTTAATAAACCAATAATAAATCAATTAAATCAAATTATCCAATTAAGTCAATTAATGCAAATAATGTTAAATAATTCAACTAAGACAATTAAACAAAAATAATAAACGCAAATAAATAATTAACAAATAAATCAATTAATACACACAAATAAACAATTTGCCAAATAAGCATTTATTCTGAAAATTAATAAATAAAATAAAAATGCACATAAAATAACATTTAAATTCCAATTTTATCCCTTTTTAAAGTAGGGGTATTACAGCCTTCCCAGGGTGGCATCATTTTTTTGACTATCCCCACCTTTCTTTTCAGAACCAGATCGCCAGGGGAAAGTCCCTGTGTTTCACTCTTTTGTTGTGACTATTCGCCAATACTTGCTGATATGATGCTAACCTTATTGCTGCAGCGTCCCTCCTTTCGTCTATCATATCGAGGTTCAATCTTAACATCTTGTCGTTCTGATCTCGACTCCATGCTAAGCTTCTGATAGTGGGGACCAAGTGCTCAACCGGTATAACTGCCTCGGTACCATATGCCATTGCAAACGGGCTCTCCCCAGTCGGCCGCCTTGGGGTGGTTCTGTAAGCCCATAGGACGTTCGGGAGCTCATCCAACCACTTCCCTTTATGGTCTTCCAGCTTCTTCTTAATGCAGGCGAAAATGGTTCTGTTTGTAATTTCTGCTTGTCCGTTGGCCTGAGGATGACTTACTGCAGCCAACTTCTGGTTGATTCCATATTCCTCTAGCAGCTCTCTTACTTGCCTGCTGTCGAGGTTCGTGCCATTATCCATGACTATTGATCTTGGAACGCCGAAACGGCAGATAATATTGTTCCAAATAAATCGTCTCACATGAGTCTGAGTCACGCTAGGATATGGTTCTGCTTCCACCCACTTAGTGAAGTAATCCGTGGCCAGTAACACATACTTGTTCTGAGCTCTTGCAGTTGGCAGAGGACCGACCACATCCATCCCCCATTGCGCGAAAGGCCACGGCTAGGCCATTACGTGCAATTCCTCAGGTGGTTGGTGGATCAACGGTCCATATCATTGGCATTTATTGTACCTTCGAGAGAACTCCTCCGCATCTCTTGACATGTTCGGCCAGAAATACCCTTGTGTCATTGCTTTATGCGCTAACGATCTTCCCCCAGAATGATTGCCACAGACACCCTCATGAATAGCTCGCAATACCTGCTGCGACTCCGCGGGGGTGACACACTTCAAGTATGGGCCAGAGTAGGATCTTCTGTACAGCTGGTTATGCACGATGGCGTACTTTGCAGCATTCTTTTTGAGTTTCCTAGCTTCATCCCTTTGCATAGGCAAAACGCCATCTCGAATATAAGTAATGATGAGGTCAATCCAACTCGGTTCATACGGTATGACGTTGACTTGCCAAGGGTCAGAGTCCAAGGGTTCTTCGAAAATAGATGGCTGGGTTAATATTCCTACTGGAATCACCCTCGCCAATGTTTCACCGGAACTCGAAGCACTACATGCTAACCGGTCCGCATCTGCATTCTGTTCCCTCGGTAACTATATGAATTCAATCTTTGCAAAGTCCTTGGCTTTATGCAGAACGGCAGAACGATATGCCCCCATCGTGTCATCCTTGGTCGCGTACTCACCATTTACCTGCCGAACAATCAACTGTGAGTCACTATAAACAGTCAAACTTCTGACCTGTAGCTCTTTGGCCAACTTTAACCCATTCAGCAACGCCTCGTATTCCGCTTCGTTATTGGTGGCTCGGAACTCAAGTCTAAGTGCTTGACTCAAAGAAGTACCCTCTGGGGTTTGCAGTTTAACCCCAATGCCAGTCCCCATCTGGTTAGAGGAGCCATCCACATAAAGTTTCCAAGAGCCGCACCTGAGGTCTTCTTCCGTATCTTCAGAATCACATTCTAGCAGAAAATCGGCTACCGCTTGTCCTTTGACAACTGTTCTCGGCTCATATGTTATGTCAAATGAATTTAACTCTATGGCCCACTTTGTCATTCTGCCCGAGAGTTCTGGCTTGTGCATAAGTATTCTGATTGGGAAAGTTGTTAGAACAGCTATAGGGTGGGATTCGAAATAATGCCTCAACTTTCTTTTTGTGTTTACCAGTGCAAGTATCACCCGTTCGGCCTTCGAGTATTTTCGTTCTGACTCGGTCAGTGTTTTACTGATATAAAATACCGGGTGTTGCACGCCTTCCTTGCAACGAATCAGAACGGCACTTGTCGCAACACTAGATACCCCAAGATACAAAAATAACTTTTCTTCTGGATTCGGGGCTGACAGGACTGGTGGATTCTGCATATATTCCTTCAAATGGGTCAATGCTTTTCGTTGCTCATCTCCCCAGACCTGTCTTCCATGACTCCGAATCGTGTCAAAGAACGGCTTGCAACGGTCTGACAATTTTGAAATGAATCGACTTAATGCAACTATTCGTCCTGTGAGGGCTTGCACCTCTCTGATCGTCTTTGGCTCGGCATTCTTAATCAAAGCCTCTGCTTGAGCGGGGCTAACTTCGATGCCTCTGCGGTTGACCACGTGTCCCAAAAACTGACCGGAACTCACACCGAACGAGCACTTGGTTGGATTGAGCCTCATACCGTATCGCCTAAGCACATCAAATATATCTTGCAGATGTTTCAGATGATCATTCTTCTTCCTACTCTTTACCACCATATCATCAATATAGGCTTCCACAATCTTTCCTATTTGATCCTTGAAAATTTTGCTAACAAGTCTTTGATAAGTTACTCTCGCGTTCTTTAGTCCGAAAGGCATAACTTTGTAGCAGTATGTCCCTCGCTCGGTTACAAAAGAAGTTTTTTCTTCATCTGCCGGGTCCATAGGGATCTGATTATAACCTGAATAAGCGTCCAGAAAGGTTAAGCGTTCATACCCGGTGGTAGCATCCACCATTTGATCAATCTTTGGCAGCGGGAAGCTATCCTTCGGGCAGGCTTTGTTCAAATTGGTGAAATCAATGCATACTCGCCATTTCTCATTCTTCTTCTGCACGAAAACGACGTTGGACAACCAATCAGGGTAGTGTACTTCTCTGATAAATCCCGCATCAAGCAGCCTATCAACTTCCTCGGCTATGATTTGGTTGCGTTCTGGAGCAAATCTTCGTTGCTTCTGTTTTACTGGTTTGAAATTGGGATTGACATTCAAAGAATGACAGGACACGGAGGGATTAATTCCAGGCATGTCTAGGTGACTCCATGCAAATACATCGGCATTGTGAGACAAGAAGTCAACTAGCTCTTGCCGCTCTTCCATGGTCAGTCTTATTCCTACTCTGGTAGTTCGTTCTGGCCTGGACTGATCGATCTGCACATCCAGAAGGGGCTCCTCGGTCAAGTCAACTGACCCCTCCACCCTGTTCTGCTTGGGCGGAGGTTCCTGTACTTGCTATCTGGGGCTTGCCGGTCGGACGGGCGCCTTCCCTTTCCCAGCATACTTTAGTGTGACGGAATAGCACTCTTTGGCTGCAACCTGATCCCCACGAATATCTATTACCTTATTTCCATCAGGTCCGAGGCACCTCATGACCTGATGCAAAGTTGAGGGTACTCCTTGGACTCTGTGAATCCATCCTCTTCCCATCAGGAGATTGTACGAGGGGTGAATCTCTACAACCACAAAAGTTTCCATAAGAGTTCGTTCTGCAGCTTCAACTTCTACTTCCACCATTCCGACGGGCTCCACCCTCTTGCCATCGAATCCTAACAAGGGATTTCCAGTGGGCTTGAGCCTCTCTGGTTTAATCTCGAGCCGATCAAATGTGTCCCTCGGCATGACATTCGCACTGCTCTCGGGATCGATCAGAACTCTGCGCACCAAGCAGTCTGCCACTGTCAAACTGACTACCAACTGATCTTCATGGGGGATTTGAACACGCTGCAGGTCTGTCCTGTCGAACTTTATCTGTATCGATGCGATCTGCCGGTGTAGAGTATTCACACTGCTGACCCTTTTCTTCATCTGCGCCTGCCGTAGGCGCGCTCGGAGCAGCTCATCTGAATCTTCACTGGGCTCGGGTCGACCGTGGATAGCATTGATTAATCGAACTGGTTGTGAATTGTGGGAGCTTTGTTTATGGCTCCTTTTTACTTGTTCCATCGGTCGATTCTGCTTTGATGCCGAGCCTTGAACATAACTCGCGAACTCCCCTCTAGCTATCAACATCTCCACTTGCTTTCTCAAATTCCTGCATTCATTAGTCTGATGACCGAAATCGGAATGGAAAGCACAATGTTTAGTCTGATCCCTCTGTTTGAGGGGTTGCCTAATTGGCAGTGGTGGATGAAACTTATCTTTGTTCTCCTGATACAGCCTCGCCAGGGTGACCTTCAGCGGAGTGATCAGCTCTTCCTCCCTGGACCTCTTTTCTGCCTTCCAGGAGGTCTGACGCTGCGGCTGAGCCTGCTTCTGTCTGATCTTTGCCTTGGACTTTTCCTCAGTCGACACGAGCGACGCTGTCCGAGCATTGGCTGTCTCCTCTTCTTCTAGGCGCACAAAGCCGTCGGCTCTTTCATTGAGTTCATCCATAGTCGTCGGCGTGTTCACTACCAGACTGGTATGGAACGGAGTGCCACGTGTCATGGCTAACTTGAAGGCTTGAACCGCTGTAGAAGGGTGGCATTCGATCACCATACTCTTAGTGAGATTAAACCTGGTGAGAAAAGCCTGGAGACGTTCATCTTTGTGCTGTCTCATTGTGAATAGGCTTGAGATGTCCTTTGGCGGACGCTTGTTCCCATAGTACTGACTTATGAACCGATCGCACAGATCTCGGAAGCTACCAATGGAGCTCTTAGGCAAGTTCTTGAACCAGCTGAGCGCCGGTTCAGCTAGGCTTGTAGGGAAACATTTGCACATTAAAGCATCGTTTTCCGTATTCAGGGCCATCTTCAACTGGATATGGTACACATGATCGATCGGATCGGTTGTTCCGTCAAACAGAATAAATACTGGCATAGCAAACTTCCTTGGATTAGGGGCATTCAGGATCTCGTCAGTGAAGGGTGAATCAACTGTTCGAGTTGCGAATCGGAGCGCTTCATTCTCTCTTTGGCGCCCAGTGGTAGCTCTGTGGGCTACGGTTCTACTCTCCGAACCGCGATGAGCGACTGTAGCCATGGAAGGCCGGTAGGACGGATCGAACAACCGTTCCTCTATGAGTTCTCTTTGCCAAGGCGACGCAACTTGGCGGCGATCAACCTCTATCACCTCCTCTCGGTTGAACCTTTCCCGATGTGGATCTAAGGTCATGGCCTCATTCTGTCTGATCTGCTCATGTCGCGGATCAACGTGAGTCGATCGTTCGTGATCCTCAACTCGACGAGCATTTGGCGGCAAATCACGGTGGAGAGCCGACTGACTGTTCTCGTCCTGCTCGCCTTGATGCGTGATATTAGATTGAACACCTCCTTCTCCGGCCGGAGGTGGACGCGAAACCGCGGGCATTTGCTGATGTTGCATTCCAGCTTTCAATTCTGCATTCTCTTTTTTGAGAGCTTCGATCAAGTTCATCAACTCCTCAAGCTTTGTTTGCTGGACAGCCTCCATCGGATTGGAGCTTTCACCTATCATTATTCCTGAACGGAGTAAAGGCATTAATCTCAAGTTCGCGAGTAGATCCGAGCTTCGTGAGTGGGAATTTTTCAGATCTGGTTTCGAATTCTCCAAATTATGCTCACAGTTGACGAGATCTGAATTGTCCGAATTCTAAATCCGTCAGATCCTGCCACAATCGAATAACTCGTTGTTGCGTAGATCTGAAGCCACTTCTGCCAAAGCTTCAGGAACTGAAATTCCTCCAGAGTAGGTCACAATCGCTCAGATCTGGATCCAACTCCCAAAGATCGAGTCTCGATCAACCGAATTGGTCTGAATCCACGCGATATTCCTCATTGATCAACCAATCTTCCATGCAATTCCCACAGACGGCGCCAATTGAAGATACAAGAAATTCCTTCCCCCTTTCTCTTTCTAGAATTCCTGTATTTCAACCAAAAAGATCTCCCCCTTTTTCTTTCCATTACCTCTCCTATTTATAGAGATTTACAAATGTCGATGGACTGCTGGATCTGGGCCCGTTCCTCCATGAGTCCCGGTCCTCTTTGATGGGCTTATGCGCGTTCGGCCCATATGGCAGTGCCTTTCTATGGGCCTGACCCACCTGTACGGACTAAATGTCGCGTTTGCAAGTCATATCCGGCCCATGTCCTCTCGGGCTTCCTTACACACGATATCAATCGTCGATCTACATATGATAACAAGGTTTAGAAGATCGACGTACCAACCTTGGTACATCGAGCTAGTCGGGTTTCTAGCTTCTCTCTTTCAGTGACCCCTTGGGGAAATTAGTCGTCCAAGACCAGTGCCCGATCCTCTGAAAAAGTCTCTACACACCAGGAAGGACTCAAAGTCCAGTAAAGTTTTTACAATGAGTCCACCATGTCCAAGGTGGTCCCATGAGGTTTTTAACCATCAAGCACCAATGATGGTCTTTTCAACCTGGAACCAAGCTTAGTCACATGAACTTCAAATTTGACGGGTCATTACTACCATAGTCACAAAGCAAGGCAAACATATAGGATAAATCCACGAAAGTGAAAAACTTTGACTCCCTTATTAAAGGGCAAGCATATAAAGCTTGGGCAAAATATCCCCTTATTAAAGGGGCGAGCTGGGTAAGGCTCGTAAAAGTTAACCCTTTATTAAAGTTGCAAAATCCCCATATTACAAGGGATGATAATGAATATCATGTATTATAAGGACTCGGGCTGAAAGAATCTTGCAATCAATATCCCCGTATTACAAGGGATGATAACAAGTGTTTTGTATTATTATTTCCCTTATCAATAAGGCATGCTGAGTGAAGCTTGAACATATTACAAACTTCTTACCGAAGGATTAACAAAAAAACCTAATTCCCTTACTAAGAGACGAGCTGAGTGAAGCTCGTAAAACCTAATTCCCTTACTAAAGGGACGAGTTGAGTGAAACTCGTAAAACATGATTCCCTTACTAAAGGGACGAGCTTAGTGAAGCTCGTAAAACCTAATTCCCTTACTAAAGGGATGAGCTGAGTGAAGCTCGTAAAATATGATTTCCTTACTAAAGGGACGGGCTGAGTGAAGCTCGTAAAACCTACTTCCCTTACTAAAGGGACGGGTTGAGTGAAACTCATAAAACCTGCTTCCCTTACTAAAGGAACGGGTTGAGTAAAGCTTGTAAAATTTAATTCCTTTATTAAAGGAGTGACGAGCTGAGTGAAGCTTGTACAATTTATTCCCTTACCAAGGGAAGATTATCCAAGGGTACTAAAAATAGTACCCAGAGGCAGAGCACCCAAGGGGAAGATTACCCAAGGGTACTAAAAATAGTATCCAGGGGAAGATTACCCAAGGGTACTAAAAATAGTACCCAGGGGTAGATTACCTAAGGGTACCAAAAATAGTGTACCCAGGGACAGAGTACCCAAGGGTACCAAAAATAGTACCCTGGGGCAGAGTATCTAAGGGTACTAAAAATAGTACCCAGGGGCAGAGTACCTTAGGGTACCAAAAATAGTACCCAGGGTTAAAGTACCCAAGGGTACTAAAACTAATACCTAAGGAAAGATTACCTAAGGGTACCAAAAATAGTACCCAGGGGCAAAGTACCAAAAGGTGCTAAAAATAGTACCTAGGGGCAGAATACCCAAGGGTACCAAAAATAGTACCCCCAGGAACCATTACCCAAGGGAAGAGTACCCAAGGAAAAGAAAGAAAAAAAAAAAAAAAAAAAAAAAAAAAAAAAAGTGTCTTGTACTGTTCATATGAACAGTACCCGCAAGTACTGTTCCCAGGGCAAGAAAATGAAAAAAAAAAAAAATAATAATAAAAAAAAATCTTGTAGGGTATTGTTCCTAGGTAAAAAAAAAAAGTTACTGTTTATGTAAACAGTACCGCAGGAATAGTACCCCTAGGTACTGTTCCCCAGGCCAAAAAAAAAAAAAAAAAAAATTGACATTCCCAAAGCTAGACGAGCAAGCTTGGAAATGGGGGGCAACTAATAGGGAAAAATAACCTACCTTAACCAGCCGTCAGACCTCTTCGACATATTTCATTATCAGAGATAAAGATTTTCCTCGGATAAGAATGATGATATTTCTTATCCAAGATAATGAATGACGACGCGATTCAACAGGGTGAGGATAACCTTGGCACAATTTGAGGAAGTCAAAGGAGTAAATTTTATCCCGTCAAATCTGGCAACAATCGATCTCCTCTGATCTCGCACAAGCCGATCTCCTGCGGGATCAATCTGATTCCAATCGACAGCTATAAATAGGGCACCAAGCCGTTAAAGAAAGTATGAGAAAAAAACCCTAAAGAGAATATACATAATTATTATGTGATACGATTACAAGTACTAACTTGATCGTCGGAGGGTTCTCGGCCGGCACCCCACCGGTGCCATTCGAGGTGACGTCCCTTTGTTTTGCAGGTAAACGCCGTCGTTCCGAGTTGTGAGGATTTCCGCATCAACAATATCTTTGTTTAATATGATAGAGTTTTATTGAAAATAAAATAGATCATTTGTGGTAGAGTTTTATAAAAATTATTTTATTTTCTTTAAATATATATTAATAATACTTGTATAATTAGATTTCCTTTTATTAAAAAAAACTCAAAATAAATAGATAAATATATAATTTGTGTTAGAAATTATAGAAACTCTTTAAATATATCTTTATCTAATATGATAGAGTTTTATTGAAAATAAAATAGGTAATTTGTGGTAAATATGTAATTTGTGTTAGAAATTATAGAAACTCTTTAAATATATCTTTGTCTAATATGATAGAGTTTTATTAAAAATAAAATAGGTAATTTGTGGTAAAGTTTTATATAAATTATTTTATTTTCTTCAATTATATCATTCTCTAATTAGATTTCCTTTTATTATATCAATTAATAAATAATTTTTTTTTATTAATAATACTCGTATAATTAGATTTCTTTTTATTAAAAACTCATAATAAATAGATAAATAGGTAATTTGTATTAGAGTTTTATATAAACTCTTTATATATATCTTTGTCTAATGTGATAGAGTTTTACTGAAAATAAAAATAGATAATTTGTGGTGTACTTATTCTTGTCTAATTAGATTTTATTTTATTTTATAGAAACTCTTTTAATAATAGTATAGATTTATTAGGTAAATTTTAATTTGAATTTTATTAGTTAATTTGAATTTTATTAAGTAATTTTTAGAGTTTTATAGCAACTAATAAATACTGAAATACTGAAATACTGAAACACTTTGCACATTTAATAATAAAATAAAATATAAATAGATATATATAATGAGGGCAAATTTCTCTTTTAAGTTTATTGATATTTTGAATTAAAATAGATTTAAAAAATGAGGGTAAATTTGTCATTTTACACTTTTTTTAACGGTAAAAGTGTCGAAGAAATCATTTGGGGTCTGAGTGATGATAATTTTTGAAAGATGTCTCTGTATGAAATTTGTCCAAACCTCAAGGGTGTCAATGAAATTAACCCTTGTTTTTGACTATTTAACTCTTTGAAGATGATGGACGAGTTAAGAGTTTTAGCCTCTCTTTTTTTATTTGCGTAGTGAAAGAATTATCAAATTTATTTTTAGTGGTTCACACTGATATGATAATTTACTTTTTATAGGTGCATGTAAGAAGGTTAAATTGATAATATTATAAAAAAATAACACTTTGACTTCGAATAGAACACTACAAATAAAAATGAAAAGGTAAACACTTATTTTGAAATAGAGAGACTAATAAAAATAACCAAGACCCCCTATCTAAGAACTTGCCCATTAAAATAAGTGTTCACCTTATGAATTTATGCTTGTCAAAAGAAGCTTTGGTCATAGTTTTTCGCAATATCAAGGTTCTTCTTCAGCGGGGAGAAGATTTCTCGTAGAATTGGGTCCCAAGACACTGTAATCGGGTGGCTCATGAAGTATGCAGATGGATATGGTCCTTAGACCTAATATTTCATGAGACATCGATCCTAAGTGACTTATCACTAGAAGATAGAACGGTGTGAAGTGATGGTTCCCACACACTTCTTTATCTGTCACAATGTCGATAGCATTTCTCTTTGACCGATAATAAATCATACTTGTTGTTCCCTTTTTATTCACAGTTATGCTGACAAATCTTTGCTAGATCATTTTTTTAACAGCCTTGTAATATCTGGTAATCTCATTCTAAGAAATTTTGAAGTTTTCCTCTTTTTTCACAGTTATGTGCTGTATTGGTAAGAATCCAGACCTAGGGGCCAATGCCAATTTGATAAGTTGGTTATAAGTAGCTTATTCTTGCTAAGACTCTCTTTTAACATAATCAGTTAATTCTTCGGATTTTAAAAACATAAGATTTACAGGTACTACTTAGTAGAGTAGAATGAAAACGAATTGAAATTAATTCAAATTTTGTACTAAAATTCCTTCGATCCTAAATCCAATGTGCGGATTCAGTACTGCTAAACATAACATGAATTGTATTTCATAAAAAACAAAAAAAAAAAAAAAAAATGTGTAATGATTTATATTAGAGTAACAATTTAATACACAGATTATAAAGTTACTAAACATGCTCAAATGGAAGCAATAGATGCGACAGTCTCTCACTACTTTTATTTACAAGATCCGGGAGATTAATAGCGCAAATTAGCAATTCCTATTTCCTTGGTTTGGTTTTATTTTCATTTGTTCTTGATAAATGTCATTCAACTTTTTATAGAGCTTGTCTGTTTAATTCTCTTGAACCCAATTTTAAAATTCACAATCCTCCCTGAGCGCGTCTTATCATTCTTCATTTATAGGGCTATACTTTCCATTTAGAGGCCACATCTTAGGATATAGTAAGTTTGAAACATGGCACTATAAGTTTGAAACATGGCACTATGAAGATTGCACAAGACATTGAAATTTCTGAAAACCAGCCACCCTTCAAATGTGAGCATTGCACAAGACATATCTTCTACAAAAAAGTGACATTCAAAACCAGTGCTATTTTCGGATCCGAATGCCAGGAATATCTTTCAAGCCCATTTTCAGCGCCGTCTTTCTGAATAGTGCAGGAGGTTTTTGTAAACCAATTGACTCGGCAAATCGATTGGCCAGCTCAACAAGTGTGGTTTTGTCTCTGCCAATTTCCCCGATCGAGTTGTAGTAGCCAAGCCAAGCATGATAAGCTGCTTCTTTGACACTGCTATCAATCTTTGACAACGAATCCCCCATCTGCAAATCAAAATAGATCTCACATGTTATAGATAAGTGGTTTTATTATTTTTCCCAGTTAACTATGTGAAACCAAGGTACGCTAAAATATAACGGCAAGCACTGGATATCCTGCATCTGTTCAACAGTTTTAACAATTAACACAACCAGCAAAACTGAAACAATTGGTGCAGCAGCTTGTACCATACTACCATCACATGGACAAGCCTCTTCAAATTTCAGTACATTAGCCACCGATATCTCATTTTCACCTTTTGAGGGTGTATTAGATTCGGTTTTACATGTGTTTTTAAATCAAGTAATTACGATCAGTTGTTATAAATGAGTCAGATGCAAACCTTTGCGTCCATGTCAGGATCTAAATGTGGTTTAGGTAATCTCTCTAAAGGGAGTCCTTGTATTTCATCCATGAAATATTCTTCCCATGGTGCAAGCAACAAGATGCCTTCCCCGTCTTTGCCTTCCCGTCCAGTCCTTCCAAGACGATGTATATAATGTTCACGATCAGAGGGAATACCCACCTAGCAATACCAAAATTTTATAGTTGTAAGGTAGTTCACACACAAATAAATAAGAATGTCTTCTAATAACACCAAGAACTGGACACATGAAGAAATGAATTTTCAGATATATTAAGTCTATGATACATGTATGCTTAAAACCAGAGAAATAACCATGGTTCTGGATTTACAAAAGGTAACTGCAAAAGTGATTCTTGCATTCCATGTGAAAGATAGAAACAGAGACAGTGGGGGTTTCTGGTTTCAGCTTCCCATATTTTACCATGTACTCAGTAGTTGTATTATGTTTCTTCTTTCTTATGCATTTAAATTAGAGTAATTGTTGTTCTTAACATTCGTTCACAAACATTTCTAATGTATATTTCTATTTTCCATAGCAATTAGGATTTTTAAATGACAAGGACATATCATCACTACCACAAACCACGTGGGCCAATAAATATAATGATATATCTCATTTTAAAACCTTGTTCAACCAATATGCAAAACTAAATGCAATAATTGGATCCACTCGACCCGGGAAAATCATTTAGAACCTATATATCTACCATTTTGTTCACATAAGCAAAGCAAAAACATAAATAATACAAAACTAAATGTGATAATTGGATCAATTCGATGTTCAAATACCTCCGGAAAAATCATTTAGGACATGATTTTTTTTTTTTTTTAAAAAATAAAATAAAAATAATCATCATTTAGAACATGTATACCAGCGTTGGTGCATCAGTACTGATATACAAATTTCTTCACATAAGCAAAGCAAAAACAGAACTAATAGACATCATTCAGCAATGCATGTGTTACTAGTACGTTTAGAAAATTTTCCAAGGATTAATTCATATGCAGAAGATTAATGAAAGATCATCTTTAGTTTAACCGATACCTGAATGACCAAAGTTACATCAGGATAATTCATTCCACGAGCTGAAACGTCAGATGAAATAAGAATCAATCGTTTTGATTCCCTGAATTCATCAGAAATACGAGTACGATATAGTTGAGGTTTTCTAGAATGTATCTCCCTGACATTCATTTTCATCTCCTTGAGAAGGAGAAATATGAGAGACGTCACTGTTGCAGTCGTACAGAAAACAATAACCTGAGATCATTATTAAAACCATATTAGATAAGCCAAAACTAATACATACATAACAAATCCAAATGACACAAGATCTCACCTTGTAATCAAGCACTTGTGAAATATGCTCCTTTAAAAGATGATGCACTGTTTGAAAATGCAGTTCATGTGGTGCAACAAGATAAGACTGCTTAACCTGCATTGGACAAAGCCAAAGATGAGTATTGAAGCAGCGTCAAAAAAATTGTATATGATTTCTTCAGATTTAATTAGAGGATTCTGAAACATTACAACAAAAAGCAACTACAATAATTCAGATATATCGTGTATATCAGCTATGCATAAAACCGAGAATAAATTTTGCCTCCAACCAAACTTGTCACTAATCTATACGTTAGTATGAGTTTAAACTTGTCACTAATCTATACCTTAGTATGAGTTTCCAAACCACCCAACCCCACTGTATCAATATAGGTATGTTCCTTCTTCAATACAAGCTGAGATATTCGGCGAACCTGCAAGTTCACAATTACTTAATTTATACCACTTAAAAGAATTGCTTTTCAAACAATGAAGGAATGATGGACAATTTTTAACCTCCTTTGGAATTGTAGCAGAAAGTAACAAGGACTGCCGCTGACGGGGAACACAATCAACAATTTTCTCCATGTCCTTCCGAAATCCCAGATCTAGCAAGTGATCTGCTTCATCAAGTATAAGCATTTTCAATCCCATCAAACGTGCAGAGAAGCCAGACTTGTTCTCAATGTGATCCAACAATCTACCAGGCGTTGCAACTATAATCTGCACAAAAGTTGTATATAAGATAACTTATCAAAAAAAAAAAGGGTTGTATATAAGATAAGAAGAATTTGGTATGCTTTGTGCATCTATGTAACAAGAAACAATGGGAACATGTCAGATTCTTGTGTAAAGCCACTATAGATGTGAACAGGAAGAACACATAGGTATACCTGGCATGGGTCTGATTCCAGGCGCTTCTGATCGACCTTGAATCGTGTACCTCCAACTAGTGTCTGGACACCAATTCCATCATGATACTTTAGCATAACATTTGCTTCTGCGGCTATCTGACTTGCAAGTTCTCTAGTGGGGCAGAGAACAAGAACATATATTGGTTGCACACGTCGAACTCTGTTGCTATTTGAAGGCTTCAGAACTGTTTCAATTGCAGGAAGCTGTTTGTGTTTTTACAACAGCATTTAAAGAGAGAATATAATAGCACAACTATCTACAAGAACTTAAAGCACTAGTGATGTACCAAAAAAGCAGCAGTTTTGCCTGTGCCAGTTCTAGCTTTGACCAAAGCATCCTTACCTGTTGCATACAAAAAATTATAACCATCAATTATTATTTGCAATGCTTATATTTAACAAATCATATCATCTTTATATATAAATAAGGAATGATCTTAGGTAGGAGTTTTAAGAATGTAATAAATAGGTAGAAAATAAGTATGCGATCATGACACGAAACAAGTAAATGCTGAAAATTATGCCAAACATTTCATAAAAGACTGAAGTACCAAGCCATTGGCCAATGACCACCTGCCACATGAAAGGGGTAGGAAGGCGTAACTCCTGGGGCATGGAGTAATTTTGTTCTTCGAAATATCATACACATAGAGAGAGGGTGACAAAAGTACAATTTTAGCAAAAATGCATGAAGGTCCAATTTCAGGTAATTGCCATGATAAAGAATATTATAAATTGACTTTTCAAAAATATAAGGAGGTCAAAATATATTGGAGTCATGGTCATTAAGAAAATAGAGCACAAGGCATCTTTGAAGAACTCCTAAGAAACTAGAGGAGCACAAGGCATATTCAAAGAATTCCAGTATATTAAATGAAATAATAGAATTATGGAAACAACATGTGTGCCCCTCCTCTTCCCTCTTCTTCATGTTCTTCTTCAACAGACAGAGACTACAACTGCGGCCCTCCCTCCTCTTCTTCATTTCCCCCTCCCCTGTTAATTATTTTAACATTCACTCAACAGGCAGAGACTATATGTGCACCCCTCCGCTCTTCCTTATTCTTCTTCTTATTTTCCCCAAAGTAAAATGCTAGACAGAGGATCACATTTCATCACATGTGTCAACATCGATGCTTGAGTTGACAAGTACTACACAAAAGTAGAACTGAGTCATACAGATCACAGTGGAGAGTAGTTCCAGTCCTTTGGATGAGATCAGACTGATTTTAGGTGTTGTGACTTGTGCAAATGGATACAGTTGGAGTCAATGGGATACAACAGGTTCCATAAATGTTATATTGCATTCTATTTTCCCGACCATCAGATGACATGAATCTTGTTTTTCTAAAAATAAAATAAAATTCCCATTTATAAAATCAAAAGTTATTGCTAATTATTAGAACTCAGGCAGTCAAGTTGTCAATTTAGTGACACCACTCAATATTTTTGTTTAACTGCTGAAGCATTGTTTCATGCATATAAAGTTTCACTGACCCAAACTATCAAGCACGAAAACATAGTGTTGATAATGATGTGAATGGTGAAATTATATTGCAATGGATAAGATGTACAACTGCTGTATATGGAGATTCAAATGAATAGTGAATAAGCAATAGAGATGACCAAGAATCATTTTTCTTTTTTTGTTTTTTTCTTTTTCTTTTTGGGCATATCTTCAAGAAAAATTCAGGTAGTTGGCAGTTCATATACCATCAAGGCAAGCAGAAAGTGTAGCCTCTTGTACCACGGTCATTTGCACATAGCCAGCTTCAGTAAGTGCTTTGACTGTCAATGGAGATATATTACAATCCTCAAATCTGAAAAGAGAGATTCACGAAATTACCAAAAGTACCATATCAATTCGCAAAAAAAAAAAAATGAAGCACCTAAAGTCTATAATTATACATCTACAACCAATTTCAATTGTAACATAACTTATACATCTCAAAATTGATTATGTTAAGATTGAAATGGGCAAACACACACAATTGATATGTATACCTTTTTTGACTAAGAATTGTTTCCTCTTCACTTTTTTCCACCACATTTTGATTAAATTTCCTCTTGTTAAGCTCATGCCTAATCGCGACAACTTGCTGCGAGAAATCCACCTCCTCTTCTAAGAACTTCAATGGCACTCGCCTTTTTTTGATCGAATCATACTTCCCCAATGCAGCACTACTCATCCTCTGCTTCACATTATCCCTGCCACCCATTTCCTCCTCCTCCTCATCATCATTATCATCATCCGACAAATCATCCTCGCTGGAACTCTCATTTCTCCGAAAATTGAACCTCGACCTTGTTCGGCTCCGAGTATCAACAGAATAATGCCTAGGCCTTGAAGAATTATTGAAATTTGTCGAATTCACAATTTTTTCACCATCCGTTAAATTCCTTCTATCCGAAATTAGCTTCCTCAAATCAACTGGCGGTCTTCTATCCGAAATTGGCTTCCTCAAATCAACTGGCGGCCCAACTGATCGGTTATTTTGATTCGACGGTGGAGATTTGATCGGTCCGTCGGCTTCGTTCCACAAATCTTCCGCTCCCTCCTTCATGAACCGATCGGCTAGGGCTTTGATATGGTCATCGGAGGTCATGGGACTGTAGTTCGATGGGTTTGGATCCGATCGTGGGTTGTTATCAGATTGTCCGGCGACTTTAGCCCGGATTTGGGATCGAACTCGGGCCTGGTAGAGCTGTTTCTCTTGATCGATAAGCTTTTTCTCTTTCTCTCTAGCTTTCTTCTCATGGAGTCTCTTCCACTGCCATTTGTTGAGGCCGCCGGGGAAGGTACGAGGTCCGCCGCCCATGGAGCGGACGAAGGTGAGGGTGTAGAGAAGGTTCTGGAAGGTTCTCGAACGTTCTCGAAGAAAAAGAATGGATGAGTACATGGTTTGGAATTTGGAGATGACTGGGAGAGTTGAGTGGGTTTGGTTTAGAGGAGTTACAGTTGGGGTTTAGGGTTCAAGGAGCAGGAGAGGGTTTAGGGTTTTAGGATATTCAGATTGAAAATGGGGGGTTGTGACGTTGTGTGAGTGAGTTTGTCCCAGTGTGGTACAAGAACCAGTCATATATTGCCATGTAAGGAAAGAAAAGGATTTTCACTTCTTGACCTCCCTTTCCATCCAAACAAGTGATTTTTTACTCCTAGTTTCCATTCAGATGTGTTTGGCGCATGTAATTAAAGTCTTGGAATCAGAATTACACCAATTTCAATTTCATGCCACCAAATGTAGCCTCAAACAAATTTCATTTCTATTCTTGCATTTCTTTAATTTTTGGCTCATATTATATAACTCGAACCTGTAATTAAATATTAACATTTTTCTTGTAAAAATATATAATTGAATTACGCACTCTACTATTATATTAAAATTAGGGTTGTAATTAAACCAAACCTCGAGACCTGGTCTTTGGAACTCAACTCAATTGATCAAACTCGAATTTCAACATGATTCGACTCGAGACAAGTTTTTGTGATTCATTCTTTTTGCTTGTTGAATCAATTTTAAGCTCAAGCTCATTTTGTAGCTCAAGCTTGAGCACAAAGTTGATATTGAAATTATATAGCAGAAAAATAGATGACACGTTCATTGTAGACCAATGAGCAAAGTTACTAGCTTTTCGAATTTGATTTGTTTTAACAAGTATAAAAATGTTGTTCCAACTCAACATCATTTGCTTCCATAAAATAAAAATAATAATAAATAAATAAAAATCATTTACATAATTGTCACTGCTTCAAATAGTAAGCCACAAGGAACAAACTTTGATCAGCATTTGAAACAAAAACACTCAATCCACCTGTTCGTTCAGTTGACAAATTGAAAACCAACAATCAACCAAGTGAATATATGAATCAAAGTTCTTAAAGAATAAGATTGAATTTCCTTCACGGGAGATAATTTTGAAGAAAGATTGATCCTTTTCAGACTTTAGATTGGCTCCTTGAAGCATTTCGTCTGGCACAGCAGCCCACGAAGTAGACTATCGACTGAATCACACCAGATGAAAGTCAGGATAGAGTAAACATTCTTGAGAATGTGAAAATTTTAAGATAACAATAGTGGAAGGATCTAAATTTGTCAGATCTTTTCCTCAGAATATCTGAAGAACTTTAGTACATAAAACCATATATCCAATGTTCATGTCGAGAGCTGCTTGGAGGCCTCGCCGTCAGCAGAATATCAATTTTTTAAATGAAGGATTGCAACCACCATCCATCAGTCATTGGTTATAGAGGATGGTTTAATAATCACCATAAAATAGATGGGAGGGGGTGTCTTACCAAGACAACAAACAGAACCATGTTGAAGATTGCAACCACCCTCCATTCAGTTTTCATGTATTGTGCAACTCCAGCCCTAGAAACATGGTACGAGTAAGGAAAAGGGCAATACAAGTTTGAACTAAAATGAGGCGATGGAGGAGAAAGTGGGAAAGCGATAATATTTACTTGCAAGAATCACAATGATAGCACTTGACTGCCTTCGAATTTTTGTAGCGTTTGCAGTCCTTGTTGGAACTGATCGGATGAAAGCTCAGGTCATAGTATGACGCATTAACGGCAGGATAACCACACCTAAGAAATGGGTTGAATCCCAGAAAAGAAGAAAAGTGAGAGTTACATGAACTATTCATAAGTTTAAATAAATGTAAAGAAATTACCCTTTTTTTTTTTTTTTTTTTTTTATATCTAATATGTGAGTATAATTAGTTGACTGCAACTTATATAAATATATGTATATATATGAACCTATTAAATTCAATGAATGATGTCCGAGTGTCTGACCATTGAATAGAAAGAAAGGAAATATCCTTTAATTAAGCATAAACCTTGACAGATTTGAGAGATATTGGAATAAACAAATAAAAATATAAAAAACAAGGAAGAAAAGAACACCTACTCAGATGGTGGTCGACAACAACCAGCCTCAATGGGGGTTAGTTTCGCCGATTTGTATTGTTTAAGAGTCTGCAACAAAGAGGTGCAAACGTGGTGTTGATGTCACAAGGAACAGATGGACACTAGAAGTTGAAGTTGAAAGGTGCACCTTGTACTTTTTGGACAAGTTATTGCAATCATCAGACTTTACGAGACAACTCTCCAACTCCTTCCAGTTGCGGGTATTGTTTAGCTGGAGCAAAGGAGCAAGACAAAAGAAAACAAATGATAGTTTCGTGGTGATACTCGAGATTGATAATAAATTTATAGAAAAAATTTACCTGTTTTAGGAACCATGAGCTGTAATCTTGAAGTTGATACTCCTTGTACCTGATCAGACATGGATTAATATGGCTACTGTTTAAGCCAGTTCCAGCTCACCCAGCAAAAAATACATATATAATAGAATAGTAAAAAGTAAGACAAATTCTGTTATTATTTATTAATTTAGTGCATTTTATCCTTAATTGGAAAAGATTTGAAATGAGTTATTTAAAGAGGAGGCAAGCAACTTATAAGGGGGCGTGCACACACAGATGCTTTAAGATATATCTTTGTTTCTGTTTTCCATTCTTATTTTCCTTCCTTTAAGAATCAAATTGGTTTCAAAGGAGTAACGCAAATAATCATACTTACACCTAAAAAATGAGGGATAACAATTACGATGTTATCAGAAAAATCACGTGATCTCACCTCAGACCAGCTACTTTATTACCAGATCCATTATTTGTTATGATAAACCTATAAACATAAGACAAGAAACAAAGCATCATCATATATGCTGAATTCGAAGGGAGTACCACATTCACATTGCTTCAATTAACCATCAACGCCAAAGCCAAAACAGGAAGAAAAAAAATATAACAAAGAGAGATTATAGAGGATTAGAAAGCATAGAGGAGTTAATGACAAAGCAAAGTGTGAGAAATTGAGTGGTTTGAAGTGATAGCATGATATGATCCCATTTAGAATTGGCATTGAGTATTTCTAATAATGCAGACCATATTGGTTCTTACCGTATTGCCTAAATCAGGATCTGGGGAACAGATAAGTCTACCTTAAATCAGTGAATAAATTTCAAAAGTAGATAAATTTATTATCTCCAAAAGTTTACAATAGAGATTGATGTTTCCTGTTTGTCAAATAATTGAAGCTACTTTCGATTTGTTGATGAGGGTGGGCCTTGGAGCAACGGTAAGGTTGCTCCATTTTGACCTAGTCACATGTTTGAATCCAGAAACAGCCTCTCCATGCAGAGGTAAGGCTGTGTACATCGGACCCTCCCTAGATCCCGCAATGGAGGGAGCCTCGTACACTGGGCTATCCCTTTTTACTTTCGATTTGTTGATCATATAAACGGCTTATGTATGGTTTAATCAATGTCAATAAGGTTCAAAGGAACTACATTTTTTAGACCATAGTTTTTCTCTCTTTTAATCATTTCGTTGCTTCATTTCTGTAACATGCTAACTGGAATTGGAAATCTTTATTTTAAACCATTTTACATTTTACTTTCCAGTGCCATTCCCGATTAGCATTTATTGCCAGAAACACAACAATATCCTCTTAGTTACACATTATCCCTCACTAACCCTTAAAACACATTATTTCCAGAGGCTCAGTTCACATGCAAGTTACTGGGAAAAAAGTATAAATTGTAATATTAAAAAAAATAAAAAATAAAAAAGGGCCTACCTCAGAACTTTCAATCAACAAAGGAAAAACTTAGCATAAGGACATGATAATAGGTTTCTGTACAAGGAAATATTTTCAATTAAAAATCCATTCACACTCTTGCTAGGTCGAATGTATAGTCAAGATTTATTAAAATTTCTCTGAAGTATTGCCAGGTTAGTAGGAAAGGAAGAGTTAATGCAAACTGATCCAACACGTTTGGGGCAAATACGGAACTGCAGTGTCAGCTCAACCAGTTGAATGTAGCAGTTAAATTTGAAGCCCTCGATAATCACAAACTAATATGTTAAAAGATCTACAGATTTAAATAAATAAATAAATAAAAGAGAAGACAGTTCTGACAAGTTAGAAAATAACTTGAGCAAGGTTCCTCTTACTTAATAAGCGTCACTACCCAAAGACAGTTGTTGCATACTGACACAAGCTTCTTACCAAATTGTTAAACCATTATATCGTTTTCAATACATAAATCATGAAATTCCAACAGCATGCAGGACCTAAAAATTGAACAGCACCAACAACAATGCAGCCTCTTACAGCCATAATAAGACAATTTCCTAAAGGATCTTTGTTGGATTAAAATGTTCCAACTATCAAACCTCTCTCACCAATCTACATCCCTTTACTAGTCATCTCGTTTGAATATACCATGTCAAGTAATTGGGAAATCCTTATTACTCTACCACATATAATACATATTGATACTTCTCAAGTCCTCCTTTATCCTTACTGAGAATATACCATGTCAAGTAATTGGGATATCCTTATTACTCTACCACATATAATACATATTGACACTTCTCAAGTTCTCCTTTATCCTTACTGAGAATAAGAAGTTTTCCCTATTTATTCTTTTTTGCTTGTCCCAGTGTCGTTTTTATAATTTATCACCTGTGCCACAGCATCATATATTGGTGCCATAGGAAGTCAATTGTGCTAATGAACAAAAAAATTACAGTTTGCATTCCCTTACTATAGTGCAGTCTAAGAACTCAAAATACTCGATGATTTTTTTTGAACTGAATACAATCTACAGACTATCTAAAAACAGAAAACGAGCAGCAATTGCTGAAAAACAGGAAATATAGAGGAAAACGGTTTGAGGTGTTCCATAAATCATACCATCAAGAATTGTAGAATGACAAAAAGCATGATATAAATTTTTTTTTTTTTGACAAGTAAAGTTGTGAAAAGCACGGTACAAATTATCCTTAGTTGGTGGACAAACTTGACATTGCAGAACTCAAAGCATTCACCTCGAGTAAAGTTTTTTAAAAAAATTGACAGCGAGCAGGGACGGATCTAGGAATTCATATGAGGGGGAGCAAATTTATATAGAGGGGTTTTTTCATAATTTCAGTGGGGGGGCAATTTCAAAATTTTATGGGTATATATACAAAAAAGTATAAATTTAAGGGTATAAAATGTAATAATAAAAAATTTCAGTGGGGGCACCCTTCACAGATCCGTGCCTGACAGCGAGGCATATGAACATTTAAAAGTTTATTAGTTTTTAAATCCATATATTGGTTATGGCAGTTGAGAAATTACTTTAAAAAAAAATGGAACTTCACTTCATAGAAGAAACAACAAAGTTTTTTTGGTAGGTAAGAAAAAACAACAAAGCTTTGTTGGTAAGAAACAACAAAATTGTGATGTAAAAACGATACAAAATTCCAAGAACAAAAAATTTATTGTAGAGAGCCTATAATATGTATGGACAAAATTTAAAAAAGAAAAATAACTTCAAAATCCACACCAGAAATACTTACGCCAAGACTGTGAAGACCAAGATTGCCACCAAAATGAAGCATAACATGATCAGATACTGCAAATCAGAAGTTAGGGAAATTCCAAGACAGAGGAAAAGATAAGGAATCATTGAGAAAATAGGACAGCATATACTTATCAAAAAAAATATATATATAGGACAGCATAGAATTCATTTCTATCACAAATTCATTTGCAAAGGATACCATCCATAACAATATGGAGTTCTTCTTCAATGCACCCAAAAACCCAATTATTGATCTAAAAATTCAACAAAGTGTGTCACTAAAACTATTTAAGGAACAATATAAGTAAATGGAAAGCATTAGAATCTGTAAATTAAGGACTTTATACAAGAACGAAAGAAGTTGAAAGCTTACACTAGAAACACAAAAGCACCAAGGCCTAGAACAGGGAGAGTGAGAGATTTTCGACAGCCGTCGTGATGAGTGCTCATCCATACCCCAAAACCTATGACAACTAGTGCTAGGAGCTACACAATGAAGAGCTGAAGTCAGCATATACCAACTAAAATCAAAACAATACAAGTGTCTTCCTCATTCTTTCTCCAATTAGTGGTTAATTAGTTTCTATTACATATAAATAAGCTAAAAGTACCCATATATTTTCATAAACAGCATAGGGGATTTAAGAATAAGCTAAGCAGAAATTACATTTTGCAGCTACATAGTTAATGAACTAAATATAAAGATATGAAAAATCAATCATAAGAAAAGCATATCAACATATCCCACCAAGAGGAGTTTGCACCCAAATTCAAAATAATATCACTTTTAAACCAAATATACACACACACACACACACACACACATATATATAGTGACAATCCTAAGAGACATTGATGCCCAAAAGCAGAATTAGGGACTGGTTAGCAACATTAAGAGAAAAGAGCATACAATATATATATACATGTGTCATTTAACAATGTATATGAGAATCAAGATAATCAACAGGGGAATGAAAAAAAGAGTAGTGACTGAAAAGGGTAGATACCATGGTGAGAAAGTTAATCCATCTGATTACAAAAGTGCTTGTTCCTGTACTCATCCTTTCTTTCTACTTTGATCTCTCAAAGAATTTCAGAGACAGAGAGAGAGACGTTAAGTGGTGTCAGAAATTCCTGGGGGCGTGAAGATGAAGCACTGTCACTGCAAGGAAAAAGAAGCTATAAACAGCACAAAGAAAAAGGGCTTGACTTGGGTGCTGGAATAACGTTAGATAAGTGAGGGTATTATCGGCATATGCAATGCAGGCCCCACTTGGTTCGCATTTCCAGTGGTTTAATGGAGGTTCCGTGCATTCTAAACTTAAAATTAAGGCAACACTCGTACAACGTTAATGTAAATATTTGTAAGACACGACACATTTATTGGGAGTTTGAATATGTAACACTCTGGCATCAAAAAATTTAACACTATAAAATTATTAAATTGATAATAAGCATTTTTATATCTATGTATAAAATAGATAGTAGTACACAAATCTTATGCATTTCATATCTATGTCACTGGTCAAAGTACGTTGACCGTCGTGACTCGGCTTGTCCGAGGACAAGAGTGTCCCTTTAAGACAGTGAATCTAAGCTGTAACTACTAACCGTGCCATGTCTTTAGTGTGTGGTGGGAATCATGAGATTATTTAATGTGCGGCAAGTACTACCCAACAATGCTGGTCTATCACCACATCAAGGAGTTAATAACTTAATTTGATCGATTTAATGCACGCCTACCTATAAAAACCTATTAATTACTACTAGGTTTACAATTTAGGAGTAACGTTCACATATTTCAACTGTGCATCTACGGCTATTTAAATTGGTTTTGACTTGTGAGCTCTTAGAGGGTGTTATAGATTATCAATTTCTTAATTAAGAATTGACCATCACACCCTCCTCACCTTACTAGATTACATGAAAGTTAGTGATGTTACTGCCATGACGTAATAGTCCATGTATGAAAATTGTTGCCATAAGAGGATTCAAGTCCACTAATTATAGTATTTGCAACCTTCTATAAACCTAGCTATCTCATTGTGCCTTGTAAACTTGCAACTCATTTGAATCATAATTCTTGTTAGCGATAATCACAACTGTCACAAATAACAACAATTACAACAATTGTTATTGCGAGTAATACCATTTTTGTATGAGATTATCAAGTCTAATACATAATATTTTTTCAAAAAAAGAAACTTCACGGTGCTAACGTCAAGCTCTGAATTGATCAAACTAAATTTTAAATAGACCTTGTTGTAATCATTATCTTGTGCAAATTTTTATTCAGGCCACAATCTTAATTTGAGTTTAAATAGCTTGATCGTTAGACTTAGGATACTAATTAGCATAACAGTCAAGTTCAACAATTAAAAGCACTCAAAAAAATTATCAAACTTAACTCGATTTATTTTCCGAGTTACATTTCAAAATACTCTCAATAAAAATTGCAATCCAAAGCTCTACTTTCTCTCCAAAGTTCTCTCATTTTTCTCCTCCTCTTCTGCTTCTTGTTTTTAGTCAAGTTCAACAATTGAAAGCACTCAAAATATAATTATGAGTACAACTACTTTTTTTTTTTTCTTCAGCGTCTGCCTAACATAGTTGCCAATAAAAAATATATATGTGTCTAACATAATTAAATCCTACAATATATATATATATATGCCATTTTATTACTTTTCGTAATTAAAATTCATTTTTGTCAATCTAGTTGTTTGATCAAATGCCCATCTCATATATACACATTGTATAAAATAAAACATTATGTGTAAGGTTTGAACTTATATGTAGTTGCACTCATAATTATGAATTTTTTTTTTTTTTTTTGATATTTTTCTTTAATTAAAAATGGTATTACATGTAACAAAAAATATAAATATAAATATTATTATTATTCAAGAAAGAAAAAAAAATAGAATTTTTTAACTAATTTCACATAATTAGGCGAATTACATAAATCCCTTGACTTGCTGGGGTATTTTTGACAATAATTCAAAAAGTAACCAGTTAGTTGGGTTTTTTTTTTAACCGCAATACGTTATAAATCAAGTTAAATATAGTTTATTCAATATTCAATAGAAAGTTAAAGATTTTTTTTTTTGGGTTGAGGTAAGAAAGTTACTTGCATACATCAACCAATAACCATTGAATTCATATGAATAATAGATATTATATATATATATACACACACACTCACATGCATAAATATTTGAAAAAGAAATTTTAAAACAACTGCAATACACTACAAACCAGGGTTTAAATGTAGTTAGTTTATCCAATAATCAATACATAAATTAGATATTTAATGTGGTGTCTTCTTCTTCTTTCTTTTTTTCTTCTTTTTTTCCTTTTTGAGGTAAGTAAGTTAATACATCCAATGATGCATAGATCAACCAAAGAATTCATATGAATAATAGATGTTATGTGTATATATGTGCGTGTATATATATATATATATACACACATGTATAAATATTTAAATGTAGCATCTGTGGCAACTGGCACGAGTACCATTGCAGTGAAATTACTTTTTATTTCACCATATTTGGATTTATTTATTTTTAAATAAAAATGTATCATTGAATTGCAGAACATGTAAAATTAACATTAAACATTATTAAGAAACCCATAAATAAGATTTTTCAAACTAACCATCAATAAGTTACCTATAAAGTAAATTATAAAATTAAAAAAATAAATTTGGAAGGGCCCATGTTGACGTGGCTATCTACATAGTTCTACCATTTTAGAACATTCTACACTTGACAGCTTGATAAATATTCGTTTGTAGTATTTGAGTATTCAATTCTAGAATTCCATTAGGCTCTAGATTGTGCATTTAACCTATATAAAAAGGCTGAAAGTTTATTTGCTCCCTAACAAGAAACCAAATGTTATAAACTCTCTGTCGCTCACGTTAATAGATATGTATGTGTGATTTTTGTGTGTTTATTACGAGGGAGCATACGCCTAATATATGTATGCCTTTATGTGTTTGTTTAGTGAGCTTTGGATGGAAGAATATTTTAAAAAAAATCATTAAATCGATTCTAGTATTCCGAACTAAATTCTAAACAAAAGTCACAAACTAGTAGGAGTGTGGGTTACCTTTGAAAAATAAATATGTGAAATTACAAATGGCGTTACCCTCTCCTAGTTAAAATTGTATTCAAACCTATAAAGGTAAACAAATACGCTGATTTTGAAGAAAAAATGCAAAGAAAAATACAAAAGTAACCTTTATGATATGAGAAAACAAAATATGTATTTGTACCAAACTCATTTAAATTTAAGAGATTTTGTTAGGTACTTCGCTTTAATCCATTTTGAAGAGATTAGTATGCTATTTATGTTTAAATCTTGCCGGCTTTATTTCTATTTTAAAAAAGTTTTAATAATTTTTTTTAACTTTATACTTCGTTTAGTAAAAGGAACGAAAAAATAGATGCGGGATAGCGAAAAACACATCCTAGCATCCGAATGCAAATTGATACACCAAGTGGCCAACCATTGAGCTCTTCGGTGATAAAATTCACTTTAGATTTGACTATCAAGCAATACCACATATAGAACTTCTAAATTAAACAAGACATACATGACATCTTTTAAGAAACATTCAATAGAGATGGGTTCTCATAAATCTTCTAGTTGGGTAACATGCATTTCAAAGCTGATGTCCCTCACAGTAAGTACAGGGAGCTGATGGGAAAACTCCAAGGGGTATAATTGGTACACAAATATGCCCACTCCCAGGTTAGTAAGCGCATTCCCATTCTGCTAATGAATTGCAACACCAATAATAACCGTCAAAGTATCCCAACTATCTCAGTCAAAAATCAACAAATCACACCCGAAAATCCATCCAGTAGTTGAAAGACTCAAAATTAAAATGGCATTCATCAATCAAACTGTTTTTATAATTATACAACTACCAAAGATATGAAACAATTCATAGTTACGTCGTAGGAAGTTTCGCCAACAATATAAACAATTTTGTGTAAGTTTCTGACTGAAATGAAAAGATAATTTATGTATAGAAGAAAACGAAGAAGAATCTCTCTTTCCAAAGTGGTCTGTCAAGATCAGACCTGCAGTCTCAAGACTGCAACATGGATCACCATCCAACTCAGTCAATTAGGTGCATGAAGGACATAGACAAAAACCGAGTAAAGACAGTTATCAAACTCTGTTGGTGCATGTTAGAATTGCAGACTTCATCTCTTCTTTATCCAAAGATGTTTGAACTATAACCTGTGAAAATGATGCATACATTAGCATTCATTAGATTCTTTTCCAGATTCATTGTAATTAAGAAATCTACAATGACTACCAAAACCATGAAGATCAAAAAATAAGCCCACCCAATACACACACACACACTGAGAAGAACCCTTGCTATGAAAAAAGAAAAACAATGGAAAAGTCCATCCCCCAAATGATGGGTGCATTTCTTTCTAAAAATTGTGGCCAACAATATCATAAAATGCATACTAGTAAGTTCTATCTGAGACAGAAAGTCAGACACTAACTGCAATCAAGCCACTAAAAAATACAGTGAGCATTACTTAAACAAATCAAAAACGCAAAAAAAAAAATTATAAACTGCAAGTATTACATTAAATCATAAATGGTTTCATTTAAGACCAGCTTCAATTTGAATAACTTCTAAAGAGGTAAAAGTTGAGGGCTCAAGCATAACAATGTATATACACAGTAACATCTTGAGTGAAAATAACACATGGAACAGACTAGCAGAATAATTATTCAAATCATATTGAGGCTCAATAACTTAGCTAATTTAATTACTGTATTCATTAGGATGATCAGTTATCACTGAACATCTCAACCACGTACAAGAGCTATTATAACTCAGTTAAGGAAATTCAGGCCAAAGCTAGTAGGATTCTTAAACTTTTACCTCTTGTGCTCTGTTTCCTGATCGAGCAAGTAACTTGTATTGATCTTCAAACATGGATACCATGTAAACCTGCCAGAAGATTGATTAGAAGCAGTTTAACTTGAGTCTGACAAGGAACGCACACCATTCTATGTGAGCTATAAAATAGAATATTACTTAAGTTTAGCATAAAAAGGGAAAAGATCAACAATCATTGTTCTCTCCACATTTTCTTCAACCCACATGAACAGGTAACATAAGAGGTTCCAAACCAAAGGGTAGCATGTACTAAAATGTTCAACAGTGAACATTAATGGTAAATGAAAAATACAAAGTTTAAATCCCACAACTCCAACCGGTATTTGAGAAAGAACATGTAAAAGTGAAAATTTAAAAGAACTAGGGTTAGAACCAAATTGATTTTACGAAAGTAAAAACTTACATTTCCAATATTACCAACAAAGTTATAGAAACATGATGTGATCATCGAATTTGTTTAATTAGCAACATGAAATTCCAAAAGACAGTTAGTCAAATGACAGAATCAACTCCATGCCCAGCATCATATGTGTAATGCACATGATTTACTTTCCATTTAAGACATTTCTAATTCTTTCCCTAAAATAAATGGTAAGAAAGAGTGTCATCGCTCTATACAACAGAATGCTAGCAAGTTTGACAAAATGCTTGTAAAAACTCCAACATCCTCTTAGTTGAATCTAGAATCAGAGTGCATGTACCTGAAAAGTTGGAGCCAAACCAGGGCTCAAGAAAAGATGGCCTTTTGATACAGATTGGATCCCTTCAAACTGCTGTAGTTCTTCAATAAGAGACTCCACTTCTGTCCACTGTCGAATATCAAATCCAAAATGTGAGGATTTCACCATACTGACACATATACAAGCACATAGAATGAAATTGAGCCCCAATTTGATAATGCACCACGTATTAAAGAAAAAAGTCCTCCACAAAAGGAATCAACTCATCCAAATTTCTCTGGTTAGATGCGACCTCCAATTGAGTTCCCCAAAATGCCATTTCAACTTGGTTTAAAGTACATGAAATTTATACCGTACCAAAACAATTTAAAACCCATTTCCCTCCACAAAAACGAGCCAGAAGCCCTAACGCAACAATTTGAGAAATGTACAAATGCATCTAAATAATTTACCAGAATAAACCAATATCATCACACGTCTACTAACAAAACCTTCAACCTCATTTAAATGAAAGATTATGGAGGAAGAACAGGATAAGAGAGGGAAGGGAGAGGATGTTGGTCATTCCACATTTGGGAGTTTTAAGCCAAGGAGAGACAAAAGGAAATGGAGGGATGAAGAATCTCCTCCAGTCCCACTTGTGCTTCCTCCAAAAAGAGGGAGAAAATGAAATGGAAGAAAAGTGAGTTAGGAAAAGCCTGTCTTACCCTTCCTTTTTATATCTGGCCGTTTTCAATTTCACTCCTTTTTTCACTTGCAGCTGCAGGGTGTTTGGTAGCAGAAGGAATGGAGGGAATAAGTGAGTAGGCAAAGGAGGAGGAGGAGGAAATTTCCTTAGCTAGGAAAAAGGGGAAAGGCTTCTGGAAAGAAATGGAGGGGGCTTCCATCTTTCTCCAGACCCACCATGTTGCTTCCTCCCAAAAGTGGGCAGAGGAAAGTAAGGAACCCTCTTACCTCTCCTTTTAGCTTCTTTACCCTTGTACTTAGGTCCTTTTTTTTTCCCCCTCCAAACTAACCAAGGTATAATGGTCAAATCGTGCAATATCCCCTACTTTCTTCATTTCCTTCCTACTCAACCACGTAATAAGAGGGAAAGGCCCATTCCTTTTCCTGGGGATACTTCTTGCATCCCTCCTATCTTCTTTCCTTTCAATTTGGCATCATTTATATAAACTGGAGCGCTAAAACTTAGAATATACCTTTTTCTTATTATTAACCTCTATACAAGGAATGGAAGGTTACTGTCCTTTACTTTATTTTTCCCTCCTAAAACTCCCAACAAAGGGAAGGAGTTCTTTTATTTTTCTTCTCATTTCCTCTCTAAGATAGACACAGTCCTTTTCATCCTTTTCTTTCCTAAGCTCCTAAACAAACAATTAGTCATGGTCAGTTTGGTAAAAGAGAAGAGTGCAAATAAGAAAAGCAGGGCAAACAAAAGGGGAGGAATCAATAGGAATTTCAGGGTTTGGTAAAAGGAGAAGGGAAAACCCTTCCGAGCCCATGATATCCTTTCCACCCAAAAGTGGGAGGAGAGGAGGAACCAAAACCCCCCCAAAAACATTTTGTCCACCACACCAAGATATCCTTTCTACCCAAAGGTTTAGTTGTGGAATGGATTTTCATTCCAATGGTGTTGGAAATCATATCTATAAGTTGACTCAATGATTGTGGCAGATTTATTTGGTCTTCATTATAAGCTAATGTTTAGGGATTTTATTTTTATTCTAATTTTATTTTATTCTCTTTATTCAGATTTGATTTTATTCTCTTTTCTATATTTGTAATTTTCCTCTTGTATATAATGATAGTTAGGCTCTCAAATTGAGTACGCCAATTTTACCAAGTTACTTTTTGGTATCAGAGCCTCAAACCTACGCCTCCCCCCTCTCTCTTTCTTTCACCGCCTCTTTTGATCTTTCTCTCTATCTCGTCACAGCCCCTTCCCTATTTCTTTTTCCCTTTTCTTCACAGACCCTCTCTCTTCTTTAGGCATCTGTTGTGACAATCCTAGGGGGAGCCAATCTCCTCTAGGTTTGACCCCTGTAGGGGTATTCCCTTAGTCTTTTTCATACACTAAGGGTCAGAAGACGTGTTTGTAATTTTTTGGGGCTGCCGGGATATTCGGCAGCATTTTCGAATCAGACCGCCGTGTCTCCGGCTTCTTGGTTTGATCAAAATCAGGTTTATTCTTCCTTTATTTGAAATTATTAGTGATTTGTTGAATTATTCTATTTAATATTATAGCTGAATCAAGTAATAACAAAGAAACTCTCTTTTCGGCGCAACACACACCGGCTCAACGAGTTACTAGTGTGCTGTTGAATGGCCGTAATTTTGCATCCTGGGCTCGTTCCCTTCGCCTCTATGTGGGTGGAAAAGGCAAATCAGGGTGGATTTTGGGTACTGAAAAGATGCCAGATATTAAAGATCGTAAATATGCTCAGTGGGATATGGACAATTGCACCATTTTAGGATGGATGTTTAATTCTATGGAGGAACCCATTTATAATATATTCATGTTTTATGACTTTGTGAATGACTTGTGGACTGCTTTGAATCAAATGTATGCTCATTCTAGGAATGATGCTCGTATTTTTGAATTATACCAAGATATTGCTAACAGGAAGGCCTGAATTTGTCTGTAACTGATTACTTTGGGTATTTGAGATCTCGTTGAGAGGAACTAACTCAATATGATTCTCTTAGTGAATTTCCTTCCAAGGCAGCCTCTCTTCTTGTCAAACGTCTTGATCGTCAGCATACCTATCAGTTTTTTATGGGATTACGCCCAAAATTTGAACCACAAAAGTCTCAGATCTTAAATGCATCACCAATGCCATCCCTGTTGGAAGCCTTTGCAACTGTTGATGGTAAAGCACACAGGCACCGTTTAATTCAGCCCTCGCTTGTTCCTCTACTAGTGTCTGAGCCTGCTTAGGATAGTATGGCTTTTGTAGCCAACTTTGGATCACATGCTTCTGGAGGTCAGATTATTTGTCATCATTGTGGAGGGTTGGACATGTTAAGGCTCGTTGCTTCAAACTTCATCCTGAACTGAAGCAAAAAATTTCTAGGAACCGTTTATATAGAACTGGTTCTTCTCGTATTGCGGCTGTTGCAGAGACTCCTGTTACTACTGGTGGATCTACTGTATTTCCTGGACTGAGCCAGCTTCAGTCTCAAATTGGGCAGATCCAGGACCAGCTTGGCTCCCTTGCTTCTAGAGTCGGTGCTCCTGCAGCTGCTCCCACTCCCACAATTGCTACAGGTACTCCTACTACATTTCATGTTAAGCCCAAGTAGCCCACTTAGGTTCTGGATTCTGGGGCCAATGATCACATAACTGGTGAGTTATCAGTTTTTTCTTCTAATGTCATACCTATTACCCAATCTGTGTATCTTGCGAATGGCTCTACATCTTACATTCACAGTAAGGTTGATATTTGTTTGTCTCCTGATATTACCCTTTCATCTGTCCTTCATGTACCTAAATTTGCCTTTAACCTTTTATCTGTTAGCCGACTTGCAAAAAACCTCCAATGTGCAGTTATATTCTTACCAGATCAATGTTTGTTGCAGGACCTTTGTTCGAAGAGGAATTTTGGCAGGGGTTATGAGCGTGATGGGCTTTACTACTTTGGGGAACCACCAGGAACGAGTCTTCAAGCTTCTGTCCTACCTACTTCTAGTGTTTATGATGTTTCTTTTCGCATTTTTAGTCTATGGCATGCACGTTTGGGGCATGTAAACTTTCAGTATCTATGTCTATTGTTTCCTTCGTTAAATAAAGCATGTAAGAACCATAAGTTTCAATGTGAAGTTTGTGAGCTTTCTAAACATACTAGAACTAGCTATATTTCTCATATGAGTCGTGCTCCTAGTATGTTTGATCTTATTTATTCTGATGTCTGGGGCCTTTCCCCAGTTACTGCTTTCTCTGGACATCGATATTATGTGACATTTATTGATGATTATTCTCGTTGTACTTGGGTTTATTTATTGAAAAAGAAATCTAATGTGTTTTTTTTATTTACCCAGTTTCTTCAAATGATCAAAACCCAGTATAACACTGTTGTCCGTAATATTCGTTCTGATAATGGACGTGAATATGTTTCAAATGAGTTTCGGACTGAACTTAATAAAAAGGGGATTTTACATCAACTCACTTGCCCCTACACTCCTGAGCAAAATGGCGTGGTTGAACGCAAAAATCGTCATCTTATGTCTGTGGTCCGATGTCTTCTGAGTGGTATGCATGTGCCTAAATTCTATTGGCACATGGCTGTTCTTATAGTTGCTTTTCTGATTAATCGTACTCCCAGTCGAGTTTTGGGTGGTAAGGCCCCATTTCAGATTCTCCAGCCTAATTATACATTGTTTCACCTTCTGCCTTGTGTTTTTGGCTGTACTTGTTTTGTTCATAATCGTAGTCCTTCTCGTTATAAACTTGATGCTAAATCAATTAAGTGTATTTTCTTGGGGTATTCTGCTATGTCAAAGGGCTATCGTTGTTATGATCCTGTGGCCAAACATATGTATCATTCTCTTGATGTGACATTTCATGAAACTGTTCCTTTTTATAGTACTAATTATGTGGTACAGGATTCTCTCTCTTGTGGTCTGGAGAAGGAGATTTCTCCTATTGCCCGTCCTGTTCCTCTCTTTGAAAATCACACTGTTCTGGAACCTCCTTCTCCATCCATGCAGGGTTCCCCTCCACCTTTGCATGTCTACTCTCGTCGCCATCGCAATCAACCTCCCCTGCCAGAATCATCTTCAGAACCAGGTCCAGGTAACTCTCCTTCTCCTATGGCTCCTACCATTCTTGAGCATACCTCTCGTTATCCTACCCGTGATCGTCACCCTCCTAATTGGTATGGTTTCTCTTGTAACACTAACCACCCTATTTCCGAGTATGTCTCCTATGATGGTCTTTCAGGTGCATATAAATCCTTCCAGAACAAGATTGGGACCGTTATTCCTCAATCAGTGTCAGAGGCTCTCCAGGATCCCAATTGGGTGTCTGCCATGACAATAGAAATGGATGCTTTACAACATAATAATACATGGGAACATGTTGCTTTACCTGCTGGGGAGAAAACGGTTGGCTGCAAATGGGTCTGTAATGTGAGGTACTTAGCCGATGGTTCTATTGATCGGTATAAGGCTCGGTTGGTGGCAAAAGACTTTACTCAGATTTTGGGCAAAGACTTTGGTGCTACCTTTGCTCCTGTGATAAAGTTGACGTCTGTGCGACTTCTTATCTCCTTGTCTGCGGCCTATTTTTGACCTTTGCATCAGTTAGATGTCAAGAATGCATTTCTTAATAGAGACTTACTTGAGACTATATATATGGATCCAACCCCTGGATTTTGGGTTGAAGGGGAGTATGCTGGGAAAGTCTGTCGGCTGCGGAAGTCTCTTTATGGTCTGAAGCAATCTCCTAGAGCTTGGTTTAGTCGTTTTAGCGATGTTGTTCTATCCATGGGCTTTGTGCGCTGCCACTTAGACCATACTTGCTTTATTCGACGTCGCTATGATGGTCGCTGCAGTATGTTATTAGTATATGTGGATGATATCATTATCACAGGTGATGATGCTTTAGGGATTGCTCAGGCGAAACTTCATCTTCAAAAAGTCCTTTGATGTGAAGGACTTAGGTCCTCTTCGATATTTTCTTAGAATTGAGGTTGTTAGATCCCGTCGTGGAATTTCTTTATCTCAAAGGAAATATATTTTGGATCTTCTTCAAGATACTAGCATGCTTGGGTGTCGACCTGCTTCTACTCTTATGGACCCCAATCTCAAACTCTTTGTTGAGTCGGGGGAATTACTTCCAGATCCATCCATATATCGACGTTAGTAGGTCGTCTTATCTACTTGACTAACACAAGGCCCGATTTGACATTTGCTGTTAGTGTGGTTAGTCAATTCATGCATGCCCCTCACTCAGCTCATATGGATGCAGTCCACCATATTTTGAGGTATCTTAAGTCGTGCCCTGGTCTTGGTCTGTTCTATGCCTCAGGAAATCAGTCTGGACTCTCATGCTTTACTGATGCAGACTATGCTGGATGTAAGACAGATAG
This sequence comes from Cornus florida, assembly GCF_030987335.1. Taxonomy (NCBI): domain Eukaryota; kingdom Viridiplantae; phylum Streptophyta; class Magnoliopsida; order Cornales; family Cornaceae; genus Cornus; species Cornus florida. The sequence continues at coordinate 92,661,079 of NW_026775581.1, forward strand.
ACGTTCTACTTCTGGCTTCTGTACTTTCTATGGTAATCATCTCATATCATGGAAGAGTAAGAAGCAAGTTGTTGTCTCCAGATCCTCTGCTGAAGCTGAATACCGAGCTATGGCTCAAGGTACTTGTGAGCTCCTTTGGCTTCAATCAATTTTGGGAGAGTTGGGTGTTGTAGAAAAAGGTTTTTCGAGGCTGTTTTGTGACAATAAATAAGCCATTATGCTTGCTTCCGATTCTGTTTTACATGAAAGGTCGAAACATATTGAGGTAGACATTCACTTTATTCGAGAGAAGGTTCGATCAGATATCATTAATCCTGTTTTTATTCCCTCTTCAGAACAGACTACAGATGTGTTCACAAAGTCTGTTGGGCCTTCTCTTCTCCAGTCTTCTATAGTCAAGCTGGGCTTGGTCAACATATTTGCTCCAGCTTGAGGGGGAATGTTGGAAATCATATCTATAAGTTGACTCAATGATTGTGGCAGATTTATTGGGTCTTCATTATAGGCTAATGTTTAGGAATTTTATTTTTATTCTGATTTGATTTTATTCTCTTTATTTAGATTTGATTTTATTCTCTTTTCCATATTTGTAATTTTCCTCTTGTATATAATGATAGTCAGGCTCTCAAATTTAGTACGCCAATTTTACCAAGTTACTTTTAATGGAATGGCCATTCCCACTTTAAATTGCATAACAATCAAAGGAATGGATGGAATGGGCATTCCATTCCATTCTTGCACACCAAACGCAGCATAATGTAATCGTATAACGGCAAATTTATGAAACAAGCTTTTCCTCCTTTCCTCTATTAAACCAAACAAGCAGACGCATGTTTATACAACCAAGGTGCTACAAAAGGAAAAATATTATCCTGCTCATAGGGTCAAAACAGAAACCTCAGTATCTGCTTGGGCTGCTTCTAATCTCCCAAATAAGAAATCATTATCACCAATTACAGCTTCCAGGGCCTCATTTAGTGGATCTGGCTGCAGAGAAAAAGATAAATACAACATACAGCATCTCGATAACATTAAAAAAATTCCTTAAATCTACAAAAGGAATTTAAATATTAAGAGAAGTAGACATAAGTTACCGTTATGTCCTTTAGTGATAGGAAAATGCGTTCAAGTGAAAAATCCAATTGGTGAACTTTTGCCTCCACAATCTGCAACCAAAAGATCTTTTCTTAAGAACTTGGACAAAATTTAGTTCTGAAGTAAGGACACGGAAATGGGACATGATTCGACTTTACCAATCTTAATAAAATAGATAATGGACATGCAAAAACTTGGTAATAAAATAAACATTGTTATATAAAAAAATATTTTATACACCACGTTAATTCATGATAAGTATATATAATATTTTTCTGAGTGTCATGAAATCTATAACCATAAATTTATAATCAAAATCATTCTTGCCACATAAAGAAAGGCATAGCAACAATATGACCTTTTTTGTGACTGTATGTGGAGATGTATGTGTAGATATGTATACATACATAATTACTCTCGCATGTACTCCTTGGATAAAACCTTTGATGTGATTTTCTCTTACGACTATAACTTTTTCCATACTAAAAGAAAATCTCATCCAATGTCCAAGACAGTCATGCGTTTGAAATTGAGATCTTCTATTTTTAAATCGTGGACACATCCAATATATAACAGACACATGTCTATAGCTTTTACCTGGTCAAATTCGTCGTAATTGTTGAGGACAATGTCAGTGTTGTAGAAAAACAATTGCTGTTGTTATACATAGTAATACGCTACTAACTCAAATACCTGACCAATTTTGAAATATGATGCAAGATCCAAAGTGGCATCCCATGAAACTTCCGTCTGGTGAATCAGAGCAGGTACTCCTTCAACCTAAATTAGGATATTTAGGTCAAATGTGATAAACAATAATCTGCTGATGTAGTGATGATCTCATGGTATTGGTTCCACAACAAGAAGCTGTGAATCCATGAAATAGAAGATCTCATAAAGGAGGAAGCTAATCATTTTGAAGTATTTATGGGATTCACAGCTCTTTATTTAAGGAGCTCTTACCATGAGATCAAAACTCTCTATTTATATGCCCGTTTTCTAAGTAAAATTAGAAGCAAACTGCTGATATACCTCAACAAAAATACCAAAGTAAGTAATCTTTTTGATGCAACATTTTACTACATCCCCAATGCTAAGTTTGGCCTGCACCCAAAAGAAAATACAGAAAAAGAAAAAGAAAGAAAAGCTTTAAACCATTAATTTGTTATCTTAAATGGACAAGTAACTTCGAAAAAAAAAATTATGAAATTTTGTTATCTAGAATATGAGAAAACCTCGTGATAATATTGTATAAGTACCAAAAAAGGCTGTGCTTTTATTTCAGAAATTAATTTTAGTATATTATAAATATTATGGGGGTGATAAAAAAAAGATTGAATCTTTGATTCTTGGGAAAAAATGAACTCTACTAGCCCTGGGAAAAGAAAGTAAGCAAACTGCAAATAGTACTAAAATCGATATATTGATTTAAATTTGACTTAACAAGCATGTAATCTACGAAGAGTGGAGAAAAGATGTAGCTGACCCCAAGTAGTTGGAAATGGGCTTTTTTTGCTGCTTGTTTTTGTAAGCATTTTATTAATGAATATGAGATTCAATATTGCTTCAACCAGAAAACTCTACCTTTATGGATATTACCTCTATGTATATCTAAATTGTAGATAAAATCATCCAATATGTTCAAAAGATGCTATGCCTTTCCTCTACTCTTCATACAAAGTAGACAGATTTCATCAGTGTTGCTAAAACTAAACATTGAACCCTTTAAATTTGATCACAGAAATGAATTATGTTTCTTACTTTTTTTTGGTAGCTAGAGAAATGAAATTTGTTGCTTAAGCCGAAATTATAGATGTTTCACCATGAAGAGCAATCAATAAGCATTTAAAGATAAGTATAACATGGAAAACAGTTTCCTACCATAAGACTTCGCTTTTTCTCAACTGATTCTTCTTTTTCCTTCGGCTTCATAGAAAGTATTAGCCTTCTAGACTTTCTATCAACCAACACCACATTCACCTTCATTTTCTGCAACCAAAAGAGTTATTAATATTTTTTATTAAACTGATAAAAATTATTGTATCAAAATCAAGATATTCAAACCTGACCAACGAAGGATGACAAGAATTTCAGTTTTTCTAGGTCATAAATCCTAAGAAGATCTTCCAATTTCATGTCCGGTGAAATTTCTGTCTCAACTTTTTGATCAGTTTCGGGAATTAGGCTTGAATCAAGAGTAGAAGCCTTGTTCGCAACCTCAGAGCTGCCAATAATGCCTAAATTTTGCTTGTACATAGAGGGGTCTAAGCCTTTTCTTCTCAACCAAGACTCAAAAGCTAAGAACTTCCACCTGGCAGCGAGCTTACGATATGGTAAAAATCCTATCAAAGAGCCAAAAGATACCTGTAAATATGAGAAGAAATTTAGATAAATAAGATCAAAATTAAAATTTCAATAAAGCATAGGAAGAGAGAGCGTGCATCTAAGCCTGTTTAACTAATAACTAGTACTCACAACAAATCCTCTGGTACTTGAGCTTATCAGTTCCACTTCTTCTCTTCCTCCTCTCTCAAACAGATCTTCAGCTCTTGTCCAATCAGTATCTTCATGTTCCTACAGTTTCAACACGAAATTCAGACCATCCTATTATATCGCTCAACCATACAAGGGACTAGAAATAAATTAATCAGACCTTTATGGGTGACGTTGCGAGGATATTGTCAAGCTCAACAGCATTGCCATAAGTTTCAGGATTCACAGTAACAGGCTCCTCTCTAATAAAATTGGAAGCTCCCTTTACAGATTGATCTAATCTATAACATAACAACCAATTAAACAACCAAACCTAGAAGCAATAGAACAAAAAATATACAAGTTAAGAGAAGTTGGCCCACCTCATGGGTTTCCCTTGCAATGCAGCTTCCACGGAGAGTGTGATATTAGAATCCAATAGTATTGCCTCTGAAGGTTCATTATCGGAAGTTCTTTTCTCAGCAAACAGCATATCACTCTGCTCAAGTGGCTGTAATCCTTGAACAAACAAGGACAATATTAAACTGCAAAGTTCCAATTTCAGAAAACTTATCTGCAATGTAATACATTACCTGTTGCAGAGTGATCCTCCCGCTTAGGGTCCCTGAGACTGAAGCATCCCCAACTTCCAGTGATTCATCATAGTTGATCCTTGTTGAATTAACTTCCGATGAGTGTACAACTTCCGAATTATTCTCTTTGAGATCATCACCACAGCTTGACCCAATAAGATCACCAGAAGATTCTTGTTCTTGATTGATCTTCAAATCGAGATTTAATCGTTCAGGTTTGTCTACAAGTGTAACATCTTTAGTTGTTTCATTAACTAGAGATGGACTTTTCAAATTATTCCCTTCAATACCTTCATAAACTTTGGCTTTGGCATCCCCAGAAGGCTCCTGGTCATTATCAACACTTGAGTTGTTACTTATCAGTTCGGGCTTCTTTAATAATGTAACATCACTAAAACTTTCCTTCATCTGTTCTTTCCCCATTCTAAAAGACAAATTTGGTTTTATTCTCAACCTTGATGATTTCTCAGTCCCAATATCATCATCAGTAAATGTACTTGGTTTCCGCAAAATAACATTAGGAATGCTACTTCTAGTATTATCTACCGTCTTTCCTACTGGTTGGCTCGGTTTCTTTACCTTTGAATCCTTTGATACTATTGGCCTATTGTTAGCTTCAAATTTGACTCCTCTCTTAGGCACAGGCCGGACTAAGTTCAACCCGTTTGGTGAAGTTGATGAGTGTCCTTCCTTGGGAATTGGCCTATTGTTAGCTTCAATTTTGACTCCTCTCTTAGGCACAGACCGAACTAAGTTCAAATCATTTGGTGAATTTGATGACTGCCCTTCCTTGGGAATAGATCCATCAAATGGAACCTCTTCTACTTCATTTACTGCTTTACCCTTCTTCTTGTTAAATGATTTCTCAATTTCCAGGTAAGACAAATCCGGATTCGATTTTCTACCCATTATCTGAAGCATTCAAAGAATTCCAATGCTTAATATAAAACATTCAAACTAATATAAATAACCACAAGCAGTAAACCAATGACATACCATCTGATTGGTTGCTAAATAAACAATAGAAAATTGTAAGAAAATAAAATTTTAAACCTAATGTTGTACATTGTTTACTTTCCAAATTTCAAAATTATAACCTTTACTAATCCAAATATTTGAATTAGATCAGCAGAGGCATCCTTTCTTAGGTTCCCAACTGTCAATAACTTAAAATTGAAAAATATTTCATTCATTCTCTTCCACTCACTTCAATCGCGGACATGCAAGACAGAGTACAATATAATCACACGTGACAGAGACAGACCCACATATATAATCAAACATGACACATCCACATTTTTTATAAATATATGTGTGTGTGTATATATATGGAGAGAGAGAATGTTTCTTTCCTTGGTGCTCTAGCCAATGAACAACTCAAAATTGAAGAATGTTGCATCTATTTTCTTCATCTCACTTCGTTTAGCAACTAAATGGACTATTAAGAAAAATAGGGTATATTGAAAACTGAGACAAATTTACATAATATACATATACAATCACACATGACTCACCCACATATCTATAATCAAACATGACACACTGACATATATATATAATGAAACACAACACGCCCACTTTTATGATACATAATGCATTTGTATATATATAGAAAGAGAGAGAGGGAGGGAGGGGTATTACTGAAAATTGTTTCTTTTATCAGGTTTCAAACTTTGAATAACTCAAATTGAAAATTGTAACATTCATTTTTCTCAGTTCAATTAGCAACCAAACAGAATATTACCAAAAAAAAAAAAAAAAAAAAAAATCAGCTATATTTAAAACAGCGATGGATTAATACATCATATACCTATATAGTCACAAATGGCACGTCACACCCACATATATAATCAAACATTACAAACCCATATTTATCTACACAATATGTGTATATTAAATATATATATATAAAGAGAGGGAACCTTGGCTAGGGTGAGCTTGGGGTCTTCGCCGATCAATCGGCCAAACTTGAGCTCCATCAGCTCCCATTGATCGAGCTTAGGTTCGTCTTTGGAGGCGAAAACGAGAAATTTGGGTTTTCGAGCAACAAAAAAGTAGTTTCTTGCAGTTCTTGCTCTGGGTTCAAACGAAGAAACAACGGGTCGAACAATTGAGGGTTTGATTGTAATAGTGGTGAGAGCAAGACCGTCCATTACTGTGAAATCAAAATCAAAACCGCCAAATGGTGATGGAACGCATTGAGATTAATGGATTTGATTAGCTCTGTGAAACTTTACTGTGTGACTATGTGTGTTATGAAGGTAGAGTGTGTTTAACAGTTTTCTAGAGTGAGAAACAGTGAGAGGATGATGAGCGGGACGATAGAGGAGGAGAACGGCTGTGGAGGGAGGGACGGTGTGCGGGTTTTATTATCCATCATCGGTAATACCACGTGGCTTTTCATGATACGTGGTTGACGGACAAGGTATGGGGGTGTTACACAGTTGATAAGCAATTTGGATTTTATTACTCGAATTGAATTAAAAAAAAAAAAAAAAAAAAAAAAAAACTCTCATTCCATTTTGAGTTGGGCTAATTTTGCAGGACCAAAAGTCAAACCCTCTCTGGTGTACTTTCTTAGTCATGCAAATTTCCCTATAATTTTACTTTTAACATTTTATTGCCCTTGTTGTAAAATTCTACTACTATTTTACTAGTAAATTTAAACAAAAAGCACAAAAAAATAAAAAAAATCACTATTTAAAGTAATAAAATAGAATATGACAGACATTTACTCTCTAATGAAATCAGTGAATTTTCAGTTTTCACCACCAAGTGAAATCTTGTAATTTATTTTTTAATCTTCCAATAAGCAGTTATCAACTATAAATGTTCAAAGAAATCATAAAAGTCTATTATTCCACACCATAATACTCTCCCCATTATTTGTGTGTACATTAAATAATGAGGCATTAGCAAATACTAAGACGACGTAAGCTTTATTTTACCGTAATTAAAATTAATTTTAATTATCTTAACTATATTAAAATTATTTTGTAGTAACCTAGCAAAAACTCAAATTTATAAAGTAAATCATTCACAAAATTTATTTTGATTTAAAACAAAATAAAGAATATATGCAAACATGTCAATTCTTCAATTGAAACTTTGTTAAGATTTGCAAGATATAATTATTGAAAAGAACTAATATGTGATTAGAGCAAACAAAATATTTTTCAAAATTCACACAATTTAATACGCCTTAACCCATCAAATATTCTCTGTTTCTACTCTTCTTTTATCATAAGCTAACTTTATTAAGTTTCTTTTAATAATGTCATTCTATTTTATTTTTAGTGACTATCTCTATCTCTAACTTTTATGACAATTAATCTTCCCCACTAGGTAGTCCGTTTATATGCCAAAACCATCTCAGTCAAATGTTAATATATATATATATAAACACTATTTTTATATAAAAATAGAAATATGCACATGGATATACAGTTACTTCTAGTTTTTGTTCCTATTCGACTTCCATGCTAAAGTTGGTTGGTAAGTTGAAGCCTCTTCTTCCTTCTTCTCTTGGATTAACATTGAAGTCTAAGAGTAGTGCTCATTATTTCCAGTACCAATCACCACAAATATCTTCTCATCAACCTTTTGTGTCAATCCTCACTATTCTCATTTTTCCCTTGAAACCCATCTTCATTTACTAAATGACAAGCTTAAACAACTGTCCAACGTTGGACTTCATGATCAAATACTTGATCTTTACTTCATTCTTCAGCTTTCCAATGCAAAACCTGATCATTTCACATACCCATATGTGCTTAAGGCCTGTGCTGCTCTCACTGCTTTCAATGAAGGCAAATTAGTCCATACCCGGATAATAAAATCCGGGTTTGATCACAATGTTGTCGCCAATTCACTGATAGACATGTACTCCAAAGTTGGGGCTTTGAAATATGCCCATTATGTTTTTGATGAAATGCCTAAAAGGAATTTGGTCTCTTGGAATTGCATGGTTTCAGGATTTGCATTGAATGGTCTTCCAGAAAGTGCATTGGAGCTCTGTAGTTTGATGAGATTCGAAAGGATTGGATTAGATAAAGTGACACTGAAAATTGTTCTTCCTGTATGTGGTTTATTAGGAGCAATTCATATTGGAGAATCAGTTCATGCTCATGTTATTGTATTGGGTTCTTCTTCAGAGACAACTATATCAACTGCTATCATGGATTTGTATGCAAAATGTGGGATGATAGACTCTGCACAGAAACTTTTTCATAAGATTCATCATAAAGATGCAGTAACTTGGAATGTGATGATTAATGGGTATTGCAGAAAAGGTCAGTTAGTTATGGTGCTCAATTTGGTCTGCAAGATGCACACAGAGGGTGTAGAGCCAACTGCTGTTACCATATCGATTACCCTCCAAGCTTGTGCTGATTTACCAAGCTTGCGAATAGGAGGAACTATCCATGGTTAAGTTATGAAGAATGGGTTCAGTTCAGATGTCTCTGCTGAAGCACTCCTGATAAACATGTATTCGAAGTGTGGAAGACTAGATTTAGCTTGTCAAGTACTTCTTACAGTTACCAAGTGCCATCATTCATGGCTTGGGAATGCATGGGCATGGAGAAGCTGCTTTGATGAGTTTCTTCCAGATGTTGAAGAGAGGCATAGATCCTGATGGTGCGTGTTTCCTTCTTGTACTTTCTTCTTGTAGTCACACCGGAATGGTTAGCGAAGGCCACAAAGTCTTTGATTATATGGTTGGACAGTTTGGAATTGAACCAAAGATGGAGCACTTTTTGACTATGGTTGATCTTATTGGGAGGGCAGGCTTCATCGACAAAGCCTTTCAGTTCATCAAGCAAATGCCGATGGAACCAGACATCAGCATTTGGGGTGCCTTCTTCGGTGCTTGTAATAAGATACATTGAAAGTTTGACATAGGGAAATCAGCAGAGGAGAGCATGGTTGAATTGGATCCAAAAACAGCAGGTTACTATAAGCTACTATTATTAATTACTTATGCAAGCAAGGGAGGATGGGATGATGTCCACAAGATTAGAAGCCTAAGAAATGAGAGAGGAGTTCAAAGAGTTATAGGATATAGTTCACTTGAAGTTGAAAGGTCAGCTTCATGAAAAAGTATGGATATTTTATATAAGCAAAATTTAGCGTCAAATGCAACACAATGTGCTGTTTTTTTTTATTTTTTGAAGTTCAAACAAGTTTATGTATGTATAAGACTGTAAAGATGCAGAATGGGTCAGAGAACTAGGAACTATAGGCTCAATGAAAAAGTATGGAACTTTGATGAAGGCAAAATTTATTTTAAAATGCAACACAATGTGCTGTTTTTTTTGGTGGGAAGTTCAAACCAGTTTATAGAAGTATAAGATTGTAAAGATATAGAATGGGTCTGAGTGCTAGGAATTACATGCGCAATGAAAAATAAAAATAAAAATAAAAATAAAAAATAAAATAAAATAAATGTACAAAGGGACCTGATGTAACTAGACTTGGGTCCAGCCCAAGTGCAGCATCCCAGTATGCTATATTCAAAAGGAGAGCAGATTGGTGAGTTTTCAAAGAAGCACCTCTGAATACCCTTGAATTCCTTTCCATCCATACTCTGTTGCTGATGCTTTTCTCCAATGATGGGAGCTCCATTCGATTAGGGATGACCAGTTTGCAGGGAAAATGAAGAATCCATATTTTCAATTGGAGATAGTGCCAGATTGGAGATGTGAATTGGCACTCAAAAAACAAGTGTAAGTGGCTTTCTGGTTCTGATAATCATAATGGGCATGCATTTGGCCAATAGAGGTAGGAGATGGCCTTTTCATCAAATGTGCCGAGACGTTGGATGGCCAGGCACAGGATAATTTTGTGTTTGGGAATGTTGACAAGAGTCCCAAACCAGATGTCAGTCCAGAAAGAGTGTGCCTCTGCCGACGCCAATCATTTTCCTGATCAGAGAGAGGCCCGGCAAGACACCTCAACTGGAGCAATTTCTTCCAACACCAAGATGACTGCTTTGGAGCTCTGATGTCCCATAAACTTCTAGCCTTAACAAGGTATGTGCTACACCAAACAGCCCATATACTCTGGTTTGATCCATATATATGCTTTATTGGAGATTTGAAGCTAGGCTTTGAAATTCATAGATTTCATGCAAGAAAAAGGCAAGGATGGGGTGGCCGCTCGGTGTGCCCGTAATGTTTGGGGCCTACCCTCTTCCTTCATCCGTCCACCTCCTCGCCCGCCAGACGGGCCTCCGGAGCAGTCGTGAGGCTGCTGTTGCCAGTCATGGCTTGCTTACCGGAGATGGTGATGTTGAACAACTTACAATTACAGCTTACAGTTGTTTGACTTCTAGGTTATTGAGCCTATGGGCTTGTTGGGTTATTGAGCCTCTTGGGCTAGGATAGTTCTGTTGGGTTGGACCTCCTATTGGTCTTGTATCTTTCTTTCCCCTTTGGGCTCCATCTGTACATTCTATTTCCTTATATAACTTGCTTAACTTTTTGAAAAAAAAAAAATGAAAAAAAAAAACAAGAAGAGGCAAGAGTAGGTCGTTTTCTATTTATTCTAGATACAGAAATTGCCGAAAACAGAATTTTGTCCACATTTGTACATCAACAGTGTGTTTTAGAGAAGTTTAGCGAAAGAATGGACTTTTTTGTTGCTTCTAAAATTATCTAAAAGAACTTATCTCTATTAGTATATTATTAAGTGCTTGGTTTTATTGCTAGAAGGCAAAATATACAAAATGATGTGGAATTTATAAGTGGCAGATGTTGGAATGGTAATTGTAAAAAATTCAGATTTTTTAGTTCTAAACTTGCTTTATAATTACTCCCTCCATCCCAAAATAATTGCACATCGATCCCTACCTTTTGAGATGTCACTGAACATATATTCCCTTTCGTAAACTCTATGTAAAAGGGACAATTATTTTAGAATGGTGGGATTACATGAAGAAATTATGAACAGCTTGAATCGAATAATTCCTATCCAAACTGCCATATTGATGTCTCACTTATTATTAATTAGTACTAATCACTTAGGAATCAAATGGCTTGGTATTACTCAATGAAAGACTATCGCCAGAGCTGCTGTGATATATGTATTAAAAAAGTTGGTTATGATATTTCTTACGAAGTTTGCTTCTTGGCTTCAAGCTGCTCTCAGTACTCACTATTAGTTTCTATTATCTAAAAGAACTTATTTCTATTATATTATTGAGTGCTTGGTTTTATTGTTAGAAGGCAAAAATATACAAATTGATGTGGAATTTATAAGTGGCAGATTTTGAAGTGGTAATTGTAAAAATTTCTGATTTTTTAGTTCTAAACTTGCTTTATAATCACTCCCTTCATTCCAACATAATTGCTCCTCGATCTCTACCTTTTGAGATGTCACCAAATATATATTCCCTTCATAAAATCTATGTAGAAGGGACTATATATTATTTTAGAATTGAGGGAGTACATGAAGAAATTATGAACAGCTTGAAGCGAATAATCCCTATCCAAGCTGCCATATTAATGTGTCACTTATTATTAATTAGTACTAATCACTTAAAGAAGCAAATGGCTTGGTATTACTCAATGGAAGACTATCACCAGAGCTGGTGTGATAATTTTTAGGAAGTTGCTTCTTGCCTCCATACTGCTCTGATCAGTACTCACTATCAATTTTTAGGAAGTTGCTGTAATAATTACATCAACATACCAATAAAAAAAACACTAAAAGCTTTTCAAGACTGATTTATTATTAATCATATTCATAAAACATATAATAAAACAATTCAAGTCATTACAAATTTAATAGCAGACCCATGTTACAATGAAGCATTCACATGTGACTAGGCAGCCTTTTTGAGAAGGGAAAAATAGAGTCTTGAAAGGTATGGATTCCAGAAAAGGCCAACCTCATCACCCATCTGCAACTTCCTCCTGTTTTTGAACTCTTTGATCCAGTTACTGGTAAGCAAATAGCTGTCTGTCTTCCATCTCTTGAGCGTCAACTCATGTTCAGTCCTTGTGTCGAAGTCAAAAACCTTAAGCTTTGTGCCATTTACATTCCCACAATCTGTGGCTTGTTTAGCGCTGAACAGAGGGATTATATGTTTGTGGATTGATTCTTGAGATAACAAGAGCCTACATGAAGCATTCACATCACTTTTTGTTAGTATCTTCTTGATTTTCCAAGGTTCTTCATACAGCCTCAATTTTGTCACTTCTTCTCCTCCTTCACTGATATAAACAAGCTTCTGTTGTTTGGGTTTGGGAGCCAAAGAGCAACATGGATTATTATCACCCATCATCTTCTTGATTTTCCAGGGTTCATCATACAGCCTCAACCTTGTAATCTCTTCTTCTTCTTCTTCACCTTCATTGGTATAAACAATCTTCTGTTGTTTGGGTTTGGGAGCCAAAGAGCAACATGGGTTATTATCATTACCCATCATCTTCTTGATTTTCCAGGGTTCTTCATACAGCCTCAACCTTGTAATCTCTTCTTCTTCTTCTTCTCCTTCATTGGTATAAACAATCTTCTGTTGTTTGGGTTTGGGAGCCAGAGAGCAACATGGGTTATTATCACCCATCATCTTCCTTTTCTTGATTATAATAATGGAAGATGGTTTTGAAACCTTTTCTGCAGGTTTTCTTGTTATGCAACGTCCTTCCATGGTTCTTGGTTGTGGGATGCAACTAGTACTACTACTGGACTCCATTAATACTTTCATCTTTTCCAATGAAACCCCACTGTTTTCTTCATCTTTCGAGTCTCCAACTGCTGTGTTTTTCACCGGAGTGAAAAGACTAAGAGCGAACCGCTTCGCACTATTTTCTTGATCTTTCGAGTTTGCAACTAGTGATGATGCTGTGTTTTTCACCGGAGAAAAAAGACTATCTGCTTTAAAGAATTGTTTCGCACTTTTTTCTTCATCTTTGAAGCCTACAACTAGTGATGATGTTATGTTTGTGGTCGGAGAGAAATCGAATAGACTACTAGGAGCAATAAAGAACTGTTTCGCCATTGTTTGAAGAAGAAACAAGATTAAAGAAAGAGACTTGGAAAATAGTAATTGGGTTTGGGTGATGAAAGAGAAAGAGAGAGAGAAAGAGAATGGTATGTGAGAGATTTAGGCTTAAGCCTTAAGAACGAAGAATAAACATATGTCTAGCTATATGTGCATATATATACACACGCCCTCTACCACAAATATCATACTAACTTTAGGTTTCCTAATTCAGTTCCATGATCCAACACTAATAGAACTGACTGGAATGATTAGGATCAAGAATATATATATATACGCGTGTGTGTATATATATATATATGCGCCTGTATATATATATATATATATATATATATATATATATATATATATATATATTTTATACGCGCTTTAACTGGTTGTTTCCTAATCAGTTTTCACTCAGCACAAATGAAATCAATTAGATTTTTATTTCTTTCCAAATACGCGTGTTTCATGTATCAAATTATTTGAGGAGGAATGTCTATGGTTATAATAGAAAATAGGAAAAATTACTCCGAAGTCTTATTTTTTATTTTTTATAAAAGACTAATAAGTCCATTATTATTTTTATTATTATTATAGGATCAATAATTCTACATTTGAAAAACCTCCCAATTTTTCACATACACTATTACTAAATAGAATTAAAGTTTTGCCATTATAGTTTCTATTCTAAAATTGATATAGAATCCTTTTTTTTTTTTTTTTTTTGCCTACGTTCATTTATGTTTTAGTTAATTAATAAATATTATGATGTAAATTTAAATGATAATTAATTTAATCAAAGCTCAATTCCAAAAATATTTTGTAGATTTAGGACAATCATTTTTTATATACAAAAATTTTAAATTATATTAAAAATTTCATAAAATATTGTGATTTCTTATTGAAATAATTTGAATAAACTTTTATCCATTTGAAAATTAGATTAATTATTTTGAAAAAAAAAAAAAAAACACCTAATTGCTAGTAGGGATGGCAACGGGGCGGGTTTGGAGCGGGTTTCTCTAAATCCTGCCCCGCCCCTTTTAATTTTTGTCAAATCCATGCCCGCCCCGAGACCCGCGACGGGTTGGATTTTCATATTCAACCCCGCCCCGTTAGGAAATACTGTGCCCCCGTGCCCGCCCCACTAACAAATTTTTTTCTCCCACTTTTTGGAACTTAAACTCCTGCTATTTAAATGTGCAAAGCCTAGGAATGACACAACATAAATAAAATTATGTATCCTAATAAATAAATAAATAAATAACATGCACATAACATAATTCAGAGAACATAATAAACAAAAATAAAAGTTTAATACAACCAAATCACAAGAAGTTCTAAGCTCCAACTTCCACCATAACCAAAACAAAAGCAAATTTAACACCAAATTTACATCCCAAATTAGGATTATAAGAGATGGGTAATTGGATAAGCTGCTAAAATAACTTTTATATATATATATATATATATATATATATATATATATATTAAATATAGTTATATGCGGGGCGGGGCGGGGCGGGGCCCCTAGGATATGTATATTGAACCCTTACCCGCCCTGTGACCCTCGACGGGTACAAAATTTGTATCTATGTCCGCCCCAACGGTATAACAAGTATTCCCATATCCGTTATTAACGGGGCAGGACGGGGCGGAGCCCCGGCGGGGCGGTAAAAATTGACATCCCTAATTGCTAGTAGAAATTTTTTAGAATTTTCAAATAATTCGATATTGATGGATTTTGAAACCTTGCGTATTTAAGAACGCTGAATAATTAATACTTCGTAAGTTGGTTGGGTTTGGGTTAATGGGCTTGGAATATGCACATCTGAGTTTGATGTACCATAAGAGATGGGTTGTGAGGTCTGAATATATGTGGGTTCAATTATATCATACAAACATAGGAAAAACCATGCTACTCCCACTAATGGAAGCAATCGCACTCAGCAGTAAGGCCCATTTTGTTTGGAAAGAAATGAAAGGAGAAGAAAAGAAAGAAAATGGAGGGATGTAGTTTTTGTAGTTAGTACCTTGAGGTTTGTCACAAGGACAACCATATACAAGTTAAATCTTTTTGGAATAAAGATACCCCCTTATCAAAAAATGAATCCAAACAAATCCTTAAAATTGTGAAAAGTCGATTAATATTCCTTCAACAATTTTATTAATTTAAACTATAAAATATAATAACTTTTAAATAACATTTTTGCCCTTGTATATAACCCCTTTCACTTCTATACATACTAAACCCAGACAACCACCACCATCACAGAAAAGCTAGTATATGAACAAACCAGAAAACCTATGGCAAACGAAACATCGCTTCTCAAACCCACAACAAACGAACAGTCATCACCTCTCAAATCCACCACCAAACAATGGCCTTTCCCTTAAATCTAGATTTTGCCAAGATTGAGCTTTCATTGGATCCGACTGAAGAATTTCTTAAGATTGATGAAATCCAGTTGGAACACATTGTCTTCGTTGTTAAAAAGTAAGTCTCTTACTCTGAAGTTAATTCCGTTTATGAAAAGATCTACCTCAACTCCAGCTCCAAATCTCTAGCCCTCTCTGCCCTTAGATCCCTCACTGTCGTTGTTTCCATCAACAAAATCCTCGGATATGCCTGCCGAATCGGGTGGGGATTCGAGCACATTAAATCAGGCATCAATGTCATTGTCGAAGACGAACACGCGTGCTTCTTCGAATCCTTCTCGCTTAGGAGCAAGTTGTGGTGGTGTCGGCGCTGCCTCTACTACAACCACTGTCGAAATCGTACCTGGACGATTTGGGGGTATATAGATACATACATACATATATACATACATATATATATATAAACACACACACACACACACACACACACACACACACACACACACACACAACCCCTTTCTCTCTCCTCTATAACGCAGCCCCTTTGTTTTTCCTCTCTCCGTTCTCTCTCTTCTTCCTTTTGTCGCTCCAATACCACCTATCATCGCCACCACCGCTACCCACCCCTTCTCCCTCTCTCTCCACGACTCCACCCCCCACCACTTACTATCACCACCACTACCCACCTTTACATCTACAACCCACGACAGTAATCCCCAATTTGGCCTTTAAATCCACGCTCAGCTGGTGCAACAAGCGCTCAAAAGGTGATATTATGGTGGTCATCGAGTCCGACAAGAACGTCGAGACCTTCTACGGTTACTTGGTTGCCATCATAGTTGATGAGGATGACGTCAGAGTTGCTATCGCCGTCTTTGTCGAAACAGAAGACGAAATTGGCCAAGCCAAATCGAAGGCCTCTGGTTCATCATCATCATCTAATTCACTAGTGCGATTCATCCTTGGCGACAGCTCGTCGTAGTCACCGCCTTGTGTATGTGTATGGATATATACATGCATGTATCTGTATATACATATGTGTGTGTGTGTGTGTGTGTGTGTGTGTGTGTATAAAAAAAAATGAAAGGATGAAGAGGTGGTGGTTTGGTGGAATTAGTGTCTATGATGTCGTGGGAAAAAGGGGTGGCAAGAGGAAGAAGATAGAGAACGGAGAGAGGAGAGAAGGAAAAAAATGGCCGAGTCTGCACATACTAAACTCATAAGAGGTTAGAAAGATAATTTAAACATTCAAATTGGTTAATATAAAAGTCAAAGGGCAACAATATCAATTCATTACATGTCAGAGACCATTGGGTGTCTTTGTTAACATACTATATCAAACTTTAGAGGGTATCTTTATCCAAAAATAACTCAACTTGTATATGGTTGTCCTTATAGTAACCCTCAAGGGGTGTCAACGTACTTTACCCTAGTATAAAATTTTTGAAGGAAAAGAAAAAAAAAATGCAAGGATACTTTAAAGCTTGATAGTCGAGTTGGTTTTGTTATGCTTCCACTTTAATAAAACTTTGTTAATATCAAATTTGTCTATATAGGGAAAAGGATATGGTGATAAACACAATAAAATAGTTTCCTTTTCTTTTTTCCTCTAAACATTATTATTAGGGTAAAATGCAACAAACCTAGAGCTATTAAGCAATTGGCAATAATGTAACGACCCAAATCCTCATGGATCCGGATCATTAAATGGGTCCTTACCCGACCCAGAATTGTCCAAGAATAATACGGTCCTTTCACGTTAAATTCAATTATCAAGGTCCAAAAGGGGCAAGATGGTAATTTGCTACAATTCAATAATTTGAGACTCAAGGGTATAATAGTCATTTACTTGTATCACGCAATAAATAAAATAAGATCCGGGACAATATAGTCTTTTCGGTGGTTAAAATATATTTATTGTACTTTGATTGGGCCATAAGATAAATACTCACAACATCAATTGGGTGCTAAAGTGTAATTAGGAAAATTAAAAGAAGAATGTTTATGGAACAAGAACCGGTCGACGTATATACATTATACGTTAGCTGGTTTGGGTTATGAACAGTGGAAAAACCCACTGCAGAGATACCGGTCGATGTGTAGGAAGCTACACGTCAACTGGTTTGGAACGTGCACAATGAAAAGCTTACTGTCAGGATACCGGTCGACGTGTGGGAAGCTACACGTCGACTGGTTCATGCAACTCGGTCGACGTATGGAATTTTACGTCGACCGATTTGGGTCATCTTCACTCACTGGCTAAAGAAATTAAGATATATCAACATGGGTAACCAACCACCCACGCCACTACACTCACGTACGTATCTAAATACATTTTAACATCTAATTACAATAACAACAACCACGTTATAACGTAATTTGCCACACGTTACCAAAATACACTAAAGGATTAAATGTTGGTAAAACTTAATTACATTACCCCACTGGCCATGTACATGATAAATCCAAATATTTTACATATTGTAAAAGTAATACATCTTAAGTCAACATCTTTACAAAATAAGTTCAAGCTCTACAAAAATACATCCAAAATGTTCCCTAAATGCTCTCAAGCATGAGGTGGATTATCATCCGCCAACTCCTTGCCATGTCCTGAAAAATATAAAGTGTAGTGGGGTGAGCAAAAACTCAGTAGGTGGCACTTAAGACACGTCTCTTGTGTCCCCGTGAACCCACAACAAAGAATAGAACAATGCGAATGAGGATCATACCATATCGGGATATTACAACAATATCAACCTCAAGTGTAAACAATGTAATGCAATAGAATGCAATGCATGCCAACGTCACTCCCCATTTTCACTCTTAAACTGTCACTTTCAAACTGTTAATATAACCCGCCCTTTGGTGACCCCGCAGTGACACGAGGGAAGGATTGGCTAGTGTCCTTGACCCTTGGTACCCCCGCGGCGTCATTATGGGCCCTAGCTAGCTCAACCACGCTAGGGCAATCTCCCTAGTTCCCTCTAGGCTATATTAACACTCCGGCCCTTTGGTACCCCCGCGATGACCGGGTTTTCATAAAATAAGTTCATCAAAACAGTTTCCCAAAATTCCCTCTTTCATTTCAAAATCATTTCTCCCATTTCATGCTTAATACCAATGCATGGATGCTTCAATGCCATGTACATAATCATCATCTCACAACTAGTTCAAATTTAGTCATTAAGGCATACATTCACAAGAATTTTCTAAGAAGAATACAACATGCTTTTATACAATAGAAATGATGGACATATAAATTTAACGCTTAGGCATGTTCTTCACTTAATTCATGTAATACACATAGTCAAAAACTTAACACATTGTCCACAACAACTAAACAATTGGCTAGAAACTACCCAAATTAAGCATGTTAAACAATCATTAATAGGAAATTAATTCACAAAAGCACAAGAACATCATGGATTAAGGACCCCCACCTCAAGTTTGTGCAAAACCCTCAAAATGGTTTCCAAATTTCGAATTCCCTATGGAGGCCCAAAGCTGAAATTATTGGCACTCACTCGTAGAGCTCGTCGTGCTCTCCGTTTTGCCTTAAACGGCACTTAAAAATTCCAAGTATTGAAGTTAGAATCAAAGCTTGAAGTTTGATTTTGTCGTGCTCTCCGTTTTGCCTTAAACGGCACTTAAAAATTCCAAGTATTGAAGTTAGAATCAAAGCTTGAAGTTTGAAAATCAAAAGAAGAAGAAAAGGAGAAGAAAAATGGGAGGAGGAGAGGGATTATGGGGAGAGAGAAAGTGAGAGACCAAAATAGTCTCCAGCCTCACATATGAGTTAATGGTGGGTCCCACCACTCCCATTCTCATTTTCTCTTTTTCTTTTCATTTAATTCTACACCACACATGTACATATAATACACCACCATAGGAATTCTACATAAAATAAAATGTATGAAATGCAAATGGACTCAACTAAAATCCCGTACGAAAAACTTGAAAAGACATAAATACCCTTGTGGCGATGAAATTCCGAAAAAATTAAAAATGTGAAAAATTGGAAACATCACAAATAAACTCCCCCGAATTACAAAAATTACAATAAACCCATTGAACTATTATATTTTGTTGAAGATAGCCCTTTTCAGTGATGGTCCGTCCAAATGGTACTGTTAAATCGATCACATGTTGTTGCATGAACCACATTCTTAAATTAAATGACAAAAATGCCATTTTAATTATGAAAAGATCTAGACTCTTATACCTATCTTGTGACCATTACACCTAACACCTCTTTAACTGTTACACCCATACACCTCCTAACTATTAGACCCAAACACCCTATAACTTAATTTCCTAAAAATTCTCAATTTTTATTCATTTTATGTCTTTCTCTGTCTATGTATATATATATGTTGAACATATGGCTCAATTTGAGGCTTGCATCACCCATGATGTCATCAATATTCTTGGCCTCCAAGAATGTGTGCCTAGCAAGTCTTTTGAGTGGTCACCAAGTAGCTTCATTTTGGTGTCCCATTTTGGCTATAAATAGCCTTTGCCCTCCATAGTTTGAAGCATCCAAGATCATCAAAGTGAGTTTAAAATATGAGTTAGAGAGTGAGAGATTTTGGGTGCAATTGGGTTTTGGGTGTGAGCCACTTTGCCTTGTAACTCTTTATTTCCATAGTGAAATATTATTCTGTCTTCTTCCCGTGGATGTAGGCATAGCCGAACCACATAAATTCTTGTCTCGCTTGTATGTGTGCCATTTTAATTTGTTGTCATTAATTTTCCCTTTTGTTTTTAAAACTCCTATTCGATCATTTTTTCGTAACAATATATATATATATATATATATATATATATATATATATATATATATATATACACATACTCTCATTCTCTCTGTCTCTGGGTATGGTTCATGATTCTTTTGGATATGATTGGTTGTAACACCTGATCAGAGCGAATTGGTTTGGAAAATTTACGCGGATCAAAAATATATATACCCAAAAGTTTAATTCACGTTATTTCTAGTTTCTAATTCCCATCTATTCCCAAAATCACCAACTCCAAAACAGGTCGAAGAAATTCTCTCTCTCTCTCTCTCTATATATATATATATATATATATATATATATATATATATAATAGAGAATGAAGATATATAACAATCTCATGTAATCCAAAATCCCGCCCAATCCGCCAATCTAAAACCTTTGCCAATGTCTTCATCGCCAACTACCTTGGGCATCCTTGTCTTTGTCGCCTTCTTCACTCTTTCAGCAACCTTGACTTCATTGTATGTGGTAGCTTATCTGTTAATCGACGTTGACGCCATAATCGTCCTCTCCCAAAGCAAATTTTTTGCTACACAATTTTGGGGTTTCCAATGTTGCAGAGACATTTGGTTATTTAGTTAGGTTGTACATACAGAGGAAAGAGGATGGGAGAACTCATACGAACAAGTGCTAAGGTTGCCGAATATTCATTGGTCTACTCTGCATCAGCGGGAGGTCTGGGGATGGTGGTTTTTGAGAGCTATATATGTGTATCATCTAGAGAAAAAGGCGTGTGTATGTGTGTATAGCATATAGAGAGATACACTTAAGGCCCATTTAGCATGCGCTATATTTTAGGCATTATATTTTTGGTTAATACAAAACAACTATTTTGTTGTAAGAGTATTTTGGGTAAAAATCGAAAACATGTTTGGTAACGAAAATTTGTTTTAAGAAATTCAAAATTTTGCTT
Source organism: Cornus florida (assembly GCF_030987335.1). Taxonomy (NCBI): domain Eukaryota; kingdom Viridiplantae; phylum Streptophyta; class Magnoliopsida; order Cornales; family Cornaceae; genus Cornus; species Cornus florida. The sequence continues at coordinate 92,682,328 of NW_026775581.1, forward strand.
TAGTTCCTCTATTACAATATGAAAACACACAATATCACCAATTTGGTGATATGGGTTTTGGCCAAAAAATTTGATATGTTATAAACTATTTCAAACCAATATGTGATACCCCCGGATTCCCGAATACGGGTTGGCCAGGCCCACGCCCGAATACTTGAGGATATCAAAAACAAATCGGCAATAAACGAACACAGAGTACAAAAGAATAAAGAAGAAAAAATAAAATGCTGACAAGAAACTAAAATAATAATTTAATAATAAACCTCAGAATATATTTTCATTAATTAATAAACTCTTCTGATACAACCAATCCTCCAAAATACAATTCGGGAATCCATACTGTGTGGACCCCTACAAAATCCAAACTAAACAAATAACAGCAATAACTGTCTAAATCAGGAAACTGAATCATAAAGGAATTCCTATGTAGCATCGGAAGAATGAAGTAGACTGATCCCCGCTCAGCACGAACAACCTCTACTCCTGACGAACACCTGAAAAATAATGATGGGTCAGGCCCACAAACAAGTTCTACTCTACTGCAGTCCAAGTAGAGATCCGATACACGTATACATCCTAGTCAATCTAATAATAACTAGTAGTCCGTATATATATATATACACACACACTAGAGGAACCTCACTAGATTATAGAGTTGTCTTAACCTGAATAGTAGGCAACATGCAAAATGCACATATAGTGAGCATGGGTACCTAAACCTACCAGAGTATACAACTACACTATATCTAGTTACACATCCCTAGCGATATACGCGCCTTAACTATTGATCCTGAAACTCAAGCTCATATCATGGCACCATATATATATATATATATATATATATATATATATAATTTAGTAACCATCCTATCTAGTATAAATTAATCCTCAATAAGTCATTCAACTTATTTAGCTGACCTGACTTGAATATAAGTAGGACTTAACATTTTAGTTAATCCATTCCCTTATATAATAAATTAATCATCCATAAGTCATTCAACTTGTTCAGTTGACCTGACTTGAATATAAGTAGGACTTAACATTTTAGTTAATCCATTCCCTTATATAAAATAGGTAGGACTTAACTGATAAGTTAATCCGTCCCTAGAATGTCACCGTCCCATACTGGTGCATTAAACAACACAACCCAATAATTGATGTAACGATTAAGGAAATACATCAAACAATCAAGAAATAACTATGATAATATGATATCAAGTTATCACAAAATATGAATGACTTATTATTTATTTAAGCTTCCTATATCATATGTCCTACACAAACTGAATCTTATACATGATATATTTTATTATACTGTCAAATAAGCATTCTCCATATCTAATTTATCATACACATTTAATCTCAATTGCTAAAACATTTTAAAAGATTAAATACATTCATTTGTTAAAAACATTCAAATAGCAAGCATCATTATGATTGAGTCTATTTAAATTTATTTAAACCCAAACCTAGTTCCTATTTAATGTTCAGGAATTCTAGGCATGTTTCTACGTTCCATCATTACACAGATATGAAAAATACATAATTTAAACATATAAAAATTCACATTGGAAATCAAATCAAAATCATGTATTTATCAATTCGTAACACAAGAACAGATATGAACCAATTTCATAAAACCTATATTCTAATCCAATTAAACATGCATAATTATTTAATTTTATGTGTTTAATAAATCCTGAAATTTCCTAGGCATATACAGAAACACGAATCAAAGGAAAAGAGATAGAAGAAGAACTTGCCTTAAACTTTTGGATCGAAAGTTACACTCTTTCTTCCTTGATCTTCTCTCTATATAGTTTTTCCTCCTCATTTCTTCATTTTCCTCCTTCCTTCTCTAACTCTCTCCCTCTAGAATATATCACGTGAATATTTCTAACCCTCTTTTACAACTTATAACTATATATTTATAGGCTAAATAAAATAACCCTAACCCTTTTCCCAATCCAAGTCAACTTAAAAAAAAAAATAACAATTAAAATATTAAAAAGGTAAGTAAAATATGTTATCAAATTTATGTATATTTTTATTATTTAAATATAAAACATATATATCAGATTAAATATTACTAACCAAGTTACCATAAAAGTAATTAATAAATTATCCATTATTTATTAATGCATTATCCAATAATACTTAACTTACCATAATATTATAAAATAACTTAAAACATAACACGTATCAAATCTATGTATATTTTTATTATTTAAATGTAAAACATATACATCAGATTAAATATTACTACCCAAGTTACCATAAAAGTCATTAATAAATTATCCATTATTTATTAATGGATTATCCAATAATACTTAAGTTACCATAATATCATAAAACAATTTAAAACATAACACGTATCAAATCTATGTATATTTTTATTATTTAAATATAAAACATATACATCAGATTAAATATTACCACACAAGTTACCATAAAAGTAAAATAAAATAAAATAATAAAAGAAAAGAAAACATTTAATTTACAATTAATCAAAACACAATTTAAGCACATAATCTAATTAAACAATTAACACATAGACAAATACAAATAATACATAGACATATAATCAAATAATCAAGTAATATCTAATTCAATTAAACATATAAGCAATTAGTCAAATAATCAATTAAATAATTAAAAATACAATTAAAACAAATAAATAAATAGCGAGACAATTGTAATGACCTTGTGGGCAGGTGTGCCGTAGGCGGGTGCGAGAGACACTGTTATGCTACCACACAGGCGAGCTACTGGTGTACAGTCCCACATCGCTTGGGTAGAGGAAATGTGAAGTGCTTATATGTAAGTGTGTCATCTTCAATTGGTATGAGGCCTTTTGGGGTAAAGCCCAAGAGCAAAACCGTGCGGGCTCAGGCCCAAAGCGAACAATATCATACCATGTAGTGGAGTGGGTTGTTACAAATGGTATCAGAGCCTGACCCAGTCGCAAGTGTGCCGACGAGGACGTCGGGCCTCTAAGAGGGGTGGATTGTGATGACTTTGTGGGGCGGGTGTGCCGTGGGCGGGTGCGAGAGACACTGTCAGGCTACCACACTGGCGAGTTACTGGTGTACAGTCCCACATCGCCTGGGTAGAGGAAAGGTGAAGTGCTTGCCTTTTGAGGTAAAGCACAAAAGCAAAACCGTACGGGCTCAGGCCCAAAGCGAACAATATCATACCATATGGTGGAGTGGGTCATTACACAATATCAGACGTTTCAAACGTGATATGCGCCCAAATTTGAATATCAATATATATATATATATATATATATATATATATATATATATATATAAATAAAAAGCAATATCATAACGCATGCCAAACGGACCCTTATCTTTACTATTGTGTTGGCTTTTGAGAGTTTACCAGACAAATCAGTAAGTTAATAAGTCTATAAACACTTGAAACTGCGTCATTTTTTTTATTAAGGGCAACATGGTCTTTTGAATATTCCGATATCGGAAGGTGAGTTGGTGGGGTAAAATTTAAGAAAAATATAGTTAAGGGGAATTTATTGCATTTTACCCTTATGATTATCATTTCCTTTATATTCCTTTCATTTCATTTATTTTCTTTCATAGCTAGGGTGTTCCTTCACTTATCGAAAATAATATACTAACTTACCCAAAAAAAAAAAAAAAAAGTGCCCAAAAAAAGAAAAAAGTGTTCTCTTCTTTTTTTTTCATTGTACCAAATATAGCATAAGAGCCTTTGGTTTAAGTGATTCTCATGGGCATGGGAGTAATCTTTTTATAGACCGAAAATGGTATCAAGCATAACCATTCTGGTCTATGTCACACAAATCTTTTCAATGAGTGTCACTCTTACATTTCGAGAGTACTTCCATTTTCACACTTAATGCGAGCTTTCACTCCTATTTTCACCATGTATAACTTATTCTGCCCTCAAATTCGCTCTTATTGCTCGTCTTACTCTATGTGACTTAATATTCTGACGGGACGTTTTCAATACGGACGAACCCCATTGGATATAATTGGACTAAAATTTGAGAACTTTAGTATGACCATTAATTAATATGGTAATTAAATAAGATAATGCATGGACCACACAACACATTGCGCCTACAATTCTTACCAATGCCATTGTTATTTTATATATTTTTTATACTTTCAATATTCTGTGGATATGTGCAGAACCTAATCAAATCTGCATGGAGGTTGAAGAATCGAAATCTCCCAAAAAAAATAAAAATAAATAAAAGAACTTTGAAGACTTCTTTTTTTCATCATCATGCATGGTAGATGATACAGCCCTCCAAAGGTGTAGCCTCGGCCATGATTCTATGTTAAATACTCATGGTTTTAAAATGAACCTAATAACCCATGTGGCTGTAGTTTAGTGGTAAGAATTCCACGTTGTGGCCGTGGAGACCTGGGCTCGAATCCCAGCAGCCACATCTAATGTTTTTCTTTTTTACTTTCTCCATCTAATTATTTATAGTAATATAAATATTATTTATTTGCTGAAAGAAAAATGGTTTTTAGCAAGAAATTTATGAATTTTTTTTTTAAAATAAAACACACACACAGAGCCTTGCATTGCCTTCTTAAATTATGCAAATAATATTTACTTACCGAAAAGAAAAATTTGTTAAGGAAAAAAAAAAAAATGAAAGCAGTTGTTTGTCATTAATTCTGTGTAATAATTGTATATTGTGCCACATCAATCTTGCACAGCAAATACAATTTAGCGGTACATCTGAAATGATATGGAAACAATATTGTTGCAAATGAAAATTATGTATGAGAAGTCTTTTTTGCAAAAAAAAATGATGTTTTTCTAAGTTCATTAACTATTCTAATTTCAATAATTTTAAGACTCTAGCTAAAAATCCATCAAATGGAAAATTTTGATTATTATTGAACCCGGCCTAGCTATAGTATATCTCTGAAGCAATCAAAATTAAATAATTTCAATTTAGACAAAAACCCATCATGTTATTTACCCTCATAATTTTGCAATTCCATTCATATATGTTGATGTTGGTACCAATAATATGTCCCAAATTAATGTTTATGGTGTGTCTGCACTCTGCTTCAAATTAGTTCAAAACAAAGGGTCAAATAAATCACAGTTATGAATGACATCCCCCTCAACACACACATACATATAATCTCATATCGATCAGTTAAAAGTTTATGCATATATACACACACAAACTGATGAATAAAAGATATATCTATGCATCCTACAAGATATATACATACACCTTGGCAAGCACTTCTATTAATTCTATTCAATCAAATCGCTAGCCAAAGCATATATATATACGCGCGCGCATATGGATGACTGCACCAGACCAAATATATGCTTGTGACAGTAAGTTTACTGGTGCATCAAGGTGTAACAAGAAAATAGTCAATTAACCCTAATTCCAAAAAAAAAAAAAAAAAATCAAATGCTTCCAGCTTATTATGCTTATATATGAATTATTGTAAAACATTTGGGGTAAGTCTCTCTCTCTCTCTATATAAGGGCAGGACTTATAATACATATCAATGAGATATGGAGAGGTTCTATATATATATATATATATATCCATTAACCCTCACCTTAATTCACTTTACATGAGAGAGAATTTTTGAGGAAGTGTCCTGATGATCATCAGCTAAATTTGTGGAAGGATCATGATCATCAGAAACCAAGTTGACAAGAAAGTCAAAGACATCAGTGGCTACGACAGCAGAGACAACATCTTCTTTGTGAATTGTCCTCCTCTTGCCTTGCACAGTCATCATCCAAGACCTCTTTGTAAGCTCCTCTATGAACAGCTCACAAGCCTTGGAGAACACAATTGGAGCCTCCCCAGATATCATCTTCACATCATCACTTGATTTCTTCATGATCTTCTTTATCCGAGCCAACGGCAGCGAGTGCGGTCCAGTTTTCCCAGATATCCCTCCACACAGAATCCCTGAATATGTACCAGCTTGCCTCATTCTGCGCCTATCTGTCTGTGTTGAGAGACTACTTGAGAGAGAGAAAATATGTATATATCTCTATAGAGAGAGAGAGAGAGAGAGAGCGAGTGTGTGTGTTAAAAGAGAATATTGTGAGAGAAAAGGAAGTGCATGGATTAGTGTAATAAAATGGAGAGAATTTTGAAGTTTTACTTATGACTTATGAGTACAGTGATTATAGTGGAACTCATGAGGAAGTTGATATATATATGCACACCCAAACACAAACACATACATATGTGTGAGGGGAAAAATAGGGTATGGGAAGCCGGCCAGCCTGCTTCAGCCGGCTGACTAGCCAAAATTTCTTTCATATTTTGTAGGTTGTATAGTACCATTCTAAAGTACCATCAAATAGCTACTCGAAACGTAGTTTGTATATATTAATAATTAATTAAATTCAAATCTCTCTCGGGCTAGATCTCTCTCTCAAATATATATAAAGTATGTTATATATATATATACACACACACACACACACACATCATCCTTCATGCATGACATATGACTTCAAGTTATTTGACTAGTCGAATTGATGATCAAAGGAGTTTGAACAGAACCTTTCTATACATGCAGTAAGGGGAGAGAGTAAGAGATATATATAATTTTTGCTTAGCTACTCACCAATAAGTAATACTCATTTCTTGTGTGTTTTAATAATAATTTACTATATTAGTCTTAATAAAAATATAATCAACATCCTCTTATATTTTTTTGGATCAACCATTGAATAAACGTGAGTTATTTTTTTTATTAAAGTTAATGTGATAGATTGTTATTGGAACACACAAGGGGTGTGAGTAGGGTGAAGTTACTCACCAATGAGTAACTAAGCATTATCCTTTAGTTTTTAGGAATTAAATTAGGAGAGGAGGAATTTTCGGATTTTAATTTTGATAAATGTATTTAATAGTATGAATATTTATTTTTAAATTATATGATTAATAAGTTAAGGTATCTGTGATGACCCTGTGGGTGGGTGAGTCATGGGCGGATGTAAGACATTGACAGGCTATCATATTGGCGAGTTAAGGGTGCACAATCTCACATCGCTTAGATAAGAGAAATGTGAAGTGCTTATATGTAGATGTGTCACTCCAATTGGTATGTCTTTTGGGGTAAAATTTAAGAGTAAAATTGTGCGAGCTCAAGTTCAAAGTGAACAATATCAAACCCAGGCCACAAATTTATGGAAGATGGTTGGATCTTCAACCTTTCACAATAAATCTGAGTAGAAAAATCCTGTGAACATTTCTATTTCTCACTCTTCCTAGCAGATGCTGGTGGTTCATTTTGTTATGGTCATTTTTTATTAACATGCGAGCATGTAGTGGCGAGGTCAAGAATTTAATTTAGTGGGACAATTATTAACAATAATATTATAAAAAAATTTGAACTAAAATAATAAATAGCAATATTGAAGGGTTTTTTTTTTTTTTTCTGAATTTTGATTGTTAAAAATTTCCCGAGACCTACGGGAGGAGAAAAGATATGAGATTTTTTAAAAAAATAATTTGAAAATTTTGTTAGACAAATGAGTTAGAAAATGATGATCTTTTGTGAATATTGTATGAGACTATGAGTTCATTGGAGGCACTTTAATAATTAAAATTTGTGTATAGAAAATACAAATAACCGAAACTTTAATAAAAATGGAGGAGTTTTTTTTTCTGAATTTTAATTTTTAAAAAATTTGCACCTGGTGGAGGTGAAAGAAAAGACATTTGTCTTTTCTGGATTTTGAAAATAGTGTAAGACAAATGAGTTAGTAAGAAATTAGTGGTCATTATGAATTAGAAAGAGTTTTTTTTAGAAAAAATTACATATAAATGGAGTCAAAGTTTCATATTTACTTAGAGGCTGAATCAAAGTTCCATATTTCTCTAAAATGGATTGCTGAGGTGGCACATGATTTTTTACTGTTTAGAAATTGTGGTGCCTAAAATACCTTTCCGCGAAGGTATTACTTTTTCTTAAAAGGTACTACTTTTTTGAACTGAAGGTATTACTTTTTGGCGTCCAGGTATCATGTTTTTTAAACACCCGCGAAGGTACTACTTTTTTTCAGAAGGTACTACTTTTTTGAACTGAAGGTACTACTTTTTTCCACTGAAGGTACTACTTTTTTGTTAGGGAAGGGCATTTTAGGCATCACAATTTTTTAAACAGTAAAAAACCATGTGCCACCTCAGCAATCCATTGTAGAGAAATATAAAACTTTGACTCAGTCTCTAAGTAAATATGGAACTTTGACTCCATTTATATGTAATTTTTCCTTTTTTTTAAGGTCTTTTGTAAATATTTAATGAGTTCAGTAGGGACACTTTTATAAGTGTAAAAATTTATGTATAAAAAAATACAAATTGCAGGAAATTGCATGTATAAACTCTGTATCAGCAGATTATATATTTGTATGATATCATTATCCCCAAAGGGCAGCCTACTACTTTTGGCATAACGAACATATGCTAACGGATCAATATTTAATTAAACCTTTTGTTTAGTTAATAATTCATTGATCGTTGAAAGTGTAGTGGCGGTGGTTTCATTTTATAACATATATATGTATATATATAAATATATATATGTATGGTTGGCTTTTCTAAGTCCCAAATACACAACGTGAGCATCACGATTATCAATTAATTAATTGTGTTGTAACATTCATTGTATTCGTGATCTCGATTAATTTCTTGGTAACAAGTGTTCGGTTGAGATCTGGTCTAAGCTTGTTGCAAAAACAATCAGGGTCAAAAGTTTTAAATTTGTTATAAATATTCCAAGCAATACTTAATTCCGCAAGTGACAACTTTCAACAACTATATATATATATATATATTTTTGGGTATTTAATTGAAATTCAATAATTAAAGCACGAGTGTTGGGCCTACAGGGCTCCACTTACGTAGGGCCAAGCAGACAGGCATAGACCATTTCACATTGTCCTTAATTAATAATCATGAAAATTAATCATGGAAAATGAATAAAATTGAACATTCTTCAGTGAATTAAGGACATTAATTATAGCCCAATTAATATTATGGTTGAATAACATTGTTTCAATTTGTCAGTTAATAAAATAATAATCATTAAAATAAAATTAAAGATTGTTCAAGTTTAATATATGAAAAATAATAGTAAAAGTTTTTATCAATATTTGTCACTTATTTACTGATGTGATAATTATTAAGGTAGAAAGTTTAAGGGAGATGAATTTTATTGTCTGTTATAGAATTACTCTTAAATTCTTAATATATTAGTGGGGTCAGGCACTGTACACAGTACATTAAATGGTTATGTTTGGAGTATCTTGCCATACTCGGTCCAAAATTATTCGGGTAAATTATATTATGTCCAATAAGATTTAAAAAATTGATACACAATAAAACGCTTATCACTTTGATCATTCTTTCTTGACATTTAGCATATATGTTCAATGACAACGGCCTCTAGCATATTATTTTCAACAAATCAATTAACCGAATTAATGACAATTTTGCTATTCCTTTATATAAAATGCAATAAAATAATATATTATTATAATATAAGGGTATTATTGACTTTTTGTATTTAAAGATACTCCATCTGTCCCATAATACATGTATTGTATGGGAATTTAATTTTTTTATGGTAGTAGAGTTTTAATAGTTTTTTATTGTATTAATAAGAGTGAAATTTCAATTATGTCCTTATTAAAAAACAAAATAGTGCTATGTAATTAGTGCAATTGTTTTTAGTTAAAAAGATAGTTTGTGAATGTTATTAAAAAAAAAAAAAATAGTGCATTCAATTTTGGAACCGCACATGTTTTTTGGGACGTCTCAAAATAAAAAAATGAACAAGTATTTTGAGACGAAAAGACTATTGGTAAAATGGCAATTTTTCTATTTCTTTATATAAACTGTAATATAATTTATTATTATAGTATAAGGACGTTGGTGAATTTTTCCATTCAAAGTTATAATTCGCTTAAGGAATGACAATTTCCAAGCTAATTTATTCAAATTATTAAGGACAATTTCCAAGCTACCATGAAATGATGGCACGTGATAGCTTGAACTTTTCTGCTGTGTAGCACGTGGGTTTTTTTTGTTTTTTTTTGCAGTGGATATATATATTTTTGCATCTAATTCCTACAATTTTGTTTTCCCTCTTTTTTGCAACAGATTTGTGGTGCTTTTGTGAAGAAGAAGGTGAAACAAATCATGTGATGTTTCTTGTAAAAAGATGACTCCTAACTGTCATCTCTAAAATATACTGTCTACGCATATATGGGGTCGACCACCTTCTGTTGTCTCCTTTGTGTGCACGTTAGGTTGGTTCATGACCCCTCTTTTACCCCCCTTCTTTTTTCTTTTCTTTTTTTTTCTCTTTTTCTTTAATTTTTTCTTCTATGCACAAGTTAATGAAACTTTTTAATTAATATGATATGTTATCATATTGCTTCAAAAGGCTAAAGTGACTGCCAAATAAATCTTCCTCTCTCATGACTAAACGAAATCTAAGAATGTTTTCTTAATTATATTTTAATGTACAATACAGGTCACGATTGAGGAAATAAATTATTATATGATTTTGCGCTAATCAGAAGTAACAAATTAATTAATAAATGTGTCAGTTTTATGTTACTTTCAGTTTTATGTTACTTTCGATTAGCTTTTTTAAAGGGCTATTCTTAATGTCCTTTTTCATAAGGTCATGAAAGAAAATTAGAGAGGCAAAAAAAGACATGTTCACTTAGGGATCCATATGGTACGCGCTTTATTTTTGGTGTTTTGTTTTAACCCAACAAAACAAGTATTTTGTTACAAAGTGTTTTGAATTGTAATGGGAAACAGATTTGGTAATGTTCATTTGGTGCAACATTTTTTAAAGCAAAAACATGAAAATAGTTTTGTTAAAAAAGTTATGCAAGTTTAAAAATTTTAGTGGTTAAATGTCATTTAAGAGTTTTTTTTTAAAAAAAATTAAATATGTCAAACGCTATAGTACAAAAATATATAAAAAATATTAAATTGGTATTTCGATTTTTTTTTACTATCCACGAAACGTTTGCAAAAAAGTAATTTTTTTTTTTTTTTTTTCACTTTTCATTATTGCGAGAATCGACAAAAACAAAAACACTAACAAAATAAAACGCATACCAAACAAATCTTAATGTCTCTTTTTGTGATAATCTGAAATCAAGTCTCACCTACCTGTTTCGCACACCATGGGACGGTAAATTGAGTCGCACATTAATTATGATGTTTGTCCTTGTCTTGATTTATTGTAACACTTATAATATGATACCTGTGATGCTTTATTTATTACTTTCTCAATTCCGAATTAAATGTCGTCATTGAAAATTGTGATGACGATAGGAAATATGTCACAAATAAGTTATTCCTCTATAAAGAGTTTTTATTTTATTTTATTTATTTAACTTGTGGTATTCGGGATAGCATGAACTCTTAGGGTTTCTCAATAACTCGACTAATCTTTGAAGGCCCGGAAGGGTGCCTAATCTCCCGGCCAGGTAAGTCACTACAGAAGTAGTATAGACTAGTCACAAAAAACACACAGCGAAAACTCGAGCCCCAAATCTTGGACTTGCTAAGTTTCAAAGTTCACCGAGTAAACCGATGGGCCATATCCGAAGTGAATTCCATAAAGAATTCTAATAAGATAACTAGCGTAACATTTGTGATAATATTCTAAATATTCCTTTCATCATAGATGACCTAAATTTATTTACTGGAATGCTTTAATTATTTTTAAAAAATCCCTTTTTTTTTATTAATTCAATTCCTATTAGAAAGATATTGTAAAGACAACTAGTCATTATATATGTGACCCTTGCTTTCCTAGTAGATTTCAAGATATATGATAGCTTAATTATTCAACCCAAAAAGATTTCTTCTCACCGTTTGATAGATAAGTTACAAGTATACTAATTATGATGCTAATTAAGAATTATAAGCCTTTGTAATATATATATGGTAATGCTTTGAAAGTGAAAGTCATCGAGGGGACCATTTGTTGATGATAAAAGATCACGATCTTCTTAATTCTCTGTGTACATAAACATCATCATCATCAAACACACTTTCATTGAAGGTAAAGTCTTCTGTCTCCAAACTATTTTTTGCATTACCACCTGATCCCTTTTTACCTAGTCCTCAACCTTAAAAAGTATAATATGCCCTAACGATATTGACGACAATGATAAGCCTGTTTACCCAAATAAAGCAACTGACATGCCTAATTATAACCCTATTTATATACATATATATATATATATATATGTCCTAATAAGTCGATTTGAATTTCAATAGTAATTGATCGCATGCATTGAAATGAATTGACAATTCACTTTTATTTACTTTTATTATAAAGCCTAGTTAAAGAGTCCAAGACCAGTTGATGTAAATGCACTAATTTCATAAGAGTTTATTATATACCATCTTTTTCAATTTCCAATTTTTTGATCCTAAGAAAAAAAAAATTAAAAAATTAAAAGTTGCTGTTTACTTTTTGACTGGAAAAATATCAACAATTCACATCAATTAAAATGAGCCCCGGTAGATGTGTGCAGTGTGCGCTTGTGCGACTAAAAATTACGGAGTCACCGTCTGTTTGGAAATCATAAACAAAAACACATATCAAACAGGTCTTTTAAAAACAAGACGGGTGAGAAAAAAGAAAGTGGTATATAGATGCTACGTGTAAATAGTGAGTGTCAAAGGAATCATGGTTGAGATAGCAGGGTGGGGTTTAACATTGAAGGCTTGGGCCCTCAATTCTCTTTTGTGATGGGCTTTTGAGAATTGGAATAACCTCTCTACCAAGTCAAGTCAGCTCACCACTCCCATGAATTAGGGTTGAACTTATTAAAGCTTTCGGGAGGTGGGTCCAACCATGAGTAGAAGAGGTGCACCCCACAGGCTGTAAATTCGAATTAGCGAGGAGAGTACATTTGTCAATTTTTACAGCAAACTTAGATTCCATAATTATTTAGCTCAAAAACTAGGTGTGCTTTAATGTTTGTACTTGTTTAGGCCCCTTTTTTTTCTTGTTTTTGGAAGGTCTTTTTTATTTTTAACAAGAAAAAGATTACACATAAACACAAAAGGATTAGAACAATCAACATTAGTTAGTAGTATATCCAACGAAATCTAATCTGTCTCATGAGTTGCCTCATTTTCTTATTGTCTAATTCTTACCGAAGAAAAGTAAGACAACGCCAATTTGATTAGACCATATCTCCTTACTTATCGAAGAATTAACGAAAATTAAAGACTATTCAAATTCAAAATCAATTGCCGGGGGTAATGTTCCAATCCCGTTATATAAAAATTACTTTATGCTTAAATGTATAAATATTGATATTACTAAATGTATTTTTATATATATATATATATATCAATATTTATATTACTAGTTGTGTAAATGAGTAACCAATTACCATACTCTCTTCAAAGGAAGGCAAACAAGGCTTCGGTTGGACGCAATTAAGTGCGTGGAACTCATTCGGAGTGCATTCAAGAGGAGCCTTGTTGGGGCTTTCCTTTTGTTGCTCTTTCATTCCTCTGTGCAAATATAAATTTAATATGGAAATGTTATTCAGGTTTACTAATTAAATTTATTTGACAAAGTAAAATAATTAGGGTCATTAATAAAGTAAAAAATATCATAACTTGTTCGATATACAAGAAGTTGCAAATAATTATGGAAATGATTCGAATTATTGGAACGTCAAACGATCAAGCTAACAAATAATTCATCTAGTGATTAGACTCCAATTGATGTGCTTTTTGATAATTCGATGTTTTTAGTGATTAGGTTTCAGTCAATATTATTTGGTAATTTTCTAGATTTCGTATTAGGTTTTCTCTCCTATATAGAAGCATGTACGTGCAAGAAGAGAGGATATTTTTTTATTCATTATTCACAAATAAAAATATTAGAATTAGCTTATTTTAACTTTGTAAATTCAATGTGCCCTCCAACATTCATGATTTTCGATTTATCAAAAAAATTTATGGCCTCTAGTGTTATACCTATGATATACCTACGCTAAATCTAAAACAAAAAATGGTCATGGTTGTCAACGTGAGATCAATAATTTCCACCAAATAATTGCACTATATTATTGATTATATATTTCATTCAATTATTGAACTTGTAAAAATGTTACATTTTCTCAAATTTGGTGTCAAAATATAGGATAAACCTCATAGTATTAATTAGTTGTCATTTGAACCGACAGCAACATGTAGCACGTGCTTTAGAATTCAACAATACATTCAGAGAACACCTATTAAGTAAGTATTAATAGTATATGATTAAATGCATGAATAACGAGCCCATGTACAGTACTTTTTTATGTAGTACAATGAGATCAGGACAAATGCTTACATTATTTAGTATTGATTAACTATTTTGTTTGATATGACTCGTTTCTAATACTTGGATTTAAAATATTTTGAGTATAATACTGAATTAAGACCAACGCTTTGAAAATATATACTTCTCAGTGTTGCATCTGACATACAAATTTTTTTTTGAAAAAATTAAAATGATATAAACACTAAAATTTTTGCTTGAAATAGACACTCAAAAGTTGAAGGACTTATTCATTAGTGGAATCAAAGTACCACATAGTTGATTCAACAAAAATAGAGAGTCTTCCCGCTGCATGTTTTGAGTGAATTTATTTTAAAATATTATCGGACATGTGATTGTGGTTGGAATTTAAGAACTTCAATAATTTTTAGTACTTGGGTTGGAATTAAAAGCCATGTCCTTTTGTTAGTTGTTACCAAAATAAATGATATAAGACTTTTCATGGTTTTAGCATTTGTGTTGGGTGTTTTCGATTGTTCCATTCATTTCAAATATATATTTACAATGGGGTTTTATTTATTACACTATCTCATTCATTCCTTAGATGCTTATTGACTTTGGTTTGAAGGCCATGTCATTTCTATAGTTCACTGTGTATGTTACACTACTGATGCCAATTCACATACATTCAAATATGCTTCTATATATATATACATACATGTGTGTGTATTTTAGTATTTGTGGCAGCTCAATCTGCAGTGGAGCTAGAGAATCTAGGTCCAATAATAGATGCATGATACCCATGGTGATCATAATAGAGGTTTATGTAATTTGGTACAAATAATAAGATTGGAGTGGAATTTTCATAGTTGAAATGTCATTTTCTGAAAATATAAAATACTCACCCAAATATGTTTGTTATTCCTGGTCAGAGCAGACCGTTGGAGGGTGCGCTCCTCTTTTTGGTCGCTAGCCCCCAATGGTTTCCAATGCTCTCCGTCGTCACGAAAGAATTTACTCAGGGGAAATGACTTTTATACCCCTACATTTTTTTGAAAGTTAAAACTAATTACTCTTATTTTCACCTAGCAATGCGGGTAGGCAAAAGGAATTCGACGTGACTTTTTATCACTCGAATAACACAGTCACATGTTCAAAAATTTATTGAATGATTCATTTATTATTTACAAATTTCAAAAAATTATTTCAATCCACAAGTTCTCACGATGTTGTCCTTACTCTTTTATAAAATTATGACTCTATCCCTTAAATAAATAAATACTTGTCAATCCATTGTTTATCCTCTTTTCAAGATCAATTTTTAAATTTTAATTCAAAATGTAACTCAAGAGTTTATCCCTTTTTTTCTACTAATTTGACTTACTCCAAATCTATTTACTATATTTTGCTGATGTGATATGATTTCAACATTTAATACATTTATAGTTGTCCAACATTTTGATATGATGCAAACATCAATTTTATGTCTTGAAATGTTAATACAAACAAAAAAGTTGATTTCGGTTTATCATGGAATTGGATCGTGATCTCTTGTGAAGGAGAGTTTCTAGCAGTAAATCAGTGACTTTAGGGTGCCACATCATCAATTTTTACTAAAATTGTTGCCCAATGTTGTGAAACCAGTCGAATTTTTGAGAAACTTTTACATCATCGTGACTAAATGATTTCTGTCAATCACAATTCAACATGTAAATAAAAAATTAACATATTTATTTGCATGCATGTTGTGATTGACCAGATCATGTAATAATTTTTTTGAATTAAAAACTGTATTGTATTCAGGGACGGATCTAGGAATTCATATGAGGGGGGACAAATTTATATAAAAGGGTTTTTTCATAATTTCAGTGGGAACAATTTCAAATTTTTATGGGTATAAATGCCAAAAAAAAAATATACATTTAAGGATAAAAAATGTAATAATAAAATTTTTCAGTGCGAGCAGATGCCCCCACTGAGCCCTTCACAAATCCGTGCCTGATTGTATTACTATGTTTGATAGTTCTGAATCGATAACTTAGATTTAAAATTTGAATAAATTTAGTTAAAATTTTAAACTAAATTTTCTTACATGCTAAAAGATTTAAATCCAAATTCAATAGATTTAATGGTAAAGGTGACACTATGGGCCCGTTTGGTATGCGTTTTGTTTTAGGTGTTTTGTTTTTTGATAAAACAGAAACAGTGTTATTGTTGTAGATGTTTTGGAAAAAAATCAGAAGTAGTTTGGGATGATACTTTACTATGGCCCGTGTTGCACTACTGTTATGGTTTTGGGCCATAAATAATTGTCAAAATAAGAAAAAATAACTTTTTGGTGTTTTAGTTTTAGGCCATTATTTACAAAGTGTTTTAGTATTGCGTAAAATAAAATAAAGTTACACCAAACAAACTTTTATTATCTAAATTAATACTGTAACAGTACAAAAATAAAAACAATAGAAACAAAACTCGTGCCAAATAAGCTTAATAACTCACTCGTGCAAATGACTTCAATGCCAACCACTTTACATTTTCAAGCTCCGTACTGACTTCCCCCCCTCTTAAATAATGCCAACGACTTGATAGAAAGTGTAATTTTTCATACTTACCATCTAAGCCCAAACAAGCAAAGTGAATTGTTTAGTTGAACAATTTTAATTAATTATATATGCATAATATAAAAAAATAAAAAATACCTTACCAATCAAAACTTTTGGATCAAACAAATCATTTTAATTGATTAATTTTAAAATATTTTCCTTATTCATTGAAATTAATCTTTGAGGGAGTGTGAGGAAGCTCAAACCCAACTGTTGAAAAGAGGATCAATCCACAATCACAGTAGTGTTGGTGTCCATTTTTGAAGCAGAGGGCCCTTGTTTATCACATTAAAGTTCCTTTCAAGTGACTGTCCATCACATTACATATTGATGTTGCATTGAGTCCCCTATTTTGCCAAGTGGTCCACCATTATTGAGCTAATAATGATCAAAACGTACACTATCTAATGATCTTCATTTTTTTTTTTTTAATGATCTTCATTTACAAATTACTTTATATGAATTAAGTGTCATTTTACTGTATTAAAAGAACCAAAAATTATGTCGAAAAAATTATTAAAAAATATACACATTTATACCTTCGGATCTTAGTTAGATAGTGTTACAAGTGTCCAAATCCGAATGAAAAATTAAATGAGTATAAATGAGTTGTGTGTTAGTCTCACCTAACAATTTAATTTTTTAAATCGGATCGCGGAACACCCAACCTTAGTATCAGTAATCCCTGGTCCGTTGTCACGCTAAATATTCTGTCCGGAAGTGTCTGGATCCCCACCCCAAATAGGCAGGGTGGTCCAACCACATTGAGGATCCATAACATAGCAGCTTTTGACAAAATCATTTTGTGAAATATTTATTTATTTTTCAGTTGAAAATTTAACATTAAAAAAAAAAAAAAAAAAAAAAAAACATTTTTGGGTCCACCATTTACGTGTAATAATTTTTGAATTTTGGATCTTAAATTTCCACAAGAAATGTACTTAGACGCATAAGGGTATTTCTGTCAATTTACACCCCAGACCAGACAAACTAAATATATATAATTTAAACACCAATTTTCACCTCATATCTAACGTATCTTAATCTAGCCCAAAGAAGCTTCTTTTTACAATTTTTTTTTCGTTCTTTTTGTATTTTAAATATAGAATATGATGTCATCTCTTTCAAAGAGACGCACAATAGTAAACACACACAGAGAAAGGAGAGAGAGAGCCTCTCAGCAGATCTGCTTCTTTTATCCTCTGCTGATTCTTAAACTCAGTCACGAGTGTTCAATGACAAACATCTGAAAAGTTTTGATATTTAAATGAGTGGGTCTCTCATTGATCGACTCTATTAACTCTCTGTCGAGTACAATCTCTATTTGTATCTATTTGAGCTCAAATACTTCAATCTTATACTGGGTTTCTTATATCTCAAGGACATTGACGATTTATTGTATAAAACGGTGATTTTCTCGCAGTGTTCGCCGGAGCTCTGATGAGGTACAAAGGTTTCCGGCGGTTGTCCGGCGAGGTTTGAATCCCCCGAAGAAGATGTGGGATTGAGCCCGAAATCGAATATGTTCAAGTCAGCGCGATGGAGGAGCGAGAAGAACAGGATCAAAGCTGTTTTCAAGTTACAGTTTCATGCTACTCAGGTATTTTCACTTCATATGGTCATCTCATCTAATCCAATAATAATATTGTTGTTGTTATTGTGTGTGTGTCATGTAAGTGTGTGTGTGTGTGTGTGTGTGTGTGTGTGTATACACACACTCTTCAAAATCATCCAATTGATGAATACAGCTATTGCAAAATCATTTTATCATTATCATTATTATTTTTTAATTTTTTTTTAACTTTGGTGGTGATAAATGTAGACGAAATCATTCATTGTAATGTATTTGAAAAATTGGAGATTTGTATCTATTTGTTTCTCGAGAAAATTTAAGAGAAGTAAATTAAATTAGAAATTCTATTTTTGTTTTTCATTTGCTCAGTATTTCAAGCAAAATTTAACTAAATATAATCGAATATGTTGTATGCCAAGTAGTTGTTATATGGTTCAATGGAGTAGGGATGAGTGTTTTGTTAGGTTTTCCTGCATCTTCTTGAGAACCAAACAGTAAATCTAGGGATCATGGGTGTGTTTTCAGGTGCCACAATTGAGAGGAGATGCATTGATTATAAATGTTGTTCCTGCGGATGTTGGAAAACCAACGGCCAGATTGGAGAAAGCGGTAGTTCAAGATGGAAGTTGTTATTGGGAGAGTCCTGTCTATGAAACAGTGAAGTTCGTTCGGGAGCCAAAAACAGGGAAGATTCATGAGAGAATCTACTACTTTGTCGTGTCAAATGTATGAAATATCTTAAATCAATACATTTACATTCTTTGCTTCCTTACCAAGAGACTCAGTTTTGAGAATCCATATAATGTGTTTTGGGGTTCTTGCAGGGATTGTCAAAGGCTGGTGTTTTTGGAGAAGTTTCTATTGATTTTGCAAATTATGCTGAGGCCACTAAGATTTCCTCCCTGTCCCTTCCCCTTAAAAATGCAAAATCTGAGGGTATTTTGCATGTTAGTTCTCTCTCTCTCTCTCAAGCACACAAGACATTCATTATTATATTTGTCATTGAGACATTTCTTTGAAATTCAAATGTTAACACATTTGGAGAGCTCTTCTTACTAATTCTCCATGATTGTTCAGAATGCTATGTCTATTGAAGGCTTTGAATTCTTTGACTATAGTGAAATGAATGCAGAGATTTCTCACATTTGTATTTGTTGCTTTTGAAATAGGTTTCAATTCAAAGGATGCAGGAAAATGTAGATCAAAGGTGAGAATTAAGTGTTACCTTCTTTTTCATTATTCGTCTCAGTTTGCATTACTGAAACTTAATTGAGTTTTCCATCTCCAAGTCTTTGCAGAGAGCTTGAAGAAAGCGAAAACGCACAAATTAAATCCCAGGGTAGGAGCTTGAAAACACTGTTGAGCAATGGTGATACAGATGGAAGCATCCAAGGCAATTCTATTGAAGTAAGGTCTCATTCCATTCAAGAAGATTAACTTTTGTTTTCTTCTTCTAGATGGGATGGTAGTGTTTATTTGATTCCTTCATTAGAATAATTGAAGAAATAAAATCCTCACATATATAAATATTTTCAAGAGTCGAATTGCATTGTAGTTGTAGTTGTGGCCTATGGTTTTTACTCGGAACAATTTGTAAGAATATTGTGTGTGTTTTTATTATTTTTTACAGGATGGTCCTTGTAACAAGACCATTTCCCACATTGTGAAATTGAATGGGAACCACCGGGCATCAAGCGCATCTGATGTTACAATGTCAAGTTCTGAGAGCATCTCTGAATTTGATTCTCCTCGGGAGCTTGGATTGAACAATAATAACGCCCACCAGGACCCAACCAGCTTCCTATCATCTCTGAGTGTTGTCTCAGTTGCTCCGAAACCAAACTCTGATATATCTGCGACAATAGATGAGGAGCATCATGGATCACAATGGGAATGGTCTGGAGGTTCTGCTCCTGAAGTAAGTACAGATGATTCGTCAAGCAGTCCCAGAGACACGCTTCTACCAGAAAGGTCTCAAGAGGCTTCAGATGTCACAGTTGAAAAGCTCAGAACTGAAGTTGCTGTTTTGGCTAGGCAAGCAGAAGTTTCAGAATTGGAACTACAGACTCTGCGAAAGCAGATTGTGAAGGAGAGTAAAAGGGGGCAGGATCTCTTCAAAGAAGTTGTCAGCCTCAAAGAGGAGAGAGATGTACTCAAAGAAGAATGTGAGAAGTTTAAGTCCTTCCAGAAACGTATAGATGAGAGAAAAGGAAAAAACATGTTTCAGTTTGAGGGAGGTGATCCGTGGGTTCTTCTTGAAGAACTCAGACAGGAATTAAATTACGAGAAGGACCTTAATGCCAATCTCCGTTTACAACTAGAGAAGACACAAGAATCTAATAGCGAGTTGATTCTTGCTGTGCGAGACCTAGATGAAATGTTGGAGCAGAAGAATAGGGAAATATTGAACCTTCCTGACAAATCAGCAATTAGTGAGAATGCTGAAGAGTTGCAGGAAACCAACTCCAAATCTGAATCGGATGATGAAGAAGAACAAAAGGCTCTGGAAAAGCTCGTTAAGGAGCATAGCGATCCCAAGGAAGCACACTTGCTGGAGCAAAAGATCATGGACCTTTTCAATGAATTACAGATCTCCAGGAGAGATAAAGACGAGCTTGATATGCAGATGGAGCAGCTTGCTCTTGACTATGAGATCCTGAAGCAGGAAAACCATGACCTCTCATATAAAATGGAGCAAAGTCAGTTGCAAGAACAGCTGAAGATTCAATATGAATGTTCATCTTCTTATGCTACTGTGAATGAACTTGAAACCCAGGTAGAGAACTTGGAAAATGAACTGGAGAAGCAGTCAAAAGAATTCTCAGACTCTGTGGCCATCATAAATGAACTTCAAACCCATGTCAAGAGCTTGGAGGAAGACCTAGAAAAGCAGGCGGAAGGATTTGAAGCTGATCTGGAAGCTCTTGCTCGTGCCAAAATCGAGCAAGAACAGAGAGCCATACGAGCAGAGGAAGCCTTGAGAAAGACAAGATGTCAAAATGTTAATACAGCAGAGAGACTTCAAGAGGAATTTAGACGGCTTTCAATGCAAATGACAACTACTTTTGAAGCGAATGAGAAGATGGCTGCAAAAGCACTAACAGAAGGCATTGAACTCCGTCTGCAAAAAAATCATGTTGAAGAAATGCTGCAGAAAGCAAAGGAAGAGCTCGAGTCTGTTAGGGATCATTATGAAGCAAAATTGCATGAGCTTTCTACCGAAGTTAGCTCAAAGGCCAATCAAGTAGAGCAGATGCAGTTGGAAATTGAAGATAAATCCAAGTGGCTTGAGCATCAAAAGAAGCATGAGGAAGAGACTCAAGGGGTTCTCTCACAGGAGATCCTAATGCTCAGGGTGGAGATTGAAAGGCTCACAACAGAGAATAATAATCTTTCTGAAGAGGCTGAACGGAGAAAAACTTTGGAGGCTGAGTTAAAACACATGGAAACATCAATGAAGGAATCGGAAATTCTGATTCAAAAAGGGAATCTAGAAAGGAATGAGATGGAAAACATGCTTGCTTTGATGAAGATGAAAGCAGAGAAGTCAATAGAGGAATTAAACATTTTGAGGAGTCTAAAGGATGAAAATGAGTCAGCAATTGTAAAGCTGCAGTCGGAGTTGGCAATTCTGAATGCTCGGTGTCACGAATTGAACCATTCTTTGTTGGAGGATGATTTAGAGAAAGAGAAACTTAGGAATCAGGTATTGCAATTGGAAGGTAATCTAAAGAAGAAGGAGGATGCATTCAGCAGTATTGAGCAGAATGCGAAGGACAAAATGAAATTTTCTGAGGTAAATTATCTACTGCGTCTTGTATATTAAAACAGTTGTTACTTGAACATGTTAGGTATTAATGATAAATCAGGTGGACTGCGTACAAGAGTAAATAGATGATTTGGCCCAAAGATTTTGTTGGAACCCCAAAATAGTAAAAAACCTGATGTCACTGACCATTATAATTGGAATCATTCAAACATGATTTATATTTTAGAATTTTTGAAAATGCTTTATTGATGTGCTAATAACAGCCGTGAGTGTAGCTGAAATATGATGTTACCCGATATGCTGAACTGACTGTTTTAATGATCAACAGGATCAGATAAAGCTAAAGGAAATGTCTCTTGAAACATTTTCAAATTCATTTTTGGAGGTGGAGAAAGATCTTCAGATCAAAATCGAAGAGTTAGAAAGAAGATTGGAAGAAATCGATCGCAACAGCATGAGCCTTTGTGAATACGAATTCCAAAAGGTTAGCAAGTCAACAGTTCATATGATTCAGTGAAATAAGACATTTGCACATGTTTACCAGTATTAGTGGTATGAAATTCAAATTGTTAACTGTGTTATTCGTGGAATATTTAACCAAACAAAATTTTTTTTGCTTTCTTGGGCTGCCCCTTTCCCTAGGTAAGAATTATGATTGGGTTGGAGTGGTGCTGGAAACTTTATAAAGCTGAATGTACCCTAGTTTCCTCTTGATTACTGTTTGGCTAAGTCAACCGACTTCCTCCATTAGTTCAAATGTCAAAATAGTGAGATTGGACTCTTGTCTAGGTTGATGTCGATATTTGCTTTAGATACTAGTCATACCATGCAGCAGCTATTTATGCAACGGTTTATCATGGGCTGCAGGTAGATATAGGTAAGGAGGATGCTACTTTGAATGCTAACGAGCCCAAAGAAGCGAGTTATACAGCCAACAATTTGAGCATTGTAGAGTGCATATCCAATGAAACTGGTTCTGCAGTGTCATTGACAAAGAGGTATGACTTATGGAATATAACTTTAATCTTCTTTAAGCCAGAACTTTTCCTTTTGAGAAACAAATACAAGTATATTATATATTTGAATTTCTGATCTTCAATTTCTTAATTCCCCCTGCAGCAATGATGATGACATTTTATCAGAGAAAAAACTGGAAGCCTCTGACAAAAATACCGGAGACCAAAGCAACCTTGACAAATTATTAAATGAAATGACATTGCTGAAGGAGAGGAACAAATCAATGGAAGGTGAGCTGATGGATATGCAAGAGAGATACTCAGAAATAAGTGTTAAGTTTGCAGAGGTAGAGGGTGAGAGGCAACAACTCATAATGAGAGTACGCAACCTTAAGAATGTGAGAAAGAGCAAATAACCGTTCTACGAAACTGGAAACTGGATACCATAAAGGGTGAAACAGTTGGATGTATCTATGCCGAGAATCCAGATGCTACAGAGATATCAGTCTTGTGAAGAGTAATATGTATATTGGTAACATATATTCTTTCTCTAGCAGATATCATTTGTCTTCATCATTGATATGATATACAATTACATAGTTTCCCAATGTAGATAAATATGCCTCAGTGTCCAATCCATTTTATTTCAATAATTTTGTTATCGCTTGTTAAGATAATCTTGACACTTTTATCACTAATATATATTCTTTTTATTTATTGCTGTTAAGATAATAAGAATTGCCTTTTTTTTTTTTTTCCTTTTGCTATCAGAATTTACTAGCTCTTCAACTTTTCGCCTGTAGATATTCATATTTGTGACTGAAGTTAGATTTGAAGTTTGAACATTAACTGCTTTATTTTGCTTGAACACCCATTGAACCTGCTCCCTAGTTGAAGTATTCTGAAGCAACCGGCATTTCACGTAGCTTTAAGAAGTCAGCATTTGCACTGCAAATTAGTTAGGAAATCAGCAAGTTCTTAAATTTTAGTTTACTCAATCCAAGTTTGGTAGTGACCAACTCTTTGTCAGTACAATGCAAGGGGACACATACATATTTTGGATATTTGTATAACTCAATTATGCATGTTGGTCTGTTACATTGTTCTGTCATTCTCTCACTGACCCTCCTATTCATGATAAGAAACTTTATTGTCGAGGGATGCTCTCATTGCAATTGTATAGAAATGTTACATTTAGGAGAATTTCTGATGATTTTCTGCACCAAGCCCCTCGAAAAATCTTTGGCTTTGAATTTGGACATTCAGGAGTTTGCAGATAATTTTCAATCTTTCAGTTTTAATGCTTGAAAAATTGATGTTCGTTACACAAATTATCTCCAGAATACATGTTGACTCTGTTCCAGAAAATATATAATTTATTATCTTGGGTAGAACCATATTGTCTGTCAAACTTTTGTCCTAACTATTGGGTTAGGTTATAATATTGTAATTTCAGTTATAACACATTATTATCTTTTACAAGTGCAGCTTTTGGTCTTTGCTTTATATGGCTAAACTAGGTCAATTATCTCTAATTTGATGTCCAGTTAATATACTTCAACCCTGTCATGATTGTATCCATTTCTAAGATAATTCTTTCTTATCTTACCATACATCAAGATTAAGTGCAACGTCCCTGTTTTACTCACGGCCATTGCAAATGAATACTTAGCAAATCTGTGTCCTGCTAATCTTCTTTTCCTTCCTTGGTAAATGCTATTTCTCCTTCTCTTGTGGAGATATTATTAGATGGTGTTGGATCAATGACATTTGGTGATCTAGTTCAATCCAGACTATCCAATTTTGAAAAATAGACACACAAGGATGTAATATAAAGTTATGCTATTTAGATCCAACAATTTGACCGAAATGATGGGCCTAAATCTTTTTAGCCCTTAGATGCAATAGAGAGGGACTTTGGCTTAGTAGCCGATATCCTAGACCTAAGTGTCATGTGCCACTCTCTGTTGCATCTAACATCTAACGACACATGACACTTAGGTCTAGCATTTCTGCTGCTAGACCTAAGTGTTATTTTTTAATAATATATTACAAAAGAACACGAATATTAGTTTTGATTGGACTAGACTATCAAGTAAGAGATGATAATAAGCTGTGTTCTTGTTGTGTACTCTACTCAATAATAGGTATTTTTCATACATATACAGGAAAGTTATTATATAAAATTACAAAATTCTTTATGCCCCAAAAGCCTTTCAAGAGACCTAGATGCCCCCACCCAAAAATAAAAAGAAAAAGAATATGGATACTAACATCTTTTTTTCTTTATCCTTCTTTTTCCTGTCCTCCTCCTATTTACTCCTATGAACAAAAACAAAACTTTCACTCCACTACTTGCGTTTCAAGGAAGTTCTCTAAAAAGAAAAAGAAGGAAAAGGAAAAAATAAATAAATAAATAAATGAATAAAGAGAGAAGAAAATTTTCTGAACAAGTTCATGCATGTTGGAGCATCCTTTCATGACTTTGTGGTTGAGTTGATTACTCACAATTTATGATTTATCAACCCATAAACAGTCACAAGAGCCATAATAAGGGAATGGTCTATTTGGGGCTCCACCACTAGAGTCAATACATCCTCTCCAAACATAACTCCTGAAGATGATTGCTTTTGCTTTACCTGTATCACAAACCCCAAATATGCACCACAAAAACATTACAATCCAAAACTCTACTTCTATGTCACAAGACTCACAATACTGAAGAATTAGACAACTCTGCAAATTATTGTAAAACACAAACAACTCATCAAACATAAGTAATCACCTCTGCAACGAGTCTGCCATCGTAGTCTGTAATTTTAAACGCTGATCTGCCCGGCAATGCCACTATTGTAAAGCTGCTTGATTTAGCTTCATCAGTACTCCCCAAAGTTACGCAACAAGTTGTGTCTCCCCTGAAAATTCTGCGGTTTCTTCTAACTTGAAACCATGGTCTCTCCTTGTTTGCTTTAGAGCCAATCCATTTATAGCCATCCCAACATCCAAAAACTTGTAGTTTCTGCAGAAAACAAGTGAAAAAAGGAAACAATAATTTAGCTAAGCTGAGAAAATTTCAAGGTAGCTTAACATAAGTCTAATGATTGTTAAGTAGTATACCTTTCGTTGTATAGAATAGAGTACTTTGCCTCGAAGATCCATGAGACAGACTTCATTGACACACTTTCTGCCATAGTTATCGATACGATACACAATTTCACCATTCGAATCAAAGACTGTGCAGCCACTTCCATGGAATACAAGTGATTTCATCCATATGGTAAACGTTTCTCTTCTTGAAGTCATGTAAGATAAGAACTTGGGTGTCTGAGGATGCACCTTAGCCATTGAAAGGACAAGAAATTTTGGGTTGTAGTCTTGTGGATGAGGCTCTTCAGAGAGCATATATATATATATATGTGTGTGTGTTAAAAATTAAAAGGTGACTTGCATAGTAGCATGAGGCCCATATAATAAGAGAGATCAAAATATAGAAGGGGATAAAGCTCCAACTTTAATTTGTTAGGTTCAAATTCTTGTCCAGATTGGATGATTTTGATTAGTCCTGGGGCACTTTTGTCTCTTTGATTGTTTTGTATTGCAAAAAGTACCTCACTACTACACGTGGCGTATAACGATTGGTCGCAATGTGGAGGAGTGGCCAATCATGTTTAAAATTGGTTTGTTGTGACTTTAACACATTTAAGCCATGTATGTGTATAAAAATTCAAGTATGATATAGTTTATGTCTGGTTGAATAGCCTACATTTTTCTTTAATAGAGCAGCCCTCTTTGGGCTTTTTTTTTTTTGACCACTTCTTTACAGTACTTTTTGAATGGTAGTCCTAAACCATCAATAAGTAAACTCAAAAGCCATTTGGAATCTTGTTTTATATATTGGAGGTTAATTGCTGATGTCATAGACAAGAGCATTATTTGTGTAGTTATCTGTTTCTTGTGATCTTATCTCTTTGAAGATGTTTATTCAATTGATTATTTATTTCTTAGACTATGTTTGTCGGCATGTGTATTGCTATATTTAGCTCAGTAAAGAATCTTAATGTGTTTCTTCATTTGTGTATTCTTGTTGGCAAGACTTCTAGATACTGACAAAAGTTCATAACACAATATTTAATTTCTAATACTATGATTCACCCAACTAATAACACAATATTTAATTTCTAATAATATGATTCACCCAACTAAACTCAGCAGACAATAATAGAATATTTAATTTAATTGGTTTATTTTGATATGGGTAATTGAAAATGATATGAGAAAGTATAAAATACATTAGAGTACTTATTTTTTTGGTACCTCAATAAATAAAAACTTCATCTTTTCTCTTGAAAACTTTCACTATTTAGTTAATCAGACGCGAGTCTATTTTTAGGCGGATTCTTCCTTTTGCTCTTCAGCCCACGGGGTATTAACAACCGTTTCCAGCTGTTGTTTCTTTCCCAAGAGCAGGTTCTTACGCGTTACTCACCTGTCCACCACTAAAAATACCACTTTTCATATGACTTGCATGTGTTAAGTATGCCGCCATCGTTCATCTTGAATTAGGATTGAACTCTCCATAAAATTTATAGTTACAGTACTTAAAACTTCCTTCATTTGATTTATTTATTATTATTAAGAAAAATATGAGAGTTTTCATGACTCTCTACCATGTATAAGTACCTTAGGCCTTAGGATATTGAATACTTTCTCATAACATATATTATACTATAATTAGCTTTCTTGATGAATTTCAACGAGGCAGCTTAGTTACTAATATTTGTACACCTTATAAAGTCTCCCATAAATTCTTGTTTGGATCTCTGAATGATGCAACATCCCAACAGCTTTTCAAAGTCTGCAGGGTTTGTTATCCTCGTAGAACACTCTCCACAATTGCAACAGTCATCACTGCAACCAAACATGCCCTGTATTACGCATATGCATATGCATTGCTTGCTATTGATAATTAATTGTAAATTTGTAACATTAGGTATATAATTAAGAGAGTTGGAGTTAATTATTGTTTCCAGGCTTTTGGAATCTGATGTCCGTCATCATGATAAGCTTCAAGTTGATTAAGAAGTTAAAAAGATGAGAAAGACGCATAATGAACACATTAAAAGTGTCTATATTAGTTGCATGCTGATACACTACATGACTGATTCAAGTTTCTTAATTAATCCACTTGCATGGTATACCATATGCAGATGTTAAATATATATTAGTGTATTAATTAGGTGCAAATCCACTCGTGCTCTTCGCACGTGTTAACAATCACGACATGTTATGACATAAAAACATGACAATTAAATGATCTCGTCCATGAAAGATAGATGTTGTACTTTTTAACACGATTATGTACAAAGTGACAGTTCCTATTCTCGAATGAGTGCCATGGACGGTTCATACTGTCATTTTTATATATGGATGCACCAAGTGTAATTTCGTTTTTGTTGGCATCGTCTGAAACTTTATTATGACTGAGGGGTGGCAAAATGTGTCACGATTCACTAATTCGTCCATATTATTTGTTTTAAAATAAATATGGGTGAATTATTTTAAAATATGAATTAAAATGAGTGACTCATATTCAATCTATTTTTATAGAAGGTTAAAAGAGTTGAATATGAATTATTCATTTTGATCCATATTTCACCCATTACATGAGAGACCTAGTTTCACTTCCTCTATTTGATTCAAATTCACCTCTTCTTCCACTCTAAAATTCTGTCACATAATCCCAAATTCTCTATGTCTCTCCCACTCTCTCTTTCTCTCTAAAATCATCTCTCTAAGATTCTCTCGCATCATCCTCTTTCTATCTCTAAAATTACAATAGTATTACTATGCTACATTCACAATATATATACAATTACTCTGCTACATCCACAACACATATACAATGTATTAGTATGTATTCATTTAATTATTTATTCTATAAAAGATTAACAAATGGTTTCATATAATATAGGGTAAAGTGCAACAAACCCCTCTTCAACTGTACCCCAACGAGCGTAAAACCCCCTTGAATTTCTAAAGTTACATTTAACCCCCCTCAACTTAGGGGTTTGGTGGCAATTTACCTAATCCTACCACCGGCAAATTTTTTGGCCGTTAAATTGAGTCCCTGAGTACCATATTTAAATTAAATAACCATTCAACTCTTATCCCTAATTCCTTTTCACCCAATTTTCTCTCTCTTCTCTATCTCCATTGAAGACCAAAAGGCAGAGTTTCATCTTTACACCAAACTGAGAACGACGTCTACACCATGAACTTCGGCGACAGCCTTGATCGGAACACCACGAAGATTTTTGTGTCGCCGTGAAAGAATATGACCGAGTCGTTTTTGTGACCTGGTTCTCGCCGTGGATGGTAGCGACCTTTGGGTTGCTATATGTTGGAGGATGGGGTTGCTACTGTAGCGACCCAGCAAGCTGTGGAGGACGGTCGCCGTCCATGGGATATACTAGGTCACCGTCGAATATCTCTACCCTTCCCAGCCACGCCTTTCCTAGGGTTCCAATAATCACTCCGCTACCCTTAATCCTAGCCATCCAATTTCTGCCGATCCCACTTTCAATCTTTCTAATTCTCCGTCGTCAGGATTTTCGCAGGATCACTACTCCGATGTTTCTAAGTTCTTGAACGTTCCATCGCCGGAATCCGGTGGATTCAATCGCGAATCTTTGCATTTGCATGAATCCGACAGTAAGTGCTTGAATGCCGCCGCTGCAGCTAGGGTTTTGGATTACCCCTCGCTCGACTCTGAAATTCGCAACGACCAAATTTCTGGGCCTGCATCGTCTCATGGTTCCAGGCAATTGCGGTTCTGCTGTTTTGGATACTCATAATTACCCGTCGCTTAAGTCAGGTAACTCTTCTCGATCTCTACCTTCTTCTCTCGATTGCGCAAATAATTCTCTCAATGGTGATGGTGTTGAGGATCAGAAGAATAAATTGGAGGAGTTGGGCAATAATTTCTCTTTAAAAAGAAAGAAAGAGAATGAAGAATTTCATTTAAGTTGCTGAAGGAAACGGTGGCGTTTTTATTGTGAAGTGGCACCTTTTTTATAAGAGGGGTAAAATAGACTTTTCCAATTCCGGTGATAAGAGATGACCGGAAAAACCTTCTCTGTCCTAAGACTGCACCAAGACCATAGTTGAGGGGGGTTATTTGTAGTTGAGGGGGGTTAGTTACACTTGAGGTATAGTTGAGGGAGGTTTATTGCACTTTACCCTATAATATATATATATATACCTTACCTTCATGCAAGGCTAGTCATAAAATAAAATAATATTAATTTAAAGAATTTTCAAAAGAAGTTGGAGGATTTACTATTATACATATATATTTTTAAAAGTTTTTTATCACTCTAAAATAAAAAATATAATAATGAGATTATTCAAAATAACAACATTTTTTTTCCTTAAAACGGGTTGATGGGTCATGACGAGTTGACCCGGTCTATTTTGACCCAACCAATATTCAACTCTTTACAAATGGGTTTAATTTAACCCATATTTAACCCGCCCATATTTGACCCGGACCAAACCACCTGTTTGCTACCCCTAATTAGGACAATAAATTTAAGAGTAAAGTGCAAAAATCCTCCTAAATTATTGACTTTTTGTAACTAACCCCCCTGGACTAAAGATTGCCCCCTAAATTATTGATTTGTTACAATTAAGGACAAACACATCACAAAAGACTATTTTACGATTTGTTATTAAATTTGTCATTTCTTATTAAATTGTTTTTTATTAAATTTTTTCTTATTTAAATATTAATTATACCATTTACCTTAATTTTATAATTAGTATCAATTGATTATAAAAATGGAAATAAATAAATAAATTTGTAGCTATCATTTTCTAAAATGATTAACTTATTATACTCACTTTTAAAAAATTTAGTATAAAAAAATATCTTTTTTTTCAAACAATATTGATGAAAAATTAATAAATTAGGCAAATAAAAAATATCTTCTTTTTAATGCAATATATTCATGAAATTTAAGAAATTACTTAAATTGTTTCAAAATTTTCTATTTAAGATTTTTATTTAAATAATTAATTTAAAAAATTAAAGGCAAACTTATGCAAATTTGATGGAGAATATTTCATCAAATTAGTATGAATTTTTTTTATAATTTATTTTAACAAAAAAAATATATCAAGTGTAATTCAATAAGAAAGGGTATTATGGTTATTTAATGAAAAATATGTAAGATAATGGGGCATTTTGCAATAAATGTGCTAGTTCAGGAGGTTTTATGCACAAAACATAGTTCAGGGAGGTTATTTACAAATTTAGACATAGTTGAGGGGGGTTTAAACAATGCCATAAGCTTTTGTTCCACTTTACCCTAAATTTAAGTATGTTTCTTCTTATATTCAAAAGTTAATTATACCCGGAAAAAAAAAAAAAACAAAAAAAAGAGTTAATTATACCAATAAAAAGGCTTGTCTCTGGTGTAAATTTAAATCCTCTCATGTGTCATTTTATTCGTATCTACACAATTAGAAAAAAGAAATAAATATAAAAAAATTTAAAACTATGTGAGTGTATATATAAATGACATATTGAGAGTGAGACCAATAGACTTGTGACCTAGCGGTACAAGGCCCCTACTCTTCAAATGGAGATCGGACCTCAGTAGAAGTAATGTGTGTGAGTACCAACTAGGAAAAAAAAGACATACTAAGAGTGAGGTGTTTTTGTTTTCCTAGAAATTAGCTCGTCTTTACTGCTTGTTTTGTTAGTTTTCTGTTGTTCTTGTTTTGGGTTTGGGTTGGGTTGGGCTTTCTGTTGGCATCCTGTATTATTTTTGTCTTTGGGCTTTGTTTTTTTTGGTTAATTTTGTCTCTTTAATAAATTCCATTTATAATTTTAAAAGTATTTATATGATGGTGTCTTACCGTGACTATCTCCTTGAATTTGAATCATCATTTTCTATAAAATACATCATATAATATTAATATACTACAGTAATAGCCAAAGGAGAGAGATTTGGGAGAGAGAGCAACAGTGAGAAGGAAGAGGGATAAAAAGAGTAGTACAGAGTGAGAATTATAAGTTTCATTTTTGCAATTTTTTTTTTTTTTTTAAATAGAGCTTTAAATAATTATTGTGTATATATATAAAGATGTTTTTTTCGTGTAATATCTTACCCAAAAACTCATTCACTATGTTTATACTATGAATATCCTCAAAGTATTGATTTAGTGTAAATAACTCCCACTTGACATGACATGCTCAAATTATCTTTACTGAGGCATTTTAAATATTATTTAAAAAATATTATTTTGTGAAATGACAAAAAAAGTCAAAAGTTGAAAGATTAACGTGACATGCCCAAATTATCTCAACTTTCGAGGCTCAAGCTAACGACCCTCGCCTCCGTAATACCTTCATCGCCCAGTCCCTATCTCAAGCTAACCCTTGCCTCCCCAGTCCCAAGTCCTCATCTCAAGCTAACCTTTGCCTCCCCAGTCACTGAATCTCAAGCTTCCTCAAATCCTCATCGCCCTCAGCAGTCGACGCCTCAGTCGATACAGATTTCATCTTCAGATCCTCTTCAAATCTTCAGGTGATCAGATCCTCTACTCTTATCTTCAGATCTTCTCATCTTCAGATCCTTTATACTTGATCGATTCAGCTTTCATCCTTACTCCTCATCCTCTTTTCTATAATCTGTATTGCGGCTTGCATTATTACACACCATCTCAAACTTCGCCGATCTGTGGAAATAAAACCAAACAATTAACGGTTTTCATGGAACCAAACCGGAACCTAACCAGTTCTCCGGTTCGGTTCCGGTTCGGTTTCATACTATACGGTTCCGGTTCCCTTTTTAAGGAACCATTGTGAACGATTTTGGTTCGAGTTCCGGCTGGAACCTTAAAGAACTGAACCGTCTACCATTAATGATGTTTATGGACTAATGTTTACATTGAGTGTTATAGATGATTCATATTCCAAGAATGACTTCAATGAAGTAACAAAAATCATTCAAAGTATTTCATTATTCAATATCACATCAATGGAAAGTAATGGATACAAAGAAGACGTGAAGTTGTAAAGAGTTAAATGCAAATTCATCTAAAGATAACTTGAACTACAACAAGCAAGCAAACAATTCAAAGAAAGGAAGAAAGTAAGAATACCTCAAAACCTAAATGATCATGGATAAAGCTTGAAAAAAGGGGTAGATAGCTTGGTGAGTGTTTAGGATTTATTGTCAAAGTATTTATAAATCCATTTAAAACTTATCTCTATATGACCACGCATATCATTCATCATTCACATATATAATTGGCATATGGAGTCTTTACTAAAGAAGGAATTAGTTCAAGCTTGCATAAGTTTTGAAAGAACTTAATACTTAAGGTAGAAATGTTAGGACCATGCACATCAATCATATGATTTATTTTGGTCTCTATAAAGTAGAGTCTAAGGTATTAAACTTATTTTTTCATTCATAAAGCCTTTGTTACCATGTCTTGGTAAAAAACTTTACGACCCGCGCATCTCTCATGAAAAACTATATATATATATATATATATATATATTTTGGCTAAGTATGGAAAAAATGAATTTTTGAAATAAAGATATTTTCAAAATAACTTTTTTCGGTATTTACTCATTACATATTAATTAGCCAAATCTGATTTTATGAGATTTTATTATCAATTTTACATTAGTCTACACGAAGAATCATTTTTCAACTAAACTGTTGGGAACCCTACTTTGTACTAAAACTAAATTTATATATTTTGATTTAATTAGATTTTAATTTTCTTCTATTTTTTATTGAATCCAAATGGGGGGTACTTCTTTATTTACATTGTAAACTTAAAGTAAATTAACATATAAAATTAATAAAGGGTTATCTAATCAATCAAATGAACAAAACAGTGTACAAACATCTGTTATGCAATTTATCGTGTAACCAAGTAGTTCACTGATCTAACCGATCAGATGAGTCCAAGTGACCGATCAGATGAAGCATGTATCCGATCAAGATGAGATTTGGATATGAAGTAAACTATCAGATAATTCATCTAACCGATCAAATTACTCTGATGTAATCGATAAAATTACTTATGTAATCGATCAGATGGTCTGCAGAAAGTATACCAACAATATATTGACCACTTGACTTCATATAAACTTACCACAATGCCCCCAAACGGCTATAATCTTCAAATGAGCTATAAGTACCCAATGTTTGGACATTATGGGTGGGTATTGGAAAGAAATAGAGAAACATTCTTAAGCATCAAAGGGCTTTTGTTCTTCATCTTCTTATCATCTCTCATACATATCATTCATAGAGTATTGAGCTTCATTTGTATTAATTTATACTCTAGTTGTGAGCTTCAATTTTCATATCAATCTTTGAGAGATATATTCTTGTACAACAAATTTATATCTTCAATCAATTGTAAGAGTTGGTGTGACCCAAGGATTGGTGTTATCCAGTAAAAGTCTAAAAGATGATTTTTTCTTAGCAAGAAGAAGGAGAAGCAGTGTGCTTCTTGTATCGGTTTGCTCTCCACCCATAAGGAGAAGCCATTGTGGATTGAGAAGTCTCAAGAGGGGTCTTGAGCAAAAAAGTTGGAGTTTCTGAACTTCGTAAAAGTCGCCGTATTATTGTTTGCAATTTCTCTTCCCTTATCTCTTTTACAATTGTGCTATTAATTGATTATGTCTATATCTTGATTATTGCAGAATTGTTATAAGGTGTTTATTAGAATTTGCAAAACTATTAAAACAAAAAATTGACCATTTTTTTGCCATAAACTTTATTCACCCCCCTCTAGAGTCGATACTTAGGTAACAGGTGGTATTGAGGTTAGGTAGTGGTAGGCTTGAGATGTTGTAATGTGGGGCAATTAGGTTTGATAGATGTCTAGGCCATGTTCATTGGTTATTGGTGAGGAAGGAAGAAACCTTTATAGAATTGTTGATAATCCTGTCATATCTATTATTAGAGATCCGCATTGGGTTAGCCAAACGGCTCTTTCCGCGAAGAACAGCCCAAACGCGCCCGCAGAGGGCTCTCGGTAGGCCCACATAGGCTCGCAATTTGGCTCGCGGTAGCCCGATTGGGGTATTTTTTTTTCTTTTTTCTTTTTTCTTTTTTTTTTTTATTGTTGTCTTTTCCTTTGCCAAAACGCCGTCATTTTAGGCAAAGCTTTTTTTGTTTTTAAATTTCAGGCTGCAGCGGTCAGGAACCGTGCTTGATTTTTTTTTGAAAAAATAAAAAAAAATAGGTTATTTTGAGCTCATTTTTTAAAAAATAAATAAAATAAAATAAAATAAATAAATAAAAATTGTTTAGGCACTATTTGTCCAATTTTTTTTTTAATTTGGGCCAAAAATAAATTTCAAAAAACCATTTTTTTTAAAAGTTTTTTTCCCTTAAAAATTGATTTTAAAAACTTTTTTTGCTTTATTAAATTTTTGCCACAAATAGTGCATTTGTCCGTTAAGGCACTGTTTGGCTGACACAAATAGTGCCTTAACAATTATAATTTTTTTTTTTTTAATTTTTTTTAATTTTTTTTTTAAGTTTAAAAAATCAAAAAAAAAATTTAAACTTTTTTCAAAAATTAAAAATTAAAAAATCATTTCTCTTCTATAAATACCCCAACTCCTACCATCATTCATCACATCTAACCCATCTCTATTATTAACCATTCAAGTTATTTCTTCTTCTATTTTCTCAATCTTAGATATTATTTTCAAACTCATTTCGATTCCATATATCCTCAATATCCATTTTATTACAACACCCATTTCAACTCATCAATTGATGAGTTTTGCCATTTCCCGAAAACAATATTGACTTGCCTTCATAGTTAGAGCTAAATTCTAATTATTATTGAGGAGAATCTTAATTTTCTTCTCAACAACCATGCCAACCTTCTCATCAATATTGTGTTACTAGTGTTCCACAATCAAGTAACTCACAACCTTTGATAAAACAACCTATTATCTGAAATTTAAATTGGTCTAAGGCCGAAATTGAGGCTTTATGTTGGGCGTGGATGTCCATTACCTATGATGCGATTACGGGGACAGACTAAAGTAAGAAAAAGTTATGGGAGCGAATCTTGGAATGTTATGTACAACATATTGGTGTTCCAACTTCCCAAAATTCAGGAGTTTTGATGAATCGTTGGTCCACCATCTAACAAAAAATCAGCAAATTTTTCGAGTGCATGACTAATATTGAAATGAATCGTCCCAACAGCTTCGGCTCTGATGATATGGTGAGTTATTGTAACGACCCACTTCACCACATGGTATGATATTGTCCGCTTTGGGCCTGAGCCCGCACGGTTTTGCTCTTGGGCCTTACCCCAAAAGACCTCATACCAATTGGAGTGACACATTAACATATAAACACTTCACCTTTCCCTTACCCAGGCGATGTGGTATTGTGCACCTGCAGCTCGCCAGTGTGGTAGCCTGTCAGTGTCTCATACCCGCCCACGGCACACCCGCCCACAGGGTGATCACAATCCAAAAAATAATCAGCAAATTTTTCAGGTGCATGACTAACATCGAAATGAATCGTCCTAGCGGCTTCGGCTCTGATGATATGGTGAGTTATTTATTGTTTAAAAATAACTCATAAATATTTTAAACAGCCAGTTTTAATTTTTTATTAATTTTTTCGTATAGATGATAGTAGCTAAAAACCTGTTTTGTAGACAAACAGTTGGTGAATTTAAGTTGAAAGTTGTTGGCAGATCTTGAAGCATAACAATAAATGGCATTCACATTGTGCTGAACAAGTTGGAAAAAAAAAAAAAAAAAAAAAAAAAAAAACAGCCGAAGAGGAAGAGCAGATTTGACTTTGACATTAATGAGTCTGTTGGACACTCATTTACCATCTACTCCGTCAAGTCATGCAGTCACGACAGATGGAGCTTCAACTGAAGAATCACCACACATAGGGGAAAATGATTCACTCGGTGTGAAAGAATATCAATAACTACAACGACCAACAGGAAGAAAAGTGGTAAAGTAGTGCCGAGCAAAAATTAATTCAGCATTTGAATTGCGAAATTCATTTGTTACTAATTTTAATGATCTTAAATGCCGTTATGAGAGTCGTCAGGAGAAAATGAAGAATGCCCAAGTGGCACGAGAGGTAAGAAAAACAGAGAAAGAGAAGACGAGGCAGCTAGAGATTCAAGAGAAATAAAGAGTTGAAGAGAATGACATGATGTTAACAGATCCAAATTCGGCACCAATGGAAGCGGGAAAAGTTTGGATTATTGCACGACAAAATGAGATATTGGAATCTTTGCATTCACGGTCCGCCTTAAAGTTCCCATAGGATTTTGTAATCCTTAATCTATTCATTTTCTTATTCCAATTTAGGATATTGTATTATTTAAGTTATTTTTAATTGTTTTGTTTAATTTAATTTTTTTTTTTTAAATTCATAATGGATAATGTTTTTTTTTTTTTTTTCCTAAATGAAGAAAAATTTTATAGATTAAAACAATAAAATACAAAGCATGAAGTGAGGAAGAACTTCACTGAAACAAAAACAAGAGAATAGAAACAAACTTCTATTGTCCTAGATCAAAGAAACACATCTTGGAGACACATACTAGCAACATCAAAGACATCCCACACAATACTTCTAACAAGATTGGAGGGAGTTCTCGAAATATCTCTATGAAGCCTACCATTCCTCTCATTCCACAAGTAATACATGGTAGCTGAAAATGTATTGTTTAAAGTTATAATATCAATCCTAACTTGTTTAATAATTTGCAAAAATATTGTTTGATTGAAAAATATTACTGTTGAGAAACAATTTCATCATTTTAAATATTAAAAAATCATTACATAATAAAATTCTAGTACACGAAATATAACCGTTACAAATATAATTGTTAGGAATAAAGCGGTTAGAAATATAGCCACTAGAAAAATGTGTTAAAAAATATATATATTTTATTTTTTATTTTATTTTTTTGAGAGCATAGCGGTTAGAAATATAGTCATTTTTTTTTTTTAAGAGTGAAAATTTAAAGAACTTGATGGAGTATCTATTTTTAGAGAGCGAAAATTATTTACATGACTTTTGAAATTGCTGACGTGATACTAGAAAGAAAAAAAAAAAAAAGGGGGGGGTTAAAAGTGACATTGTTTAAAGATCAAAATCCACAGTGGCCACTGCGAATGCCTTTAGCAATTACCTGATAAAGAGGGAAGGGAAGCCAGCTGTCAAAAAATACTGACGCAGATTGGGTATTCCTTCGCCACATCGGCACTCAATATGCATTGTCATTGGTGTCCATCTTATTCTCGTGATGGTAACCAGCTAGCCATCACGAGAATGCAACGTGTACAACCCTACCCTTTGTAGAAGAAGCATCGTCAAGTGGGGACCCTCGAGTGCTACATTAACCATCTGAATATCTTATGCCCTTCAATATTGGGATGCACTTTTTATTTATTTATTTATTTATTTTTGTAGCATCTCAATATCTTATGCCCTTCAATATTGGGATGCACTTTTTTCTTTTTTGGGTTCTTCTTTCCGATATATAATTAAACCTAACTTTATGTTTTTGGTTAAGGAATTATATGTTTCTTGAGTAAGGATTTAATTCAATATTTCTCTATCATATTCTAAAAAAAAAAAAAAAAAATTTAAAACATTGGAGAACTATAAACATCACAAAATTCAATGTTTTCCTACCATATTCTTCTTCAATTTGAATTTTGCTCTCTGGAATGAATTCAAGGATATATTCAAAGTTTTATATTTTTACGGGAAAAAAAAAAATTAGGATTATGCTTGCTGAAAGAAAAATAAAAAAATAAAAAAATAATTTATTTGGAGTAATTCATTTTATTAAATTATGAACACACCCCAACCTTGAAAAAGTGGAAAATGAGGTGAATCTGGATTATTTTGTTCAATTTTTTAGAAAGAAAAAAAATGAGGCAAAGAGTAAATTCAATTTCTTAGATTGAATTGGCATGTGAAATCATCTTGAGTGAGTAATCTTGCGTTGGGTAAATAATGAGTGATCGTCACTTTGGTGAAGAAATTGCAACTAAGTGAAAGCTCCCATCCTCAACTGACAAACCAAATCCCACCACCACCGCATCCACCAGCATAACCGTGCCGGCTGTTGATTAATCCCACCTATGGCTGTGAATAGGTGATGGTTTTACCTGTAGGCTGTACTGTGTCTGTGTTCTCTCTGTATCGTCTTTGCTATGGGACTGAGCTGTGTTGGGCTTCGTTTATGAATTTGTTTAGTTGGGCCAAATTGTGGACATTTTTTTTAGGAATAATTTTAGTGACACCCAGCAGTAGTTTGGCCAAATATCAGTTTAAAATATCTTTCGAAAATAACTATTACTTAGGTCTATTTTCGATTTTCCGTCACAGTCTCCGTTAAAAACATGTGAAAGACAACTTTGCCCCTATTTTTTTAATAACATTTATTTCAAAATATCAAATTAGTTAAAAGACAATTATACCCCGACAATTATACCCATCTCTCCGACGATGTCAACCCCTCTTCGAATGAGCATTGGGTAGATGGAACTATTGGCCGTCGTGGTGGTGGTGGGTGGTGGTTCCAAAAGTTAAGGCTTTTTTGGTAGTGGGTGGTGTGTTGTAGAAGAGAGAGAAAGTGTATAGAGAGATTGGTGGTTGGTGGTCGGTGATGATGAGGTGATGGTGGTGGTGGTGGTGGTGTCGCCGGCGACTGTGGTTGCATAACCCAAATCCATTTTTGTTGTCAGGTGAGGTTGAGGCGGGGGTTGGAAGCGGTGGAGTGGTTCACAGCAGAAACTTCAGGCGACAGAAGCGGCAACATGGTTTAGGGCGGCGACGATGAGGACGAGTGCTTGTCGCCGAGAGAGAGAGCGCGAGCTGAGCTTCTTTTGCTCGCCGGCCGCAGTCCGAAGCCCCCTTGCTCGTCGGCTACAGCCGAGCTCGGTGGACTGAATCGGTAGTGAGAACTATATATATACTGATTATCTCGGTTTGACAGAACCGGTGAGGGGCGACTGGAGGAGGATTCGCGGGACTTGGTAGCGAGTGGATTAGCGGGAGAGTTGACAACTCCAATTCAGCAGTGAAGAGCTCGGCTCGGCGGTGGAGTAGCGGCAACGGCGAGCTTGGAGATGAATAGCGAAGACGGCTGTGAGAATGTTGATGGTGCCGGCGAGACAGATCCGGCGGCGGCAGATCCAGCGGAGATGACTGGTTCGGCTGTGGCTGTGATGAGCTTTGCAAAGAGGGAGATGACTCGGTCTTGGAGATCCGGCGAGACAGATCCGGGTCTTGGATTTACAGATCGAACCGGATCGGCGGAATTTGGGGATGGATGAGGAGCAGAATCAGAAGAAATCTAGGGCGAGGGTTGTGGATTTGAGGACTTCTGAGGATTCAGAGGGGGTTAGAGTTAGGGTTAGTGTTTGGAGGTAGTCGGAGAGGTCGAGGAAAGGGTCTGATGATGAGGATTGGAGGATCCAAGCGACCTTGTAGATGAGGTCGCGGCGAGGGAGAGGGTATCCTCGAACATCGGTTTGGAAGGTGGGAGAATCGACTTTGACGGCGAATGAGCGGTCGTTGTCGGATTCAACGACGACTCTGCCACTGTATTTGGTGGTGGTGTTGCGCTTGTGTGTGTGTGTGTGTGTGTATATATATATATACATATATATATGTCTGTGTGTATATAGCAGTATACATATGTCTGCCTGTATATATACTATAATTTGTAAATTTACAAATTTTTAAGGGGCTATATTGTCTTTTAATACTGATATTTTGTAAAAAAATAAATTAAAAAAATGAGGGTCGACCAAAGTCAGGGTCAAACCAAAGTCAAAGGGTAAAAATGACTTTTTATATGTAAAAAGTGGTCTGACATACCTGTAAACTAACTTTTGGGGTGTGAGTGAAAAACGGAGTAAACGTTTGTAATGTGAGTGATAGTTATTTTCGAAAGATGTTTTAGAGTGATATTTTGCCAAACTACTGGGGGTGTCAGTGAAATTATTCCTTTTTTTTTTTTTATCTTTGTTTTGCAACTTGTGTTACATGCACTTTGTTGGACCTGGGAATGCTCCGTATATCTTTGTAATTTTTATTTTTATTTTTATTTTTATATATAATAATAAATAATGACATAATTGTACTTATATTAAAACACTAGTTACGATTTTGTCTTTTCATTTAAGCTGTGTTTGACGGAATTGATGGAATTTGAGAAATTTTTTGTTCAATTTTTTGGGATACTTTTCTTCAATTTCATCTATTCCAATTCGGATGCTCCAATTTCATGCTTACCAACCATAGCCTTGATAAAGTACAAGCAAATAAATAAAAAATGAATGTCATATCTGGACAATAGGTGAAGAATAATGCTTGCCTTAGGTCGCATGAAAAGATACTTCCTTCTTATGATGAGGTGACTCAATAAAATATTAACATGTGTTTAAGTTTTAAAAGAAAAAAAAAATGATAGATTACAGACAATAAAAACTTTAAGAAGTATCTAAATGCTATTCAATCGGCTCCTCCTGCAAACCACTGGCTTACAAGCTCCATGATATCGTTTCAAATTTTGACTCGGTGTCATGGATCTGGAGTTGAACCCATTGGTGGAGCTGTAAAACGACACCACCGAATGCTAGCGTTACGTTATTTGAATGATGATTATATATTTGTGCTTGCTTAGATCTACTATAATCTCAGTTCCGCATAGAGATTTGAATACAAAATCTATGTTAGGGCACATAAATTTGGTTTATTTACAGAGTTATATGAATTTTGTGTCTATTTATTGATAAATTCATGTTTGCGTCTACACGTATATATATATTTGTAGTTCTGGTTTTCACACCGACACTCTTCATCTTTTTTGAAAGATGATTTTGTGTTTGTTTACATTATCTCTAATCTCTGTTCCGCACCGAGATTTGAATACAAAATCTATGTTAGGGCACGTAAATTTGGTTTATTTACACTATTGTATGAATTCTGGATTGTAATTTTGGGCCTATTGACTGATAAAGTACACACAAATACGCGCGCGCACACACATATATATTTAGTTCCGGGTTTTCACACACATACACTGTTATATTGAATTCCATATGCTGCTTTT
Organism: Cornus florida; assembly: GCF_030987335.1. Taxonomy (NCBI): domain Eukaryota; kingdom Viridiplantae; phylum Streptophyta; class Magnoliopsida; order Cornales; family Cornaceae; genus Cornus; species Cornus florida. The sequence continues at coordinate 92,724,735 of NW_026775581.1, forward strand.
GATTCTGAGGTATTTTGGTCTAATTTTTGTTTAGTTGACCTGTTTCTTAGCTCGAATATAATGACAGCGGCCTTTGAAGGAAACAATCCGTTTGATCACCCATGCTTTGATAGGTCTTTTTTGTTTGCTGCTACACGTATTTCCAAGGAATAGCACTCTGGTTTTTTATTTGGAACGATAGCATAGAGCTAGTACGCTGGCGGCTTTTAGGAGGTACCAATTGAATAGTCTATAAATAATTTTTGAAGCTTTTATTATTTGTAGTCATTATTTTTATTGATATTTTATTGGGCCACTTCATTATAAGAAGGCGGCCTAAGTCAAACATTGTTGCATTACCTAACACCTTCAGACATTGAATGGAAAATAGATTCCTTTAATGTATATAAATTAAGTTAGCATATATAAGAATATGAAGTTAACAATAACGTCAATATATATATATATATATAATAGTAATAAAAGAAGAGAGAGAGAGAAGTTAATTTATTGATCATTGTTGTTAGATTGAACATAAATGCACCTCCGGATGAGGCTCTACAGCTGCAACTCTCCTCATTCTTGATCTTCTGAAGATTCTAATAGCAGGTATTAAACCAAGGATGGCTTCGAAATGCAAAACCAAATCCCAACTCCCGAGCTTTTAACACTTACTGTTTAAGTATCCACCTTGTTTAAATATTGGTTAAAAAGTAAAATATGCATGATACATCATGCATTTTGATAAGATGATCGAGTTATTGCATATTAAAGTACAATAAAATAAAATAAAAATAAAGGAATTTTTTTTTTGCATGATCGACAATACATAGATGATGTATTATTGTGCTTGAATTCCAAACCAAAAAAAAAAAACACAAAGTGTGGGAATTAATGGTTAAGCTTGAACGATCATTTGGCTTTAAAATTATTTCAATACAATCACTACTATGTCTTGATTGTATGCATTAGCTAAATGAGGGACAAGAGAGAGAACTTCCAATGATTTGTGGGACCTCAATTACCTACAGTAATTTGCAGGCTCTGTTATCTTTACCTTTGTTTACAAGCCAATTGATAAATAAAGAGTATTTATACGTATTAAGAGCCTGTGGGCTACTTTCAAAGACAAAACAGAAACTATAGTAAAAGCCAACATTATTAAATATGATGGCATCGATCTTCCTAACAAAAAATAAGACTGAACATGTCCAATTTTTAGACTATATATCATTTTTCAAGAGACCACCTGGCATCAGATTTGAAGAGTTACGAGATCCTAGCTATTTAGGCACAGCTTGAGTTTTACAGATGGGGCAAATATTTTTGTTCTTGAGCCACCGCTTTATGCATTCAATGTGGTACAAGTGCCCACAATCCAGCTTCCCCATTTTATCATCTTCTTCATATTCCTCCTGTATATATATATATATATTGCAAAACACCAAGAAAATTTAGAAAAGAAACTTATGTAATGAGTAGAAGGTAGTAATTAATTATGAAATATCAACCTGACAAATGCTGCACTTCCTTTCCGTTTCGGTCATCGTTGTGGGTGGCGGCAAACGGTATTTCATGATTCTCATCTTGGTTTTCCTTAGCCAGGAGAGTATCTCATGTTCTCTCAATCCAGTATTCACATACCCAATTCTATCTCCAAGCTCAACCAGTTGCTGTTCCCACAACTCACAATATCAATATGGACCACTACAACTGCATGCACACTAACAACAATTTCGTCCTTTTTGCCTCAAATTATTTAGCCATATGTATTATATATGTACGTAATATCAACAATTGACTAAACACACAAATTTATTTTATTATTCAATTATTTTATATAATAAGAGCTAACAATTGAGTTCACTATAAATATATGAGTTGTGAATTTGGAAGAGAATTAATTAAGAAAGAATTTTTTGCAGGGAAACAAATTAACTTTTTTTCTCTTTTTTTTCCGTAGTTAACCCTCAACCAATCTATCTATTTCTCTCTCTTAGTCTGAAGAATAAAATTTTTAAGATGAGGCTATTCCAAAGCTCAAAAATATGATATATATATATACCCCGCTTCCGGGGGAAGCGCCCGTTGACCCTCTCACGGGGGACGCCGGCCGTCTTCCCCGAAAATAAAAATAACGAACCCCGGCGCGAACCGCGCCAAGGAACATGAAAAGACAGAACTAAACATAAATAAATAAAATAAAAAATAAAATAAAATCTCAAATAGAATGAAATAGGTCACGATATATCAATGACAAAGGATGAAATACAGGTGGAGAGAGAGTTATAGATTCTTCTAGGGTTAACCAAAAGAGAAAGAGACAGATTCTTTGAAGGTTGATCAAGAAAGAATGTGAAGAGAAGACAGAAAAATCCTTAATTGCGAAGGATTCTTAATTAATTTTCTCTCTCAAATCTCTAAAAATAAGAATTGTGTGGTTTATAAGCCTCTTTAGACTTTTTGCAGCGCTCTGACAATAGAGCTACTCTAAATATTTTCAACCAACTTTCTTGATATTAATCTAAAAATAAGAATTGTGTGAGTATTTTCTTATAAATTTTTTTAAAAAATCAATCATACTAACCAAAGAAAATCAAATTTCTTTTTATTTTTTTGCTATTTTCATCTAACAAAAATATAATTGGAACAAAACTGATCCAAGGTAAAATAAAAAAAATAGGCTCACCTCGTACGTCATGTTATCAACGTCGAGTCTCCAGTCCCTAAATCGATCGAGTCGGCCTGATCTTCCTCCCATTATAGGAGACTATTTTGGAACATCACGATCTGTGCCCATAAAACACTCTTTAAATAACATATCTATAATATCATATAATCTAAACTACATCAAGAATTGCATATAGGCTAAAACCACAACACACACACACACACATATAATTGAGATGAATTTAGCAGAAAAATTTATTAAAAGGAAACTATATATTCTGATCATCAGTTCATCACCTTGTTTCCACCTTTTTTTTTTTCTTTTTCTTTTTGTCTCGGCCTTTTCCTTCTTACTGTACTGTATATACTTCTGTAATATCTCTGTCTCTGGTATTTTAATATTTGATGTGTTTTATTTCACTATGGAGATTGGAGACTCTCCGTATTCTACTTTTCTCACCTTATCTCTATCCACTCTCTCTTCCTAATCCTATCTCTCTATTATTCTCTCCTGTTTTTTTGTATTAATACCACATTTATAGTTATACAGTGGCGTTCAATTGCTCCCTGAAGAGCATAATCTTGAGCTTATAATTTTATCCTATGATAATTAATTAATTAATTTTTTATTTTTATATTTAAGGCAATTTCATCTTTTATTTATTTATTATTATTATTTTTTATTACCATTATATATTATTAATAGGAAATGACAAAATTAGATATGTTTTTAATAGAAACAAATTAAAACCAAATTAGTTAAGATTTTCTTGTGTACGAATTCCTTTCCATCCGAATTCTCCAAGCATATCAATTAAAAATAAATAATTAATTATTTCCAATTCCCTTCGTTCCTATCCGTTCAGTCAGATAATTCTCAAAACATACCAGTTGAAAAATTAACGCACAATCGTCCCATTTTCAACCTTGTAATTAATTTACCTTACTGAATAATCCAATTACAAAGGAATATTGTACTCTCAAAATATGTTTATTTGTATCATCAAATCATGTAACCCAATATATAAAATATGAAAGAGAAAAGGAATGGACCATTCAAAGTTAATGGGATTGGAAATTTCATTATTTTTATTTTTTTCAGATGTGGTCAAAGGAATTGGAAATAATTAAATTTTTTTATTTTTAATTGGTATGCTTTAAGAATTCGGATAGAAAGGAAATCCTCAACAATTTGGTTTTAATTTGTTTCTATTAAAAACATGTCTAGTTTTGTCATTTGCTATTAATAATATATAATGGTAATAAAAAAAAAAAAAGCAATTGCCTTAAATATAAAAATGAAATAGTGATTAATTAAATACCGTAGGATTAAATTCTAAGGTCAAAATTAAGAGTTAGTATACTATTCTATATTCACCAGGAAACAATTGAACGCCACTACATAGTTATATATTTGTATCTAACTATCTAATCTTCATATACAATGTAGTTAGACATATCCTAACTACGTTGAACCTGCCAAAAAATAAAAATAAAAATAAAAACTGCGTTCAACCAAAAAAAAGTTATACATGTCCCAACTAGGATAGCAATTGCGACGCATTGATGTTAGTTGCTTCCTTTTAATAAGGACACAACAAAATAAATAAGGGACTGTTTGGATTGAAGTAACTGGTAGGAAAAGAAAAAAAAATACTAATTCATTCTTTGCTCTCGTAACCGTTATTTGCAAGACTAATTGGAAAATCTTAAAATTCGATTTTTTTTAGCCAAACGGAAAAGAAGCTGACTGAAAGTAATAGTCTAATATTCTAATCTGATAAAGTTCTAATTCTTCATTAGTACGAATGTGTGGTTAAACTTTGTAATCAGGCCAGTAATTGCACCGCTTTTATGTCGAGTCAAAAAAATTGGGAGTATTGAATCGATGCATTTGATTTGGTATTAAAAAAAAAATTAGTTTAATTTTTTATTGCAAAAAATTGGAGCATTAAAATTAAAATTAAAAGAATTAGAGAAAAACAACTAAGGAAATTGAACCAAAATTTTCTTAAATTTGACCAATTTCAATTCCAATATTCAAATTCCATGCATTCGAATACATCTTTTGTTCTAAATTCACAACGTCAGTGTTGTTTCCCCAAATTAGTTAACGAACTTAATTAAAATTAGAAAGTACAACGTGAAGAAGTCTATAGTCTCGCTTCAAATTTTAATAATGGTTGCCCTTAGTGAATGTTATTTGGATTACAAATTTTGGATCTAACTACAAATTTTTTTCCTGTGGGATCATAGAAAGTTTGAATTTTTTTTGGGTTATTTGCGCAAAAAAAAAAAAAAAAAAAAAAAAAAAAAAAAAAAAAAAAGAAGGGGGTTATGAATGGTTCCTAAGTCCATTGTACAAATTAAGAACAATTAATTAGGTGTACCTAATCAAGTGTTGAGTAAATCACAAGATATATATATAATTATTATGTTCGTACGGTGGATATTAATTGGTCTCCTTATTAAAACGCAGGAGACAAAATAAATGCATGTCCTGCCAATATATATGGTGCCACAGGACTCGCCACACAACATGGTTTCAAACTGTCAATCCTTTTGTTGGGGATCTTCATTGCCCGGTTAACGTTTTCTGTAAGTTGGCTAAGACTAGTGTGTGTGTGTGTGTGTGTGCGTGCTATATATGAGTTCAAGTTTATTCTATTTTTAATGTCAAATGGATGCTAACATGACTCATTTATTAATTTATAAAATCACCACCTTGTAATATTCTAGTTGTATTTTGTTTTTTTTTTTAAAAAAAAATTTAAGGTGGAATGTTAAAGGTTCCAGTCCTAGTTAAGTGTATTATTTTTCTAGACAATGTATGTGTATTAAAGCCCCATTTAAATGGAGTGCTGAAAACAAAAGATTATGGGGATACCCTATCCCAATGTTAAGTATCATTTTTTGAAAAAAAAATATATATTTAGACTATTTATTCAAAAGTTAATTAGTATAGCTAAATATCCATGTTATATAATGTAAATTATCCTTTCCATGTAACAAAGAATAGTTTTCATATATATTTCACTTATTTTCAAATAATTATGCAACAAAAAATTAATAAGAAAGTTAAAATAAAAATCCGAAACGCTAATAAGTTCATGTTTAATTAGATATTTTCGATGAAAATCCCATATTCGTGTCTTGGAAAACCATGTGTTTAGAAGATTCAACCTTGATGAATATGAATTTAAAGTATGCTATGTATATTGCTATGAGAATCCTTTGCCTAGGCAAAAATAATAATTGCACAAAGAATCGCCTTCCTAACTAAATAAATCTTGATGGTCAACATCATTTACCATTCCATTTACTTGATATATATATATAATTGTTGGTTTGTGCATGAAAGTATGTTACGTATTATATATATATGGGTAACCTTGAAGCTACTCCATCTAAGGTGAGTGACTATGATTGACAAAAAAAACTTTATTGCACCAAACATGATCGATGATGAAGGTCTGTCTATAAATGGGAAAACTGTTGCATTCATTGTGATGGAGGAGGCTGCAAAATATTTTATGGGCCTCTTTCTTGCTTTGTTATTTTGTGATGTAACCTCCCATTTTAGTAGAGTAGTTTGTTTTCTAAGAAATTATGGGCTACTTCTGCTTCACATGCTTAACATTTATTTATTTATTTTTTAATCATTGCAAAGTCTCAAATATCAAGCCATCAATGGCGGTAAAGAGGCAAAAGTTAAGTCAGAAAGTGCATACAAATCTTGAAGTAAAAGAAAAAAAAAAAAAAAAAAAAAAATGAAGAACATGTTCCAGATTTATGGAGAACAAGAGTCAAAACTTTGCAATGGAAACCACCAAAGGAGAATTGCAGTAACAGGAGTGACCCAAAATTCTAGTCAGCATCAAGGTAGCAGTTTCAAAGTTATATCCACAAGGCCCACCGACGGGGGGAAGACCACTCAAAACCTCGCACAGGATCAAATCACGGAGAAAAAGATCATCAAGTCAGGGACAACCAAAACTGACATTGATTGGAGATCTTGTCGGAGAGAAAACAATAGATCCGTCCATGCGAGCCGAAAACGAGCCAAACATGAGCAGATCTAGTCGAACAAAAATAAAAAAGACGTAAAAAATATTCACAGAGTGCACTTATTGAAACACATCAAGTTTATTACAGCAATGGGAGACAGAACATTACCCCTCCACTTCCATGGAAGGGAGCAAGGAGAAAAAACAGAGGAGAGGGTCTGCTGCGTAGAGGAGAAAGCTCAGAGAGAGAGAGAGAGAGAGAGAGAGAGAGAGAGAGACTTCTTTCACATGCTTAACTCGGTCTTTGAAATTTCTTGCTTGAGAAAGCTCAGAGAGAGAGAGACTTCTTTCACATGCTTAACTCGGTCTTTGAAATTTCTTGCTTTTTTGTTCAAAACTTATTGCTTTTTTGTTCACATTGATGGAGATGGGAACTTACCTACCCAATTTTAAATGAATATACATATCTATGATAATAATTGACAAACATAATTATTGATTACTATTATAGAAACAAAACAAAATAATTACCTATAACAAATAATTATTATATATTATATATTATTTTTATTACGAAGAATCCATTTATTTTCTAGTTACTTTGAACACTCGAATGACTTGCGAACTCTGAATGTAATTTTGGATGTTTTTTTGCATGAGAATTAATTCTGAATGTAATTTACTTGTAAGCCATACATATTATTTAAGTTTGGAGGTTTTTCTGCATGGAAATTGATTTTAGGACGTTTGAATTTACGATTTGACCTAAGAGACCTCTTATGGAATGGAACAGATGGGAGTTAAAACAAATGAAATTTAATCCATGTCCCTCTTCTTCATGTGATTTTTATATTATCACCACTATACACCTGTTATTTATTTTATGGCCACTTTCTCAACCCATATTTCAACCTTATATATTCCCTTACTTGATTAAATACTAATTATAATCGGTACAGCAACCAAAAAAAAAAAAAAAAAATTCAAACAAACGATAAATGAGAGTATTTTCTAAAGAAATGTATGTCATATGTTTCGAGATTGTTAGGTTAAGTATATGCCTTTATCGCATAGAAATTGTTCTTTTATTTCGAATTCGGTAGAATAACTTTATTGTTGCGTCAATAATCATCTCGTATATGCGAACAATAAATATATATAGCAATAAGTCGGTATCTTATTCATTTAAGAAATTAAGTTTTGATGGAGTTTCATGTTTAACTGAATGAATCAACCTTTAAACAAGTCCATTCATTAATTTTGGCACTAATTAAATGGAAAAAACCTAACAAAAGGGACTTAAAACAGGAAGAGTCCGTGTCAAAGAAAAAGCACCATGGAAGGAGTGTCCATGGCGTGCTAGTGGGCAGGTAGAGGAAGACAAAAGGCCCCATTCTAACTTTTATAAAAGCAACAGAAAAATCAGCCCTTTTCTGAAAATCAAGACTATCCAAATTGTAGGCCCTACTCATCTTGTGCTTTATTTGAGATTGTGATCATCTATCTACCTATACATACAGCTCAAGCTTTGCAAGGCTCATACGTGTTAGAAGGTGGTTGGTTTTTTGTGGTTATAAAACAAGATAGTCCAACTATATTTTCTCTCTCTTCTGACTTTTTATGCCTATGGCCAATGAATATATCCACAACCCCTTCAAGCTCCGGAAGGTTTAAGCATATATGATCACCATTTATTTTTTTAGGCAGCTAATAACATTTTTATTTTTAAATGTACTACTAATACTTTGTTTGGGAACATTGTCAGTGAGGACCTTTCTGGTACCAAACAATATCCCGGACTTCTGTCACTCTCTAAATATACAATTGGAAGTCAATTTATATATATATATATATATATATATATATTGCGAGCAAAAGAATTTGAGAATTGCGATACGGTTTGAAATTAATATAACCAGTGACTCAAATTAAACATATGGTATTTGTATTTGATTTACGAACAGATTTATAATCTGTTCATGTTAGTAATAATTACCTTAACTTAATGTGTCCAACAAATGTGTGGGAGTCCATATTAGAAATGACTAATTTGACTACACGCATCATATAAATGTTTCGTGTTGACTTAACTCTAATGATATGAAACTTTAATTAAACTTGACTTATTGTGTTCTTCTTGATTTATTTATTAAATGAGTTACTTGTGTTGTGTTATGTGATGCTACACTTTTAATAATTGTACTATGATTATGTCAATGTTTCTTGACACGAATAATAATTGTATTCCGTATCAAACGAAATATAAATATTCGGAGACAACAACTTCTCATCATAAATTGTCACTCCTGTGCAATCCACACTTAGGCCGCTACCTCCAATTTGAAAGGGCCTCAAAATTTTAAGTTTCCTTATATAAGTTATATTATAATTATTTCTTAATATTGTTAAAAACTAATTAATATAAAATTTTAATACTAAGCCTCAAAAATGTATATCCTAAAATAAAATTTTATTTTCTCTCTCATTCTCCTTCACATTTTTTTTAAAAAATTAAACTCTAAATATTGGACCCCAAAGATTTATATCCATAAATGACTTTTTCTTTCTTTCTTTTTTCTATCTATCTCTTCCTCTCTCTCCTTCTTATACTGAATCTTAATTTTTTGTTCTTTTTCTTTAATTATTTTTTTTAGTTCTATTAATTTTTGTTATTATAAATTTGTGTATGTATATATATTTCATATATCTGTATATTTTTAACAAATTTAAATACAAAAATCTAATTAGTAATTTTTGTATTTCACAAAATAAGAATGATGATTTTTAAATAAATATTATTTGATATTAAAATATTATTAAAAGGTCACTTTTTATTTTTCGTTCAAGGCCCTAAATTATTTCGAGCTGCCCTTGGTAACCTCTCAAAATCTTGAAAATCTTAGGACCCTTGCACTAGGTGAGGTTCTAAGTAAGAGCTAAAAACAAATATTTTAGAGCACCACAAAATTTAGTGCAGAAAAATGGCTAAAAATTGGTGTATTTATTTATTTATTAATTTTTATAGGAAGAAGATTAAAGGAAAAAAGAAATAGAAATCAATTTAGATACAGAATGCAGACTCTAAATTACATGCTGGTCTTGTTGATGTCGAAGTAAAGAAGAGTGCCATGTACAACAAAGGTGATAGTTAAGTTATCTGATACAATCTCATGATTATACTTTACCGACAAAGACTGAGATATTTTACTGTTTGAAGGTCAAAAATTTAAATTTTTTTAATAATTATACAGTGCATATTGAACTTGAGTCCAAGAGATCCGATATTATTCTCGTCAAAAATAAAACTTGAGGAGAACTAATGACCCATAGTCACAACAATTAAACCACTTTATATTTGTTTAATTATTGTGTGAAGACTGAAGACTAATGAGGTTTCCTAATCAGCCTCCACCACTAACTAATCCTAATTATAATTGACAGCTGTATGGAGCTTTCTAATCAATCATCATGTCTCAATATCTCACTCGTATTTTGGCGACAAATAACGCTTTATGCTATTATTTCTTACACGGTCAGATGCGGCACGTGATTCCTCCAGCTAAACACGGAGAATTATCATTCGCTAACTTTACCATTTTGCCCTGCATTTGTGGGACTAAGAAGGTTCATAAAGACTCTTAAAATGGGTATGACAAAAAAATTGTTTGTGTTACTATTACTTAATATAATGTCAAAACAGTCCGATATATTTCTAGTATTTTTCTTAGCAGGTAGCGCCCGCTGTGTAAAGTTAGGGTTGTAATTCGACTAGTTACTCATGTTTATGGATAACATTAGACTCTGTAGCAAATGAGCTGATTCTGAGTAGTATTTACCTGATTTTGAATAGTATTGGACTTAGTTCATCTAGATTCGCAAATATGAATTTGTGTATCCGTTTAGGTTGTGAATACGTGGGTTTGTATGGATTCATCAGTATAATTTTTTGTAACTTCATATAAATTCATAAATAAAGCAAAGCGATCTTGAAGGCAAGTTCAAACGATTTTTATTATTAAATAAGTCAAAGTCCAAATTTCTTAGAATAATGACAAGTCAAGTCTAAACTTTAACGTTTTAAATACTTTGAGTCTGATCCATAAATGAATGAGCTAGCACAGAGCCAGTACATGCCGCGCAGGGCACCACCCCCCAACCAACTATAATATATATAACCTTCAGGAAAAAAACTACTATAGTATTTTTTTTTTTTTTTTACATATATATGATAAAATCTATATAATGTCTCATTTAAAATTTTTATTTCCTAAAATTATCTCTCAATTTTTTTATTTCTTTTCTCTTTTGCTCTTTAAATTGATTTAATTTCTTGAAAGAAAAAGTTAAATTTTACCTTTCATACATATTCTAATATTTTCAAGTTCTTTCATTTTTCTTTTCTAAGTTATTTAATTTTATTTGCATATTATTTTACAATAATTTCTTTTATTATTTACCTCTTGATTTTCAAAATTTTGTAATGTTCATTACTTCTTTTACAGTGTGATAAGCTTAAAACATAAATTTAAAAATAGAAAATTGAGGGAAAACAAGGATTGAACTAAATCTCCTATTTTTCTTCCAAATTAGCTAGGCTTTGGAAAAATAATTAATGAAAAATGATTTTTGCACGTTACAGTGATTGCTAAATCTACTCTTTTAATTAGTTAATTATGCGATAAATAAGAAAATTAAGTCTTTCATTTAATTATATTTGGTATAAATAATTTATTAAAAATTATTTAATTAAGTAATTCATTAAAAATGTAGAGTATGAATATCACTACTCATATCCAATACACGAATTGTTATCCTTCTTCTAATTCTCTCACTTTTTGCTTCTCATTTCAAAACATAAAAAATTTCTTTCCTTGTCTTTGCAAGAAAAAGAAATAAAAAAGAACTTTGTTTTCTTTTCATTTTCTCTGACACTGCAATTCTCATTTAACGAGATATGCATAACCTCTTTAATATCATTAGCAGCAAAGACCATAAAAGCTGTTGCCACACCACTCTACTCACCAAAAAATTGATATTTTTTCAAAACCAAATATTGTACTATTAAGTACCGCTAATCTAAAATATCAAACGGAATATATATCTATGTGTGTGTGTGTGTGTGTGTGTGTATTTACGCCTCTATATCTGCATCTCCTTTAAATTTTCCTCTTTCTTCTCTGTTTATGATTTGGCTTTATCTTTTATCCACTTCTTTCTTTTGAACTTCATTGTTACTCTCTCTCTCTCTCCAACAAACTTTCTTTGTTTAATTTCTCTTTCTCTCTCTCTCTAACATACTTCTCTTTGAACCTAAGTTTTCTATTTGTGGTTAACTTCAGTCTCTCGCTCTCATTTCTGGTGATTTGCTTTCATGGGTTGTTACACATACATGGATTTACCCCTAAGCTTGCTTTAACTTTTCTTTCTTTTTTTCCTATAAATCTTCTTGATTAATCTTTCTTTATTTCTCTGTTGAAAAACCCACCATCGTACTACGGCCTGTTCCTAATTTTCTCTCTCTTTCTTGATAAACCCATATCTTGAAGTTTCTTCTTCTCTCTCTCTCCTCTCTTTCTGGGCCTTTGTTTTCTTTCTTTCTTTCTTCTTTTTTCCGAATTTCTCGTGGACTGTAGGTTTGATGAGTTCTTTGGTTTTGGGTTTTGCGTAAAACCCACTTGTGTAACTGAGAGATTGTGAAATTTGCAGTGAAAATGAGGCAATTTAGTGAATTTCAACTAGTGTGTTTATGTTTGGGAGTCTTTCTTGCGGCTTCTGATGCTTTTGCATCAAATGAAGGTATGCATTTCTGTTTATTCCACAGATCTTGATTCTAGTTCTCATAGTAATGTAATTGACTTTGGTTTCAGTAAACTCTTGGATTTTGTTGATAGAAGCACTATATTTAAGTGGTTACTTGCCAACATTCTTGCTTTTATGGCGTTTTTCTCAATGTGATTTATGGGTTTTGCACAGTGTATGCTCTCAATACCTTCAAGGAAGCTATATACGAGGACCCACTTCTGGTTTTGTCAAATTGGAATGTCCTAGATTCAGATCCTTGTGATTGGTTCGGCATTTCCTGTTCTATAGCTCGAGATCGTGTCATAAAGCTGTGAGAAATTTCATCTGTTCTATAATTTGTGTGTGTATATATATACATATATATATAGAGAGAGAGAGGGAGAGAGAGAGATAGGGTTTGGGTATCCGTTCAATTTGATGTTGATTTGATGTTAGAAATTGAGAATTCACAATGTACAATTTTAGGGCTTATTTAAGTTTCCTATCTGTGGTACTCTGTTTTGCAGAAATATTTCTGGGTCCTCTTTAAAGGGTTTCCTAGTACCCGAATTGGGATTACTCTCTTCCTTGCAAGAACTGTATGCTTACATCCAACACCTTACACTGTTTTATTTATTTATTTTTATTCTTTACAATAGACTATTTAGAACACAATGACTATAGCCTAATCTGATATCCTGATGTTTTATAGAATCTTGCACGGCAACACTCTGATTGGTATCATACCAAGACAAATTGGCATGTTGAAATTCCTCAAAGTTTTGGATTTGGGAGTGAATCAGCTATCTGGTTCGATTCCTCCCGAGATTGGGAATTTAACCAGCATTATAAAAATGTAAGTGTAGTTCAAACTTGGGTTTTATGTATTCCACTTCAATGTTTGATTCTTTTTGGTCATCTCTTATTTGTTCAGTTAATTTTCGGCATTGCAGAAACCTTGAGTCCAATGGATTGACCGGGAGGCTGCCACCCGAGTTAGGCAACTTAAATTACCTTGAGGAACTTCGACTGGATAGGAATAGGCTTCAAGGGACTGTTCCTGGGATCAACAATTCGAATTCTGCATCCAACATGCATCAGATGTAAGAAGAAGATTCTCTTGTTTGAGTCTGAAAGCATTTGTTAAAGTTTTGTAGTTATTCAACTTTTTGTTTGGATTTTTTCCGCATGCGGCCTGTTTTTTCCGCTTAAATAGTTTCCTATAGTCATGTTACTAAGTAGAAAATGAAGATGGACAAATATTTGTTTATGAATTTACTTAACGCACTGTCAGGTGGATTAATTCGTGAGCTGATCAATATATTTTATGCATGGCATAATCTTTTATCATTTATGAATATTTTTATGATGCCCGAGATGCACATGAAGTTTAAAAATTGACAGCTCTTTTGTCTTGCTATATCTGGATTTTACGATTATGAATGGATTGAACTCTGCATGAAATCTCTTAGTCAGCAACCCACACTATTTTGTTAGCTGAAAGTCCTATGAAATAAGTAGTATAATACTCCGTATTTACTAGTGGTAGATTTGCAACTTCATGTCATTGAAGGTAATAAGTGTCGAAAAATAGTTGCTGCTGTTGAGGTTAAATGTGTTGAGTCAATTTCAATATTTTCAATTGTTTTCTATCATTTTTTTTTCCTTATTTGAAACTCACACCCACTTTGCCCCATTGGGGACTCAAACCCTTGACTTTCTATTTTGGAAGGTGCGGAAGTACTACTAGGCTCCAACCCTTTGTGGTAATAGTTTTCTATTATCACTAATAAAGTTATATAAGAGAATAAATTATTGTATTTTAGTATTATGCCACTACAACAAATAGTGAAAAAGGAGGTTGGTAGTGATATATAGTCATTGTAGGCTCGTAGCATTAAGTAATAGCCAAGTTGTCATAATAGAAACTAAGTATTTACTAAACCTTTCTTTTAATGTATTACTTCAGGTATGGCTCAAGTGACAAAAATACTGGTTTTTGTCGCTCATCTCAGTTAAAAGTTGCAGATTTCTCATACAACTTCTTAGTTGGGAGCATTCCCAAGTGCTTGGAATATCTTCCCAGGTACCTTATCTGTGCCTTAGCCATACTGGCTTCTTTTTCTGCAAGCCTTTTTTGCTTAAATAATTTGCTCCATGCAGGTCAAGCTTTCAAGGGAACTGCCTTCAACACACTGATCTTAAACAGCGCCCTACGCCACAATGTGGTATGTACGGCATTACTCTCCCTATGGTCGTATAAATGCAGAATTGCCAAGGGTACATATATACATATATGAAATTTTAACAATCTATTTAAGGATGTATATTGAAAACCAACTCCGGAAAGGCATCAAACAATAGATTAAGCTCTTAGAAATGTGTATGTATCACTTGTTAAGTCAAGTGACCAAACTGAATATTTCGGAACACAATGCAATTGAAAGTTTGGTAAATGTCTGTTCTACGTTTCTGTGATAGCATTTCCATGTTGTAGAAACGTGTGATATGTTATTCCATAAAAATTTGTAATATCCACCAGTACTTCTAGGATTTGATGCATCATCTTGCCATCTAGCTATGAAAAATCCAATAATCTGCTTGACAATAACAAATTCTTATTGCAGGTGGTGCTCCACCTGCCAAAAGCCATCCACGAGTCAGTGCGAAACACCGGCCTGCTGAATCTGAATCTAAACATCAGGCCGCTTCAAAACCTGCCTGGCTTTTAGCTTTGGAAATCGTGACAGGAACTATGGTGGGTTCTCTCTTCCTTGTTGCTCTACTCACTACTCTTCAGAAATGCAATAGCAAATCTCCTATCATTATCCCTTGGAAGAAATCAGCAAGTGAAAAGGACCATATGACAATATGCATAGGTTAGCCTCTGTTATATATGCTTTATTTTTGTGTCCTAAGTTATAAGTTAGCTCTTCGATAAAGATTGCAAGTTAATTCTGTTGGGAATTTGCACAGATTCTGAGATGTTGAAGGATGTGTTGAGATTCAGCAGACAAGAACTAGAAGTAGCCTGTGAAGATTTTAGTAACATCATTGGTTCCTCTCCAGACAGTATAGTCTACAAAGGCACCCAGAAAGGTGGGCCTGAGATTGCTGTTATTTCCCTTTGCATCCAGGAAGAACACTGGACTGGGTTTCTTGAGCTATATTTTCAAAGAGAGGTAAATAATTATGAGGACTAAACCAAGCTTAAGGAAATCAGTTATTGCATTTGTTACTGCGGAGCATAATAAATTTTAGCTATTGCATGATTCAGGTGGCTGATCTGGCAAGATTAAATCATGAGAATATAGGAAAATTACTGGGGTATTGCAGAGAGAGCACTCCGTTTACAAGGATGCTGGTTTTTGAATATGCATCAAATGGGACATTGTATGAACACCTCCATTGTAAGTGGATCTTCCTTGATTTAGAACAACTGGTTACTTCAATATGTTTAGTAGGTGAAACCTGAGCTTTCTGTTTCACTGCAGATGGAGAAGGATGCCAGTTATCTTGGACACGGCGAATGAAAATCGTTGTAGGCATTGCTCGTGGACTGAAATATCTCCACACAGAACTTGAGCCATCATTTACCATATCTGAGTTGAATTCTAGTTCTGTATATCTTACAGAAGATTTTTTGCCCAAGGTATGCCAGAAGCCATCTACCAGTATTAACTTAAACACAAAGATCCGACTAAGTGGTAGGCAAATTCTAGTACAGTACTTGAATAGCTGAAGTAGTCAAAAGTACTCGCTGAGTTCCAATAATCTGGAAGTCAGAGGTCATTGTCTCAAGAAACTTGGTTGGGTGGGTTCTTGAACCCTCCCCGAGTTTAATTATTGGCTCTAAAAAACAATCAACTTTTCTCTGTTTTGCTTTTCCTTTTCTTTCTTTTCTTTTGTTTCAACCTTCCTTTCTTATTAGGATAATATTTTTCCTTTACCCATGTTCTCTCTCTAATCATGGTACAAACATCAAAATGTACCCAACATTTTTTGCTGCAGCTTGTTGATTTCGAAAGTTGGAGGACCATTCTTTCAAGATCAGAAAAGAATTCGGACTCTATCAGCAATCAGGGTTCTATTTGTGTTCTTCCGAATTCTCTTGTGAAGCGTGACATGGATGTACAAGGAAACATTTATGCATTCGGTGTAGTTCTACTGGAAATAATTAGTGGAAGACCTCCATACTGCAAGGACAAAGGGTGTTTAGTTGATTGGGTAACGACATGCAAACCTTTAAATTTTGAATATATGTCAGATTTTTTAAGGCAGTCTTAAAGGGCTTATCTCACCGAGGATATACCTAAAACCTAATCTTCTCCCTCTTCTGCAGGCTAAGGAATATCTTGAATTGCCGGAAGTAATGTCTTATTTGGTGGATCCTGAGCTGAAACATTTCAGATATGAAGACCTGAAAGTGATATGTGAGGTGGTGACTCTTTCCATCCATCCAAATCCCACCAACCGGGCATCTGTGCAGGAATTATACGAAAAGTTGGAGAGTGGAATTGACACCTCTGTATCTTGTGAACTTAAAACATCTTTGGCATGGGCAGAGCTTGCACTTTTAGCCTAACCGAGTCGAAGCTAACATACTGTAAATCAGAAATATACTACTGTAACACTCTTTTCATTTTCGTTTCCCTTTGATTACTTGAGTTCATGTATATGCTCATGCGTGACAAATCCTCTTCTAATTGTATACCATAGGCTGATCAGTAAAGTTCTGTAGTTACTAAATTGTGAACTACTGTATTGTTGTGCATTTTTGTGCTCTTCCATTGCTATGTTTATGTCCATCACTGGTTTTTGGCATTGATACATTTCAAAAGATCGTTTAAGAACCGAAATATTTATAATCACCAGATCAATATGATTTTAGCCATTCAATGAAACTCCAATAACTTGGATTTTACATGACAACACAAGCACTCAAAAAATTGCGATGAAGCTCAAGAAGCCACAAGGTTACAAAAAAGAAAAATTACAAAAAAGGGCATAAAGTTTCACTTGATTATGAGTAGAACCAAGTTGAAAGGCCAAAAGGAAAACAAATACATTAGAACCAATTCATAGAGAAGCAGAAGAAAAGGCCCCAATGAAGGAGATTTGAAATCTTTTAGTAACCATATGGCATTACATTGTGTTTGGATTAATGTCCATACCACATCATAGAAGAGGTAGGAAAAAAGGCCCCCCAAGAGTGAAAGTGAGTGTGTGTGGAGCTCAGAGTGCTCGCGATTTCACGATGTCAAGGCTCATCTCGCTGGGATCTGTTGCCTGCAGCTCAACTTGAATGCCGTCCAGTTCTCTCTTGAATCTATCCTTGGAACTGGCGTAGAGCATCTTACTCCTCACCTTCGATGTATCAGGAGACCTACACATTCGAATACATGTCATTCCAGTTCTGCAAATGAAATTTAGGGGTGTGTGTGTTTGTGTGTGTAATTAATTACCATGCAACGAAGAATATTTTGCTTTTCTGGCAGTTCTCATCTGTTGTGAAATCAAAATCGTAGACGGCATAGCGGCACTCATTTTCGGGCATGCTGGCGGCAAAATCATCGTAGCTTTCATCAGGATTCCCAAGTTTCTCAACCGTCACCTGTTGAATCTTTTCCTCAATCTTGAACACAATAAATCTGTAATTCCTCTTTGCTTTTAGCTCCAAGAACTTTAGCTTGCAATCATCGTGCACTGCCATTCCAGATGCCGCGTTCGCCTACCCCCAAACAAAATATTATCAATAATAATCAACAATTTTTAAATAAAAAAAATTCTTGTAACATGTATATTAGGATTAATGTTCTAATTGTAATATTCACAAACCAACTCAATATGAACGATGTAATTAAACAAGAGCACAATACGAGTGGATGTGATTATGCTATATTCATTATAACATAATTTTGAACCAAATCAAATCAATTTGTAGATATCATAGTACTACCCTAAAAAATTGAAAAAGGGTATTTTTTTTTATTTTTTATTTTTTGTGTGTGTTCCTTTACCGTCTTATAATTCTATTAATTTTATTCATGTTGTCATGCAGAAAGGAAACTTGCTCCTAGTCCTTCGATGAGATAGGCTCAAAATAAGACCTTTACCATCCAATGATTGATTGTCGCTAGCACCCCTCTTCACCTTTTGTATATTCTTTCAAAATATGCTTACGACGCTTTCGGACTTCATAGGTTTATACGAAATTATGATCTTCAAATTTAACTTGACAGCTCAAACCACTATGCTTTTGAATGTGATTAGCTTAAAAAACCAACATAGACATAGTGCATGAAAAATCCATCTAGGAAGAGAGAGAGAGAGATTGAGAAAAGAACACCCAAAAAAGGAAAGAATTAAAGAAAAACCAAGACATATATAGTTCAATGCAGACAAGAGATTGTTGAAATACAAAATGATACTTTTGGTGTCTCCTTTAAACAATCATGCAAAATCTTCAATCAACAAAGTTAAACTTACCATTTTGTTTTCACATAATGTTCAATACCAATTGCAACCATGATACATACATACATAAATACATATATATATATATATATATAGAGAGAGAGAGAGAGAGAGAGAGAGAGAGAGAGAGAGAGAGAGAGAGTACCATGTTTGTTGACCAATGAGAGAGGGGCCTTGTGAAAAGTGAAAGGGCGAATGAAGATGGTAAGGAGGGCAGAGAGGATAAATGAGAGTTGGGGGGTGTAAGAAAGAGAAAGGAGATCCTTGATTTTTGGGGTTATTCGAATTTAGAGGTTTTATACATAAAACAAGACAGATTTTGGTGGAGAAAATGATGGTTGGGATTTTTTCTGCTCTTTATTCTCCAACAATGTCCAACTTGACTTGCTTTCACATTCTAAACTTTCAATGGCATGTCCTATCACTCCCTACCTGTTTTTTTTTTTTTTTTTACTATTTCTGCTTAATTTTTGTTCTCCCAATCCAATTTTGGAGAAAGTTGATATACCATTATCTATTTGGGACATTAGCATTTTTTTTTTTTGGGTGCCATTTGGCTGCTTCGATTATTGTTATAACTTATAACAGCATTATCAAATAATTATATATAACATCTTATCATTTACTATATTAAGTAATTTAAATTATAACACCATTTCATTTAGTATAATGACTTAAGATTTGGATTATTTTTATTATTTTTCCTTTCAAATAAAATTTTAAATTATCATTTAACGGTTATGACTATGTCACGTCATCACTTGTGCAATTATCCAACGTATTATATTTACATACATAACTAAATTTAATACAAAGAATGATATAATATGTTACTAACTGTTGGTCATATGGCTTGGAGATGTTGGGAGAAAAAAATAATGAAGAGGATCGGGTACCCGATTGATTGCTGTTATATTTTGTATTGAAATTGGATTATTTTTTCAACAATATACTACTACAATAACCAGTCTCTATGAGGTCAGCTCCGGATGGCTTTTGGGTTCAAAAGTTAAGTGGGCCTGAAGAAGTTCGACATTGTTATCTGTGAAACAATTTCTTTGGTAACTTCATCTATTGGTGTCTTAAGCCCAATGCAAATTGAGATACTGTCAACCAAGAACTGATAAATAAAAGGGTTGTATAGATTATTAGGGAAAAAAGAGAGAGTATATATACGAGTATATTTATTTGATTTTTTTTTTTTAGCACCATACATATATACGAGTATATTTATGAAAAATCATTTTAAATACACGAATTTGAAAGGACTGAGAAGTAGGGAAAAAAAAAAAAAATACAGGCCACAAGTTCCAAATGGACCAATTTTTAATGGACGCAATGATGCTTGGGCCATGTAATTTGGTTCAAAGTCCAAATTTGTTGGTCCAGAGCACACTCCATAACTTGTGCTAAATGATGATGGCTAGTATTTTTCAACTGAATATGACGTGGACAAGTCTATCTTATAACATTCTCTCTCATTCGAATTCGAAGAACACCCTTGTTTCGGTCAGATCATCTTGCTTAGAGAGGTGCACCTGGACACATCTGAGCCGGGTGTTTGGTGTGGCATTGAATCAAGGACTACATCTAATTTTGATACCAACTGTAACAGGTTTTTCGCAATCTGAACCAAAAAACTTAAATTATAAAGTGTGACTACCACCTAACCCATCCCAATCTAGACAAGTCTCCTTGTAAGAATTAGCTGTATTGAATACGTAGTAGAAAAAAAGTGGTTACTTCCAATAGGGACAGAAATAGAAAACTAGATTCACATGAATGTTGGAATCAATTAATACATGGTTTCATAGCTTAAACTTCATGGTTTAAATATATATATACATATATTTTTTATATTTAGGGTAACGTCAGAGATGTTGCCGCCAATAATTTTAAATTGCACTGAACAAGTCAGAATCCCCCAAATAAACTAGGTTCAATAGTTTGATGATGCAATGTTTTTGTTAACTCATGAATTTAAAATAATTTCCGATTTGTAGGGAAATTGACTTTTTTTTCCTTATTAGGAGTATAACTTGGAAATGGTAAGTTGGTAACTCAAATTCAAATTGAATTCTACTTAATTTTTGGCCAGTCTTATCAGCATTTTTTAAATTAAACAAGTTGTGGTATTGGAGATTTTTTTTATTTTTTTTTATTTTTTATTTTTATTCCTTGACAGAAAAACTAATACACAACTAAAACGTTGACATCTTATTTTGAATTACTTTAAGAAGTAGAAAAGATACAAAAGATTCCAGACTAATGGATCAATGAATTATTGATGGGTCCTAATTAATTCCTAAATATATAGATCAATGAATTATTGATAAATGAAATCCTTTGTTTACCTGCATTAGGGCATTTCGATAGGTATTGCTTTAAACAATAATAGCCTCGAACATCTGTACATTTTGTTACACAATCACGCTAGTCTTTGATCTTTAGTGGGCGGGGATTTGCGACTTGGACAAAAAGATTAAAAATATATATATGAAGAATAAGAAGTTTCAAAACATGTTATTTCTAAAACATTCAAAAAAAAAAAAAAAAAAAAAAAAATAATTGTAACCATCTAAATCATCATGTATAATTCCAAAATATAAATAAGAAAATATATAAATCTCTAAATACATCTAACTATTTTAACTTTACAATGACGAGAACCTTACAAACTGGATTTATCCTTTTTATTAAAGAGAGCTAGCTATTGGAAGAAAATTTTATAACAAAACCAAAAACAAAATTTAGAACTTAAATCTTGCAAATTCAGTAAGTTATAAACTTATAACACGTGAAAACAAAACATCTAAACATCAACGTCTGGCAAAAGCATAAATGAAAATTTGATTGAAAATTTACAGCAGCCAAAGAGATGAGCTTTATTATTAGCCCTAAATTTACATTTACTTTAATGAAAATTCAATATTTTTGGATTTCTACGAGAAGTAAAAGTGTTTAAGTTTAATAATTTTATAAAAAAAACGAAGAAGACGTAGTTCAATTAGAGGGACTTATTTGTTTATTAAAAGGGCATATTTTCTATGCAGTAGGGTTACATATTTCTTAATTAAAGGAACATCTTGTAAAATTATATATATATATAAAATAAGCAAAATGAAAATTCAGGAGGGAAATATATATATATATATGCAAGACGAGAATAATAAACAATGGACCTATATGGTTCTTCCTTCCTTGTATGAAGTAAAAATATGCAAGACAAAATTCATTTAAATTAGAGCTTATTCCTCATAACACGCGAAAAAAAAAATCTGCGCTGAAAACAAAAACACTTCCATCATTAGATTGTTCAACAATAATTTAAAATTAGGGTTTTGACATTTACGATAAAACTTTTAACCACCGATGAGCGAATGACACTCCGATGTTACGGTTAGGCGGAACATGCACGCATAGTTTTTTAACAATTAAAGTTAAAATAAAACCATGTCTCGATGCATCGTGACATTAAATCTTTTTTTAATCTTTTATGGAAGATTAGGGCCCAAGAAATTTGACTTTTCTGAACCTAGCCCATATTGGTTGAGAATTGGGCCTTTGTGGACTGGTTCTGAATCGTGTTGCATTACGCAGTGGGATAAGGATAAGCCTATTAAGTTTGTTAATCCAATCCAAAAGCTATGTCATCACCCAGATTAAAAAACCTTTGCGTCTCCATCTCAACCGTTCGATTTGTGTTGACAAGGCATGGCAAATGGAATCAGCACGAACATGATTGGAGCAGTAAATAATAAATAGTCAGAAGAGAATGAAAGGACCTTTTTTGTATTATATATATATATATATATATATTTATTTATTTATATGTATATATATGAATTTGTTTATGGAATCCACAAAGATACTCTTGTAGTAGATTTGATTGGTTTTTGTTTTGTTGGTGAATTGCTCTATTTATTCTTTTTTAAAAGGTCATATTATAATTACACTTCAAACATAAAATTTTACAGTAACTGTAAAGATGGGAATCTTAATTTCATATCATCTATTATATTCAACATTTTAAAATTAATTTTAGAGAGTCTTGTGTGAGTGGAACTCATATGAAATTAAGTAGGAGTGTAGGACATTTCTCACTAACCTAAAAAGGTAGAATGTGTCTACTTATTATTATTAATTTTTTTTAAATTTAATAACTTCATTTCATGATAATATTAGTAGCCCGTTCCATCTTTTACCCTCAATTAAATTTATAGGTCGTCATTATACTCTCCTGCCACTGCCACCACACTCATGAGAAGCCAATGACTCATTTTAACTCGCTAAATGAGTGAACCTAAAGCAACCACCTAATATCGAGGTAGAAGACCACAAAAACAAATTTATGGCGCTCAATGATGGTAGCAGATGTGATTTTTGAAGTATTAGGACGGTAGTTTGGTGGATCCCTTCATCCCTAACTTGCTTGGAGACAAGGAAGAGGACCATGAGGACGAAGTTCCCATGCTAGGTGGCAATGAGAACGACGAGAGGTTGCTAATGGCATGGCGGTGTTTGCAAAATGGTTAGTCGGAGTGATGGTGGTTGGGATAATGAGGATGGGGGTTAGGCACTTTAATGGAGATCACATGTGATGTCATTAAATGAGTGGTGTGACGCACGATTAATGAAAAATTGATAGAAATTAAATGAACACCTATTATTCTTGTTCAAAAAAATGTGAGGAGAAGCTTAATTTTCCAAACATTTTTTTATTTTTATGAAAATTGATTCTTTATTCACCTTCAATTTGTGATATTGATAAGTTCTCACCCACCATTAATTTGAAAGCTAATAAAACTTGTTGTGCGATTGATTCAGTTGACATATTCGGAGAGTGAATCATTATTTTATATATATTAACTCGGAGAAAGAATCTTTGATTCTATCTGTTCCCCACTGGCAAAATGTATTGGAAGCTGAGGAAGGAAGGCTCAAGTGCCTCAACTGTTACTCCAATCCACTCATTCCTTTGAAAAAGCCCGCGAATGTTGCGAGGTGGGCCCCACACCTATGGCCCGCGTCATTTGGAGGGAATTAATTCCTTAACAAACCAAATCGTTTTTTAAAAGGCAGTTAAGATAATTCTAGTGGGCCCATTTGTCTTTCCCAGTTCCATTACGCCATTGGACCCATTTGTCTTTCCCAGTTCCATTACGCCATTGGACCCAAATAATCCTCCATCGTCCGATAGAAAAAATAAATACTAATCCAATACGTATTCACAACCCTCTACGTAAACGAATTCAAAACCCTATATATGTGTTTGGTGTATCTCTATGGTCTATATATATGTATAGCCGCTCCAGCAAGAAAGGTGAAGTAACAAATCCAAGTTACTAGAGATAGTAAGAGAGAGAGAGAGAGAGAGAGAGAACCTGTATGTAAGAAGTACCAAACGAAAGGAATAACGAATATAATATATATATATATATTTGTAGAGAGAGAGAGAGAAGTGGTGAAATGGCGACCAAATTTCTGTCACTGGCGTGTATTCGGGATGAGAGTCGGAGAGATCTATCGCCGAGACCTCACTATCCGTCGATGCCGAAGTATCCGAAAGGCGTGTCGGCGGACGACGAGAAGAAGATGGAAGGATCGGAGGTGACGGCGTTGTTCTCCGTCATCGGAATGACGTGCTCGGCCTGTGCTGCTTCCGTCGAGAAGTCGGTCAAGCGGCTTCCGGGGATAAAGCAGGCCGTGGTTGATGTGTTGAATAACAGAGCTCAGGTCATGTTCTATCCCAGCTATGTCAATGTAAGCTCGATCACCTCTCGTTTACATATCTAGGTTTTATTTGATTACATTATAGTTGATTCGATCATTTTCTATTGTGTTATATATGTCTTTGATCAGTATGTGGTGTTTGTTTTTATCGCTTAATTTTCAAATTATTATTTGGATTTTAAGCCAGATCGAACAATCTAAAATTTCAAATGAAAACAATTTTTCTAATATTTATACATATGAGAATCTATATATATATATATATGTACGTGTTCATTTGTTTTTACGGCTTAATTTTCAAATTATTCTTTTGATTTCAACCTGTTTTAGGGTTTAATTTTCAAATTGTTCTTTAGATTTCAGCCAGATCGAACAATACAATTACTTCTAGTTAATATATACACGTGTGTATATATATACCCACTAGGAATCAATGGTAAGTCACTTGGGTCCGGTGTCACATGCATCAAGTCAAAGGTTCGATTCCCCTTGGAACCACACCTATGGGTGAAATGCCCTTGTTTTACTCAACTCGTTCAGGCAGTTCGAACAATAAATTGAGCCCCAGGCAGTTCGAACAGTAAATTGAGCTAATATTTCAAATGAAAAAACAAATTGTTTCTAAACATTTTCATACACACACATCTATATGGATATTATAGATTCTCAGCAGTTAGCCAAATGATAGTAGTATTTCTGAACTCTGGCGAACATCCTCTTCATTTCCCTATCTGAAAGCATCCTTTGCGTTGAACCTATGGATATGCTAGCTAGAATTGTTTGAGGTCATGCTAGATTTATTTGATAGTGATTAAACCGAACATTGAAATTGATTAATTTGTTCTCTTAAATTTACTATAGAAGTGTAAAACCTTATGTTTAACACCAAAAGATCCATTTCAAAGTGGTTGCAATAAATATAAGATACAAGATTAATCTAAGGGATATTATAGATTGCCATAGAATGTTTTGATGCTTCTAGAGAAAAACTTATGTACTTGAATTCCTTTAGATTTTGAACTATGGAAAGCAACATCTCTTACTCTTAATATATTAAACATATATAGTGACCCCTAGAAAATTAAGGTCTAGTGGGGTTTCACGAAGACTTAACCTCGGATGATATTCTAGTTCAAAACATTTTTTTTTGCTTACGGTACTCAACTTGTTCTAACCCCGCGATGCCCCAACATGCCATCAGTTTGAGCTTAACTAAGCTTCATGGTATATCACTTTATCTATGCACAGCCACTCACCAAGCTGTATGATATAGCAGAAGAACCACTAGCTAGCTAGCTTCTGGTCTTCTATTTACTACTGGAATGTATTTCTTTCTGCGTATTCATAGCTCTCCTCAGCTTTTTTGGCCTTGCTTGTACAGTTCTACACATTTATAAAATAGTATTTGACTTACCAATAAACAAAAAAATATTGTGCCATAGCAGGCTAATGTTGATTGGCAAAGTCTAATTAATTTGTGCCCTTTGTGTGAAGGTTAGTTATTTCAATTGGTTTTCCCATCCATAAGAGACACAGACTTTTGTCATCTTCTTTCTTGTCTGAAACCAATCTTACTCTGTTTACTATTCGCTTTTATTCTTTGGGCTAGTGATTTCATGGAAACATACAGAGGATTTTTGTAAATTAATTTATCATAATAAAGTAGAAAATGATTCCATTTTAATAGATCAGCAATAGTCCTTATTCTATTGTCTGTGATTCTCATATCCTGGTAATAGCAAGAACGTTTTTTTTTTTTTTTTGGTATGTTGATAACAAGAATATTTCTAGTGGAACATCTTTCACAATCCCTGGATAGATGGTTCGCAAATAGACCAAGGGATAAGTAATGAGTCTAAGTTTCATATTAATATGAATAGAGAAAATAATAAAATTCCGGCAATAATCCAGCACATTGAGAAAACATAAGCAAGCGAGTGGTATTTGTTAGAAACAACATAATGAAGGCGGATAGATAAAGGGATAATGGAGCCCTAGGAATCAACAATGTGCGCTGATGAGCACATTGACTCAAATTGGAGAAGAATATGGTCCTTGGGTTCCCTTTATTGGAACTATGTTTTCTATTTATTTTTGTTTCTAATTGGTCGGGAGCTCTTTTACCTTGGAATATAATACAATTACCCCATGGAGAGTTAGCCGCACCCATGAATGATATAAATACTACTGTTGCTTTAATGCACCTGCATATTGGTGTTACTATAGTATAGTTACCAATTGGTAGAACTAAAGCAGCTATGTTCTACTGTTGCTATGTACTATACATATTTTATGATTTCTTGTTCTGTATGTTAGTTGGACTGGGTATGGGGTGTTGGGTTTTAGGTTTTAAAATGATTCTTCTAGTATAACAAGATCTACTTGATCTTTACACTTTAGGACACAAATAGGAGATGATTAAACTATTTAAATTTTCTATGTGAGAGACCTATTTGGCATGTAAATATAATAAGCACCGTGATCATTTATTATTTACTCTTATCCATGTTTAATATTACTCTTATCATTTATATTTAGCACTAGTGATCCTGCAGATTTTTATAATAGACAATAAGAATTCTAAATGCATATACCGATCAGTGAAAGGATTACTCACAATTTAATCCAGTATTAAATTCATTATGTTCCTTTGTTGCAGATAATATATTGTTTCTCTATCGTTCTCTTTCCATTTGCTTCCATTCCTTATTTCTGTTGGGATTGCTATGTTATGAAACATTTTCTTCTAATATGCTTATCATATCACTTACTTGGTAGGAAGAATTTATCATTTTGCTCCAATGTGTAGGAAGAAACAATCCGTGAGACCATTGAAGATGTTGGATTTCAGGCAACATTGATTAAAGAAGACATGAATGAGAAATCTACATGCCGAATCAGCATAACAGGGATGACTTGCACTTCTTGCTCCACAACTGTTGAATCTGCTTTGCAGGGAATTCCTGGCGTACAAAAAGCCCGAGTTGCATTGGCAACTGAAGAAGCAGAAATTAGTTTTGATCCAAAGATGGTGAATTACAATAAGCTTTTGGAAGCCATAGAAGATACTGGATTTGGTGCCATACTGATTAGCACTGGGGAAGATAGGAACAAAATACACTTAAAAATTGATGGAGTACGGACTGATCATTCCATGAGAATAATTGAAAATTCTCTTCAAGCACTTCCAGGAGTTCAAGATATAGACATTGATCATGAGCTTAAAAAGTTCTCCATTTCTTATAAACCAGAAGTTACAGGACCTAGAAATTTTATTCAGGTGGTTGATAGAACTGGATCTGGGCGTTACTCGGCAGCTATATATCCTGAAGGAGGAGGAAAAGAATCCCGTGGACAGCAAGAAATTAAGCAATACTACATGTCCTTTCTTTGGAGTTTGGTTTTCACAGTTCCAGTTTTTTTAGCCTCTATGGTC
The DNA here is from genome assembly GCF_030987335.1 of Cornus florida. NCBI lineage: Eukaryota > Viridiplantae > Streptophyta > Magnoliopsida > Cornales > Cornaceae > Cornus > Cornus florida. Next base: position 92,752,818 of record NW_026775581.1, read on the forward strand.
TTTCATATGTATCTGAAAACAAAAGTTGTCAATATGCTGACGGATGGAGAGATTATAAGGTGGGTGCTATCCACTCCAGTACAGTTCATTATTGGAAGACGATTCTACACTGGTTCATACAAAGCACTGCGCCATGGCTCTGCTAATATGGATGTTTTAATCGCTTTGGGAACAAATGCAGCCTACTTCTATTCAGTTTATTCCGTGTTAAGAGCTGCAACTTCTCCAAATTTTAAGGGCACAGATTTCTTTGAGACTAGTGCAATGCTCATTTCTTTTATACTACTTGGCAAGTATTTGGAGGTTTTGGCCAAGGGAAAGACATCAGCGGCAATTGCCAAGCTTATGGACTTGGCTCCGGAGACAGCAACACTCTTAACTCTCAATGATGAAGGAAATGTGATAAGTGAAGAAGAAATAGATAGTCGGTTGATACAAAAAAATGATGTGATTAAAATTATTCCTGGTGCAAAAGTAGCTTCAGATGGTTTTGTCATTTGGGGGCAAAGCCATGTAAATGAGAGCATGATAACTGGGGAAGCCAGACCAGTGGCAAAGAGAAAGGGTGATGCAGTGATTGGAGGCACTGTAAACGAGAACGGGGTATTACATATTAAGGCAACACGCGTTGGATCAGAGAGTGCTCTGGCACAGATTGTTCGGCTTGTTGAATCAGCACAGATGGCTAAAGCTCCCGTGCAAAAATTTGCTGATCAAATCTCCAAATATTTTGTTCCTCTGGTGAGTATTGAAATGCTTTCTGCACTCTGAATTTCTTGCATTAATCCTGTTAAAGTGAGACTAACAAATGTAGATGGGCACAATTGAGGGACATTTCTCAGCCTCTGTTAACAATCGGCAGTATTTTGTAGGTTATAACTCTCTCGCTTTCCACATGGCTCGCCTGGTTTTTAGCTGGAAAGTTCAATGCCTACCCAAAATCCTGGATACCTTCTTCCATGGACAGTTTTCAGCTTGCACTCCAGTTTGGCATCTCTGTCATGGTCATAGCCTGCCCATGTGCTCTTGGCCTCGCCACTCCTACTGCTGTCATGGTTGGCACTGGAGTGGGTGCTACTCAAGGTGTTCTTATCAAAGGAGGTCAGGCACTAGAAAGTGCTCATAAGGTCACCATCTGCACTTATCTTTTTCTTTGCCTTTATGTATGCATAAAAATTGTAAAGTGAAAACAACAAAAACTCTTTTTGCAGGTGAATTGCATTATATTTGACAAGACTGGGACTCTGACAATTGGCAAGCCAGTGGTTGTTAACACAAGGCTCTTGAAAAATATGGTACTTCGAGACTTCTATGAACTGGTCTCTGCAGCTGAGGTAAAGTTTTCTGTTCAGCACTTCCTTAATTGTGATATAATTTTATATAGATAGAGAGTAGAAATACTTAATCACATCTCTGGCCTTAGAAATAACTTTAATGTTTTCTAAAACTAGGGCTAAGAAAAATGGCCTAGCTAAAGAACTTGCATTTGCTTGGGTTGGGCTAAGAAAAATGGCAAAATTTAGTTCAAAAACCATTTTCATATTCCAATATTGCTAGCAGCCCCTTAATGTCCATTATTCTTGAAGGTCTCCTAACAAACAAGTGACGATATTGTTGTTGTATTTTATCAGGTAAACAGTGAGCATCCCTTGGCTAAGGCTGTTGTTGAGTATGGCAAGAAATTTAAAGATGAAGAGAATCCTGTCTGGCCAGAAGCTCGAGACTTTGAATCCATAACTGGTCACGGTGTTAAGGCTGTTGTTCGGAACAAGGAAATACTAGTGGGAAACAAGAGCATGATGTTGAACCACAACATTGCCATTCCAATTGATGCTGAAGAAATGCTTGCAGAAACTGAAGAGTCAGCTCAGACAGGAATTCTTGTAGCTATAGATGGGGAATTGACAGGAGTTGTAGCCATTTCTGATCCATTGAAGCCTACTGCTCAGGAAGTCATTTCCATTCTCAAGTCTATGAAAATCAAGAGCATAATGGTGACAGGTGACAATTGGGGAACTGCAAATTCCATTGCCAAGGAAGTTGGAATTGACACTGTCATTGCACAAGCCAAGCCTGAAGATAAAGCAGCGAAAGTGAAGGAATTTCAGGTATAAAATTGAATTAATTATACCATGCATGTTCACTTTAAATGTCACTAAATTATCTTGACTATTTATTCATGGTTATAATCCATATATAAACTTCATTCCTCTCATTCTGATAATTATAAATCTAAAATCCTCAGGCAGCAGGCGATATTGTGGCAATGGTAGGAGATGGGATTAATGACTCGCCAGCACTCGTGGCTGCAGACGTTGGAATGGCAATTGGTGCGGGCACAGACATTGCCATTGAAGCAGCTGACATTGTTCTCATGAAGAGCAATTTGGAGGATGTGATAACTGCCATCGACCTCTCGAGGAAAACCTTTTCCAGGATCCGTTTGAACTACATTTGGGCATTGGGTTATAACATCCTTGGCATCCCCATTGCTGCTGGGGCTCTCTTCCCATCAACCGGCTTACGATTACCCCCATGGATTGCTGGAGCTGCAATGGCAGCCTCTTCAGTTAGTGTTGTGTGCTGTTCTCTCTTGTTGAAGAATTACAGAAGACCCAAGAAGCTGGAGAAGCTTGAGATAAGAGGAATAACAGTTGAGTGAATGATTGTTGTGTCTTATCTCAAAGTTGTCCAGCCGAATGATTGTGATTGTTAAAATTCAGCATTTTGTAGATCCATGTAGTACTAAAGTTTGTCTATGATCAAGTAATAGGTCAATGAATATTGTATAAAAGGGGTGTTGTTTGCTTTCTACTTATGTATATATAATTGTTTTGATCTTTAGCTCTTCTGAATAGATCAGTTAAAAAATGAACAGAAACTATGTTAAGTATCAGCCTGCAGAATATTGAAATTGAAAAAGAACAAGGGATATAGTGTCATTTGAGGACAAGTGGGATAACAAAATTGTTGTAGTCTGATTTTGTTCTTCTTTGGGCATTACCCGTGGCCTAGTTGATAGAGCGCACATTTTCCCAGGTGTGCCAGTGTTGAGTCCCTGTCCCCCTCCCCTAGTTTGCCAGAATTTAAAAAATAAAATAAAAAAGATTTTGTTCTTCTATACCTTGCTGGGATTGATGATGGGAGGATAAATGAGGTTTATATGCAAGTGATAGCATGTCTTACATGGAAACTTCTAGTTTTGAGATCTGAGCAAAACTATCAGGGATTCGAGCTATGCCAACTTTATAAAAGAACACAATGTTCAAATTCCTCCAAGAATGAGATATTGAGACTACTAAATCAAGAAGATACAGTGAAGTGTGAACCAAGAACTGACGTAAGGGTTGAATACTTGTATTTTGTAGTCAATGTCATGCTTTACATAATGGGCTTTTGGGTTGGACTATAGGCTCCCTTTGCGTATTCAACAAGATTATGAAGAACTCACAAGTCTCTAAATATACAGGTTACAAGGCCCAAATGGAATATTTGTTGGACGCAATGGTAAGTGGGCCTCGTCATTTGGTTCAAAGTCAAAATTTGTTGGTTCAGAACACTCCCAAAATGACAAAAATATGCTGATGCTAATTCGGAGGATACGATCAAAATAATATCAAATGTTCTTATGACGTAACTTTGAAACATTTTCTTTAAAAAAATAAAAACACAACAACAACAACACTTGGTGAACATCAGAGCTGTTGGTAACTTGGTAAACATAAGAGGTCGCTGCCGACAATTTAAAATTGAATTGAACAAGGCAGAACCTAAATTGCCATCGAACAAGGTGGTTTAAAAGTTTGATAAAGCCAACAGGGATGGAGGCACCATAGGCCCACAAGGGCCAGCTGTCTCCCAGAATTCCCATATATGAGTAATCCATTTTTCTCTTTTCATATATTCCAAAGTTGTCCTCTTTAAAAAGTCAAAACATTTTTTCATTATATTTTTATTATTGTCCTTTATTTTTTTTTTTAAATTTCAAACTTTGTAACTATATATATTTAAGGGTTAATTACACTCACACTCTTAAGGTTTCACTTATTGATAGTGAGATGATACTTAACCATTATTTGGACATTAACACCCCCTGTAAGCATTTTCATTTTAAAAATTAGTAAAATATCCATATTACCCTCCATTATTTAATTCATTAATTATAACAAAATATTAGGGAAAATTACATATAAATAGAGTCAAAGTTCCATATTTACTTAGAGACTGAGTCAAAGTTCCATATTTCTCTCAAATGGATTGTTGAGGTGGCACATGATTTTTTACTGTTTAGAAATTGTGGTGCCTAAAATACTCTTCCGCGAAGGTATTACTTTTTCTTCGAAGGTACTACTTTTTTGAACTGAAGGTACTACTTTTTGGCATCCAGGTACCATGTTTTTTAAACACCCGCGAAGGTACTACTTTTTCTCCGAAAGTACTACTTTTTTGCACTGAAGGTACTACTTTTTTTCACTGAAGGTACTACTTTTTTGTTAGGGAAGGACATTTTAGGCACCACAATTTTCTAAGTAAAAAACCATGTGCCACCTCAGCAATCCATTTTAGAGAAATATGGAATTTTGACTCAGTCTCTAAGTAAATATGAAACTTTGACTCCATTTATATGTAATTTTTTCAAAATATTATAAGTGCAAAATGACCAAAACAACCATCATAATTACCCTTTATTATTTAATATATTTACTACTTTCTCTTTCTAACCTATCAGTCCCTCCTCATCTTGCTCTCGTTGATTGCAAATACCGACCGAGATGGAGGGACTTTCTTCCTTTTCCCCTTCCTCTCCCATCACCCAACCCCTCCTCTCCAAACTCCCTACCCTCACCCTTACCCTTTCCCTTCGGCCTTCACCCATCGACGAACCACCACCTCCCAACCAGAAGACCAGCTAGTTGTGCACAACAGTTGCGATCTGGCAACACAAATCATCCACAGTAGACTCGAAGTAGTGTGCCTTGGCGATGATCAGATCGAAAAGCTCACAGCCGGCACAAACCTCCATCACCAAATTGTTGAGGCCATTGGATGGTGGATATGGTGATGGGACGGAGCCATCAACTCCACCGGCGGCGTCAGGCAAAGTTAATTTGGGGAGAAAAAATCTTGAAGACCCCTTGCAAAAAATCTAGTTATATACATAATATTTACATATGCTAAGTTCTGTTGATATTATATATATCCTTATATACAAGGAGGTGAGAAATTGATTTGGATATATATTTATATATATATCCTTATATACAAGGAAGTTGTATCTCTCACTCAATTTTAGTGATCCAATCAAGAATGTCATAATTCAATTTTTTCCCCTGTTTATTCATTTTGGTTTTGGACTTCTGATCGTCTATGGTTATTTTGCTTGATTATAGGGTTTATTCTCTCTCTATATATAACTGTTACTTGGTATAAGTTATCTTTCCCTAAATTATGTTCCCTAATCTAATGGATTTTCAATTTATCTCCTAATTAATTAAAAATTTGTTATATTTTGTGAGTTTTGAGCGTGTGTGTATATATATATATATATATATATATATATATATATAAAAGATATGTATATATATATTTTGTGGTGATGGATTGTGGGGTGGCGGTGGTAGCTATGGTGGTAGAGGTGTGGAGATAGGGAGGGCAATAGTGGGTAGAGAGAGAATGGGAAGAGGAGGCGAGGGTTAGTTTGGTTTAAGAAAATTACTTTCAAATGTTAAAGGACAATAATATCAATTCATCATGTATCAGGTGGCATTGGCATTGGCATTGGATAGCTTTGTTAACTTTATCAAATATGAGGGGTATTGTTGTTAAAAAAGAGTTTAACTTTCATTTAGTTGTTAATAAGGTAAACTTCAGGGGGTGTGAGTGTAATTAATCCTATATTTAAATTAAAAAGGATAATTTGATAAATTTAAAAGTAGACAATGCATTAATTGCATGTCCCCTTAAAAATTTCAATTTCTAAACATAAACTTTTATTTAGGAACGAAGGGAGTATATATTTATATATATAATTTTATAACAAAATAACCCTTTAATTAACAATGTGCCCCCTAATTAGCAAACATGTCTTCTAGGCCCTACTTGACAAATATGACTTCTTTTACAAAAACATTAATCTTACCCATTACCCACCCTTTTACATTCTCTATAAATCCAAAATATTGGTTTTTCATTATTAAAAAAAAATGTAGATTTTAGGGATTATATTAAAGCTATATTTGGTTGCTTAGAATTTTCAATTAAAGATATAGGTTTTCTCTAGTAAATGGAGAAGTGTATAATTTCTCATTGTTGCAGACGTAGTTTGGAGGGAAATCCAAAACAAACCATATGGTTTTTTAAAAGGCAGTTATCTCTAGTGGGACCCGCATGTCTTAGCCATATCATTACGCATGGGACCCAACGGATAAGAAACCATTGAACTTCTAATTCGCATTCACAACTCTCTGCTTAACATTTCCGTCTATATTAACTTACATGTGTTTGTATGTGTGTGTATATATATATATATATAGGCGGTTCAGCAAGGAATTGGTGAAGAAACAAACGGAAGTTTTGAGAGAGAGAGATCCTGAACTAAAGGAATAACCTATATATATATAAAGAGAGAGAAAGATCGAGAGTGTAAAATGGCGACCAAGTTTCTGTCACTGGCGTGTATTCGGGATGAGAGTTGGAGAAAATTATCGCCGAGACCTCACTATCCATCAATGCCGAAGTATCTGAAAGGCGTGTCTATGGACGAGGAGAAGAATATGGAAGGATCGGAGGTGACGGCATTGTTCTCAGTCATCGGAATGACGTGCTCCGCCTGTGCTGGCTCCGTCGAGAAGTCGATCAAGCGGCTTCCGGTAATAAAGCAGGCCCGTGGTCGATGTGTTGAATAACAGAGCTCAAGTCATGTTCTATCCCACCTTCGTTAATGTAAGTTCGATCACCTTTTATATATATATAGGTTTTGTTTGATTTATAGTTAATTTGATCATTTTCAATTGTGTTTATATATATCTATATTTATATATTTGATGAGCTTTAAATTAATTGAAGCCGAACCATCGACTATGTATAGTAATTTTTAATTGAATTGAAAATCAACGGAAAAACCTAATTTTACTCAAATAAAAACTATTTTGTATAGTTCAATAAGCAGGCCAAGAAAAGTTTCTTTTGGTTAAAAAAAACCTTTTAGAAATTATATTAAATTTGATACTTGTAAGTAGTATGGGCATTACCCAGTTAGTTGATAAAGAGTTCAGCTGGAGCGTGTTCATGTTCAAATCCACTAGATTGATACTGACAAATTATAGTGAAACTATTTTTGTTCCATGTGGGAAGTTGGGAACAAGCTAGGTTTTGGAGGAGATAATCCGAAAAAATTATTACAAATTTAATAAAAATAATTTAATATCAATTTTGGACGAGTTATTTTACACTCTCCACCTGATAGACTCCGAAACAAACGAACTTTGAGATTCATCTATTTGATGCAAATAATCTTTAGAATGTAAAAACCTGAACTTTACCGGACTAGAAAAGCCCTGAATACCTATATTACTTTGAAAATAAAAAAACTAAAAAAGGGTTGTGGTCCTGCGGAGGAGATCAGCATTCCACTTCCCCATATATATATATATGTATATATAATACATTAATACAGTACTATACTACTAATATATTAGTACTAACTTAAGGAGAAAGGACCTTTTATTCCCACTGGGGGAATGGGAAGCTGAGCAAGGCTGGAGTGTACTGCCCCACTCATTCCTTTCAAAAAGCCCGCGAATGTTGGGAAGTTGGGGCCACACTCGCAACTGTGGGTTTGGAATTACTATGAAGTTGGAATTACTTAACAAACCAAATCTCTAGGTGGGAACCATATGTCTTAACCATACCATTGCGCTTGGGATCCAAACAATCCTCACCGTCGGATCAAAAATCATTTAACTTTAATACGCATTCCCCACTCTTACGAGTCTGCCTATAAAGGCGCGAAGGTGAAGAAAAGAGACTGTATGTAAGATGTAATGAACCAAAGAAATAACAAATATATATAGAGAGAGAAGTGGTAAAATGGCGAACAAGTTTCAGTCACTAGAGTATATTCCGAATGAGAGTCGGAGAGACTTATCGCCTAGACCTCACTATCCGTCGATGCCCAAGTATCCGAAAGGTGTGTCACCGGACGATGAGAAGAAGATGGAAGGAATGGAGGTGACAGCGTTGTTCATGGTCGTCGGAATGGCGTGCCCCGCCTGCGCAGGCGCCGTTGAGAAGTCGATAAAGCGGCTTCTGGGGATAAAGCAAGCCGTGATTGATGTGTTGAATAACAGAGCTGAGGTCATGTTCTATCCCAGCTTTGTCAATGTAAGTTCTATATCTCTCATATATATATATATATATATATATATATATATATAGGATTTGTGTGATTACAGTATAGGAGTAGTTAATTTGATCAATTTGTGGTCTTTGTTTGTACTGCCGAATTTTCTAATATTATTGTTTAGATTTTCAGCCAAATCGATTGTGTTAATTTGTTTTTACGGCCTAATTTTCAAATTATTATTTCTATTTTCAGTCAGATTGAACAGTGAAGCAAGTTAGGACTTGGGACATTGTTTCTAAATATATACACACAAGCACATATGTATATGATCTATACGTGATTCTCGGCTAGATCACAGTAATAGTAGTATTTCTGAATTAATTAACTCTGTTAATCTCATCTGTGACTGAAAAAAGTTGGCTGAAAGCATCCTTTGCATTGAACCTGTAACACTCCACTCCACGGATCTTACTCAGGCGATGTGGGTGGATTGTAGCGACCTAGTGGGCGGGGGTGTGTGTGAGGCTACCGTGTTGACATTTTATGGGTGCATGATCACATATGATCACCTAGGTCTGAAAATGGAAAGCAGTATATACTTGATAGTACTATCTTCAAATGGTAGGAGGGACTGGTGCTATCTTTAAATGGTATGAAGTCTTTTGGTCTAAAACTTTCGAGCCCAAAACAGACTAATCATCCATGTGATAGAGTGGGCTGTTACATGCAGAACCTATAGGATTTCACATAGACAACCTCTGGGATGAAATTCTAGCTCAAACCTTTCTTTGCTTACTCAACTTTCATTGCCTCCATGTCACAATAGAACAAATCCAATTTGCACCCTTTGTGTGAAGGTAATTCCATTGGTTTGTCCTACCATAAGAAACAGAGACTTGTGTTACATGCTACTTCATGTCTGAAACCAATCATGCTTGGTTTACTATTGGCCTTTTTTGTTAGGGCTAGTGATTTGATGGAAACATACAGAGGATTTCTGTAAACTAATTTAGCATAAAAAAAGTTGAAAACGATTCTATAATATTTATGATTCATTTATATATATATATTTATATTGGTAAAAGGAGTTGATTTTTTTTATTGGTATGTGGGACCCACCACTTTGCTTATACATTGTAATGACTTACAGACCCACTTTCATTCTTTCGCTCGCTACCCGGCTTTCTCTCTCTACCTTTACTTTTTCTTTTTTCTTTTTCATCTTCAAATCAAGATTTAGAACAAGGCCTTTGAGAATTTGGTTTTGCCGTTTAAGGCAAAGTTGACGAGCGCATCGAGACTGACATTTTGATGGGAGCAAAGTTTAATTTGGCCACCATTCGGGATTTTGCATTTTAGATTTAATTTAGAGTTTTTTCTTCTAATTGAGGTAGGGGTGTTCTGTTAGAAATTAAACTTTATTTTATTTAGTGTTTTACATTTATGTGAGTTTTTTATTGGAGTTAGTGGGGGGCATGAGAGTTACAACTAGTAAATGGTCATGTTAGTGGGTTAGTGGGAGTTTTGCCTACTAAATGGTCATGTTAGTGGGTTAGTGGGAGTTTTGCCTACTAAATGATATGTTAGTGGGGTTTTAAGTTTCATTTACATTTATGTTTTGAAGCCTATATAAACCCATGCATTGTACTCATTTTCCATCAAGTGAAATAAGAAATATTTTCCTCCATTTCTATTCTCTTCCAAATAGTATAGTGTTGTGTGTGTAATTAGGCCACTATTTCCAACAAAGTGGTATCAGAGCTAGTTTGTGAGAGAGAGAAGAAATGGCAAACAATTCGGTTCCATTTCAAATGCCTCGATTCACCAAAGATAACTATGAAAATTGGTGTATCCGTATGAAGGCAATTTTGGGAGCACAAGATGTGTGGGAAGTTGTTTCCAAAGGTTATGATGAGCCAGAAGATGAGGCAACTTTGTCTCAAGCCGAAAAAGATGTTTTACAAGCCATGAGAAAGAAGGACCAAAAGGCGGTGATGACCATCCATCAATGTTTGGATGATGGAATGCTACAAAGAGTTGCTAGTGCAGAAAATGCAAAGCAACTATGGGAGATTCTTCAAAATTCCTTCCAAGGAGTTGATAAAGTGAAGAAGGTTCGCCTCCAAACGTTACGGGGTGAATTTGAAGCATTGCATATGAAGGAATCTGAATCAATTTCAGATTATATTTCGAGGGTCCTGGCTATTGTAAATCAACTAAGGAGATATGGCGAAACCACCATGACTGATACAAGGGTCGTTGAAAAGATCCTTCGGTCGTTGGATTCCAAATTCAACTACATTGTTGTAGCCATTGAAGAGTCAAAGGATTTGGATTCCATGACTGTTGATCAACTCATGGGTTCGTTGCAAGCTCATGAAGAAAAGGTGGTGAAGAAACAAGAAGCATTGGAGCAAGTGCTACAAACAAAGTTTTCGTTGAACGAAAGAGACGAAAAACATGGAGGAAATCAAAGGGGCCGAGGACGTGGAAATGCACGTGGCCGAGGAAGAGGAAGAGGCCGTGGAAGAGGAGAAAGAAGCGGTCAACACACAACCAACAATGAAGAAAAAATCCATGACTCACAACAAATAAGAGGTCGTGGTAGAGGAAATTACTCAAGGTCATATGGAAGGAGGTATGATAAGTCTCAAATTCAATGTTATAATTGTCAAAAGTATGGTCATTATGCTTCGGAATGTAGAAATGTTGCTAACGATGTTGAAGAAAAGGCGAATTATGTTGATGAAGAAGTGGAGCCTACTTTGTTGTTAGCATACAAATGTGAAAGGAGTGATCAAGAAGATGTGTGGTATCTTGACACCGGTGCTAGCAATCATATGTGTGGTAGCAAAGAGAAGTTCGTTGATATTGATGAATCAATAAATGGCAAGGTAACATTTGGAGACTTATCACAAATTCCGGTAAGAGGGAAAGGTAAAATATTGATTCGTTTGAGAAATGGGCATCATCAATTTATCTCTAATGTTTATTATGTGCCTAATATGAAGAACAATATTTTGAGTTTGGGACAACTCTTAGAAAAAGGCTACAATATATCCATGAAGGATTGTAGTCTTTCGATAAGAGACCCATTGGGTAATTTGATTGCCAAGGTTCCAATGACAAAGAACCGGATGTTTTTGCTAAATATTCAAGCCGACGAGGCTAAATGTTTGAAGGCTTGTGTTAATGATTTAACTTGGCTTTGGCACTTGAGATTTGGGCACTTGAATTTTGGAGGATTAGAGTTGTTGGCCAAAAAGAAGATGGTGAAGGGATTGCCTTTCATTAGCAATCCAAATCAATTATGTGAAGGATGTCTCGTTGGAAAGCAATCAAGGAAAAGTTTTCCTAAAGAAGCTACCACAAGAGCTACGGCGCCACTACAACTTATCCATTCGGATGTTTGTGGTCCAATTTCTCCATCATCATTTGGTAAGAATAATTATTTTTTATTATTCATTGATGATTTTAGCCGAAAAACATGGGTGTATTTTCTTAAACAAAAATCGGAGGTGTGTGAAATTTTTAAAAAATTTAGAGCACTTGTTGAAAAACAAAGTGGCTATGATGTAAAGGCTCTTCGATCCGATAGAGGTGGTGAATTCACATCAAATAATTTCAAAAAATTTTGTGAAGAAAATGGAATTCACCATCCTTTAACGGTTCCGAGATCGCCCCAACAAAATGGAATTGCAGAAAGGAAGAACAGAACCATTCTCAATATGGCTCGAAGCATGTTGAAAAGTAAGGAAATGCCTAAAGAATTTTGGGCTGAAGCGGTTGATTGTGCGGTGTACTTGTCCAATCGGTGTCCTACTAGAAGTGTACAAAACAAAACACCACAAGAAACATGGAGCGGAAGAAAGCCAAGTGTCTCTCATTTGCGGGTTTTTGGGAGCATTGCCCATGTGCATGTGCCGGATGAAAGGAGGACCAAGTTAGACAACAAAAGTGAAAAAATGGTGTTCATTGGCTATGATGCAAATTCCAAAGGCTACAAGTTGTACAATCCAAGCAATGGGAAGATTGTCATTAGTAGAGATGTTGAATTCGAAGAGGGAGCCACATGGGATTGGAACACTCCAAATGAAGATTATAATATTTTTTCAATTTCAGATGAGGAGCAAGAAAATGAAGGCATGGAGCAGCCCATTTCTCCACCAACATCACCTCCATCGCCATCAATTCAAGATCAATCAACTCCATCATCATCAAGTTCAAGTGACACACCACCACTTCGCATGAGGAGTCTTCGTGACATATATGACGAAACAGATGAGGTAACGGAAAGGTTAGGTGATCTAACACTTTTTTGTCTCTTTGCGGATTGTGAACCCGTAGGATTTGAAGAGGCTGCACAAGACAAAAAATGGAGAAATGCTATGGATGAAGAAATTAAATCCATAGAGAAGAATGACACATGGGAGCTTGCTACACTTCCAAAAGAGCAAAAGGCAATTGGTGTCAAGTGGGTGTATAAAGCAAAGCATAATGCAAATGGTGAAGTTGAAAAATATAAAGCAAGATTGGTCGCCAAGGGGTACAACCAAAAGCCTGGAATTGACTATGATGAGGTATTTGCACCCGTAGCTCGTTTGGAAACAATTAGATTGTTAATTTCTTTGGCAGCCCAGAACAATTGGAGAATCCACCAAATGGATGTGAAATCGGCTTTCTTGAATGGGTTTCTTGAAGAAGAGGTGTATGTTCAACAACCCATGGGCTATGTTGTAAAGGGGCAAGAAAACAGAGTCTTGAAATTGAAGAAGGCTTTATATGGCTTGAAGCAAGCACCAAGAGCGTGGAATAAGCGAATTGACAAATATTTTCAAGACAATAATTTTTCAAAGTGCCCATATGAACATGCTCTTTACTCCAAAGTAAGTGAGAATGGAGATGTATTTTTTGTTTGCTTGTATGTGGATGATTTAATCTTCACAGGTAGCAATCCAAAAATGTTTGAAGATTTCAAGAAGGTTATGGCTCGAGAGTTCGAGATGACAGATATTGGCATCATGGCTTATTATCTTGGCATTGAGGTCAAGCAAATGAAGGATGGAATTTTCATTCACCAAGAAGGCTATGCTAAGAAAATTCTTAAGAATTTCAAGATGGAAGATTGTAAATTGGTGAACACGCCCATGGAAGTTGGAATTAAATTGTCAAGAGATGAAGATGGAGAAACGGTGGATCCAACATTTTTCAAAAGTCTTGTTGGAAGCTTGAGATACTTAACATGCACAAGGCCGGACATATTATTTGCGGTTGGGCTTGTTAGTCGGTTTATGGAAAGACCCACCATAACTCATTTCAAGGCGGCTAAGAGGATTCTTCGTTACATCAAAGGTACCCTTGATTTTGGGTTATTCTATTCATTTTCTAATGATTTCAAGCTTGTGGGTTATTGTGATAGTGATTGGGCCGGAGATTTGGATGATAGAAAAAGTACTTCAGGCTATTGTTTTTTCATGGGAAATACTGCTTTTACATGGTGTTCAAAGAAGCAACCCATTGTCACCCTCTCAACTTGTGAAGCAGAATATGTTGCAGCCACTTCATGTGTCTGTCAAGTAATTTGGTTGAGGAATTTGTTGAAGGAATTACACATGCTACAAGAAGAGTCAACGGAGATTTTTGTGGACAACAAATCAGCAATTGCTTTGGCCAAGAATCCGGTGTTTCATGAACGAAGCAAGCATATTGATACAAGATTTCATTTCATTAGAGAATGTATAACTAAGAAGGAGGTGGAGCTCAAGTTCATCAAGTCACAAGATCAAGTTGCGGATATTTTCACCAAGCCCCTCAAGTTTGCAGATTTTCACAAGTTTAGGAGTTTGCTTGGAGTTGAAAAAAAATCAAGTTTAAGAGGGGGTGTTAGAAATTAAACTTTATTTTATTTAGTGTTTTACATTTATGTGAGTTTTTTATTGGAGTTAGTGGGGGGCATGAGAGTTACAACTAGTAAATGGTCATGTTAGTGGGTTAGTGGGAGTTTTGCCTACTAAATGGTCATGTTAGTGGGTTAGTGGGAGTTTTGCCTACTAAATGATATGTTAGTGGGGTTTTAAGTTTCATTTACATTTATGTTTTGAAGCCTATATAAACCCATGCATTGTACTCATTTTCCATCAAGTGAAATAAGAAATATTTTCCTCCATTTCTATTCTCTTCCAAATAGTATAGTGTTGTGTGTGTAACTAGGCCACTATTTCCAACATGTTCTAATTTGTAATCTTTTAGATTTTTTGTGAATTAATTCCCTATAATCGAAGTATAACATGTTAAATTGTAAATTTTTCTTGAGAAATTGCCATGATACTAGATATATGATTTGTATTTCTATGTGTGTTATGTGTAAATTATATATGTGTGTATGATTTGTTGATTGGATATGAAAAGTATATTTTTGTGATTATGTCCTTATTAAATATGTGTAATTGTCGAAATTTTGTTGACTTAAAGCATGCTATAAATTCATGAGAAAATTCTTCTTTAGTATGAAATGTTATTACGGTTTGATGATATGAAAATTATGGTAAATTATGAAGCAAGAAGCATTCATGCATCTATTGGAAAAGAAAAAGGGGAAAAGTATTTTTTTAAAAACCAATGAAATTGTTTTGGGACAACGTTTTTCGAGAGTGTTTGTGAAAAATCGAACGCCTAAGAGGCGCCTAGTGGTTTGTGGTGTTAGTGTGGTCTAGAGGGGAGCTTGAGAGAGACTCTAGTGTGGTTGAGATACCTAGGCCCAAACGACGCCATGGAGGTGCCATGTGGTCAAGGAAAGCTAGCTAACCCTCCCTTCGTGAAGCCTTGGAGGTGCCTTGGGTCGGATGGTTTGGAAGTTGAAACGGTATTATTTCAGAAATGGAGAGTGACATTGCATGGCATGGCATACATTGTATATTTGGAGGTTAGACGATACTTGTTGATTATTATCGTTACTTTACTTGTTTTCCTGAGGCATGATCCCATTTATTTCTACTCTATTCCTTATGTGGATTCACGAGATCATAAGAGGTGCATCTTAGACATTTTCTACTGAGCTTATGCTCACCCCATTATTTTAACATTTTTTAGATTTGGGAAAAGAAGGGGCGGGCGACAACCCATCATAAATTAAGACTAGACTAGAACTCTTATTTGTTGTCTTTTATATAGAAACATGATCATGTACCTTTTATAAAAAAAAAAAATTAAGTGTAACTTGTACAGTGTTGTAATAGTAGAATTTGTGTAAATAAATATATATCATGGACTATAACTTAATTAAAGTGATTCCTTGTTGGAGGAGATGGAAGAACGGGACATCTTGTATGTATGTATTGATTTTGGGAATCTTGTATATTATTGCATTGTGCGTTGGGACATGATAGATTAGTTTTGAGGCCAAGTGAGACCATTGCATTTTATATGTATTTCGCCAAGTCGTAGTAGGACTTTTTCTGTAGAAGTCATGCGGAAATTTTTATTTTTATTTTTATTTATTATTATTTTTGGGTCGTTACAAATTCCATTTTGATCGATCAACATTAATAGTACTTATTATCCTGGTGATCACACATCTGCATATTGATGTTTGTATGTGCTATTGTTACTACCATATATATTTTATGCATTCTTCTTGTTATCGATTTTCACGTTAATTTGAAATGTTTATATAGATTAGTATTAGTGATTCTGATACTGATACTGCTACTGCAGACTTCTGTACATGTTACTGAGAGTTCTAATAC
The DNA here is from genome assembly GCF_030987335.1 of Cornus florida. Classification (NCBI taxonomy): domain Eukaryota; kingdom Viridiplantae; phylum Streptophyta; class Magnoliopsida; order Cornales; family Cornaceae; genus Cornus; species Cornus florida. Next base: position 92,768,907 of record NW_026775581.1, read on the forward strand.
GCATATACAGATCAATAAAAGGATCGTGGGTGCCTTTGCTTATTCATTCTTTACTCGAATCAGCTGAGAAAGTTGCATTAGTCACAATCTAATGCAATATTAAATTTGTCCTGTTCCTTCTTGCAGACAATATTTTACTTCTATATTCTTCTCTTTCCATTCGTTTCCATTCCATATTTCATTTCAATATGCTTACCATATCACTTGGTAGGGAGAACTTACCGTCTTTTTATTCCAATGTGTAGGAAGAAACTATCCGTGAGACCATTGAAGATGTTGGATTTCTGGCAACATTGATTAAAGAAGAGACAAATGAGAAATCCATATGCCGAATCAGAATTAAAGGAATGACTTGCACTTCTTGCTCCTCAACTGTAGAATCTGTTTTACAAGTAATTCCTGGTGTACAAAAAGCCCGAGTTGCATTGGCAACCGAAGAAGCAGAAATTCAATATCATCCGAAGATCGTGAATTACATCCAGCTACTGGAAGCCATAGAAGATACTGGATTTGGAGCCATACTGATTAGTACTGGGGAAGACAGGAACAAAATACATTTGAAAATTGATGGAATACGGACTGATAATTCCATGAGAATAATTGAAGAATCTCTTCAAGCACTTCCAGGAGTTCAAGATATAGAAGTTGATCCCGAGCTTAAAAAAATCTCCATTTCTTATAAATCAGACGTTACAGGACCCAGGAATTTTATTCAGGTGGTTGAGTCAACTGGATCTGGGCGTTACAAGGCAACCATATTTCCTGAAGGAGGAAGAGAATCCGGTGGACAACAAGAAATTCAGAAATACTACATGTCCTTTCTTTGGAGTTTGGTTTTCACAGTTCCAGTTTTTTTAGCCTCTATGGTCTTTCATATGTATCTGAAAACAAAAGTTGTCAATATGATGACCGATGGAGAGATTATAAGGTGGGTACTATCCACTCCAGTACAGTTCATTATTGGCAGACGATTCTACACTGGTTCATACAAAGCACTACTCCATGGCTCTGCGAATATGGATGTTTTAATCGCCTTGGGAACAAATGCAGCCTACTTCTATTCAGTCTATTCCGTGTTAAGAGCTGCAACTTCTCCAAATTTTATGGGCACGGATTTCTTTGAGACTAGTGCAATGCTCATTTCTTTTATACTACTTGGCAAGTATCTCGAGGTTTTGGCCAAGGGAAAGACATCAGCGGCAATTGCCAAGCTTATGGACTTGGCTCCGGAGACAGCAACACTCTTAACTCTCAATGATGAAGGAAATGTGATAAGTGAAGAAGAAATAGATAGTCGGTTGATACAAAAAAATGATGTGATTAAAATTATTCCTGGTGCAAAAGTAGCTTCAGATGGTTTTGTCATTTGGGGGCAAAGCCATGTAAATGAGAGCATGATAACCGGGGAAGCCAGACCAGTGGCAAAGAGAAAGGGCGATGCAGTGATTGGAGGCACTGTGAACGAGAATGGGGTATTACATATTAAGGCAACTCGCGTTGGATCAGAGAGTGCTCTGGCACAGATTGTTCGACTTGTTGAATCAGCACAGATGGCTAAAGCTCCAGTGCAAAAATTTGCTGATCAAATTTCCAAATATTTTGTTCCTCTGGTAAGTATTGGAACGCTTTCTGTACTCTGAAGTCACAATAGTGTTTCTTGGCCTCTGTTAACAATTGGCAATCTTTTGCAGGTTATAATTCTCTCGTTTTCCACGTGCCTTGTCTGGTTTTTAGCTGGAAGGTTCAATGCCTACTCAAAATCCTGGATACCTTCTTCCATGGACGGTTTTGAGCTTGCACTCCAGTTTGGTATCTCTGTCATGGTTATAGCCTGCCCGTGTGCTCTTGGCCTTGCCACTCCTACTGCTGTCATGGTTGGCACTGGAGTGGGTGCTACTCAAGGTGTTCTTATCAAAGGAGGCCAGGCACTAGAAAGTGCACATAAGGTCACCATCTGAACTTATCTTAATCTCTGTATGTATAAAAATTGTATAGTGAACAAAAACCAAAAAGAAAAAAAAAAAACTCTTCTTGCAGGTGAACTGCATTATATTTGACAAGACTGGCACTCTCACAATTGGTAAGCCAGTGGTTGTTAACACAAGGCTCTTGAAGAATATGATACTTCAAGAATTCTATGAACTGGTTTCTGCAGCTGAGGTAAAATTTTCTGTTCAGAACTTCCATAATTGTGAGATATTTTTATATACTAGAAATTAGAAATACCTAATCACATCTGACATCTTTGGCATTAGAAATAGTTTTAATGGTTCCTAAAACTTTGACCTAGCTAAAGAACTTGCATTTACTTGGTCTCTTAACAGACCAGTGATGATATTGTTGGTGTGTTGTATCAGGTCAACAGTGAGCATCCCTTGGCCAAGGCTGTTGTTGAATATGGCAAGAAATTTAAAGAAGATGAAGGGAATCCTGTCTGGCCAGAAGCTCGAGACTTTGAATCAATTACTGGCTATGGCGTTAAAGCTGTTGTTCGGAAAAAGGAAATACTTGTGGGAAACAAGAGCTTGATGTTGAACCACAACATTGCCATCCCAATTGATGCTGAAGAAATGCTTGCAGAAACTGAAGAGTTGGCTCAAACAGGAATTCTTGTAGCTATAGATGGGGAACTGACAGGAGTTGTAGCCATTTCTGATCCATTGAAGTCTACTGCTCAGGAAGTCATTTCCATTCTCAAGTCTATGAAAATCAGGAGTATAATGGTGACAGGTGACAATTGGGGAACTGCAAATTCCATTGCCAAGGAAGTAGGAATTGACACTGTCGTTGCACAAGCCAAGCCCGAAGATAAAGCAACGAAAGTGAAGGAACTACAGGTAAAAAGATTGAATCAGTTATGGCATGCATGTTCACCATAAAAAACCGAGGTTCATCTAGCCGGATTATAGCCTCTCTCATTCTGATAAATTATAAATCTAACATCCTCAGGCATCAGGCTATATTGTGGCAATGGTGGGAGATGGGATAAATGACTCGCCAGCACTCGTGGCTGCAGATGTTGGAATGGCAATTGGTGCGGGCACAGACATTGCCATTGAAGCAGCTGACATTGTTCTCATGAAGAGCAATTTGGAAGATGTGATAACTGCCATCGATCTATCGAGGAAAACCTTTTCCAGGATTCGTTTGAACTACAGTTGGGCATTGGGTTATAATGTCCTGGGCATCCCCATTGCTGCTGGGGCTCTCTTCCCATCAACCGGCTTACGGCTACCCCCATGGATTGCTGGAGCTGCAATGGCAGCCTCTTCAGTTAGTGTTGTTTGCTGTTCTCTCTTGTTGAAGAATTACAGAAGACCCAAGAAGCTGGACAACCTTGAGATAAGAGGAATAATAGTTGAGTGAATGATTGTGACTCAACTAAATTCAGCATTGTGTACATCCATGTGAACTGAAGTTTGCTTATGATCAAGTAATAGGACAATGAGAATTTGTATATAAAGGTGTTGTTTGCTTGTTTCTCAGGATGTAGGTTTGATATCAACTTTTTCTCATGAGAGGCTTTTTGTCATTCTACCTCTTGATTCCTTTTCTTTTGTTTGGTGTGCAATATTAGAGAATGACAGCTCCCTTGGAATGCGAATTCATAAAAAAATTGAAATGCCCCCATTCCTTTCCTTGACCTTGGAATGCTCATTTCGTTCTCAGCTAGAATTAAAATAAAATAATTTCATAAGACAGTAACCCCCTTTCATATCATCGCCGCCACGGTCACCTTTTTTCCATATTAGCTCTGACCTAGGTTTATTGTTCAATTCATAAGACAGAAACCCCCTTTCACATCACCGCCGCCATTGTCACCACCACACTACCGCCTTCCACCGCAACCACCACTTTCCATCACACCACCATCATCGTTGCGGCCTCCCACCACCTCCACCGCCACCGCCTAGTAAAAATTTAGTGACACTTCCTTTCATTAGTAGTTTAAATACTGAAAGAGAAAAAATTAGGGATGCCGCTACTCGAACTGATTGCACATATCCTAAGCTCAAGATATAAAATTGTTAGTCCAAACCCAAAAGAGTATCTCCCATTGAAGTACTTAAGCTTATCTTTCCAAGGGTGAGTTGACCTCGTGTTAATAATAATAATTTTTATTGTAAAGTGGTTTAATAATAAATAAAAAAATCTGAATCTAAGGTGGGAGTTGATTGTGTTTCCAAGACCTAACTCGACCAATGCAAGCAATAAAAAAAACTATCCAAGCCTTTTCAATGACGATTAAAGCTAAATAATAATCATAATCTAAGGTGGGTTTTGAGTGTGTTTAGATTATCAAGACCTAACAAAACCTAAATCAACTAATGCAAGCAATAAAAATAAATAAATCAATAAGCTATCCAAGCCTTTTCAATGACCGGATTGGATGAGAGCTAAAATAATAATCATAATCTAAGGTGGGTTTTGATTGTGTTTAGATGATCAAGACCCAACAAAACCTAACTCAACCAATACAAACAATAAAAAGAGCTATCCAAGCCTTTTCAATGACCGGACAGTTGCAATTCTACCAATCAACAGGAATGCCTTCTGCTTAGACAAGAGATGTACACATGGCTTAGAGTTTATTTTATAGACCAGACCAGAAATTTATTACAGAGATCACAACAAAATAAAGTAACAAAGTTGTGTTTATACTAGACTGTGTCTTCCTCATTTGCCCTGCCGCATAGGCATCGAGCCCGGACAGAAAAGACCAGAGATCTGTTCTCACATCTTTGAATGGAATCCCTTTTTCATGCTAGACTCAGGCTCATTTGTTCCCCCAGACAGCTGCTTTTGAAATCTCACTTTGACTTTGAAGAGGCTTGAATGTATCTCATCAAAATGCGGCCTTGTTGCATTCCTTGTATCCTCGATCCACTGCTGAACTTTCTTGTGTGGGCCTAATATTCGACTGAAATCCTTCTCGTCCAAAATCTAAATCCATCAGAAAAGTTTTTAATGAGATGTTACAGTTGCTTCCTGATCACTCAAATTCTCTCTAAGCAATAAACTTCTATAAATAGGTACGTATCTGTTTAACAAGAAACACAACTGGATATCAGTTGACCAGTCAGTCAGAATTCATGAAAGAATTCTCTTAAAACATGAAGATATGTTCTTCCATAGATACGTATATTTTTTCTCTTGACATCGGTACTTCTGAAGGTTACAGTCTAATCAAGAGGGGCGCTCTAACTGCAGATGATTACTTCAGTCTTTTTTTGAGAAAAAATATAGATGACAATATTAATAAACTATATGAAATACCTCTAGTTCCATAATTTCACACACTAAGCTGAGATCTGCTATGGATGGCTGGAAGCTTCCAAGCAAAAACCGCCCATTCCCTTTCAGCCAAAAGGATTCAATCTTCGCAAGAGATGCAGACAGTAATTTTTCAGCTTCAGCAGCTGCTTGTGGACTAGTTGGAAGACCAAGTGAAGGTCCTAGTACCATATTTAGAACAAATGAAGCTGAAAAAAAAAAGGGGGTGTAACGACTCAAAACTAATACTTTTTAAACAAAAAAAATTCGGCATGACCTCCCCTAAAAATAGGCCTATCACAACCTGTTTAATTGCATTTTTAACCTGTCATGGCTCAAATTCCGAATTCACGGCAACAAAAGATAATGATATAACCAACTAATCTAGACAATGCTTCAAACTAGGATTATCCATCCATTCATCAACAAGTTGCATACTATCAAATCCCCATCCAAAACATCATCGATACTTTAGTTATATTACATGACAAAGTTCCACAAAATAATTATACATCTTTGCACTTCTAGTGTTTTACAAAATAATGGGGAATATACAAAGATACGAAAGTGGACTTCTATCGCCGTTCAAGCTTGAGGTGGGTTGTCATCCACCAGTTTCTTTCCAAGACTTGAAAAAAATATATATATAGATATAGGGGTGAGCATATAGCTCAGCAGGTGACACTTAAGACATAATTCTTGTGTCCTAGTGAATCCAAATAAAGCATAGGCCAATGGGAGATTGGGGACATGCATTGAAGGGGAAAAACAATTACAAGTACAAGTCAAATTCAATCACACACAAATGCAAATGGAGTGAGATGCAATGCATGCTAAAGTCACTCCCCGTTTTCATTCTCAAAACCATCACGTTCAAAGTTAATGTAACCCCCTTTGGTAACCCCGCCGCGACGAGAGGAGGATTGGCTACCGTCCCTAGGCCCTTGGTGACCCCGTGGCGCCGTCGAGGGGCCCGAATAGCTCAACCACGCTAGGGTACTCTCCCTAGTCCTCCCTAGGCTACATTAACCTCCGGCCCGTTGGTAACCCCGCAGCGACCGAGTTTGTCAAAACCAATTTTTTTCCAAAACATTCATTCCCAAATCCCCATTTTCATTTCAAGACAACCACTTCCCTTTTTCATGCAACCTAATGAGATGTTGGCTCATGTCATGATCTCAATATAATGACAAATGGGAACTTAGCACAATAATAAATAAGCATGTTCTCATGGCATCATTATAGCATGTTAGTAACTTAAAAAAAAAAATGTAAACAACCATCACATAGACATACTTTTCATTCAACCATGTTATACACATTTACATAACTAGCATGTTGTCAATTAAATCATTTTAATCAAAATCAACAACAATTAAACATGCTATAACACACATAGAGGAGCATGATTCATTATAGAGCAAGATTCCATGGCTTAAGATGTCCCTACCTCACAATCCAAGCCGAAATCCCTAGAATAGGTCCTCCAAATTCGAGCTCCAAGGAAGACTCAAATCTGGAAATTGATAGTATGGATGTGTAGAGCTCGCTACAAGCTTCGTTTTGCCTCAAACGGCACCTCAATCCGACAAAAGATGAAGGAGCAATCAACAATGGAAGTTGAAGTGAAAAGAAAAGAAAAAAGAAAAAAGAAAAAAGGAGAAGCCGAGAGCAGTCGAGAGAGAGAGAGAGAGCAGCAGAGACCAATTTTGGTCTCACAAATCACTTAAAAAGTGATGTGGGTCCCACTTTATTTTATATTTCTTTTCTCTTTTTCTTTTTCATTTAAATCACACACCACACACACACAATTATGTACACAGACTTCACAGGGGGGAAAAGAGAAGGGTGTCAAACTATCAACCAAGAAAGCCATAACCCACTAAAAAGGGCAAAAGGGCAAATGAATTGTTATATAAAATAATAATGATGCAATAATACTCATCCTCATCGTTTCCTTTCTTTCAAAAGAATGGGAATGAATGGGGTCAGCCACATTAATTCTCTTTTTCCATTCTATTCTCTTACACACAGTGTCTTCTCTTATATTTAATTTGTTTTCAACTCATTTCTAGTTTACTTAATCCCAAGTTAGTTTTGGTCGGCCTTATTATCTCTTACCTGCCATGTAAACTAATCTTCCTTTTCTCATTGGTGCATCTATAGGTCTACGTTGAACATATCCATACCATCTAAGCCTGCTTGCTCTCATTTTGTCACTAATAGATATTTTTCCTAATGTCTCCCTTTCCATTGTACTATTATATATAATAATTGCACCATAAGGACTTGTAGAGAGGGGCACCACAACTAAGAAACAGGTGAACACTATATACAAAGGTGTGGCTACAAACTAATTTACAGAACCTGAATTTTGTCACAACCAACCCCATAATTCACCTGCAAGAGATCACTGATTCAACTCTCATAAAAAATGATTATTTATGACTTAAAAAGGGTGGCATGCGTGACAAGAGGCAGGTGGCCTGTGTGATGGAGAGGACCCACAATTACTCACCATGACCACACATGGTGGTGGTGGCATGACTATAAATCAAAAACATTTTAGGGAGCCAAATATGAAGCACCTGCACTGTGATACCCCTAATTTCGAAACACGGGTTGATCAAATCCGCGCACAAAATTAGGAGATATCAAAACAATTAAATTATTTCAAATAAGCACAGATTACAAAATGAAATAAAAAATAAATAATACGCTGAAGAAAACTAATAAATAATAATTTCCATTAATAACTCTCAAATGGTTACAATTCGGGAATCTCGTAACTTAAGGACTCCTTAACTAAAATCCACTATTAAGAAATTCATCAATAAATACTGTAGTAATAATATCATACTTTGAAATAAAATAGAAAGAATGGATAAGTCTTCCAGTTGCGAATCCTCAACCTTGAGACTTGAACCTTCTAATAACCTGAAAAATAAATCGTGGGTCAGACCCACGGGCAAGTTCTCTCTACCAGGCCTCTGAAAACCAATAAAAAAATCATTTCTGACCAAAGCCAATCCTAATAAAGTTTTAACTTTAATATAGCATGATATACATATATATAAATAATATATAATACAATAATCCCATCCATTAATAGGTTCATTTAAATTTCACAACCATTACACAATGATTAAAATTAATAATCATTCCTAAACCAATCCACAATTCTTTTCTTTTAAAAAGAAACTCATTTAACCTTAATCTCATCCTAGGCAATTATTTAATTATTTAAATAATAAAATATAATTAAAGGAACACTATATTTAATTTAAAACTCAATAATGATTTAATTATTTAAATCACACAACCAATATCTATGCTTTGACAAATTGTCTATGTCTCCACCAATATTATTTTATTAATATTATAAAATAATAATTAACCTGTAAGTACTAAATTATTCTAATATAAGAATATCTAATCCTAATCCAACTTACATATACAATACCTTAGATGAAATTTTAATCATCTAACATATAGTAATTCAATTACGCTTTGGCAAATCAACCATGCCATTATAAATATATTTATTTATATATTGGCAACTCAACCATACCTCCTTAAGTATATTTATTTATATATTGGCAACTCAACCATACCTCCACAAGTATATTTATTTATACATTGACAATTCAGCCATGCCTCCACAAGTATATATATTTATACTTTTAACTTATCCATACTTCCTATGTATATACAAATATTTAGGCCATATATTTAAGCCTTTGGCAACTCATCCATACCTACAATTCAACCACGTACCAAACCTTAAAAGTTAATTTATCAACCAAATAATTCTTACATAGACAAATTAACTTATCAACAAAACAACTCATACCTAAGCATTCCATGCATATCATATGCATATAATTAATTTAATAACCAACATATCCAGATATACCAAATAAGACTAATAATATTAATCATCTTAAATAATATATACATTTACACATATATTATTTAATATATATATATATATATATATATATATATATATGTATGTATGTATAACACCTTCCTTAATAATCTCCTTAATAATCCTTGATTATTTAAAACCATAGATACATATGTATCAATAATTATATATATATATATATATATATACACGTCCATCCATACAGCTCATAAATTAATTAAACTAGATATACACATATATAAATAAATATGTATATATATATATATATACCTCCTTCCATTACCAACATATTAATTTAATTATATTTATACAAATTAAATGCTACAAAATATTGTCATAAATGGTTTCCCATAAATACTCCATCTCGGTTTAAATAATTTTCCGACATCGTCTTACTGAAACGTAAATACCTCCTAGTAGCATGGGAATCTGATAATGAAATCAGTATCATTGGAAAGAGGACGAAAAATCCTTAAATTTGAACTCAAGAATGACCCAATTTCGATTTAAAATGAATGAAAATGATCGTTTCAATTTCAAGTAACAAAACAAGCAACATAATACGCTGAGCTCAATTGCTACTGTGAGCGTGACTGCACCGGATTAAAGACTAAGATGCTGACACGTGGCGCACTCTTATTCACTGCTACAACAGCTCTGATGGTGAGCGCTGCACCAGATTTTTTGCTCCATTGACCATATCTAATCTATGGTCCATTTATGTGGTGCACTGAGTCTCCATAGACTTGCACCACACCGAATCAATCTAGTTACCTTTAAATAATCCAATGGTCCAGATCAGCTTGTGTACCAATTTCCCATGCACTCGCCCACACTGGATTTCTCGCCCCTTGATGCGCCGATTCACAGACGTGCATGTATATAAACAGTATATATTTATACATAATTTTTCAACAATTATAAGAAAATAAAATATAATAAATTCCTAAAAATATAGAAAAATACCAGAAAATTCCCAAAAATTCTATAAACCCTAAATAACCCTCTTGGGTCACAGATCAAGCATATAGTTGATTTTAAACATATAAAACCTATATATATAATTAAAATTCAACAATTCCAAAAATTAAATATAATAATTTATAATTTTAATTATTCCGATCTAACCATTATTTTAAACAAATAAATTTAATCTAAACATTGATACTCAAAGTGAAATCCTTATCAGTTCTAAGAGGGAAGTTAGAGAAGAACTCGCCTGGTTTCAAAACGAAACCGACGCTTCAAGTTTTGATTGTCTCTTCCAATTCCGGCTTTCTTTCTCAGATCCGGCCTCCTCCTTGTCAACATTCTCTTCTTTTCTCTCTGTTTCTCTTATTTTTCTCACGTAAAAACCTTTTAACCCTAATCCTTATGTGTATATATAACCACATTAATATCCTAATCCTTTTCCAATTATGACTACCATATAAAACCTTCCATAATTAATCATTAATTTATTAAATCATATATATACCTGTATATATCAATATATATATATTGACATATATACCCCTCCATAATAATTATTAATTAATTATATTTATATACATATAATTATATATATAATTATGCAAAGATAATTATTTAAATATTCTCATAACCATGGGCCTTTAATAATTAACTCAACAAGGCTTCCTTCAAGCCTAAGACCACATCCATTGGTCCCACTCCTCTTTAAGCCCAATCAAATTAAAACAAAATAATTAAAATAATAAAAATAAATCTAATAATTACAAATAATTAACAAACAATTCACACAAACATAAATACACACAAATCAAATAAACAATTTAATCAAAACATTACACAAAGCAAAACATCATTCAATTCAACAAATATAATCACGAAATATAATCTAATTAAAATAAGACAATTAATCTAAGCACTCAATTAAATAAAAACAAATCATTTAAAAATACAATTAAACTCAATTAAATCAAACAAATCATTTAAAAATAAAATAAAACTAATTAATCCCAATTAATAAATCCTTTAAAATATCGGAGTATTACATGCACCATGGCGTAAATTTGAGTGATGCCAATCCAATACTGAGTGGATCTTGGCTCTTCTGAATAGATCATTTGGATACCTTTAAAAGTGAACAGAAACTATGTTAACAATCCGCCTAAAGAATATGCAAATTGAAAAAAAAAAAGGGATATAGAGACATTGAGATGTAAGAAATCCTTTAAATGAGAAAAGTAACATATTTTGAAAAACAACAAAATTGTGTGGACAACATATGCAGGATGGGTGTAGAATTTGTCCAACCTACAATTTGAGGACAAGAAGTGTAATGATCTTCATTTTTACCATTTTTCATTTTTTTTGGGATTTTTTCGATTTTCTGGATTATTTTCTTCTTGTCTTGTATTGTGTCGGACATCGTGGGGTGTGTCAGGTGTGTTTGAGAGTTGGTTGGGTCATTTCTTTGAGTTCAGGACTCTTGGAAATGCAATGGATACCATTTCAGCTTTTTTCCATTTTTCATGCAGAGAGGTCCCAGGTGGGACCCGCTATCGAGGCTGTTATTTGTAGCATATTTCATGGGTGTATGCTGGATTGTGTGGTTGTAAAATTAATTTGTGAATTTATGTGTGTGTGTGTGTGTGTATATATATATATTAATGTTATAATAAAAATATACTTTTTCTGCGGGACCCGCCACGTCACTAAGCCTTATAATGGCTTATTAACCATTTTGGCTATCAGTTCTTCTCTCTCTCGCGGCCAAACCTCCCTCTGTTTTCTTTTCTATTTTTTTTTTTCTTTTTTTCTTTAAGCTTCATTATTCTCCTCCATTTTTCGGCCAATCGGTCGAGTTTCCGGTCTTAGTTCCTTAACGGAAAACGTTCCTCTCATCGTTCTCTATTACATAGTCAAAGGATTTATTTTTCAGAGGAGCGGTGATTATTTTACGAATTTTTGAAATTTTTGGATCTAAGGTTTCGGATGAGGTTTTGGGCCACTTAGAGTTGGATTCCGGAGATGAGCCTTTGGAACAGTAGAATCTCCTCTTCGACAGCTACGTTCCCACCGAACAGTTTTCTGTTCCGCAGCCGTTGACCGGCGTTGACTTTTGTTGACCGGCATTGACGGCGTTGACCGGCGTTGACTTTTCCGGCCAGGGATGTATTTTGGCTACTTTTGAGGTAGGGGTGCTCTAATTCACAATTTCTTAGGTTCTATGTGAATTTTCCTTCTTAAATTGACTATAAGCATGTATTTTGACTGTGATTGTGGTTGATTATATGTAAAGTGGTAGATGAATGCTATGTGATAAATGAGTTGTAAATTTAATTATATCCTTGTAGTGAAGAAGCGTGCTAAGAAATGACAAGTTGTTTACTTTATTTATTTCAATTGCCATGAAAATTTGATGTCATAATCGTAGAAATAAATGTTTAAAATATTCTTTTATAAGTTGAGATTATGATATGGGTAAAATGTATGGAATATAGTTGTTGAATTTGGCATTTGGAATCATGAAACATTTATGCATCTATTAGGAAAGAAAAATGGGAAAACTATATTTTTTATAAAACCAATGAAATTATTTTGGGGAAAAGTTTTTGAAAAGTATTTGTCAAACCCCGGACGCCTAGGAGGCGCCTAGTGGTCCGTAGTGTTAGTGTAGTCTAGAGAGGAGACTAGGGAGAGACCCTAGTGTGGTTGAACTAACCAGGCCGAATGCGACGCCTTGGAGATGCCTTGTGGTCGTGGATGGTTAGCTAATCCCCCTTTCATGACGCTTTGGAAGTGCCTTGGGTCGGATTACACTAACGGTTTGGAAGTTGAAACGATATGGTTTCGAAAACGGGGAGTGACATTGCATGGCATGGCACATCATTGGCATACGTGGTGCATTTGGTAATTGGTTGAGATATGTATATTTGTTAATGATACGGTGGTTTTACTTGACTCCCGAGACATGATCCTGCTCTCTTCCTTTCTATTATCTATGTGGATTCACGGGGTCACAAGAGGTGTTTCTTAGACACTTCCTACTGAGCGTTCAGCTCATCCCATCATTTTAACATTTTTCAGGTCACAGGAAGGAAGTGGCGGACGACGTTCCTCCACAGGTTTTGATGGGTTAGTGAACTGTTTGACATATTTTGTAGCTATGATCTCATTTTATTATTATTATTATTATTTATAAACCCTGGGATGACACGTATATTATGTATTGATATAGGAAAGGACGGTAACGTTTTTAGCTGACCTCAGGTTCGGGTAAGGACCCGGTTAGCGATTCGGACTCTCGGGTTCGGGTCGTTACAAGAAGGGATGACAAAATTGTTGGTGTGGTCTGATTTTGTTTTTCTATACTCTGGGATGATGGGATAAATGAAGTATGCATTTGACATAGCATGTCTTACGTGGAAACTTTCTGTTTTCGGATATGAGCAAACTATCAAAGATTCAAGGTTTGCCAACTTCATAAAATAATGCAATGTTAAAGTTCCTCGGGGAACTTGAATCCAGGTCTAGGTTATAACCTACAAAACTCAAACAGAAGGCATCTGTACTCATTTCAAATTTTACGTGTGTTTACTTATCAAAAAAAAAAAAAATATTTACGTGTGAAATTCATCACCCAAGAATATTTTAGCAGACAAGAATAAAATGTGCTACTAAATCCAAAGAGACACCTGCAGGGAATGTGTTGGTACATATCTAACACCCGTACCTATACTCCCTAATGTAACACGCTGGTGCTTCTCACAAGGTGAAGTATTCATGTAGTATAGATTCTAATTTGAAACCAATAGCAACAAAGGGAGTGACGATTCTCACCAATGGTCTGCAACTCCAGGAAATGCACAAGCAAGATAGATAAGTATTGCATGACTACAAAACACATTAAATTCATAAGATAAGTCTTCAAACTGATTAAATCAGAATATAAAACTGAACGGGAAAAAAAGAGTATAGATTTATGGGAAAAAAAGAGAGGAAACATCTAAATTTGGTAAATGCATCAGTGGCCAATGCACATTTGAACTGCAATAATTTATGCCTGAGAACGACTTTTACCAAGACTAGGGAAACATGCTACTCGACTGCTGCTCAATTCAAGAGGACCATAGCACAAGTATATCGGGTGACTAGTATTTACAATATTTGTTTCAATTACAGCTTATTCTTTAAAACCTATAATGCAAGGAGTATAGAAAAGTATACCTAGAACCAAATGAACTGAGAAAAACCAGGGAGATAACAGAGAATGGAAATTAATTATCAATTCATCCCATGCTATGTCAGATTTACATTCTGAATTATAGAACATGTACAAGATGCATAGTTTTTAAAAGATACACATCCATGTAAGCATTGGAATAATCTACTTTAACTGAGAGAGAGAGAGGAGCTTGGACTATAAATATCACTTAATTTTTTTGGATAAGTTTTATATTGGTGAATTGTAAAGCTAAATAATATGGCTTTACTAACAAGGAAATTTGCATTGATCTGACTCTACTTGTGACTATGTAATTAGTGACTTGATCTATTAGAACCACGAGGAACTTCATGATGTCATTGAAACTGTAAAAGGATAAAGTATGCACACAAAAACAGGTATTTTTCTAATTTTCTTCTATTCTTTAATACCAATATATTGCGGTTCAAGCTATACCTTTTGTATCTTATATTTAGAGATATTAGACACCTACTTAGCCATTGAGCAATTCCAGGTTCTCCACAACCAAAAAAAAAATTAAAAAAATTTGTTTATCACCACAAAAAGAGGATATGGAGCTGGATAAATCGAGAAGAGGCCCCAAACACGCTATGGTTCTGTTTGCGCGGTTTTTGTTCCCTACGCCGGTCGATGGACTCTTTGCGGGCGTGCCAGAGTATTTGTACAAAATACTCAAAATATGTAATTGAACACCAGCCTATCCCTTTTTCCGATGGCTGACTCTCAGGCGATTGTGTGGGAGAGAGACTAGTAAGAACTCCCAGCAAGGTTCTTTTATGCCTTGTTTGTAGCAAGGACTTTTTAGAGTGTCTAAAGAAATGTAACGGCTGATGAATGTTTGAATGGATGGAATGGCCGAGTGAAGACAGGCGGCAAGAACTTAATCGATCGCCGGCCGAACGTGATGGCGAGAACTTAATCAATCGCCACCAGCCAAACACAATGGCAAGAATTTAATCGATCGCCACCGAAACGTGATAGCAAGAATTTAATCAATTGCCATCAGCCAAGTAATGACAAGAATTTAATCAATTGTCACTACGATTCAATGGCAAGAATTTAATCAATTGCCATTGAATTGAAAGCCTAACTAAAATTGCATAATTAAAATTGGCATAATTGAAATTGAAAGAAAATAAATAGCTGAATCGAAATAGTTGACGAGGTTCTAATCAATTGCCATTAAATTGAAATAAAGAAATTGATAGGAAAATGACGTAGAGTCAATTGAAAACATTTTTAGTTGAAATGCATGTTTTGTGGTGGTGCTGGACTCCTTAGAAATGGAATACAATACTTCTATTTATAGAAGTTCTAAAACCAACTAATTTCTAATTATTTCTTGCTAAAATCTCTCTTGCTTCAATCATTTTCTTTTGAAATTCAAACTGAGCTACGGCCCAACATTCCTCGCCTTCAATATCGACGCTCCAGTTTCAATGGGAAAGTCTTTACTAAAATTTCTCTTTTCCTTGATTTGCTTTACTTTGTTGCTAAAAATAGGTCGTACTCCAGTAGTCTTTCACGTCTCTTCTCCTCTTGTTTCGTCTTGCTTCAAATAAAATACCTTTGTTGAAGAAAATATTGATTGCTAAGAAGTCGGTAGAAAGCTGCTGGAAGATTGCTAGTAAGTTGCTGATTTTTAGCAACTTCTTTCTTCAAGCTTGACTGAAATATTTCCCTTAAATGGCTGGAAGACCATTTATAGCCTTAACCCATACACTCACGTGGCTGCCCCTTCCTTTTGAATTTCATTTCCATAAGGATTCAATTTCCTTTCTCATAACTAAATCCCTATTTTATAGGAACTTAATTATGTCACCTTAGCCAACTTCTCTCAATGTTCTATTTCTAATGAAATTTCCTTTTGAAATTAACACAAGTCTCGGTTGTTTAGTAACAACCCTTTTGGTGAGGTGGCTGAATATATAGATATCTTCCTAAATCTTCTCCTACTATTTCTCCGTTGGTCGACCATTCTTCGACATGCTTAACACTTATCAGCTTCCCATTGGTCCACGTCGCTGCTGAAGTGGCTGCCAAGTTTTGGTGCCAACAAATGCCCTTTGAATTTCAAATGCTTTTATCACTTATGATACGAAGCGTTTGGAATTTGAATCGGCCTAAAATTGTAATTCAAATTTTGGTAATAAATTCTCTTTCCAACCACCTGCTTTAATGGTTATCTTTCCCAATTAAAGCGGTGACTACACTAATCCGCTATTACATCCAGCAAGTATTTAGTTTGATGCTCTCTAATCCCTAAAATCATTCTTCTTCCCTTAAACTTTCTATATCTGAAATTCTTTCTCGGCAAAATCATTCCTGAGGTCTTCTATGGCTCCTAAGAAAACTAAATCAACTGATTCCACCTCTATCCCTGAACCTTCCGATCCTTCAACCCATGGCAACATCATAGAAAAATCCCTAAAAACTCTATCTCCTTACAAATACTGTCTCAATACCCTTATCGATCTTCGTACTGACTTCAAAGGCTTAGGTCCTGCTTTCCTTGACGAAGCTCCTTCATCAATCTCACCTTTCTATCCTTCGGCCGACGTTCTTCCATTCCTTCAAACCTTCCCTCCAAATGAAAATGGCAGTTTGCCACACTTTCATTTTAGAACATGGCATATTCCAAATGATGCTTGGATCAATTGGGTCGACCGGGTTGGAGCTGTGAAGGGAGAAGTATGGAAGGATTGTGGCATATATGATGCCATTCAGCTAAGTAAAACTAACATCGCCCAAGACAGGGCCTTGATGATAGCAGCCATGTTTAATTGGTCGACCACCACCAATTCCTTACACTTGAAGTGTGGCATGATGGCTCCAACCATTCAAGACGTGTGCTATCTAACCGGCCTTAAACCCTTTGGGATTGATGTAAGTACCTTATTGGTAGAGGAGGATTCTCCTTTCATCTTCCCTTCAAAGCAAACTGGAACCAAGTCATCTGAATCCTCTTATGGCAAGTACTTAACTTCCACCATGGATCCTCGCGTCCCTGTGAATGATGCTGAACATATTGCCTTCTTGTTGGCCTGGCTGAACAAGTTTCTTTTATATGTACCGGCCTTTCAAGTCACAAAGGATTTCATTCATGTGGCCGTTGCCCTTTCAAGAGGTAAACACCTTGCTCTTGCTCCCTTGGTGCTTTCCCATTTATATAGAGGGATTTATGACTTGCTTACCTCCAACTTCAGACGCTATGGTGGTCCCCTCTGGTTATTTCAAATTTGGCTTCAAGTGTACTTTCCTGAGCTCGGACCTGTGGTGAGGCCTTCGGCCAATGACCCATTACTTTCTGTAAGTTACGCATCGGCCGTACCTAAATCCCATTCGTTTGGAGATTGCTTCAATTTCTTTTACTCCGGTTGTGAACAGAGGACTATCAGCCAATTCCTTCCATTTTCTCATTGTTCACAAGCACCTCGATGGATGACTCCTCCTCAAGGAGTGTCTACCAAAAAATCAACTGACCAGCATTCGGCCATGTGGGCTAGTTTCTTACTTTCAAGAGACCTTCACTTTAACACTGGCCCTCTAGGCACAGTAAACTCAAAAGTTGGAGTTGAGTTCTACAATCCAAACCAACTTGCTAGGCAATTTGGTCTGACTCAAATGATCCCCATGCCCCCTTATTTCTCTTTCAACAAAAACTTCCATAGGCGTGTGGTATTTCCAGATGACTCCTATGTAAAGAACGTGTCCTCCCGGTTCTCAAATCTGCAAGCCGGATTCCAATTCCAACCCTTCATCAAGAACCCAGCCTCAGATTCTAGTTTTGATCAATGGTGGTCTTCTTACATTACTTCTACAAGGACGGCTGATAGCCAGTCACTTGTTGTTAAAATATTGGAATCTTTCAAGTTCATATTTATGGCTTTTGAAGGGGCATTCGTAATTTCCCGGGCCGTTACCCCAAAGAAGGTGCCTTAAAAGGATCCTCCCAAAGGTAAAAAACAAATGGTCAAGAAACTCCCTTTCTCTCAGCCAGCAGATGCTCCAACAAGGATCAATAAAGAGAGAAAAGCTAAGGCCAAAGCCACTGCCAGCCTTCTCAAAGGTACAATATTCCTTTACTTGCATATATATATATTTTTAAAAGAACTTTTAATTGAATTTCTCTTACACCTTCTTTTTTTTTTTTTTTTTTTTTTTTTTGTAGATTCAGACAGTGGAACTTTATCAGCCTCGCCTAATCCAGAGAACGTTGAGCCCCAAGATGATGAAATTTCCTCAAGCCAACCTCCTCAGCCTACAACAACTGAATCAGTCGTCATCCCTGATGTTCCTCCAGCCCTTCCAAAGGTAAAAGTTTTTATCCATTAACATACGAAGATAATCATATCGGCCCTATTATTAAAATACTTGGCCAATATTGATTTCTAATTCTTGGCCACAACTATTATTGGTCGAGACAAACTTTAGTAAAGCTTCCATCTCCAGGGAAAAAGAAAGAAATCAACTGCTCCTGGTACTTTAAAAAAAGACAAGATTGAGCAAAAGTAAGAAACATGAAGTAGAAGAAAATCTAGAAAGCCCTCATCCTACAGAAGACGTGGCCGATGATCCTGTAATTAATGTGGCTAAAGATCCTTCTGATCATTCCTCAGATGAAAAAGAGGTAAAGATAACTGTACTTGAACTTTCCAAACTTTTCAATTAATAACATCCTTAATCTCTTCTCTTTTGCAGTAATCTCCTCTTCTTGACTTGGTCTATAGTGAAATTTCAGCCCTCTGAAGGATTTTCATGATCCCATTGAGGTGCCCTTCAATGTTCAAGTCACTCCTGCTAAAACTTCATCCCAGGGAGATAGCACAGCGGTTCAGCCAGAATTTCCTCCTCCAGTATCTAGTCATCAGCCACTCTTGGTGACAGACATGGCCGAATCATACAAGGTATTGACTATCTCATAACCCCAAAAATTTTAAGATCTAATCTTTCCTCATTTTGTCAGGTTGTGTATGAGAAAACTCAAATTGTTCCTTTATTTCCTCCACAAAAAGCTCCTGCTTCATCTCTATTGGCCTTGGGCAATTTCTTTAAGGATGTGGTAGCTTCAGTGACCGAAGAGAAAGAAAGTGAATCTTCTGGAGCCACTCCAGTCACTTCAGCCAATATCCCTATACAATCCTTAGAAGAAAACAAAAAATCTTTACTTGAGATCTTGAAAAGAGATGCTGCTGATCTTCCTCACTTTGAAAGTGAGCTCACAGTAGTGCTTTCTACACTTAGCCAGTACCCAGACTTTCCGGTTGATCTTCAAGCCACTATTGCTACCTTTAAAGGCCAACTACCAACTCTGACCGATGATATTTTCCAGGCCAATGAAGCAATCAACCAATTCAACAAGAGTAAGAACAGGAAGGATACCCTTGCTAACCAATTGTTAACTCAAGCTTCCTCCTTTGAAAGAGTGAATACAGAGTTCATCGGCCTTGAGGAAAGAGAACATGTCCTTTAGAAAGAGATCGACCAGATCCATGCTCGTAAGGCCATCTTGTCTGCTGAAGCTGCCACATTGCAGTTTGAAGCTCAAGACCTTGCTCACGAGCATGCAAATCTTCGTGGAGAATTACCTCAGTTGAAAGAGTCAAAGAGGCAGGCCATGGTGGCCTTCAATCGGTCTTTAGTTATTTGGGCCGATTTCAAGGAAAAATTTGCAAGCATATGAATCTTTTTATATTAGCTTCCTTTTGTGGCCATTTTAGTGTATGATCTTTAAATGATGTAATCTTTTACACTTCAATGAATAAATGGCCTCTTTTGTTACTCCAAACAAGTATCAACATTTTAGCAGAAAATTTTTATTAAAATAACCAAATCAGCCTAGAAAAATAGGCCGAATTTTATTACATAAAGGTACACATGGTCAGCCATAAGTACTAGCTAACACTAATTTTCCCTTTCAAAGATTGCCGGTACGTACCTCTTGAGGTACTTGCCATTAATGGGGTAGTCATGTAATCGGCCACTGAAATACTTCAGCCTATATACTCCTCCACTTAAGACTTGATGGACTAAATATGGCCCGTCCCATTTTTGGGACCACTTCCCATATTTCCTATCGACTTTACCCACTGGCAAAATAACTCTCCAAACCAAATCTTCTTCAGCAAAAGACTTAGGTTTTACCCTCTTGTTGTAGATCCTCATCACCTTCTTCTTGTGAGCTATGATATGATCCAAAGCATCCCTTTTAACTTCATCCAAATCTTCCAATTCTACCAACATTGCTTGAGTATAATCAGCTGGAGTTAGATTATTTTGAAAAACAACTCTGGCTGATTTAACCTTCATTTCCATAGGTAGAACAGCATCATGACCATAAGTTAACATGTATGGTGTAACTCCTGTGCCTGTTCTTTTTGAGTTCCTATAGGCCTATAAAGCTTCAGACAAAGTCTCATGCCACCTTCTTGGCTTATCTTTGATCATTTTTTTAATGATCTCTATTAAAATTTTGTTTGAAGATTCGGCCTGGCCATTTGCTTGAGCATAGTATGGCGTAGAGGCTGACATATGAATATTCATGTTGTGGCCGAATTGTAGTACATCAGTTGCCCTAAATACTGTTGCATTGTCTGAAACAAGTGTTTCTGGAATCCCAAATCTGTGGATGATGTTTTGTTCCATGAAATTAATCACTGTTTGCTGATCAACCGCTTTGCAAGCCTTGGCCTCAACCCATTTAGTAAAATAATCTGTGGCAACAATCACCCAGTGATGGCCTTCGCTTGATGGTGGATTAATTTTACCAATAAGGTCAAGGCCCCAACCTTTGAATGGCCAAAGTTTGATTATTGGCTGTAATTCTTTTGCTGGTACATTTTGAATCGGCCCGTATCTTTGACAAGCTTGACAACCTTTTGAGTAATCTATGCAATCTTTCCTCATCCTCGGCCAATAATATCCATACCTACGAATCAACCATCTCATTTTAATCCCAGCTTGGTGAGCCCCACAGCTGCCCTCATGTACCTCGGCCATAACCTGAAGTGATTCCTCCTTGCTTATGCATTGTAGTAGGAGCCCATCTTCTAACCCTTTTCTGTACAGATCCCCATCTAGAAGTACAAAGTTAATCGCTTTTCTTTTAATACTTCTATCAGCCTTGATGTTTGGATTTCGAAGAAACATTATAAATGGTATCCTCCAATCATCGTCGGCCAAATCTTCTACATCAATTGTCCAAGTATCAAACAACATAGTATTTCTCAATTCGGCCGATGGCAAAGATCTTCGTGTTATCTTTATCAACTGATCTTCTATTCCGGCTGGTACTCTTATTCCAGAGGCTGCTTGGGCCATGCTGTTGGCCTCCTTATTCTGCCCTCTCGGCCAGAACTTAAGTTGAACATTATCAAATTGATTGATTAATGAAGTGGCCAGAGAATGAAACGGCCTTAATTGCCAACTTAGGCACTTAAAATCTTCAGAAATTTGGCTAAGGACTAAGTTTGAATCTCCCAAAATCTTTACATCTCTAACAGCCATTTCAATTAAAATCTCCAGGCTGATTATAAGCGCTTCATATTCGGCCTGATTATTTGAACATTTAAAATCTAAAAAGAAAGAGAATGAAGCCTTTCTGCCAGCTGGCGAAATAATAACAATACCTGCTCCTGCTCCATTAGCCGTGCTTGATCCATCAAACATCAAGATCCAAGGAGTTAAAAATATAGTTGATGACTCCAATTCATCATAAACCCATGGATCAATATCAGTTGAAGGATGATCGGCCAAAAAATCAGCCAGAACCCTTCCTTTTACTGATTTTTGTGGGACATAGATAAAATTGAATTCCATCAAAGCCAAAGCCCACTTACCTATTCGGCCAGTGATCAATGGCCTTGATAGCATATACTTGATCACGTTAGTCTGACAAAGAATGTAAACATCAACAGGCCGCATGTATACTCTCAACTTCATGGCCGAATAGTACAAAGATAAACAAAGCTTCTCAATTGAGGAATATCTGCATTCTACATCAGTTAGTACTCTAGTCAGGTAGTAGACAGCCTGCTCTTTTCCATGTTCATTGTCTTGTGCGAGCATACTACCAATTGATTCTTCTGCGGCCGATAAATAAAGCTTTAACGGCTACTTCTTTCTTTGAGGCATTACAACCGGGGGGTTTGCCAAATACTCTTTTATTTTGTCAAAGGCCTTTTGATGGGATTCGTCCCAATGAAATTTCTCATGTGACTTTAATTTCACTAAAGTCGAAAAGACATGCACTCGGCCGGCATGGTTAGAAATAAATCTTCTAAGAAAACCTACCTGGCCGAGGAACCTTTGCACTTGTTTTTTGTTGGTTGGGGCCCTAGCATTTATAATAGCTTTGACCTTGTTCTGATCAACTTCAATACCTCGTTTGTGTACCAAGAACCCCAAGAAATTCCCGGCTGAAACTCCAAATGCACACTTCAATGGGTTCATTTTCAATTTGTGAATCCTCATCCTTTCAAAGGCCCTTTTCAAGTGTTCCAAATGCTGTCTCTTGGCCGATGATTTCACAACTACATCATCTATATAAATTTCCATGAATCGGCCAATCATATCATGAAAGGTAGAATTCATTGCCCTTTGATAAGTAGCCCCAGCATTTTTTAGGCCAAATGGCATCATAATCCACTCAAAAGTACCAATTGACCCAGGACATCTAAAAGCCATTTTATGAATATCTTCCTCGGCTAAATAGATTTGATTATAACCTGAATGGCCGTCTATAAAAGACAATATTTCATGCTTAGCGGCCGAATCAATAAGTTGATCGGCCACAGGCATTGGATATTCATCTTTTGGAGTGGCATTATTTAAATTGCGAAAATCCACACAAACTCTAAGTTTGCCATTCTTCTTCATTACCGGAACAACATTAGACAGCCATTCAACATACCTAACTGTTCGAATAAATCCTGCCTTAAGAAGTCTCTCAATTTCTTCTTTAATTTTGAGCATTACTTCCGAAGACATCCTTCTTGGTGGTTGTTTATATGGCTGAAAATCTTTCTTGATCGGTAATTTATGTTCTACCAATTTTCTAGACAGGCCAGGCATCTCTTCATAACTCCAAGCAAAGCAATCCTTATATTCATTTAATAATTTAATCAAATCGGCCTGGAATTTAGGCTCAAGCAAAGCACTAACAAATAATGGCCGATTATCTTTTTTAGTACCAACATTTATTTCCAATAAAGGATCTTGCACCTCTGCTTTATTATCTTCCATCCTGGAAGAGGCTGACTCCAAATCTTCAAGTTGGATTGCATCCAGCTTTTCGAAACCTTCTTCAATTATATCGGCCGTGCTGGCCGATACCTCTTCATATAGCTGTTCTTCTCTGGCTAATCTCTTCTCAGCCAGTTATGCTTTCAGTCTTATGCAAGCGGCCCTGAAAGCTTGCCGCTTCTTTTCTTCATTGGTTTTGTGATCCATCAGTAACATCTTCAATGTCCTTGATGGTCGACCTGAAAATATCAATTTTCGGCCGAGCTGCTTCTGACAATAATTCTTTAATATCAGCATTAATTAAATTCTTCTTCATTGTTGCCGCTGTTGGTCGTCCCATCCTGTTAATGCCAACAAATTTGATAGGTACAACAGTTTCATCATAAAGTGCAGCCTCAGCCGAATACACCCTAGCTATAAAGGGTTTGTTATCGGCCTCAACAATTTTTACCTCATTTTCATCCCAAAAAATCAACATTTGATGCAAAGTTGATGGGATGCACATGTTAGGATAAATCCAATCTCGGCCTAAAAGGAGATTATAGGCCGCGGTTGAATCAATGATAAAGAAAGCCGTAAAGGATGTCTTACCGCCAATAGTAATTTCCAAAGGTAGAATACCTTTGGTGTTACTAGATCCTCCATTAAAACCACTGATGGCCACGTCGGTTGGAACTACATCGTCCATGGTTTTACCCAATTTCTTCAAAGTAGTTGCTAGAATAACATTCACCACTGAACCATTGTCAACCAAAACCCTATTGATTGGCTGACCCTCAACCCATACTTTAACATACAATGGCCTCAACTGCTGTGTCATGGACAAAGGTGGTTTTTCGAAAATGATTTTATCGGCCTTAGATGGCTGATCCTGAGAGATCAATCCTATCCCGGCCGATTAACTTGTCGAATCGTTCTTAATTTCTGAAGATTCAGCCTTTTCCTCCTGCTTGGCTGACTCAACATCCCTGTTCATCGTTGGTTCTATCCTTGCTTCAAACACAGAAGGCAAAACAAATACCATGTTACAATTTACCTCATCCGGGAGAGAACCAAAACGAATTCTGTACTTGGCCGCATGCTTTGGATCCTGGTCTGGCTGATCATTTTTTTCTTCATAAAAGCATGCCTTATTCTCAAAGGATGTAGCGACCTCCATGTCTTCAGCCACCACTGGTTCATTTTTTCTTTCTAGTTGATCATGGTCGATCTTGTCTTTTTTCCTTTTGAGTTCTGCATTTTTCCTTTGCATCCTCCTTTTTTGAGTACGTGTAGGAGGTTGCTTAGGAAACTTTGGGTGACTTACTCGAGTCCATCTGCCATGGTCAACCAAAGGAGGTCTAACCGTTCTTACACGGCTAGATTCTTCTCCTTTTTGAACCCATATTTCTGACTGAATTATTGGTTTCCTTTTGAAACTAGGATAAAAATGTTGTTCTGGCAGGACTCTATCGGCCACCGATGACCGAATGATTCTCACTGCCCTCGGCCCATTTTCTCTAAATATTGATCGATTGATTTCTTCGTGATTCTATCTAGGCTGATGGCCTAACCTTTCATGGACACTGCGCTATCTGGTTGATTGGAAATAGCCCCTCTTGTCTGAGTCATTCCTTCGGCCTTTGCAATTTGGACAACAACCATGGTTGATGAGGGCAATTTGAGCTTCTCTTAACTGAATTTCCAAGTCCTTAACTTTCTGCTCATCATTACTGGCCGATGAACTACCAAGAACTTTTGGTAATCTTTCCTGTCTACCATTATCAGCGGCTTTTTCAGTTGCCAGACTGATTACATTGGTACTGACAATATTAGGAAATGGATCGCCATCGACCCCCATTACATCTGGCTTCTTTTCAGGGAATTTCAATACACCTTTATCGATAGATTTCTGCAATACATTTCTAAATACATAACAATTGTTAGTAGTATGATTCCATGAATTATGAAATTTGCAGAACTCTCTTCCTTTTAAATCATTGGTTGATGGTATATTGTGTCCTTTTGGCAAAACGATTTGTTTGTCGGCCAACAAATGATCAAAAATTTGTTCTGTTTTGGCCAGATCAAACGTATAAACCTTACCAGTATCAGCCGTACCCTTCCTGGCCGATGAAGTCGATGGCTGAGTACCACTGGTGGATACATTTGGTTTTGTTAAAGCGTCACATATATAAGGCTTCTTTAGATTGACTTCAACTAAATTAGCTTCAAAATCTTCCTCTTTAACCACATCAGTTGAATAAACTTCATAGTTGGGGTCCCTATAGTATGTACCTTTAG
Organism: Cornus florida; assembly: GCF_030987335.1. Lineage (NCBI taxonomy): Eukaryota > Viridiplantae > Streptophyta > Magnoliopsida > Cornales > Cornaceae > Cornus > Cornus florida. Next base: position 92,794,850 of record NW_026775581.1, read on the forward strand.
AGGAATTTTTTCGTTCTTTCTCCTCTTTGAGAACCAACTCATACCTGGTAGCTTTCTCGGCCAGGTTATACATGTCACGAAATGGAACTCCTTCAAACCTCTTCTGAAGTTCAAAATCTAGGCCGTTCAAAGCCAAACGAATGTACTCCTGTTCTGGAAGAGGTACACGACGTCTTAATCTTGCTCTCTTAAATCTTGCAATGAATGTCTCGACCGATTCACTAGGCAATTGACTTAGCCTGGATAAATCGGCCAGAGTAAGTTCTGTCTCCGTATGGTAGAACTGATTGTGGAATAATTCCTCCATATGTGGCCAATTAAAAACAGAGTTAGGAGGTAGACGAATATACCATGAAAAAGCTGCCCCTGTCAAAGAGTTAGGAAAAAGTCTTAATTTCAACCACGGGCTAACATTGGCCTCTCCACATTGAACCGTGAATCGGCCAATGTGTTCCACGGTCGATTGATTCCCCTCTCCACTAAAGGTTACAAAGTCAGGGACTTTATATCCTCTAGGGAACTCAACTTGGTCTACCACTTCTGGATAAGGAGTTATATAAATTGGTCGGCCGGCACCTCTAAGTTCCAGACCATATTCTTCTGTGAGTAAATTAGCTAATTGTCTTCTATCTAACATGACTTGAGGTGGCTGATTTAATATTGGTGGTACCTGATTAAAAACTGGCGGCTGATTAGCCGCTGGTTGATAGCAATTCGGCCAATAATGTGGCTGATTAGCCATATTCTGCCCCTCGAGCCCTACCTGTGGCGGCACATGAGTATACAGTGGGTTCGGTGGCCTCCACCTGATCTGATTGCCCCCCGAGTTCAAAGGCATCCGAGGAAGGTTTGGTGGAATTACCTGTGGCCGCGAACCTGCTACTGGTGGCTGATTAGAACCTACCAACGTAGACTGAGGATAGCTTTCTGCCCAGGTGAGTAGCGTATGAACCGGCTGACTTGATGTTGCACCTGGTTGGAGTGTCACTACTGGCGGCCATGGCTGTGATGTTTCAATGGCCCTATCTGGCCGAGCAGCTTGTGATAGATTCGGCTGAGAAGCCGATTCCTGATTATTGGAGCTGCTAGCTTGAGTCGACTTGTTCAAAATAAAGGCTGAGAGTTGGGACATATTTTCATGCAATTCGTTGTAGCGTGCTCCCATCCTTCCCATTGCATCTACCAAGGAGCTAACCTGTGCTTGAAGTACGGCTAACTCATCAGTAGGACCTGCTGTAGAGTTCTCAGCCTGTACTGGCTGATCGTCTTCCTCCAAATCTTCATCAGTAGCCACAGCCTTAGAATTTTTTGTGGGCCGCGGCATATTTGCCTCTTTTATAACACTCTAGTAGTGGTCCCACCGGGCGTGCCAAAACGTGTTCGCGCGGTTTTTGTTCCCTAAGCCGGTCGATGGACTCTTCGCGGGCGTACCAGAGTATTTGTACAAAATACCCAAAATATGTAATTGAACACCAGCCTATCCCTTTTTCCGATGGCTGACTCTCAGGCGATTGTGTGGGAGAGAGACTAGTAAGAACTCCCAGCAAGGTTCTTTTATGCCTTGTTTGTAGCAAGAACTTTTTAGAGTGTCTAAAGAAATGCAACGGCTGATGAATGTTTGAATGGATGGAATGGCCGAGTGAAGACAGGCGGAAAGAACTTAATCGATCGCCGGCCGAACGTGATGGCGAGAACTTAATCAATCGCCACCAGCCAAACACAATGGCAAGAATTTAATTGATCGCCACCGAAACGTGATAGCAAGAATTTAATCAATTGCCATCAGCCAAGTAATGACAAGAATTTAATCAATTGTCACTACGATTCAATGGCAAGAATTTAATCAATTGCCATTGAATTGAAAGCCTAACTAAAATTGCGTAATTAAAATTGGCATAATTGAAATTGAAAGAAAATAAATGGCTGAATCGAAATAGTTGACGAGGATCTAATCAATTGCCATTAAATTGAAATAAAGAAATTGATAGGAAAATGACGTAGAGTCAATTGAAAACATTTTTAGTTGAAATGCATGTTTTGTGGTGGTGCTGGACCCCTTAGAAATGGAATACAATACTTCTATTTATAGAATTTCTAAAACCAACTAATTTCTAATTATTTCTTGCTAAAATCTCTCTTGCTTCAATCATTTTCTTTTGAAATTCAAACTGAGCTACGACCCAACATTCCTCGCCTTCAATATCGATGCTCCAGTTTCAATGGGAAAGTCTTTACTGAAATCTCTTTTTTCCTTAATTTGCTTTACTTTGTTACTGAAAATAGGTCGTACTCCAGTAGTCTTTCACGTCTCTTCTCCTCTTATTTCGTCTTGCTTCAAATAAAATACCTTTGTTGAAGAAAATATTGATTGCTAAGAAGTCGGTAGAAAGCTGCTGGAAGATTGCTAGTAAGTTGCTGATTTTTAGCAATTTCTTTCTTCAAGCTTGACTGAAATATTTCCCTTAAATGGCTGGAAGACCATTTATAGCCTTAACCCATACACTCACGTGGCTGCCCCTTCCTTTTGAATTTCATTTCCATAAGGATTCAATTTCCTTTCTCATAACTAAATCCCTATTTTATAGGAACTTAATTATGTCACCTTAGCCAACTTCTCCCATTGTTCTATTTCTAATGAAATTTCCTTTTAAAAATAACACAAGTTTCGGTTGGTTAGTAACAACCCTTTTGGTGAGGTGGCTGAATATATAGATATCTTCCTAAATCTTCTCTTACTATTTCTCCATTGGCCGACCATTCTTGGACATGCTTAACACTTATCTGCTTCCCATTAGTCCACGTCGCTGCTGAAGTGGCTGCCAAGTTTTGGTGCCAACAGGTTCAAAACCTAATAGACCTCTGTAAGCACTTGTTTCTATCAAATATGGTTTGCATACATGAATTAAATCCAAGATTTCCCACCTAGAATATTTCTACGAAACTTCCAAACTAATCACAGCGAGTATTACCATCTAATATATACTGATTGCTTTGCGAAGCAACCCTGTATTAGGTACTCCGCAACTAAATGTTTACCAGTTGCACTACCATGGAGCTTAAGAACACTGGATTCATCAGAGTCAATGCATTTAGGTAGTTAAACAAAAATCTGCTTAGAATGTATTTGAACATATAAGGAGGATTATATAGTCCCCATAAAAATGCCATAAAAAGTCCAAATTTGTCAAATCATGATGATGTTTTTCACTCAAATTTTATTGAGTAGGATGATCATCTACTGGTCCTCAATCAGTATATATTTTTGCATCTCACCTGTTTTGGTGCTTCAGAAATTGTGTTGAATGTAAATCAAATGATTACCAAAAAAGTAGAATCGAAAGCAATTTATCTTAATAAAACCAAAGAATATAAGTCAAACAACAAAAACTGCGAGATAAAATGAATCATGAACCATTCAAGCATCAATATTGATGCACACAAATGCCCACGGCATACACTTTAACATCATTGAGGCACTGACAAACAATAGTTGATAATCCATAACTAGAAAAAAAATAAAAATAAATAAATAAATAAATTCTACATGTACCTCTCAAATAGCTTAAATCTGCCATCGACTATAGCCGGAACTTGTCTCATAGGATTTACTTCTGAAATCATAATAGGAAAAAGAAATACTCATTGCAGTAACTCCTTAGATACAATAACAACGTGTTATTGGTTGTCAATAAGAAACACTTCAAAATTTTCTTCTTTAGTCACCCAAAATACATAATAACTTTATGCAACTACACTATCCAGTGACGGACCCAGAAAATTTGGTGAGGGGGGGCGAATATTTAATTTGCGGGTACAAAATTATATGATGGGTTCATTTTTGTAATTTTAATAGGGTTTTTTTCATAAATTTTAAAAAAAATTAAGTATAAAACGAAAAAAAAAAAAATCAGTGGGGAAAATTATAATTATAGTGGGGCATCTTCATAAATTATCAAAATTTGAAGTATAAAATGCTAAAAAAAAGAATCCAGTGGGGGCGAATTGTAATTTTAGGGGAGGCATTTTCATAAATTTTAAAAACATTAGGGTATAAAATGAAAATATTAAAAATTCAGGGGGGCATATCCCCCCCCCCCCCCCCGTCTGGGTCTGTCCCTGACACTATCAGAAGAATGGCATAAAGAACATGGAGTTTTCATTATCATGTCTTAGCAATAATGTAATATGCAATATAATATGCTGTATACACATTAAGGGAGCACAAGTTTTGACAATGCTGTGCAAAATCTTAAGTTGTGTAGACTTCAAAGCTCTACCATTTCATGCCACTATAGAGAAGTGTGATAATATACTGATTTCTTTTTCATGTCCTTTTGCTTGTCACTATTTATGTGTCAAAGTTGTAAAAGGTATTATTTAGGAAAAAAAAAAAAAACGTTGTAAAAGGTATTGTGTTATCGAAATACACCCAACTCCATTTTCTGCATATCCCTGCAACTATTTTTCTTCTTTTCTTGCAATTTAGTTCCTAGCTAATCGTTCATAATTGTTAGTTGATTGAGTATGGTCAGTACCGTGGCTGCAGCCTGCAGATAATATAATATCCTAAGAGAAGCCATCATAACCTAATAAACCGCGTTTACCTGAGGAGAACAACATAATAAAGAAATTTCAGTCCGAGTCTTTTTATTTATTTATTTTTTTTTTCCCGGTGATCTGAATATTGTGAAAATGGGGTTTTAGTTTTCTATAGCTCTCTTATTCTAACACTGCCTGGATCAATTTTTACTGATCAAAATAAGCCCCACAACATCAACAACATATAGTATTTTAATCTCAAGTTCTTTGATATCAAATCAGTAAGGTACCAGTACCACATATCTTCACAAGTATATATACTCAAAGCTCCAAAATTATGGAGCAATACATAAATATATATATATATATATATAAGCAAGCTTATATAACCATAAACTGACATACGCACTCATTACACAAAAATTCAAGGACTCACCCGCAAATTCAGGGGTTAAATGTTGACGCTTGAAAAGATCTATTTTGATCTCCTCAAAATCAATTCCATTTACCCTAAAACCAAAAAACTTCACACAAATCAGCCCAAAATTTATTGAAAAAAAAAAGGAAAAAAAAAAAGAAACATTTGAAGCCACAGATGAAGTAAAATCAATTCCAACGTAATATTTACAATTCAACAAAAAAAAATATATATGTGAGTGAGCAAAGATTACTTGCAGAATAAGAGAATTGCACGAGACGGTTGGGACATTCGATAAACATAAACTTTTAGCTTCATCGTTCTCTCTCTGTGGGTTTTGAAGCTTGCCTGCTTTGGTGTGTGTAGAGTGGAGTCAGCCATTAATGGTAGTGTGCTAAGGTCGCCCTGCCAAATTTATGGGTCTATCCTGTACTCTTATCCGGAAACCCATCTTTCTGTGGTCAGGTATGGTATAGTACAATGTATTTATTTTTAGTTTTAAATGAGTGTGAGTAAATGAGAGATGTTTGTATTTAATTAAAATGATTAACTGTTCCTATCTCCAAACTATGATTAAGTTTATAATAGGATACCCCATTCTTGTTTATGAATTGCATCGTGTTTAAGGTCAATTTAAATGTGCTAACTTTGTGTTGTGTTCATTTTGAATTTTATTATCTCTAAATTTAATAAAATAATTAATTTTTAAATACTTGTTTAAGTTTCTAATTTAGTCCACTTGATTCAATATGTAATCTCAAAGTGTTCATTAACTTTATTTGATCATGAATTTTTTTTTAATTTTTGGGTAAATAGTTTGTATTTTATGTTAATGAAGGGGTTGTTCTAGTTTGATTTTTTTGGTGGGATTTTTGACCCTCCGGGCCCATGTCTTTGTACCATTTAATTTTCTCAGTGTCATTGTACTTGTTTATAATGAATGATCCATAGCCTTCGTTTTTTATTTTAGACTAATAAAACTTGGTTACTACTTTGTAATAATATTACTAGTAGTATATGATATGAACTCCTCTTAAATGTGTAAGCAATTTCATCACAAAATAACCAAAAAAATTTATTTATTTAATAAATACAAAATTTTCTAATTGAGTGATTTGTGATTAAGATTAGCATTAGGATGCTGAATAGTCAGCTTAGACAGGAATTCTTGTAGCTATAGATGGGGACGGACGGGAGTTGTAGCCATTTCTGATCCATTGAAGCCTACTGCTCAGGAAGTCATTTCCATTCTCTACGAAGATCAAGAGCATAATGGTGACAACTGACCATTGGAGAACTGTTTTTTTAACAAAAGTTGGTATCAATTCGATTTCTCGTCTAAGTTTAAAAAGAATATAGAACTTTTCCATCCATTCAACAAGTCATCAATTTCCTAGCAACAACTAATTGTTACGAATTGTGACCTTTTAGAAAAATTTCATATTATTTATGTAAGTGAGAGACTTGGTTTCCTCCTCCATGTGAAACACCAACAACTCTTCTTAATGACACACCCTCATGAATAAATTCTTGATTAAGAATTAACTGATGAAGATTTATTCAGTCTACTATCCTCATTTAGCGTCATTCTACTAGGTACCTAAACCAGCATGAAATCCTCCTTCCGACTTGGTAACAACTTCTGGAATTTCCAAGAAGATGTTCAGCAAATCTGGCACCTTTGATAAATCATCGTGGCGTTACAGTGATCTTTATTTACTACAACCTCATAAATACAGAAACATTATCAACCGTCTTATCATGGCGTTATAATATAATATAAATCCATACCTAGCGTAAATTATATCAAACGAATCATATTATATTATTTGACTCATAGTGATGGTTTTACTATCCCATTCCAAACAACATACCATAATGACGCATGTCCAGGTCTAATAGATTGGTTAGAATTATTTATATCTACCAAATACTATAACCACATACTCATATCCTAGCGTAAAAATAATGTTATTACCCCAAGGTGTAAAAATAGTAATTGGCTTATCACATACTTGTGTCCCCAACTAAACCGCATACCAAAATCCCAAACAGCTAACGAAAATAAAACACGTATGACAAACACAATTGCACAAAATATACTCATACTTAAGACATCGTTCTTTCTAGGAAAAATCTCCTCTGAAGTCAACTTCCAAAATTGTTTCACACAATTCCTTTTATAGTTTTGTAGGTAATCATCAGACCTTGAAACATAACCTTTAAACCTAACTTAAAAGTAACATATGTTTGCCTAAGGAAATACCAAGGACTTAACCCTCATCCTCCTTATATGCGAAATGTGGACTGTTTAACGTGGCGTTATAAAGCAAATTAGAACGTCACAACGTAATACTAATGTTCTCCTGAATGTGATATGCAATCATATATTTTGTTTGATAAGAAATCCATCAGATCTCCAAACTCCTAAAGAGTACTTCTTATATATCTTTTTTTTAGAGATGATAAGAAAGTTTAACTATAAGTAGATTGATCAATACCAATTCTACTAATATATTCACTATACTACTAGGAAATAAGATCAACCTCACGCTATCATTCATCTTTAAGATTTAGTACCCTCTTTCATGGATACTCTGAAATCTCCTTCATTGGGATCCGCTTCAGGCTCCTCCTCCTCGCTTTTCTCCTTTTTGAGAATAACTGAAGTCGTGTAGGTCTTGATGTGTGTTTTTATTTATCGATAATAAAATATCATTCGCAATAGAACGAATCCTTGTAGGATAGGGCTATGTGAGGGTGTCGAACCTTAAGGACTGCGGTGGTTTATTGAGTCTTCAATTAATTTCTATTTTAATTAAGAAATAATATTTGATTTATTGTGGTGCAATAATATAAACAGAAAATAAATAAAGTAAAAGAAAAGATCAAGGGTAGAGATACTTAGGGATTGACTTTACCACGATGCTCCTACTACGGTCAATTGTTCAACCTTAAGATTTCAACAATTTATATATTATATGAATTAAACTCAATAACATTCATTTAATTTGGTTTTAAAGAAAGATATTTCATTGAACTTAACTAACTATAACCTATCAAAAGTTGGTACGAATTATTTGCCTACCTACTTCTAACTAATGTTGCAGTATAACTCGTCTTCCCGAAGCATAGATTATGAAAGAATTCATTCAAGAAAAACGTTTGAATACCATTACATGATCGTCATTCTTATGTCTGATAGGGCTCCGTCAGATATCATCCAATAAGAATGGGTTGAGAATAGTTTATAAACAGTTATATTTAAGACAAGGTAATAACTATTTAGAAACTATTAATTCATTAAAACACCAATTAAGTTGGCTTAATTCCTCAAAATCATGTAATCAAAATATATTAACTATTAAATTCCCAAAGTATAAACAATCAAATCATAATAATCGGATCGAGTTACATCAATGCCCTAAGAGAGGAATTAGCCACTCATGACAACGCTAGATATCATCTGTGTTGGTGTAGTCTTCATCGTCAAGGTCTCCACTTCTCTCTTGGGGACTTCCCTTCAAAACCCTAAAATCCGTCGTGAGAGAGAATAATGAGTTTGATGGAAGAGAGATGATTTTTTGTGGCCTTCTCCTCTTCTTTTATAGTAGAGAACAAGTCCCAATCCCCTTTGGATTGGTTTCACATCTTTTGGTAACAATTGGCCCATAAGGAAATAAAGAAAGATGATTTTCGGTAATTCCCGCATGTATTTTTTACTTCCAGGACGTCCAGGCTCGAGCTCTAGAGTCCCAGGCTCGAGCTTTTGGGTTCAGGCTCGAGCATCACCTGCCAGCAATTTGTTCCGACTTTGTAACGCAATTTTGACCCATTTAGAGTATGAATTTGGAGATGGATATTAGAGACAAAAACGTCGGGTTTCAAGTCTTCTTTCCAGAGCTACTGAGTTTGCTCAATTTGGAGTTCCAAGTCAAAAATTATGGCCAAAATACTAAAGTGGATTCAGAGTTTTCAGCCATGCTCGAACCCGAAGTGTTGGTGCTCAAACTTTTTGATTCGTGCTCAAGCCTTAAAGCTTGGGCTTGAGCTTTGGGAGCAAAATTTGTCCGGAATATCTTTTTATTAATGGTGTTCGATCCTCTCTTCATGGTGCTCGATCCCAAGGTGTTGGGCTTGAGCTTTAGGTGTTAGTGCTCGATCCCTGAGGCCTGGCACGAGGTCTGGGAGCTTGGAAATCAATTCCTTCAAATTCTGACGCCTTGTGCTCTAGCTTAAGGGTCAAGGCTCGAGCACCCTATGGTCAGGCTTGAGCACCCTTTATTCAGGCTTGAGCTTGAAGGTGCAAGGCTCGAGCTTCAATGCTTGGGCTCGAGCTTTAGATTCTAACTTTTTCCAAACTTCACTATTTAAGCTCTCGGCTTGCTTTGAATGACCAGCAACGACGCGGTAAACTTCATTATCAGTCTTTTCATTATAAAATCATGATTTTAACTTGTTCTTTGGGAAAGTGCCTACAAACACAAAGTAAACATAAATCAGTCTAAAACTGGATAGAAGTATCACTTTAGGTTTTAACATACGTATATTTAGGGGCTCAAATATGCAATATTTAGCACTCATCACACCCCCAAACTTACATATTGCTAGTCCCTTAGCAATACAGGACTAAAAAGCCTCTTTCGTGGGAATCACGGTTGCATTTAGCCTATGCAACAAGCCTTTAAACCCCTAGGTTACCCCTAGTGGACGAGTTGTAGTCTCGTGAAGGTTTCTAGTGAAGATACCCACAAACTTCAATTCAGTGTCTCAATTAGCACTATAAGCTCATTTAAACCTATTTTCATATCATAATGTCCCAACAATACATCAGTCAGTCAATTACAACAAGTATAACAAGTTATATTAATCAGGAAAAATTTCAAACCTTCAATCTCAATTTAGTAACCATGGTCCCCACATGTTAGTTTAATCATTTATTCAACAATCTCAATCCCCAAAATCCTTTTTATAGTGAACTCACAATTTTAAACATGTGGATTACTGTCCATACTCATATCTAATTCATGTTATCCCTCAATTCACAACTAAACATTTCAAATTCTGATCCCCAAGGTATTTTTCCTAATTTTCTATAGGTATACATTTATTTCATTCATCACTCAAATTTTTTTCAACTCCTTTTTTTTTTTTCCTTTTCAAAAGGGTACTGTGCAATGCTCAGGTCTATTAAACTTTCTAAATCACTCTTGTAACGAACTTTCAGCCAATGAGTCCCAAACCAGACGGTTTTAGGGCATTAGGTTTTAAAACACCCCTAAGGACCTAATTGTTCAAGTAACCTAGGCCACCTTAACCACTTATGTAGTGAACTTTCAGTCAATGACTCCCAAACCAGATGGTCTTAGGGCATTAGGTGTTGAAACATCCCTAAGGACATAATTGTTTAAGCAATCTAGGTACAGACCCAAACTTGACCATTTTTCTCTCTTTTCATTTGTTTCTTTCACATTGGCGGATAAATTTTTTTTTTTTTTCATTGCATATAGACCATATTATTTCTTTCATCATTTTTTTTTTTTTAATACCTTGGTTCTCAAAATTATCAAATTCATCTGCTCATTTTAGTTTAACACAAATTAGAATAAGATTTCAAGTTTATAACTGTGATACCCCTCGGATCTGAGACACGGGTTGATCAGGCCCAGGCCCAAACCCAAGGAATATCGAACAATTAAAGTATTTTAAATCGAACACGGAATACAAAAAATGATTTAAGAAATAAAATTAAAAGCTGAAAGAAACTAAAAGAAAAACCTTGTATCAATTAGTCCAATTTGATATTCCAAAATCTCTATAAGTTTACAACTCGAGAATCCATCCATTGGACCCCTTATTAAAATTCTCAAACCGAAACTGAAATGACAGAAATAAACTCTAAAGCTATTATAGAGAAGATTCCTACATAGTCGGAGGAATGAATATCTGTATCTGCTCTGCACGGTCAACTTTTAACTCTGGAACTGACGAGCACCTGAAAAATAAAGGAGTGGGTCAGGCCCACATGCAAGTCCTGATCTACTATAATCCAAACAGTAATCCGATACGTAGATACATACTAGAAAGACTCAACAATATCTAGAGTAGTCCATATATGTATATAGTACACACTATAAGGCGCTCGCTAGTCCAGTAGGTCTGTCTCAGTCTGAATAGAAGGCAACATGCAAATACGCACCCTAAGGTGGGCATGAGTACCTAGACCTACCAGGGAATAACACCTATGTCCAGTTATCCATCATAGGCGATATACACGTCTTAACCATGATTATGAGACTCAAGCTCATACCACGACACCATATAATATATATATAAAGTCCGTACTCCTCATAATACAAAATACCATCCATCTGTGTAGTGGTCTGATATATGTATAACAAATCCATCCTGAAACCATAATAGGTCATTCAATTCTCAATTGATATGACACAAGTAGGTGATGGATTTAACCTATATGATTAATCCATACCTTAATCCAAGTTAGGTAGAACTTAGTGTTTGAACTAGTCCATACCTAGTATGTCACCGTCCCATACCAATACATACAATCCTCCAGTTAACATAGTGGATAATACAATAATTAAATAGTCATCAACTATATTCCAGAATATACGTAAAATAAATCTAATGCATATATATGTAACAGGCATTCAATATAGAGCCCACAATCCAATTCCAGTAATGTAAACTGCTATATTAAATTCAAGCGTTTACATCCTCCAATATAGTCCATGAATTGATACAGTTAACACAAATTTAAGTATCAATTATACCCAAGCTAAGCATAGGAACTTTTAGTTACTTCTCTATACTTATAATACTATGAAAAATATGATTATATATATAGTTAAATCATATATAACAGTCTTACTAAGCTCTAGTAAATAACCTAGTAAATCCTCCAATCAAATCCAAGAATTCGTACAATTTAATAACAATTTAAGTACCAATTAAATCCGACCTAAGTATAGTTGAGTTTAATTAAGTCACCATACTTAAAACACTATAAAACATGATTTATATATATCATTAAATCCTATAATAAAACCTTGCAAAGTTCTGAAACATAAACTAGCAAAACAGTGTGTAAATATACCAGTTTTTCCTTAACTGTATGTTACTCCATGATTTAATCAAATTTCAGATTAATGTTTTCCATAGTTTTATAAGTCTATTACAATCCCAAAACATGTTTAGTACAGTTTAGAAGACATGCCAAAACACTGCACAGTCCAAACCACGCACCAAAGCCTTATAGTATACAAAAACTGGGCAAAAGCAAGCTCCAAAATTTGAGAGCCTGCTCTATTTAAAGTGAGAGCCGGCTCTAGGCTCCAAGAGCCGGCTCTAGACCCTTTGGGAGCCGGCTCTAAGAGTAGGAAGAGCCTATTCTTCCTCCCTTAGATGCCGTCGTCCGTTTCTGCGTCTTCTTCTCCAACTCTGATGATTAATAGAGCCTCTGTGGTGTTTTTAAATCCTTGTTCTAGGTTCAAGCTCAGTCCTAGGTACATCTTAAACCACTGACATCCTACCATAACATGTATGGAACATAACCTTTTAAAGCAACAACTAAAGAATCTCAGTTAAAAACTTAAGCGATTCAAAACAGATTTATTCAGTGAAGTTGAATACTATTTTTAAAACTTGATTCAGGGTTCAATCTTAGACCCAGATTCATTACAAGTCATCAATACATAATCATGACCTCAATTTTAATCAAAGCTTAAACGCACCACCGAGAAAAACAAATAACAGAAAACATCAAGGTTTATGCAAATCACTTATTTCAATGAGATTAATATAATTCATACATGCATACAAGATTTGATATCATGTTCGTTTAATCCGTTTTTAGTCTTTAATTAATCCCTAGAGTCTAACCAGGCATGCACAGAACACGAATTAAGGGGAAAGAGAAAAAAAAGACTTGCCTCTAATTTCCGATTAGAAAACTGAAACTGTCGTCTTTAAGTTTTCCGTCAACGTTGTCGACTATTGTTCTACACCTCCGGCGCTCTTGGTTCAACCCAGAAGCACTCTATTACAACTTCCTTGAACCTCTCTGCAAGCTCTCAAGTTTCCCCTCTCTGCTTCTCTATGTCTCTCTATCTCACTGTATACGTGAATAGGGTTTTGTTTGTAACCCTAAACATACGTATAATGCAATATATATAGGGTGTCATTAAACCCTAAGTTTAATTCTACACCAACCTTAAGTCGGCTATATAAAACCCTAATGATACATTAAAACTTAACAACCATATAATTCATTAAACAAGAAATCCAACTAACGTATTTAACTAATTAATATAATTAATACAATTACATTAAATAACCAATAAAACAAAAACCAATTAATTAGAAAAATTAACAAATAAATACAACACTTAATTCAATTAAGGAAACAAAACAATTAAAATAATTCATCAATGCATCCAAATAATAGCATTCAATTAAACAGTTAAACACTAAAAATGCACTTAAACAAATAAATTAAATTCCAAGACTATCCTTTTAAAATTAGGGGTATTATAGGTGGTGAGACAAAAAGTCCTAGTAGGAAAAACCATAACAAGAATTTCATGGAGGTTTAATAAAACAGCTTCACAAAATATACATAGTCATGTGAGTATATAAGCAAAATACATATGCATTTAATTAAAACATTTAATCAAAACAATTAATGAAAACTATTGAAGCAAAACCACTCCAAGCCATTCAAGGTATAGAGAACCTTACTTTGAATAAGAGTTTTCCTCACTGGATTATCAACTCCTCAAAAAGCAAAAAAGCAAAAAAGCAAAAAGCAAAAACCAAAGTTAATCATGACATCACCAAACCAAACCAAATCCCCTTTCCATGCTCCTCCTATCCCACGGCTGGAAGCTCCCATCCAACAGATTACATACATATATATATATATATAAAGGACAACTACACCTCCCTTGACACAAACTAAAAATAATAATAATAATAAATTAAAATTAAAAAAAATTAGGTTATCACAATCTCCACCACTTAAAAAGAATTTCGTCCCCGAAATTCAGATCTTTACCCCAGGCGATGTGAGATACAGTGATATGTAGGACGTTGTGGTAGCTGCCAGTGTTAGTTACCCGCCCACACACTCCATAACCGTTGTGGTAGCTAGTCGATGCGTCACCCGTCCACCCACTAAAAAAAACAAACAAAAACAAATATGGGTTACCTGCCCAACCACACCAACCATCCCAATAGCCGCCGGTGAACATCATCCGCCCACACACACTCGGCTATGAGTGATAGCTAACCAGTACTACACACTCGCCCACTCACACCCGTCTATATCATCACTACACTTACACTTCCGGCTGGGTACAAGCTCCGATACCATTTTTGTCACGACCCTGAATTTTTCACTAAAAAAATCCTCAATTTATTCAAATACAAATACATCAAAATACACCCAGGAACAAAAAAAAAAAAAAAAAAAAACCCTCTTTTGTAAAAATCAATTTCCTCAAATACACAAAAAAATCTCCAATAACACGCCGACTCTTCAGCTTAAGCCCATCTCTAGCAATCCCCGTTCATCTTCGGTACCTGAAACTGGAAGGTGGTGAGACAAAAAGTCCCAGTAGGAAAAACCATAACAAAAATTTCATGGAGGTTTAATAAAACAGCTTCACAAAATATACATAGTCATGTGAGTATATAAGCAAAATACATATGCATTTAATTAAAACATTTAATCAAAACCATTGAAGTAAAACCACTCCAAGCCATTTAAGGTATAGAGAACCCTACTCTGAATAAGAGTTTTCCTCACTAGATTATCAACTCCTCAAAAAGTAAAAAAGCAAAAAAGCAAAAAAGCAAAAAGCAAAAATCAAAGTTAATCATAACATCACCAAACCAAACCAAATCAAATCCCTTTTCCATTTCTCCTCCTATCCTACGGCTGGAAGCTCCCATCCAACATATTATATATATATATATATATATATATATATATATATATATATATAAAGGACAACTATACCTCCCCTAACACAAACTAAAAATAATAATAATAAATTAAAATTTAGAAAAATCAGGTTATCACAGACACCTTGTCACATGCTACACACCAACCATCCAACCATGGACACCCAATCTCACCTAAGATGAACTGAACTCCTTATACACAAAGAGAAGAACCAAATGGAAACACATATGGGACTACGAACTCAATTCTAAGCGACCTCGCCTCTAATGGACCATCATACACTATCAACACATGCTAACCAAAACCACTCAAATAAGAGCACCCATACTCACGACACACTAACACTAGAAACAATCACAGCCCTTCGGACAAAGTGTCCCATTCTTCTTGGAACCCGTTACTCCCAAATGATAACCCCTATGCCATAAAATGACACTTCACCATCCATACCATCTCTACCTTCCCAGACAATACTTTCTCGATCACCATGCACACCAGACCAATGACCTCAATCACAACAATCCATTTGCTCGTCAAAAGAAAAAAGGTGCCTATATGGCAACACGTACCACTCCTACTAACTTTAAAGACTAAGTTGTCCATCATCACCTTGACTGATGTACAATCCCCCATCACTTACCTGATAACACACAACAAATAACTCACAATCTCTAATCCACCCTCGAATCATACCCTAAACCATTATGCTCATCCGTACTAAACATCACACCATTACACCTTCACTGTCACTCATTCTAAACAACAGTTTAAACCTATCATCCCACTGGGCCATCAAGCCACTACCAATCAATTCTTCTTCCAACATTCTTAAGACAATACCATCATAACAAGAAAATAAGCATTACGCTCAACACTCTCCACAATGACCACTATTTACCACTAGAAAACAACATCCATACAGCGATACCATGCCGACAAATCCTCAAAACAAAAATGAGCACAAAAATTCAAAATATTGAACACCCAACTGTCTCCTTAAAACCATTAACGATGCAATCAATCACTAACGCTTAACCGGTTACTCAAACCACCCATTCTAAGGCAATTAACATACCTAAACAATAAAACTTCACGCCCTAGGTTTAACATCATTACTTCTCATCATTTTCGTTCCTCAGAACACCCTTGGCCCCGACAAAAGCCAAATAGGGCTACTAATTAAACCTACAAGATCAACCTCGTCCCCATCATTTTAAATCAATAATCTACCACTTGAATTCTAAACACCCAGCACAATCACCTGATACTCTAAACATACCCTAAATACAACTCTAGCCCACAACTTCTAATTTCCAAAACACAACCCATTTGGTACACTATACTTATCATCTATCCTTCACCCGCAAATGATCAAGCACTTCAATGACTCCATACTACTTGCCTTATCGTGCAACCCTGCACTACATGGCTAAAATTGACCACTATACACCACTTCGAGACTCTCTTGATGTAATACCCCTAATTTTAAAAGGATAGTCTCGGCATGTTAATAATTTTTTTATTACATTTTTATTTGTTTAATTATTAATTTTATTTATTTAATCATTTATTTGTATTTTTTATTTGATATTTGAATTATTTAATTATTGTGTGCTGTTTTCTGTAATTCTTTAGTTGTATTTTCTATTTGGAATTCACCTGTTTTAATGAGATTAAATTAATTGTATTTTATGTTGGTTTTCTTTAATTAAATTAATTGTAATTGGTTAATAACTTATATACATGAAAGGGTTTATATTACGGTTTAGTTAATGTTTAAATTAGATTTTAGTTTTCTTTTAGGATTCACGTGGAGGCCGACTAGAATTTAATTAGGGTTTTCAATCTCTAATCCTAAGTGGACTAGGGTTTAGAGACGTCTGTATATATATACTATCATATGGGTTCTGTCTAGGGTTTACGATTAAAACCATGAACAGAGGATATTGAGAGGCAGAGAGGGAGTTTGAGGGATAGACGGAGAGGTTAAACCAAGAGCAACAGAGGAGTGAAACGGCAGACTGGGAAGTGGTCGAAAATTACAGAGACGGTGGTTTAGAGTTTCAAAACTGAAACTGAAGGCAAGTCTCTGTTCTACTCTTTCCCTTAAACTTGTGATCTGTGTATGTCTAGGTAGGCTCCAGGGATTAAACTAATGCTAAAATACATCTTTTATGCATGTTTAAACAGTATATATTATCACTAGATAAATCTGTTAAGTATTGCTTAGAATTTCTAATTAAATTTCTACTACCGTTGTTTTTAAAAGTTGTGGTCAATTCATACCATGGTTGTATATTAATGGTTTAGGATTAATCTGGGACTGAGATTGAACCCTAGAAAAAGTAATAAAAATTGTACAGGGGCTCTGAACTTCGCCGAAGGCGAAAAAGACGAACAGGTTAGGCGTTACGACACTCAGATGAGGAGAGCCGGCTCACCACAAGGGTGGAGCCGGCTCCACAAGAGGTAGAGCTAGCTCCCACAAGGGTAGAGCTGGCTCCACCAAGGGGAGAGGCGGCTCCCTTGTTTAGGGAGGCGGTTCCCTCTTTAGTTTTTGATTTTTCCGTGTTTCTGGGTTCGGGTTGGCCAGTAGGGTGTTTTAAAAATTGTTGCAGTTGCTATGAATGTTATATATACCTATAACAGAGAGGTAAAAACTATTGGGAAGCATGGAGTAGTATAAGGTCTACACAATAAACTGTATATGTAAGGATGTAAAATAACTTAAATTTCATACTGATTTTTGGCAATTTAGTATCTCTGCCTGATTTAAATATGTTAATCATATATCAGCATGTTATAAGTATAATTGATTATCTGACAAATGGTTATGCTTAAATCAGATTAGTTGATGTACTGAGTTATATAAATACTACATCAATTATTGGACTATTGGAGGGTTTAGATGCTGGGTCTTTCTGTAGCAATTTTAAAAGATTAGAACAGAATTCTAAATCTTGTATGGGATGCATATTATGGTCTTAACATTTTAGACTCTGTGTATGCTTATTTTGGAGTGTGATTGGTGATTAAATTTAGCATTTACTGTATCAATCATTTGACTTGGAGGATTGTATGCACCGGTATGGAACGGTGGCATACTAGGGATGGACTAGTTCAAATACTAAGTTCTACCTAATTTGGATTGAGGTTGGGATTAACCATAAAGGTTAAGCCCTACTCATATTTGTGTCATGTTAATAAAATAATTGAATGACCTACTTTGGTTTCTGGATGGATTGTTATATATATATTAGGCCACTATATCGGATGGACGATATTTTGTATTAGCAGTATATGAACTTTATATATTTATGATATGGTGCCATGGTATGAGCTTGAGTCTCAAGACCATGGTTAGGGTGCGTATATCGCCTAGGATGGATAACTGGACATGGGTGTTGTTCCTTGGTAGGTCTAGGTACTCATGACCATATTATGTACGATTTGCATGGTATCTCTACTCAGGCTGAGACAGACCTATTGGACTAGTGAGTGTCCTATAGTGTGTAATTATACATATATGGACTACTCTAGTTATTGTTGAGCTATCTAGGATGTATCTGCGTATCGGGTTTTTGTATGGATCGTAGTGGGATAGGACTTGCATGTGGGCCTGACCCACTCTCTTATTTTTCAAGTGCTCGTGATAAGCGCCGAATATTGTATATTCAAGCGCCCTAAATTGCATTAGTTAAGTCCATCGTTTGATTATTTAAGTAGATTATCTTCATTTGTGTGTATGTATATATTTTCAGGTCCATTTGCCAAAAAAGGAGCAAAATCAAGGCTTTGTGGAGTTTTGGCCATCAAAAGGCACAATTCTGAATTTCTGGCAGCAGTGGAGTCAGGACTTTGCTCACCATTTTGACCTTGCAAACTCGAGAACTGGACTTCCATTATAAAATGGCATATTTAGAGCTCTGAATCAGCTTTCCAAATCTTCAAGCAGTTCGTCATTCGGAGCTCGGACCAGAGAGTTATGGCCTTGTTACCAGAGGTGCGCAGAACTGCCTGGCAGCAATGAAATTCTGCCTTGATCTTCATTTTCGACCAATCATCCTTGAGAATTGGATCTCCACCAAAACATGAAGTTTTTAGAGCTCTGAATTAGCTTTCCAAATCTTCAAACGGTTCATCATTTGGAGTTTAGAGCACAAAGTTATGGCCATTTTACCAAAGTAGGTCCGGGATGAGCAAACCAAGCATAGGGCATTCTGGCCAATTTTCGAGTGCTCGAGGCCTAATTTCGAGTGCTCGAAATTAGGGCAGATTGCTTCACGAGATCAGCAGTGGAGTTAGGACTTTGCTCGCCATTTTGACCCAGAAAGCTCGAGAACTGGACTTCCATCATAACATGAAAGATTTAGAGCTCTGAATTAGCTTTCTAAATCTTCAAACGGTTCATCATTCGGAGCTCGGAGCAGAGAGTTATGGCCTTGTTACCAGAGGTGCGCAGAACTGCCTGGCAGCACTGAAGTACTGCCTTTCTCCCCATTTTCGACCAACCAGACTTGAGATTTGGGTCTTCATCAAAACATGAAGTTTTTAAAGCTCTGAATCGGCTCTCCAAATCTTTAAACGGTTCGTCATTCGGAGTTCGGAGCGTAAAGTTATGGCTGTTTAACCAAAGTAGGTCTGGGCGGAGCAAGTGAAGCATGGGCATTTTTACACTAAATTCGAGCGCTCGAGGCCTTGCTTAGAGTGCTCGAATTTGGGGCAGAATTGCCTTCGGGAATTCTCATTTTGGCAGCCACTTGTGCATTGGTTTCCTCATTTTCTACTTACTTCTTTATGAGGTGGTTGGGGATGTTTTTTGGAGGAGAGAGAGAGCTTTGTTGAAGGAGATAAGGTAAGGAAGGCCACACATATCATTATCCCATATTCTACAAGATTAGAAGAGAGAGAAGAGAGCAAAGAGATAGAGTTCTTCAAGCTTGAAGAAGGGAGCACGAAAATGGAGGAGGTCTTCAAGCTTCTTCCTTCTTCCATTGCTCCTATGGGTAACTAAATCTTCTCTAGGGAGGTGATGAAGCCCCTCCCTTGTAAGCATGTTCTAGTATAGATTTTACTTTTGGGATTTCAATGTATTAATGTTGGTGATTTTATGATCTAGAGCATCATATGTGTTGTAATGAATTCTAATGTCTATACATGATTATTTTGAGCTATTCATCTTGTCTTAGATGGTTTCTCTTCCTAATCATATTGCTTGCATTTCCATAGTGACAATGGAAGTTAGATCATAGAATGGTTTTAATGGCATGGAGTTTGAGAACTTTGATAAATCATTGCTTAGGATGCCCTTTGATGGTTTATACTTGATTCTTAACTTTGTGTGCTCTCATCATTTAATTAAGGGCTTGATAATCTTTGGCTTAGGGAGCATGTTGAAGACTACACCCTAGTTTAGGTAGTTCAAGCATGTGAATCTTTGATGGATTATTCTTGTTTTTGATTTAATGAACCTCTTGAGGATAATATAGCAACCAAGGGTTGTTATGTGTCATGACCATCATTTATGTTGATTTTCCCAATTTAATCTCAATCTAGAATTTGTATAGGGTTGGAGCGGATTCATTTCCCTAGTTTCTCTCTACTTGTATTTCATTTCTTTTTAATTCTTGCAAGTTTCTAATTTATGCAATTTCAATATTCTTAGCTTAAGTGACCATCAAACAAACCCTTATTACCCCTTATCATTCTAAGAACAATTCTAGACACTTAGGTTGCCATAGACTAGCGCAGTCCCAGTGGTTCGACTTACCCGACCAATAGCCCTATTTTACAATGATTCGTGCTATTGCGAAGGTTGATGTTTAATTGACCAACCGATCAATTTTTGGCGCCGTTGCCAGGGACTGCAAACGGTTTAGCAATCGAAGTTTCTAGGGTTAATTTTAGTTTGATTGTGAATACTGTGTTTTGTGAATATTTCTTGTGTGGTTTAACTATTTTTGAATAGTAAGTGAGATTCTAGGAACTCGAAGCTCGCCGTGGGAATGCTAGCAAATTGTAAGTCTAGAAGACCCCGGGTAAGTCTCTTGACCTTCTAGTTTCGAATTGTGAATATCGTGCATGTGTTAAGCTTAGAAGTAGATAAATTGCAAGCCCTTGTCGAGGCTAATCTTTATTGTGTATTTTCAATTCCAAGCATCGGTCCTTGTCGTGGCCAATTTAATTTTTGTCTTGATAATTGAGGAGAAAGGGAATATCATATGTGGAGGTTATAGTGATGAAGTGTTGTGTTGATTGCTTTGTGTGTTATTGAATTACTCCTAGATGGAGAATAATTGTCTCCCAACTCAATTCTACACACCACATGCATTTTGTGCTTTTTGCTCTAGTAATACACATCATACAAGAGATTGTCTTCCAACGAGACAATTCTCAGATTTTTATCTAGAGCAACCAAATGCAAATTTCTCTGATCCAGGTAGTGATCCATACTTCAATGGTTATAACTCGGGTTCAGGAGATCATCAAAACTTCTTGTGGCATGACAAAGTAAATTCAGCCCCACAATCTCTTGGGCAACATTTTCACTCAAATTTTCAACCCAATGATCATTATTTCCAGCCCTCTTCTTCTCCTTTTCTACCGTCTCCATTAGATGAGTTAATAGCTGCCAACGAACAAATGATAGAGTCTTTCCACACGCAAATGATGGAGTCCAACAAGCAAATGTTGGATGACATTATTGGCATGCAATCCACTACTCATTCTCATTCCCAAGTTAGTGCAATGATAGATGACCAAATATCTCAAATTCAACAAAGGATTAATGCTAAAAATCATGAAGAGGAGGAAACATTTTCATTTGAATTTATGGCCAATCCAAAAGAAAATTCTATGAATGATGAGATTACTCCTAGTAACTTTCATCATGAGAATGATCAAGTGGTTATTACATGTGAAAATGATGAAATGGTGGTGGAAGATCAAATTGTTGCCCCACATCAAAATGAAGCAATTGTGGCTCAAAATGGGAAAAATAATGATGTAGAGATTGTCTACCCTACTCCAAAACAGCCCCTACATAATCCTTTGCTTGATACACCTCCTTCAATGGAGGATCCTCTAAAAGCTTGTTTGGCTCATTTCAATTGTGAGGATTTTAATGTTGACAATTCCATTTCGGAGGTGAATTCTTTGCTTAATATTCATCCACCTATTCATTCTCTTCCTTGGTCAACATCAAATGTATCTCTTTCTTGGGAGCTTGCATCTCATCCCATTCCCTCACTTGAGTTGTCTCAAGTTGTTGAGCCCGAACCGCCGGATAAGTGTGAGGAGGATGTTGAAATTTTGAAGGATAAGTTGTCGAGCATTCCCGTGCTCAATATGACCCTTCAAAAGCCTTTGCTAGGTGCACTCTCACCTACTCCATCTTCCTATAATCCAAATAAGCCCCATAATCCAAAGTTCTTCATTGAGGATGAAGAGTGGATTGAGGTCTTTCCATTACCTCTTTCCAACTTTTGTCTTCAAGCTCTTTTTCTTCCGCTTCCAAAAGAACTTTCTTATTTAGGGAAGCTTGAATCTCTTGAGAGACATGGTATAGGGTGATGAGGACCAACTTGATCTCGATGCGTCTAGCTATCGACGTTAAATTTAGCACTCATGGGAAGCAATTCTTCCAATTTCCATGCTTCCCTTGTCTTCAATTGCTCGTGCCTTGAAATTTTCTGGGAAACGGTTTAGAAAAGCCAAAAGTTTAATTTTTCTGGAAATATTGTTAGTTGTGTTCCACAATTTTAGACTGGCCTCTTAGATTATCTCAATTCTCACTTTCATTCCTGGAAGTTTCTATCTTAATGCATTAACATGATTCTTGCAAACTTTGAGAATTTTCTCAAAATTCTCCATGCATTAGAGAGAAGCTGCAAGGTTTGAAAATTTTCTCAAAATTTTCCATGCATTGGAGATGAAATGCAAAGTTTGAAAAAATTTTCATCCAGGCATTAGAAATGTTGAGCAATTTGACAATTTTTCCAAAAATTTTCCATCCATGCATTACATTGGAATGAAAGTGCAAAGTTTAAATTTTTCCATGCATTGAATTAAAATGGAGTTGCAAAGTTTAAAAAAAAAAAAAACAAAAAAAAAAAAAAATTGCAAAGTTTAAAAACAAAATTTTCAAAATTTTCCATGGAATGGAATGAAGTTCATTGGAGGAAAATTGCACAATCTGAAAAATTTTCACAATTTTCCTTGCATTGCAATGAAGTGTAGAGTTTGACAATTATCCATCCATGCATTGGATTGTATTAATTTGCAAGGTTTCATTATTTTCCATGCATGCAAGGTGAAAATAATCCATCCATGCATTGATTTGGAAGCATGTTGCAAGGTTTTATCAATTCTTCAGCTCTCAGTTGATCATGTATACATTCACAACGCATAAGAATGAGGCACCTAATGGAATGACATGCAAAGTTCATCTCTCAACCTCACTGCATAATGTTACAATGCATGCAAAAATTCATCTCTCAACCTCAATGCTACTGCCTTTATTTCGAGCACTCTATTTCCTCTTTGGAGTGCTCGAAAGCTCTATGAAGCTTGCACATTACACATTCTATTGCAATGCATTCATTTTCAAGCCTACTGATCCAATTTCGAGCAATCTACCGTCCCTGTCGAGTGCTCGCTGATGCCTCCAATCTTGCATGCACCACTGTCCTAATTTCGAGCATGCAAAATCCAAGTTCGAGTGCTCGCTGATGCCCTCCAATTTCAGCCCTTCATTTGTAGCCACTGCCTCATTTTTGAGCCTTCTCAAGTTCCTTTGGAGTGCTCGCAGCCACATCCCAGCAAACCCGAGCTCTCTGGCTTCATTTCGAGCAATCTAAACTCCAATTTGGAGTGCTCGACCTTGCTTGAATTTTAAACCCCAAAGCTGCTGAGGCTACTGGTCCCAATTCGAGCACTCTACTTCCATGCTTAGAGTGCTCGACCACTTCTCTCAACCAAGAAACCCAACTCCAACAACCAACATCCCAGCAATCACCTTCTCTCACCTCATGCATCACTCTATCTCAGCTCCAACCAAACAACCCACTCCATGCATCCCTCTCACTCCCTATGCCTACCACCACTCACCACCTCACCCGACCCCATCAAGCATGCCCATCTCTCGGCATCTTGCACCAATCTTTTCCACACCAAACCAACTTCAATGCATTCATGCATGCACCACCACTTCCACCCCATATTTCCCACCATGCATGCATGCATGCACCTCTCCATACATGCTTATCCATTTCCTTCCACTCCCCATGCATGCTTACCCACCCATCTATCAATCTCTCATCCACATCTTCCATTAACCACAAATAATGGGCCTTGTGTTCTCCATTGTTGGGTAAGTGTCTACCCTCTTTTTCTTTTAATTTTTGATCCATAGAGGATGGGATTGCTTGTGTGAAGGATTTGTGATTGTTTGGGAGTTGTGTATTGCAGTTGCAGGGCCAAATTTTTGGATTTTCTCATCTCTAATCAACCTTTGGCCCTCTTCCTTTTTGTCTTGCACACCACGTGTTTGATGAATTGCCTAAGCCAACTTTATCTCTCTAAATGCACGGCTTTTGGCATTATTTTGTTTTCCATTTTACACTTATGACTCATGTGTGCCAATTTGTATTTTGTATGGATTTTTACCTTGCAATCACATTCAGGTTAGTATTTTTCTTTCTGTTTTGATTTTTCTTACGAGACCTATGCTTTCACCTGTGTACATTAGTTCTGTTTTGATAGGTCTTCATGTTCAAGTTTGGGGGACGCCGTTGCGCACTCACATGGCTGAACATCTACGTCGTCGTCACTCCACTTGGTATTATTGTTCTTTTACCCTCTTTACGCTTATTTTGATTTACTTGTCTTCTCACATTGAGGACAATGTGACATTCAAGTTTGGGGGTGCATTTATGCATTTTTGGTTTTGCATTTTTGCTAAGCAATGATAGTATAACTTGACACTAGTTGGAGATGAAGCATATGTTTAATACCTTGTATATAGAAGCAATTGAAATTTTTGAAAAGAAAGAAAAATTTGAGTTGAAATGATCATGTAGATTCAAATTAGTCTGTATAAATGTCTCAATTAAATTCTCGCTGGATTTGACACTCTTTTAAGCTTCACAATGCACAGATGCACATTGGAAACTTAACTGTGAGGCATGCAACTTGATTGACCTTGACCTTGCCCTAGTTAATCTGATTTGATGAACCTGATAGATGAATATCTTTGGCATGATTTAAGTTGTCTAAAAAAAAAAAAAAAAAAAAAAAAAAAAAAAAAACTGAAAACTGAAAAGGAAAGAAAATAAAGACCAGTTGACGTTCGTAGCCTTTCCAACTCGAGCTATTAAGCCCTAGGAGTGTCTCTACACTTAACACCCTAAAGCCATCTGGTTTGGGAGTTGTTGGCCTAACGCTTGCTACAAGGGTTGGTTAGAAAGCTTAAAGGACTTAAACATTGCACGGTCATTCAAAAAAAATAAACTGGTAATAAGCATGGTTCGTTGGAGTTCGTAGCCTTTCCAACTTGAGCTATTAAGCCCTATGAGTGTCTCTACACTTAACACCCTAAAGCCATCTGGTTTGGGAGTTGTTGGCCTAACGCTTGCTACATAGGTTGGTTAGAAAGCTTAAGGGACTTCAGCATTGCACAACCATTCTATGTTTCACTTATGAGTTGTAATAAATTGTCAACAAGCAATAAAAGTTGTCTTGTAAATAAAATCATGCCTTAGGAACCTCATTTAAAGGGTAATTCAATGATTTGAAAACTTGTGCTTTGGAATTGGAAAAGAAAGTAAAAGCTGCATGTTGAGAATCCAATTCACTTTCACTGAAGCTAGAGTTGATTTCCATTCAAGAGATGATAATTGAGTTATTTATATAGACTTTGATGTTGATGCATGTATATGGAAATGTATTTAGCCAATTTTTGTATCAATGCTTCATATATGCAAGGTAGTTTTCCCAATGACCCCATCTCTAGTTTTTGTCTGTTTCAAGTTGTATTTGAGCTATGTATCTATCTCATTTTACCATGGATGATATTTTTGTAGTAGCATGCCCATGGTTGTCTTTTCATTAAGTTTTTCATTGTAGTTTTGCTAAGGGACTAGCAAAATGTAAGTTTGGGGGTGTGATAAGCGCCGAATATTGTATATTTAAGCGCCCTAAATTGCATTAGTTAAGTCCATCGTTTGATTATTTAAGTAGATTATCTTCATTTGTGTGTATGTATATATTTTCAGGTCCATTTGCCAAAAAAAGGAGCAAAATCAAGGCTTTGTGGAGTTTTGGCCATCAAAAGGCACAATTCTGAATTTCTGGCAGCAGTGGAGTCAGGACTTTGCTCACCATTTTGACCTTGCAAACTCGAGAACTGGACTTCCATTATAAAATGGCATATTTAGAGCTCTGAATCAGCTTTCCAAATCTTCAAGCAGTTCGTCATTCGGAGCTCGGACCAGAGAGTTATGGCCTTGTTACCAGAGGTGCGCAGAACTGCCTGGCAGCAATAAAATTCTGCCTTGATCTTCATTTTCGACCAATCATCCTTGAGAATTGGATCTCCACCAAAACATGAAGTTTTTATAGCTCTGAATTAGCTTTCCAAATCTTCAAACGGTTCATCATTTGGAGTTTAGAGCACAAAGTTATGGCCATTTTACCAAAGTAGGTCCGGGATGAGCAAACCAAGCATAGGGCATTCTGGCCAATTTTCGAGTGCTCGAGGCCTAATTTCGAGTGCTCGAAATTAGGGCAGATTGCTTCACGAGATCAGCAGTGGAGTTAGGACTTTGCTCGCCATTTTGACCCAGAAAGCTCGAGAACTGGACTTCCATCATAACATGAAAGATTTAGAGCTCTGAATTAGCTTTCTAAATCTTCAAACGGTTCATCATTCGGAGCTCGGAGCAGAGAGTTATGGCCTTGTTACCAGAGGTGCGCAGAACTGCCTGGCAGCACTGAAGTACTGCCTTTCTCCCCATTTTCGACCAACCAGACTTGAGATTTGGGTCTTCATCAAAACATGAAGTTTTTAAAGCTCTGAATCGGCTCTCCAAATCTTTAAACGGTTCGTCATTCGGAGTTCGGAGCGTAAAGTTATGGCTGTTTAACTAAAGTAGGTCTGGGCGGAGCAAGTGAAGCATGGGCATTTTTACACTAAATTCGAGCGCTCGAGGCCTTGCTTAGAGTGCTCGAATTTGGGGCAGAATTGCCTTCGGGAATTCTCATTTTGGCAGCCACTTGTGCATTGGTTTCCTCATTTTCTACTTACTTCTTTATGAGGTGGTTGGGGATGTTTTTTGGAGGGGAGAGAGAGCTTTGTTGAAGGAGATAAGGTAAGGAAGGCCACACATATCATTATCCCATATTCTACAAGATTAGAAGAGAGAGAAGAGAGCAAGGAGATAGAGTTCTTCAAGCTTGAAGAAGGGAGCACGAAAATGGAGGAGGTCTTCAAGCTTCTTCCTTCTTCCATTGCTCCTATGGGTAACTAAATCTTCTCTAGGGAGGTGATGAAGCCCCTCCCTTGTAAGCATGTTCTAGTGTAGATTTTACTTTTGGGATTTCAATGTATTAATGTTGGTGATTTTATGATCTAGAGCATCATATGTGTTGTAATGAATTCTAATGTCTATACATGATTATTTTGAGCTATTCATCTTGTCTTAGATGGTTTCTCTTCCTAATCATATTGCTTGCATTTCCATAGTGACAATGGAAGTTAGATCATAGAATGGTTTTAATGGCATGGAGTTTGAGAACTTTGATAAATCATTGCTTAGGATGCCCTTTGATGGTTTATACTTGATTCTTAACTTTGTGTGCTCTCATCATTTAATTAAGGGCTTGATAATCTTTGGCTTAGGGAGCATGTTGAAGACTACACCCTAGTTTAGGTAGTTCAAGCATGTGAATCTTTGATGGATTATTCTTGTTTTTGATTTAATGAACCTCTTGAGGATAATATAGCAACCAAGGGTTGTTATGTGTCATGACCATCATTTATGTTGATTTTCCCAATTTAATCTCAATCTAGAATTTGTATAGGGTTGGAGCGGATTCATTTCCCTAGTTTCTCTCTACTTGTATTTCATTTCTTTTTAATTCTTGCAAGTTTCTAATT
Source organism: Cornus florida (assembly GCF_030987335.1). NCBI lineage: Eukaryota > Viridiplantae > Streptophyta > Magnoliopsida > Cornales > Cornaceae > Cornus > Cornus florida. Next base: position 92,822,951 of record NW_026775581.1, read on the forward strand.
TATGCAATTTCAATATTCTTAGCTTAAGTGACCATCAAACAAACCCTTATTACCCCTTATCATTCTAAGAACAATTCTAGACACTTAGGTTGCCATAGACTAGCGCAGTCCCAGTGGTTCGACTTACCCGACTAATAGCCCTATTTTACAATGATTCGTGCTATTGCGAAGGTTGATGTTTAATTGACCAACCGATCAGCTCGTCAGTTCCAGGGTTAGAGTTTGGTCGTGCAGAGCAGATACATACATTCATTCCTCCGACTACGTAGGACTACTTCTTTATTAGCTTTTGAATTTTTTATTACAGTTATTTCCTTTCCAGTTTGGGATTTTATTAGGGGTCCACTTGAGGGATTCCCGAGTTGTTAAGTTAATATAGTTATTTTGGAGGTTTTGGATTAATGGATTTTAACATTATTATGTTGAGGATTTTTAATTAGAATTCTTTTCAGCTTTAATATTTATTTCTTTAATTCATTTTGTAATTTGCGTTCGTTTTAAATATTAATTGTTTGATATTCCCTCGGATCTGTGCTCGGACTTGATCACCCGTGGCTTTAGAATCGAGGGGTATCACAGTTGGTATCAGAGCACTCCAGGTTCAGTGTCTCTAGGATTCTATCGTATAAGACTTTCGCGTAGCGTACTTTATTATTTAGAGCTTAAGTTTAGGATTTGTTGTATTCCTTTACGGTTCGGTTTAATCGTACTGATGTCTGTCTGTCTGTTTGTGTTGACAGAATGGTTAACGCAAGAACTAGACGGAACAATCAGCGACGAAGGGAAGCGGCCCACAGGCAGCTTCAGGATGATGATGGTCAGTTCTATGGAGAGTAGGAGGATGTTTAGTAGACTCAGGATCAGGGTAGAGATCCAGAGTATCCTCCTCATATCAACGACCTCATTGCTCGAGCTATAGAAGCAGGTGTAACAGCTGCACTTCGAAATCAGCCTCAGGTACAGCCGGCACCGATACTAGCACCGATTGTTCAAACTGATACTTGGGAGAAGGCAAGGAGTTCTTTCACAAAGGGGAGCCCACCTGAGTTCACAGGCTCTACCGATACGAAAATAGCTCATTAGTGGAAGAAGGATATCGAGCGACATCTTCGATTGGTTCAGTGCACGGAGGTTCAGAAGCAGATGCTTGCTACCTTTAAGCTAGTTGGTGATACACTACAGTGGTGGGAGTCAGTTACCATCGCAGAGGAGAGGATGACATTGACTTATGATCAGTTCAGTGCTCGCTTTGACGAAAAGTACTTCCCTTATGCAGTTAGGGCAACTATGAAGATAGAATTTCTTAATCTGTAGCAGGGGAACATGACAGTGGTAGAGTATGAGTAGCAGTTCACGCGTTTATCTCTTTTTGCTCCAGATAAGGTGGATACAAAGGAAAAGAAGCACAATAGTTTCGTTAAGGGACCGATGTTGTCTATCAGGAGAGCTATTACGGGTAGTCCAGCCTATACTACCTATGCTCAGGTGGTAGACGCCGCTCTATAGTAGTATCAGTTAACCGTGGACTTTAGTGATGAGCACTGAAAAGTGCGCATTTAAACCCGTTAAGCTTAAGCATTCTAGTACCTTTATCTATCTTACTTTGCCGTTTTAGACTTATTACGTGTTATTTATATTTTTAGGCACTAATCCAAAAATTGAGCTAACTCAGCCAAATAAGAGCTTAATTGAAGCAATCCTGAGATAAACCAAAGGAGGGAGCAAAGTGGAGAAAAAAAGGAGCAAAAAGGAATCAAAGTTGTGCAGCTGAAAAGTTCGATCGATCCAACTTAGAGTTCGATCGATCGAACATCTATGATCGATCACAGGACTTTTCGATAGATCCAACCTTGGCCTTTGCTGAAATTCCAAGTTTGATCAATCCAACATCACCTTCGATCGATCGAACCCTATTTTGTCCTATTCAAATGATTGATCTTATCCACAGTTGTACGCCTACCAACCACTTTTGTCCTTTTCCCCATAAATATCTCTGAAATATCTCAGCCTTGTCCTTATCCGGAGGAGTCAGACCACTTTGATCGATCCAAGATGCAGTTCGATCGATCGAACCCATCTTCGATCGATCCAAGTTAAGGTTTGATTGATCGAACTTCCTCCAGCGAGAAAAAGTTAAAGTCCAGCTCATTTATTCCGTCCTTCATCCAATCATTGGAGAATATGCCTTGCACGACCACAGCTCATCATAGGGTGTATTTGACCTACCTATATAAGGAATATGATACACTTTTTGGAGGGGAGTCTAGAGTCTCTTGTCACACATTGAAAATCATCTTGGAGGCTATTCTTGGAGAGGAGGAAGGAGGGAAGCTAGAGCACCATTGGAAGAGATCTTCACCAACAAGGAGCAGCCATGGAGTTAGCCCTTGAGGGTTGGATCATCACTACCATGAGTGTCTAGACATCCTCTTGGGGCTAGAGTTAGCCCCAAGCATGTTTTCTATACTCTAATCTTGTGTATTATTGAGGGATTAGTGTTGTATGATACTTCTTGATATTCATGTATATATAAATCTTGATTATTTCATGGTTTGTATGGTTTAATGCTTCCAATTGACTATTCTATTCTATCCATATATCTATGTATGCTAGAGTAGGATATTCATGTGCTTATCTCTAGATTTAGTATTTTTGATGCATGTCTATGTGTATTGATGCTATAGATCTAGAGATTATCAAGATGATATGCTTAATGAATGCTATTTTGGTTCATTTGATGGTTTATGCCTATTCTTGATGGTTTGTGCCTCTCCCCTAGTCTAGATAGCTTTATTTTCATGCTAGTATTGTAGATTTAGTGTAGTGGTAGTGTAATGTTAGATGGGAGGACAACCTACGCTTGATGTTTGATGTTCCATGCTTGTGAGTCCAAATGTCATATTCCTCTAATATTGTGTTGTATGTGGATTGTGAGCTTAATGAAGGATTAATGACTAGTTATGATATGTTGTATCTTTCACATGTGTTTAGACAATTTATTCCTCTCCCAATAGATATTTTGTACCTCTCACATGATGTTTAGATAATGCATGCTTAACTAAGTCATCCTAATGGATTGCTTGGACTATGAGCTTAATGAAAGGTTCAATGACTTGATTTGATATTTTGTTCTCTTCACATGATGTCTAGACAATATATTCCTCTACCAATAGATGTATTGTGGCCTCACACATGTTGATTGAGACAATCTGCACTTGTTGAGTCACCCTTACCAATTGAATGTCTTTTACACACACAACATTGTTGCAACACATTCATTTCCCTCATTAGTCACTTGATTATGGTTTGGAATAGTATTGTTTGGTGGTGATCTCTACACTCCAAGACCTTTCCTTTTTACTTACTCTTTATCTTATTGCATTTTAATTAATTCTTTTCTAGAAGTAATCAACCAACCCAATTCTCTTTTGCAATCATTTGGTACGCTAGAGTCGAAGTTGAAATTCCAACACGTATAATCCCTTGGGACGATCCCTACTCACTCTTGCTACGTTAGTAGTAGTGTTGGTAGTGGTTTTTATAAATTTAAATTTGACATAAAAGGCTTTTCTTGAACCACACATCCCCTACATTCAGTTTGGCGTATTGGAACGGCCGTCGTCAGATTTTGGTGCCGTTGCCAGGGATTAACGGTTTTGTTGGAATTAAATTAGACAATAGTATTCATTAGATTGCTTCTATTTTTATTTTATTTTCCATTGTATATTCTTTTCTCTTGATTCTTATTATTATTTGTTTAATTAGGTACTTGACTACAAGGAAGGCGAACTTTGGAACTTAAAGCAATCCTTGGAGCTTAAAAGCTAAATTTGGAGTTGAAGTGCTAAAGGACCATTGTGAGCAATTCTTGGCACTCTTGTATTTTAATTGTTTCACTTCTTTATATGCTTGTGATAGACCTTATTGAGGCTCATTTTATTGCTAAATTTTTGTCCAAGCATAGGCCCTTGTTGATGCCAATTTTTTCTTGCATTTGGGTTTTAATTGTGAATGGAGGAATTGTTTGATCCAAGTTTGGGGGGGAATTACATCCCTTTACCTTATGCTCCTCCATCATGTTTTAATCCTTATGAGATTGAGTCCAATTCATTTCATGCATCATCTTATTATGGACTTGATCACTCATTTAATCCTTCTTGTGACTATTATCCTCCTCCACCATTTTATGATGAATCAATTCCACCACCTTCTAAGTACTCACCCGGATTTGAAAAAAAAGTGTTAGCTTTACTTGATGTGCATATTTCACACACTTCACTTATTAATTCTCATTCTCAAGCTTTAGCCAACTTAGAAGCTCAAGTTGAGCAAATTACAAATACTCTTTCTCATCAAGAGGAGGAGGAAGAGGCAAATGAAAAAATGGCAAGAACTTCAATGTATATAGATGAGGATGATGAGAGTGAGGAGAATGAAACAAGTGAGCTAATGTCTAGCACTCTATCTTGTATAGAGGAGGAAGTGGCAAGTGAGTTAGTGGCTAATCCAATAGAATATAACATGATTAATGAGGACTTTCCTTGTTTTGATTATGATTTTATCTCGGAGATGGTTACTCTAGAGAGTGAGGAGATGTTGACCACACTTGAGGTAGGAGAGAAGGAGGAGGAACTTGTTGAAGAGGGCATTCCTTCTATTATCTCTAATGACCCTCTTGAGGAGTGTCTTTTGGAAATGTATAAAAATTGTGGTTTTGACTTTAAAAGCTCTAAAAATGAAATAAACTCTCTAATGGACTCCTTAGCTTACTTAGAAGGTGAGGAAATGGTAATTTATGAGGAGGAGAAGAGGGATGAAGAGAGGGTGTTTCTTATTAATCCAAATAAGTCTTTGAAAGACAATGCCTCACCGATTATCAAAGTGAATGATCATTTGAATGTGTTTCAAGAACACAACAAAGAGGCAAGCCTAACCATGATTGATTTTGTTTTCAAGACTATGGATGAAAGGAACAATATCATCTCTTTTATTTCTTTTCAAGTCATTCTTTTGGAGGATAATTTCATTGTCATAAGTGGGACATTAAATGAGAAAAGTGAAAAGAGGGTCAATAAGGATGTTTCATATCCAGTTTTTGATTCATTTGATTAGTGAGTTGACCTAACGTCTTGCTAGAGACGTTAAACACTAGTATTCGTAGAGTTTCACAACTTTATTCCTCCCTCATTTCTTTTTATTTTTCATTCGTGTGTACATTCTTCCATCTATTTTTCAAATTTTCATTCTTGTTACCATTATTGGGGCTTAGCATAGGATTTTCTGCACTTTCAGTTCAAAATTAGGCATTTGGTGCCAGTTCGATCGATCACAAGAGCACCTTCGATCGATCAAATTGTTCTTCGATCGATCCAATTATGGATTCGATCGATCGAACTCCACTTGAGTCCCAACACTTAGAAAAATTTTTGGACCTGCATCCAAATTCCAAAATGCATGCTCTCGGGATCTCCAAATTTTCAAAAGTTCGATCGATCGTAAACCATTTCGATCGATCGAACTACCTTTCGATCGATCCAACATGTGGTTCGATCGATCATGAGTCCCAACACTTAGAAAAATTTTCAGGCCTCATCCATTTTTCAAAAATGCATGCTCTCGGGATCTCCAAAATTTTACATGTTCGATCGATCGAATTTCATCTCGGATCGATCACAGCTATGTTCAATCGATCGAACTTCATCTTCGATCGATCACAACTTTGCCCCTTTGACCCTTTGACTTTTTGACTTTTTCCTATTTCTATTTTTATTTTATTTTATTTTATTTTTTTATTTTATTTAGTTACTTCTATCTTGGTATTAAAAATAAAAATATATATATATAAAAAAATAAATAATAAAAATAAATAATAATATTTCTTTTCTTTTATTTTATTTCCTTTTATCTTATTTCCAAAAATCCAAAAATATTTTGTTTAACTTTAATTTTTAATTTCGAAAAAAAAAAAAAAATTTGCATTCTTTATTTCCTGACATTTTTACTTCTTGCATTTTTATTTTTATTTTTATTTACTTGCCTTTTTATTTTTATTTGTGTACATATTTGTTTTGTCTAAAAAATAATAATAATAATAAAAAAAAGACTGTTTTTCAAAGAAGCATTCCGTCTTCCTAGAGACGTTAAACTTAGCACCATTTTGGATATTTGTTACATTTTTCATTTTTCTTTGCATGTTTTCACATATATATTAAAAAAAAAAAAAAATGAAAAACAAAAAGTAAGAAAATTTTGTATATACTTGCATTGTACATATTCTTTCCATTTGTTTTGCATTGCACATATTGTTTTTCATTTCTTACATTGAACATATTCTTTCATTACATTTTGCCTTATTTAATTTTCTTTTTATATTTTGTTCATGCATTTTATTCTTTGTTTTTCTTGCATTTTGTATATTCTTGCTTTCATTAAATGAAAAATATAAAAAGATTCATCATTGTGCCCTTATGTGTAGTCATGCATACTTTATGCTTTAATTAGGGCTTAATCTTATATCTCTCTTGCATCATGTGTTACATTGCCTTAGAATGCTTGATTTGATGATTCTTATCCCATTTGATATTTGATGTGAGTTTGCTAGCGTGGTTATTTAAGTAGGTTGTTGATTCCAAGTTTGGGGGAGACGTCTTTCGAATTGGATCATGACCGGGTTTCATGTCTACACCACCACGGTATACTCTTTCCATCTTTTCCATTGTTCTCATTACACATTGAGGACAATGTGCGGTTTAAGTTTGGGGGTAAGGTGTCTTGTTGCATTCTACTTAAGATTTGAGCTTTAAATGCATGATTGAGATTTGAGATTGATGTTAGCTATGATTTTGATCTTTTGAGGACTATATTGCTTAAAATTTAAAAATTGCTTGACTTGAGAGTCCAATACTCCTTGTATGCCTTGAGGATGCCATTTAGGAGTAAATTTTTCAAAAGATTGATATCTTGCTTGCATTTGTGGTCCACATTATCCTGAATCTGTGATTATTTTGAGATTCATTCTAGAATTCTACACTAGCACCGGCGCACGCTAGCATTCAATTGTGGGGTACATGCTTTGTTGATTATTGAATTGGTTATATCCCAATTGGGCTAGTAGTGCATTGAAAGCTTTCATTCTTGATAAAGGTGGATAACAACCCCTTTTCATTGAGTAGCCGGGATTCTTGCCTCATTAAGCAGTGAACTTCTCGTGCCGAAAGGTGGAGGGCCCAAATTCTAGGTTAATAATTGAATTGAAAAACAAGAAAAAAAAAAAAAAAAAGTTGCAAAAGCAATAAAAGTGAGGACTTCTCCCAAAAGGTGAGCAGTAGGAAATGATTAGATGGTTGTTGTCTTGATTTGTAGCCTAGTTGATTTGAGTTTGTAAGTCCGTTGGGGGCCCTAAAGCCATCTGGTTTGGGAGTCAATGACCTAAAGCTCGCTACATGAATCTTCTAGAAAGCTTAAGAGATTAACACATTGCACAATACTTCCATCTCTGATCCTCAATAAAATAAATAAATAAATAAATAATTAAATTAGAGTGAAAAGAATAAGCGCACCTAGAAGAATAAAGCTTTAATAAAAGGTCCACTCTCTTATCTTGATGATCGGTACTAGATTTGTGTGCTAGTTTGAGGGTAAGGATGTGATTACTTCTCTAGTTGGCTAAGATAGCAACACACTTGATGCTGGACCTCTCACATAGATTCTAGACTTGTTTCGATTTTCATGATCATTTTCTTGATGTGTGGAGAACCACGCTTGCTTGTTTGATGTTGAGATTTTGGGAGATTGCTTGGAAACGGTTGAAAAATTGCATACTTGAGGTAGTTTTCTCCCAATGCTTGTTTGCAATATTGGTGCCTCTTTTGAAAGAATGAGCTTAATATTTGTGGGTATCATTTCTGGAAACCCTCACGAGACTTCACTCGTCCACTAGGGGTAACCTAGGGGTTTAAAAAGGCTTGTTGCATATGCTAAATGCAATCGTGTTCCCTACGAAAATGGTATTATCATTTTACTTGCTTTCCAGTTTATACTTGTTTAGTTGTTCATTTCATTCCTTTACTTCTTAGTTCATTACTAGGGACTACCAATATTTAAGTTTGGGGGTGTGATGAGCACTGAAAAGTGCGCATTTAAACCCGTTAAGCTTAAGCATTCTAGTACCTTTATCTATCTTACTTTGCCGTTTTAGACTTATTACGTGTTATTTATATTTTCAGGCACTAATCCCAAAATTGAGCTAACTCAGCCAAATAAGAGCTTAATTGAAGCAATCCTGAGATAAACCAAAGGAGGGAGCAAAGTGGAGAAAGAAAGGAGCAAAAAGGAATCAAAGTTGTGCAGCTGAAAAGTTCGATCGATCCAACTTAGAGTTCGATCGATCAAACATCTATGATCGATCACAGTATTTCTCGATAGATCCAACCTTGGCCTTTGCTGAAATTCCAAGTTCGATCGATCCAACATCACCTTCGATCGATCGAACCCTATTTTGTCCTATTCAAATGATTGATCTTATCCACAGCTGTACGCCTATCAACCACTTTTGTCCTTTTCCCCATAAATATCTTCGAAATATCTCAGCCTTGTCCTTATCCGGAGGAGTCAGACCACTTCGATTGATCCAAGATGCAGTTCGATCGATCAAACCCATCTTCGATCGATCCAAGTTAAGGTTCGATCGATCGAACTTCCTCCAGCGAGAAAAAGTTAAAGTCCAGCTCATTTATTCCGTCCTTCATCCAATCATTGGAGAATATGCCTTGCACGACCACAGCTCATCATAGGGTGTATTTGACCTACCTATATAAGGAATATGATACACTTTTTGGAGGGGAGTCTAGAGTCTCTTGTCACACATAGAAAATCATCTTGGAGGCTATTCTTGGAGAGGAGGAAGGAGGGAAGCTAGAGCACCATTGGAGGAGATCTTCACCAACAAGGAGCAGCCATGGAGTTAGCCCTTGAGGGTTGGATCATCACTACCATGAGTGTCTAGACATCCTCTTGGGGCTAGAGTTAGCCCCAAGCATGCTTTCTATACTCTAATCTTGTGTATTATTGAGGGATTAGTGTTGTATGATACATCTTGATATTCATGTATATATAAATCTTGATTATTTCATGGCTTGTATGGTTTAATGCTTCCAATTGACTATTCTATTCTATCCATATGTTTATGTATGCTACAGTAGGATATTCATGTGCTTATCTTTAGATTTAGTATTTTTGATGCATGTCTATGTGTATTGATGCTATAGATCTAGAGATTATCAAGATGATATGCTTAATGAATGCTATTTTGGTTCATTTGATGGTTTATGCCTATTCTTGATGGTTTGTGCCTCTCCCCTAGTCTAGATAGCTTTATTTTCATGCTAGTAGTGTAGATTTAGTGTAGTGGTAGTGTAATGTTGGATGGGAGGACAATCTACTCTTGATGTTTGATGTTCCATGCTTGTGAGTCCAAATGGCATATTCCTCTAATATTGTGTTGTATGTGGATTGTGAGCTTAATGAATGATTAATGACTAGTTATGATATGTTGTATCTTTCACATGTGTTTAGACAATTTATTCCTCTCCCAATAGATATTTTATACCTCTCACATGATGTTTAGATAATGCATGTTTAACTAAGTCATCCTAATGGATTGCTTGGACTATGAGCTTAATGAAAGGTTCAATGACTTGATTTGATATTTTGTTCTCTTCACATGATATCTAGACAATATATTCCTCTACCAATAGATGTATTGTGGCCTCACACATGTTGATTGAGACAATCTGCACTTGTTGAGTCACCCTTACCAATTGAATGTCTTTTACACACACAACATTGTTGCAACACATTCATTTCCCTCATTAGTCACTTGATTATGGTTTGGAATAGTATTGTTTGGTGGTGATCTCTACACTCCAAGACCTTTCCTTCTTACTTACTCTTTATCTTATTGCATTTTAATTAATTCTTTTCTAGAAGTAATCAACCAACCCAATTCTCTTTTGCAATCATTTGGTACGCTAGAGTCGAAGTTAGCTCCAGGCACTACGCCTATTGCTAGGGCACCGTATAGGATGGCACTAGCGGAGATGCGAGAGCTGAGGGATCAGATTCAGCAATTACTCAGCCAGGGTTTTATTCGTAGGAGTACTTCACCCTGGGGAGCACCGATGTTGTTTGTGAAGAAGAATGATGGTTCACTTCACCTGTGTATAGATTACAAGGAGTTGAACAAGGTTACTATTCGTAACAAGTACCCTTTGCCCAGGATTGATGATCTTTTGATCAATTGAAGGGAGCTACATATTTCTCTAAAATTGATTTGCATTCTGGATATCATCAACTGCGGGTTAGGGAGCAGGATGTTCCGAGGACAGTGTTTCTCACTAGATATGGATCTTATGAGTTTCGAGTGATGCCGTTCGGGTTGACTAATGCACCAGTTGTTTTCATGGATTTGATGAACAGGGTCTTCAGGGCTTACTTAGATCAGTTTGTCATTGTCTTCATTGATGATATTCTGATTTATTCTAAGTCAGAGGATGATTATGCAAGACATCTTCGTATAGTGTTGCAGACACTTCGTGAGCACCAGTTATATGCTAAGTTCGAGAAGTGTGAATTTTGGCAGCAGGAAGTGAAGTTTCTTGGTCACGTGGTGTCAGAAAGGGGAATAGCGGTGGATCCAGCCAAGGTTTTAGCAGTGGTTGAGTGGGGACAGCCTACTTCACCTACCGAGATACGGAGTTTTCTCAGATTGGCAGGATATTACCGTAGGTTCATCCAGGGGTTCTCGAAGATAGCGGGACTACTCACTCATTTGACTAAAAAGGTTATACGGTTCATGTGTGATGAACACTGTCCGAAGGCTTTTGATGAGCTAAAATGCAAGTTGACATCTATATTGGTTTTGTCTACCCCACAGAGCTGGATAGAGTATCTTGTCTACACAGATGCTTCTTTGCAGAGTCTTGGTTGTGTTTTGATGTAGGAGGAGCGACCGATTTCGTATGGATCTCAAAAGCTTAAGCCTCATAAGCTTAATTATCTAACACATGATTTGGAGTTAGCAGCTGTGGTCTTTACCTTACGTATCTGGAGGCATTATCTGTTGGGTGAGTCTTTCAGATTATTTAGCAATCACAAGAGTTTGTAGTATTTGTTCACTCAGCGGGAACTAAATACGAGACAACGTCGATGGTTAAAGTTTATGAAAGACTATCACTTCTTTATACAGTACTATCCAGGAAAATTGAATGTAGTGGCGGATGCACTCAGTCACCGACCTGTTGGTAGTCTTTCTACTCTATTCAATACTGAGTGAAATGCTTTGAAGACGGTGGATGAATTGTCAGATGCTTTTATGGCTTGCATGGTAGTTACACCCTCTATCATTCATAAGGTTTTGCAGGCACAATGTAATACCCCTAATTTTAAAAGGATAGTCTCGGCATTTTTAATATTTATTGTATTGCATTTTTCTTTATTTTATTGTCTTAATCGCATTTTTATTTATTTTATTTCATTTGTTTAAATTGGTTGTATGTGTATTATTTGGTTTAATTAATTGCTTAATGGTTTATTTGTTTAATCAGTCATGTTACTTAATATGTTTTTGGTAACTATTTATATAATTTTATTTATTTATTTAATTGTGTTTATTTAATTGTTTAATCAATTTTATTTAATGGAAGTTTAAATTTAAGGGAATTTAGTTTTCTGGTTCTTTACGTGAATTTAGGGTTGAAATTTTACATAAGGTGGCCGACGTAGGTATTTATCTTAGGTCGGTTTATGGGCCGAGATGGGCTCTGGCTTTAAGGTTACATGGATTAGGGTTTAATCACTAAGCCTATAAGTATGTGTGTCACGGTGGTTTAGGGTTTGAAAAGAATTAAACGTAATTTCTGTAAACACAACAGAGATTGTGGGATACAGAGGGAGAATAGAGAGAGATAGGAGAGGAAGGATAGGTGGAAGCAAGGTAGAAGGAACGTGGGTTTGTGGAACAGCAGTGGGGAATTGAACGGGCAATACAGAACTGGGAATTTAGAGTTTCAAGTCTGAAACTCAAAGGCAAGTTCTTATCTTCCTCATTCCCTTTGATTTGTGTTCTGTGCACCTGGACATCTCTAGGAGATTAATTGGCCTTAAACTAAACCATGCATGTTTTATATATGTTTTACTTGATCGTTTTATCTGTGAAATTTATTTACAAAACAATGGTAGCACGTATGTCTCCTTGACTCTGTTTTGGCGTAACGTCTCACTGATTTAATTTTTATTTTGAATCTTACTGAAATTAACCGAGGTCTGATTGAATACTAGATGTAATTTAAGACTTCAAATTTAAAATTGGAGGAAGAATAGAGGGGTTGGGATAAAACTGATGTCGCAATTTAGTTTCAGTATTGTTCTTAAACTATGCTAGTTTAAATGGCTTGATTAAATTCTGTAATTGTTTGCAAAACTATTGTAAACAATCTTGGGGAATGCTTCTAGACTAAATTAAGAGTCCTAAGATTAGTTTTAGAGACCAACAGAGTGGTTGAATTTGATCAGAGAAGGAGCGGACAGATTGAAACGAAGCAACGGGGACAGGGGCTCTCAAAGGAGGTGAGAGCCGGCTCCACAGAAGTGGGAGCCGGCTCCCACAACAAAGTAGAGCCGGCTCTAAGAAGTCCTAGAGCCGGCTCTAGGCTGGAAAAGAGCCTGCTCCAAATTCTGGAGCAGGCTCCCTTGTTATTTTTGATTTATTTTAAGTTTTTTTAACTTTTCTAGGTACTATGTTCACTGTTTGGGCAATCTGGGTTATTAATCAGTTTTAAAATTTTAGTTGGGTGTTCAATAATCATTTTAACTTGTAACTAAGGTCTTGAATTGCATAAATTTACCCCTTAGTTTAAATGGAATTAACAGTACGCTATTTGACAACTTTCCGTACAGTTAACGGCTGGAAGGAGATTTGTTGATTAATTTTAATCTGATGGTTTAGGGGTTATAAAATGATTTTAAATTTATTTTAGATGCACGATTAAGTCTTTTAAAGTAATATATTGGACTGGTGGCATAGAAGGGGGCTCTGTGCTAAAGGATACAGCACAATATAAGTATATGACTTAGTGTTCTGTTCCGGATGGAGGAAACTAGATCGCTTAGTTTAATTTAGCGATTTATTGGACTATAATATTATTATAGAACTAATTGTAAATACATGATAGGGTCAGTATTTTATTAAATTTGAACTATGCATGTGTTGGATGTTAATTGATAGAATAGTTTATTCTCCGATGCAATTACATGGATTATTACTGGATTTTATTTGTTAGAATGTTAAGATTCCTTCTGCAAGTATTGGATGGTGGTTTTTGGTCTGTAAATTATTGAACTGTTATATATGTTGTAATTTAATGGATATGGAGGATTGTATGTACCGGTATGGGACGGTGACATACTAGGGACGGTTTAGCTCAAAACGCATAAACCTAACCTAATGGATTAATGGAATGGATTGAAAGATATCGAATCCTAATTGTGGCTAAGTCAGATCAGCTGTAACCAAGTTGGATGACTTCCTGGATTAACGGATGGTAGTTAAGCCATATCAACTGAATAAGTTGAGTGACTAACTAGTTGGTTTATTGTAGGTCAGTTTAATAAATAGTTCAACTGCTTACCCTGGATTTGGACGGACTTTATATATATGTTTATGGTACCACGAGTTAAGCTTGAGTCTCAGACTCGTTGGTTAGGGTGCGTATATGCAGTGGATGCGTAGCTGGTTATAATAGGTTGAGGTGTACCCTGTTAGGTCTAGGTACTCATGCCCACCTTTGGGTGCGTATTCGCATGTTGCCTTCTATTCAGGTTGAGACCCCTATTATAGACTAGTGAATGTCCTTTAGTGTGGATATATTTATACGTATGGACTAGATAGATATTGTGAGGTGTCTACGGTGTATCTGCGTATCGGGTCACTGTATGGATTGCAGTTAGATTAGAACTTGCTCGTGGGTCTGACCCACTCCTTTATTATTCTTTTCAAGTACAGGACGGTTCCAGCCTTAGAGCTTGATCGTGCTTGTCGAGGACAGTCTCACTTTCATCTGATTACGTAGGACGTCTCTCGATGTTTCTAGTACTATCTATTTTCAGTTTCATTCTCAGTTGAACTTTTAGTTAGGGGTCCATCACAAGTTGTAACTTTGAGGTTTTGGAGGATTGGAGTTTCAATTTTCAGTTGTACATGGAGGATTTTATAATTAATGTTTCTTTCAGTTTTATTCTATCTTTACTGTTCTTTTTGTCATCTGTGTTCGTTTTAAAATACTTTAATTGTTTGATATTCCCTCGGGTTCGGGCCTAGGCCTGATCAACCCGTGTCTCAGATCCGAGGGGTATCACACACAACTTAAGGATCAGCAGTGCATTAACAAAATTGCAGAGATAACTTATGTGGAGGTTCCATTTTACTATGTTAGGGTTGATGGAGGTTTGATGTACAAGAGACGGTTAGTGGTACCTTCTGCTGACGATTTGAGGAAGGATGTGATGACGGAGACACACCATTTTGAGTTTTCTATTCATCCAGGAGGGGACAAGATGTATCAGGATATGAAGCGGCAATTTTAGTGGGCAGGTATGAAAAAGGACATTGCTCTTTTTGTCTCTCGTTGCAGTACTTGTCAGATGGTCAAGATTGATCATCAGCGGCCGCTAGGAGCTCTACAGCCACTACCTATACCGGAGTGGAAATGGGAGAGTATTTCTATGGATTTTGTGGAGGGATTGCCCAATTCCTTCAAGGATCACAATTCCATTTGGGTCATCGTGGACAGATTGATTAAATCAGCTCATTTTTTGCCTATTCGCACTGACTTCACTTCGGAGCAGTTGGCGAGACTTTACATTATAGAGATTGTAAAGCTGCATGGAATTCCGTTGTCTATTATATCGGACAGGGATTCGAGCTTTGTGTCAGGATTCTGGAAGAGTTTTCAGGAGGCTTTGGGTACAGAGTTGCATCTTAGCATTGCTTATCATCCTCAAACCGATGAACAGACTGAGAGGGTTAATCAGATCATGGAAGATATGCTTCGGTCTTGTGTTCTTGATTTCAAGGGCCACTGGGAGGATTATTTGCCGCTTGTGGAGTTTTCATATAACAATAGTTTCCAGAAGACTATTGGGATGGCACTATTTAAGGCATTGTACGGTCGACCGTGTTGATCGCCTGTTTGTTGGATGGAGGTTGGCGAGAGTAGATTCTTGGGTCCAGAATTCATCAAGGATATTTCGGAGAAGATCTCTCTTATTCGGGATCACATGCGCACTGCCCAGAGTAGGCAGAAGAGTTATGCCGATCGTCGCACTCGTGCTTTGGAGTTTCAGGTTGGGGATAAGGTTTTACTCAAAGTGTCTCATATGAAGGGGGTAATGCGCTTTGGGAAGAAAGGGAAGTTGTCTCCGCAATTTGTCGGTCCATTCATGATTACGGATCGAGTGGGAGCTGTCGCTTATCGGTTAGCACTTCCGGATAATATGGATCGAGTACACAACGTGTTTCATGTTTCAAAAATTTCTGCGAGATGAGGATCGGTATCAGCATATCGATGTTGGGGAGATTGAGTTGCAGCCGGATGCAACTTATTTGGAGTTACCGTGTCGTATTATCGACTGTCGGGATCAAATCCTTCATAATAAGGTTATCCCTTTGGTGCATGTTCAGTGGAGTCATCACAATAAGGCTGAGTCTACTTGGGAACGGAAGGATGTCATTCGCTCGCAGTTTCCTTAAATATTGGAAGAAGGTAAGAGCGAATTCTGAGGATGAAATTCCTTTTGTTAGGGGGGAAGATTGTAATACCCCTAATTTTAAAAGGATAGTTTCAGCATGTTAATATTTTTTTTTATTGCATTTTTATTTGTTTAATTATTAATTTTATTTGTTTAATCGTTTATTTGTATTTATTATTTTATATTTGATTTATTTGAATTATTTAATTATTGTGTGTTGCTTTCTTTAATTCTTTAGTTGTATTTTCTATTTGGAATTCACCTATTTTAATGAGATTAAATTAGTTGTATTTTATGTTGGTTTTCTTTAATTAAATTAATTGTAATTGGTTAGTAACTTATATATGTGAAAGGGTTTACATTACTGTGGAGGGAAAAATCTCCCTCCAATGAGAACTGTACACGTCATCGCAATATAAATATCCATCACAAATGTTAGAGGCCCATCCTACTCAAAGCCCAGTCCAAGCTTGTTGACAGCCCAAAATCATAAGACACTAGCCCAAGGTCACAGCTAATTGATCTCTGTAGCATTGCTCAAGCCAAAAACAAGAGATCCAGCCCGTTAGCAATGTCACATGGATTAAGTTACTTATAGCCCAAATCCATTCAAAGGAAATTAGTCTTATTAGAAGAAGGATACAGCAAAGAAAGAAACTACTAAATAAGAAAAATTATACAAAGGAAGGAGCTCTATTTGTAAAGAATGTAGGGAAAGAATTGGAGGACAAGCAATGCGAGTCCTACCATAATTCAACTAATCTTTTGTGTATAAATAGAGGCACAGACCTCCAATAAAAGGATCAAGCAATTCTACGCTTTTCTATATACTGTTCTTGTTTATTTTTATTGTTTGTTGAGTGAGTTGTTTTATTTCTCTGAATCATTATTGGTTGGGCGAAATTTTACACCTACACTTTGGCTCCTGTGGAGGGAAAAATCTCCCTCCAATAAGAATTGAACACGTCATCACTATATAAATCTACATTTGGTAGATTTCAGAAGCTCATCCGGATCAAGCCCAAATTACATTATTCTTTAACCCAATATCATTTGTATTGGACCTTCAAGGCCAGGTAAAAACATTAATCAGCCCAACGTCACTACTGTTGAAGTTCTGGCCTATTGGTCAAGTCATTTAAACCGAGTTGCATCCGGCCCAAGTACAATTAAATATTGTCCAGTCCTATTAAGCAAAGGATTCAACACAGAAGAAAGTTCTATGCAAAACAAGTTCTACGTAGGAAATATTATACAATAAAAGGAATTCTATTTGTAAAGAAAGTCATGTATGGGAAGAATTGGAGTCCTACCTTAATTCTACCAATTTTTGTGTATAAATAGAGGCCCAGACCTCCAATAAAAGGATCCAGGCAATTCTATACTTCTCTATACATTGTTCTTGTTTATTTTTACTATTTTTGAGTGTGTTGTATTATTTTTCTCAATCGTTATTGGTTGAGCGAAATTTTGCACCTACACTTTGGCACCGTCTATAGAACGTGTGCAAATATATTCCCACTCTTGTTTCATAAGTGAATCATGTAACTACCATCCGGAATATCAAATGGAGGATCTTCAACAGATCAACAAATGGAGTTGATGCAGAAGATGCGTGAAGAGTTTCTACACCAGCTTGACGTACTTCGTCAAGCAAACGAAGCTAGTGTGGCTCAGATCGCCTTGTTTCAACAGCACAATAACACTCTGCAAACGGCGATGGCTCAGTTGGCACCAACGCCACCACTAGGTGACATAGCAGCACCCCCTAATCAGAATATTCCTCCAGTTAACGGGCTTCCACCTAATGGGGCACGACCCAACGAGGCTCAGCCAAATGAGGTTCAGCAACAACAGAGGGCAAGGTCCGAGGCTGTTGCCTCAGACAACGTCCCTCATCGCAAGCAGGATGAGCAAGTCGAGTCTAGCCATAAGCTCACGATGTGGTCTAATGGAATTCCAGATGGTGCAGGTGTTCAGGATGCCTTTGATGAGAAAAGACTCCTGAAGATTCAGACACCTATTGAGATGGCCAGAGAGCACAAAAATTCCCTAGTCAAAACTCCTTTCACTGACGATGTGTATATGGTTGAGAGGCCCAAGAAATTTACCATGCCTTCTTTTACTCAGTTTGACGGTACGGGAGATCCTTCTCGGCACCTAGATCATTACGCCCAAAAGATAGCTTTGGATGATTGTAATGACCCTTGGATGTGTAGAGTTTTTCCTACCAGCTTGACAGGAGCAGCACTAGAGTGGTTCAGGAATAGGCCGCATAAGTCCATCCCGGATTACGTAACTCTGTGCACCATGTTCCTAGCACAATACTGCGGAAATAAGAAGCAAAAGAATAGTATTGTTAGCCTCTTCACCATAAGGCAAAAGAAGGGGGAAACATTGCAAGATTTCTTATCTAGATTCAACATGGAAGCCTTGGAAATAGTATACTGTCATCCCGCGAATGCTATAGAAACATTTAAACTTGCAATGATTCAGGGGACGAAGTTTCACACTTCCTTCGTCAAGTATTCTCCTCCTAACATGCAGACTCTCAATGCTAGGGCCCAGATCTATATTCGGCTCGAGGAAAATGTAGCCCACCGAGTGCAGCACGCCACCCTCATGATAGTGGAGAACAAGCCTCGAGAGAGAATTCCAAATTCAAAGAATCAGAAAAGTCAACGCGCCTTAACGCCAATCACCTAGGTACCTGAGAAGCGGCAAAGGATAGAGAAATGGTTTACACCTCTCCGAACTACCTTGGCTCTGCTCTTCTAAGAGAATAAGATAAAGTTCACAGCCCTGCAGCCAATGAAGCAACCCTTGGAGCAGAGGGACAAAAGCAAGCATTGCGCTTATCACCGAGATTATGGGCATTCAACCAATGATTTCAGATCCGTTAGGCGACAAGTGGAAAATATGATAGCCAGAGGTGAGTTGGCAGACTACCTCATGACAAAGGAGTATGTGAAGCCCCGCGAGGTCTATCCTCGCAAGGTAGAAGGAACTCAGGTAAAGGTCATTCTTTCAATACATGGCAGATCTGAAGATGATCAAGAGTCCGGGGTGATATACAGATTCAGATTGAGGGCAACCCATAAGCTCAGGAAGATATCCTCAATCAATGTTATCGCTTCGGGTAGCATCAGTATTGGATTCGGTGATGGAGACCAATCCAGAGTTCAGCTCCCCTATGAGGATACATTGGTCATCAGTTTTTTAGTGGCAAATTGCATGATCAAGAGGGTTTTGATAGACCCAGGGAGTAGAGCCAACATCATCACAAAGACGGTCTTTGAGTAACTAGAGATCCCGTCATCATCTATTCGACATACCTCCAGCCTATTGATGGGGTTCGATGGCACAAGAGTAGATCCCCTTGGAGTAATAAACTTATCCGTAACTACGGCGAAGAGGACTCTTGTGATACCCCCGGATTTCCGAATGCGGGTTGGCCAGGCCCACGCCCGAACACCCGAGGATATCAAAAACGAATCGGCAATAAACGAACACAGAGTACAAAAGAATAAAGAAGAATAAATAAAATGCTGACAAGAAACTAAAATGATAATCTAATAATAAACCTCATAATATATTTCCATTAATTAATAAACTTTTCTGATACAACTGATCCTCCAAAATACAACTCGGGAATCCATACTGTGTGAACCCCTAGAAAATTCAAACTAAACAAATGACAGTAATCTGAAATAGGAAACTGAATCATAAAGGAACTCCTATGTAGCATTGGCAGAATGAAGTAGACTGATCCCCGCTCAGCACGAACAACTTCTACTCGTGACGAACACCTGAAAAATAATAGTGGGTCAGGCCCACAAACAAGTTCTACTCTACTACAGTTCAAGCAGAGATCCGATACACGTATACATCCTAGTCAATCCAACAGTAACTAGTAGTCCGTATATATATCTATACACACTAAAGGAACCTCACTAGACTATAGGGTTGTCTCAACCTGAATAGTAGGCAACATGCAAAACGCACATATAGTGGGCATGAGTACCTAGACCTACCAGGGTACACAACTACACTATATCTAGCTACACATCCCTGGCGATATACGCACCCTAACCATTGATCCTGAGACTCAAGCTCATATCATGGCACCATACTTATATATATATAATCTAGTAACCATCCTATCCAGTATAAATTAATCCTCAATAAGTCATTCAACTTGTTCAGCAGACCTGACTTGAATATAAGTAGGACTTAACATTTTAGTTAATCCATTCCCTTATATAATAAATTAATCATCCATAAGTCATTCAACTTTCAACTGACCTGACTTAAATATAAGTAGGACTTAACATTTTAGTTAATCCATTCCCTTATATAAAATAGGTAGGACTTAACTGATAAGTTAATCCATCCCTAGAATGCCACCGTCCCATACCGGTGCATTAAACCACACAATCCAACAATTGATGTAACAATTAAGGAAATACATCGAACATTCCATAAATAACTATGATAAATATGATATCAAGTTATCACATAATAGGAATGACTTATTATTTCTTTAAACTTCCTATATCATATGTGCTACACAAACTGAATCTTATACATGATGATATTTTATTATACCGTTAAATAAGAATTCTCTATATCCAATTCATCCTACACATTTAATCTCAATTGCTAAAATATTTTAAAAGATTAAATCCATTCGTTTGTTTAAAACATTCAAATAGCAAGCATCATTATGATTGAGTCTATTTAAATTTATTAAAACCCAAACCTAGTCCCTATTTAATGTTCAGGAATCCTAGGCATGTTTCTACGTTCCATCATTCCACAGATATGAAAAATACATAATTTAAACATGTAAAAATTCACATAAGGAATTAAATCAAAATCATGCATTTTATCAACTCATAACACAAGAACAAATATGAACCAATTTCATAAAACCTATGTTCTAACCCAATTAAACATGCATAATTATTTAATTTTATGTGTTTAATAAATCCTGGAATTTCCTAGGCATGTACAGAAACACGAATCAAAGGGAAAGAGATAGAAGAAGAACTTGCCTTAAGCTTTCGGATCGAAAGTTAAACTTCTTCTTCCTTGATCTTCTCTCTACAGAGTTTTTCTCCTCCTTCCTTCCTTCTCTCTCTAGAATATATCACGTGAATATTTCTAACCCCCTTTTACAACCTGTAGCTGTATATTTATAGGCTAAATAAAATAACCCTAACCCTTTTCCCAATCTAAGTCAACTTAAAAAATAAAATAAAAAAATAAAATATTAAAAAGGTAAGTAAAATATGTTATGTATATAATTTATGTATATCTTTATTAAATAAATAAATTATACACATCTCATTATTTATTAATGGATTATCCAATAATACTTAAGTTACCATAATATTATAAAGTAACTTAAAATATAACACGTATCAAATCTATGTATATTTTTATTATTTAAATATAAAACATATACATCAAATTAAATATTACTACCCAAGTTACCATAAAAGTAATTAATAAATTACTTTCCCTTTTATATATATTAAAAAGGTAAGTAAAATATGTTACGTATATAATTTATGTATATGTTTATTAAATAAATAAATTATAAACATTCCATTATTTATTAATAGATTATCCAATAATACTTAAGTTACCATAATATTATAAAGTAACTTGAAACATAACACGTATCAAATCTATGTATATTTTTATTATTTAAATATAAAACATATATATCGGATTAAATATTACTACCCAAGTTACCATAAAAGTAATTAATAAATTACTTTCATTTTTATATATGTATATAATATATATCTATATATATACATACACAACTATTCACGGGTAATAATCCATACACATCTAACCTCCTATCCAAGTAGTCCATGGGACTCAATTGGTTGGCCAATTACCACTAACCATAACCATAAAAGAAAAATAAAATAAAATAATAAAAGAAACGAAAACATTTAATTTACAATTAATCAAAATATCATTTAAGTACGTAATCTAATTAAACAATTAACACATAGACAAATACAAATAATACATAGACACATAATCAAATAATCAAGTAATACCTAATTCAATTAAACACATAAACAATTAGTCAAATAATCAATTAAATAATTAAAAATATAATTAAAACAAATAAATAAATACCGAGACTATCCTTTTAAAATTAGGGGTATTCCAACTCTGAAGGAGAACTTTGTCTTAACAGAGATCCATCCTTCTTATAATCTCATCATGGAAGAGGCTGGATACACCGGATGAGAGGAGTTCTGTCCACCCTTCATCAGGTGATGCGGTGCTTGTCTCCGGACGGAAAAGAGGTGATTAACCTATGGGGCGATCAAGTCACTGCGAAGGAATACTATATACTGACACAGGCTGAAGCAAAGAAGGTGTCTAGACAGCCTCAACCAGGTGTGACTTCCAGAAATATACTCAAATAGCAATTACAAAGCCCTCTGCCCAAGTATCTTAAGGTAGAGGAGGAAGAGGAAATTGCGAAGCCTACCGAGGAGACCCTCGAAGCCGTAGAAGTTATCCTCGGCGACCCTCAGAAGGTCACTTATTTAGGTTCTTCTTCCACGTCCGAAGAAAATGAAGCATTAATTGATGTCATTCGGAGCAATGCAGATGCTTTTTCATGGGATCACTTAGACATGGTAAGAATCGATCCTTTAGTCTCTTGCCATAGCCTGAAGGTGGATCCAGAGTTCAAACTGGTTAAGCAGAAACACTGAAGGTTTGCCCCCGAACGCAATCGCATTATAGCTGAAAAAGTGAACAAGTTGTTGCAAGAAGGTTTCATTCAAGAAGTGCAATATCCACAATGGCTGTCAAACGTGGTGGTCGTACAAAAGAAGAATGGAAAGTGGAGGGTTTGTGTAGCCTATACCAACCTTAACAAAGCCTGCCCTAAAGATAGCTTCCCTCTGCGAAAGATAGATCAGATGGTTGATGTTACTACTGGCTACGAGAGGCTGACATTCCTTGATGCGTTCTCGAGATACAATCAGATTCCTATGAACCCAGAAGATGAACAGAAAACGGCTTTCATTACAGAAAAGAGGACTTATTGTTACAGGGTCATACCCTTCAGGCTGAAGAACGCTGGGGCCACTTATCAACGCCTTGTTAACAAGATCTTTGACAATTTGTTAGGGAAGACGGTTGAAGCATACATAGATGACATGGTGGTCAAAAGTGTGAAGAATGAAGACCATCCGAAGTACCTCTAGGAAGTTTTTAATACTCTGAAGAAGTATAATATGAAGCTGAATCCATCCAAGTGCTCCTTTACAGTATCACCAGGTCAATTCCTCGCCCATATAGTGAATAAAAGAGGGATAGAGGTAAGCCCGGCTTAGGCTAAGGCCCTCATACAGAATCAGGAACCAAAAAATCGTAGGGAGGTGCAAGTTCTTACTGGTCGGATCGCAGCCCTCAGCCGGTTTATATCCCGATTATCAGATAAGTGCAAACATTCTTCGATGCCATAAGATCTAAAGAATAAGGATATATGGGGACCTCAATAGCAGGAGGCCCTCAATCAGTTGAAACATTATATGGCCGAACCTCCAATTCTATCCACTCCAAAACCCAGAGAGGTTCTTATTATGTACTTAGCAATTTCTAGCATAGCGACAAGTACAGCATTGATTAGAGAGGAAGGAAAGATTCAACATCTAGTCTTCTACACAAGTAAGACAATGACAAATGCGGAGACACGGTATAGCAAAGCGGAGAAAATCATCCTAGCCTTGGTTTATGCCAAAAGGAAGCTTCGGCGTTATTTTGAATCTTATAGCATTGTGCTACTCACCAACTATCCTATACGGGGTATACTCTCTAAGCTAGATCTATCTGGGAGAATTACCAAATGGGCCATCGAGCTCAGTTCTTTTGACATAACTTATGAGCCGAAGGTGTCGCACAAGGGACAAGCCTTAGCAGACTTTCTTTTAGAATATGAAGACATTCCCGAAGAGCCAAAACTCTCTGAACCACAGTGGGAGCTTCGGGTCGATGGCTCCTTGAACCAAACAAGTGCAGGAGTTGGGGTTGTTATATCAACACCCGAAGGTACCAAGTTGAAGCAGTCCATTTGCTTGAATTTCCCTGCTACAAATAATGAGGCTGAGTATGAGGCGTTACTTGCTGGTCTTCGATTGGCCAGCAGCCTTCAGAGGAAAGGATGAAAGCATATAAAGAAGCTGTGGAGAATGTTACACGAGGATTCGATCAAATCGAATTCCACCAAGTACCTCGTGTTGAGAATACTGAAGTAGATCAATTGGCCATGGCAGCGTCATCCTCAAATGAAGATCTGACTCGGATTGTGCCAATTGACGTCCTAGACGAACCCAAATCAACCCTCAGCAAGAAGTAATGGTGATTCCAGTCATTCCGCGAGAACCATGCTGGATTGATCCATTGGAAGCCTACCTCAAGCATGGGACTCTTCCAAACCAGAAAAATAAGGCGCGGAAACTCAGACTCACCGCAGCTAAATATGCCATCATCAACAACCAGTTATACCGGAAATC
Organism: Cornus florida; assembly: GCF_030987335.1. NCBI lineage: Eukaryota > Viridiplantae > Streptophyta > Magnoliopsida > Cornales > Cornaceae > Cornus > Cornus florida. The sequence continues at coordinate 92,847,316 of NW_026775581.1, forward strand.
ATTTTCAGGTCCTTACCTGAAGTGTTTAAGCCCTACTGAGGCTCTTGTGGTATTGAAACAGATTCATGATGGAGATTGCGGCAACCACTCTGGGGGCAGATCCTTTGCACATAAGGTTCTAACTCAAGGCTACTTCTGGCCGTACTTAGCGTGGAATGCTGAAGAGTACGCCTGGAAATGTGATAAGTGTCAGCGCCACAGTCCAATGAAGCATCAACCTGCCGAAGATTTACATGCAATGGCAAATCCATGGCCGTTCGCACAATAGGGGATTGATATGGTGGGCCCATTACCCAACACCGTGGAATAAAAGGAATACGTGCTGCTGGCTACAGACTATTTCACAAAATGGATGGAAGCTGAGGCTTACTCAAGTGTGACTCATGAGCAGGTAAAAAGTTTTCTTTGGAACAACATCATTTGCCAGTTTGGGGTACCAAAAGTCATTATGATGGACAATGGTAAGAACCTCGACAATAAGAGTACAAGAAAATTCTTTGTCGACCATGGAATTGTACAAAAGCTAGCTGCAGTCAGTCATCCACAAGGGAAAGACAGGCTGAAATAACTAACCGAACCATTTTCAGTTGTTTAAAGAAGAAGCTGGAGAAACTCAAAACAAAATGGTACGAGAATCTCCCTCAGGTGCTTTGGGCATACTGAACCACAACACGGCGGCCCATGGGGGAAAGTCCATTTGCCATGGCTTATGGATCGAAAGCTGTGATCCCAACCGAGGCGGCAGTTCCAACCCTTCGGACATTCTTGTTACTTGAAGGAAACAATGGTCAGCAGCTCGAACACAATCTCAATCTCTTGGACGAGAAGAGGGATTGTGATACCCTTCAGATCCGAGACACGGGTTGATCAAGCCCAGGCCCAAACCCGAGGGATATCAAACAATTAATATGTTATAACGAACACAGATTACAAAATGAAATAAGAATTAAAGTTAAAGCTGAAAGAAACTAAAATATAAAAATCCTTTAATAATTAAATACTTAAATCTGGTAATCCAAAACTCCATATTTTAAACAACTCGGAAATCCATCTCTAGTGGACCCCTAATAAACTCTAAACTGTATGAAAGTAAAACTAAAGATAGAATCTAAATTTAACATCTGGAAAGAAGTCCTACATCGTCGGTAGAGTGAATAGAAACCTCTGCTCAGCACGAACACGTCTAAGTCTGGAACTGTCGTGTACCTGAAAAATAGAAGTGGGTCAGGCCCACGCACAAGTTCTATACTACTACAATCCAAACAGAGGCCCGATACACATGTATACTTTAAACAATTCAACAATAGCTAATAGTCCGTAAATATATATATATAGTCACACTAAAGGACTCTCACTGGACTACAAGCCGGTCTCAACCTGAATGGAGGTAACATGCTAAAACGCATACGAATTGGGCATGTGTACCTAAGCCTAAACAGGGTACACCTATAACCATCGTATCGAGCTATGCATCCCAATGCATATACGCTCCCTAACCGTCGATCCTAAGACTCAAGCTCATATCGAGGTACCATAACAATATATTTAAAATCCATCCTGAATCCTAGTAGTGCCGCTCAACTAGTCATTGCCATGACACTACAACCAATAGGACTTAACTTTTAGTTAATCCAATTTTTAATCCAGAGTAGGTAGATTTTGGTATTTTGGAACCAAACCGTCCCTAGTATACCACCGTCCCATACTAGTGTATACCATCCCATCATCTAACAGTTGATAATACTAACAATTAAAGTAGACCTCAACTGCATCTATTTCTCCATCACAGATACTAAAATCATAGTGTAAGCATCTAGGAACACAGTCAACTATATATATAATCATGTCCAGCTTTATCCATTACTGATACTAATAATTTTAATGTAAGCATCAATTCACATAGTTACAGTATATACATAAACCTACATAGTTTAGGTTGTTCCATAAAAACTGATATAGTGACAAGATTAATTCAAACTAGCATTTAATACTCAGCAGTCGATATTACGGACATTTAGAGTAACCATCAATGAAGTCCATACCTCCAACAGTTGATACTTATAGTAAATAGTGCAAGCATCAAAACAGAATTTTTAGTATGTATATAGACATGCTTGTTCAGATTGTATCACAAAATCCAGTTAATGTTAAATTTAAAGTTTAATTTCATTCAACACTAACACATCCTACTCATGTATAATTCAGACACATGACCATGGTATAGGGTGAAGCATGTGGACATTACAATGCAGAGAACAAACATTGCAAGTATCCAACTCCAAACACAGTGTAATTATCTGTTCAAGTCCTCTACTGTCCAATCTATGCTAAGTGAATAGATTAATTAACACTCCTTCTGGAACCTTAACCCAGACCTGAGCCTCTTTTAAACCTTCCACATTTAGTCCTAAACTCATCTGAAAAATTCTAAAACCATCCACTGCATGAAAAACTGTCCGGAAACGAAAAAAAAAAAAAAAAAAAAAATTTCAGCAAGGAAACGTCTCCAAAAAGTGGAACCACCTCCTTTAGACCTTGGAGCCGGCTCCACTTTTTGGAGCTGCCTCCACATCAAAAGGGAGCCGGCTCTCTCCCTCTCTGCCTCGTCTTCTCCGATCCCGACGTCTTCTGCACCCTCTATATCCTTCTACTATGGTTTTCAGAGGTTGAAACTAAACCTCTAAACATTCCCAGTCTGTGTTTAAGCCCTTATTACATCACCAACAGGAATTTAAATAACCAAACATGCAAGTAAAATTCATGTTTTAACAGGTTTCCATGCACACAACACATACTAATATGTTTCAGTTTTTAGCACGAACAGAAAACATCTTTTGTTTTAATTGATTCAATTTAATCCTAGAATTATTTAGGAATGCAAAGAACATGAAACCTAAGGGAGAGAGTAAGGATAGAACTTGCCTTACACCGACGTTCGTCTCAAATTTTCGGCCAAACCTCAGTTTCTTCACTTGGTTGTTTCCCTAGACGTCTCCAAACTTCCTGTGTCTTACTATGGAGTAATATATTTCTAAAACCCTAGGCAGACACCGTAGGTGAATATTTATAGGCCACACTAATCCTAGGCTCCCTTAAACCCTAATTGAAATACTCGGCCCACAGAAAACTACGTTAAATTCAATGTCGGCTAACCTATATAAAACCAATCCTACAGTCACGATAAAACTGATTAAAGATAATTAAAACATAACATTGAAGCAAAAATTAAAACAACGAAGTACCACAAAATAATTAAATAACAATTAAATAATTAATACAATTAAATCAATAAGTAAAACAGTAACGCAATTAAATAAAATTTACGACAATTAAATCAATAATTAAAACAAGTACATAAAGTAACAACCATCAAAACAAGTAAACAATTAATCATTTAAAAATTGCAATTAATAATTAATGAAATTCCAGGACTATCCTTTGTAAAATTAGAGGTATTACAGGGATGTTGCAGCGATTAGGCTTGCTTCATATCAGCAACAGTTGCGCAGTAGTTATAACAAATGCATCAGGTTCAGGAGCTTTGTGGTAGGCGATTGGGTTTTGAAGTAAGAGACAGCTCATGTAAAGAAACTGGAACCTAATTGGACCGGACCTTATAGGGTTACCGAAGTAGTGGGTAAGGGAGCATATCATTTGGCCGAAGCTAACGGACGTCCCATTGCGCGTCCTTAGAATGCAATACACCTTAAAAGGTATTACCATTAGATAAGTTTGTCAATTTTGCTAGTAATTCTTCACAAATAAGGCTGCTTTTGCCCACAGTCAGTCATGTTTTTTCTTTATGTTGCTTCTATCGTATTCAGTACAATTATATTTCATTTATTTCTTTCCATAAAAATGGGGGCCATACTAGTACCCTATAATTATGCGATTTTTATGCATATTTGTGTGCCAAGACGCATTATGCAATTTTTATGCAAAGCAATGCTAAAATCAAGTTAAGAAGCATTCTTCACAATGATTCTTTTTTAAAAGCATTTTTCACGATGATTCTTTTTTAAACCCAAGTTATGGCCTATTTAAAGCTCTTTATCCCACATCGATAAAAAAATATGTTTTACATTCTGTTATATATGGGAATATTCAAATAGTTGACTGCAGTGTAAGGAGGGCCCACTGGTATTAAAGGCCGCCAAGCCCAGTACCAGAGGCATTCCTTACACTGACTTTTTTGACAAAGTTTAATCTATGTCCCACATCGGATAGAAGTAGAAAAAAAATGCGGTTGATATATGCGTAATCCACTACATTTGGTCGCCAAGAAAGGAGTCTCAGTGGAAAAAAGTCTCCAAAATAAGCAAATAAGAAACTTCCCAGCCACTATTACTCACTTTCTTGGCCTCCTATCATTTTTGAGTCTTCGGCCTCATGACAAGTTGTTTGAATATATATATATATATATATATATGCAATAGCTCATCAAACCTCCCCTCAGGCTCAGCGTCGGGGAGTAAGTTATTCGTTTCGGACCTTAAGTGTCCAGCTCATCAAATCTCCCCTTAGGCTTAGCGCCGGGGAGTAATTTACTCGCTTCGGACCTTAAGTGTCCAGCTCAGCAAACCTCCCCTCAGGCTCAGCGCCGGGGAGTAATTTATTCGCTTCGGACCCTAAGTGTCTAGCTCAGCAAATCTCCCCTTAGGCTCAGCGCCGGGAAGTAATTCACTCGCTTTAGACCCTAAGTGTCCAGCTCAGCAAACCTCCCCTGAGGCTCAGCGCCAGAGAGTAATTCATTCGCTTTAGACCCTAAGTGTCCAGCTCGGTAAACCTCCTCTCAAGCTCAGCGCCGGGGAGTAATTCATTCGCTTTGGACCCTAAGTGTCCAGCTCAGCAAACCTCCCCTCAGGCTCAGCGCCGGGGAGTAATTCACTCACTTTGGATCCTAAGTGTCCAGCTCAGCAAATCTTCCCTCATGTTCAGCGCCGGGGAGTAATTCACTCGCTTCGGACCCTAAGTGTCCAGCTCAGTAAATCTCCCCTCAGCTCAGCAAATCTCCCCTCAGGCTCAGCGCAGGGGAGTAGTTCACTCGCTTCAGACCCTAAGTGTCCAGCTCGGCGAACCTTCCCTCAGGCTCAGCTCCGGGGAGTAGTTCATTCGCTTCGGACCCTAAGTGTCCAGCTCAGCAAACCTCCCCTCAAGCTCAGCGCTGGGGAGTAGTTCATTCGCTTCGGACCTTAAGTGTCTAGCTCGGCAAACCTCCCCTCAAGCTCAGCGCCGAGGAGTAATTCATTCGCTTCGGACCCTAAGTGTCCGGTTCAGCAAAACTTACTCTTACGACCAATACCGAGGTCTTGTGAAGGTCATACTCACTGACTCTAAGTTCGGTAATATGAGCCACGAGATTGTCCCACATCGAAAAAATACAAGAAGAAACAAGTATAAACATACTTACTTCACACAAATCCATTTTAAGAAGGGTTCCCTTGACGGTTAAATCACCAAAGGAAAAAAAAAAATAATCCTCTGTTATTAGGTAAACCGTCAGAGGAGATCCCTTCTTCACATCTTATTTAGTTTTGCTTCGGACTAAAACAAATGTGTAACCCTCAGGCAAGGTACTTTCCTTAAAATTATCACATCCAACAAAGTGTGTGCAATATTAAAAGCATTCAAGTATACTCAGTCGAAGCAAAATTAAGGCGTCACAGCTTAAGAAACATGATTATATCATTCATAACTATCATTCCAAATATTGTTTCATTACAAAAAGAACAATATTACTTGATCCTACTTCCTCTTCGGATCAAATGGAGTATATTCAAAAGCATCCACCATAGTTGGACTTGCAGGTGGAATATTTGATGGGCTAGGAGCAGCTGCAGGAGTTAAGACACTTAGAGCTGGAGGGACTGCAAGATGAGCCTTCACCATCTCAGCAAAGAACACTTCAGCTTCCTAAGCCTTCGGACCTTCATCATAAGGGAAAGACACCCCCATATGAGTATTAAAAGCCTCAGGATCTGTTATTTTCTCGCCTGAACCTTGGTTAAAGCCGGACCTGTAGGCCTTGGCGCTAGACAAACGCACTAAACTGGAGTAACGCCCCTGCATCCCTACAATGATGCAGGTGCTAAGGGCATCATTCAAACGCTGGACCTCAGCCTCCAGCGACACCACTTTTGCATCAAAAGTAGCCAGACGCTTCTTATAAACATCCTTAGCTTCATATGCAATTTAAGCATTTACAATGGCATGGGATGCCTTCTTCCCAGAATTGTTGAGGTCTTTCTCCAACTTCTGAATGGATAGAGACTGAGCCACAGCGGTGGCACAAAGGGCCATGGTGTGATACAGGCCCTACATTGTCAGATAGAAACAATAACGATATAAGAAAATTGGTGAGATGATTATGACGATGGAAGAAGAGGGGAGGAGCAAACCTCTATGGCTCGAACGGGGGCAGAAGGGAGTAGCTGTTCCAATCCCATCCTACCAATAATCTCTTTATCCTTGGGGAGCCATATTCTCTGAGCAATAGCCAGCACTACAGATGGATCAGTGATCATAGAATCACCAGTATGGAGGACGGACTTGTCAGCCTTCGAGAAAGAAGGAGTCCAAGGTGCTCCAGCCTCAGCAAGGACGTAAGCTCTGACCTCCTCTTCAAGATTAGTCTTTTCAGCCTTCTTTCCTTTATTTTTTGTGTTGGAAGCGCCTTTGGATTTTGTAGTTAAAGAAGAAGTCAACCTCGCCTTCTTGTTCAGAGGAATTTCGTTAATCTCTTTCTCCTGTTCGTTTGAGCATAATATAGTTAATGGGGCACTCTCTGTAGCCTTTCTCTTCAAGGCTTCAGCCCTTTGTTTTTCTTCCTCAATCATGGGGAAGCTGTCGAAAGATGGAAGTGAGAGGTCCATGAGATCAGCAGCTACGGCTCTGGAAGCAACTACTTTAAGGTTTGCAGAGGTAAACAAGTCCTCAACAGAAGGAGGGTCTTTCCAAACTTGCTCTTCAAGGAAGGAAAGCCTCTTCTTGGCAGCAGAGGAAGGGAATGTCAATGAAAAAACACCAAGAAACTCATAAATATACCGAAAGAATAAGACTCGACATGGGAAATAACCAGAACAATCTTCATGAAGAGAGGGGGGACGTTCTATACCTAACTTCCCGAACTTATGTGGGATTGGGAGTTTGCTCGATTGAGGCATGGCCCATCTCCCTTTAACAATTATCATCTTCTCTTTCCACTTTTTTTTAAAAGTAGGGAGGTCTGTACATATCCTTTGATGCAAGGGAGAGGTGAAATAGAAGCGACCAGGTTCGATTCCATGCTTAGAAATAGTGTAAGTGATCAGCAAGTCAGCCAGAGTCAGGTCAAGACTCTCCAGCCATCGGTGAATGAGGAGTGCCGAGATTACTTAAAGGAAGTTAGGGTTTACTTGTAGGGGTGCAATCCCCAATTTGTTAAAGACTAAATGATAAAAAGGGATGAAGGGGGAATCTAAAAGCGTTGAGATGCCCAACAGAGAGGAGCAACTCGTCTTCTCCGACGCCCTCGTCGGCATAAAAATCGGCGCCCTTGGGTATTCTACAATTTTTACCCCATTGGGAATCTCGAAATCTTCCATTACGGATTCAATCGAAAACTTGATACGACGAACAGATAAAATTGCGTTCCTTTCTTCCTTAGTAAAAATACTGTCCAACCCAGAGGTAGATGTCTCAGCCTGGATTGGGGAAACATCCGACTGATTAACCGAGTCATAATGCAAGATTGGAAGAAGGGAAAGAAGAACTAACCTGGAGATATGAAAATGTGAAGAACGCAATGGATGGAACGAGCACACTGAGAACAAAAGCAAGTCTTGAAGAAATCCTTGAGTCAGAATAACAATAGACACAAATGGAAATGCCTCGTTCGAAAGTGGCAACTACACAACTTCAATTCCCCCTTAATTAGGAACCGTAACCCATTTAAAGAGGAATTAGGGGCAAAGTGTGAAGGGAAAAATCTCCCTCCAATAAGAATTGAACACGTCATCACTATATAAATCTATATTTGGTAGATTTCAGAAGCCTATCCGGATCAAGCCCAAAGTACATTATTCTTTAACCCAATATCATTTGTATTGGACCTCCAAGGCCAGGTAAAAACATTAATCAGCCCAAGGTCACTACTGTTGAAGTTCTGGCCCATTGGTCAAGTCATTTAAACCGAGTTGCATCCGGCCCAAGTATAATGAAATATTATCCAGTCCTATTAAGCAAAGGATTCAACACAGATGTAAAGTTCTATGCAAAACAAGTTCTACATAGGAAATATTATACAATAGAAAAAACTCTATTTGTAAAGAAAGTCATGTATGGGAAGAATTAGAGGACAAGCAACACGAGTCCTACCTTAATTCTACCAATTTTTGTGTATAAATAGAGGCTCAGACCTCCAACAAAAGGATCCAAGCAATTCTATACTTCTCTATACATTGTTCTTGTTTATTTTTACTATTTTTGAGTGTGTTGTATTATTTTTCTTAATCGTTATTGGTTGAGCAGGATTTTGCACCTACAGCACCGTATGCGGGAATTCGTGTACAAATATATTCCTACTCTTATTTCAAGTGAATTATGCTACTACTATCTGGATTGTTGAATGGAGGATCTTCAGCGGATCAACAGACGAAGTTGATGCAGAAGATGCGTGAAGAGTTTTTACACCAGTTTGACGTACTTCGTCAAGCGAATGAAGCTAGCGTGGCTCAGATCACCTTGCTTCAACAGCAGAATAACACTCTGCAAACGGCGATGGCTCAGTTGGCACCACTGCCACCACCAAGTGATACGGCAGCACCCCCTAATCAGAATATTCCCCCAGTTAACCGGCCTTAACCTAATAGGGCACGACCCAATGAGGCTCAGCCAAACAAGGTTTAACAGCAGCAGAAGACAAGGACCGAGGCAGTTGCTTCGGACAACTTCCCTCGTCGCACGCAGGACGAGCAAGCCAAGTTTAGTCGTAAGCTTATGGTATGGTCCAATGGTATTCTAGATGGTGCTGGTGTTCAGGATGCCTTTAATGAGAAAAGACTGCTGAAGATTCAGACACCCGCTGAGATGGCCAGAGAGCACAAAAACTCCCTGGTGAAGACTCCTTTCACTGACGATGTGTATATAGTAGAGAGGCCCAAGAAATTTACCATGCCTTCTTTTACTCAGTTTGACGGTACGGGAGATCCTTCTCGGCACCTGGATCATTACACCCAAAAGATGGCTTTAGATGACCGTAATGATCCTTGGATGTGTAGAGTTTTTCCTACCAGTTTGACAGGAGCTGCACTAGAGTGGTTCAGGAATAGGCCACACAAGTCCATCCCGGATTACGTAACTCTGTGCACCATATTCCTAGCACAATACTGTGGAAATAAGAATCAAAAGAAAAGTATTGCCAGCCTCTTCACCGTAAGGCAAAAGAAAGGGGAAACACTGCAGGATTTCTTATCTAGATTCAACATGGAAGCCTTGAAAATAGCAGATTATCATCCCACGACTGCTATAGAAACATTCAAACTTGCAATGATTCAGGGGATGAAGTTTCATACTTCCTTGGTCAAATATTCTCCTCCCAACATGCAAACTCTCAAGGCCAAGGCCTAGATCTACATTCGGCTTGAGAAAATGTAGCCCACCGAGCGCAGCACGCCACCCTCGTGACAGTGGAAAACAAGCCTAGGGAGAGAATTCCAAATTCAAAAATCCAGAAAAGCCAGCGTGCCTCAACGACGATCACCCAGGCACCTGAGAAGAGGCAAAGGAGAGAGAAATGGTTTATACCTCTCCGAACTACCTTGGCTCGGCTCTTCTAAGAGAATAAGATGAGGTTTATAGCCCCGCATCCTATGAAGCAACCCTTGGAGCAGAGGGACAAAAGCAAGCATTGCGCCTATCATCGAGATTATGGGCATTCAACCAATGATTGCAGATCCCTTAGGCGAAAAGTGGAAAATATGATAGCTAGAGGTGAGTTGGCGGATTATCTCACGACAAAGGAGTATGTGAAGCCCCGCGAGGTCTATCCTTGGAAGGTAGAAGGTAATCAAGTAAAGGTCATTCATGCAATACATGGTAGATCTGAAGATGATCAAAAGTCTGAGGAGGTATACAAATCCAAATTGAGGGCAGCCCATAAGCTCAGGAAGTTATCCTCGGTCAATGCTATCGCTTCGGCCAGCATCGGTATTGGATTCGGTGATGGCGACCTATTCAACTCCCCCATGAGGATCCATTGGTCATCAGTCTCTTAGTGGCGAATTGCATAATCAAGAGGGTTTTGATAGACCCAGGGAGTAGTGCCAACATCATCACAAAGGCAGTCTTTGAGCAGTTAAAGATCCCGTCATCATCAATTCGACCTACCTCCAGCCCATTGATGGGGTTCAATGGCACAAGGGTAGATCCCCTTGGGGTAATAGACTTATCCGTAACCGCGGCGAAGAGGACTTTGAAAGAGAACTTGGTCTTAACAGAGATCCACCATTCCTATAATCTTATCATGGGAAGAGGCTGGATACACCGAATGAAAGAAGTTTCGTCCACCCTTCATCAGGTGATGCGGTGCTTATCTCCGGACGACAAAGAGGTTATTAATCTATAGGGCGATCAAATCGCTGTGAAAGAATGATATATGCTCACACAGGTTGAAGCAAAGAAGATGTCTAAATAGCCACAACCAGGCGTGGCTCCCAGAAATATATCCAAATAGCAACTACAGAACCCTCTGCCCAAGTATCTTAAGGTAGAGGAGGAAGAAGAAGCTACGAAGCCTACCGAGGAGATCCTCGGAGCCATAGAAGTTATCCTCGGTGACCCCCGAAAGGTCACTTATTTAGGCTTTTCTTCCACATCCAAAGAAAAGGAAGCATTAATTGATGTCATTCGAAGCAATACAGATGCTTTTGCATGGGATCATTCGGACATGGTAGGGATCGATCCTTTAGTCTCCTGCCATAGCCTGACGGTGGATCCAGAGTTCCGTGGCGAAAAGGACTCTGAAGGAAAACTTTGTCTTAACAAAGATCCACCCTTCCTATAATCTCATCATGGGAAGAGGCTGGATACACCGAATGAAAGGAGTTCCGTCCACCCTTCATCAGGTGATGCGGTGCTTATCTCCGGACGAAAAAGAGGTTATTAATCTATGGGACGATCAAGTCGCTGTAAAAGAATGCTATATGCTGACACAGGCTGAAGCAAAGAAGATGTCTAAACAGTCACAACCAGGTGTGGCTCCCAGAAATATACCCAAATGTAATATCCCTAATTTTAAAAGAATAGTCTCGGCATATTATTTATTATTTTTATTGTATTTTTGGGTGATTATTTGGTTTAATTATTTTTATTTATTATTTGATTTAATTGTTTAACTATGTCACATGTGTTATCTTTTATTATTTAATTGAAATATATATATATATATATATATATATATATATATATGTGTGTGTGTGTGTGTGTGTGTGTGTGTGTGTGTTTTTATGTGAAATATTTGAGTCATATATGCTTTTCCACTGTTTTGGGCCAATGGTTAATGCTCCATACTTTAATGTCAAAGAAAATGACTCCTATATATGTGGGCTTCAATGGCCTTTGTTACAATTCTAATGGTTTTTAACAAAGGTCATAACGTGTTATTGGGCTATGTAGTGAAGTAAAATAGTTGGCAAAGACCAAACCCATAATATCATATGTGCACTAAGAATCACTAATAAATCCAATTCTTACAGTAATTTTACACAATGGTGCATATTATTTGTCGATGATAATAAGGCGAATCAATTTAAAGATTAGTAATTAAAATAAAATATATGAAATTTAATGATAATGAAGATTATAGTAATATATAAAAAATAACAATTTGAGATCAAAATAATTCTGAAAATAACTATTTGTTGTATTTGGAATTCGTAATACAAAAATGAATGAAAAAGATGAGTAGATTGATATATACTTATTAAAAAAAAAAATTGAGTAGATTGATATATGTTTGGTAAAGTAGAGATAAGTTAGCAAAACGAAAAATGAAGGTTCCATTTAATAAACCATGAAAAACTTAATCCAAGTGGTATAACTTTTTATGTTGGAGATTCAAAATGATTGTACTTGTTCTTACGGATCTTGTCCTTTTTGCCAGCAAAAAAAAAAAAAAAAATTGATTTTTAAATATTTAAGATGATAAACGTAATTAAAATGATTTGGTAACAGAATGGTGAATCGATCACTCTCAATTCGAGTGTTCAGTTCCCTATTCAAGAATGGGGAATCGATCACTCTCCATTCTGAGTTCCCCACTCAAGTCCATAAGCTAGTAAAATATAGTATGGATAACTCCCTTCACTATGAGCTTGAGTCTTAGGACCATGGTTAGGGTGCGTATATCGCCTAGGATGGATAACTAGACATAGGTGTTGTTCCCTGGTAGGTCTAGTTACTCATGACCACATTATGTACGATTTGCATGGTATCTCTACTCAGGCTGAAACAGACCTATTGGACTAGTGAGCGTCCTATAGTGTGTAATTATACATATATGGACTACTTTAGTTATTGTTGAGTTATCTAGGATGTATCTGCGTATTGGGTTTCTGTATGGATCGTAGTAGGATATGACTTACATGTGGGCCTGACCCACTCTCTTATTTTTCAGGTGCTCGTCAGTTCCAGAGTTAGAGCTTGATCATGCAGAGCAGATACAGACATTCATTTATCCGACTACGTAAGACTACTTCTTTATTTAGCTTTGGATTTTTTATTACAGTTATTTCCTTTCCAGTTTGGGATTTTATTAGAGGTCCACTTGAGGGATTCCCGAGTTGTTAAGTTAATGCAGTTACTTTGGAGGTTTTGGATTAATGGATTTTAACATTATTATTTTGAGGATTTCTAATTAGAATTCTTTTCAGCTGTAATATCTATTTCTTTAATTCATTTTTGTAATTTGTGTTTGTTTTAAATATTAATTGTTTGATATTCCCTCGGATCTGTGCTCGAACTTGATCACCCGTGGCTCTAGAATCAAGGGGTATCACACTTGACAACCGAGATAACCAATAACCCTGCTCATCCACCGAGCCATGCAATCAACTCACTAAGAGTCAATTACCCGGAATACACTTCTGTAGCTCTCCGAAATGGGAATCACTCCTCAATAAACCAGTTTCTAAGACAGACTTTTATATTCTATGAACTGAATCAAATCAAACGGTCGATCACATAACACTGGCATGACTCCAGTTAATGCCTACGTCACCCTAGGCTTATAGAGTCTAACAAGTCCCCACAACCACCAGAACCAACACGTTTCCTTAGACCATACTAGAATACTCAAAGTATACGTCTACAACCCATAGACTACACCCGTGACTCAAGCAACCTCTGCCACACCCACCTCAAATAGGTTCTAAAAGTACCTCTGCACCAAACCGTGACCCAAGTCACAAACACTAACCCCCTAAGGTAACACCTTTCTCCCACAAAACCTTCAATCATACACCTGACCCCCACGGTCACAAGAACCTATACATCGATGCATGAAACTTACACTCAACACAGCCACCATACCATGAAATACAAACCCATTCTGAAGTCATGCACTAAGCAGCGCACAAATGCAACAAGAAAATTAAAATGATTACACACCAAATAGCTCAATCCACGAGCTAAAAACCAAGCAATTCGTTCGATAAGAACTAGTACCCAAACAACCCTAGAGCAACCAAGCTCATCGCCTACTCAGGTTAAAACTCACATAACCATCAATGCCGTGATTAGTACTCTACCGCACTAGCAACCACCTCAATGCTCAACCACATAAACATATATGAATATAGATATATACATATACAAAATGAATGAAACCCACAATACTACATAAAACATGTTTGCATATACCATGTTCATTACTTGTTATATTAACATTTGATTTAGAACTACACGCACCGTGCTTACCACTTTTCGTCACCATACTCCTCATACACAATTAACATGCTTTCATTTTCTTTCACATTTCATTTACATAGTTAGATCATCTAACTATTCCTTGTACATGGCCATGTAACATAAACTTTTGCATATAAACCTATAAACGTGTAAACACATAGCAAGGGAGCATGTCTTTCAAAACCGTAAGCACATAAACATGTAAACAAGTAACAATTAAGCATGTTTTCCAATTAACAAAACACTTTAGCAACTAGCCTCATAAATAATGCAAATAACTTCCCACACAATCCTAGGTAGGCCTCTACCTAATGGTATTCAAACCATTGCTCTGATACCAAATTTGTAACGACCCGAACTCGGGGGTTCGAATCGCTAAGCGGTCCTTACCCGAACCCGAGGTCAACTAAGAACATTACCATCCTGTTCTATATTAATACATAATATACGTGTCATCCCAGGGTTTATATAATAATAATAATAAAAAAAAAAATAAATAATAAAATGATTTCATAGCTACAAAGTATGTCAAAACAGTCTACTAACCCATCGAACCCTGTGGAGAAGCGTCGTCCGCCACTTTCCGTCCATGTCCTGAAAAATGTTACAATAATGGGGTGAGCATAAGCTCAGTACGAGGTGTCTCAGACACACCTCTTATGATCCCGTGAATCCACATATAAAATAGAAATCAAGAGAATGGGATTATACTATACCGGGAATATAATCTATAACCATAACATCAAATATAACCACAAATATACCATGTATGCTAATGAAGTGCAATGCCATGCTCATGTCGCTTCCCATTTCCGAAACATTTCTGTTTCAACTTCCAAATTATTAGTGCAATCCGACCCAAGGCACCTCCAAGGCGTCACGAAAGGAGGATTGGCCAACTATCCACGACCACAAGGCACCTCCAAGGCATCGCATCCGGCCTAGTTAGCTCAACCATACTCCTCTCCAGACTACACTAACACCATGGACCACTAGGCGCCTCCTAGGCGTCCGGGTTTTCACAAACACATTTCAAAAAAACCTTTCCTCAAAAATTTCATTTGTTTTCAAAAAAACACTTTTCCTTTTTCTTTCCCGATAGATGCATGAATGCTTCATGATTCCAAATGCTAAGTTTAACAACCAAATTTCCATACATTTCACCCATATATCATAACCACATCTTGTAAAGAAAATTTCTAAATATTTATTTCTACAATTATAACATCAAAGTTTTATGGCAATTAGAATTCACAAAATATACAACTTGTCGTTTCTAAGCATGCTTCCTCACTACAAAAAGGTAATTAAGCTTACAAATTCATTTAACACATAGCATATATCCACCACTTTGTATATAAGCAACCATAACCACATAGTCAAAATAATTGGAATTAAACGTGCATATATGTAATGTTATCAAATTTTCCTATTTATTGGGACATAGATGAAGTTTCAATGGTTATAAATGGGCAAAAGAGTAACTAACCATAAAGTGTAATTTATTCACATGGTGACAAATGGCAAGTTATTGATCACAAGTTCAATTGTAGACCAAATTATTTCATCTCTTTTTTCCTTCACCCGGCAAAATACTCTTTTTTTCTCTAACCCTTCACTTTCTCACTCTATATCCATCTTTATGCCCTAAATGTCTTCTACATTTTAAGCTTGTTTTTAGAGTGATTAAAGTGAGATTTTTATGAAGCCATAGGTGAGGAAGTTGATGAGTTGAGGAGAGCTTTTAATTGAGACCAATCTTACAGGGGGCTAGGAATTTCAAATTTGGGGGCTGTTTTGAAGATCTTGCTTGGTTGAGGAAGAGGTTGTCCTAAACCTCAATTCCTTTGTTTTTCTTATGAATTAACCTCCTTAGTTGAACCACTATGTGACTAGAATTGAAATTTCCTTGCAAGCATGTTATGTTGTTAAATCTGAAATTTATAGTTTGTATATTAATGGTGTGTTGTGGTTTTCTTTCTTTTAAAAACTGAAATTTTTGCCCTCTAAATATTGGTTGTGTTTATGCGCATAGAACGAAAAAATTCTAGTAATTACAATGGTTGGGTAGTTATGCTTATAAACTGAAAGTCCTATGATAATTCACCTCAACCATGAAATTGTTTTGTTGTAAGCTTTTCGTTGTTACTGTGTTGTTGTTGTTGCAAGTCTGAAATTTTGTAGCTTACATGGGGATGACGTGTTATTTGTTTTAAACATTGAATTAGAGCTCTTCTTAATGTCGGTTGTGTTTATGTGTATAAAAAATTAAAATTCTAGTAACCATAATGGTTGTATTGTTGTTGATTAGATGCTGAAAATTTGATGTTAGTTTGCTTCACTTATGGGCTGTTTTGTTCAAAGTTGGGTGTTGTTAATATTATTTAAAAAAAAAAAAAAAGGAAAAAAAAAAAAAGAAAACTGATTGGTACATTGTCCTTAAAGCGTACATGATGGTTTTGAGGTTGGGTGTTCTCTAAACTGAAAAAAAAAATTAGTAATTACAACGATGGTGTTATAGTTTTATATGAAACTGAAATTTGTATCTTGTTTCTAAAGCATGAATAAGACTATTTTGTTGTAAGGATTGTGGTGGTTGTTGTTACTCAAAAATTGAACTGGGACCTTGACTTTAAAGCATGAATGATGGTGTTGTTGTGGGTTCAAAATTGCCATTTTAGTTTGTTATCAAGTACGACTTATAGAACTGAAATTTGATGTTGGAAATGATATAACATTTTGAGATTATGAGGTGTGTCATTCATGTATTACATTGGGCATTATATGGGGCAGAACAGATTTTTTTTAAAAAAAGAAAATTTTATTTTTGAAATGAAAACAAAATCTGAAATTTAGGAAAAATGTTCGATAGAATTTTAGATAATGGGGAGAGAGACATTGGCACCTCATTAACATTGTATTTCACTGAGTTTATGAGATCGTATTATATGGTGATTATTACTTCCCGAACAAACATGACCCTTTTTTCTAATCGTTATTCTTTGTTTGGATTCACGGAGGCATTAAGGAGTGCGTTTTAGGCATTTTCTACTGAGCCGTTGTGCTCACTCTTTATTATTATTTTTCAGGACACGGAAAGGAAGTGGTGAAAGACATTCCCCACAGGTTTAGACAGGACTTAACGGACTTTTTTTGGTGTTAATTTTCTGTTGTATATACAAGTTTTGTAAAACTTTAAACTTGTTTTGTATCTCTTTCGTAAGCTTATGTCTTGAGACTGTAGTCGGATGTAATGTTTCATGTAAATGAACTTTTGGTTTTTCGTCTATGTGTGTGATCATGATATTACCAATACAGATGCATGTGGTGACTGTTGTGAGACAGGAAAAACATGATTTGGACCACAAATATAACGACCCTGGATTTTTCAACCCAATGTGTCCTGTGATGAATCAAAAGATGACCCGATAACTAATCCAAAATGTGAAAGCAAATAAAGCAAAATGGCCTCAAGAGATGTACGTCACCCCTAAGGCACCAAGATGACTCCCCATGAAGCCACGAAATTCAAATGAGCCAAGCAAATGAAACAAGAATGCCAAATCCGGAAAGAAATGATCAAAGGGTAAAATGGTCATTTCACACTAAAATGGGTGCTACCATGCACACCATTAGAAAGACAACAAAAAATGAAAGAAGTTAGATTCAAGAATCGCCTGATTCTGAGTCCGGACAAAAAAAAAAAATGAAATTAAAACGAAGTGGCCTTCTCCGTTTAAGAGTTGCCACGAACCTATCTCACTAAAACTGGAATAACTCACACTATAGATGGAGTTTTTATGAGTGGTTGGTTCCATTGGAAAGCTAACTTCAAGCACTTGAACTTAGACTCAAGAACGACCAGACTTGGATTTAAAATGAAAGAGATATGATCTCCCAAAGTTGGAACAACAAAGCTGTCCAAGGAAAAGATGAGAAAGATAGTTCCAGGAGGATCGGTCGACTGAAATACAACCATCAGCCGGCCGAACCTCAACTGTCGGTCGACCGAACCCCAATCATCAGCCGACCAAAATAAGGTTTTTCCTAAAAAGCCTACTGAAATGGTCTCGAGAGTTTGGTCAGCCGGTTGATAGGTCCTCATCAACCGACCGACACATCTGCTGCAGCAGAATAAGCTGCCGCAATGTGTGTGTGTGATGCTTGGTCTGTCTTTAAGGCTATACATGGACTCTACATGATCTGAACACATTTCAAAACATTCCCTAGCGTCATGCAAGCGTCCAAAACATACCAAAACAAAGAGGAACTCAAAATGATACCCCAATGCATGAATTTTTATAAAAATTCATAAAATCACTCAAAAATAGGTCAAAAGTTGAAACTTAAGAGTTTTATGAAATGTGGGCATGCACGCAAATGTAAAATGGCATTTAAGACGTGTTCTAATGGTCCACGGCCTCAAAATGTCCTCAATGCAAAATATGACCTCTCAATGGCCAAAAATGACTAGAAATGGGAAGCTTGAAGACCAAAATGCAAAACCTAAAACAAATGGTGCTTGGCCCTTGGCCACACCTCATACATGATCATAGAAACCCTATGAAAGAAAAAGAATGGAATTCCCACACCCAATGCAAAAGTTATGAAATAATGACTTAGTATTTTTCAACATTTTCATAATAAACCTTGGAAATGAAAGTGTATATAAATACATATTTGATGCCATTGGCCTATGGCCTCTACTCATACATGTCAAATACAATACAAAAGGTGTACTTATGTACACATTACATATATTGAATCAAATATACACATTGTGACATAAAAAGCTACAAAAGGCATTTCATGCTAATAGTTGCATGAAATGGAAACTTAAAAGCTACAAGTCATCCACAAAATGATAAGCATCACGAACCAAGTCTTCGTAACTGAGCAAAACCCCCAGTAACTTCGGGGTGAGTAAACAAGTTTACTCGTAGAGAATGAGCATATATAGACTCAATTTCTTTAGAGATTTTTACATTATCTTGAAACAATTGAAAAGGGGCATGTTACCTAACGTCTATGTCAAATGAGACTCAGGTAGCATCCTAAGCTATATAAGCATTTGAATCAACAAGAATCATGATACATATATATATATGAAATGAATCAAGGTTGAGATAATCCAAAGAACATGACAAGAAAATACTAGAATACAAGGATCACATTATCAATGCAATTTACATGATTGGAGCATTCTAATTAACACGATAAGAAAAATACATGAAGTCAAGGAGAAGGCACAATATCTATGCAATTAACAAGATTGGAGCATTTCACCTAACACGACAAGTTTTAAATCTTCAAGGAATAGCAACTTGAAATTTAAAGAGTGAAATTAACCAATGTGGAAACTCGGATATCGCTCGGATTACAACAGTACTCTTAGGATCACTTAGGGCTACTAACCCATGGGTGCCTTCCCCTAGTGCGCACTATAGTATAGAGAACTTTCTATCTCCTGTACTAGAACCAAGTCCTAGCTATGTCAATTCTTAATTGATATCCCAAGTCCCAAAATCAACAAGTTGTGTAAGTCAAGATTGTATTAAAATACAAGAAATACATTAACCACGTTTCATGCACAACCAAGATTTTGGAACACACAAGTCATGCCCTAAGTTCTCAACTATGATGGCATGTGAAATGTCAAGAAATCACAATGTGCATCTATATAGACTAGAACCAAGTTATATAGCACAAGAAATCCATTGAAGTAAATATACCACAAGTGTAAGATACATAATTCAATTACTTACTAAACAACACATGTGTAATTAAACCATGCATATTCATTAAGTACATTAATGAAACCTAGGTACAAGGGGTCACGATGCTTAATAAAAAGATAAAAGTCCATGAAATACATGTCTGATTCATAAGTTGGCAAGAGTTTAATATCAAAGCATGATTGACTTGATGGAAGCATAAAAGGGAATTTAATCTACTAAAGGAATTAAATTATCAAGATTACAAGGCAAGTCCAATGTTCTATAAATGAGATACGTCAAGGATAAGTTCAATGTTAAGTTACGAGTTCATTTCATACGGGATACAACCATGTGTATTAAGTTCCATACAAGGGAAATAATAAAATATAAGTTTTAAAACTTATCCGATTATTCTCAATTTGAAACACGTGAAGGAACTTGTCAAAGAAAACATGAATACCAAGTTAGAAACTTAATCAAGACCAAGGAGTCATTGAATGGATTTTATTTAATTCATTTAATTAAAATCTCTAGATTTTGAAATTTATCCAAATGATCTCAATTTAATGTATGTTATACAACATGTCAAGACTTGATTAAAAAACATGTTACAAGAATTTTCCATGCAAGGTATGGCCATGAGTATTAAACTTTAATACTAGAAAATAATTAAATGAAAGGTTTCAAAACCTAATCAAATATTCCCGATTTAATATATATAAAGAATATCAAGTCGGAAATCCAATGGAGTGAATAGTGCACTTGGAATAAATTAATTAATCAAATTAATTAAATATTCTCTAGATTTCAAGACATCTCCGATTACTCTCAAATTCACCAATGTAGAAGAGCATGCTAGGGCCTAATATAATATGACAACACATGTTAATTTCAAGTTAGTTAAGGCCACATGAATTAATCTTTCATTCAAGAAAAATATTAAATAAAATATTTAATACTTATTGAAATGCTCTCAATTTAACATATGTCAATGAATATATCAAAGGGTAATATTCTATCATGCCACATGTTTAAACCAAACTATAACCAACCGGGAAAATCAAATCTCACACAAGAAAAATAAATAATAAAATCTCTAGATTTTATATCAAAGCATGTAAATAAGTTGCATAAACATAACTAGCATGCAATACATCAATAATAATAAACTATAACACCCCCTACCATAATTTAAGATGAAAATCTCAAATCCCCACCGAAAGAAAAGTGCTCCGAATCTGACGATACTTCGGGGTTTTGTCGAGGACAACACGGTGAACAAGAATCCCAAGGAAGCCCCATGAAAATCACAACTTGACTTCAAACCCGAACTCAAAATTTGGCCAAAAACGGGTTCTAATAAGGGGGAAAGGTAGAGTACGACGAGGCCTACAATAAATATTAAGGCAGAAGACTTTTGACCAAGGAAATCAAGTGGATGAGAAGAAAAAGTGAAGGCAGCCCCTTGGGCTCCCAATGCTGCCGGTTAAGAGAGGGAAGAAGATGATGGAAAAATGACTTTTCACTTTAAGACCTTCTATTTATAGGAAAACCCTAAAAGTGCCCCGAAAGGGCCCCGCCGGGTCTGAAAAAGTGGAATTTGAGCAAACACGTTCAAACGGAAAAACTCTGTGAACAGAAAAGAACCAAGATAAGAAAATATGAACAACGAAAGAAACGGCGTCAAAAACCGAGTCCTGAGCAAAGAGATATGACCTAAACAAGTTCGGCGGCAACTAGGCCAGAAACCTTGAAACTGGAGAAAAATGACCAGAAGAAAATTCTAAGAGTACACGAGTTGATGAAATGTGAAAATGAATCTCATACAAGGATCTAGGCTCAAAACGAGGTATTTTGCAATAGCTTTCGTTAATTGCACATTGGCCCCTCCAAAAAGGGTTAACTGCACTAATGACCCAGAATAAAAATATCTTCCAAAAATATTTTCTTAAAAATCCCTAAAATAAAATATCTTCAAAAGATATTTATGAAAAACACCCCAAGAAAAGATTCTGAAGAACTGTGCATCCATGCCCTTATGGACACCGGGAGCAACCAGAGTACTTTCTTACAAAAGTAAAGATACGTATTTCGTGGAAACCACTTAGAATGAAGATACGTGAAGTCAAAAACCAACTCCAAGCATGAAAAGTGAGGTTGTGTTAAAAAATAACAAACGGGGAAAAGACAAAATAGGGAAAAGGACGAAAAGTGAATAATGTCCAAAAAGTGAAAATACAGAAATGACTCGGTCCTTGTAACGACCCACTCCACCACATGGTATGATATTGTCCGCTTTGGGCCTGAGCCCGCACGGTTTTGTTCTTGGGCTTCACCCCAAAAGGCCTCATACCAATTGGAGATGATGCACTTACATATAAGCACTTCACCTTTCCTCTACCCAGGCGATGTGGGACTTGTGCACCCGTAGCTTGCCAGTGTGGTAGCCTGACAGTGTCTCTCGCACCCGCCCACGGCACACCCGCCCACAAGGTCATCACAATCCACCCCCCTTGGAGGCCCGACGTCCCCGTCGGCACACTTCCGGCTGGGTCAGGCTCTGATACCATCTGTAACGACCCACTCCACCACATGGTATGATATTGTCCGCTTTGGGCCTGAGCCCGCACGGTTTTGTTCTTGGGCTTCACCCCAAAAGGCCTCATACCAATTGGAGATGATGCACTTATATATAAGCACTTCACCTTTCATCTACCCAGGCGATGTGGGACTTGTGCACCCGTAGCTTGCCAGTGTGGTAGCCTGACAGTGTCTCTCGCACCCGCCCACGGCACACCCGCCCACAAGGTCGATTGTGATGACCTTGTGGGCGGGTGTGCCGTGGGCGGGTGCGAGAGACACTGTCAGGCTACCACACTGGCAAGCTACGGGTGCACAAGTCCCACATCGCCTGGGTAGAGGAAAGGTGAAGTGCTTATATGTAAGTGCATCATCTCCAATTGGTATGAGGCCTTTTGGGGTGAAGCCCAAGAACAAAACCGTGCGGGCTCAGGCCCAAAGCGAACAATATCATACCATGTGGTGGAGTGGGTCGTTACAGTCCTTAAAGGAAGTTGTCAATCCGAACGAAAGAGTATCAGAAACCATTTTTGAGCACTCGAGATGACACTCAATAATGAGAAACAGAACTGATAAAAGAAAATTAAACGGAAAAAATTTATTCGTAAAATTTGAGAGAAACGAAAGGGAAGGAAATGACTGAGTCATTACAATAAAACTTCAAATGACCTTGTGGGCGGGTGTGCCGTGGGCGGGTGCGAGAGACACTGTCAGGCTACCACACTGGCAAGCTACGGGTGCACAAGTCCCACATCGCCTGGGTAGAGGAAAGGTGAAGTGCTTATATGTAAGTGCATCATCTCCAATTGGTATGAGGCCTTTTGGGGTGAAGCCCAAGAACAAAACCGTGCGGGCTCAGGCCCAAAGCGAACAATATCATACCATGTGGTGGAGTGGGTCGTTACAGTCCTTAAAGGAAGTTGTCAATCCGAACGAAAGAGTATCAGAAACCATTTTTGAGCACTCGAGATGACACTCAATAATGAGAAACAGAACTGATAAAAGAAAATTAAACGGAAAAAATTTATTCGTAAAATTTGAGAGAAATGAAAGGGAAGGAAATGACTGAGTCATTACAATAAAACTTCAAAGGAATCAGTAAAATACATGTTTTGGACCCCAAAGGCCCAAAGGCATCAATCAAATATCTCATATCTCAAGAGTCTGAAGACATCAAAAATTCCTCCGGCGCATAGCCAAGGAACCTCAAGCCTCGAACATTTTGGTTTACTACAATTACCATTACAATTCATTAGCTATGATTAATTTTCTCTAGTTATGGCTGTCGCGTCAAATAAAAGGAAATTGAGGGCAAAATGTGGGGGCAAAAATCTCCCCTTCCAATTAAGACAAAACACATCAGCACATAAGGGGACCACCACAAATACTGAGACTATTCAACTTTCATATTGGGCTTTTACAAGAAGTTTGGGCCGGTTCAACTAATCATAATGGGCTGAACTCATTAAGAAGGCCCGAGATGATGAGACCCCGAGCCCAGGTACGAATATATTACTAAATCCATTTTAGTAATAGTTCTATTAGAAAAAAATTATAATTTATGAAAACTAAATAATGTAAATCCTTGTTATAAAGAAAGTATGCTGTAATTCAAATTCTTAAGGGGCAAGCAATGCGAGTCCTAAAAGGAATCTATTAAGGTTTTCTTTTCCTATATAAAAAGGGCTCAGGACCCTCAATAGGGGGGAGACAGAAAAAAGGTCAAAGTCCTCAAAAATAAAGATCCAATTCTCGTCGCCAGAACCACGTTCTGACCTGATTCCCGCGCTCCATGCGGGATACGTAGGCAATCTAGGTAATCCTAAGTTCGGTCATATCATCAAAATACCCTCTCATCTCTATATAATATCTCTAGTTCGTTATTTTTCTCTATTATTATTTTGGGTGTAGTAATTGTAGAGAATTCGTTGACTTGTCAAAGTTGAGCGAATTTTTGCACCTACACTTTCCCTTAGCCAAAACCTACAGATACTTGCCCAGTAGTATAAAAGAAATGAGCATTGCACTAGTCTCAAAAAAATTCGTGCCAATAAAATTTAGAGAAGTTGCAGCTCTTAACAAGGAATTGAATAGAAGTAGGCTGCATTTGTTCCCAAGGCGATTGAAACATCCATATTCGCAGAGCCATGGCGTAGTGCTTTGTGTGAACCAGTGTAGAATCGTCTATCAATAATGAATTGTACTGGAGTCGATAGTAGCCACCTTATAATCTCTCCATCGGTCATCATATTGACAACTTTTGTTTTCAGATACATATGAAAGACCATAAAGGCTAAAAAAACTAAAACTGTGAAAACCAAACTCTAAAGAAAGGACATATAGTATTTGTGAATTTCTTGCTGTCCATGGGATTCTCTTCCTCCTCCAGGAAATATGGTTGCCTTGTAACGCCCTGATCCAGTTGTCTCAACCACCTGAATAAAATTCCTAGGTCCTGTAACTTCTAATTTATAAGAAATGGAGAATTTTTTAAGCTCGGGATCAATTTCTATATCTTGAACTCCTGGAAGTGCTTGAAGAGATTCTTCAATTATTCTCATGGAATGATCAGTTCATATTCCATCAATTTTTAATTGTATTTGGTTCCTGTCTTCCCCAGTACTAATCGGTATGGCTCCAATTCCAGTATTTTCTATGGCTTCCAGTTGCTGGATGTAATTCACTATCTTCAGATAATATTGAATTTATGCTTCTTCGGTTGCCAATGCAACACGAGCTTTTTGTACACCAAGAATTACTTGTAAAATAGATTCTACAGTTAAGGAGCAAGAAGTGCAAGTCATTCCTTTAATTCTGATTCGGCATATGGATTTCTCATTTGTCTTTTCTTTAATCAATGCTGCCAGAAATCCAACATCTTCAATGGTCTCACATGAAGGGCCACTAGGCCACAACCCAAAATTTTCTCTTGAGTTGCTACACTTAGAAAATTTGGCGGTCTAAGCAATTTTGCTCATACCACCTTTCTCGAGTTGTTACATTTAGAAAGCATGAAGGGTCACATCCAAAATTTTCTTTTGAGTTGCTACACTTAGAAAATTTAGCTGTCTAAGCAATTTTGCTCATACCACCTTTCTCGAGTTACTACACGTAAAAAGCATGAAGAGCTACCAAGTCACACCCCCAAATTTTCTCTTGAGTTGCTATTGTGATGTTTCCATTTTTCACGATTTTTTATTTTTTCAGAATTTTTATCGTGCAAGGGCATTTTCATCTTTTGCCATTTTGTGAACCGGACACTGTGGAGTGTGTCGGTTGTGTCCGAGAGTCGATTGGGGAGTTTCATTGAGTCCAGGACTCTTTGAAATGCAAGGATGGTCATTTTTGCAATTTTTTCGTCTTTCGGGCCGGACGGTCCTGTGTGGGACGTGCTTCCGGAATTGTTGTATACGGAGATTTTAATTGGGTCCATTTGCATCATATTAATTTTTATTCAATGTGTTCCAAGTAATTGTGAATTAAATATGTATAAATGCATATATATATGTGATGTAAAATGAAAATAAAATGAAAAAGGAGAAAATGAAATAAAAATTGTGGGACCCACCACCACCATTATAGTGGTCTAGAGACCACAAGGGTCTCAATTCTCTCTCACTCCCGTAACCCTCTCTCTCACCCTCTCGAAGTTTCTTTTCTTTTTCTTTTCACTTCAAAATTTTGATCCTAGATTTCCCCTTCAATACTTGGTATTTTTGGGTGCTGTTTGCGGCAAATTGGATAGCTCGGCGAGACCTTCACGTTGATGTAAACAATTTCTTTTTTGGCCAAGCTTGTAATTTCTAAAATTCTAGGGCATTAATTGGGAATTTTCATCTAACTTGAGGTAGGGGTCTCTAATTTTCACTTTCTTGCACCTTTGTGAGTTTTTCTACCTTAATGGTTGTCAAGCATTATTAATTTGAATTGATTCTCTCTTAAATGACTTAATTGTGTATATGAAGCATGCAATTATGTGTATTTGTTGATTTACATGGAAAGATGCCTAATTGTTGATTTTCTATGCCTATTGTGTTCGTTAAATTGTTAGAAATTGTTATAAGGAAGCATGTTAATTGTGTGATATTAATTTCCCCATTCTCATAGCATTGTAAAGGCATGTAATATGTATTCAAAGCATGGGGCATGAAAAAGGGTAAGTGATTTGAAAAAGATGAAAAAGGGATTTTTTGGGGAAAAATTTGATAAAACAGTTTTGAGAAAACCCGATCGCCGCGGAGTCACCAAAGGGCCGGTGTATTAATGTAACCTAGAGGGAATTAAGGAGATCGCCCTAGCATGGTTGAGCTAGCTGGGCCCCAAATGACGTCGCGGGGGTACCAAGGGTCAGGGACACTAGCCAAGCCTTCTCTCGTGTCGCTGCGGAGTCACCAAAGGGCGGGTTATATTAACAGTTTGAAAAGTCATGGATGATTTTGAAAAAAATGGGGAGCAACATGGCATGGCATCACATTTCATGGCACGGCATTGTTTGTTTTGAATTTAAAGTTGGTGTTGTATTTTTCCCGACACAGTATGATCCCGTTCTCTATTGTTCTATTCAATATTTGGATTCATGGGGTCATAAGAGGTGTGTTTTAGGCACCACCTACTAAGCAATTTGCTCAGCCCTTTCTATTTAACATTTTTTTCAGGCCACGAAAAAGAAGTAGCAGACGATAATCCACCCCAGTCTTGGCTTGGAGTAGGAAAATGTCTCTTTTGCTATCTCTTGTATTTGAACCTAATTTTGCAAAGGGATGACTAAAAATGTATTATTTTGCAACAAGTGATGTATTTAGGATCATTTTGTATATGGACATTGGGAAATGTAATTAAGTTTTAATCACACTAAATCCTTTAGTGTAATTTAAGTAACGTGTTGTAAATTATGTTAACAATGTAGTTGTTGTAATTGTATTAGGTGTTGAAATGTATTTAAATATGTACGTGAGTGTAGTGGCGTGAGTGGTTGATTATCAAATGTTGGTGTATCTCAATTTTCTTTGGACAATGGGCATTGTGCGTGTGGATGACCCAACCAGTCGATGTGAAATCCCATACGTCGACCGGATGACCTGAACCAGTCGACGTGAATTTTCCCATACGTTGACCGGTATCTTGGCAGTGAGCAATATCACTGTGCATGACCCAAATCAGTTGACATAAAATGTATATACATCGACCGGTTCCTGTGTAGTAAATGTTTGTGGCTTATTTTTCCATTTTGCCTTTAACCACTCACTCAAGTGTATTGTCACACATTATAAGGCCCAATAAAATACAAGAATTATAATTTAACCATGGAAAAGACCATATTACCCCGGACTTTATCTTATTTATTAAGTGATACAAGTAAATGATTGTTATGCCCTTTGAGTCTTAAACCATTTGATTTGTGGCAAATTACCATCTTGTCCTTTTTGGACTTTAAAATATAAAATTAACGTGAAAGGACCGTGTTACCCTTGGATGATTCTGAGTCGGGCAAGGACCCGATTAATAATCAGAATCCGGTGGATTTGGGTCATTACAGAAATGGTATCAGAGCATATTATTAGAATTTTTGGGTTATCACAGCTATACTTAGAAAATTTGGTAGTCCAAGCAATTTTGTTCATACCACCTTTCTCGAGTTGCTATACTTAGAAAGCGTGAAGGGCCACCAGGACACACCCCAAAATTTTCTCTTGAGTTGCTACAGTTAGAAAATTTGGCGGTCCAAGCAATTTTGCTCATACCACCTTTCTCGAGTTGCTATACTTAGAAAGCGTGAAGGGCCACCAGGCCACACCCCAAAAGTTTTGCTTGAGTTGCTACACATAGAAAATTTAGCGATCCAAGCAATTTTGTTCATACCACCTTTCTCTAATTGCTACACTTAGAAAGCGTGAAGGGCCACCAAGCCCCTCCTTAAATTTTCTCTTAAGTTGTTACACTTAGAAAATTTGGCGGTCCACACGATTTTGCTCATACCACCTTTCTCAAGTTGCTACACTTAAAAAGCATGAAGGGCTATCAGGCCACACCCCAAATTTTCTTTTGAATTGCTACACTTAGAAAATTTAGCGATCCAAGCAATTTTGCTCATACCACCTCTCTCGAGTTGCCACACTTAAAAAGCATGAAGGGCCACCAGGCCACACCCTAAAAATTTCTCTTGAGTTGCTACACTTAGAAAATTTGGCGATTTAAGCAATTTTGCTCATACCACCTTTCTCGAGTTGCTACACTTAGAAAGCGTGAAGGGCCACACCACAAAATTTTCTCTTAAGTCGATACACTTAGAAAATTTGGCGGTGCAAGCAATTTTGTTCATACCACCTTTCTCGATTTGCTACACTTGGAAAGCGTGAAGAGCTACCAGGCCACACCCCCAAATTTTCTCTTGAGTTACTTGTGACACCCCGCATTTTCCATGCATAAGTTGATCAGGCTTATACACGAAAAATGAGAGATATCAAAAACAATTGGTAACATACAAGCATGGAATACAAAATGATAATAATAGAAGAACTTAGACAAGAAAGGAAAACTAAATGATAAAACATCCATCCATCCTTTATTAAATACAATACTCCTTTATACAACTTGGAAATCCTATGTCAAGGATCCCTATACATAAACTTGAAAGTTCAACGTCGGAAGTAAATAAAACTAAAATTAAAATAATACATAAAACTTCTACCCTGGATAAGACAGGAAGAGTAGATGAGTTCGGATGGTGGTCCCACACTGCTAAGCCTCAACCTTGAAACGGGTACTGACCGTGTCCTGAAATAACAACAATGGTGGGTCAACCCCACGAGCAAGTCCTCTCTACTATGACCCAAATCAGGGAATCAAATAACTTAATCATTATAATTCGGAAGTATACTATATCTGTATACACCCTAATTAAACTACACAATGTATAATATGACCTCAACCAGAATAGACGGTGATCACTTAGACTCACACGAGGTGGTTAAGTGTCTCATTTCCCTACCTGGGAAATCAGCTATTAATACATGTTGCACGGTACTGACAACATAGACTACAAGTCCTACACAGTGGTAACACATCACAAGGTACTAAAATGAATATACTGAGCATATCACTTAGGCAACACATGCCAATAATATTAAACCACATACCCCGACAGCTACACATCTGTCTATGGCAACGAATGCATAAGGTATAAATGAGTCTCAACTTATTAATCAGCTCACATGGTTCTATATGGCAACACATCCATATAATATAAATGCGACATAATTTATTTAGCAACCCATTTATTACCTGAAATGCACACAGCATAATAGTAATGATTTATATATCATTAACAACATGCAGAATCCTATAATGTATAATGAACAATTTGTATGTATCAAATTATGTAATCATTTCATTTAACATTAAATAACAACACAATTAATATTCAATTATGTTATTACATTAATTACATTTGTTCATAGCGGTCTGTACTGTAAACCATATAATTAATGTTTGGAAATATTAATCGGACATAATAATTATTAACGAGTACTAAAAATAATAATTTAATGTCCCGTTAAACCCGTAACTACCAACCCTAGGCCCAAAAATGCAAGTTGAAGGTTCTGGAAATTACAAAACAGTCCCTAGGGGTATTTTGGACTTTTCCAGTAGCTGTAGGGGTCCAAAGCTTTCCACACGCGCCGCCCTCTTCCTCACACGCGCAAGCACTTACACGCGCCCCCACGCGCGTTTGGCATCAGCCACGCGCGCGTTGATGCGTCTTGCTAATGCGGCGTTTGTTGATTCGTCGGATGCACTAACTTACTATGGGCGCGCTGTACCGGATTGATCTTAGGATCATCCTTTAATCTAATGGTTCCTGATTTACGCGCACCATAGTATTGTGTACTGCGCTGTACAGAATTGATCTAATGATTAATGTTAAATCTAACGGCTGCTGATGCACGCGTATGGAAAGTAATGTATGCCACATCACACCGGATTACTCCGGTCATATTCCTCATTGCCGGTGACCGGAATCTCGCCGGAAAATTCGACGGAAATTACTGAAAAATTCTAGAAAATTCCAAAAAAATCCCTAAAGCCTTAAATAATTATTTTTAACTATATTTTAATTACATAGGCTAATAGATAAATATCTACACCTTTAATAATTAAATTTTATTACTTTAATAAACTAAAATTAATTTATTAAAATTCCCAGCATGGTTTCTATACTCCAAAATAACCTAAAGAAATTAAATAATTAATTTATAGATTCAAAGGGGAAAAGTAGATAATAACTTGCCTTATGGATTTGAAACAAATCCGTCAGTTACGCGTAGTCGGGTAAAATCGCCTACACCGGTCCAAGCTTCTTTTTCTCTCTTTTCCTTTTACTCTTCTAAAATGGCTCACTGTTATTTTTTCCTTTCTCTTCTACTTACGTGACTTGCTTCAAAGTAGCTAACTAATATATACTAACTTATATAATATAAATATTACAAATATCTAAATTTACATTAACTATCAAAACTTCCCACCTAATTTAATTCAAGGCAATTAAATCTAAGTCAAATAATTGGCATAAAATTCCACCATAATATCTAATTTTCATCATGACATAATATTATTATTAATATTATTATTATTATTAAAAAAATTTAATACTTTAATTAACTAATATTAATTAATATAAAACATAACCAATAAAATTTCTAAACTAACATGATATAATATATAGAACATAAAAATCAATATTACATGCATAAATAAATAAATAAATATAATAATTTAATATATACAATTAATATTAATTTAATAATTTAGCATACACAATGAAAAGGTGAATAAATCTACACATTAAATAATTAACCTAATACAGAAGTAATTTAAATAAATCCTTTAAAAATACGGGGTATTACATTCTCCCCCTTTAATAAAGGAATTTCGTCCCCGAAATTCACTACATACCTGTATGAAATAGCTCTGGATATTTGGCATGGATAATATCTTCCCGTTCCCAAGTAGACTCTGTCTCACTATGATGACTCCACTGTACACGTACTAATGGAATAGTCTTCTTACGCAGTATCTGATTCCTACGATCGAGAATACAGTAAGGTTGTTCTAAATAGGTTGCATCGGGTTGCAACTCAATCTCACCCACATCAATGTGTTGATACCTGTCTTCTTCCCGTAGAAATTTTCGCAGCATGGATACATGAAAGACATTATGTACCCTATGAAGATTATCTGGTAAAGCCAGACGATAAGTAACTGCTCCAATCCAATCTATAATTATAAAAGGACCCACAAAACGAGGCGATAACTTACCCTTTGACCTAAACCGCATTACTCCCTTCATGGGAGAAACTTTAAGTAAAACCTGATCACCAACTTTAAACTCCAAAACACGAGTTCGACGGTCAGCGTAACTTTTCTGTCTGCTTTGAGCTGTACGCATCCGATCCCTAATGATAGCGATCTTTTCTGACGTGTCCTTAATAAATTCAGGACCCAAAAAGCTCTTCTCCCAAACTCCAAGCCAACAAACAGGAGACCTACACGGTCTACCGTAAAAAGCCTCAAACGGTGCCATACCAATAGTCTTCTGATAACTATTGTTATAAGCAAACTCTGAAAGCGGCAAATATTCCTCCCAATTGCCCTTAAAATCAAGAACACGTGCCCGCAACATGTCTTCCAAAATTTGATTAACTTGCTCTGTCTGTCCATCTGTCTGAGGATGATAAGCAGTGCTAAGATAAAGTTCTGCACCCAAAGCCTGCTGAAAACTCCTCCAAAATCCTGATACAAAATTCGGATCTCTATCTGATACGATGGACAATGGTACGCCATGCAGTTTCACCATTTTTGCAATATAAAGCTTAGCATACTGTTCTGATGTAAAGTTTGAACGAACAGGTAGAAAATGAGCGGACTTGGTCAATCTATCAACAATGACCCAAATAGAATTGTGATTATGATGTGAAGTAGGTAATCCCTCTATAAAGTCTATGGAAATACTCTCCCATTTCCACTCTGGTATGGGAAGTGGCTGTAAAGATCCTGGCGGTCTCTGATGATCAATCTTAACCATCTGACAAGTGCTGCATTTAGAGACAAAGATAGCTATATCTCTCTTCATGCTGGCCCACTAAAACTGGAGTTTCATGTCCTGATACATCTTGTCTCCCCCTGGATGTACAGAGAACTGAGAAGTGTGTGTCTCTCTCATCACAACATTTCTCAAGTTATCAACTGAAGGAACAATTAAACGTCCCTTGTACCTTAATCCTCCATCCGTACCCATGGAATAAAAAGGAACATCACCTGAAGCTAACTCCAAAACCCGATCAATACACTGTTGATCTGTGAGTTGAGCTTTAATGACCTGGTGAATGATAGAAGGAGTTACTACCACACATGCCATAAAAGCTTCTGCTAACTCATCAACAGCCTTCAAAGCATCCCACTCTGTTGCAAACAAAGCTGAAAGGCTGACATAGGGTCGGCGGCTGAGTGCATCTCCTACTACATTCGCTTTCCCTGGATGATATTGAATAGAGAAGTGATAATCTTTCACGAACTCTAACCATCTATGCTGTCTCATATTCAGTTCCCTCTGGGTGAACAAATACTGTAAACTTTTATGATCACTAAACAATCAAAAAGTTTCCCCCAAAAGATAA
This sequence comes from Cornus florida, assembly GCF_030987335.1. Classification (NCBI taxonomy): domain Eukaryota; kingdom Viridiplantae; phylum Streptophyta; class Magnoliopsida; order Cornales; family Cornaceae; genus Cornus; species Cornus florida. The sequence continues at coordinate 92,880,230 of NW_026775581.1, forward strand.
TGCCTCCATATACGCAAGGCAAAAACCGCTTCTGCTAACTCCAAATCGTGAGTCGGGTAATTAAGCTCATGAGGCTTAAGCTTCCGGGACCCATAAGAAACTGGTCGCTCTTCTTGCATCAACACACAACCCAAACCCTTTAGAGAAGCGTCGGTATATACCAAATACTCGATTCCACTCTGAGGTGTGTCTAAGACAGGTGCAGAAGTTAACTTATTCTTTAATTCAGTAAAAGCAGTCTGACAAGAATCATCCCACACAAATGGTATATTCTTCTTGGTCAGATGAGTAAGTGGACCCGCAATTTTGGAAAATCCCTGGATGAACCTGCGGTAATACCCCGCCAATCCCAGAAAACTGCGAATCTCTGTTGGTGAGGTAGGCTGTCCCCACTCCATAACTGCCGCAACCTTGGCTGGATCTACTGCTAACCCTTCTTCTGACACTACATGGCCCAAAAATTTGACCTCTTTCTGCCAAAATTCACACTTCTCAAACTTTGCAAACAACTGATGTTCGCGAAGTGTCTGCAAGACGGTGTGTAAATGTCTGGCATGGTCCTTCTCTGACTCAGAGTAAACTAGAATATCATCGATGAAAACAATGACAAACTGATCTAAGTACTCTCTGAACACTCTGTTCATCAAGTCCATAAAGACAGCTGGGCATTAGTTAAGCCGAAAGGCATAACACAAAACTCATAAGATCCGTACCTTGTGAGAAATGCTGTCTTTGGAATATCTTGTTCTCTGACTCGTAACTGATGATAACCAGATCTCAAATCGATCTTCGAGAAGTAAGTAGCTCCCTTCAACTGATCAAACAGGTCATCAATTTTGGGCAACGGGTACTTGCTGCGAATAGTGACCTTGTTCAGTTCTCTGTAATCAATACAAAGACGAAGAAATCCATCCTTCTTCTTAACAAACAATACTAGTGCCCCCATGGTGAAGTACTCCTACGAATAAATCCCTGGCTGAGCAACTGCTGAATTTGATCTTTCAACTCTCGCATCTCCACTGGTGCCATTCTATATAGTGCCTCAGCAATAGGCGTAGTGCCGGGAGCTGTAATACCCCGATATTTTAAATGATTTATTAATTGTGATTAATTTATTTTATTTTATTTTTAAATGATTTACTTGATTTAATTTTAATTAATTGCGTTTATGTTAATTTTTAATTGATTTATTTTATTGAGTGCTTAGATTAATTGTTTTATTTTAATTATATTTCGTGATTTATATGATGATCGTTTGTATATGTACTTGATTATTGATTGAATTATTGATGTATTGATTTTATTAGTATGTGGTGACTTGGTTGTAATTTCTTATTTTGTTTATGTGTTTCATGTAATTAGTTATTTTAATTTACGTGTTTATTTAATTATTTAATTTATTTAAATTAATTGGTTTTGGGTTTAAGGGAAGTTAGACCAAAGGATACGGTATTGGGCTTGAAGAAGGCCTTATTAGGTTAATTAATAGAGGCCCATGATTATTTAATTATTTAAATGATCATTTTTGTATTAATTATAAATATATATAAAATTATATATAAATATAGTTAATTATTAATTGTTATGGAAAGATATATATATATATATATATATATGTGTGTGTGTGTGTGTGTGTGTGTGTGTGTGTGTGTGTGTGTGTGTAGGATTTAATTAACCAATGGTTAATTATGGAAGGTATTTGTGTTTATATATATATAAATATATATGAAATTTAATACATGTTTATGGATATTTATTATTTGAAGATTATTATCTTATTAGGTAGTCCTAGTTGGAATAGGATTTGGAATTTAAGGTGTATAAAAATACACATAAGCCTTTGGGGTTAAAGGTTTTTACACGTTAGGAAAAAAAATAAGAGAAGTAGAAATAGAGAGAAAGAAGAAGGGCTGACAAGGAGGAGGCTGGATTTGAGAAGGAGAACGACGGGATTGGAAGAGACAATCAAAGCTTGAAGCGTCGATTTCGTTTTGAAATCTTCAGGCGAGTTCTTCTCTAATTTTCCTCTTAGAACCCATAATGATTTCACCTTGAGTATCAACACTTTAATTAAATTATTAGTTTAAATCTTTGTTAGAATGGATTAAGAAAAGTTAGGACGGATTAATAAAAAATATTAAGTTAATTTTATTTGATTAAATTAGGATTAAATTGGAGTATTAAAAGCATGCTTTATTTTATTTTATTTTGGGATTGTTGGATTTTAGTTAAATATATAGGTCTACATATTTAAAATTATTGTTATGCTTGATCTGTGACCCAAGATAATTAACTAGGGTTTATGGAATTTCTGGTACTTTTCTGGAATTTTATGGAATGATTTTATATATATTTTATATTATTTTAGGGTTTATTGAATATATTTATGTGATATATATATATTACATTTATACACTAGGGGTTAACATAGTCGGCGCACTCAAAAAGGGATCTGATCCGGTGCGGCACGGTATATAATAAGAGGGTGTACGCGCTATTCTGGGCCTTGGATGCAGCTGATAGATGGGAAGATGGATCCAGTGCGTTGCGGACCATTACAAGATGATGTGTAAGCTGATCCTGCGGCTGAGAGGAGTTGATGAAGTGGAGGTTAATTCGGTGCTTCGCGGCGCATGAAGGGCTGGTACGCGTGAGAATCTGGACCATAGATGTGGTCCAGTCAATAGGAAAATAATCTGGTGCGAGCAAGTACACCAGAACGCTGAGAGATGGCCAATAGGAGCAACCCAACACGCGCCGAGAGTGGATCAGGCGCGTGAGGGCGCGTGGAAGTGCGTGGACGCGCCTGCCAACTAATAGAAGTGCGTAGAGGCACTTGCAGCAAGTGGAGTAGCGTGTGACGGCGCGTGGTAGCGCGTGCAAGGGTGTTTGAGGTCCCGGAAAGTTTCTGTGGGGTCCGGTGACGTTCCAGAATTTATTTTAAGCTTGTTAGGGTTGAAAGCAGCCACTAAATGATGCGTTTGTGGTGTTTTGAGAGCCATACAATATCATTACGATATTTAATGGGTTTAATCTATATTTAATTAATAACTGGGGATGGAAGGAAGTGTAGATTTATATATATACATATATAAATATATTATGTATATATATGAATTAATTAATATATGATTAGTATAGAAGGATGTATAAATATATAAATATATATATATATATTATTTTAATAATCAATGATTATTAAGGAAGGTGTTATACACACACACACACATATATATATATTAAATAATATATATATGTATATATCATTTAAGATAATTAATGTTATTATTCTTATTTGGTATATCATGTTTTTTCTAGGAGTATGATTGATTAAATTATAATAGATTGGTTATTAAATTTATCTTATGTATATAATATGCATGAGATAGCTATGTATGAATTAGTTTATTGTTAAGTTTAAAATTGATACATAGTTGAGTTGTAGGTATGGATGAGCTGTCATAGGCGTAAATATATTGCCTGAGTATTTGTATGAATAAAATACATACATTAGAAGTATGGATGAGTTGCTAGTTTATTAGTATAAATATATATACTTATAGAGGCATGGTTAAATTGCCAATGTATAAATAAATATACTTGTGGAGGCATGGTTGAATTGCCAATGTATAACTAAATATACTTAAAGGAGGCATGGTTGAATTGCCAATATATAAATAAATATATTTGTAACGGCATGGTTGATTTGCCAAAGTTTAATTATACTGCTATGTGTTAGATGATTAAAATATATCATCTATGGTTATTGTATGGATAAGTTGGATTAGGATTAGATATTCTTAAATTTGAATAGTCTAATACCTACAGGTTAATGTATTATTTTATACATATTAATAAAATAATACTGGTGGTGACATGGATGATTTGTCAGAACCTAATTATTGGCTGTGTGTTTTAAATACTTAAAATCATTATTGGTTTTGGAATTTATGCGCTTAGTTATAGATATTATTGTTATACTATATATAATTGTTTATATATATATGTATATCATGGTAGATTAAGGTTAAAACTTTATTGGGTTTGGTTTTGATCAGAGATGATCTACTTATTGGTTTTCAGAGGTCTGGTAGAGAAAACTTGCTTGTAGGGTTTAACCCATGATTTATTTTTCAGGTTATTAGAGGTTCCAGTCTCAAGGTTGAGGATCCGCAGTTAGGAGACTGTCATTCATCTATTCATCTTATGTATTTTTAAGTAGTATTAGATTATTGAATAATGTTTTAAGGGGTCCTTGAGTTATGGGATTCCTGAGTTGTAATTGTTAGAGAATCATTAATTAATTTTTATTTATTAGTTTTTCTTCAGCGTATTATTTATTCTTTTATTTCATTTTATACTCTGTGCTTGTTTGAAATACTTTAATTGTTTTGATATTCCCCTGATTTTGTGCGCGGATTTGATCAACCCGTGTTGCGAAATTAGGGGGTATCACAGGAGCTAAGTCAATGACGAAGTCTATCTCCCGACTCGGTGGCAAGTCTGGAATTTCCTGGAATACATCCTGAAATTCCTGCACTACCGGAATGCTGTCAAGAGATACCGCGATCGCTTCCTGTGAGTCCTCCTCAATAACGAATAAATAAGTGTTAGGCCCTCTATCAGGTTGTGGTACAACAATAAGATACATCTCATGTCCTGGTATAGCAAATACAATAGACTTTTCGTAACAGTTAACCTGAGCATGGTACTGAGATAACCAGTCCATCCCAAGTATAACATCATAAGAATGCATATCTAAAACTAACAAATTTGTAAGAAATCGAAGCCGGCCCATATCTATAAGAACATCACCGCAACACTCTCGTAAAATTGCGCCAACTCCCAATGGTGTATAAATATTGAGAGGTTGGTCACAAAACTGAGTCGTCATACCAGATAAGATAACAAAAGATCTAGACACAAAAGAATGTGATGCACCAGTGTCAAACAGTATACGAGCAGATCTACCATGTATAGAAAACATACCCTCAATAGCCTAAGGAGACTGCCCATTATGTGGCATGAAGTTATATACCCTGCCATGGTGCAACTGTTGTGGAGGTTATCCTTGAGGAAGTGGTGGTGCTGGAAGTGCCAGAAAGTTCTGAACTGGCCCACGTGGTATCTTTGGGGCCGGTAAAGGTAATGGCTGATTAGGTCTCGGCTGCCCGTACTGTCCCTGTTTAGCTTTGGGACACATCTTGGCTGGATGCCCAATCTCTCTACAGTGATAACAACGTCCCTAAAAAGGACCTATCTGCTTCTTCTGTTGATTTCCTGAAAACTGTTCTTGTCCAGTCTGAGGTACCCCAACTTGTCTACCCTGATTAGGAACCCCATCTCTCTGCACCTCTGTGTTTCCTTTGTTTTTCTTCCAAGGTTGATGTCCTTGAACTCTGCCCCGGTCATTAAACTTGGTACCACTACTGCTTCCCCTCTCCACTGTCTGTTGAGTGAAGTCTCGGTCAGCTCGCTTATCTCCCTTGGATTTTCGGTAATCACTCCTTATCTGGCAGTGCTGTAAAGCGGCATTAACCACCTGTATGTAAGTAGTATATGCAGGACTACCTATGATCACCATCTTAATTGGCCATATTAACCCCTTAACAAAACGGTCTCTCTTCTTTTCTTCAGTATACACCTCCTCTAGTGCGAATAAAGACAAATTAATGGACCTCTGTTCATATTCGGCCACAGTCATATCCCCCTGTTGTAGATCCAGAAATTTGGTCTTCATTACAGATCTTACTGACAAGGGAAAATACTTGCTATCAAAGCGAATCTGAAATTCAGCATATGTCAATCTGGTCCTCTCTTCAATGGTAGTGATAGACTCCCACCACTGCAACGCATTGCCTATCAGCATAAAAGTAGCTAACATCTGTTTCTGCACTTCGGTACAGACTACCATCCGAAGATGACGTTCGCTCTCCTGTTTCCACTGATATGCTAACATGACATCTGTGGACCCTGCAAATGATGGTGGATTCCCTCTGATGAACGAGTGACGAGTTTTGTCCCATGACATTGGCTGTACTACCGGTTCAGGAGCAGGTGCCATCTGAGGAGGTTGCTGGTTTCGTAAAGCAGATGCTACTCCTGCTGCTACGGCTCGTGTAATGATATCAGCAACTTGAGGAGTAAATTCCTGATTCTCATCTTGAGTTGGGGAACTACTGCGATTTCTATTCGCACTCCTTGTCCCACGTCTAACCATTCTTCTGTCGAATTAGAAAATCTAACGTCAGTACATTATAATGGACCGACTAAAAGAGTACAAAGAATCCTAAGACTTAGGCTCTAATTATCATAATACACAACGCGGAAGTATAGTAACCACAAATCCCTAAGACACTCGAATCTGGAATGCTCTGATACCAACTGTGAGACCCCGCATTTTCCACGCATAAGTTGATCAGGCTTATACACGAAAAATGAGAGATATCAAAAACAATTGATAACATACAAGCATGGAATACAAAATGATAATAATAGAAGAACTTAGACATGAAAGGAAAACTAAATGATAAAACATCCATCCATCCTTTATTAAATACAATACTCTTTTATACAACTTGGAAATCCTATGTCAAGGATCCCTATACATAAACTTGAAAGTTCAACGTCGGAAGTAAATAAAACTGAAATTAAAATAATACATAAAACTTCTACCCTGGATAAGACCGAAAGAGTAGATGAGTTCGGATGATGGTCCCACACTGCTAAGCCTCAACCTTGAAACGGGTACTGACCGTGTCCTGAAATAACAACAATGGTGGGTCAACCCCACGAGCAAGTCCTCTCTACTATGACCCAAATCAGAGAATCAAATAACTTAACCATTATAATTCAGAAGTATACTATATCTGTATACACCCTAATTAAACTACACAATGTATAATATGACCTCAACCAGAATAGACGGTGATCACTTAGACTCACACGAGGTGGTTAAGTGTCTCATTTCCCTACCTGGGAAATCAGCTATTAATACATGGTGCACGGTACTGATAACACAGACTATAAGTCCTACATAGTGGTAACACATCACAAGGTACTAAAATGAATATACTGAGCATATCACTTAGGTAACACATGCCAATTATATTAAACCACATACCCCGACAGCCACACATCTGTCTATGGCAACGAATGCATAAGGTATAAATGAGTCTCAACTTATTAGTTAGCTCACATGGTTCTATATGGCAACACATCCATATAATATAAATGCGATATAATTTATTTAGCAGCCCATTTATTACCTGAAATGCACACAGCATAATAGTAATGATTTATATATCATTAACAACATGCAGAATCCTATAATGTATAATGAACAATTTGTATGAATCAAATTATATAATCTTTTCATTTAACATTAAATAACAACACAATTAATTTTCAATTATGTTATTACATTAATTACATCTGTTCATAGCGGTCTGTACTGTAAACCATATAATTAATGTTTGAAAATATTAATCGGACATAATAATAATTAACGGGTACTAAAAATAATAATTTAATGTTCTGTTAAACCTGTAACTACCAACCCTAGGCCCAAAAATGCAAGTTGAAGGTTCTGGAAATTACAAAACAGTCCCTAGGGGTATTCTGGACTTTTCCAGTAGCTATAGGGGTCCCACACGCGCCCTCACGCGCCTCCCAAAGCTTTCCACACGCGCCGCCACCTTCCTCACATGTGCACGCGATTACACGGGCCCCCACGCGCGTTTGGCATCAGCCACGCCCGCGCACGCGTGCGTTGATGCATCCTGCTGACGCGGCGCTTGCTGATTCGTCAGATGCACTGACTTACTATGGGCGCGCTGTACCGGATTGATCTTAGGATCATCCTTTAATCTAATGGTTCCTGATTTGCGCGCACCATAGTATTGTGTACTGCGCTGTACAGAATTGATCTAAGGATTAATGTTCAATCTAACGGCTGCTGATGCACGCGCATGGAAAGTAATGTACGCCACATCACACTGGATTACTCCAGTCATCTTCCTCACTGTCGGTGACCGGAATCTCGTCGGAAATTACAGAAAAATTCTGGAAAATTCTAAAAAATTCCAAAAAAATCCCTAAAGCCTTAAATAATTATTTTAGCTGTATTTTAATTACATAGGCTAATAGATAAATATCTTGTAACAACCCGGTCATTTCCCTTCCTTTCCTTTTTCCTGAAATTTTACGAATGAATTTTTTTCGTTTAATTTTCTTTTCTGAGCTCTGTTTCGTGTCGCTTAATGCCATCTCGAGTGCTCAGAATTGGTTCCTGAGACTATTTTCCGTGGATTGACAACTTCCTTTGAGGACCGAGTCATTTTCACATTTTTCGTTTTTCGATACTATGCGCTATTTCGTCCTTTGCCCTATTCTATCTTATCTCCATTTGTCAGTTTTTGGCACAACCTCACTTTTCGTGCTCGGAATTAGTTTTTAACTTCATATATCTTGATCTTGCATCGTTTCCACGAAATACATATCTTCACTTTTTCAAGAAAGTACTCTAGTTGCTCCCGGTGTCCATAGGGGCATGGATGCACAATTCTTTAGAATCCTTTTCTTTTCTTGGGGTGTTTTTCGTAAATATCTTTTGAAGATATTTTATTTCAGGGGTTTTTAAGAAAATATTTTTGGAAGATATTTTTATTCTGGGCCATAAGTGCAGTTTTCACTTTTTGGAGGGGTCATTGTGCAATTAATGAAAGTTATTACAAAATGTCTTGTTTTGAGTCTGGATCCTCGTAAGGGATTCATTTTCACATTTCGTCGAGTTGTGTACTCTTTGAATTTCCTCCTGGTCGATGTTTTCCAGTTTCAGGGTTTCTGGCCCCAATTTTCGCCAAACTTGTTTTGGGCATAACTTTCTGCTCGAGACTCGGTTTTTGACATTGTTTCTTCCATTGTTCATATTTTATCATTTTGAATCTTTTTTGTTCACAAAGTTTTTTCATTTGAGCGCGTCTGCTCAAATTTTACTTTTTCAAACCCGGCGGGGCCCGTTCGGGGCACTTTTTGAGATTTCTATAAAAGGAGGGTGAGATATTTCATTTTTCATCTTCTCCCCTCTTCATGCAGGACCTGGAGCTCCCAAGGCAGCCCAAGGGGTGCTTCCATCTTCTCTGTCCTCTTTTGGTTCACTTTTCTTTGATGGAAAGTCTTCGGCCTTAACGTTTGTTGTTCCCCTCGCCGTGCTCTACCTTTCCCCCTTATTAGAATTCAGTTTTGACCATTTCTTGAGTTTGGTTTTGAGGTCAAGTTATGATTTTCATGGGGCTTCTTGCGGATTCTTGTTCACAGTGTTGTCCCCGACAAAACCTCTCGGTATCGTCGAATTCGGAGCACTTTTATTTTGGTGGGCCTTTGGGATTTTCATCTCAAATTGAGGTAGGAGATGTTCTAGGTTTAAATTCTTGTTATATAGTATGCTTGTGATGCTTATACTACTTGTTTGCATGATTAAATATAAAATCTAGAGATTTTATTATTTATTTTTCTTGTACGGGATCTAATTTTCCCGGTTACTCATAACTTGGTTTAAACATGTAACATGATTTTATATTGCCCCTTGATATGCTCATTGTCGTGTATTAAAATTGGAACATTTGAATAAGTATTAAAGATTTTATTTAATATTTATCTTAGGTGAAAGATTAATTTACATGGCCTTAACTAACTTGAAATTAATATGTGTTAACATATTATATTAGGCCTTAGCATGCTCTTCAACATAGTTGAATTTGAAAGTAATTGGAGGTGTTTTGAAAATTAGTAATTATTAATTAATTTGCCCCGAGTGCACTATTCACTCCATTCGAATTCCGACTTGATATTCTTGATCTACATGCCATATAGCTTCACATATATTTGATTTAGAATATTCGGTGAGGTTTTGAAACCTTTCATTTAATTAATTTCCTTGTTTAAAATTTAATCCTCATGGTGATATACAACTTGGAATTGTATTGTGGCATGCTAGAAAATTGAGTTTTGGTATGGTTGTTCACATGTATTAAATTGGGATTAATTGCATGAGAATTGCAACTTTTAATTTATATTTAACTTTAGTGAAAGTTTAATTTACATGGTCGTAAATTGAATGAAATAAACTTGTAATATGATATTACATTAGTCCTTGGCATGTTCTCTAAGATATGTTAAATTGAGAGCATTTGGTTAAATTTGAAAATCTAGAGATTTCAATTAAAAGAATTAATTAAAATCTATTTTGTGGTACCATTAGCTTAATTAAGATTTTAACTTGACATTCGTATTGGCCATGACTTGTTTACTAGTATATATTAATTGTGGACCATTTGAAGTTGCTTTAGAACCTTGGTAATTAAATTAGCATGATTTAATTAGAGTTCTACTTGTTGTTCCAATAACCTAATTGAGTTTTAGAATGGATATAGGTGATGACCATGCCATGTTCCTTAATATGTATTAATTTGAGGTTATTTGGAATTGAATTAGAATCTAGGGAATTTAATTATTTTTATTTAATTAAATTCTATCGAATTGAGCCATGGATTTAATTGTGTTTGAAAGTCGTTTCTATATCAAAATCCTGGACATGGACTTGTTGTATATTCATTTGGTTATGTTTTGAGCATTGGATAACATAGTTGCTATGTTTATACTCATGAGAATATGTTTTCCTTATTGAATATTTGTTGCCTTGTGTAATGATTTGCACATTTCGTATTTAACATCATTCATGCATAGCGTGTAACGAATTGCACACTGAAGATTCGACATTCATCACATCATATTAGTTGTGGACTTAGAGCATATATTGTATAGGTTTCCAATTTTGGTTGTGCTTGGTAGATAGTTGATTATCTTGCATATTCCTGTTGATATATGCGTTGTTGCACAACTTGTTGATCTTAGAAACTTGGGGATGTCGTTGTTTGACTATGGCTAGGACGTGGTTCTAGTACGGGGGATAGTCCCTCTATATGGTCTAGTGCGCACATAGGGAGGTTACCCATGGGCTAGTAACCCTAAAGTAACTATGTTGTCGGTCTGATCCGGCGTGACGTCCAAGTATCCACTTTGTTTGATTTCGCATTTCATTTTCAAGTTGATAACTAGATGATGTTGTAACTTGTTGTTTCTTATTTGTCATTCCATTTTAAGTTACAGGATGTTAACTTTGCGAAATTGTGCTTTATGCGTTGTATTGGAAGTTCCAATGTTGGTTAAATTGCATCGATATTGAAAATCGTGTTTTAACGTTCTAATAAAGCTTAGGATTGATCCTATTGATTCTTTTATAACATAGACGTTAGGTGGCATGAACCACTACTGTTATTTTGTGCTTTAGATTCTAAGTTGATGGCTTTGAGAACTTAAACCTTGTTGTATTGCATAACATGCTCTTTTGTTGTTAAATTGCATGGATAATGTGATTCTTGTTAACTTGTATTCAAATATGCTTTTGTCATGTTGTATGGATTGCTCTAGACCTTGTTCAATTGTATTGAAAATGCAGTTTATGTTAATCTATGTTCAAGCATTCTTCTTGTCGTGTTCTTTGGATTATCCCAACCATGATTCGTTTCATACATGTATGTATATCATGATTCTTGTTACTTAGACTCTAAGGTAGCTTATGATGCTCCCCGAGTCTCACTTGGACATAGACGTTAGGTGGCATGATGTAATACCCCTAGTTTTAAAAATGATAAAATTGGAATTTCAATTATCTTTATTGCATTTTTTTTTTGTGACTAGTTGCTTAAATGTTTAATTGGTTTATTTGTTTTAAACTATTAGTTTTGTATTTGAATTGCCTTATTTGGTTAAGTATATTTTAATTAAATTAATTGTATTTTTGGTTGCTATGCTTACTTTAATTGTTTTATTAATTATTTTCTTGCATGGACGTAACTGTTTAATTAAATTAAGTGTATGAATTATCTTTTAGGGTTTTAGTATTTTTATGGGCTTGCCGACATAATTAATTAGGATTTACGTTTAGGGTTTTTATTGACTTAGGATTTGGAGTTAGTTATAAATATATAACTTATACATCCCTAGGGTTTGATAACCCTATTCACGACACAATGAAAATACAGAGAGTTTGGAGAAAATTAAACGAGAGAAAAACAGAACAAAACTTAGAAGGAGAACAGAGAGGGCCAAGGGAAAGTTGTGGTGGATTAAACCAAAACCATAGGAGGCTTGAAGGTGGTCAGTGGTTGCCGGAAATTAGGAAGACGACAACACAGTTTTGAGACCAAAGCTACAGGCAAGTTCTTCTACTTTCTCCTTCCCTTTGGCTTGTGTTCTGTGCACCTAGGTAGTCTCTAGGGTTAAATAAATTATAAACTAAAACTTACATGTTAATTGTATGTTATATTGATAATCTGTTTGGGTTGTAATCGAATCTATTACAGAATTCGTACATATCTGTTTTCAGTTTTGTTGGAAAAGCTTGTTAGTCCGGTTATAATTTTAAACTCTAGGAAATTTGTTGAGTCTTAAATGGATCTTGCATAATTATTATATGTCAAATTTCATTATCTGTTGTCTGAGAAATTGGTCTGAAATAAATTCGTTCTTGTCTGTTCCAGTTTTGCTCTTTAAGCATGCTAGTAAATTGCTTAGTTAAATCTCTGTTTTTGATTTCAAATTGTTGTTCTAAAACCATTGGGAGTCTGTTTTGGTATTAATAAGACCTTAGGATAAGTTTTAGAAATCAACTGAAGGGTGGACATAGGCCGGAGAAGAAGCAAAAGGACGAGGACGGAGCAAACGGGGACTGGAAGCTCTCAAAGGAGGTGAGAGCCAGCTCCATGGATGTGGGAGCCGGCTCCCATACTCATTGAGCCGGCTCTACATTCTTAGAGCCAGCTCCAGGCTCAAAAAAGAGCCTGCTCTTGGAATTTAGAGCAGGCTCTTTCAAATAGTAGTTTTCTGATTTTTTTTTCTACGAACTATTTGGATACTGTTGGAGCATGGGAACGTTTCTGTTGACTTTGGGGTTTTACAGAGGAATTAAAAGGTTGGCTTTGAGTGTTATTAAGTCCTTAAATTGAGTAAGGTTGACCTCTAAGTGAATGAAATTAACAGTGCGCTAATTTAACAACTGTGCGTACGGTTAACGGCTGGAAGGAGATTTGTTGTCTAGTTTTAATTTGACAACTTAGGGTGCTATATAATGATTCTAAATTGAGATTAAAAGCACAGTGAAGTCTTTTAAATTAATAAATTGGACTTGGGGCATAGGGCATGGCTCTGTGCTAAAAGATAAGACATAATACAAGTATGCAACTTAGTACGCTGTTACCGGATAGAAGGAATTAAATTGCTTAAATTAATGTAGCGATTTATTGGACTATAATATGATTATAGAATTTATTTTAATGCTTGATAGAGTCATTGATAAATTAGATTTGATCTATGTATGCTCTGGATGGTAGTTGCCGAATTATTAATTATTTCCTGCAACTATATGGTTTAACTCTTGGATTTAAATTGCTGAAACTATAAATAGTCTTCTGTAATTATTTGGGATGGTTTTGGATTGTAAATTGCTATACTGTTATTTATAGGTTGCAATTTACATGGTTTGGATGTTAATTGTGGGATCTTAGATATTATCATACAAGTAATTGGATTATGGTTTTAAACTGTAATTGTTGTAGTGTTGTATAAACTATTCTGCAATTACCTGGCTTTTGGTTTTAGTTATTAAATTGCTGTACTGTTATTGATAGTCTGTAATTTTTACATGGTTTTGGATTTAAATTGCTAAATAAATATATTCTGTCAATTACATGGATATGGAGGATTGTATGCACCGGTATGGGACGGTGACATACTAGGGGACAGTTTAGCTCAAAACGCCTAAACCTAACCTAATGGATTAAAGGAATGGATTTAAAAAGTATTGAATCCTAATTGTGTTAAGTCAAATCAACTGCAACTAAGTTGAGTGGCTTCCTGGATTAATGGATGATAGTTAAGTCATATCAACTGAATAAGTTGATAGACTAACTAGCTTATTTATTGTATGTCAGTTCAATAAATATTTGAACTACATACCCTGGTTTTGGACGGACTTTATATATATGTTTATGGTACCACGAGATGAGCTTGAGCCTCAGACTCGTTGGTTAGGGTGCGTATTTGCAATGGATGCGTAGCTGGCTATAGTAGGTTGAGGTGTACCCTGTTAGGTCTAGGTACTCATGCCTACCTTTGGGTGCGTTTTCGCATGTTACCTTCTATTCAGGTTAAGACCCCTACTGTAGTCCAGTGAATGTCCCTTAGTGTGGATATATCTATATGTATGGACCAGATAGCTATTGTTGAGATATCCAGGGTGTATCTGCGTATCGAGTCACTGTTTGGATTGTAGTTAGAGAAGAATTTGCATGTGGGCCTGACCCACTCTTATTTTTACAGGTGTTCGTTAGTTCCAGACTTAGAGCTGGATCGTGCTGAGCAGATACAGTCTTCACTCCACCGATGACCATGATTTTATTTCATATTTTAGACTTGGGTTTCATTTCCAATCTTTTGAGCTCAGTGAGATGTTTTAGGGGTCCACTAGATGGATTCCCGAGTTGTAATAGAAATGGAGAAGTAGAATGTATCAGAATTATTCTTTGTTAATAAAATTTTATTCTGAGGTTTTTGGATTATTATTCTAGTTTCTTTTCAACAATTTAATTATTCTTGTTTTCTTATTTGTATTCTGTGTTCGATTATTGCTAATTGGTTTGATATCCTCTGGTTATCGGGCGTGGGCCTGGCCAACCCGCATTCGGAAATTCGGGGGTATTACACATGAACCCCTTTAACATGTTTCACCTTAAGGTGATAAATTTGTAAAATGCTAGGTCGATGCATGCTCATCTCCTACGAGTAGCTTTATGTTACTCACCCCTACAATACTGGGGTATATTTCAGGTACGAAGACTTGGTTCGTGAAGCCTAGCATTCCTTAGATGTCGTGTAGCTTTCAAGTTTCCATTTCATGCAAATGTTAGCATGAAATGTCATTTTGTAGACTTATATGTCAAAATATGTATATTTGATTCCATCTATGTAATGTGTACTTAAGTACACTCATTTCAATGTATTTGATATGTATGAGATGAGGCCGGAGGCCAATGACCATTATATTGTATCCTATGTATCTTTTGATTTCTTGAAAAGCTATGAAAACCTTGAAAAATCGCAAGTCATTGGTTCACCATAGTTGCATTGGGTGTGGGAATTCTGTTTTCGTTCTTTCATAGGGTCTTATAAATCATGTTTGAAGTGTGGCTAAGGCCAAACGGTCATTTGACCCCGTTTTGTATTTTTGGATTCTGAGTTTTCATTTCAAGTTCCATTTTTGCCTTTTTGCCCGTTGGGGGGTCGGATTTTGTATCGGTGGTATTTTTAAGTCGTGGACCATTGTAGTACGTCCAAATAGGTAAGTTATGTTTGCGTGCATGGTCGTTTCTGGGCAAACCTTATCGTTTGTGTTTTGAGCCTCTTGTGAATTCATTTCGCATTTTTTTTGCATATTCTGATCTAGGGGCATTATGGATCTTTCACATCAGTTTTATTTTCTTCTTTTGACATGTTTGAATAGAAAACATGATTTTAAGGGGGGTTTCTTCTTCATATTTTTCCAGAAAATGTTGTCTTGGTACCAGAAATCCCTCGTAAAGTTTCAGCTTCCAGTTTTCATTTAGCAGCTTTATGACCCTCTTGTTCAGTTCTGATCTAGGGGCATTTTGGGGATTTCACAGTGAGTTTTTTTCGATTCCGTCCATATAGTTAGGTAGAAAACCCGATTTTAGGGGGGGTTTCTTCTTCGTGTTTTTCCAGAAAAACTCGTTTTGACCTCCGTTTCAAGCCTCAGTTCTGGGCAGATCAAAAAAAAAATGTAGCAGCAACCAAGGGCTGCCACCAACCATGTCTTTGGGCGCAGGCATGCATGCCGGTGGGCTCGTGCATGGGCGCCGTGTGCGCCATGGCCCCTCGTCGGGCCGCCGCGACGTCAATTCTTCTGTTGGGCTTTTCTTCTTTGTCCGGACTCCGATTCAAGTGAATTTTTTTTTAACTTAACTAATTTTTCGCTGTCTTTCCAACGGTGTGCTCGGTTGCACTCGGTTCTTCCTGGATAATTACCAGTTTACCCTTTTTGCTTTAAGTGCTCGTTTTTCTTAGTCATGCCGTTTCTCCTTCGTTCGGACTCCGAATTATGCGATTCTTGAGTCCATCTTGATTAGTTTTTTGTTGTCCTTCCAGCGGTGTACTCGGTGACACCCAAATCTACAGTTTTCAGAAATGACTATTTTGCCCCTAGGGGCTTATTTGTCATATTTTCGATCTTTTGCTTCCGTATCAGTTCTTGTTGAGTTCCACGACCTCATAGAAGGTCACTTTGACTTCTTAGAGTCTTGTTTTCTGTTTTCGCTTCCGCATATCGAATCCGTTATCGGGTCAATCTTCGGTTCATCACAGGACACACTGGCCTAAAAACCAGGGTCGTCACATATCTATACCTTTAATAATTAAAATTTCATTACTTTAATTAACTAAAATTAATTTATTAAAATTCCCAGCATGGTTTCTATACTCCAAAATAACCTAAAGAAATTAAATAATTAATTTATGGATTCAAAGGGGAAAAGTAGATAATAACTTGCCTTATGGATTTGAAACAAATCCGCCGGTTGCGCGTAGTCGGGTAAAATCGCCTACACCGGTCCAAACTTCTTTTTCTCTCTTTTCCTTTTACTCTTCTAAAATGGCTCACTGTTATTTTTTCCTTTCTCTTCTACTTATGTGACTTGCTTCAAAGTAGCTAACTAATATATACTAACTTATATAATATAATTATTACAAATATCTAAATTTACATTAACTATCAAAACTTCCCACCTAATTTAATTCAAGGCAATTAAATCTAAGTCAAATAATTGGCATAAAATTCCACCCTAATATCTAATTTTCATCATGACATAATATTATTATTATTATTATTAAACAAATGTAATACTTTAATTAACTAATATTAATTAATATAAAACATAACCAATAAAATTTCTAAACTAACATGATATAATATATAGAACATAAAAATGAATATTACATGCACAAATAAATAAATAAATTTAATAATTTAATATATACAATTAATATTAATTTAATAATTTAGCATACACAATGAAAAGGTGAATAAATCTACACATTAAATAATTAACCTAATACCGAAGTAATTTAAATAAATCCTTTAAAAATACGGGGTATTACATTACTACACTTAGAAAATTTGATAGTCCAAGCAATTTTGCTCATACCATCTTTCTCGAGTTACTACACTTAGAAAGCGTGAAGGGGCACCAGGCCAAACCCCAAAATTTTCTTTTAAGTTGCTACACTTAGAAAATTTGGCGGTCCAAGCAATTTTACTCATACCACCTTTCTCGAGTTGCTACACTTAGAAAGCGTGAAGGACACCAGGCCATACCCTCAAATTTTCTCTTGAGTTGTTACACTTAAAAAATTTGGCGGTCTAAGCAATCTTGCTTATACCACGTTTCTCGAGTTACTACACTTAGAAAGCGTGAAAGCCACCTGGCCATAACCCAAAATTTTCTCTTGAATTGCTACACTTAGAAAATTTGGCGGTCCAAACGATTTTGCTCATACCACCTTTCTCGAGTTGCTACACTTAGAAAACGTGAAGGGTTACCAGGCCACACTCCAAAATTTTTTCTTGAGTTGCTACACTTAGAAAATTTGGCGGTGCAAATAATTTTGCTCATACTACCTTTCTCGAGTTGCTATACTTAGAAAGCGTAAAGGGCCATCAGGCCACACCTTAAAATTTTCTCTAGAGTTGCTACACTTAGAAAATTTAGCAGTCCAAATGATTTTGCTCACACCACCTTTCTCAAGTTGCTATAATAAAAAAGCGTGAAGGGCCACCAGGCCACGCCCAACTATCTTTGTAAAAATTTACAAAATCCTACCAAGTAGCTCATATGCATTCCGTAGGCTAGACACATGCTGAATAAATAACACAACCGCAATATCTCGATGTCTGTGCAGAGCCTCCTCTAACAATGGGATGAGAGGTTGAGGAATTGTCACCCCCATGAACTCCCCAGTCGATGGTACAACATCCCTCTCGGCCATCATTTTTATACGACTAGCCTTCTACAAAGTCCACCCATACAAGGGGACTATATAAAGGATTAACATTACACAGACCACACTTGTGTTACAATGTTTCAAGCTGGCCACTTGGCTTGTATACTTACTCACACTTCCTCATACCAGTGCTCTAGCGCACTTGACTGTGCTAGTACTCACTTACACTTGACCATGCCAGTACTCATTCGTACTCAACCGTGCTAGCACGGACTAACTCGTGCTTGGCATTTGTTTCGCAGTGTTTCCTGCCATCTGCTTGGCTTACACACTCATTTGCACTCGACCGTGCCAGTACTCACTTTGTTATTGTATCCTCAAATTCATTTGTCTCCTCTTCCTGCAAAATTGAATTAACAAAATATGTTAGTTTGTTTACTTATTAATGGTACAATAAATATGGTAATTTTTTTATTTATTAATAACAATCATTAATATGGTCATTTCGGATTTAAAATTTAGCAGTTCTTCCATAGAGCAATTAGTGAATGTTCCACATCGATTATAAATTATGACAGCTGCTTTTGTAGTATCATCTTTAAATTCCAGACGGATCGCAAATCTACATTAATTTTTATTTATTTTATTAACTATCAATATGTTTTTTTTGTTTACTAATATAATAAGAACATTTCAATATGTTTTTACCTTTTGAAGCACTTCGGATATTTTATGTTGCAATTTTCACAAACTGGCGGATTATCATCTTTTTATTTGTTTTTGTTATTATTTTTTTCTTGCATTTGTTGCATGCGTTATACCATAGCTCCTTTTTATTTTGTACTTTTTCAGGCTTCAGAAGAGTAGTTGGTGAGCTTCCTTCGATTAGCACTTCATTCCCCGATACACCGTAGCAGCTCAGCAGAAGGCACTGTTTTTTTATTTTTTTCCCTCTTACTTTTTAATACTCAAATTATTTCTATCACCCAAAAAAATTATTACAAACAATTAATACCAAATCCTACTTTTTTCTTTAAGAGACAAATAAATCCTTTGAACTCTTTTAGGCCCAATAAATCCTGTTTTTGAATTTTTTATTTTTTATTTTTAACCTAAGTCAATAAAAATCTTACATTGCTAAATTAGATATAAAATTTAAATAAAAATCTAATTTTTTAAAATGTTTTATAAAATATTAGATTTTTTGTTTATTATATTCAGTCCTCATCTAAATTCATTCGTAAGTACTTTTCAATTCACTGTATTTTTTGCTTCTTAATTCTTCAAAACACAAATATGCATTAATTTTTTACCAGCAAAGTTTTTTTTATTTGGCTTCTTAAAATCACCGTGTTTGAATATTCTTAGTTTTTGAAAAAAAAAAGACATATGTTTGTAAATATTTGCTTTTTAAAAGTATAATGTACACCACTAAAACAAGCAACCACACACACGTACCTGGTGCGAATATTTTGAGAAAATCGAATTTTTCTGATGAAGGGCTCTATTAATATGTGTATGTGTATAAGTATAAGTGGGAGGTGTAAAATTTTCTTCCAACAAAACCTTATTTACATGTGACAATTTATATACAACCAAACCACAATCCACCTTACAACAATTAACGTGGATGGTGTTTTTGGTTCTATTGTAACCCTTTTTTATGAATTCTTATCACAATCCACTCATTTGTTCCCCTCTTGTCCGACAGAACCATCCGCAACTCAAAAAATTGTGGATTTTCGTTAACTTTATTTTTGTTTGCTTTTGTATGTTGGGCTGACTTTTTTTTGCCCTTTCCGTAAGTGTAGCGTTTTTGTTTGAGAGCAATAATAATGGGACTATTCAGCATCCTAATCACAATCCTAATCACAAATCACGCAATCAGGAAATTTTACATTTAATAAATAAATCAAAAATATTTGTCGTTTTGTGATGAAATTAGAGGAGTATAGATTCATATCACATAGTAATTATTACAGGAGTAATCAAGTTTTATTGGTGTAAAATAAAAAACGAAGACTATGGATCATTCACTGTACAATGACAATGAGACAATCAAATGGCACAAAAACATGTGCCCGGCTAGTCAAAAACCCCACCAAAAAATCAAACTAGAACACCCCTTCATTAGCATAAAATACAAACTATTTACCCAAAAATTAAAAAAATAAATAAAATTTCATGATCAAATAAAGTTAATGAACAGTTTGAGATTACATATTGAATCAAGTGAGTGGACTAAATTAAAAACTTAAACAAATATTTAAAAATTAACTATTTTAATAAATTTAAATATGATAAAATTCAAGACCAACATAACACAAACTTAGCGCATTTAAGTTGAGGGTACCCTATTATAAACTTAATCATAGTTTGGAGATCGGAAACAGTTGATCATTTTAATTAAATACAAACATCTCTCATTACGCACACTCATTTAAAACTAAAAATAAAAACATTATACTACACCATACTGGACCACAAAAAAATGGGTTTCCGGATAAGAGTACAGGATAGACCCATAAATTTGGCGGGGCGACCTTTAGCAACTACTACCATAAATAGCTGACTCCCTTCTACACACACCAAAGCAAGCTTCAAATCCCACAGGGAGAGAACGATGAAGCTAAAAGTTTATGTCGATCGAATGTCCCAACCGTCTCGTGCAATTCTCATCTTCTGCAAGTAATCTTTGCTCACTCACTTATATATATATATATATATATTTTTTTGTTGAATTTGTAAATATTACGTTGGAATTGATATTACTTCATCTGTGGCTTCAATTTATTTTTATTTATTTCTTTCAATAAATTTTGGGCTGATTTGTGTTAAGTTTTTTTGGGTTTAGGGTAAATGGAATTGATTTTGAGGAGATCAAAGTAGATCTTTCCAAGCGTCAACATTTAACCCCTGAATTTGCAGGTGAGTCCTTGAATTTTTTTCTAATGAGTGCTTATGTCAGTATATGGTTATATAAGCTTATATATATATATATATATATATATATGTATTGCTCTATAATTTTGGAGCTTTGAGTATATACTTGTGAAGATGTGCGGTACTGGTACTTACTGATTTGATATCAAAGAACTTGAGATTAAAATACTATATGTTGTTGATGTTGTGGGCCTTATTTTGATCAGTAAAAATTGATCCAGGCAGTGTCAGAATAAGAGAGCTATAGAAAACTAAAACCCCCTTTTCACAATATTCAGATCACCGGGGAAAAAAAAAAAAAAAAAAAAAAAAAAAAACTCGGACTGAAATTTCTTTAATATATTGTTCTCCTAAGGTAAACGCGGTTTATCAGGTTATGGTGGCGTCTCCTAGGATATTATATTATCTGCAGCCACGGTACTGACCATACTCAATCAACTAACAATTATGAATGATTAGCTAGGAACTAAATTGCAAGAAAATAAGAAAAATAGTTGCAGGGATATGGAGAAAATGGAGTTGGGGTGTATTTCGATAACACAATACCTTTTACAACTTTGACACATAAATAGTGACAAGCAAAAGGACATGAAGAAGAAATCAGTATATTATCACACTTCTCTTCAAGTTATAGTGGCATGAAATGGTAGAGCTTTGAAGTCTACACAACTTAACATTTTGCACAGCATTGTAAAAACTTGTGCTCCCTTAATGTGTATACAGTATATTATATTGAATATTACATTCTTGCTAAGACTTGATAATGAAAGCTCCATGTTCTTTAAGCCATTCTTCTGATAGTGTAGTTGCATAAACTTATTATGTATTTCGGGTGACTAAAGAAGAAAATTTTGAAGTGTTTCTTATTGACAACCAATAACACGTTGTTACTGTATCTAAGGAGTTACTGCAATGAGTATTTCTTTTTCCTATTATGATTTCAGATGTAAATCCTATGAGACAAGTTCCGGCTATAGTCGAAGGCAGATTTAAGCTGTTTGAGAGGTACTTGCAGTTTTTTTTGTTTTTTGTTTTTTGTTTTTCCCTTTTCTTTTTCTAGTTATGGATTATCAACTATTGTTTGTCCCTCAATGATGTTAAAGTGTGTGCCGTGGGCATTTGTGTGCATCAATATTGATGCTTGAATGGTTCATGATTCATTTTATCTCGCAGTTTTTGTTGTTTGACTTATATTCTTTGGTTTTTTTAAGATAAATTGCTTTCTATTATACTTTTTTGGTAATCATTTGATTTACATTCAGCACGATTTCCGAAGCACAAAACAGGTGAGATGCAAAAATATATGCTGATGGAGGAGGACCAGTAGATGATCCTACTCAATAAAGTTTGAGTGAAAAACATCATCACGATTTGATGAATTTGGACTTTCTTATGGCATTTTTATGGGGACTATATAATCCTCCTCATGTTCGAATACATTCTTAGCAGATTTTTGTTTAACTACCTAAATGCATTGACTCTGATGAATCCAGTGTTCTTAAGCTCCATGGTAGTGCAACTGGTAAACATTTAGTTGCGGAGTACCTAATATAGGGTTGCTCCGCAAAGCAATCAATATATTTTAGATGGTAATACTCGCTGTGATTAGTTTGGAAGTTTCGTAGAAATATTCTAGGTGGGAAATCGTGGATTTAATTCATGTATGCAAACCATATTTGATAGAAACAAGTGCTTACAGAGGTCTATTAGGTTTTGAACCATAGCGAGTTTGGGGCCTCTTCTCGATTTATCCAGCTCGATGTCCTCTTTCTGTGGTGATAAACAAATTTTTAAAATTTTATTAATTTTTGGTTGTGGAGAGCCTGGAATTGCTCAATGGCTAAGTAGGTGTCCAATATCTCTAAATTGAAGATACAAAATGTATATAGCTTGAACCACAATATATTGGTATAAAAGAATAGAAGAAAATTAGAAAAATACCTGTTTTTGTGTGCATACTTTATCCTTTTACAGTTTCAACCACATCATGAAGTACCTCGTGGTTCTAATAGATCAAGTCACTAATTACATAAATGTCACAAGTGGAGTTATATCAATGCAAATTTCCTTGTTAGTAAAGCCATATTCTTTAGCTTTACAATTCACCAATAAATAAAACTTATACAAGAAAAATTATGTGATATTTTATAGTCCAAGCTTCTCTCTCTCTCTTTCCGTTAAAGTAGATTATTCCAATGCTTACATGGATGTGTATCTTTTAAACACTATGCATCTTGTACATGTTCTATAATTCAGATTGCAATTCTGACATAGCATGGGATGAATTGATAATAAATTTCTATTCTTTGATATCTCCCTGGTTTTTCTCAGTTCATTTGGTTCTATGAATATTTTCTATACTCCTTGAATTATAGGTTTTAAAGAATAAGCTGTAATTGAAACAAATATTGTAAATACTAGTCACCCGATATACTTGTGCTATGGTCCTCTAGAATTGTGCAGCAGTCGAGTAGCATGTTTCCCTAGTCTTGGTAAAAGTCGTTCTCAGGCATAAATTATTGAAGTTCAAATGTGCATTGGCCACTGATGCATTTTCCAAATTTAGATGTTTCCTCTCTTTTTCTCCCATAAATCTGTACTCTTTTTTTCCCATTCAGTTTTATATTCTGATTTAATCAGTTTGAAGACTATCTTATGAATTTAATGTGTTTCGCAGTCATGCAATACTTATCTATCTTGCTTGTGCATATCCTGGAGTTGCAGACCATTGGTGAGAATCGTTACTCCCTTTATTGCTATTGGTTTCAAATTAGAATCTATACTACATGAATACTTCACATTGCGAGAAGCACCAGCGTGTTTCATTACAGAGCATAGGTATGGGCGTGAGATATGTACCAACACATTCCCTGCAGGTGTCTCTTTGGATTTAGTAGCACATCTCATTCTTGTCTGCTAAAATATTCTTGGGTTCGCACGTAAAATTTGAAATGAGTACAGATGCCTTCTGTTTGAGTTTTGTAGGTTATAACCTAGACCTGGATTCAAGTTCCCCGAGGAACTTTAACATTGCGTTATTTTATGAAGTTGGTAAACCTCAAATCTCTGATAGTTTGCTCATATCTGAAAACGAAAAGTTTCCATGTAAGACATGCTATGTCACATACATACTTCATTTATCCCATCATCCCAGAGTACAGAAGAACATAATCGGACTACACCAATAATTTTGTCATCCCTTCTTGTCCTCAAATTGTAGGTTGGACAAATTCTACACCCAACCTGCATATGTTGTCCACACAATTTTGTTGTTTTTCAAAATATGTTGCTTTTCTCATTTAGAGGATTCTGTAGGCGGATTGTTAACGTAGTTTCTGTTCACTTTTAAAGGTATCCAAATGATCTATTCAGAAGAGCAAAGATCAACTCAGTATTGGATTGGCATCACTCAAATTTACGCCGTGGTGCAGGTGCTTCATATTTGGCTCCCTAAAATGTTTTTGATTTCTAGTCATGCCACCGCCACCATGTGTGGTCATGGCGAGTAATTGTGGAATGGAGAGGTGATCCTCTCCATAACACAGGCCACCTGCCTCCTGTCACACATGCCACCCTTTTTAAGTCATAAATAATAATTTTTGATGAGAAGTGAATCAGTGATCACTTGCAGGTGAATTATGGGTTGGTTGTGACAAAATTCAGGTTTTGTAAATTAGTTTGTAGCCACACCTTTGTATATAGTGTTCACCTGTTTCTTAGTTGTGGTGCCCCTCTCCACAAGTCCTTATGGTGCAATTATTATATATAATAGTACAAGTGAAAGGGAGACATTAGGAATAATATCTATTAGTGACAAAGTAAGAGCAAGTAGGCTTAGATGGTATGGATACGTTCAGCGTAGACCTGTAGATGCACCAATGAGAAAAGGAAGATTAGTTTACATGAAAGATGAGAGATAATGAGGCCGACCAAAACTAACTTGGGATTAAGTAATTACAAATGACTTGAAAAAAAAAAAATTTAAGAGAAGACATTGTGCGTAAGAGAATAGAATGGGAAAAGAGAATTAATGTGGCCAACCCCATTCATTCCCATTCTTTTGAAAGAAAGGCAACGATGATGATGAGTATTATTCCATCATTATTATTTTATAGAACAATTCTTTGCCCTTTTGCCCTTTTGGCCTTTTTAGTGGGTTATGGCTTTCTTGGTTGATAGTTTGATACCCTTTTCTTTTTCCCTTTTTTTTTTTTTTTTTTCAGTTTCACTTGTTCAAAATACTGTACTAGGACCTGCACTTGGCCTTCGAACTAGTCCACAAGCAGCTGCTGAAGGTGAAAAAATTTTGTCTGCATCTCTTGCGAAGATTGAATCCTTTTGGCTGAAAGGGAATGGGCGGTTCTTGCTTGGAAGCTTCCAGCCATCCATAGCAGATCTCAGCTTAGTGTGTGAAATTATGCAACTAGAGGTATTTGCATATAGTTTATTAATATTGTCATCTATATTTTTTCTCAAAAAAGAGACCGAAGTATTCATCTGCGTTAGAGCGCCCCTCTTGATTAGATTGTAAGCTTCAGAAGTACCGATGTCAAGAGAAAAAATATACATATCTATGGAAGAAACATATCTTCATGTTTTAAGAGAATTCTTTCATGATTTCTGACTGACTGGTCAACTGATATCCAGTTGTGTTTCTTGTTAAACAGAAACATACCTATTTATAGAAGTTTATTGCTTAGAGAGAATTTGAGTGATCAGGAAGCAACTGTAACATCTCATTAAAAACTTTTCTGATGGATTTAGGTTTTGGACGAGAAGGATTTCAGTCGAATATTAGGCCCATACAAGAAAGTTCAGCAGTGGATAGAGGATACAAGGAATGCAACAAGGCCGCATTTTGATGAGATACATTCAATCCTCTTCAAAGCCAAAGTGAGATTTCAAAAGGAGCGATCTGGGGGAACAAATGAGCCTGAGTCTAGCATGAAGAAGGGTTTCCTTTCAAAGATGTGAGAACAAATCTCTGGTCTTTTCTGTCCGGGCTTGATGCCTATGCGGAAGGGCAAATGAAGAAAACAGAGTCTAGTATAAACACAACTTTGTTACTTTATTTTGTTGTGATTTCTGTAATAAATTTCTGGTCTGCTCTATGAAATAAACTCTAAGCCAGATATTGTAGAATATTACCTGCAAATGAAGATCTCTTTTCAAGGATGTGATTATCTCTTGTCTAAGCAGAAGGCATTCCTGTTGATTGGTAGAATTGCAACTGTCCGATAATTGAAAAGCTTGGATAGCTCTTTTTATTGTTTGCCCTCACTCGCACACCTGACCTCTACGGTCACAAGAACCTATACACCGATGCATGAAACTCACACACAACGCAGCCACCGTGCCATGAAACATGAACCCGTTCAAATGTCGTGCTCTAAGGACCGCACAAAATGCAACAAGAAGATTAAAATGACTACACACCGAATAGCTCAATCCACGAGCTAGAAGACCAAGCCATCCGTTCGATAAGAACTGGCACCCAACAACCCTGGAGCAATCAAGCTCCTCGCCTGCCCAGGTCAAAACTCACACAACCATCCCATATTTGATCGCATAAATGCGTAAGAATATAGAAACATATACATATATGAAGTGAATGAAACTTACAATACCATACGAAACAAGTTTACACCTATCGTGCTCACTATTTGTCACATCATCCTTTAAAATAATATTGCATAAACCGTGCCTATCACTTGCCGTTACCATAACCCCTCATACTTATCATCATAACAAGGTCAGCATGCTTTCAATCATTATCATGGTAACAATATCTATTACTTTAAACACAGGCATGTGATCACATAAGAAATAAACAGGTAAGCAAGTAAGCATGCTTTTCGAACAATTTAAACACCTTACACATAAACACGTAGTTATGCAATTTAACTTCCCCATGCAATCCTAGATAGGCCTCTACCCATCGTCCTAATGGTTTTCGAACTATCGCTCTTATACCAATTTTGTAACGACCCGAACCCATGGGTCTGAACCGTTAACCTGATCCTTACCCGAACCCAAGGTCAACTAAGTCATACCATCTATTTCCTGTCTCTATAACTGTCAGACAAGTTAATCCATAGCCCAAAATGTTCTAAGACATAACCTTACAAAGAGGGTCAAATGCACAGGTCAAAGAAGAAGGGCCAGCTGACAGAGCATAACCATTCGGCACATAGTCAGTCAGTCTGACATACAAGATTGGTCGTTCTGACCTACATGGGTTCGGGTCGTTACAATATTAATCTTTATTAGGCAAATGTCTCTCCATAGCCCAGTGGGTTAGTACCACCGGTAGAATTTATTTATTATTGGCAGACGATTCTATACTGGCTCATACAAAGTACTACGCCATGGCTCTGCGAATATGGATGTTTGATCAGTCTCGTCGACCATCAATAATAATCAACCCTTTGCAATAGCACAAATCATTGTAAAATAAGGCTATTGGACGAGTAAGTCGAACCACTGGGATTGCTAGTTTATGGCAACCAAAATTGTAAAATCACTTTTAGTTTGATGAAAGGGGGTATAAGAGTTGTGTTTGATTTGTCACTAGAATTAGAAATTAAAATTGCATAAAACAATAATTTCAAGGAATTGAAGAGATGAAAATAATAAAGAGAGGACTAGGGAAGTGAATTCACCACCTACCATATAAACATGTTAGAATATGATTCATTTGGGAAAAACAACATAAATAAGTGGCCATGATATATAGTTACACATGGTTGCTACATTATCTTCAAGAAATTCAGGAAATCAATGGCAAGAATAACCTATCAAAGTTGCACATGCTTGAACTACCTAACTAAAGTGTAGTCTTATACATGCTCACTAAGCTAGAGATTATCAAGCCTTCAATCACATGATAAGAGCACATGAAGCCAAAAATCAAGAATAAACCATTTAAGGAAGAACCTAAGCCATGGCCTATCAAATTTCTCAACAACATGCCATTAAAACCATTCACAATCTCATTTTCATTGTCACCATGAAAATGCAAGCCATACAACCATGAGAACATACATTCTAAGACAAGATAGTAGATTCAACATGATCATTTATATCAATTTCAATTCATTACATCAAGCGCAAGCTCTAGATTATGGAACAACCACAAAAATACATCATTTTCCCCAGAATAGAATCAAAACTAGAATATGCTTACAATGAAAGGCTTCATCACCTCCCTAAATAGGGAGTTAGTTACCCATGGATGCAAGGAATGAAGGAGAAGAAGAGGCATCACCCTCCATTTTCGCACTTAGGGGCTCCTTAGCACACAAACCCACTTAAACCCAATATTTCTCTCTTTAAACTTAGCCAAAATATGAGATACCCCTCTAATATATCCCTTTAGCCATCTTTCTACCCCAAATATGTGGTCCTCCAACCCCCAGACCATTCAGAGCAATCCCCTAAATTAAGGGATTACATTTGGTGAAGAGAAAAGGAGACCATGCTGGCTTGTCTGTAAAAGAGGCGGGTGCCCGCGGACGAGGATGGCTACTAGATGATTTGGCGGGCGCCCGCGGGAGCATGGTGCCTCTGGAGACTTTGGCGGGCGCCTGCGGATTCCATGCGGGCGCCCGCGTCTGCTGGCTTCACTGCTTTCACCCCTTTTTACTTGAACTGCTTTGGATCGATCGATTGACACGGTCTTCATCCTAGGTATGATGCAGCAAAACTCACGAGCTCAATGAATCACTTGGCTTGGCCAAAATGATGGCTCCCAGCAACGGCGTGCTTTGATTCTTCAAGAATTCCTCAAAACTGCACTTTTAACTATTTTTGGGGAACCAATCCTGAAAGTAGACATAAACATACAAATAAAGCTAAAATATACATTATAATCAACTAATGGACTTAGCTAATGCAAATAAGGGCGCTTGAATATGCAATATTCGGCGCTTATCACACCCCCAAACTTACATTTTACTAGTCCCATAGCAAAACCAAAAATGAAACTCTTAACAAAAATGACAACATTTGAAATGCTATCAACATGCATCAATCATGGTGCAAGAAAATATATGCAGAGCTCAAATGTAACCTGGAACAGACAGAATATTGGAGACGGGATCATTAAGCAGACAACCTTGCATATATAAAGCCTTGATAAACAAAATGGCTAAACAAATTTTAATTCTCATACATCAACATCATAGTCTATATAAATACTTCAATTGTCATTTCTATAGTAGAAATCAACTCTAACTTCAGTGAAAGTGAACCGGATTCCCAATATGTGGCTTTTACCTTCTTTTTCCAATTTCAAAACACAAGCTTCAAATCATTGAATTCTCCTTTTTTAATGAGGTCTCTAAGGCATGAATTTATTTAAAAAACAACTTTTGCTGTTTTTAGCTATACCTTTTGAATCTTAAATTTGGAGATATTGGACACATACTTAGCCATTGAGCAATTCCAGGCTCTCCACAACCAAAAATAAAATTAAAAAAATTTGTTTATCACCACAAAAAGAGGATATGGAGCTGGATAAATCGAGATGACGCCCCAAACTCGCTATGGTTCAAAACCTAATAGACCTCTGTAAGCACTTGTTTCTATCAAATATGGTTTGCATACATGAATTAAATCCAAGATTTCCCACCTAGAATATTTCTACGAAACTTCCAAACTAATCACAGCGAGTATTACCATCTAAAATATATTGATTGCTTTGCGGAGCAACCCTGTATTAGGTACTCCGCAACTAAATGTTTACCAGTTGCACTACCATGGAGCTTAAGAACACTGGATTCATCAGAGTCAATGCATTTAGGTAGTTAAACAAAAATCTGCTTAGAATGTGTTCGAACATATGAGGAGGATTATATAGTCCCCATAAAAATGCCATAAGAAAGTCCAAATTCGTCAAATCATGATGATGTTTTTCACTCAAACTTTATTGAGCACGATCATCTACTGGTCCTCCATCAGTATATATTTTTGCATCTCACCTGTTTTGGTGCTTCAGAAATCGTGCTGAATGTAAATCAAATGATTACCAAAAAAGTATAATAGAAAGCAATTTATCTTAAAAAAAACCAAAGAATATAAGTCAAACAACAAAAACTGCGAGATAAAATGAATCATGAACCATTCAAGCATCAATATTGATGCACACAAATGCCCACAGCACACACTTTAACATCGTTGAGGCACTGACAAACAATAGTTGATAATCCATAACTAGAAAAAGAAAAGGGAAAAACAAAAAACTAAAAAAAAAAAAAAACTACAAGTACCTCTCAAACAGCTTAAATCTGCCATCAACTATAGCCGGAACTTGTCTCAAAGGATTTACTTCTGAAATCATAATAGGAAAAAGAAATACTCATTGCAGTAACTCCTTAGATACAATAACAACGTGTTATTGGTTGTCAATAAGAAACACTTCAAAATTTTCTTCTTTAGTCACCCGAAATACATAATAAGTTTATGCAACTACACTATCAGAAGAATGGCTTAAAGAACATGGAGTTTTCATTATCAAGTCTTAGCAAGAACGTAATATGCAATATAATATACTGTATACACATTAAGGGAGCACAAGTTTTGACAATGCTGTGCAAAATCTTAAGTTGTGTAGACTTCAAAGCTCTACCATTTCATGCCACTATAACTTGAAGAGAAGTGTGATAATATACTGAAGATGCAAGAAATTCATACTCTCTTTCTCTCTCTAGAATTCTTACATTTCAACAAAAAGATCCCCTTTCTTTCCATTCCTTCTCCTATTTATAGACATTTACAAATATTGACGGATTGCTGGATCTGGGCCTGTTCCTCCATAA
This sequence comes from Cornus florida, assembly GCF_030987335.1. Taxonomy (NCBI): domain Eukaryota; kingdom Viridiplantae; phylum Streptophyta; class Magnoliopsida; order Cornales; family Cornaceae; genus Cornus; species Cornus florida. The sequence continues at coordinate 92,911,123 of NW_026775581.1, forward strand.
TTCCTGGTCACCTTTGATGGGCTTATTCGCGTTCGGCCCATATGGCAATGTCTTTTTATAGGCCGACCCAGCTATACGGACCGGATGTCGTATTTGCAAGTCATATCCGGCCCATGTCATCCTGGGCCTCTTCAACTGCCCCCATAATTGCCCCTTATTTAATAAGGGGGTAATTATTGATAGCGTCTCATCATGACGTTGACGGCTCGAGAAAACCACGTGGGGGAACGGATGGTCAGATCCAGAATCAATGTTCCGTGGCTCAATGAATTTCTCGCCTTCCTGACGCTTCGGCCCTCGGGTCCCCCTCGCCTTTATAAGGCTCTAGAATACCACTTCACGCCTTTTTACCGTCTCCATCATCAGTCAAATCTCTCTCTTTTTAGAACAGTGCTAAGCTTTTTCTGGTGAAATCCTTCAAGAGTCATTCTTCCAGCGATCTTGCAGTGCTCTTTGTTGTTCTCTACCTCAGAGGTTAGTTTTGTTCCTTTTTACTTTCGGCAGGCTTCTTTTTACCCCTTTTAGATCCTTCAAACACTTCCACCATGGTTGTAGATCTAGATGTTCTTCGTATGAGACTTAGACTTCCTGACGACATCGAAGTTAGGGTTTGCCCTAAGGATGTTAATATTATGACCGGTGCCGGCCTCCTGCCCGGCGAAGTTTTATTTACGAACCTTCAACTGAATGTCGTTAGGTTCCCTCTGCACCCCTTCTTTAGTTATGTCTTCAATAGACTGGGGATATCCCCCCTGCAGGTAAACCCCAATTTCTTTAGAATCATATCTGTTATGCTTCTGTTGATTCGTGACAGAAGTCTGGACCTTGACCTCATAGATCTTCTTCTGTGTTATAAGGTCAGTAAGATCCGAACTAATGAGCCCTTCTACCACCTCTACCCGTTCGAGAAGATGTCCATATGTACGGACACAATAAAATCTGAAAAGGGTTGGAGGGATAACATCGTGGGCATTAGTGGGGCTTGGTCTTCGCCGGCTGCAGAGGGTTACCCAATCCCGAGCGCCTTTGGCGTCTGTTCTGTTTCCTCATATAAGAAATTCAAATCTCACAAACATGATTGCCCCTGCGAAACATGCGTTCCCCGCTTTTGTACTTTCTTATGCCGCTCCTTAGGAATACCTTGTGATGACTTGAGCTACAGTGTTTGCAGGGATAGGAGTAATTACTTGAAGAAATACGTTCTGAACGATATTCCTTCCTGCTCAGACCTCTTTACTTCAGACAACCTCCTAGCGCTCTCATCACTCGGCTACAATATGAGCAGGCTTCAGATTCCTTCTTTTGGCAGGAAGAAAAATACTCCCCCAGCCACTCCTGCTGCTGGGGCAACCTCCTCTCCTGCATCAGCCTCTTCCTCAGCCACCATCTCTGACACTATCCCGAGCGCGGTGGCTACTGACTCTGTTGTCAGCACCCCTGCTGCCAACCCGAGCGCGTCTCCCCAAATTACCACAGCCCCTGCTGTCGCGGGGGGCGCTCGGGACAAAGAACGAGGCAAAAGGCCTCATCCTGACAGTGGAGTTGATACTGAGGAGGAACCTCTAATAAGAAGGACCCGGGTCTCCGGGCCGGGTGCTCTCTTGCATCGCCCGGTCAGGGCTCCTGCCCCCTCCGGGCCTATTACAGCTGGTGCCTCTGCTTCTGCTTCAGGCTCCCCTTCTCTGCCCACTTTACCACCATGGGCCCCTCGGTACACCCGAACGGATGGGACGTTCGTGAAACCGAACGAGACCATGCTGAAGGATGGCCAGACCGCCATGGCGTACTATAGGAGCATGTGGACTCCGAAAGACCTTGAGGCGGCGAAAGGCCTATCCCAGAAGGATGTGTTCAGCCGCTTTCCCCAATCTGCCATGGAGGTGACTTTTATTTTCCAACTTATGAATTCTCTCATATTATTTGGTCTTGTCTTCGCCCGACCCGACTATTGGCTTAACCGTTATTAATGTACATCTATGCAGACTTTGTTCGGAATGATGGCTATGCAGAAGCAGGTAGAGATGGGGAACGCCAGGGCTCGTAAATTTTCTGATAGCCTGGAGGTGGCCAATAAAGAAAACGACCTTCTCGCCAGCAAGAATACCGAGGTACTAGCTCGGCTTGAAAAAACTGAACAAGAAAGAGATGTCCTAAAGAAGGAGAACGACTCTCTTCAGGATGAGAATGATGCCCTCCAGCTGGAAAAGAGCGTCTGGCAGACTGAGCGTGACTCAATCAGAGACGAAAAGGCAGAGCTCCAGCGCCTTCTGGCTGATGAACAGTCTGCTCGGATGGCTTTTGAGAAGAGAGCTCTGGACGAGCGTACCGCTCTGATTGATACAATCAGCAGAGTGAACGGTGGGATGCTGGCTCTTCATGCTCGGTTCTCAAGGGTCGGCGCTCTTAGATATGCTCAAGGATTCCGAGAAGGTTTCTCCGACCGAGTTCCGGATGAGGGACAGACCAGCTCCACTCCAGATGAGGTTGACAAGGATTTAGGGATCGACCCTCTGGGGGTCTATGTTGACCTAGAACCCACCGAAGCGGAGCACATATTTGATGAGTGCCAGGACATTGCTTCCTCAAGGATCATTACAGCTCCTCCTACCGCTCTGTCTCTAACCGCTCCTCAATCGTCAACTGTGGTACCTCCCATAGCCACTGCTGACGTTGAACCCCAGCAGAATAATTCTGTCATTCATCTTGATTCCCCACCTCGTAAGGGTGAGACTGCTGATGGAACCGAGGAAGCGGGTCGGCACAACCAGGATGCTGTCGGTACTGAGGCAGCTAGCTAGGACTCCTCCGAACTCTTTGATTCCACACTTTTTTTTGTAACAATGTGACTTGAATATCTCATTTTTTGTAAACTCAATGCTTATTATAAATGAAATGACAGAACTCTTTTTCCCTTTTCCCTTTGTGTTGTGCTCTGTTCAACCTATATTCAATACATATATACCTTTTCTCTCTTTTCTTTTATATTAACTCTGTCGTGTGCTTGTTTATGGCAAGTGCTTGGCGTTCGGCTTGCGGTGCCAGCTGTCACTCTTCTTGCTCAAGTGCCTGGCGCTCGGCTAGAATGCCACTTGCCACTTGGCTTAAAATTTTTAGCAAGTGTCTGGCGTTCGGCTTATGGTGCCAGCTGCCACTTATCTTGCTTAAGTGCCTGGCGCTCGGCTAGAATGCCACTTGCCACTTGGCTTTAAATTTATAGCAGTGTCTGGCGTTCGGCTTGTGGTGCCAGCTGCCACTTATCTTGCTTAAATGCTTGGCGCTCGGCTAGAATGCCACTTGCCACTTGGCTTTAAATTTTTAGCAAGTGTCTGGCGTTCGGCTTGTGGTGCCAGCTGCCACTTATCTTGCTTAAGTGCCTGGCGCTCGGCTAGAATGCCATTTGCCACTTAGCTTTAAATTTTTTGCAAGTGTCTGGCGTTCGGCTTGTGGTGCCAGCTGCCACTTATCTTACTTAAGTGCCTGGCGCTCGGCTAGAATGCCACTTGCCACTTGGCTTTAAATTTTTTGCAAGTGTCTGGCGTTCGGCTTGTGGTGCCAGCTGCCACTTATCTTGCTTAAGTGCCTGGCGCTCGGCTAGAATACCACTTGCCACTTGGCTTTAAATTTTTAGCAAGTGTCTGGCGTTCGGCTTGTGGTGCCAGCTACCACTTATCTTGCTTAAGTGCCTGGCGCTCGGCTAGAATGCCACTTGCCACTTGGCTTTAAATTTTTTGCAAGTGTCTGGCGTTCGGCTTGTGGTGCTAGCTGCCACTTATCTTACTTAAGTGCCTGGCGCTCGGCTAGAATGCCACTTGCCACTTGGCTTTAAATTTTTAGCAAGTGTCTGGCGTTCGGCTTGTGGTGCCAGCTGCCACTTATCTTGCTTAAGTGCCTGGCGCTCGGCTAGAATGCCACTTGCCACTTGGCTTTAAATTTTTTGCAAGTGTCTGGCGTTCGGCTTGTGGTGCCAGCTGCCACTTATCTTGCTTAAGTGGCTGGCGCTCGGCTAGAATGCCACTTGCCACTTGGCTTTAAATTTTTAGCAAGTGCCTGGCGCTCGGCTAGAATGCCACTTGCCACTTGGCTTTAAATTTTTTGCAAGTGCCTGGCGCTCGGCTAGAATGCCACTTGCCACTTGGCTTTAAAATTTTTAGCAAGTGTCTGGCGTTCGGCTTGTGGTGCCAGCTGCCACTTATCTTGCTTAAGTGCCTGGCGTTCGGCTAGAATGCCACTTGCCACTTGGCTTTTTTTTTATATCTATTTTTTTTTTTAGCAACCCATTGAAGAAGAAAGTTATTTTTGTAAATTTCAGTAATTTGCACATTCATACGTACTTGATTGACAACAAACAACATCCAATTAAAGCCGAAACTTAGCTTTTATTGGTAGTACCTCTTCAGAGACGTGGCGTTCCAGGGCTTGCTGACCAACCTTCTCGCCATGGTTTCCAATGTATATGCTCCCTTGCCTATGACTTCTGCGATTCTGTATGGGCCTTCCCAGGGTGGCATCATTTTTTTGACTATCCCCACCTTTCTTTTCAGAACCAGATCGCCAGGGGCAAAATCCCTGTGTTTCACTCTTTTGTTGTGACTATTCGCCAATACTTGCTGATATGATGCTAACCTTATGGCTGCAGCGTCCCTCCTTTCGTCTATCATATCGAGGTTCAATCTTAACATCTTGTCGTTCTGATCTCGACTCCATGCTAAGCTTCTGATAGTGGGGACCAAGTGCTCAACCGGTATAACTGCCTCGGTACCATATGCCATTGCAAACGGGCTCTCCCCAGTCGGCCGCCTTGGGGTGGTTCTGTAAGCCCATAGAACGTTCGGGAGCTCATCCAACCACTTCCCTTTATGGTCTTCCAGCTTCTTCTTAATGCAGGCGAAAATGGTTCTGTTTGTGATTTATGCTTGTCCGTTGGCCTGAGGATGACTTATTGCAGCCAACTTCTGGTTGATTCTATACTCCTCCAGCAGCTCTCTTACTTGCCTGCTGTCGAGGTTTGTGCCATTGTCCATGACTATTGATCTTGGAACGCCGAAACGACAGATAATATTGTTCCAAATAAATCGTCTCACATGAGTCTGAGTCACGCTAGGATATGGTTCTGCTTCCACCCACTTAGTGAAGTAATCCGTGGCCAGTAACACATACTTGTTCTGAGCTCTTGCAGTTGGCAGAGAACCGACCACATCCATCCCCCATTGCGCGAAAGGCCATGGCGAGGCCATTACGTGCAATTCCTCAGGTGGTTGGTGGATCAATGGTCCGTATCGTTGGCATTTATCGCACCTTCGAGAGAACTCCTTCGCATCTCTTGACATGTTTGGCCAGAAATACCCTTGTGTCATTGCTTTATGCGCTAACGATCTTCCCCCAGAATGATTGCCACACACACCCTCATGAATAGCTCGCAATACCTGCTGCGACTCCGCGGGGGTGACACACTTCAAGTATGGGCCAGAGTAGGACCTTCTGTACAGCTGGTTACGCACGATGGCGTACTTTGCAGCATTCTTTTTGAGTCTCCTAGCTTCATCCTTTTGCATAGGAAAAACGCCATCTCGAATATAAGTAATGATGGGGTCAATCCAACTCGGTTCATACGGTATTACGTTGACTTGCCAAGGGTCAGAGTCCAAGGGTTCTTCGAAAATAGATGGCTGGGTCAATATTCCTACTGGAATCACCCTCGCCAATGTTTCACCGGAACTCGAAGCACTACATGCTAACCGGTCCGCATCTGCATTCTGTTCCCTCGGTAACTGTATGAATTCAATCTTTGCAAAGTCCTTGGCTTTATGCAGAACGGCAGAACGATATGCCCCCATCGTGTCATCCTTGGTCGCGTACTCACCATTTACCTGCCGAAGAATCAACTGCGAGTCACTATACACAGTCAAACTTTTGACCTGTAGCTCTCTGGCCAACTTTAACCCATTTAGCAACGCCTCGTATTCCGCTTCATTATTGGTAGCTCGGAACTCAAGTCTGAGTGCTTGACTCAAAGAAGTACCCTCTGGGGTTTGCAGTTTGACCCCAATTCCAGCCCCCATCTGGTTAGAGGAGCCATCCACAAAAAGTTTCCAAGAGCCGCATCTAAGGTCTTCTTCCGTATCCTCGGAATCACATTCTAGCAGGAAATCGGCTACCGCTTGCCCTTTGACAGCTGTTCTCGGCTCATACGTTATGTCAAATAAACTCAACTCTATGGCCCACTTTGTCATTCTGCCCGAGAGCTCTGGCTTGTGCATAAGCGTTCTGATTGGAAAAGTTGTTAGAACAGCTATAGGGTGGGATTCGAAATAATGCCTCAACTTTCTTTTTGCATTTACAAGTGCAAGTATCACCCGTTCGGCCTTTGAGTATCTTTGTTCTGCCTCTGTCATTGTTTTGCTTACATAAAATACCGAGTATTGCACCCCTTCCTTGCAACGAATCAGAACGGCACTTGTCGCGACACCAGATACTCCAAGATATAGAAATAACTTTTCTTCTGGATCCGGGGCTGACAGGACTGGTGGATTCTGCATATATTCCTTCAAATGAGTCAATGCTTGTCGTTGCTCATCCCCCCAGACCTGCATTCCATGGCTCCGAATCGTGTCAAAGAACGGCTTGCAGTGATCTGACAATTTTGAAATGAATCGACTTAATGCAGCTATTCGTCCTGTGAGGGCTTGCACCTCTCTGATCGTCTTTGGCTCGGCATTCTTAATCAAAGCCTCTGCTTGAGCGGGGCTAACTTCGATGCCTCTGCGGTTGATCACGTGTCCCAAAAACTGACCGGAACTCACACCGAACGAGCACTTGGTTGGATTGAGCCTCATCCCATATCGCTTCAGTACATCAAATACATCTTGCAGATGCTTCAGATGATCATCCTTCTTCCTACTCTTTACCACCATATCATCAATATAGGCTTCCACAATCTTTCCCATTTGATTCTTAAAAATTTTGCTAACAAGTCTTTGATAAGTTGCTCCCGCATTCTTTAGTCCGAAAGGCATAACTTTGTAGCAGTATGTTCCTCGCTCGGTTACAAAGAAAGTTTTTTCTTCATCTGCGGGGTTCATAGGGATCTGATTATAACCTGAATAAGCGTCCAGAAAGGTTAAACGCTCATACCCGGTGGTGGCATCCACCATTTGATCAATCTTAGGCAGCGGGAAGCTGTCCTTCGGACAGGCTTTGTTCAAATTGGTGAAATCAATGCATACTCGCCATCTCCCATTCTTCTTCTGCACGACAACGACGTTGGACAACCAATCAGGGTAGTGCACTTCTCTGATAAATCCCGCATCAAGCAGCCTATCGACTTCTTCCGCTATGATTCGATTGCGTTCTGGAGCAAATCTTCGCTGCTTCTGTTTCACTGGTTTGAAATTGGGATTGACATTCAGGGAATGACAGGATACGGAGGGATTAATTCCAGGCATGTCTAGGTGACTCCATGCAAATACGTCGGCATTGTGGGACAAGAAATCCACTAGCTCTTGCTGCTCTTCTCTGGTCAGTCTTATACCTACTCTGGTAGTTCGTTCTGGCCTGGACTGATCGATCTGCACATCCAGAAGGGGCTCTTCGGTCAAGTCAACTGACTCCTCCACCCTATTCTGCTCGGGCGGAGGTTCCTGTAATTGCTATCTGGGGCTTGCCGATCGGACGGACGCCTTCCCTTTCCCAGCATACTTTAGTGTGACGGAATAACACTCTTTGGCTGCAACCTGATCCCCCCGAATGTCTATCACTTTATCTTCATCGGGTCCGAGGCACCTTATGACCTGATGCAGAGTCGAGGGTACACCATGGACTCTGTGAATCCATCCTCTTCCCATCAGGAGATTATACGAGGGGTGAATTTCTACAACCACAAAGGTTTCCATAAGAGCTCGTTCTGCAGCTTGAACTTCTACTTCCACCATCCCGACGGGCTCCACCCTCTTGCCATCGAACCCTAACAGGGGATTTCCAGTGGGCTTGAGCCTCTCTGGTTTAATCTCGAGCCGATCAAATGTGTCCCTCGGCATGACATTCGCACTGCTCCCGGGATCGATCAGAACTCTGCGCACCAAGCAGTCCGCCACTGTTAAACTGACTACCAACGGGTCTTCATGGGGGACTTGAACACGCTGCAGGTCTGTCCTTTCGAACTTTATCTGCATCGACGTGATCTGCTGGTGTAGAGTATTCACACTGCTGACCCTTTTCTTCATCTGCGCCTGCCGTAGGCGTGCTCGGAGTAGCTCATCTGACTCTTCACTAGGCTCGGGTCGACCGTGGATAGCATTGATTATACGAACTGGTTGTGAATTGTGGGAGCTTTGTTTGTGACTCCTTTTTATTTGTTCCGCCGGTCGATTCTGCTCTATCGCCGAGCCTTGAACATAACTCGCGAACTCCCCTCTAGCTATCAACATCTCCACTTGCCTTCTCAAATTCCTGCACTCGTTAGTCTGATGACCGAAATCGGAATGGAAAGCACAATGTTTAGTCTGATCCCTCTGTTCGAGGGGTTGCCTAATTGGTAGTGGTGGATGAAACTTATCTTTGTTCTCCTGATATAGCCTCGCCAGAGTGACCTTCAGCGGAGTAATCAGCTCTTCCTCCCTGGACCTCTTTTCTGCCTTCCAGGAGGTCTGACGCTGCGGCTGAGTTTGCTTCTGCCTGATCTTTGCCTTGGACTTCTCCTCGGTCGACACGAGCGACGCTGTCCGAGCATTGGCTGCCTCCTCTTCTTCTAGGCGCACAAAGCCGTCGGCTCTTTCATTAAGTTCATCCATAGTCGTCGGCGTGTTCACTACCAGACTGGTATGGAACGGAATGCCACGTGTCATGGCCAACTTGAAGGCTTGAACCGCTGTAGAAGGGTGGCATTCGATCACCATACTCTTAGTGAGATTAAACCTGGTGAGAAAAGCCTGGAGACGTTCATCTTTGTGCTGTCTCATTGTGAATAGGCTTAAGATGTCCTTTGGCGGGCGCTTGTTCCCATAGTACTGACTTATGAACCGATCGCACAGATCTCGGAAGCTACCAATGGAGCTCTTAGGCAAGTTCTTGAACCAGCTGAACGCCGGTCCAGCTAGGCTTGTAGGGAAACATTTGCACATTAAAGCATCATTTTCCGTATTCAGGGCCATCTTCAACTGGATATGGTACACATGATCGATCGGATCGGTTGTTCCGTCAAACAGAATAAACACTGGCATAGCAAACTTCCTTGGATGAGGGGCATTCGGGATCTCGTCAGTGAATGGTGAATCAACCGTTCGAGCTGCGGATCGGAGCGCTTCATTCTCTCTTTGGCGCCCAGTGGTAGCTCTGTGGGCTACGGTTCTGCTCTCCGAACCACGATGAGTGATTGTAGCCATGGAAGGCCGGTAGGACGGATCGAACGACCGTTCCTCTATGAGCTCTCTTTGCCAAGGCGACGCAACTCGGCGGCGATCAACCTCTGTCACCTCGTCTCGGTTGAACCTTTCCTGATGTGGATCTAAGGTCATGGCTTCATTCTGTCTGATCTGCTCATGTCGCGGATCAACATGAGTTGATCCTTCGTGATCCTCAACTCGACGAACATTTGGCGGCAAATTGTCCATCATCCTTTCATCACGGTGATGAGCTGACTGATTGTTCTCGTCCTGCTCGCCCTGATGCGCGATATTAGATTGAACACCTCCTTCACCGACCGGAAGTGGATGCGAAACCGCAGGTATTTGCTGATGTTGCATTCCAGCTTTTAATTCTGCATTCTCTTTTTTGAGAGCTTCGATCAAGTTCATCAACTCCTCAAGCTTCGTTTGCTGGATAGCCTCCATCGGATTGGAGCTTTCACCTATCATTATTCCTGAACGGAGTAAAGGCATTAATCTCAGATTCGCGAGTAGATCTGAGCTTCGTGAGTGCGAATTTTTCAGATCTGGTTTCGAATTCTTCAAATTATGCCTACGGTTGACGAGATCTGAATTGTCCGAATTCTAAATCTGTCAGATCCTGCCACAATCGAGCAACTCGTTGTTGCGTTGTTCCGAAGCCACTTCCGCCAAAGCAGCAGGAACTAAGATTCTTCCAGAGTAGGTCACAATCGCTCAGATCTGGATTCAACTCCCAAAGGTTGAGTTTCGTTTTCACGAATTGGTCTGAATCCACACGATATTGATCAGTTGATCAATCAATCTTCAATGCTTCCCACAGACGGCGCCAATTGAAGATGCAAGAAATTCATACTCTCTTTCTCTCTCTAGAATTCTTACATTTCAACAAAAAGATCCCCTTTCTTTCCATTCCTTCTCCTATTTATAGACATTTACAAATATTGACGGATTGCTGGATCTGGGCCTGTTCCTCCATAAGTCCTGGTCACCTTTGATGGGCTTATTCGCGTTCGGCCCATATGGCAGTGTCTTTTTATGGGCCGACCCAGCTATACGGACCGGATGTCGTATTTGCAAGTCATATCCGGCCCATGTCATCCTGGGCCTCCTCATATACTGATTTCTTCTTCATGTCCTTTTGCTTGTCAGTATTTATGTGTCAAAGTTGTAAAAGGTATTGTGTTATCGAAATACAATCCAACTCCATTTTCTGCATATCCCTGCAACTATTTTTCTTATTTTCTTGCAATTTAGTTCCTAGCTAATCATTCATAATTGTTAGTTGATTGAGTATGGTCGGTACCGTGGCTGCAGATAATATAATATCCTAGGAGAAGCCACCATAACCTGATAAACCGCGTTTACCTTAGGAGAACAATATATTAAAGAAATTTCAGCCCGAGTTTTTTCTTTTTCTTTTTTCTTTTTTTTCCGGTGATCTGAATATTGTGAAAAGGGGGTTTTAGTTTTCTATAGCTCTCTTATTCTGACACTGCCTGGATCAATTTTTACTGATCAAAATAAGCCCCACAACATCAACAACATATAGTATTTTAATCTCAAGTTCTTTGATATCAAATCAGTAAGTACCAGTACCACACATCTTCACAAGTATATACTCAAAGCTCCAAAATTATGGAGCAATACATATATATACATATATATATATGGAATTATGGACACGAATATATATATATATATATAACCATATACTGACATAAGCACTCGTTACAATAAAATTCAAGGACTAACCTGCAAATTCAGGGGCTAAATGTTGACGCTTGAAAAGATCTACTTTGATCTCCTCAAAATCAATTCCATATGCCCTAAAACCAAAAAGCTTAACAGAAATCAGCCCAAAATTTATTGAAAGAAATAAATAAAAATAAATTGAATCACAGATGAAGTAATATCAATTTCAACGTAATATTTACAAATTCAACAAAATATATATATGTGTGTGTGTGTGTGTGTGTGTGTGTGTGTGAGTGAGCAAAGATTACTTGCAGAAGAGGAGAATTGCACGAGACGGTTGGGACATTCGATCGACAAACTTTTAGCTTCATCGTTCTCTCTCTGCGGGTTTTGCAGCTTGCTTTGGTGTGTGTAGAATGGAGTCAGCTATTTATGGTAGTTGCTGAGGTCGCCCCGCCAAATTTATCCAGTATGGTATAGTATAATGTATTTATTTTTAGTTTCAAATGAGTGTTGAGTAATGAGAGATATTTGTATTTAATTAAAATGATTAACTGTTCCCATCTCCAAACTATGATTAAGTTTATAATAGGACACCCCATTCTTGTTTATGAATTGTACCGTGTTTAAGGTCAACTTAAATGCGCTAACTTTGTGCGGTATTCGTTTTGAATTTTAACATATTGAAATGTATTAAATAGTTAATTTTTAAATATTTGTTTAAGTTTCTAATTTAGTTGATTGAATATGTAATGTCAAAGTGTTCATTAACTTTATTTGATTATGAAAAATCCTTTTTTATTTTATTTTAAATTTTTGGGTAAATAGTTTGTGATGGATGTATAAAATACTTGTGAATAAGAGTAGGTTGTCAAATTAACGCACTATCACATAAAATTGAGATAGGCTCTACCGATTACGATAAGAATTACAGATTACGATAAGGATTAAACTTACAGATTACGATAAGGATTAAGCCTATGGATTAAGTTGAGGATAACTTTATGTGGCATCCTGAGCTAAGCCTTGTAAAGAAAGGGGGAGTCACCTGACCTAAGCCTTATAAAGAAAGGGGGTTAATCAACGTTTTGAGGTATGTAATAAATCCTAACTCAATTTCTTGATTTTTCTAGAGAGATTATTTCGCACGTTGACTTGTTCGTCGGAACCTACTCCACCGATAACACATCGGTACTTGCAGGATCACCTTTTCTTCTCTTTATTTAAAAAGTCAGATCAAATCTTTAGTCGCTTCCGTTGCTACAATAAACTCTGCCTCTGTCGTAGAAAGAGCAATACACTTCTGAAGTCTCGATTGTCAACCTACAACCTCACCTGCAAAAGTGATCAAATAACCCGAAGTAGACCTACGAGTATCCACATCCCCTGCCATATCTGCATCTGTGTAGCCAACTAACAATGGTTGTTCGTTTCCCAAACCAAGTCTCAAACTGGAAGTGCCTCGAAGATATCTCATGATCCACTTCACTGCATTCCAATGCTCTCTTCCCGGATTTGACAAGAATCAGCTAACTAGACCAACTGCATGGGCTATATATAGTCTTGTGCAAATCATTGCATACATCAAACTTCCTACTGCTGAGGCGTAAGGAACTCTTTCCATGTCTCCCTTTTCCTTATCTGTAGAAGGACATTCCTTTGTACTCAGTCTGAAGTGGGTAGCAAGAGGAGAGCTAACCACTTTAGAGTTGTCCATATTGAACCTCTGAAGCACTTTTTCAATGTACTCCTCCTGTGACAAATATAACTTCTTGGCACTCCTGTCACGACTGATTCTTATGCCAATAATTTTCTTTGCTGGCCCCAAATCCTTCATAGCAAATGACTTACTCAATTGCTTCTTCAACTGTTCAATCCTTGAAGCATTCCTGCCAATAATCAACATGTCATCCACAAAAAGCAGTAGAATAATAAAATCATCATCAAAGAATTTATAAATAAATACACAGTGATCAGAAGTTGTCTTCTTGTAGCCTTGCTTCCCATAACAGACTCAAACTTCTTATACCACTGTCTCGGTGCTTGTTTCAAACCATATAGGCTTTTCTTCAGCTTGCACACATAATCCTCTTTCCCTTTCACTTTGAAACCCTCAAACTGCTTCCTATAAATCTCTTCCTCCAAATCACCATGAAGGAAGGCAGTTTTCACATCCATCTGCTCAACTTCCAAGTCAAGACTAGCTGCTAGGCCGAGTGCTATACGAATTGATGACATCTTTACGGAAAGAAGATCTCATCAAAGTCAATACCTTTTCTCTGACCGAACCCTTTGACAACCAATCTAGCTTTGTACCGTGGCCGTGAAGATAACTCATTTTGCTTCTTCCTATAAATCCACTTGTTTTCCAAAGCTCTTTTTCCTTTAGGTAGCTTCACTAACTCAAAGGTGTGGTTATCATGCAATGACTGCATCTCATCTTACATGGCCTCAACCCACTCTATCTTTTGTTCATCTTCTATGGCTTCTGCAAAACACTGGGGCTCTCCCCCGTCAGTCAATAACACATACTGCTCTGCTGAATACCGAGTGGAAGGACGTCAGTCTCTTGCAGACTTCCTGGATGGAATCACTGGTGGAATCTCTGGCGCTGTCAACTGCTCATCAATCTCAACATCTCCCTGAACCTGTAAGGGAACATCCACATCACCTGTACACTGGTGGTCATCCTGACCATCATTCTCAACCTGAAATGGCAGATTCTTCAGAGGAGCTAGATCCATATCAGTCAAGATATCACCTTGTTGAGACATAGATTTCCCTGCTTTCTTAATATCTTGAATCATCTGATATTTTACAAACACGACATCTCTGCTTCTCACAATTTTCTTCTCAACTGGATCATAAAGCTTGTATCTAAACTCATCTTGGCCATAGCCAAGGAATATACACTGTCGCGTTTTCACATCAAGTTTGGACCTTTCATCTTTTGGAATATGCACAAATGCTTTGCACCCAAAAACCCGCAGATGATTATAGGATACATCCTTACCTGTCCAAACTCGGTCTGGCACATCAAACTGTAGAGGAACACAGGGTGTAAGATTCGACACATGAACAACTGTGCTCAATGCCTCCCCCCAAAAAGATTTTGGCAATTGGGCTTGTGCAAGCAAACATCTCACTCTCTCAACCAGTGTCCTGTTTATCCTTTCCGTTACGCCATTCAACTGAGGAGTTTTTGGAGTTGTCTTTTGATGCCGGATACCCTGTTGTCTACAATACTCATCAAAAGGACCAGAATACTCTCCGCCATTATCAGTACGAATGCATCTCAGTTTCTTCCCAGTCTGTCTCTCAACTAGGGCTTGGAATTGCTTGAACACTGCCAACACTTGGTCTTTTGAATTCAAGGTATATACCCTCAACTTCCTTGAATAGTCATCTATGAAGGTCACAAAGTATCTAGACCCACCAAGTGTTCTCGTCTTCATAGGGCCACACACATCCGAATGTACCAAATCCAGTATCTCTGACTTTCTCGAATGAGGAGAATTCTTGAAGGAGACTCTACTCTGTTTCCCTGACAAACAATGAGTACACCTTTTCAGAAGTGTACTTTTTAGTCCACATAGTATATTTTTCTTCCCTGGTAGAGCTAATCTTTTCTCACTCATGTGAGCCAGTCTCTTGTGCCACAATTCTGTTGTATCATTATCCTCCATCGCATTACCAATGTCGTTGGAGATCTTTGTTTGTAGAACGTACAGTGTAGAGTGCTTCATACCTCGAGCCATAACCATAGCATCCCTAGTGAGCTTCCACTGGCCATCACTGAAAATGCTGCAATACCCTTCATCATCAAGTTTACCTGCAGAAATCAAATTCAAGCGAATGTCAGGAATATGCTTCACATCTCTGAGAACTAACCTCGTGCCATTATTCATCTTCAGATACACATCCCCAATTCCAATGACTTTAACCAAGCCATCGTTGCCCATCTTTACTGTTCCAAAATCACTAGATTTATAAGATGTAAAGAAATCCTTCTAAGATGTAGCATGAATGGAGGCACCACTGTCAATCACCCAACTAGTCTCATGGTATGCAACATTAATCATCTCATCATCATAAACAATGAGGAAGTCTGCAGGAGTGGTGGTAGCAACTCTGTCATCGCCATCTTTATCATCTCCATTCTTCGTTCCCTTCCCTTTCTCATTCTTGTTTTCTTTCTTCAATTGCCTGCAATATTTCTTGATGTGTCCCTTTTTCCCTCAACGATGACACTCAACATTTGCAAACTTGTTGAACTTGCTTCTGTTGTTATCTCTGTTCTTCGGACCTCTGCTCTTACTTCTCCCCCTCTTTTCTGTAACCAAGATCTCTGACTGTGAAGAAGATCCATGTGTTTTTCTTCTTATCTCTTCATTTAGCAAACAACTTTTGACCATATCCATTGTGATTACATCTTTTGGAGCGGAGTTAGACAATGAAGTTCTGAGCGTCTCCCACGAGTCCGGTAATGAACCAAGTAACCATAACCCTTGTATCTCATCATCAAACTTAATACCCATTCCTGCCAGCTGATTAATAATTCCTTGGAATGTATTCAGGTGATCAGATAAAGAGTCCCGTCCTGGTATCTCAAAGCCATCATCTGCTTAATCAGAAATAATTTATTATTTCCAGTCTGTCTAGCATATAGTTGTTCAAGCTTACTCCATAGAGAACGTGCATGTGTCTCTCCACTAATATGGTTCAAAACATTATCATCTACCCACTGCCTGATATACCCACACACCTGTCGATGTAACAAAGTCCATTCCACATCAGATTTGTTTTTTGGTTTTTCAGCACTAAACACCGGTAGGTAATAATCTTTCATATAAAGAAGATCCTCCATTTTTCCTTTCCATATGTGATAATTTGAACCATTTAAATTAATCATTCTACTCGTATTTGCTTCCATAACTCAAACTGCCAACTTGGCAATCTATCAACCTAGAGCTCTGATACCACTTTGTTGGGAGATATGACAATAAACAAACACAGCCGAATAATTCTTCTCCCTATATGCAAGCAAATATAGTATATCTCTACTTTTATATGTGCTGAAAATAATAGAGAACAAATCAATCACACCAAGCCGCAAGAACACAAATAATTTTTTACGTGGAAAACTTCCCCAGTGTAAGGAAGAAAAACCACGGGACCTAGTCCAGTTAAAATCTCCACTATCAACCAAATAATGGGTACACAAATTCTTCTCTAATCGCAATTAGAGGCTACAAAACATCTCATCAAGATAGCAACAATCTTGGCAAAAAAATTAGAGAGAAAAATACCAAAACCTGGTTACTGTTCACGGGCACGAATCACTGTTCCTGAGCTCAAAATCTGATCTCCACCGTTCAGATTGTGCGTCACTGAGTCATGAACCTCTCCTCCAAATTTCAGCTTGATCGGACCACGGACGAAGCGGAATCGGACGTTTGATCAAACCTGGGCAGAATGGAAAAACCTGCGTTTTTCTTCTCTTTGTTCTTTCACTTGCAGCTGACCTCTCTCTCTTTTTATACTAACTTCTTTAAGGTTTTCTTTTCCCTAAAGACTGGGCTTTGGGTTTTTAATAAAACCCACTTGGGCTTTCCTCCATATAGAAGGAAATAAACCCAACAACACAAACATTTAAATGTGCTGTTTACCAGACATTTGAATGTCTATACTGGTTAGAGTTTTCTCTACTGGTTAGAGTTGCTTGCTTTTTTCTTCAACTTTCTTTGGGCTTTCTTCCTGTTTTCTTGGTTTGTCTTCTTGGTTTGTTTTTCTTTTTGTTTTCCTGTTTTTAACTGTGTTTTCTTCGGTGCTGGTGGGTGTACTATGTCTTTCATTTCGTGTTATTCTGGTTTCCATCTTCGCTTGTGTTATGGTGTTATCTTCCTCTGGGTGTGGTGGAGTGTGTTCCCGATTTATGATCTCTGGTTCTATGTTCCATTGGGTCGTTTTCTCTTGTCCTTTAGTTGGGCGGTTTTTTCCCGCCGGTGGGTGGAGCCGGCTATGGCGACTATTTCTGTTTGTTGCATATGAGTATTGTTTCATCGCTAGCGATTTTTCTCGTCTATAGTTATGGGTTTGATTGGGTGGTTTTCGGTCATGAAAAGTTGGTCTTGGGTGGTCTTTTGATGGCTGATGGTTAGGTCTTTCTGGCTCATAGGTCTCTGGTTCAGGCTGCCACGTGGGTGGATGGAGTTGTGTCTGAGATTTTTTTGGGGTACGTGGTTGGTGGGATGGTGGTGGGCCCTTCATTTATGGTTGTTGTTTTCAATTCCCTCTCCACCTCATACTTTTTTAGTGGCACTGCGGATACACGTGGGTCTCATTCTTCTTTTTTTCCCGTTTGTGGTGTAGCTTATTGTGCTTCCTCTAAACGCTTTCTATTCTGGCCTCACTATACCGTTTTGGGCTTGGGGTTGGTTGACGTGTGGTCTTATGCAGTTTGTGCTCTCTAATGTTGTAGTCACTACAAGAAATTTGGTTTTCAGTGACAATCAAATATGTCCCTAAAAGCCCTAAGACCATCCCTAATGATCGAATTTGACCGTCCCTAATAGTTGCGTCACAAAAGATTTTTAGGGACGGTAAAAATTATCCGTCCCTAAGAAAATCAACCTTTAGGGACGGACTTACTGTCCTAAATAGAACTGTCCTCATTTGATTTATTAGGGACAGACTTACCGTCCCAAATAAGACCGTCCCCCCTTAATGATCGAATTTGACCGTCCCTAATAGTTGCGTCACAAAAGACTTTTAGGGACGGTAAAAATTATCCGTCCCTAAAAAAATCAACCTTTAGGGACGGACTTACTGTCCTAAATAGAACCGTCCTCATTTGATTTATTAAGGACGGATTTACCGTCCTCCCCCCCCCCCCCCCCCCCCCCCGGAGATTTATTAGGAACGGTATTTACAATCCTTAATAGGTGATATATTAGAAACACAATTTGTACGGTTCCTAATAGGAATTTTTTAATTGTTATTATAAAATTTGTGACAGTTATAAACTGTCTCTAATACTTGATTATTAATTTATTAATTTATTTTTTGCCCTGCTGGATTTGTGTTCTAGGAAAACTATTAAACCACATCTACCTTATATATCAAAACATCATAACTAAAAAGTACGTACATCCACAATATCATTCTAGAAAGAAAAAAATAGATTATCACCATAATACGATGCCTACAAACGAGCTCTTAATCTCATGATCCTACAAATTCTCCAATTTTGTAAACAAGAACTAAAAGTATCTACTAGCTGCTTTAACATCAAATGGTTCCAAACATCCTCAAAACGTATCTACTAATTGTTACTGCTCAAGTAGCTTCTGAATTGTATCCAACTTCTCCTCCAAATTTGTAACTTTCTCCGTAAGTTGTGCATTTTTTTCTTCAACATTTTTCGACTTCTCTTTCATTTCATCCTGAAATTAAGATTAATGTACTGTTAACATCAGTAGCTCAATAAAAAATTGACTATAAACTAAGTCAAGATGAAAGTTTTTTTTTACTGGACATCTTATTTGACAATCCAAAAGTAAATAGTTTGTCCATTATTTAATATTCTATAAAAATGGTATAAAATTAATAATCGTTCTAACGAGTTAAATCCATAGAAAGATGTAAAACTTAGAACATCAGAGAAAGAGTTGCAACCAAAAAATTAGAACATCAAAGAAAGAGTTGCAACCAAAAATACAGCCTCATGAACAGCAAATCTAAGAACTCAGAAAAACTAGAATCTGGAAAAGGAAGCAGGCAAAGGAAAAGCAAAGGATCAGACTACCCAGGCGGAAAGGAATTGATGTGAGTTTTGGGTATTAGTATATACTTCATTCACAACAAAGAACATTATGTCTAAATTAACCAAAAAAAAATACAAATTTTAAACTAATCTTCTTTTAATTCCAATTTTAAATCACCGATTTTGCATAAAAAATGATCACAATGAACCAATAGAAGAATTGTAACTAACCAACATTATTTCTCTACAGTCTCTCCCTACAAGAATCATTTATTTTTCATGTGCAAATTAAAATAAAAATTATGTGATATGTGTGTCAGTGCGTGTAATCAATGTAGAGCCTAAACTCACTCTTTCTCTCAGTGGTAGTTTCAGCCAAGTCTCTAGCTGCCACCTCTGAAGTGATGAGAAGAAGAGCAGCAAATGCAAAACCAAGCAAAAGAAATGCCTTGGAAGCCATTTCTGTATACTTTTTCAAACTAGAGAAGGATGAGAAAGCTAGTCAGTTACTCGTCTCTATTTGCTAACTGAAAGAGAGAGAGACTGTGAAAAGCCATTAAAGGGTTTAATATATAATATATAATATATATTTATCTAGGTCATAATATAGTTGGGTGTTGAAGGGTTAGCTTTTAATTCATAAAAGTCAAATCTTATCTTATTAATTAAATTCAATCAACATGACAAAGAATTTGTATTAGACCACCAGCGTGCTCACGCCTTCATCTATTCGATTGTGTATTATCACAAAATAGCAGTGGTGAATGAAACCAGGTCCACTTGATCTAGTAGTCAGCCATTTGAGAGAGAAAAATAAGGCTTCTTCTCAATCTGAAGAGGAAAATTAATGGATGGGTCATTCTGGCATTTATTAAAATGTAAGTTACTAAATATGAATTATAAATTGAAAGACATATCAACAACTCAATATATATTAGGGACATTAAAAAGATGGTATATGTTAGGCTGGCTCAACATGTAACTCAATGTAGGCAATTCTAACCTTGCTTAACTTCTTATTACACCTACAAATTAAAGTTTTCCATTGATAAATTCTTAGATGAATTTAAGTTCAATAAATATGCTCAATCATCTTAAACCCCTACCTACTTTAGTGGAACAATCCCAATCTTATTTGATTTCATGGCATGGTATGGGATGGCATGACATTAAGCTCAATAATTTGAAGAAGTAACTCCTTACTTAATTGTGCTCAATTTACTACAACCTATAAATGAATTTGGGGATTCATGTAACTAAATATTTGCAAGATGATATATTTCCCTACTCAAGGAAAAAATTAAAAAAAAATCTATCAAGAGTGTTTTCTATGTTTGACACATATTCTATGCATGTAGTTGGAGGTAATCAAAAGCTCACTGTTTTTTTTTTTTTTTTTGGGAGTATTTTATAAACTGTTTCAATTAAATGATATTAATAAATGGAGAGCACATGAAAAAATTCTCTTCTTAATAGTATTACTTGTATCTTATTATGTAATTTTCAAATTTAGCTTCACATTTGTTTAGAATTTGGATTCAAAATACATGAGTCCAAATAACTGATGTTCAAGTTACAGAGGATGATGACCCTTAGTAGATTGTGTGGATTGGTTCAAAATCTTATTCCATTTTCAGCTAAAAGATGAAGGACAAAAAGAGTAAATGGGAAGACTTGAAACACACTATAAGAAATAAATCATTATCAGTATTATTATTATTAATTTTTTTGATTTTTCTTCTCACTCTACTACTCACGTCTATATACATAAAGACCAATATTAGTAGGTAGACATGATATTTTTGTCAATGAAATAAAAGACAGGCTGGACCAACAAATAAACTGTACCCATTTTAATCCATATTAACAAATTTAATATTAACAACTTCATTATTATACCAATATGCTAGTTTTAACTAAATTTGACAAAACTTCTAACTTTTCTACCATAGGACTTGTAGAGTGATGAAAACAAATCAATGGTTCACCTTTCTCTTCAAAACCGTCCACATCCACATCCACAAATCAATTCTACCGATATTTTTTCCCTCCTCTCTTTTTGCTCTTAGTTATCCAAACAGATTGTATTATATAAAAATAAAAAATAAAAAAATTACTTACTTACGAAGGAAGAAAAAATTGTACAAATTAATTAACCTAAAGTGAATACTTACAAGTGTTGCATTCTATAACATGTTGGTTATTTTTCAAATTGTGAAGAAAAAGAAAATACTTAAACAAGTGTTGCATTCTATAACATGTTGGTTACCATGTAGTACAAAATTTTGAGCTAGTACAAAACTTACAAATCCTTTGCGTCATACAAGTAGCGTTATGCTAGCTAAATATTGTAATAGTCATGTGATATTGGGTTGTATTTGGCCTGATTATGCAAACAAAATGGGTTGCTCAGAGAACCTAATCCATTTTTTTAAATGAATTTCTTAATAAACAAATATAGAACCACACAAGTATTTGGTCATTTTTATATGGATTGCATAAACTTTTACCACAATTGCAACTCATACAGATGGTCTACCGTTGCATTTGTCGAGTAGAAGAAAACAGTTCATTGAAAGCAAAAACTGGTCACTTGTTACCTGTGGGCAATGCAGCTCAATGACAAAGTTCAGTAGGACCACTCTGACCGGAAACAATATGAGCAGCCAAAGCAACCAACACCCTGTGACCGACCTGTGATGTTTCCGATTTTCGGCATTTTTCATTTTCTGGAATTTTGTCACCGCGAGGGCATTTTTGTCTTTTCACGTTCTGCGTACGGGGATTTTAGTTGGGTTCATTTGCATCTTATACACTTTATTTCATGAGACTTATATGATATTTATGTGGTGGTGCACTTATTTGTGTGTGAGGTGTAAAATGAAAGTATAAAGAAAAAGAGAAAATAAAAAGAATTGGTGGGACCCACCGCTATATCAAAAGTGGTCTAGAGACCACATTTCAAACCTTCACTCTCTCTCCCCGTTGGTTCTCTCTCTCACTCTTTTGTTTTGTTTTTTTCTTTTTCTTTTCACATTCAATCTTTGAAGCAAGATTACTTCTTCATTATTTGCCAGATTTAGGTGCCATTTGAGGCAAAACGAAGAGCACGACGAGCTCTACGCGTGTGTACCAGAAATTCCAGCTTTGAGCCTCCCTTGGGACTTCAAAAATTTGAACCCATTTTAAGGGTTTTGTTCAAAATCAAGGTTGGGGCCCTTAATCCATGAAATCTTGTACCTTAGTGAGTTAATTCCCTCTATTTGTTGATTAATTTGATTAATTATTTGATACCTAGAGAATTGTTGATATGTATGTATATATGTTGATTAAGTGACTATGTGTGTTAATTGTTCTATGTGAAGAGCATGTGTAAGAATTGACTATATGTGTTTATCTTGCTAGATTCTTGTTGTTTGAGAGCATGTTATTAGTTTCCTTAGAAATTCTTGTGAACTATGCTTTGTTAATTAAACTTGGCCAATTATGAAATGATGAGCATGGGCATGGCATTGATACATCTATGCACTAGCATTGGGCATAAATGGGAGAAATTGTTTTGAAATAAAAAAGGGGACTTTGGGAAAGAAGTTTTGATGAAATGGTTTTGATTAAACCCGGTCGCTGCGGAGTCACCAATGGGCCTGTAGGTTAATGTAACCTAGAGGGAACTAGGGAAATTGCCCTAACGTGGTTGAGCTATCTGGGCCCCACGATGACACTGTGGAGTCATCAATGGTCTAGGGACAGTAGCCAATCCTTCTCTCGGTGCTGAGGAGGTACCAAAGAGGGTTACATTAACAGTTTGAAAGTGATGGTTTCGAATGTTGAAAATGGGAAATGACATCGGCATGCATTACATCCCATGGCATTGCATTGATTGTATTTGAATTTGGTTAGCATGTTGTATTGTCCCGACATTATATGATCCACATTCCCATTGTCCTATGTTTTGTTTTGGATTCACGGGGACACAAGAGACGTGTCTTAAGTGCTACCTACTGAGCGATTCGCTCACCCTATTATAATTATCATTTTTTCAGGACATGAAAAAGAAGTAGCTGACGATAATCCACCTCAGCCTTAGCTTGGAGTAGAGAAATGTCTCTTTTATTATCTTTTGTAAATGGACCTAATTTTTGCAAAGTACTAACTCAAGATATATTATTTTTGCAACGTGTGGTGTATTAAGGTTCATTTTGTATATGGCTTTTAGGAAATTGTAATTAAGTTTTACTCACTCTAAATCAGTTTGTGTATTTTAAGTAACGTGTAGCAAATTACGTTGGTTGGTTTTGTATGAAATATTAAAACGTATTTAAAATTGTACATGAAAGTAGTGGTGTGGGTGATTGATCCCAAAAAGTGGTATATTCTATTTTTCTTTGGACAGTGGCAAAATGAGTGAGGATAATCCAAATCGGTCGACGTAAAATCCCATATGTCGACCGAGTTGCGCGAAAACCAATCGACGTGTAGCTTCCCACATGTCGACCGGTATCTTGCGAGTAGCTATCTCTCAGTGCACATCTCAAACCAGTCGACGTGTATCTTCCCACACGTCGACCGGTATCTCGGCAGTAGGCACCATCACTGTTCATAACCCAAACCAGTCGACATCTAACGTATATACATCGACCGGTTCTTGTCCCATAAGCATTCTTCTTTTAATTTTCCAAATTACAGTTTGGCAACCAAATGATGATGTGGGTATTTACCTTATGGCCCAAATAAAGTGCAATAAATATATTTTGATCACGGAAAAGACTACGTTGCCCCCGGATATTATTATTATTATTTTGTTATTATTATTATTTTTATAAGACCCAAGTAAATGACTATTGTACCCTTTGGAGTCTTAAACCAATGGAATTGTAATAAATGACTGTTTCGTCCTTGCTGGACTTAAATATATTAATTTAACGTGAAAGGACCGTATTACCCTTGGATGTTTTGGGTCGGGTAAGGACCCGATTAATGATCCTGATTAAGTAGATTTGGGTCATTACAGAATGGTATCAGAGCGATGGTTTGAAAACCTTAGGACGACGGGTAGAGGCCTATATAGGATTGCGTGGGAAGCATGCTAAATTGTTTACTTGTTTATGTGTTACATGTCAAAGTGTTTAAATGTTTGAGCAACATGCTTATTTGTTTACTTGCTTACCTGTTTAATTGCCTACGTGTAAATTTGCTTACGTGATCACATGCTTATGTGATATATATGTGTAACGCTGACTTAAATGATCTATGAATAGGTATTATGGTTTCAATATGTAATTGTTTAGTATGCGCACTTCTGTGTTGTATTAATTTTGTGAGTTATCACTTATGACTGGGGTAAGTATCAACATTGTGAGCAAGGGTGAGGTGAATAGCACAATCTTCTGAGTCCAGTTTGATCTGAATGCGTCGTTCCACTAGGAGTCTTTCTCCTAGAGACTGGCAATGGTGAAAAAGGTTGGATCTTAGGTGTCTTCTGGGACGGAAGTCCTGACTTTCTTGCAGGAGCGAGGGTTTGTGTTGTGTTTCCTCAGTGTAGCGAATGGACTCTTGGGATAATGGATTAGTAGAGTAGTAGAGTAGGGTATGTGAGTCATGGGATTCTTTCACGTACGCAGAGTTGATTTGACGTCACAAGATGTGAGGTGGTTTGTAGTGTATGACTTGTAAGGTTCAAGTGTTGTACTGGTTGAACAAGGGTTGTATTTGGATTTTTATCTAGAAGTTCATTAATGTTAAGATTGCAAGTTTATTTCTTAGATTGTCGTTTTGAGAGTATGAATTGTGGTTGACCTTGAGTTAGCGACGAGATGAGTAGGTTACACCTTTTGCTATAATTTCCAGTGAGGAAGGCAAAAACTAAGTGTGATGTCGTTTGGTGACCATAGAGTATTGGTCACAGATTGTGTTGAGCCAGGATGAGGAGTGACCTCTTCGGCTTGGTGGCCTATTTTTTTTTATTTGTTTGTTTTGTGGCCTTGTGGGTGGGTATGAGTGAATGTGTGCAGGTGGCACTAGAAGGCTACCACACTGAGCGAGTTACGGGCACATAACTCAGATGAAATTGATGTGAACATTCCTTTGTGTTGGATGGTAGTCATGGTTGTAGGTGTAACCTGAGTGTATAGCTAGCTACCAATTAGAGACCATTGTTTTGTAGTTGTCGTCTACTTCAGTTTAGGTGATTCTGTAGTGTGCCACGTATGATTCTTTCCTTGTAACAGGTTGTTGACTATGGTGTTGGGTATCACGAGTGATGTGTGTTCTCATGTCGAGTTAGCATCCCTTTTGAATGAGTGGTTGGTTCGTGAAAGCTTATTGTTTCCAAGGGATTAGAGTTTGTGCAGTTATCTTGGGAAGGATGATCATGAGGTGTTGGAACTTAAGGTTCTTGTATTGAAGTGTAAGTCAGTTTAGGGGTGACCCTAGTACTCGGGAAGAAAATGGTGATTGATTGCATCGTTAACAGATTTAAAGAGACAATTGGGTGTTGAGCATTTTAGATTTTTATGCTCATTTTTAATTTGAGGATTTGTCGGCATGACACTGCCTTATGGATGTTCTTTTAAGTGGTAAATAGTGGTCGTTGTAGGAAGTACTGAGAGTAGTGCTCATTTTATTGTCGTGATGGCGTTATATTAAGGTTATTGAAAGAAGAATTGTTTGGTTGAGGCTTGATGGTTTGATGGGGTGATAGGCTGGAACCGTTATCTTAAATGAAGGGCAGTGAAGATGTTTTGATGCGAAGTTGGCATTGATGAGCTTAGTGGTTCGAGGTATGATCCAAATGTAGGTTGAAAATTATGAGTGTTATTTTGTGCTGACAGGTATTTGATTGGGATTATGCGCCAGTTGTGATGATTGTGGGCGGTTTAATTTTTAGAACTAGTGAGAAAGGTATTGCCCTATAGGCACCCTTTTCTTTTGAAGAGTCAGTGGGTATTGTGATTAAGATCACGGATCTTGCGCGTACAGTGATTGAGGCAGTGTAGACTTCAAAGGGTAGGGGTGGAACAGGTCTAACGTGGTCTAAAGAAAAAGAGAAAATAAAAAGAATTGGTAGGACCCACCACTATATCAAAAGTGGTCTAGAGACCACATTTCCAACCTTCACTCTCTCTCCCCGCTGGTTCTCTCTCTCTCTCTCTTGTTTTGTTTTTTTCTTTTTCTTTTCACATTCAATCTTTGAAGCAAGATTACTTCTTCATTATTTGCCGGATTTAGGTGCCGTTTGAGGCAAAACGAAGAGCACGACGAGCTCTACGCGTGTGTACCAGAAATTCCAGCTTTGAGCCTCCCTAGGGACTTCGAAAATTTGAACCCATTTTAAGGGTTTTGTTCAAAATCAAGGTTGGGGCCCTTAATCCATGAAATCTTGTACCTTAGTGAGTTAATTCCCTCTATTTGTTGATTAATTTGATTAATTATTTGATACCTAGAGAATTGTTGATATATATGCATATATGTTGATTAAGTGACTATATGTGTTAATTGTTCTATGTGAAGAGCATGTGTAAGAATTGACTATATGTGTTCATCTTGCTAGATTCCTGTTGTTTGAGAGCATGTTATTAGTTTCCTTAGAAATTCTTGTGAACTATGCTTTGCTAATTAAACTTGGCCAATTATGAAATGATGAGCATGGGCATGGCATTGATACATCTATGCACTAGCATTGGGCATAAATGGGAGAAATTGTTTTGAAATGAAAAAGGGGACTTTGGGAAAGAAGTTTTGATGAAATGGTTTTGATTAAACCCAGTTGCTGCGGAGTCACCAACGGGCCGGTATGTTAATGTAACCTAGAGGGAACTAGGGAGATTGCCCTAGCGTGGTTGAGCTATCTGGTCCCCACGATGACGCTGCGGAGTCACCAATGGTCTAGGGACAGTAGCCAATCCTTCTCTCGGTGCTGAGGGGGTACCCAAGGGGGTTACATTAATAGTTTGAAAGTAATGGTTTCGAATGTTGAAAATGGGAAATGACATCGGCATACATTGCATTCCATGGCATTGCATTGATTGTATTTGAATTTGGTTAGCATGTTGTATTGTCCCGATATTATATGATCCCCATTCCCATTGTCCTATGCTTTGTTTTGGATTCACGGGGACACAAGAAACGTGTCTTAAGTGCTACCTACTGAGCGATTCGCTCACCCTATTATAATTATCATTTTTTCAGGACATGGAAAAGAAATAGCTGACGGTAATCCACCTCAGCCTTAGCTTGGAGTAGAGAAATGTCTCTTTTGTTATCTTTTGTAAATAGACCTAATTTTTGTAAAGTACTAACTCAAGATGTATTATTTTTGCAACGTATGGTGTATTAAGGTTCATTTTGTATATGGCTATTGGGAAATTGTAATTAAGTTTTACTCACTCTAAATTAGTTTGTGTATTTTAACTAAACGTGTAGCAAATTACGTTACAACGTGGTGGTTGGTTTTGTATGAAATGTTAAAACGTATTTAAAATTGTACGTGAAAGTAGTGGCGTGGGTGGTTGATCCCAAAAAGTGGTATATTCTATTTTTCTTTGGACAGTGGCAAAATGAGTGAGGATAACCCAAACCGGTCGACGTAAAATCCCATTCGTCGACCGAGTTGCGTGTAGCTTCCCACACATCGACCGGTATCTTGCCAGTAGTTATCTCTCGGTGCACGTCTCAAACCATAACCCAAACCAGTCGACATCTAACGTATCGACCGGTTCTTGTCCCATCAGCATTCTTCTTTTAATTTTCCAAATTATAGTTTGGCACCGAGATGATGATATGGGTATTTACCTTATGGCTCAAATAAAGTGCAATAAATATATTTTGATCACGGAAAAGACTACGTTGCCCCCGGATATTATTATTATTATTTTATTATTATTATAATTATTTTGTTATTATTATTATTTTTATAAGACCCAAGTAAATGACTATTGTACCCCTTGGAGTCTTAAACCAATGGAATTGTGACAAATAACCGTTTCATCCTTATTGGACTTAAATATATTAATTTAACGTGAAAGGACCGTATTACCCTTGGATGTTTTGGGTCGGGTAAGGACCCGATTAATGATCCGGATTCAGTGGATCTGGGTCGTTACAGGACAAACATTTATTAGGCAAATCGGAGATCTTAAAAAGGGCGCCAATACACCAAATACACATAAAACAGATGACTTGTGGTAAAATATGAACAATTATGATAGGATTTTTAAATTTTTATTTTTCCTGAAAGGATATGATAGAAAATTTTCAACAAAGAGGTGCAAATTGCAAATTGATGACCAGAAGCTCAGTTTCAATTGTCTGTGTGTGTGTGTGTGTGTATATATATATATATATATTTCTGGTCTATACTTGCATTCCTGTCTATTGTCATGTTAGTTCAAATGACAAATTAAGCATTTGAACTTGAGCATACAATGTAGAAAATTGAAATCAGATTGAAAAATAGGGAGAGACACCAAAAAATAACAAACCCAGATCGCAGAGAGAGCGATAGAAAATGGGCAAAAATCAAAATTTCATGAGAGATCAAATCATATTTTTTGACGAATCAAAAACAAGCTTACTTACTGTGCTAAGACCAGATCTTGAAGCTATAAATGGAATCTGATCACTGTCTTCACCAAATTCATTCCTAAAAATAATGCACACACTCAGAAATCGTAAAACCCCATAACTCTGTAATTGTTCAAAACTCGATTTGTATATCGGATTTGGTTTACAGTCCCTTCATGTGAAGAAGAATCTCTCTGATTTTGGACGTGTTTGGTGAAAGAACTAAAAATTACTAGAAATTTATATTATAAAAATGGTTTGATTGACAGGTTTAAAATTTTTTTTTATGAAAACTCAATTAAGAAAGTCCTAAAGTTTTCAGAAAAATGATCTTTTATAATTTTAAATTCTGTTTTCTGTTTTGAAAAAAAATAATAATAATAACAAAAAACAAAAACAAAAACAAAAACAAAAACTTTTATATGGTTAAAGTAGAAGAATTGGTAAAATAGAAAAATGTTTTCTTAACCAAGTAATATAGCTAAAATAAATAGAATATTAGATGCCATATATCAATAAAAGAGTAATTCCCGAAACAGACTGTGATCAATGAGATGGACCGAAATACTTAGGACTTCCAACTTCTTAACCCAATAAATTTTCTAAAGAATCATCTGATTGGACACACTTAAACTAGAAGACCATGGGATACATGATCAGCAATGATTCAACTACCAAGGTTCCAACTTTCATGAAATTTCCAAGCTCAATCAATTAACATTACATCCATACGTCCACCAACATAGACTATGTACTAACCAAAAAAAAAAGTCAATTTTTCATTTTCACATAGCATAAAAAAGACAAACAATATTCACTAATATAAATGTTTGAATAAGCCATTGAAATCAAATTCTGCAGCTATAATTTTACTTATCAATATAAAAAAAAACCTGAACCTATATTTCTGAGATCTAAGATATAAATAAATATATATGTTTATAAAGCCATGCCACCTATATAATCAACACTAACAATAAAACCATATTCCCAATATCAAAATCTAAAAGAAAAGAAATAAGCAAAGAAAAAATTACAATAAACCGTTAAATGGAAACGATAAAAAAATTAAATATGTAGAGATGTTCAGATCGATAGTGTAAGAATAAGATGAGACGTGTGGTCCAAAACATAGGTATATATAAGATATATATAGACAGAAATTAGAGGACCTGAACAAGATAAAAAGCGGTGGTAGCCGCAGCGACGCCCCATAAGGCGTTTCCGGCTACTGTTGTTGGGGGGCTCTTCAAGACCTCTATGTTGATTCTTGAGAAAGATAAAATCTAGGGCTATGACTTCAATTGAAAAGAAAGAGATCGATATTGGGGAAGACCAAACCAGTTTTTCACCACGAGATGTCATGTAACGGGTGGAGGGATTATCATTGTTTGAGAGAGAGGACGGAGGAGAAAAGCTAGGGCAGGAATAGCAGAAAGCAGATCGAATAAGAAATTGAGAAGCATCTGCAAGTGTGATCCCTGGTGGATTAACTCTGTATGTACTTAATTGACCAAAACTACATCGTTTTGAAAGGGAACTTTTGTAAAATTACCAGTAGGTAATTAAGGACGATAAGTGTACCATCCCAAAAGGCTATTTCTGATAATTTTTTTATTAAAAAAATACAATAAAATTTCACTAAATGTGGCACTAAATTTTGCCGCCAGTGGGGTTTTAATTTTTTTTTTTGGTCTTTTAGGGAAGGAAAGATTAAACTGTCCCTAAAAAGGATTTTTTAGGGATAGAACGGTTAGGACTGTCCCAAAAGGAATATCTTTAGGGACAGTTTTTTGGGGTTTTAGGAATATCTAAAGGTCTATTACCAAGACCCTTAATTCTTGTAGTGTCTATTCTAAGTGTTTAGGTTGTTCTTCTTTTGGGGTTTATAAATATCCTTATCTCGATTGTTTCTCCCCTCTTCCTTTTGTTGCTGTTTTATCTCGTACGCACAGAGTGAGTGGATTAGTGGGTTTGCTTTTTCTCATTGTTTTATTTGGGGCTATAGAGGTTCCTTTGATCGATCAAATGTATGGGCTTACGCTTACATGGGAGGAGACGGAACCAGTACTTCTATTGCCTGATGATACTGCCCAGGGTGTGTCTGTGTGCCGCAATAGTCTGTTTGGCAAAGTTTGGGCTTCAAAAATTATTACTTTAGCGGGTGCTAAGTATACTTTTGGCCGACTGTTTCACAAGTTGTGGGCCAAGGAGAATTCAATTGAGTCTTTATCCACCCGTCTTCTGGTTTACAAAGTGGCGCGAAACCTATTTCAACTTATAATTCCGGATCGGTCGACTCGGCATCGAATTCTTCAAGCAGTCCGTGGCTGTTTGATGGGCGTTTACTGGTGTTGAAGGAGTGGGAGGGTGGTTTACTGTCTTCTACGATGTCCTTTCAATTCTCCCCTTTTTGGATTCATCTGTTAGATGTTCCTGCAAATTATCTTTCTGTAAATGTTGGGCGGCGGATTACGAATACTCTAGGCCGGTGTTTGAAAGTTGAACTTCAGGATAAGGGTATGCTGGAGAGTAAAGAAGCTTTGTTGATTGATAGCCGAGTTCTTCATCTTAAGGTGGAATTGGATGTCACTAAACCTCTTCATCGGCAGGTGAGGTCAAAGGGGCCTTCAGATACGTATTTATGGGTTCAAGTTCGCTATGAAAAACTTTCGTCTTTGTGTTTTGCGTGTAGGGTAATTGGCCACCATTGGAAGTCTTGTTCTACTGGCACCTCTTTGACTACGCACTGGAAGTTGGAATATGGGCCGTGGTTAGGGGTGGACAGATATCTTAGGAAGGATCTTTGGAATTCGGACGGGGATCGGGCTAGTTCTATCGGAGTTGGGGCTGGGAAACATTGGCTTTATGTGGAGGGCGACGATTATGGTAATGGCATTGGCAGTACTTCTCCTGGTTTTTTGTTTGATTCGGGTCCTGTGGTTCCTTTACCTGGTGTGGATAGAGCGTTTTCTAATGTTGGTGATGTTTCTCGCGTGCCGGATAGTGATCGGACTGGGGAGTGTTTTATTGATCTAGTTGGGGGCTCTCATACTGGTGTTATCGGTGGTGTGAGTCTTTTGTTGCCTTCTTCGCTTCCTCCAGTAGCTATTGGTGAGCCTAGTCAGGGTATTCAAGGAGTGCGAGGCTCTCATTCGTAAAGTTTTGTTGCTTCGGTGCATGTGAACTAGCCTATCCAATGTGTGCCCTCGGTGTCCCAGGATCAAGGTCGTGTCTTGCCTATTAAAAGATGTGGTAGACGAGGTAAAGGTATAGTTGCATCACATAATGGCCAAGAGTCTGTTTCTTTGCCATCGACTAATGGACAGGGTTCTTACCTGGCGAGGTCTGGTCGTAAGCGTTGTCCAAATGTGAATGGTTGTTTCAATGGGTCGACTAAGGTGATGGGTAAGAAGCCAAAGATTTCGGTGGGGCATGTTCCAGCTAGTTTGTGTCCTGGTTCGTTTTTGACTGGAACAGAGGGCGACTTCCCAAGTGGCGCCAGTGGGGATGATATCCATTCAGACTCTTCTCATTCGCATTCTTTTGCGATACAGTTGGCGCTTTTGGTTGGGAATGTTTGTGCCTCCTTGTTCTAAAACCCCCTGATCTTTGGTTGATCTGTTTTTGTGGTGAATTTTGTTGGTTTTGTGTTTTGTTGGGATGTTTTTGCTTTCGTTGTTTGTCATGGGTGGTTGCTTTATAAGTGCCTTAGGCTTTGTGTTTACTAGTGATTAAAAAAAAAAAAGTTAATGATAATCCTTGTTTCATCTTTTTGACTTGCGAATGGTTCTATCGGATACATCCTCCATCTTTATCTCACTCTTCATTATTGTTGTCAAACAAAAGGGAAACAAATGAGTGGATTGTGATAACAATTCAGAAAAAGGGACTCACAATAATTGTTGTAATGTGGATTGTGTTTGGTTGTATATAAATTGCTCGGCTGGATAGAGCCCTTTGTACTGGTCAATGGTTCCATTCTTTTCCCGCTGTATGTTACATCACATTACTGTCCAAGGCTCTGACCATCTTGCCATCATGTTATGTCTCAATGACTCGATTTCTCATTCTCAGCGCAGTTTCCAGTTCGACGCTCGTTGGGTCAAAGAAGAAGAATTTAAACCTCTTATTCAGAAAGCATGGTGTACTGTGATGACTGGTACGCCTATGCAGGGCATCAACCAAAAATTATAACACTGCACATCTGTTTTGAGAACTAGGCATCGAGGTAAACCCAATAATGCTAAAACTAGAATTCTAGAGTTGGAGCAGCGTTTATTGTTTCTCAAGGAACAAGTGCAAGGTTATGATCAACTGGAATGCTTCAAGCTGGAACAGGAATTAGGCGTTGTATGGAGGGATGAGGAGCTTTTCTGGTTCCAGAAATCCAGAATTTCTTGGTTGCAACAGGGCGATAAAAACTCTTCTTTTTTTAACAAAAAAACAAAAATTCGGTGCCGGAAGAATGAAATTATTGGCTTGGAAGACCCAAGTGGTCATTAGGTGGATTCAAAGGATAATATTCGGCGAGTCGCTGAGGATTACTTCCATAATCTATATGCATCGTTGCCGGCCCACGTGGATGATCAGTTTTGGAATCTTGTCGCCCCTAAAGTTACTAAGGATATGAATAAAATTTTATTGCAAGATGGGACTGTTGAGGAACTGCGGAAGCTTTGGCGAGTATGGGCCCGTATAAGTCTCCTGGCCCGGACGGCTTTACTCATCTGTTCTTTCAAACCAACTGGGAGGTAATTAAATTTGATCTTTTACAAGCTTTTAATTCGTTTCTCTAGGGCGACTTACTTCCACATAGTTTGAATCCTACCAATCTCGTTCTTATCCGAAAAATCAAACATCCGACAATGATGACGCATTTCAGGCCAATTGCTTTATGTAATGTGGCCTACAAATTGTTTTCCAAGACTTTGGCTAACGGACTCAAGCCCCTTCTTCCTCTTCTCATCAATGAAGCCCAGAGTGCTTTTATCCATCACCGTTTAATCCATGATAATATTGTACTTGCTCATGATCTTTTGCATGTTCTTCAATCTAAGAAGTCCGGTGAGTTAGGTTTTATGGCTCTTAAATTGGACATGGCCAAGGCTTATGATCGAGTCAGTTGGTCTTTCCTTTGTTAGTTTATGAAACAGTTGGGTTTTCACCAGAGATGGGTTAATCTGATTTTAGAGTGTATTAGTTCGGTATCCTACTCAGTGATGATTAATGGTGAAAGGGGAGATTATTTTACTCCATTTCGGTGTCTTCGGCAAGGCGACCCTATTTCCCCTTACTTATTTCTGATGTGCACTGAAGGGCTATCACTTTTATTCCAGGAGTTTGGCAAATGGAAAAATCTTCTGGGTATGAAGATGGGTAGGGGCTGTCCATCGATCTCTCACTTAATGCTTGCCGATGATGCCCTTCTTTTTTGTAAAGCCAAAGATCAGGAGGTGCATTGTATTAAATCCATTCTGGATAGATATTCGGCTTTAACGGGCCAATTGGTGAATTTGGATAAATCTTATCTTTTCTTCTCCCCAAATACGGCTTCGGATCAAAAAATTTCGTGTAATGCGATTTTGGAAATTTACAATGTGGATTGGAACAATGTTTATCTTGGACTCCCTTGTTTTGTGGGAAAATATAAAGTGGCAACAATGGGTTTCCTATCTGACAGAATCTCTGCTCGAACAAAATCTTTCAAAGGGAAGTTGTTATCTAAGGCCGGGAGAGAGGTTATGTTGAAAGCAGTTCTCTCGTCTCTTCCCACTTATGCTATGCAATGTTTGCGTCTTCCCAAGAAGAATTGTGCTGATTTGACCAATAAGTTCCTTAATTTTTGGTGGGGTGGCGAAGAGAAATCTAATAAGATTAAATGGGTGAGTTGGGACAGTCTTTGCTCTTCCAAGGTGGATGGTGGTTTAGGTTTAAAAAATGTTGAAGCCTTCAATCTTGCTCTTCTTGCTAAAATGGCATGGCTTATGGAACAAGGTGACGATTCTCTTCTTTATCGTTCTTTTAAGCAGGAATATTTTAAATCATGTGCTTTTGTTAATGCTGTGCCTAAATCCCACTCCTCCTGGGTATGGCGCAGTATTTTATCTGCCCAAGCTGTCATTAAGAAGGGATTAAGTTGGAGGATAGGTGACGGATCGAAAGTCAATTGTTGGTTAGATGTTACTCATCCTACTGCCACATCAAACCCTCTCGGGTCGCCTTTTTCTTTAGTAGCTGATCTTATGGTTCCCTCGTCACACTACTGAAATTCTACTTTGATTCGTCATCATTTCAATCCGAGAGATTGTGCTCTTATTTTTCAAATACCCACCAGTGTCAGTGGGGTGGTAGATTGTAAGGTGTGGGGTGCCACAAAGGATGGGTCTTTTTCAGTCAAAAGTACATATCATATTGCTCTGTCAACCTTAAAAAGCGAGACTGATCCATCTCCTTCTGCTGGCTATAGTTTTGATGCTGCAAAATCTAATATGTGGCGTACTATTTGGAAAATTCAAGCGCACCGAAAAATTTTATTTTTTCTTTGGCAAAGCTTACATAGGCGCATTCCAATTAATTTTTTGCTGTCCTTACGTAAAGCCTCTACAGTGCCTTCTTGCCTTTTCTGTGACGCTCCAGCCAAAACAGTTGATCACGTTCTCTGTACATGTCATTTTGCTTGTATGGTTTGGAGATTAAGTTCGTTACGACTGGATTTTGGGGGTTGTGGTCCAACTGTCTGGCCCAAGCGATGGGTGGCGATGTCTGACAAGTGGAGGCACTCTTCTGGTTCTTCGCAGTGTTATACCTTGCAGCTTTTATTTGTTGGACTCTTTAGAAATGCAGAAATGATCTTCTCTTTAATCATCGCTGATGGGATCCTTTTGAGGCATCACAAAAAGCTCTTACTGATTTCTTTGAATATCAAGAGATTCTACGACAATCTCAATCCATGTCTTTTCCTTCTCCTTCTTCCTTATCAGTTCATCCTCCTTTGCAGTGGCGCCCTCCACCGTTGGGATTTCTCAAACTCAATTTTGATGCGGCTTTTAATCAAGCCAAACAATTTGCGGTGGTGGGATGATTCTGCGCAACCATCTAGGACAGCCGGTTAAGGTGGCATCTGTTTTCCTCTCTCATGTTGGGGGTCCCTCTTTGGCTGAGGGTCTTGTGCTACATGAATGTCTTTCTTTGTTACATCTATGGGGCTATCAAAACGTGATTATTGAAGGGGATTGCCAACAAGTGATGTGGCTGAAGCCTTCAGTTGCAGCTTTATATGTGGTTTTTCAAGATGTCTCTAATCTTCTTTCTGTATGTAAGGGGTCCTCTTTAGCTTGGGTTCCTAGGGATGGTAACTGTGTAGCTCATTTAATGAGCAAAATGGCCTTGGTGGCTGAATGTGGTGATCTAGAATGGGGTGTCTGGCCTTCATGGCTTCTTAATGCCTTAGCTCTTGATTGTAATTCTTCTTTTATTCTATAATAGTCTTCTCTTGTTGGTGAAAAAAAAAAAAATGAAAAAGAAAAAGAAAAAGAAAAAGAAAAAGTATATAAATTGTCATATGTAAATAAGGTTTTGTAGTAAGGAAATTTTACACCTCCCAACACACTTACACATATTAATATAGCCCTTCATCTCAAAATTTTAATTTACCAACAGGTTAATGTTCTAATAGTATCAGCCTCTTATCTCTCAAAGAGAGGTCAGAAGTTCAAGTTTTTGAAGAGACAAGTGTGCGTGAATATCAATTAAAAAAATTTAAAAAATTTTAAAAATTGATTTTCTCAAAATATTCGCGCCAAGTATGCGTGGTTGCTTGTTTCAATGATGTACAATATATTTTTTAAAAGCAAATATTTACACACATATGTTTCTTTTGCATAAACGAAGAATATTCGAACAGATAGTGATTTTAAGAAGCCAAAAAAAGCTTTGTAGGTAAAAAAAATTAATGCATATTTGTGTTTTGAAGAATTAAGAAGCAAAAAATACAGTGAATTGAAAAGTACTTACGAATGAATTTAGATGAGCACTGAATATGATACACAAAAAAAATCTAATATTTTATAAAACATTTTTTAAAAAATAGATTTTTATTTAAATTTTATATCTAATTTAGCAATGTAAGATTATTGACTTAGGTTAAAAAAAAAAAAAAAAAAAAAATTCAAAAACAAGATTTATTGGGCCTAAAAGAGTTCAAAGGATTTATTTGTTTTTTTAAAGAAAAAAAAAAGTAGGATTTGGTATTAATTGTTTTTAATAATTTTTGTGGGTGATTGAAATAATTTGAGAATTAAAAAGTAAGAAAAAATAAAATAAAATAAAATAAAATGAAAGCAGCGTCTTGTGCTGAGCTGCTACGGTGTATCGGGAAATGAAGTGCTAATTGAAGAAAGCTCACCAACTACTCTTTTGAAGCATGAAAAAGTACATAATAAAAAGGAGCTATGGTACAATGCATGCAACAAATGCAAGAAAAAAAAAATCAAATTAAAAGGTGATAATCCGCCAGTTTGCGAAAATTGCAAAATAAAAGATCCGAAGTGCTTCAAAAGGTAGAAACATATTGAAATTTTCTTATTATATTAGTAACCAAAAAAAACATATTGATCGTTAATAAAATAAATAAACATTAATGTAGATTTGCGATTTGTTTAGAAGTTAAAATATGATACTGCAAAAAGTAATTGTTACAATTTTTGATCGATGTAAAACATTCACTTATTGCTTTATAGAAGAACTGCTGAGTTTTAAAGCCGAGATGACCATATCAATGATTTTTATTAATTAAAAAAAAAAAAAAAATTACCATATTTGTTGTACTATTAATAACTAAACAAACAAACATGTTTTGTTAATTCAATTTTGCAGGAAGAGGAGACAAATGAATTAGAGGTTCCAATAACAAATTGTGAGGGGAAAACATTTTTGTTCTACATAAGTATAACTGTATAAACAACAAAAAAGATGATTTGTTGTTCAACAATTTCAAAGCAAACGCAGTGTACTTGAAGAACAACAGAAATTCAAAAGAATAAAATGTTGATTATATTTTTCTGTGCTAAAAATTTATATACATATATATATATATTTGGTAATATCATTCACCATATTAATCTTTATTAGACAATTACACACTCCATACAAAATTTTATACAATATAGCATTTCATACTATATGTATGTAAATATTTGCACTGTACATGTACACACAAAATTATCATTGTATTTTTTTCACGTGCAGCGCAGGTGACAAACAACTTAGTATTATTAAATAAATAGTAAAATTGCAAGGACGAACGCAAGCAGTGAGCTCACCTCCATTGGATTCACATTCACTTAATGTCAGCTGACACTGAAAACGCATTCATTGTACACTTTGATTTTGTGTGAAAATGACTTACGGAGTATTTTAGACTATAAAAATGTCATTATCTTTTTCATTTATAGTACTGTACTAAAATATTTTATGTTATTTCACAGATTGTTCACTAGCGAACTAGGGTCCATCTAAACAAATACTACTTGTGAAGGAGCCGAAAGTGGACTGGGTCATCTTTGGGCCGGTCCACCCAGTCCAAAGCGTTCTTGAGCCTTTGAACCAATTACAGAGAGAGTTTTTAGGCCCAGAGGGCCATTGGACCACCTCCAAGCCCAACCTCTTCGGCATTATGAAGGGCCCCCCATCCAACACAGCCCGAGAATAAGACCCATTGAAAACAGGCCCAGATTTGAGAGTTTTGAGATAGATTTTAGGGCAAATGTACACTTCTATAAATAAAAAAATTAGAGAGATGAAAAGAGGCCGATTGTGTGAAATGTAAGAA
The DNA here is from genome assembly GCF_030987335.1 of Cornus florida. Lineage (NCBI taxonomy): Eukaryota > Viridiplantae > Streptophyta > Magnoliopsida > Cornales > Cornaceae > Cornus > Cornus florida. The sequence continues at coordinate 92,949,356 of NW_026775581.1, forward strand.
TATACTTTCGGAATATAGAGAGTAATTTCTTGCATCTTCAACTTGTTATTCCACAGTAAAAATATGTTTGGAAAAGAAAAAACAACTATTAGAAGCCTTTTTACCACTATAAATAGATATATAATTTGAAAACCTATAGTATTTTGGCATTGATATAAAATCCATTATTATTTGAGCAAATCAACTCGAACATGTTTTGAACTGTATTTTTTTTTTTTTTTTTTTTTTTTACCATGACCCAATTTTTAAAATTAATAGTCAAACTTAATAACTTGATTTAATTGCTTATGTACTATGCTATTAAAGTAGGTAATTATAAGATCGGCTTCAAGACATTTAATGACAACAATTAATTAAATTAGACTACCCTTTAAGATAAAAGTATTATTATTCCAATAAAAAATAATATCATTGACAGACTTTAATACTCGACTTAAAATCGACAAAGATAAAAATCTGATGTGTAAATAAGCATCATTACTATCCTTGTTTGTTTCTATAAAATACTCTTGTTTATTTCCATAAAATACGTCATTTTTTCCTTCCTTAATTTGTACAAAATCTAGAATAAAAACTATAATGTTTTTATAATTTTTCAATACTTTGCAATTTAAAAAAATAAAATAAAAATTCCTCCCATTATTTTTGTTTCTATGAGTCATATAAATTATTAATTTTGATCATTATAGAATCTAACAAATGCCTATCAAAATAATAGATGAATATTAATGATCAAAGACATAATCTTTTATAACTAAAGAGAGATACACAATCTAATTATATATAGAACATGTAATCTGAAGTATCTCAGAGTCATTACACATGCTCTAAGGAAGAAAAGAAAAAGAAGAAAAAAAAAAAGAGTCGTTAGAGAGAGATGCAATGTGATATGGTGATTGAAACTTTAATTATCAATAAAGATATAAGATTAAGATAGAAATCTAAAAAGATTATAACTTTTCAAATAGTTAATTAACTTATATTTTAAAACAGATCTCGTTATTTTTGACACATAAATAATCATATAGTCTCAATAAAATAGTAAGTTTTTATTTATGGAGGTAAATAGCATAACTCTTTTTTTAATCTGAACTCCTCCTCTGATTGCTCATTTTCAACATTGAATTGAAAACAATTGTAATTTGTGAAAACATTTCATCCCTTCTAAAGATTTACCAATCTCATAAACATTAGAAAAGACTTCTCTATCCATCGAAAATTTGTTCTAGAAGTTGTTTGCAAACGTTCAAATAGGAGTGCCAAACGAATCAAAAAGCATCCAACACCTCGACCTAATTCACACTCTGTGTTCACACCTAGCCTCAATCTCCACCGCACATCAGATCACCTGATCACACCGCCGCCGCCATCACCGTTGAATCAGTGCACAAACATCATTCGTTACGTAGCTCTGATGCACCATTTCTTTGACTGACAAGTGACACGTCTGGTATATACTGCCACGTGGTTAATTTGTATGCCGCTACTTGTAAATCATATCTTCACGTCTCCGCATCACAAAACAGAACAAGGTTGTCTCTCTCTCTCTCTCTCTCTCTCTCTCTCTCTTTCTATATATATATTATACATATATATCCTATTGCATCCCTTCGTTTATCGTCAATGCTCTGTTCTTCGGCTCGTATTCTTATCCGGAAAAATTTTAGCATACCGAAGCAAACCCTTTTCGCTTCTCCAAAGATTTATTCGAGTTCTCTGTTTTCTCAGCCAATCAAAAGAGGGTTTTTGCGTCCTTCATCGTTTCCTCCTATACATCACCGAATCAATTCAACAAAAACTCCTTCGTTGGGTTTGAGATCAGATCGCACAATGGCCAGCCAATCAGAGAAGCCCACATCAGTTCATGAATTTACCGTTAAGGTTTGTTTTTTAAACCTCTCCATATGGGGTCTCTGATTTACAATTTGTGTATGTATGTATACGCCTTTGTATCTTTGAATATATGCACACACACACACATACACATATAGATAGATAGATAGATATAGATACATGTATATATTTAGAGGGTTATGGTTAGTTGGTGAATGGTGATGATGTTAATTAGGAGTGTCAAGATCCGAGTTTTTGGCATCTTTTACCCAACTGGGATTCTTTTAATTTTTATTTTCATATGAGATTGTATATCTTGTTTAATGATCTACCCGTTCGTGTTTGTGTTTTAACTGAAATTGAGGGAGTATTAGGTGTAGAAAGTGTTCAAATATTAGAAATATGTGGTCACAATTGGTAACACATTTAAGGACTAGTAGGGTAGCATATTCATGAAGCAAAGAAAGTATATAATAGGAAGTTCAGATTTTTAGCATGTTCACAATTGAGGCAAGTGTACATTTTTAGCTATCTTTCTAACATTTTGTGATATTCTTTTTCAAATTCCTTTTGATTCCATATTCTATGGATTGCCCTTTTAATTATCAATTGGGATGTCTTTTTAGGTGTCATCTTTGTTATATATGCTGTTTGAATATCAATACTGCTCTGTTTACTCAAATGGAAGGTGAATTGCAGGTTACAAGTTTAGGAATGTGGTCACAAGTAACATGAATTTGGATCGAAATTTGATATTATGAGAGGGATTCATAACCATCCTTGTAGATTCTGTGAAGTTGTCATTTTGTATTTGCTAAATACCAACTTGTTTTTATAATTGTTTCCCTTATGATCCACGGGACAATTCTTCTAAGTTATCTGCAAGTTAGTGGTTTTTGAGAAAATGAAAAAGAAAATGTTCTCTTTTTGTCTTTTTAATTGGAGCCTCAATCCTTGGGAGTTACCTACAAGTTAGTGGTTTTCGAGAAAAAAGAAAAAGAAATAAATGTTCTCCTTTTGTCTTTTAAATGGGAGCCTCAACCCTTGGGAGCAAGCAGTTAGATTTTGTCTCCTACTGTGGAATTAAATTTTCTTTCCCAATGAAGATGTGGTAGGTTTCTATTGTCATCTTGGATATTGAGTAGTTTTGGAAGTTGATACTAATATTTTACTCGAGGAAATGATAAAAGTATCGAATCGGTTTTAAAACCAACCGAGGTGTCAAACATTGATTGAAACACTATAATAGGAGAGAGTGCCTATCTTATTGATTGTTGTGTAAGAATCCTTGTTGGGCACTGCTTATTGCAGTCGCCATAAAACTGATTCGGGCATCGTATCATTACTCTTTACTTAAATAGAAGTGAATTTTTGTTACTGTCATGTGTGTGCTCAATTGAAATGTTTTCAAGCAGTAAGCCATTAGTAGGAGGGCAATTTTACTTACGAGTTTCATATGTTATCATATTCCTCTTCTTTGCAGGATGCCAGAGGGAATGATGTTGACCTGAGCTCTTACAAGGGGAAGGTCCTACTAATTGTCAATGTTGCATCACAATGGTATAGTTGGCTCCTCATCCTTTTTCTTGTAGGATTTTAATCTCAAATATTTTCCTTTTTAGGTTGGGCTGGATTGTTAATTCAATAGAGAGCTGACTTTTGCATGATTAGTCCCCATTTGATTTTCACCAGCTGGAAGATGTCATTAGGTTCCTTGACTACTTTACTCATAATCATCCTTACACATCATAGATTCGGAATGATCCATATACACTCATATATGTACATATATGATGTATATACATGTTTGTTGATAGCCACTAGTGGGACCTGAAAAGTTTTATTTTTTTATTTTTAAAATCTACAATGGACAAGAAGTTACAAACCATTAAACCCAGAATTTCTTTCAGCCAATAGCTTAGTTTCCTCAAACTACATCTTTCCGAATTAACATCCAGTATAGCTCATTTTCTTTTTAGAAATTATTCAATATCTAACTACAGTAGATCGGTTATATAGCAATTTGCCAAAAAAATGTTTGTCATTGAGTGCTCAATTTTTTTTATGCAGTGGCTTAACCAATTCAAATTACACCGAATTGAGTCAGATATACGAGAAGTACAAAAATCAAGGTAATTTTGGTATTCTTTTTCTTTGGGCCTGGCACATTCTAGTAATACCAACTTTTTTTTTCTATTAGTATGTGATAGCATTTTCCTGCCCTATGTTATAGGTCTTACGATTTCCTTTGCAACTGATATGCTATTACTTATATTATATTATATATATATATATATATAGATGTAGAAATATTTAAATGCAGACGTTTCTCCATCTTGAAATCGACTCATCCTTTTATCTGAATGCAGGTCTTGAGATTCTGGCATTTCCCTGCAACCAGTTTGGAGCTCAGGAGCCAGGGGATAATGAACAGATATTAGAGTTTGCTTGCACTCGCTTTAAGGCTGAATATCCTATTTTTGATAAGGTAGGAACTTCTATGGAGATGATTAAAAATTCTCACTTTTATGTTTTTTGTCAAAACATAGTTTTGTATCTAATCTTCTCAACTTTAAGGGGAGCTGTCATTGAACTTTGTTTTCATGCAAAAATGTGGTAGATATGCAACAATTTAGATTTAATTAAATTTTTAATACTTGAGCTTTAAACTTCAATTAGCTGCTACCTCTTTAGCATCAGGTATCTAAGAGTATCCATTAATATGTTACATTTATATATATTGTGTACTTGCAAAATTATCCAAAACCTGGAGCGTAGGTATTTGACTCATACCTTAAATCTAGTAAGCAATTGTATAGGAATGACAAGTTATATGTTTCTTGTCTCCATCAATGTGATGATAGTTAATTCTGAACACTAATTTGTTTGAGCTGATACAATTGGGTTGTTACATTTGTGCATGTGAGTGCCTGTTTTCCTTTAGTTCATTTTCTGATGATACTTAAGACAATTACTGATACCTGATTTATCTGGACCGACTCATTCTAGATCAGCAAGTTGGGCTGTATATCTTTGTTTTAATTTCTAAGTAGCATTCTGATGATACTTAAGACAATTACTGATACCTGATTTATCTGGACCGACTCATTCTAGATCAGCAAGTTGGGCTTTATATCTTTGTTTTAATTTCTAAGTAGCAGAAATACAAAGTTCATCAAGACGGTATGCTAAGGGTTTGGTGGGTGGGGTTGGGGTTTTTGAGTTGGTTTAGGAGGAGGTTGAATAAAACTTTTGTTGCTTACATGTCCTTCCTTGTGTATCATTCTCTTTAACCAAGAAATTAGGAAGTCTTAAGACCATAGAAGAATAAACTTATTCCACTGGCTATGTAATAACTTGATGAAGATTGTATAAACTTTTTACTAGTCATCGGCAAGTCCTGGTATACCAATGAGACGTCACCTGTCAGACGGGCACTATGCCATCTCTCTTTACAAATTTATTCCACTAGTTATGTACGCGATGCCCCTCTGCCAAATTTACGACTTTCCTCTCTATTTTGAAGAATAATTTACTTTTTGTGTTCTTTAAACACAGGTTGAAGTGAATGGTTCAAATGCTGCACCGCTTTACAAATATCTGAAGTCAAGCAAAGGTGGACTTTTCGGAGACAACATCAAATGGAATTTCTCTAAGTTCTTGGTTGATAAAGAGGGGAAAGTGGTTGACCGTTATGCGCCGACAACTTCTCCTCTTGGCATCGAGGTGAAGGCCTAAACCCGTTTATTCCCGTTGCGTCCATATTCATTGAGTTATATGATAGCTGACAAAAACTTTCTGGTTTTTGTTGTTTTTATTTTGCAGAAGGATGTGAAGAAATTGCTGGGGGTTGAATGAAGGTTGAATGTGGTTTCTTTTCCAGCTTATTAGTAAATAATCGTCACCGATGATGATAATTCCCATGAATAAATAATGTACGAGGGATCTCGCAATTTTCACACCCTTGTTTGTAATAGAATTGCAGTTATGTTATGACACCCTTGTTTGTAATAGAATTGCAGTTATGTTATGAAATGGATAGTTTTCCTTTTCTATATTTTGTATTAGAAATTTAGAAGTCACACACACACAGATAGATATATATATATATATTCGCTTATATGGAGGAACTTTTATATTGATGGTTTAGGGATAACTATGCACCCTCTTGGGAGAAAGTATACAATCACCTTGTATACCTGTAAAGGCACAGTTACATGTTTTTTTTTTTTTTTTTTTTTACCTTGTTGAAAATTACATAGTTTTCGCGTGAGTTTTCATAAGCGATTTGTCATTTGTTTGAAAACGGTTTCTTGCTTTTTTACGATGATGTGGTATATCAGGGTAAGCTGTTTTTTTATGAGTATTTCTAGAAGTTAAGAAGTTCTTTTTGGTACAACAAGGTATATTTTTTTAAAGACAATAGTTAGATCTACATTAGTGAGGATATATAACATATTCATTATTGATGTGGACTAATAATAAATGGGCGTGTCATTTTTAATTACCAAATCAAATATTACAATTTTAAATTTACATGTTATATTCATAAACCTTTAGGTCTACAAATTACTAGTAATCAACCTAAAATTTTTCACTACTTTTTAATCCCAGTTTAATAAATATTTTAGGAGATGAGTGTGACTCTCTTTTTCTTTTAATAAGAGAACATATTCATAGGTGCTTTCTCCTCTTGCTGGCTTTGTCTCATTTCAAAAAGGATTAGCTAAAAGGTCAGGAACAACTTATGTATAAGTTGTGATTCAGGAGTTGAAACATGCGTTTTGATCTAGATAAAGAGGGCTCACTGGAGCATCCGCCCGGCAACTACAAATAAATTCAAAATCCCTTTTTATTTTTATTTTTTATTTTTGTGGTGATTATTTAGGTCCTACAGCCAAATAAATCACATAAAAAGTCTCACCTGATTCATATGTACCCTTTTATCAACTTTTTATCAAAATAATTAACATTTTAGTCTGAAATCTCGGATAACTTTAATTAGAATTTATCAGTATTTAGACTATTGCAAGAAACAATCCTAAACTACTAATTTGTTACAAAATATTATTCTACCTCAGTTTCAATTAAATAGCAACTTAATTTGAAAGTAACTTGCACAAAGAGTAAACTTGTACATCTTCTTTTTGTACCAAAAGTCAGCAGTGTGGTAGTGGTGGTGATGGACGGTAGGGGGATGGGGAAAGTTTGGGTTGGGTGGGTGGTGGGTTGTTGGTGGTGGTGATGGTTCATAAATGGTTTGTAAATATTTTGCATAATGTATGAAATAATTTGGATCAAATATATAAATCTTTCTCAAATACAAAATTATTAGCATAAAGTTATCCTATTTATAATATATTGTATTAAACACTCATTCTTTTAAAAATATGATACTTTTGTAATATATAAGCGGTAATTTATTAAATAATTCCTTAATATTATTACTTTAACATTTTGCAATATCATTGTTAGTGGAATAAACACGTGGAAGTAGATTACAGGTTCAAGTAAAGTCAAAAACCATGTTCATACTTCCTATCTCTGTCTTTCTCCTTCCCACCTTCCCAATTCCCAGTGTCAGTGTCACTCAGACTTCTATTGTCTGCCTACAGAGTTATTCTTCTTTCCCAGATCAGCTTCTATAATGGCAAGCCAATCCACCAAGGATCAAGAAACAATCTACGACTTCACTGTTAAGGTTAGATTATCCTCTAATGTCCTAATATTATATTTGTGTTTGTATTTGTATTTGTGTAATATAATTTGGGAATGTTTTATTTTTCTTTTCAGTATTTCTGACTGTAAAACCCTTAATATCATATTTGTAATATATTTTATTTTGTTTTGTAATATTTTATTTTGAGGTAGAAGCATAATATTGGTTGCTTTCTGTTTAGCTATGAGAAATATCATATACGTGTGCGCATGTGTGTGTGTCAATGAACAGCTGCGCATGGATCTATGAGACTTGTTAGACATCTTTAAGGAGAATTTTCCTTTTTAATATTATAAACCAAATTATTCATATATTATGCTTCCTTTTGGTAGCAGGATGCTAAAGGAAATGATGTAGATCTTAGCATTTACAAGGGAAAAGTCCTACTGATCATTAATGTTGCTTCCAAATGGTATAAGTCCATTTGCTTTTCTTTTTCTCCATACTTTCTTATTCATCTTTGTGGTGATTCTTTTCTAATTGGGCTCCTCTTATACGGTAGACTATATTTCCCAAATTTACTACATCTCAAATTATATATTGGTTTCGCTGAAAATTATGGGGCTGATCGATCTTCTCATATGGATTTTACTGATTAAATTGATCACCAAACTTCATTAGTTTTTAAATTATAAAATTTTGTTAAGGGAAATCTTATGGGCTCGGCTTCTCCTATTGTTTCTACCTGGTTCTTCAATTCATTTTCATTATATCATCTGCCCTAATAAGTTTTTTTATTTGTCATTTATTTATTTACTTTTGTTAATTATGACAGTGGATTGACCAACTCCAACTACAAAGAACTGAATCAATTACATGAGAAGTACAAAGATCAAGGTTTGTGTTTTGGACCTTTTGTAGTTGCTTTATGAATGGATGTTATTTCTTTTCTTTCTTTCTCTTTTCCCAGGTAAACTTTATGCATGCCATTTTTTTTATTTATTTCCACAACCACATGGTAATAATTATGGATCTATGGCATTGTAGCAAAGCGTAGTAAAGAATTTTGCTTCTCTCTATGTGTAGATCATAAAATGTTTCTTATATACAGAGGCATCAGGATTGATATGAAATTTTATTTGACTATGCTTATATGTTTCCATAAAGTTGAAACTAAGTGATAATTGTTCGACTTAATAAGCCTTTTTTTTTTTTTTTTTGGTGCAGGCTTGGAGATATTAGCATTTCCATGCAATCAATTTGGTGAGCAGGAACCAGGAAGCAATGATCAGATCTTAGATTTTGTCTGCACTCAATTCAAATCAGAATTTCCCATCTTTGATAAGGTACACGAAAAATAAAATAGAACTTTGTATTTCCCATTATCTTAAGCTGACTGCTAACTATAGTTCTAAACTCCTTTTTTCACGATAAGGTTTCTCCTGCATATATAGACCTTTTCTTTCATGTCATACTCATGGTGAATAAATTAAAAATATATATATAGAGTAGCTAACTTACCATTTAATTCAGTCTTCACAACTTAAAGTTCGCTAAATGTTTTTTTCCCCCGCTACCCTAGGGTGTCCCTAACCCATTTAGAGTCTATAATACCTTTGGGTGATGAGTTATTGTTTGGCGTAATGGTAAAAGTTTGAGATGACAAGCATGAGGACAGAAGTCTTAAAGGTTAAGTTTGTCTCGTGTCTTCCCCTCCAAGCATCCTGAGCAAGAGAGACATTCGCTGGGTAATACACTTGCACTTATATCTTTAGATGCATACAATCTCCCACAAACCAAGCACGTGACCGATAAGTAGAGGACAGAGCTGCATGTAAGATGTCTAGTTTTTGAGCCGTTGTCTCAGCCAACTCAGCTACCATATGGGTTAGATAGAAATAATTCTTATGTTGATGAACCCTTAAGCTTCGTTCCATAGGAATGAAAAAATTTGGATGGAAGGGAGAGAAAAAGGGATGGATGAGATATCGAGATTGTGTCCTTCCCTCTTTTTGTTTGGTTGAATGGAAGATTAGAGAATAAGCTCACAAATTATTGTGTTCGTTAAAAGAGAAGAGAAGAGGATGTTTTAAATTGTTTTTACCATTATACCCATCACTATCTATGGTATTGTAATTTATGGAGGATAGTATTGCAACTTAAAACTTGTATAATAGCCTCACTCGTTTTCCCTCCTCTCTTCCGCCGATATTAGGAAGGATAAAAATTTGTGAAGGAGGAAGGATGACTTGTCTATCCTTTCTCTCCTTGTCTTCTCCCTATGGAACAAACGAAGAAAGTTTATTCCTTCCTTTCTATCTTCCTTTTCCTTCCTCCCTACCGCACAAAGCATTAATGTGATGGAGCTCTCTATTCAACTTTAAGTCGGACATATGGTATACCAGTAGCAGTTTACAGAGCTATCATTATCGTATGAGCTATATCAATTCTATTTTCAGGATGTATGCTATATGATTTCTCATCCTTCACTTTGGAGCATCAATATATGAAGGGTCTGAAATTTTGATACAACCTTTTCCTTTTTAGTTGTGTCATATTGTATTTGGCTTCACTTTCTATTCTTTTTCCAGATTGAAGTGAATGGAGACAATGCTGCTCCTCTATATAGGTTCCTAAAATCAGGGAAATGGGGAATCTTTGGAGATGATATTCAATGGAACTTCACAAAGTTCCTTGTTGATAAGAATGGGCATGCTGTTGATCGCTATTATCCCACAACTTCTCCTCTTACCATTGAGGTAAAGTCGACTTTCCATTCTTCTGATTTTGGTAGTTCATTTCAGTTGTACTCTCTTTCTGTTGCTTTGCAGCAACTCATATGATAAATGATATATATATATATAGGTGATGGCATTCTGCTGACTTTGTGACACTATTGCAGATAGATGTCAAGAAGTTGTTGGGGGTCATGTAAGTGCTGAGATTTGAAGGCTTCACGAGGTCATAATAAATGTAAAGCAAGTGGATGCTTGACTTGTGTTTGGTGTCTGGTTCTGTGCCGTTGAGATGCATGAAAGTTGTAATGGATAATATTATACTTAAAAATCTAATTGCAGTTCCTGAAAATGCAGTTCCAAATTCAAGTTTTTGTTGTTGTGTGTTTAATCATGACATTTTATTGATACCTCTAATGGTAGAGATTGATTTTCTCACTTCTGGTTCAAACTGAACCATACCTTGTCCATTTTTATATCACTGAATTGACCAACAGATCATGTAAATACTCGAGGTTCTAGTATTTTCTCTGAGGCCTGTCTGAAATTGAGTACATTTAGTTGCTTTTTTCACCTTTTAGCAAAATTTTCATCTCTTGAGGTTATTTTTTTACATATGGTTCCTTTTGTGATCGTGCTCAATGCCTTAACAGCTATTTATTGCAGAAAGCATAAGCAATTGAGCAGTTGAAGGGATCAGGCTACTTTCAAGTCTTGTTTGATTTTAACTTTTTTGTTTTTTATAATTAAAAATTGTATAAAAAGCCCTCAAAAGGGGAGTGAATCCCAAGAGAAATACACAAAGCCAAAGAGAGCTCTTCAAAAAGGCCAAAAAATCAACAATCTCGTCTAAAGGAGATTTTAGAGGAGATTTTAACTTCTTTTTAAACATTGATTATTGGCCGGCTATACTATAATGCTTACATAAATAGGAGGTTGTAACACACAAACAAGACTTATTGCAGCAACCATGCAACATCACACAAAAGTAAATATTTTTTAAGTGGTAATTAAAAATAAATAATATTTTTGATAACTTTTTGAATTTTCAGCATGTTCTTCTTTCAAATTGTATTTAATTTTTAATTAAATAAGTTCTTCATCCTATCAAAACAAAGTGCAGTACCTTAGTCCAAAATCTCAAAAAAATTATTTTTAGAAAAATATCATTATTTAAACTATTGCATGAAACAACCCTAAAAATTTGTCACAAATTAGTTATGGACTTCTCGGATGGCACTAGAAAAATGTGTCATTTTTCTTGTACCAAAAATCACTAGGTGAAATAATTTTAATCTTATAAAATTGATATAGATGTGGTGCCGACTCACACCACTACCATGGCCTCCTAATCTTATTGTCCTTAGTTTTATTTTATTTCATTAACAGGGTCACTTAACATTTTGCAATATCATTGTTAGTGGAATGAATAAACACGTGGAAGTAGATTACAGGTTCAAATAAACTCAAAACCATATTCATACCCTCTCTCTGTCTCTCTTTCCCAGTGTCTGTGTCACTCGAAATCCCTTTTATTGTCTGCGTATTACCTACTCTTCTTTAGCAGATCAGCCTGTATAATGGCAAGCCAATCCAAGAAGGATCAAGAAACAATCTACGACTTCACTGTTAAGGTTAGTTTCGTCAAATATACTAATATTATATATGTATTTGTGTATGTATATGTGTGTGTGAATTTGTTTGTGTGTGTATATATATGTGTGTGATAGGTCCTGTTTTCCTGGTCTGTGGACGAGGCCGACAAGTTTTCATAATCTGGGAATCTTTTATTTTCCTGTTCAATTTTTCTGACTGAAAACCCTCTGGTCATCAAATGAGAAACATCATCTATTGTAAAGGGGTGTCTATTTCTGACCCTTTGGCTTATCAGTGGTTTCTGAGATTATTTATTTATTTTTTTAGTAAAGTGCTTTACGCTTGTAAGTTAGCAACCCATATGAACAGCATAATATTGGTTGCTTTCTGTTTAGCTATGAGAAATATCATATACATGAATTTGTGTGTGTAGGTGCAAAATTTCGCTCAACCAATAATGACCGAGAAAAATAAAACAACTCACTCAAAAACAATAAAAATAAATAAGAACAATGTGTAGAGAAGTGTGGAATTACTTGATCCTTTATTGAAGGTCTTAGCCTCTATTTATATACAAAAGATTGCAGAATTATGGTAGGACTCGCGTTGCTTGCCCTCCAATTCTTTCTATATAACCATTCTTTTCTAATAGAGTTCTTTCCATTGTTGAATTTTCCATACATAGAACTTGCCTTGTACAGAACTTCCTATCCGAATTTTCCTTCTATGGTAAATTCTTCAAATGGTAGGATTTGTGCATTCTTGGGCTGAATATATTTTGATCCGGCTGGGCTTGGGTAACAGGCCGGATGTTAAATACTCATATCTGGGCTAACGACAAGCTGGGCTGATGGCTTCTTGATTCGGCCTTGATGGAATGGTCTTGGGCTGTAAATACCCTCAACTTGGGCTTGAGCATGATGGGCCTTATATGTCCTTGGCCTGTAGATATGGGTAGTGGTGACGTGTGTGTTTTTTATTGGAGGGAGTTTTTTTCCCTCCACACTTTGCCCCAAATTCCATTTTTAATTGAGTGACGGCTCCTATTAAAGAGGGAATTGAAACCGGTTTTCACTTTGCTTCAGAAACGGTTCGTGGCCTTTCGTTATTACTTCCTTCGCACAAGATTTTGCAAGAGTTACATTTGCCCTTGCTGCACTTCTGCGTCCTTCATTTCATCGCTTCCTTCGCTTTGTCAGGTTAGTCTCGCATCTTTCTCTTCAATCTTTCATTATGAGTACTTCATCTACTCCCGAACGTGTAGATATCGGGGATTCTGAATCCACACCTTCGTCTTCCCCCATTCGCATTAGGGCTCCCCCTCCTAGGGTTTCTACAGATCGCCCTTCGTTGAATTTGTCAGGTACTTCCCCTCTTCCAACCGAAACATCCACCTCAGGCTCTGATTACGTTCTTACCCATGAAGAGAAGAAAGCAATCATCTCTATTCGCCGCATCAAATTCTCTATTGCTTCGGTAATGGAAGAATTTGATGTTCCTGAAGGAGTAGACATTGCAGAATATCCCGAGGGTGCCGATTTCACCTCCGGCGAGGGAATTGAGGAGGATGAGTTGCTTCTTTCTGTAGGGCACCTTAACGCCCTCCGATTCCCTCTTCATCCCTTCTATCATTTAGTTTTCAATAAGCTAGGTCTTGCCCCTCTTCAAGTAAATCCCAATTTCTTTCGCATCCTTTCGGCGTTGTTGGTGCGCCGGAAATTAGAGGCTCTGGATTTGACCCTTGCCGACCTTCTGCTTACATACAATATATCTAAGCATGGGACCGAGCCTGGTCGCTTCTTTTTTACCTCTCCCCTTCATCAAAGGATATGCACGAACCTTCCTTCATCCGAAAAGAAATGGAAAGAAAGGATGGTTGTAGTTAAAGGGAAATGGTTCGTGTCCCAATCAATTGCGCTTCCCATTCCGCGCAAATTCGGGAAATTAGGTATAGAATATTTAACCTCCCTTCATACCAAGTGTTCTGGCTGTTTTCCTTGCCAAGTCTTAATATTTCGCCGTATTTATGAATTTCTTGGTGTTTTTTTAGCTACATTCCCGGCCTCCGCAGCAAGGAACAGACTTTCTTTTCTTGAGGAACGAGTCTGGAGTAACCCCTCGCCTATCGAGGACCTGGTAACTTCCTCCAACCTCAAGGACATTGCCTCCAGTGCCGTTGCTGCAGACCTCATGGACCTGGCTTTACTATCCTTTGACAGTTTCCCTATGACCGAGGAGGAGATACGGCGGGCTGAGGCTTTAAAAAAGAAAGCCGGAGATGCCCAACCCTTGGTCGTCATTGGATCAACTGAGGAAGAGGTGGAGGTTGAGGAACCACCATTGAAGAAATCTCGCCTCAACCCCTCTTCCTCTGGCAAGGGCAAAGTCCCCTCTAAAAGCAGAGGGAAAAAAGCTGGGGAGGCTGAACCTGAAGATGAAGTCAGGGCCTTTGTTCTTGCTGAGACTGGAGCTCCTTGGACTCCTTCCTTCACCAGGGCTGACAGGTCAGTCCTACACTCAGGGGATTCTGTGGTTACAGACCCTTCAGCTGCACTGGCGGTGGCTCGAGGAATGTGGCTCCCAAAGGACGAGGAAGCCATCAGCCAAATGGGGTTGGAGCAACTTCTCCCCTCTGCCCCAGTCCGGGCCATAGAGGTTTGCATTGCACCTTCAGAATTATGCTACTCTTGCCTGCTTGTGTTTCTATTTATGCTTATATTCGTTTCCCTGTTAAACAGAGTCTATACCACACCATGGCCCTCTGCGCCACTGCTGAAGCTCAATCCCTCTCCATTAAGAAGTTGGAAAAGGATCTTGACAGCGCAGAGAAGAGAGCCACTACTGCCTCTACCAATCTGAAAATAGCGTCTGAAGCCAAGGATGCGTATAAGAGGCAGTTGTCAACCTCTGAGGTTAAGGTGGATTCTCTTCAGGCCGAGGTTCAACGCCTGACCGAGGCTCTTACTACTTGCTTCAAGGCGGGGAAGCAAATGCAGGGGCGTTACTCCTGTCTGGCACACCTGGCTAGTGCGAAGGCGTTCCGGTCTGGCTATAATCAGGGCTCAGGCCCTAAGACGATGGATCCGGACGCCTTTGACAAGCAGGTAGGGGTGCACTTCCCATATGATGAAGGGCCAGAGGCTTTGGAAGCTGAAATTCGCTTTGCCGAGATGGTGAAGGCACACCTGAAGGGTACTCCTAGCCCCCCTGCTCCTGCGGCTACCTCAAGTCCTAATGTAGTGGATGCTTTTGAATCTACTCCCTTCGATCCGAAGAGGAAGTAGAACTATGTATTTTTTTTTTTTTGTTTTTATGAACAGCCTATT
Organism: Cornus florida; assembly: GCF_030987335.1. Lineage (NCBI taxonomy): Eukaryota > Viridiplantae > Streptophyta > Magnoliopsida > Cornales > Cornaceae > Cornus > Cornus florida. The sequence continues at coordinate 92,964,505 of NW_026775581.1, forward strand.
TTGGGATAATGAATATAACTTTTCGTTTTAGGTTTACCTGACCTGTTTTTGCTGTATGCTCTTGATATATTTCTCTGACTGGTAATGTGTTTAAATACTAAACATTGTCTTTATACTTCGGATTTATGTTATCCGTAAAAATGCAAGGATTGTGGGAAGAAGGAGATCCTTTTAACAGTTTAGTTGATATCGCAGGATGAGTCGTATGGACAATGATTTAACTGTTAAATGAACCTTCCTCGCCTTCTACTTGCCTTCAGTATACATACTCTTTCCTTCTCATGTGTTCCTGATGTGGGGTGGAATATGATGAACTTATGACATATCCGTATACACAAGGTATTAAACACTTGGAGTCCGGAGGAAAGAGTTCTGATCTGAATAGGACACTTAGGGTCCGAAGCCGCCTCGGATATTCAGGATCCGAGGCGAATTATACATTCCCTGGCGTGGAGCCGGAGGGGGGTTTTGCCGAACCGAACGCGTAGGGTCCGAGGCGAGATTTTCGCCGGGCCGAACACTTAGGGTCCGAGGCGAATGACCTATTCTCCGGCGCTGAGCCCGAGGGGAGGTTTAAATGAATCACTCCCCGGCGCTGAGCCAAAGGGGAGGTTTTGCCGAGCCGGACACTTAGGGTCCGAGGCGAGAGAACTACTCCCCGGCCCTGAGCCTGAGGGGAGGTTGTGCCGTACCGAACACTTGAGGTCCGAGGCGAATGAACTACTCCCCGGCGCTGAGCCCGAGGGGAGGTTTAAATGAATCACTCCCCGCGGCGCTGAGCCTGAGGAGAGGTTGTGCCGAACCGAACACTTGAGGTCCGAGGCGAATGAATTACTCCCCGGCGCTGAGCTCGAGGGGAGGCTTAAATGAATCCCTCCCCGGCGCTGAGCCAGAGGGGAGGTTTTGCCAAGCCGGACACTTAGAGTCCGAGGCGAATGAACTACTCCCCGGCCCTGAGCCTGAGGGGAGGTTGTGCCGTACCGAACACTTGAGGTCCGAGACGAATGAACTACTCCCCGGCGCTGAGCCCGAGGGGAGGTTTAAATGAATCACTCCCCGCAGCGCTGAGCCTGAGGGGAGGTTGTGCCGAACCGAACACTTGAGGTCCGAGGCGAATGAATTACTCCCCGGCGCTGAGCTCGAGGGGAGGCTTAAATGAATCCCTCCCCGGCGCTGAGCCAGAGGGGAGGTTTTGCCAAGCCGGACACTTAGGGTCCGAGGCGAATGAATTACTCCCCAGCGCTGAGCCTGAGGGGAGGTTTATTTCATATTTTTCCTCAAATCAGTTATTATGAGGCTGAAGACTCAAAAATGATAGGAAGCCAAGAAAGCGAGTAACAGTGGCTGTGAAGTTCTCCATTTGTCGACTTTAGAGACCTGCGTCCACTGATACTCCCTTCTTGGCAGCCAAATGTTGTGGACCGCGCACATTTATTCTCTATCTCTATCCGATGTGGGACATAGACTAAATTTTGTCAAAAAAGTCGGTGTAAGGAATGCCTCTGGTATTGAGCTTGACAGCTTTAAATACCAGTGGGCCCTCCTTACACCGTAATTAACTATTTGAATATTCCCATATATAACAGAATGTAGCACATACTGTTTTATCGATGTGGGATAGAAAGTTTTAAGCACAGGCCATAATTCATGTGTTTTGTGTTTGTGTGCTTGTTGGGTTTTGTGTTTGTGTTTTGTTCGTTTTTGTTTTTGTTTTGTAAAAATCATTGTTTTGTGCGACTTGGCATGCATAAAAATTGCGTAATCATAGAGTTCGTATGACTCCCCATTTTTATAAAAAGAAACAAAAACAAAGGAGAGTGATATTGAATAGAGAAGCAAAATAAAGAAAAGTTTGGCTAACTGCGGACATATTCAGCCTTATTTGTGAAGAACTTATAGCAAAATTGACAAACTTAACTAATGGAAATACCTTTTCAGGTGTATTGCGTTCCAAGGACGCGCAATGGTGCGTCCGCCAGCTTCGGCCAAACGATATGCTCCTTTCCCCACTACTTCGGTAACTCTGTAGGGTCCGGTCCAATGAGGTTCCAGTTTCTTTACATGAGCTGTCTCCTGCTTCAACACCCAATCGCCTACCACAAAACTCCTGATCCTGACGCGTTTGTTATAACTGTTACACACCTGTTGTTGGTAGGCCGCGAGTCGAATTGCTGCTGCATCTCTCCTTTCGTCCACCAAATCAAGGCTATGTTCGAGTTGTTGCTCATTGTTCCCCTCCAGCACCAAGGATGTCCGAAGGGTTGGGATTATGGACTCGGTAGGAATGACAGCTTCGGACCCATATGCCATAGCAAATGGGCTTTCTCCCGTGGGTCGTCTTGGAGTGGTTCGATAGGCCCAAAGCACTTGAGGGAGATTCTCGTACCACTTTGTCTTCAATTTCTCCAATTTTTTCTTTAAGCACCCGAATATCGTGCGATTAGTTATTTCAGCTTGCCCATTGCCTTGTGGATGACTAACTGCAGCCAACTTTTGCAAGATTCCATGTTCGCTAAAGAATTTCCTTGTACTTCTGTTATCGAGGTTCTTACCATTGTCCATTACGATGACTTTTGGTACCCCAAACCGGCAAATAATGTTGCTCCAAATGAAATGCTTTACTTCTTCGTGGGTGATGCTAGAGAAGGCTTCAGCTTCTACCCACTTGGTGAAGTAATCCGTAGCCAGAAGCACATGCTCCTTTTTGTCCATGGTTTTGGGCAATGGTCCTACTATATCAATCCCCCATTGGGCGAACGGCCATGGATTAGCCATGGCGTGCAAACCCTCGGCAGGTTGGTGCTTTATTAGACCATGACGCTGACACTTGTCACATCGTCTTGAGTACTCCTCGGCATTCCGAGCCAAGTATGGCCAGAAATAACCTTGGGTCAGAACTTTGTGTGCAAGGGATCTTCCTCCGGAGTGGTTTCCACAGTCTCCTGCATGAACTTGTTTTAGAATTGTGAGAGCCTCAGTAGGGGTTACACACTTGAGATAGGGACCGGAGAATGACCTTCGGTACAACTGGTTATTGATGATGGCATAGTTGGCCGCGGTAAGCCTAATGTCACGAAGTGATTCCTAAGACGCTTGGAGGATGGAAGACACGCATGTTGGTTGGCAAAGAGCAGAGTTTGACTGGGAATGGTTCCAGGGAAGGGGCGTGCAGGAGCACAGGATGGTACCTCTTCAGAGTTCAGGCAGGTCGACTCGGTTCAGTTCGAGGTGCTTGTCGCTGGTCGTGGACTTGACTATGAAGAAGGGAGTTGGCCATCCCTGCACAAACTGGTCGGGAGCTGGAACCGTTCCCCTGACGAGGCCATGGCAGGCTGAAACCAGTCAGCATGTATCCTTGGGAGGGCAGGTCGTGGTGGCTGACCAGGGCGCTTGCGCGAGCTGAAGCAACGCCTTGGTGCCGCACGGGCCGTGTCGCTGAGCCAAATCTCTAGGCCCGTGACAAATGGTATCAGAGCAGGACTTGGGGTAAGCACGGTGGGGTGCCCCCTTGTCGGTCCGGGAGGGGTCAGAGAATGAAGACGGTGCATTGAAGTTGCGTCGATGTGGAGGAATCAATGCAGTTGGGGGGGAGAGCCTCCATCTCCCCAGGAAGAGGCGTCCGTTGAAGTTGCGCATTGAAGGGCCGGAGGGCCGCGCGCACCAAAGTTCGTGCTTAGTCCTTGGGTGATGCAAACCATGGTGAAGGGCGAGCATCAGGTCGGCAGAAGGCCATTGCTTGCTCGGGATGTCGCGGAGGCGGCATGACGGAGAAGAGTCACGTCCTTGAGGAGTGGACGTCCCCTTGGTCCGAGGCCTATCATTGGGCGAGTGCAGTGCAGGGAGCTGCACAAGGAAGCGATGGTGGGAAGGCGAGCATACCGCATGGAGGCAGACTTTGGAAGGGAGTGGACGCAGTAGTGAAGCGCCGCACTGCGACGAGGACGTCGCAGGATTTGGGTGGGGGAGAATGTCACGAAGTGATTCCTAAGACGCTTGGAGGATGGAAGACACGCATGCTGGTTGGCAAAGAGTAGAGTTTGACTGGGAATGGTTCCAGGGAAGGGGCGTGCAGGAGCACAGGATGGTACCTCTTCAGAGTTCAGGCAGGTCGACTCGGTTCAGTTCGAGGTGCTTGTCGCTGGTCGTGGACTTGACTATGAAGAAGGGAGTTGGCCATCCCTGCACAAACTGGTCGGGAGCTGGAGCCGTTCCCCTGACGAGGCCATGGCAGGCCGAAACCAGTCAGCATGTATCCTTGGGAGGGCAGGTCGTGGTGGCTGACCAGGGCGCTTGCGCGAGCTGAAGCAACGCCTTGGTGCCGCACGGGCCGTGCCGCTGCGCCAAATCTCTAGGCCCGTGACACTAAGCTTCCTTGCCTCAGCTTTCTGATTCGGGAGAACCCCTTCCTTGAGGTAGGCTTCGATTGAATCAATCCAGCAGGGCTAGCGTGGTACTTCCGGGATCGTCATCACCTCTTGCTAGGGATTAATGCTAGGTCCTTCGAGAACATCGATTGGAACAAGCCGAACCAATTCTTCATCTGAAGACGATGCGGCTGCGGCCAATCGATCTGCTTCGGCATTTTCATCTCGTGGTACCTGATGGAACTCGATTTGATCGAACTCTCGGATAGCACTCTCTACAACATCTTTGTATGACTTCATACGTTCCTCCTTGGGAGAATATTGCCCTGTCACTTGATTGATCACAAGCTGTGAATCACTAAAAACTTTTAAACATCGTACCTGTAGCTGTTTAGCTAGCCGAAGTCCGGCGAGCATTGCCTCATACTCGGCCTCGTTATTAGTAGATGGGAAATCTAGCAGAATTGACTGCTGCAGCGTGGTACCCTCGGGTGTTGTGATGTCAATACCAGCCCCTGCCCTCTTCCGGTTGGACGAGCCATCAACTCGTAACTCCCAGTATGGCTCTGGAAGTGTCGGTTTCTCAGGTTGATCTTCGTACTCTAGTAGGAAATCCGCTACCGACTGCCCCTTGTGAGATACCTTCGGTGCATAGGTGATGTCAAAAGAGCTAAGTTCAATAGCCCATTTTGTAATTCGACCAGACAGGTCTGGTTTAGCTAGGATAGCCCGTATAGGGTAATTTGTAAGTACCACTATGCTGTGAGACTCGAAGTAATGTCGAAGTTTCCTCTTGGCATAAATTAACGCCAGGATTACCTTTTCTGTCTTGCTGTACCGTGTCTCGGCATCCGTCATAGTTTTGCTTGTGTAAAAGATTGGGTGCTGAACCTTGTCTTCTTCTTTGATCAACACTGCACTTGTTGCTACAGCTGATACTGCCAGGTACAGGATGAGAGTGTCTCCGGGCGTTGGAGCAGAAAGGATTGGGGGTTTTGCCATGTAGCTTCTCAATTGATTGAGAGCTTCCTGCTGCTGAGGTCCCCACATATCTTTGTTTTTGGATCGAATAGCATCAAAGAAAGGTTTATACTTATCAGATAATCGGGATATGAACCGGCTGAGAGCCGCAATTCGGCCGGTTAGAACTTGCACTTCCCTGCGAGTTTTCGGTTCCTGGTTATGTATGAGTGCCTTTGCCTGAGCTGGGCTTACTTCTATTCCTTTTTTATTTACGACGTGCCTAAGGAACTGTCCTGACGAAACGGCGAAGGAGCACTTGGTGGGGTTCAGCTTCATATTGTATCTCTTGAGAGTATCAAAGACCTCCTGGAGGTGCTTCGGGTGGTCCTCTTTCCGTATACTTTTAACCACCATATCATCGATATAGGCTTCAACTGTATTGCCCAGTAGATTACTGAAAATTTTATTGACAAGTCGCTGGTAGGTGGCTCCGGCATTCTTTAGACCGAAGGGCATCACTCTGTAGCAGTAAGTGCCCGTTTCTGTGATGAAAGCAGTTTTCTCCTCATCTTCAGGATTCATGGGAATCTGATTATAGCCAGAGTATGCGTCGAGGAATGTGAGCCTTTCATAACCCGTCGTAGCATCCACCATTTGATCAATCTTGGGCAGAGGATAGCTATCTTTTGGGCAAGCTTTGTTAAGGTTGGTATAATCTACGCACACCCTCCATTTCCCATTCTTTTTTTGAACGACTACTACATTCGAGAGCCATTGTGGGTATTGCACCTCTCGTATGACTCCTGCTTGTAACAGTTTATTCACTTCCTCGGCTATTATGCGATTGCGTTCAGGTGCGAACCGTCGGTGCCTCTGTTTGACTAGCCTGAATTCTGGGTTAACCCTCAGACTATGGCATGAGACTGTAGGATTGATCCCCACCATATCTGAGTGATCCCAGGCAAAGACATCCGAATTGCACCGAATAACCCTGATCAATGCTTCCTTCTCTTCGGCTGTGCAAGATGAGCCAATGTAGGTGATCTTCTGAGGGTCTCCGAGGACTACCTCTACAGCTTCGAGGGACTCCTCGGTAGGTGCCTCAACTTCGGCTTCTTCCTCTGCCTTGAGATACTTAGGCAGAGGATACTGTAGCTGCTATTTGATTTCGTCTTTGGGATTCGCCTCTGACTGAGGTGATTTCGACGCTTTCTTTGCTTCGTGTAGCGTTAGCATGTAACATTCTTTGGCAGCAACCTGGTCTCCCTAGAGGTCGATGACCTCCCTGCCATCCGGGGATAAACACCTCATTACTTGATGAAGTGTAGAAGGGACTCCATTCATACGATGGATCCAACCTCTTCCCATAATGAGGTTATAAGATGGATGAATCTCTGTCACGACGAAGTTTTCCTTTAGAGTTCTCTTTGCTGCAGTAACAGATAGATCGACCACCCCAAGCGGATTCACCTTAGTACCATCAAATCCCATTAGGGGGCCGGAAGTTGGCCTGATGGATGATGGCGAAATCCCCAACTGATCAAAAGCTGTTTTTGTAATGATGTTGGCGCTACTTCCCGGATCTACCAGCACTCTCCTGATCATGTAATTCGCTACCAGGAGGCTGATGACCAAGGGGTCCTCATGCGGGCGCTGGACTCTAGAAAGGTCATTGTTACCGAATCCAATGTTGATGCTGCCTGGTGCAACTGTGTTTACCGAAGACAACCTGCGTAACTTATGAGCCTCTCGCAGCCTGGATCTGTACAACTCTTCAGATTCTTCATCATCCTCTGATCTTCCGTGTATGGCATGGATAACCTTTACCTGACCGCTTTCTACCCGTCGAGGGTTAACCTCCCGAGGTCTGACGTGCTCCTTTGTGGCGAGATACTCCACCAATTCTCCTCTCGCTATCATGCTTTCTACTTGTCGCTGTAGGGACCTGCAGTCATTGGTGGTATGTCCATAATCTCTATGGTAGGCGCAATGTTTGCTTTTGTCCCTCTGCTCCAAGGGTTGCTTCATGGGCTGAGGAGTTGCGAACCTCGTCTTATTCTCTTGGAATAGGCGCGCCAAGGTAGTACGGAGAGGGGTAAGCCTGTCCTCTGTCCTTCGCCTTTTCTCAGACGCTTGGGTGACTTGTGTGGCGGTATGAGGGACCTTCTGCATCCTTGTGCTCGTAGCTTTCTCTCGAGACTTGTTTTCCACCGTGACGAGGGTAGCGTGCTGTGCACGGTGGGCTACGTTTTCCTCCAACCGGATGTAGATTTGTGCCCTAGCGTTCAAAGTCTGCATATCCGGGGGGGAATATTTGACTAAGGATGTGTGAAACTTGGTTCCCTGGATCATCGCCAACTTAAACGTTTCGATTGCCGTGGCAGGATGGCAATCTGCTATCTCCGAGGCCTCCATGTTAAACCTGGATAAAAAATCTTGCAAAGTTTCTCCCTTCCTTTGCCTTATGGTGAAAAGGCTGGCGATACTTTTCTTCTGCTTCTTATTTCCGCAATACTGGGCTAAGAACATGGTGCACAAGGTCTCATAGTCAGGGATAGACTTGTGTGGCCTATTCCTGAACCATTCTAACGCTGCTCCGGTTAAACTGGTAGGAAAAACATTACACATCCACGGATCGTTATGATCGTCCAGTGCCATCTTTTGCGCATAATGATCAAAATGCCGAGAGGGGTCTCCTGCCCCATCGAACTGGGTGAAGGATGGCATAGTGAACTTCTTCGGCCTCTCCACAAGGTACACCTCGTCAGTAAAGGGGGTCTTGACCAAGGAATTCTTGTGCTCTCTAGCCATCTCGGCTGGTGTCTGGACTCTCAAGAGCTTCTTTTCGTCGAAGGCATCTTGTACACGTGCGCCATCCGGAACGCCATTGGACCATACCGTAAGCCTATGGCTGGACTCGGCCTGTTCGTCCTGAGTGCGATGCGGGAGATTATCCGAAGCAACCGCCTTGGACCTCGTCCCTTGCTTTTGCTGAACCTCACTAGGTCAAGCCCCGTTGGGTGGTGTCTCGTTGGCTGGAGGCTCGTGAACCGGAGCTAAATTCCGGGTGGGAGGTGGTGCCGCAGCATCGCCTGGTGGTGGTTGTGGCGTTAGCCTGGCCATGGCCGTGTGCAGCGTATGAGTCTGCTGCTGAAGCGTAGCTATCTGGGCGACACTCGTATCGTTCGCTTGCCGGAGTGTCTCAAATTGGTGCAAGAACTCTTCTCGCATCTTTTGCATCAATTCTATCTGTTGATTCATTATTGACTCTCCGTTTGACATTCCAGACACGATTAAAGGAAGAACAAGTGGGAGTATATTTCTATACGATTCCCACAAACGGCGCTAAAGTGTAGGTGCAAAATTTCGCTCAACCAATAATGACTGAGAAAAATAAAACAACTCACTCAAAAACAATAAAAATAAATAAGAACAATGTGTAGAGAAGTGTGGAATTACTTGATCCTTTATTGGAGGTCTTAGCCTCTATTTATATACAAAAGATTGCAGAATTATGGTAGGACTCGCGTTGCTTGCCCTCCAATTCTTTCTATATAACCATTCTTTTCTAATAGAGTTCTTTCCATTGTTGAATTTTCCATACATAGAACTTGCCTTGTACAGAACTTCTTATCCGAATTTTCCTTCTATGGTAAATTCTTCAAATGGTAAGATTTGTGCATTCTTGGGCTGAATATATTTTGATCCGGCTGGGCTTGGGTAACAGGCCGGATGTTAAATACTCATATCTGGGCTGACGACAAGCTGGGCTGATGGCTTCTTGATTCAGCCTTGATGGAATGGTCTTGGGCTGTAAATACCCTCAACTTGGGCTTGAGCATGATGGGCCTTATATGTCCTTGGCCTGTAGATATGGGTAGTGGTGACGTGTGTGTTTTTTATTGGAGGGAGTTTTTTTCCCTCCACAGTGTGTGTATTTGTCAATGAACAGCTGAGACATTCATGTTATCCTTTTACTTTTGGAAGAAACTGTATATATCTGTTTGTAGGCATGAAAATTTTATTTTCATTTATTTTAATTTATTTTTTCTTCTTCCGGTTCGAAATGAGGACTCGTTATGCATTTGTCTGACAGAGACATAAGAGTATTTGATAGTATGAACAGTTGAGAATTAACTTCAACTTCATATTCTTATTCACATGCTTAGTTTGGAAAATTCTATTTCTTCCACCCCGGGGAATCTTCCCGGTAATTGCCTGGTGCATGTGGGACGGGGGACCGCATGTGCCCAGTGGTGGATTATTGGGTTCCCTAAAAGGGCCGACACCACCATCGTCGAAAAAAGAGAGAAAAAGTTAGAAGTCAATTTGCCCATAATTAGTGCTTGCTGACAATTTGCGACTCAGATTTGTTGTGAGATACATGAAACACACAAATGATTCTTAACCCACTAGTTTATTAACTTTGGCTTGGGAAATTCCAAGTGTTTTTCCAAAAGAGTGGTGTTGGTTCGTTGTTAAAGGGTTTTGAGAGGGACTAATTGGATATAACCCTGATCTTTGCATTATTTGTGCGAAGTAGATACTATTGAACTCGAACTCGCATTCCCATGCCTGGCAACCTGATTTTATCAATGCACCAAAGAATCATTAAACTCATCATCCTGCAGTAAATGTTTCATCTCAAAGGCCAGAATCTGTGTTAACTTTTTTCTGCCAGAGTTCAAACTATATGCTCTTCGTGTTGTCACCGGATTAATGAACTCCTATGTTGGTACATGTTAGATTTGGACATTACTTAAATCTCTAGCTCATTAAGAAAGTCATAGAGAGAGAATAAGGGGGAAAGAGAGTTCTTATTCCTCGCGCAGAATCAATGCAGTTCCAATTTAGACTTCCAACTACGAATCGGATAGAGTACTTTATTTTAATGTTTTTTTTTTATTAAATCTTTTGAAGGAAGTTGGAAACTGTTATCATCTTCTCCTCAAAGAAGTAATCTTTGAAGCAACTCCTCATAAAAGTGATTCTGTTTTTTTGAAATAATTGTTTATGGTCAGATCTATGAGACTTGTTGGACATCTGTACTAAGAATTTTCCTTTTTAATATCATGAACCAAAGTATTCATATATTATGCTTCCTTTTGCAACCAGGATGCTAAAGGAAATGATGTAGATCTTAGCATTTACAAGGGAAAAGTCCTACTGATCGTTAATGTTGCTTCCAAATGGTATAGCCCATTTGCTTTTCTTTTTCTCCATACTTTCTTATTCATCTTTGTGATTCTTTTCTAATTGGGCTCCCGAGACTGAATGTCCGAACCTTACTGCATCTCAAATTATATAACTTTGGTTTGCTAAAAATTGTGGGGCTCATCTTCTCTTATAGATTTTACTGATTAAATGATCACCAAACTTCATTAGTTCTTAAATTATAAAAATTTGTTAAGGGAAAACTTATGGGACTCGGATTCTCCTATTGTTTCTACCTGGTTCTTCAATTCATTTTCAATATATCATCTGCCCTAATAAGTTTATTATTAGTCATTTATTTTCGTTAATTATGACAGTGGAATGACCAACTCCAACTACAAAGAACTGAATCAGTTATATGAGAAGTACAAAGATCAAGGTTTGTGTTTTGGACCTTTTGTAGTTGCTTTATGAATGAATGTTACGGAGTATTTCTTTTCTTTCTTTTTTCCCAGGTAAAATTAATGCATGCCATTTTTGTTCATTTCAACAAGCACACGGTAATAATTATGGTTCTATGGCATGGTAGCAAAGCATAGAAAAGAAATTTGCTTCTCTCTGTGTAAATCATAAAATGTTTCTTATCGACAGAGGCATCAGGATTGATATGAAATTTTATTTGACTAAGCTAATATGTTTCCATAAAGTTGAAACTAAATGATAATTGTTTGATTTAATAAGCATATGTGTTTGTTTTTTCTTTTCTTTTGTTTTTTGTGCAGGCTTGGAGATATTAGCATTTCCATGCAATCAATTTGGTGAGGAGGAACCAGGAAGCAATGATCAGATCTTAGACTTTGTCTGCAGTAGGTTCAAATCAGAATTTCCCGTCTTTGATAAGGTAAATGAAGAGTCAATCTTCCACAAAGCTTGCCTTAATCCCCCAAAAAAGAAGGAAACCACCATAGCACACAATGTCTACCGTTATCTTAATCTAACTACTAAGTATAGTTCTAAACACCTTTATGGCACAAAAAGGTTTCTCCTGTTTATATAAACCTTTTCTTTCATGTCATACTGACCGTGAATAAATTAAAAAAATTAGAGTAGCTAACTTGCCATTTAATTCAGTCTTCACAGCTTAAGGTTCGCTAAATGTTTTTCCCCCGGTTACCGTAGGGTGTCCCAGACCCATTTAGAGTCTATAATACCTTTGGGTGATGAGTCATTGATTGGTGTAATGGAAAATGTTTGAGCTGACAAGCATGAGGACGGAAGTCTTAAAGCAGTCACTTTGTGCAAAATATTACCAAAGGTTAATCCTGTCTCGTGTCTTCCCCTCCAAGAACCCTGTGCAAGAGAGACATTCGCTGGGTAATACACTTGCACTTATCTCTTCAGATGCATGCAATCTCCCACAAATCAAGTATGTGACCGATAAGTAGAGGACAGAGCTGCATATAAGGCATATAGTTTCTGAGCCATTGCCTCCGTTTACTCAGCTACCTTTTGGATTGGTTAGAAATAACTCTTTTATTTTCATGAACCCTTTAAGTGATGGAGCTCTATTCAACTTGAGTCCGACGTATGTTATACCAGTAGCAGTTTACAGATCTATCATTATTTAATGAGCTATATTAATCTTACCAACAAAATTATATGATCTCTCATCCATCACTTTGAAACATCCATATATGAAGAGTCTGAACTCTTGATATAACCTCTCATTTTTGAGGCGTGTGATGCTGTATTCCGCTTCACTTGCTGTTCTTTTTCCAGATTGAAGTGAATGGAGACGATGCTGCTCCTCTCTATAGGTTCCTAAAATCAGGAAAATGGGGAATCTTTGGAGACGATATTCAATGGAACTTTGCAAAGTTCCTTGTTGATAAGAATGGGCATGCTGTTGATCGCTATTATCCCACAACTTCTCCTCTTACCATTGAGGTAAAATCCACTTGCCATTCTTCTGATTTTGGTAGTTGATTTTGGTTGTACTTTCTTTCTGTTGCTTTGCAGCAGCTCATATGATAAATGATATATATATATATATATATAGATATATATATATATAGATATATATATAGGTGTATATATATATAGGTGATTTGATTCTACCGACTTTCTGACACTATTGCAGATAGATGTCAAGAAGTTGTTGGGGGTCATGTAAGTGCTGAGATTTGAAGGCTATATGAGATCATAGTAAATGTAAAGCAAGCCGATGCTTGACTTGCCTTTGGTGTCTGGATCTGTGCTGTTATGTTTCATGAAAGTTGTAACAAATTATACTATACTCAAAAATCTAATTGCAGCAGTTGTTGAAAGTTGAAACTGCAGTTCCAAATTCAAGTTTTTGTTGTGTGTATAATCATGAGATTTTGTTGATACCCCTAATGGCAGAAATTGATTTTCTCACTCTTGATTAAAACTGAACCATACCTTGTCCATCCTTATATCACTGAATTGACACAGATCATGTAAATAGTTGAGGTTTTAATTAATTTATCTGAGACCTGTCTGAAATTGAGTAGATTATTTAGTGTCTTTGTTCACCTTTTAGCAAAATTTGCTTCTCTTGAGGTTATTATGTACATATCCTTCCTTCTGTGATCCAAAAAGGGCACTTCATCTATAATAGAGGTGCCCTGCAACTGCGTTGTTTTTTCTTGTATTTTGTGGAAACTGAACAGCAATTTATTGCAGAAAGCATTTGTAACACATAAACAAGACTTATTGCAGTAGCTATGCAACATCACAAAAAAGTAAATAGAAATCATTCAGACCAGTAGATCTCCATCCATCCCCAGTCTTTTTTAGGGACTCCCAAAGCTTTCCAAACTGCTTCGGAACCATCAACAATATTATTGGGGCACGGCGGCTGGTATGCATGAACGGAGTCACACCCAACAGTCGAGTCACACTCATCCACCACCATTGCCGCCACACTCTTTCCCTTTGCATGGATGGTGATGTTCTTGTGGCACCTTTTCATCTTATTGAACCATCCTGTGGATAGAGCAACCACTGGTGTTTTGTTGGAGTGGAACTTGCCGTCACATTCAGAAGGTGCGCCGCCATCTCCACCCTTCTCAAAGTTGTTAATGGTCAGAATTGCCTTTGTACGCCGCGACACGGGTGGTGAACACTTGTAAGTGGGGTAAAACTTGCCGGCTTCACAGCATTCGTCCCCGCACTCGTTTTTGGGTGGTTTCTTCCCCTTGAGTTTGCCACTTGGCTTGCACTTTTGAGCTTCAACCATTGTAAAACCAATCACAACCATGAAAAGGAAGACTAGTACTAGATGGGTTACTCTAAAGCAAACTTTCTTCTCCATTTTCTCAGTTTATTGCTTTCATGCAATGTGTTTAATGTTTTTGGTGCAGTGAGGGTGTATCTGTTAAAGGGCTTAAAAACATAGCATGAAGTCACTCATGAAACAATTGTTTTGGATTTATGTTACTATTATTTTACTAGAAAATGGGAAATTGTTATCCTGGACACAAACAGCTGGTTTGCTATATATGTTAAATGTCATTATCTTCTATATTTATTATAGTCTTTTACAGCATTGTGAAATTTACTAGGGAAGTGTCTAAATGTGATTCCTCGGTGGATTCAGTGTCCAAAAAGGTCGGAGTCTAATGTGATTCCTCGGTGGATTCAGTGTCCAAAAAGGTTGGAGTTTACAATATATTGGGAGCATAGGACACGACTTCTTGAGCTGGAGGCACATTTGCAAACCAACGAGTAATAATATCATGTCTGATTGGTTTTTAGTGTCTGATTGGTTTTTAGTGTAGCTCTAATAGATAGTATTCAACAAAGACGTAAGCCGTAATAGATAAGATGGAGTTTCTGTTCTAATAGAGTATTTATCTCAATGATTGTCACATCAATCGGTAACAAAAACCAAGGGGGATTCCTTCACTTGCAGTAAATTGGGGCAGTGGTAGGGGCACAATGTCAATTTTTGTGGGAAAAAATAGTGATCATACATGCTAAAGCTTTAATTATGTATATAGCTCATTATATGGTCTTACACAGCACATTTGAGTACCAATTGTAGGAAGTGCTGTTCATTCCCAGGTCTCTCAAGGAAAAATGGTTGGTTTTTAGCTCTGCATTGGCATGGATTGAATTTGATGAAACCCTGTTCATCCATGTGATATAGCAGACAGAGTTGGTACTCTCCATGTTTGTTGTTGACTCTTCAGTTCCATTCACATTAGTGATGAATGTGACAGTCACATGAGACAGTTGTCATTCGAACAATGTTGCATCATACCGCCTTTATCTTGGTGGCCTTGGAACCTTAGGTAAAAGATTTCGAGACTGGTAGAGAGAAGAAAGAAAAGTTTCTTACCATCTCTATGCCCAAATTTTACCTTTGTAGTGAACACTTCACGTCTTCATCATGGCGCATGGTCTCCTAGTACCACTTTACATAATTTTACATTTTAAAAGGTACTTTGTAATGCAAAATAGAGTTTGCATTCCCCAGTTTAGAATGATTGGATTGTATTTGTTGCTATATGTGACCAATTCCACAATTATCCTATCAGTCATTTATCTAACCCTGTTTGTTGAATTAATTTACACAAACGTAATTCTTTGCCCAGTAGACCTTTAAACATTCCTTGATACAACAAAATCAAGAATTAATGAGAATTGTAGACTCCAAGATGCCTTTGGGCTGCTTTCAACGAAAAATACTGCCAACAAATAAATTGCTCTTTTCAGTAGTTTGGCGTCGAAGCTTGTTTCATCCATATCCGTTGCGCAAAAATGATTTTTTAAGTTCGTAATTTCTAAGAGGAAACCAAAATAGAATACTAGCATTGTCAATTTTTACAAACTGAAAATGAAGTGCATCACAGCAGCATCTGAAGGCCAAAAGAACACCACCCTTCATCATTTGCATCAGTTCAATTTGAAGAAATAACACTCATAACTGCAACGATTGGTAACAACAATGCATCAAATTGCAACCTACCACAGAATATTCTACAATGGTTATTTTGAAATCTCAAAATGGGCAGTGTGTAACTATGTTAAATTACTCATCATCTAATGGTGGGCACACAAGGTGAGCTTAGGAGTATGCAGATCCGAGTGGTCCGGTTCATTTACAACAAATATACACAGAATTGCCTTGGGCCTACGGCAGCAAGTTAGATCATCCACGCGTCAGGTCAATCTCTGTGTGAGGGTTTCTCAGATCTGGCCGAGAACCAGGCGGCCACACATCCAATGCTGAATTCGGAGTTGATTTTTGACCAGGAGCAGCATTAGCTGGTGTAGCTGATTTTTCACGAGGCTCAAGCGCAGAATTCTCCTCACCTTTGTCTTTTGGACCAACCTTGATTTTGTCCTTTGTCTTAGAACCACCATATACAAAACTGCATACAACCACCTGCAGCAAGTGACGTCTATTACTTGGTTAAAACTCTTAAACATGCATGGAAAGTTGTACCATGAACCCTGTTCCCACCACTAAGCCAAATGCACGATACAGACAATTCCCATCAACCCACCACCTTGATTACTTGAGGCACAAAATTTGCTTGCTATATAATGAATATACTAGCTTTTGGTTGAATACTTGAATGCTCAAAATTTATGTCCATCATCATCATCAACCTTGTACGAATGAGGTCGGCACATGAATTCTCTTTTTCCATTCTAGTCTATTACACGATCTAACCTATTATATTTAACTTTTTAAAATAATTTTTAATACTTTCATTCCACGTTAATTTAGGTTGTACTCTCCCACATTAATTTAGGTTGCCCCCACTCTCTTACCTTCTATTATATTTAACTTTTTAAAATTATTTTTAATACTTTCATTCCGCATTAATTTTGGTCGTCCTCTCTTATCTCTTACCTTCAATGAAAACTAATTTTCCTCTTCTTAGTAACTCTTATCTCTTCTAGTTACTCTGAGCATCCATCTTAAAATTAGCATTTCCATTACATGAATGTGTTATTCTTACTTCTTTTTTAAAACCCAACACTCTGTCTCATATAGAATAGTTGGTCTAATCATCTAAGATCAATTTTATAGAGTTTTTCTTTTAACCAATTTGTTTTTTATCACATAAAATGAACTTGTCTCCATTTTGTCCACTCTGATCCAATTCTACTCACTATATCACTATGTATCTCTCATCCTTTTGTATTATCAATCCTAAATATTGGAAGTCGTTATTTTGAATAATCATTTGTTTTGAGGTGTGCTCATTATATTACCAAGATCCGATTTTTTTATTAAATTTACATTCCATATACTCTGTTTTAGTTCTACAAACTCTCAATCCTTTTGATTCCAAGGCATTTCTTCACATTTCTAATCTTATTGCTAAATTTCCCTATAGAAGCATCCAGTATCACCAATCATCGGCAAACAACATGCATTATGGAATGTCTCCTTGAAAGTCTTGTTATTTTATCTTAAACTTATATAACAAATAACTATGGGCTTAACATTGATCCTTGGTGCAAGCCTACAATCATAGAAAACTCACTAGTCTCACCACATATAAAATAAACTCTAGTTTGTTTCTTTATAACGCCCGTCAAATTATCTCTTAGAACCCTACTATATGCTTTTTCAAAAACTATAAAAACCATATGTAGACCTCTTTGCTTACTCCTACATTCTTCAATTAATTTTCTTATTAAGAAATAGCTTCCATTGTTGATTTGGCATGAATCCAAGTTTCATTGTATGACTTATCAAATGTCGCGGATTCCTTCCTTAATCTTTGTTCTATTATCCTATCCCATAGTTTCATTGTATGACTCCTTAATTAAGTGCCTCTATAGTTACTATAAATCCAAGTTGCTTATCGAATGTCGTGGAGTCGTTCCTTAATCTTTGTTCTATTATCCTTTCCCATAGTTTCATTGTGTGACTCCTTAATTAAGTGCCTCTATAGTTGCCACAAATTTTGTATTATCCCTTCTTTCTTTTTTCTGCAAATTGAAACTATTATTCTTTCCTTCCATTTATTTGGCATCATGCCTTCTTTTAGAATGTTGTTAAATAACTTTGTTAACCACTCAATTCCTAACTTTCCTAAAATTCTCCAAACCTTTATAGGTATATTATCATTAAATACTGTTTTATATTTTCCCGCATTTTTTTCATTGTCTCCTCTACTTCCTTATTGGTGATTTTATCTATCATTATTATATTAAATTCAACACCTACTTCTGCTTCAGGTATTCCTCATTTAGTAGGTATTGAAAAAAAAATTCCATCTAGCTAATAAATTGTTTTCTTTTAACTAAAATTGTATTATTTTGTCAATATTAATGCACAATCAGCACAAAAGGGAAACTGGAAGCATCAAAATAAGAGAAAATGGCAGATGCCCATGTAGAAGGTTATAGTGAAGCTCAAGTGCTATACTTTGGCTTGGCCTTATAATGCAGCAATTATCCAACCAAAAACAAAATAAGATGATAGATGCAAATATAAACATGAGCAGTGAGTTCAAGGGACATATAAAAAGGATATAATCTACTTATCACAGAGACAGAGAGAGAGAGAGAGAGAGAGAGAGAGAGAGAGTATATACCTGAACTGGGCTTGCTGCAATAAACATGCCCTTCACTCCTCCTCCAAAGACATGGCCATTAGGACTACAAAGAGAAACACTTAGACCACCAGTTCGATTGTGAGTACCACCACTTTCAGAAAGCAAGTAAGAACCCGACAAGCATAATATCTCAAAACGTCCCTACAGAAGTCAAAACAAATAAGTTGCATTTGCACAAAAAGAACAAAGGATTTGGATAGTATTCTCGCAGAAGGGAAAGAAGGAACAACAATAAGTTTCTTATGCATGGAAAAGTAAATCTACAATATTACAGCAGAATCACAGGTGTTCAGCTTAATATCATCAGCCATATAAGCATATGATAATCTGTATTACTATGAGTTAGCCTTATAAAAAATCATACTCGTAACGAAAAAAAAAAAAAAAAAAAAAAAAGGATTTTTTTTTAATTACAAAATTGATTTATTTTTTTTAATTAAAAAAAGGACTTGTAAACCAAGATTTTGCGATCACCAATTGCATAGTTATTCTCCTATTCTTTTCAGCCATGCCACTGAGCATGCTGCAGGGCATAATAAAATTTACAATCACAATAAGAATTAAAGAAGGAATTTATCAAAATAGAAACTAAGATGTACTAGATTGTTAGATACCATTTAAGATCAGGACTTGACAGGGTTCAGTATAATGTCACTACATAATGTGGCTTTTATATGCAAATTTAAGGACCTAAATCATTGACACCTTGGTTAAATATCAGCAGAAAAGGGAAAGCATCTAAAAGTAATAACTTTCTATATGCAAAAAAGAAAAGAATTTGTGAGCTCTTCAACCTCATATGTGACAGTGCCGCTAAAAGATGCAGGCTGATATAGTGTTACTGCTGAAACTGCCCCATTGGCTGACAAGATGCACACAGCCCTTGGCCTCTGTTGTGAAAAGGATAATATTTTTGCCGCAATGTCCTGCAGTAGATGATAACTTGATTATCTTTGGTAAGCCAAAATCCACAAGTGCGAAAACAAAGAAGTGGGGTTATTACATTCTTTATCAACACCAAATAAACTAAGATTCAAAAATTGAGTTTAAAAATAATGATCAACATTCATGCCAAAATCAGATCTTTAATCCATCATATAACAGCTAAAACCTCTGTTCCCCTCCCCAACCCTGCCCAAACAAAAAAACAAAAAACAAAAAAAGAAGAAGAAGAAGAGCATATTAACTATTTGTATTACAAGCTTCTACTGAATTTTAGAAAACAACAGCTTGAGATCTAATATTGTTCTTCTTTACTTATTCTTTTCTAGTTCATGTTAAAGTGAAGGAAAATCTGTTTAATTCAATAGTATGTAATTCAGCAGACAAGACATTTTGAATAAATAAAGCTTATGGATGTTCACCACATTAAATTCGTAAGTTCTAAAGAAGAAAGAGGCAACTTCAAACCAGACTTGCACTATATTATGAAGATACTACTCAAAACATTATATTAAATCACAATACCTGTTGCAGTGGCAATGCTAAATTGGGTGTATAAATCAATGATTAATATGAATCAATATTGATCTGTTTCCTTTCTCTTTTCCTCTTCTTTTTATTTTCTTTTTTTACGCCTTAAAAACCAAACTGACATGCATGTTAGAGAAGGGGAAGAATGCATTTACTAAATTCTAATCCTTCATTTTTAAAAAATGATTTTCATTGAATTTATGATATTTAAGGACATGATTAAGTAATGGATATGGAAAAGAAGACCAGACCAATTCTAAATTCTTAAGCCCGTGCCTAGCCTGTCAGGTTATAAATAGTAATTGGACCACTACAGGCTAATCTGAAGTTTTAGTCGAAGACCCAGGCCTGACCCACAGGTAACCTCTGAGCCAGCTCTAGGGTTGGGCTGGATTTTTATTTTAAAAGAAAAAAAGGTTTTGTTTTCATACATAAATACAAGGTTGCGAAGGCCCATGGGGTTGCAACTGATGGGACCTTTTAGCATGCTATCAAGTGCTGTACCACTAATCAATCAACCGAAATTGTTTATATACTTCTATACATAAACATAAACTAAAGTATAACATATATATACTAATAAACATATATGTGTGTGTGTGTGTGTGTGTGTGTGCAATGCTTATATATACATTTATAGAAGCGTATATATAAGTTGAAATCCTGGCTCAGAAGTGGACCCCTTAGACCATGGCTGGTTACATCCAGTTAAGCACTCACTTAACTTTAGTTTTAACATATTTCGCAATCTTATCCTAGCCAGAAAAACCCAATATTGGGTCACTCAGGCCAGGCCGTGTACTTCAACCATCAGGCTTCCTTTTCATCCATCGTAATGAATCGTAGTTTGGTATCAAAGTCAATGTTAGTTCAAGCCACTTCCTATTGTTCACCTCTGCACTAGTTTTTATCACTAAAATCACAAGTAACATTCTGAAATTAGAAATGTAATCAAATATAGTCAAATATTCATTGGATGCAGCTAAATACACAGAAGATATGTACTTTTATCTGGAGACTTAAATTTATTAAATGCTACACTGAGCTCTTATAGTGTAAATTAATATAAAATTTCACATGATGTAGAACAGCTTTTACACTGTAATGGACCAAAATAGATGCTATCGTACAATAATTTTCTGCAACAGCCATATGACTGATTTTCATCCCAAATGATAATCTACATATAATGGTAGCAAACCCCAAATAATCAATCTATGACAGAAAGGCCTAGTGACATCATTAAGGGCAGTGGCCAATTTTAAAACTGGTTACAAATTGCTAGGGATCTGGCATACCTCTCCTACAGCAATATTGATGACATGTGGTGTAAAAGCGAGTCCTGCTGAATCGCTCATCCATTCACCTGACAAAGACAATTAATCATTTGAAAGTTACATTATATTCTCCAACAACCAAATATATCAAAAATTTACAATATACAGAGTACATGGTTAACAGTAAATAAAAAATCAGTTAGGGGAGTTAACAAACTTTTGCCACTTTGAAGGAGGAATCGTTAAACCAGAAAACTAAGAAATCAACATCCAGAATATTGGTATCTTGTCCCCAAAGATGCAGAGACTGACATAATTCCGTTTCCCAAACATGAAACTCTGTATGTCAAGGCCTTTTGTGTCTATATAATACACAGTGGTTAAACTTATTCGAGTTCCCTTTGACGTCACGAAGAGTGATTTAATGAGTAAAGATTGAATATTTGAATGAAAATATCTCAATTAAGGTACCTTTTAAGTCACTAGACCTTTTTATTGTATAAATATTGAATCTTTGAAAGAAAATGAGAGTTTTTAGTTAAACTTATTTGAGTTTTCTTTGAAGTCACAAAGAATTTTTTAGTAAGTAAAAATTGAATCTTCGAATGAAAATACCTCAATCGAGGTACCTATTATGTCATTAGACCTTTTTAATGTAAATTTGACAATTTTGGGGCATGTTTAGATCAAAATTTTGCTACCATTTGACGAATTAGTAGATGAGGGATTCCAAAGGAGTTATAAGTCAAGATTCTGCTACGCTTGATGTCTTTGTCAATGAGGGGTCTATGGCAGTCATCAGTGACTTCCAGTACCAAATAGATATGTTTCAGAAAAGTAATATAACCCCATGGCTTCACCCCAACAAAAAAATGTTAACAAAATACTAAATTAATGAATCCAATAATACCAAGAAGATTAATAAACCTCAGGGGGAATTTACATCACTGAGAATATCATTATATTTGGTTATTGTAATCCATCCCTATAGCCGGGCAGCATTACAGTTGCAATGTAAAACATAAATTAGAAATTACTGTCACGAAAATGCATTGTATGCCATCAGAATGGATCCTTGAGAACAAAGAAACACATTTAAAAGTTAAACTGTTGCTAAGGTGGTCTCATATGCAACCCAGAATAACACATTGAAAGCAACTCAACTTCAATGGGAGAACTTACCAAGAGACGCCAATCGCTGTTTCTTACCGGTCCCAGGTGGCCGACCTCTAACCTTCAGGATTTGTGTGACTGACCCTGATGAAGGGGCCAATGACATAGGAGACAGTCCCAGGGACATATTGGCACCCTCAGTCTCGGGTCTGTATTTTCGAGGCCTCCCTCTTTTCTTCTTCGCTGGCTCGCTCAGTGGCACACCAGAGGCCACACCAATGTTAAGGCCATGAGGAAAATTGGGTGATGGGTTTTCTACTGGAATTGTTGACTCTACAGAGCTACCCCTTACATTAATCTGAAATGAACTACTAGGGTTGTTGGATAAGTTCCTGAAACCAGGAGGGACATGCAAATCAGTGTCTGTTCCAGACCCAGAACCACTAGCCCCTCCATGGAGGTAAAAAGGAGCAAACCCAGATAGTGCCATGCCTTCTCTTCCATCCATGCATTTAGTCGGTGAATATTCACACAAAACACTTTGTTCCTGGATGCCAATATATGTACTTGTGTGTCGTCTTAAAACCTAAATCTACAACTCAGAAATTCCTAGATGCCAATTAATGAAATTACTGAAAACCTAAATCTGAACCAGAAATTCAACCATCACCTACACACAAGGGTTTTACAAGGGTTTTTCTCTGAATATGAAAAACCCAGAGAAGGAAAGAGCAGATTTTGAAACCTCTAGACCAAAGAAAGAAAGAAAAGACAACAAAGGCCGCTAATTTTGAAGCTAGAAAACTGGAATTAATGTTTGAGCATGAACAATTTTACTGACATGAACATAGAAAAGAGCTTACTGGCAAAGAATGTTGAAAATCTGAAGCTACTCAAATAACATGCTAACCGTTGCTGAACTGTTAGCTGTTCTTGGACACACCAAGGAAAGAAAGAAAGAAAAAGCAAGAAACCCTAGAATTGAAATCAAATAGGAATGAAGGGGAGAGAGTTTAGGAAAGAGAAAAGGAAAACTAAAGACAAAAGGTAAAGTTAAATGGTAAAAAAATGAGATTTGATCGAAGAAAGGGAAGACCTTTTTCTTTTTAATAATAATTTATTGTAGAGTTAGTAGTCAAGACTACAAGGACTGTGATTGCAAGTAGTGAGTGAGTTCAGATTGTGCAGTGGACTAGGACTAATCTAGGTAGGGTCAGAGAGGTCAGTTGTGCCCTACAAATTTACCAAAATGGCCATACGTCCTTACAAAATACTGTACTACTGGAATTCTTAGAGCTCCAATGTAAAAATGTCAAGTTTAAATGCCAAATCTATATTTTGACAGTACTACAGTGTCAAAATGCTATATTTTAGCAATTCTGCTCTAATGATGAAAATGTAATTTTTTAACACAACCATTATTCTTTTTCAACTACCATTCTCGCCATATATATTTGCATCAGCAATGTTAATATTAGGCACATTCCAAGTCAAATTGTATACCGTAGAAGGAAACTAAAATTAAATTTAATTAAAAAGAATCAAAAATCTAAAATATTTGGTCAAAAAAGGACCCAAATATATATATGTATAAATTTTATTTATTTGATTATATTATTATATAATTCTTTTTTCTTTTTAGGAAATTTATATATTATATATATATATATATATATGTATATTATATATATTTGATTATATTATTATTAAAAATATATATATTTTTAGGGCAAATCATTTCAGCCTCCCCAATCGCCTCCATCTCTATTCTCGCAGCTCTGAAATTGCCCCCCCTCGCTGTTTCAGTTCAGTTTCGCCGTTCGCAAGCTCCAGTTGTTGGCTCTCAACTCTCAAGCTTGCCCCTCTCTCTCTCTCTCTGCAACTGCTAACTTGTATGTATGGATTTTGATTTAATTTTTTTTCTAAATCAACTAATGAAGCTCTGTAATTATTTTCTAAATCAACTAATCCATGGCAAGGGCGACCTCTGCTCTCTTCCTTCTTGACATCAAAGGCCGAGAATCTCTTCACCAAACCCATTGAGAAAGAGGTTCCATTTTTGTTTACTTTTTTTAATCAAGGTCTGTAATTCTTGTTTTGCAAACTAAATATTATTTGGTGAAATTTTTTATGATCTTTATATATATATATATATATATATATATATATATATGCAAAATCTGAGAACCCCTTCCTCCTTCTTTCTTTCTCTCTCTGAAATAGCAATAACTATTTCTTATGTTACAATTGGCAAAATTTTTAGCAAAGTTAAAAATTAACAGTCCTTTTAACATTGCATTGAAGAGTCTCTTTTAAAATCTCGTCGCTATATTTCGCTATATTTTAGAAATAACGAGTCTTTTAGCTTTGGATTGGAGATGCTGCTAGGGTAGAGAGCCCCCCCTCCCCCTCTACCCTTACTTTTATAATGAATTTATGACACCTTTGACCTTTTATGAGTTTTGTTTTACTTCCTCTTTGGGTATAAGACAGAGTATGAAAGGTAAAAATAATTACAGTGGTACAGAAATCTAAGAGTAATTTAGTCCACAACTAAAAATATATGGGACAAAATCGTGTACTCCGTAATTTTTTCTTCATGATAACGTGAAGAGTACTACAAAAGTACATGGAGCTGTTTGCTGAATTGATAATTTAGGAGGTCATTTATAAATATGAGTAGTACTTTCAGGCTTCACACAGAGATTGAAAGTCCAAGGTAAGCAAAGTGGGTATGTTAGTGGATGGCCCAATCATTGTCATATCTTGGGCTTTGGGCCACTAATGTCACAAAATTGCTATAAATACGGAGTAACATGCACTCCCCCACTATCAATCTCTTCATTAGGTAGGCTTTTTATTGGCGCTTATTTTGTTGAGAAGAAATTAATTTAATTCGGAAATGTTTATACCTATGAATCATAGAAGAAAACTTTAGATTCATTTCGATTAAGCATTTTTCTTATTAAACTGTAAGTTCTTCTCAAAGAGGAGGAAATAATTCAGTTTTGGAACTAAAGATTATAGTTCTCATATGAGTAATTGAAAAGATTCTAGAATTGTTGTTTCAATTGTTGTACTTTCAAGTATTTTCCAACGAGTTTTAATATGCTCAAATTTATAAGTGAGCATCTTTCGTAAAATATGAGTAACACTAAATTTTAAGTCACACAATCTTTTTCAACTGCTCTTACTTTCGCTTCCAATCTTGCTGTTTGTCACTTAATTTTGTTATTTTCGTACACTCATTTTCAAATTCGCTCCCACTTTCGTTTTCACTTTATGTGACTTAGACCAACCCCCTCATATATTCTATTTTTGCTCTCTTATTCTTTTCTTCCTTTTCGGGATTTTTGATTGGTGGTCTAAATGATTTCAAATTATTTTGATTTTTCATATTTAGTAGGTTTAGGCGGCCCAAATGGCAATTCCATATAATTGTTAAAGAAATTCAGCCGGTACAATGAAAGTGTGACAACCATAGAATGTGTTGGACTCTCAACTCTACCTTACACAAAACTTATTTCTGAATTATTGAGTATGGAGTACCCCATTCATTTTTATATAATATTTTAATAAAAATTGTTATTTTGAGTTATAGTTACAACCATAACGTTAATCATTTCATGGTGAACTCCCTGTTTTTTTCTAAATGCTCCACACTAGATGATGTGTTTTAATTTAAAAATGATACATAAATTGTGAATAAAATCATTCAAATTCAATTGACATCCCATTGACATTAAGTTGCAACAATATCTCAGTATGAAAATTTCAATTTAAGTTTCATTCGAAACTACATTTTTTTCTGTACATAATGTTTTTTGGAAAGAAAAAAGAAAAAAGAAATACATGTCATTATACATGTTAATTTAGTGATGAAGTTTAGATCTCTAATTGATTTAGATTATTTTTAAAATAAGAAAGATAATATTTTGAGTTGTAATTAACTAATTGTTAATTACCAACTCAATTTTAGTTAGTTGACATTATATTAAAGAGTTTTTGCTTTGTTCCCTTTTACCTGTTCCACGAACTCTAATGTAGTTTATTAATTAAAAAGGAATTATTACATATAAATGGTATTAATGGTCCATATTTATTATTTGGAGCGAAAGACTCATAGTTTCAAAAAAAATGAAAACATGAAAAAACACTCTTTACCCTCATTGAAGTATCACTTTTGGACACATAGGTACCACTTTTTGTGCATGCAGGTACCACTTTTTGTCATTAGGTACCACTTTTTGTGTTGCACAAAAAAGTGGTACTTATGTAAATAAAAGTGGTACCTGTTTTATAAAAAATGGTACCTCCATGCATAAAAAGTTGTACCTATATAAATAAAAGTGCATGTCAGTGAGGGTAAACAGTGTTTTAATTTCCATGTCCACGTCAGTATTTTGGTCAACTTCATTTTTTTTGAAATGATGAGATTTGGACTCTATTAAATGATAAATACGAGCCATTAACACCATTCATTTGTAATAATTCTTATTAAAAAATAAAATAAGAAAGATATTGAGACATCTTATTAAAAATTAATAAAGAGAGACAACATATATAGACATATTTAAATACAACAATTAAACAACCCATCAGACAAAATATTGTGTAAAACTTATACAAAATGGAACATATATAGAGAATCCAATATTCCAAAAAAGAAACAAAAAAAAGAAAAGAAAATCAATCATCTCCTTATTTAATTACCACCAAATTAAGATTTAAGCATATGCAATGACAATATATATATATATATATATAGCCCCAACATATACAACTTAAAATTTAATTTTCAAACCATGAATGATCAAACCCTAGCTCTTAGCTAGTTCTCCATCACCTCCTCATCATACTCTTCTTCTTCATTATCTGCCACCGCCTCTTGATACTGCTGATACTCCGAAACCAAATCATTCATGTTACTCTCCGCCTCTGTGAATTCCATCTCATCCATTCCCTCCCCAGTGTACCAATGCAGGAAAGCCTTCCGCCGGAACATGACCGTGAACTGCTCGGAGACTCGCCGGAACATCTCCTGAATCGACGTCGAGTTGCCCATGAACGTGGACGACATGGTCAACCCGGTGGGCGGGATGTCACACACACTTGACTTCACATTGTTGGGGATCCACTCAACAAAGTAGGATGAGTTCTTGTTCTGCACATTGATCATCTGCTCGTCCACCTCCTTGGTGCTCATCTTGCCACGGAACATGGCGGAGGCGGTGAGGTAGCGGCCGTGGCGTGGATCCGCGGCGCACATCATGTTCTTTACGTCCCACATTTGTTGGGTGAGTTCTGGGATTGTTAGGACACGGTAATCATGTGATCCACGTGAAGTCAAGGGCGCAAAGCCTACCATGAAGAAGTGTAAGCGCGGGAAGGGGATGAGGTTTACGGCGAGTTTCCGGAGATCGGAGTTGAGTTGACCGGGGAACCGGAGGCAGCATGTCACTCCACTCATGGTTGTTGAGATCAAGTGGTTCAAATCTCCAACTGCACCATATATATATATATATATATATATATATATATATATATATATATATGTCACGGCTTATCAAAGCTATACATACTATGAAATTACAGCATGTATATATATATATATATGTATATGTCACGGCTTATCAAAGCTATACATACTATGAAATTACAGCATGCTGTACATATTCTCATTTTTATACCTCTAGATGTGTTGCAATGATTCTATTTAAGTTTATTTTATTCTATGGAGGTTTTGTGTGCTATATGGGGATAGATTGAAATAAGGTTTGTGTGCTGATTCTAACAAAACTTTAACTAAACACCTCTATCATTTTGAAGTAAATATTTAAAAAAAAAAAAAAAAAACTTTTATCATATTAATTATTGCATAAGAATTCGGCCATTCTTTGAATTATGAAAAATAATTGAAACCGATGAAAACGACGCATGTTTTAAAGTGGGACCATGTGGATTTCCTGTCACCCGTCCACTTGTATTTGACCCATCATTTTCGAAGGAATAGAATTATAATAGTAATATTGATGGTTAAGATTGCAATTCATTGATGAAGAGAGTCCACCTTATGAAATACAGTATATTGGTAGGCTTGTTGTGGTTGTGTGTATATACGGTGGACCATTAATTGGTGCAAACTAAGATATGGGACTGTCTTGTGCAAAGTAATAGTTGACTTACAGCTTGGATTGGTAAGCTTGAGCGTGCGAAAGCAGATATCATAGAGAGCCTCATTGTCAAGAACCATGCATTCATCTGCATTTTCAACCAGCTGGTGGACGGAGAGGGTGGCATTATAAGGCTCCACAACGGTGTCGGAGACCTTAGGTGAAGGGAAGACGGAGAATGTCAACATCATCCGATCAGGGTATTCTTCTCTGATCTTAGATATCAACAGAGTCCCCATTCCCGAACCCGTCCCACCTCCAAGCGAATGACAAATCTGAAACCCTATAATGCAATGAACAAATATAAACATTATTCTCGTGATCAAAATATAATTAACTGTCAATCATTGAAAGATGTGTTTTTGTACGTACATTGTTAATGTTTTACTAGTTCAATCACTAAAATTTAAATTTTACCTTGTAAGCAATCACAATTTTCTGCCTCTTTACGGACAACATCGAGGACTGAATCTATTAGTTCAGCTCCTTCGGTGTAATGTCCCTTGGCCCAATTGTTTCCGGCACCATTTTGGCCGAAAACAAAGTTATCGGGCCTGAAGATTTTACCGTAGGGCCCAGTACGTAGGCTGTCCATTGTACCGGGCTCAAGATCCATAAGCACGGCCCTTGGGACATACCGGCCACCACTAGCCTCATTGTAGTACACATTCACCCTTTCAATTTGGTGTTGAGATTCTCCGACGAAATTTCCGGTGGCATCGATGCCGTGTTCGTCGCACACAACCTCCCAAAACTTGCCACCAATTTGGTTGCCACATTGGCCAGCTTGGATGTGGAGAATTTCTCTCATTTTTGGATGAAAATGTGGTGTAATTTTGTTATGCCAATTGGGGGTACAAAAACAAAGAAAAGAGAGGCATAGGAGGATGAAATGGGGGGATGGGTTTTTGTAGTGGTGGATGGGATAGGATTTTGATTGGGACACTGATATTTTTTTCTCTCTCTAGGAAGAAAAAAATAATGTGTGAGAGAAAATGGAATTAATAATTTTCATGTGGGCGTGTCTGGAGGAGGAGGCCATGTCAAAAAGCCCAACAAGAGTTGTGAGCTGGACTTGGATAGAGACAACAAGAACCCTTGTGTTGTGTTTGCTAAGTCATCTCTCTATCCAGCTTCATTCTTTCTAAAATTACCAATCCATCCTTGCCAGTCTTCCCATTAATTTATTTATATTTGATTATTTGGAGTATTACTATTAACAATAAGTTGCAATTAGATCATCAGGATTTCATATTCTTGGAGGACTTTTTTGGAAATTTTATTCGAAATAATGCAGCAATAGTAAAATCACATGTTTGTGTTCCAAAGAAATCCTATCTCACTGTCAATGAGGGCAGTTTTGGTATTTGATGATTATACAGTTGTACCATATAAATATGAAAGATTATACCAGTGATTAAGAGATCAAATTAGGTAGTATATGAGTAATATATATGCAAGTTTGATTCATGATTGAGATAAAATAAGGTGAGAGGTAGGAAGCTACAATAATTGAAGGCATGAGTGTCTCTGTCAGTTTGTCTCTTCTCATGTGAGTATTATTTCTCTTTCCAGCTCCCACAAAGGACTGTTTGGATGGTTGGTGTAGGAATCCAATGCTACAATCTCTCCATTTTAACATAAAACCATAAAATATTAAGGCATGTGAGAATAAAAATGGATAAAAAGAAAGAGGAGTGAACTCATATATTCTTCTTTGAATTGGCAAATAAACCATAAATTCATCTATTTGTTGAGATAATAAGATGAGTTTAAACATTGCATAACCAAAGACACATTAAAGATGTTGGATTCAAGTATTCTGAAAAGTTTGAAAATAAAAAAATACATGTAATTATTTTTTATTTTATTTTTGGTCAAATAAATACTCTTGATTTAAACCCTTACATCCCCTTCGAGAGAAGAGAGGTTATACCAGCTGAGTTAATACTTAATAGCCATCACATGACTAAGTAGAAAAGCAACATAAGCCAGTTTCGTTTACAATTTTGTTTAGAGATGTAATAAAATAATATATTTTATTAATATTGACTAAAAATATGAATAAGATCCAAAGATTTTGTCACGGTTTGGACAATTGTTGTCGTTGGGGCATTGTTTTCAACTTAATTTATTTACAGTGACGTATATAATTAGGCTGTCATTGAAGTACTAGGTGCTAATATTGAGAGGTAAGATGTCTGTATCTAAATCAATACTCCATACCATAATAATGCTAAGACGTCCTCCCTCCCTAAAGTAGCCACCCCACCAATCAGTCCCAGTTGCCTCTGCTTTTGACAGTAGTTCTAACTCTAGTTATTTAAATAAGTTACTCATTTTTTTCAGGATGCATTGCTTGATACATTGATGGTGTAAGTAATACTATGTATCAGTTATATATCTTATGAAGATCATGTGTCTTGGTCCTGTATCTTGGTACAATGCACTACATTGTAGTACAACACCATAAGATAACGATATAATATAAATTATAATTATTGTCGCGTAAAAGATATCTTGGTACAATGCACTACATTGTAGTACAACACCATAAGATAACGATATAATATAAATTATAATTATTATTGCGTAAAAGATATAAATGTAAGATGAAACGATACATGAAAGGATCCAAGTTCCTAATGCTGAAATCTCTGAATCATAAGTCAACAAGAGGGTGAGGCATGAAAATGACCAGATCCAGCACAACCGAGTCAACACAGCCCGGGAAATACTTGACTCGCCTGGTTTTGGAAATATCCTTATCCCCTATTAAGTTTGATAGGTATAGGTTGCAACATTTGATGATGATGATAGGGCTGTTTACCACATATGTTGCTAACATGGTGGGGTAACAGAACAGTAGTGGGAATGGGAGAGCACATGGCATGTGTTAACGTACACATGATCTGGGCAAGAAGATATGGAACCCTAGGTAACAGATCTGAAACACAACCTTATATGATAGGTCGATTCCCAAAGATATTATGATAAAATACTACAGGAATTGTAAGAAGAATATCCCATATGGAGTTGAACAAGATGATTGAAGGAGACTAGGACCAAGTGAAGAAATTGGTGTTACATGCAAATCGGCCTAGTACAAGAGCACTTGAGACTCTGCCAGGCCTTTTTCTGCTAGGGTTTTTTCTAAGACGAGGAACTTTTCAAAATGACTTCTAATCTTCACTATCAAACAATACATATAAATCTATCTGCAGTACTTGACCTAATATTTCACCCACATTCTCATAAAATCCTGACACTGCCATAATGTATTCCACTACTCGTGGCACGGTATCATTCTGAAATTTAATTAAGTGTAGTTTGATGTAAAGGAGATCAGACCTGTTGGTGTACTACATTTTACAGATGAAAAAATTGAGATACCAGCCTAATCATTTTAGTGGTATAATGGTGCAGCATGTTGCAAGTAACAGCATTCCAGACTAGAATAACATAGGAGAGGTCCTGAAGTTCTTGAGAGAGATTAACATGTCAAGTTAGCTACAATAAAGTCTCATAAAGAGCATACACAAGTAAGCCACCATTTACTGTAATTGTATTTGGAAATTCAATTTAATTTCTTCACTTTCACCACAAGCTCAACATACAATATTGAATCAAGTTGAAAGAAGTTTGATCTAATAGTAACAGGTAAGAGCAGGATGAAAAGCTTCATCACAAGCATACACATTACAATTTATTCCTGCAAGACAATCTGGCAGTGGGCCTTATATGAAAAGAGTTCAGGACAGAAACAACAGAGAATACACCCAAAATTGGAGAGAAGTGTATACACAAAGGACACCACCTAATATTGAATTGATACTTAAATCAATTCAGTATAGCAGCTCCTCAAATACGGGATCTACAGATCGTCCCCACTTCCCATGGTACATTTCCAAAAGCCTCTCGGCTGGTGTCACCCCTGCCACAACGAAATCATATCGTGAGAGCCAAGCAAAAGGAGATACAAACCTGCCCATCAGAACAACTAAGAAATGCATCTAAACAGAATAATAGCCCATAAGCTAGCTTTTAAGAATATCATCTCAAAATTCTTATCATGGATGACCAACAGCAAGATTAAACTTTCATAGGGAAAATTTAAAATTTAAAGATAAGCCTACAGCTTTTGAGCTTCAATCCTGAATATATGCTGAAGATTCAGGGTTCATTCCTCTCTTTTTTCTTTCCTTTCCTTTTCCACTTTTATTCCTCTTCTTTCGTTTACCGTTTGGTTCATAGGCCCAAGGGGGAAAGGGAGGAAAAGTTTTTCTTGTTCTTTTGAAAACATTTCATTCATTTATACAATCAACCATTAGCCGATTATCAGTTACATGTATGTGACAATACTTTTTTCTAAAAAAATTCAATTTTAGAATTTATATTAGCATTTCAACTTCGTAAATGCTAACATACAAGTGAGTTCAAGTCTTGAGAGCATCCATTTTGAGCAAAATAAAGTGAAAGATTAGGTCCATCTCCAGTCTTCCCATTCCAGCACCCCAAGTAGGTAGGACATATGATGTGTAGATCCATTTTCATTTTGCAAAAGAGGGAAAATTAATTCTGTTCCGAAATTCCTTGGGCTTCCTATATATTTGAATTCACATATTATGAGGCATTAAGTCTTACAGTCAACCTGGAAGGCTGGAACCACTAAGTACTAGGTTGAACCAGTCAACCAAGATGTTTATAATGTAAACCTGTCAGTTCAAAGGCGGTTTGGCCCACCTTGATCCAGAATGATTCAAGGTTAGACACCCTCTAATATACCACATTCAAGAACACTCAGTTATGGCCCAATGTGTGTTCATTTATTGCCAACCTAAAAGAAATCATATCATAAAAGTACAAACAACTATGATTCAGTAACAACCCTGTTCCCAGAAATTCTAATAATTATGGTGTAATGGCACACAGACAATAAGTTAATCTTTTCAACATTACTTTTCTCTTGTATTGAGTTGTTGAGCTAAGGTGGCTTATCCTAATTATCAGCACTCAAAATCAAGAACACTCTGTTTTTCCTTCTAAATCTAAGCTTTTCTTTTTTTCTTTTCTGTTTTTTTTTTCCCCCCTGTATTTCACTATTTCTTTGTCTTACCTAAATTTTTCTTATATTTTAATGATTTGAAGAATTGAAGCCTTTTTCAAGTTATATTCAAACTATATACCATATTCAAATATTATTTTATTTTTACTATTTACCTGCCAAGGAAAATGCAAAACCAACCAGAAAAACAAAAGCTAAAGAGAGGGCAAAGAACAGATAACAACGCAAGCAAACAAGAGAACTGTTAGCTGAGGCTAGAGAACTACCGGAATTGCCTAACTTATCATAGTGATAACTATATGAATGTCTAGAAGTTCTGTTTGAAGTTCACAATATGTCTTACATAACTAAATTCATCATTTGTCCTAAGCTTTTTAAAGTAGGTGTTTTTCTAATTTTCAAAGTAACAATTGACATTAGAGCTGTGAAGGATTTTGATGTATCATGTGATCCAGTTTTACATTAGGAAGCATGGATTGGAAGGAAAAGTTTTGTAGATCTCTAACTGACAAAAAACAAAAAATAAATCGAAAACAAAACTCAGCTGATCACTTCTTTCCCATGTCTTAGAACTTCATGAATTATTGATTCCCCCACCCCATCCCAGGCACCCAGTCAGAGCCCAAGATAATAGAGGATAAATAGATGAAAAAAATAAACTTGATCTGTACCTGTTCTAACCACCTCAGTTACTTCATTCAAGAATCCAGTTTCCTTATAGCCTCGCCTTTCCAAGCCATCCTGCATAAAGAACAGATGAATTGTTATATCATAATCATCACCACCATTGTCATTAGAAAACAAAGAACAAGAAGAAAGTGCAATAGTAACTTCCAAGTCACCTTTGCGAACTTCACAACATCCTCAGCAATATGTTTCAGCAATCCATCTCGAAATGGTGTCTTTAGACCAGTAATTGGTACCTAGTAAACAATTATGGAATTAGATTGCCATCTTTGTTGCCAAACAAAAAAAAAAAAATTGATGTTTGTAGTCTTTATATCAACATTATAATAATAAATTTAAAGTATGCAAGGCATCTTCAGTTTCAGTCAATCATTGATCATTTGTTTACACCACAGTTACTAATATATATAGTGATGGAAATTACTGGTGCATAGCACGAAAGTAGGATGTTATTGATACAGAATGTTTATTACATCTGCATGTGAATTTCACAGGAAAATTTTCAATGGAGATAATTGTATGAAGACGACATTTTATTAAGTGAAGGTTTCTGTCATCCACAAAATTGTAGCCTGAGAAACAAGAATAGGTAAGCCTCTAAAAAGATTAAATTATTGTTTGAGCTTCATTCCTGATAATCATCTCTAAATCCTTGACAGCTCAACCGAACTCAGTTCAATTCAAATAAACCTTTTCCCAACTCCTCAACTCCAACACCAGGAAGTGCAACACGAAGCATTCGATATATAAGACTGCCAGGAAAATTTAAGGTGTAATTGGATGTTGCACTGGCTCTTTTCCCATTTCTTATTTAGGATTGCCTTTGGGTGCCCCTTCGAGATGTGTGGGAGCTGGGATCCGGTAGTGGACAGATTCGAGAGGAGGTTGGCGG
Source organism: Cornus florida (assembly GCF_030987335.1). NCBI lineage: Eukaryota > Viridiplantae > Streptophyta > Magnoliopsida > Cornales > Cornaceae > Cornus > Cornus florida. Next base: position 92,999,276 of record NW_026775581.1, read on the forward strand.
GTTGGAAAAAGCAGTACCTGTCCAAGGGGGGTCAGGTTACCCTGATTAAGAGCACCCTTTCTAGCCTTCCTACATACTTCTTATCTCTGTTTCAGATTCCTTCTTCAGTGGCGGAGAGAATTGAAAGATTGCAGTGCAACTTTCTTTTGGGGGGGGGGAGTTCAAGTTTCACTTGGTTCAGCGGGATCAAGTGTGCCGTCCAATTCGGTTTCGAGGCTTAGGGTTTCGGAGGTTGTTGCCTTTTAATAAGGCTTTCCTTGGTAAATGGCTCTGGAGGTTTGGGATCGAGAGGCATTGGTTATGGAGGAAAGTTATTGCTAGCAAATTTGGGGAAAGTCGTGGTGGGTGGTGCTCTCTGGCGACGCGTGGTCCAAGGGGGGTGGGAGTTTGGCATTTCATTCGGAGGGGTTGGGATGACTTCTGCAAGCATGTTCGTTTTCGTATTAAAGATGGAAGGAGGATCAGTTTTTGGAAGGATCTCTGGTGTGGGGAACTCCCTCTTGCTCTCGCGTTCCCACGGCTTTATAGGATAGCTTCTCATCGACAGGCCATGGTTGCTGACTATTATCATCTTGATAATGGGAGACTGTCTTGGGATGTTCGTTTCAGGAGGCATTTTCAGGATTGGGAGATCGATGATGTTTCTCGTTTTCTAAAGCTATTGTATAGCCAGGTGATTTCTTTTGGGGAATCGGATTGGTGGTTCCGGATTCCTAACTCGCAAGGCCGTTTTGAATTTAGGTCCTTTTTCAGATGCCTTTCGGTTGGTCATGGAGATCCCTTCCCTTGGAAGTCTATTTGGCGGTCCAAGGCTCCCCGCAAGGTCGCCTTTTTTGCTTGGACCTCTGTCCTGGATAAGATTTTAACCCAGGATAATCTGAGGAGGAGGAATCAAGTGGTGGTCAATCACTGTTACATGTGTTTGTGTAATGAGGAGTCTGTTGATCACCTCTTTTTACATTGCAGCATGGCCAGAGATTGTTGGGATTTGATGCTTCGATTATTTGGGGTCCATTGGGCCATGCCTTCTTCCTCTAGAGGGTTGATTGAGGCTTGGAGAGGCGTCTCTGTTGGGGCTGGCATTAAAGATGCTTGGAGGGCTACGCCGCTTTGTATCTGGTGGTGTATTTGGCTTGAGAAAAATAGGAGATATTTTGACAGAAAAAAGAAGCCTGTTTCTATGCTTAAGTTCTCTGTTATTTCTACTCTTTTTTGTTGGGTTTCAGGGAGAGATTATAGATCTATGGAGGAAATTATTGTTTTCTTGGCCTCTTTGAAGGTCTAAGGCACCCCTTGGCCCTTTTGTTTCTTTGGGCTTTGCTCCCCTTTTGAGCGTTTTTAATAAAATCTTACTTATAAAAAATAATAATAATTTAAGGTGTAAGGTAATGTACAATGTGTTTCTGTAGCAACCATTTTAACCAGATTTCATTACAGTGTGGACCAAAAAGTAGAATAAATAGATGCAAATCATCCTCACGCCAGCTTTAGCTTGTCTATAGCTTTTATATTACCTTATTCCTCAACATTTCTCTTTCTTCTGTGGTCCAATCAGCAATTATGTCTAGTACATTTTGTAGAGAAATTTCATCATATAACAGACCCACCTGAAATTCAAATATAACATCAGGGTAATTTCTATAGCTGGAATGAAGAAAATATAACATAATTTACACAAAACTAAACACAGGTGGCAATAAGATAGATGATGTCGGTCTACAAATTTAAATCAGATGATGAAAGGAATCCGGTAAAAGGTAAAGAAGTCCAATAAGTGTATCACACGTTATTTTTATGCACTTACAAGAAAATTGTCTCAAAAATGAAAGTAGACACAACACCCCCCAAACTTATACAAAACATATGCTACATAGCTGTTAAGCACGGTAGAAAGGCACAAACATCACTACAACGTTCATTTATGCATCTGTAAATTCTGTTGTGTTCTGTTTTGAAGAATTCTCAGGAAACTAATGTTTATTTAGTTGAAGAATTTGGCTGATTTAAACATAGAGAAATCAGAAAGGCCAAATACCCAAAACGCAGGCAATGCACATAACCTCCTCCAAGGTCCTCCATCAGCGCCCCTCATCTCCAGGTATCTTTTCAGCCTGACCTGAATGGAAGAGGAACACAAGACTAATTAAGCAATGTACTGAGAATTCAGAAATCCGCCAATCAATTTCAGATGCATTTAATAAACCTCGGGAAATATTGTTGTCAGGTGATTCTCCCAATCATTGTACGTAGGCAATTCACCTGGAATAGAAGGGAGTTTTCCTGCCATGAAATCCTGCAAAAATATTATACAACTACATGAGTATTATATGCCAAATATATATATATATATTTTAAAGACTGCTCTAATGATTAAGCAAAAAAAGAAAAGTTGCAGCCCACAAAAAAAAAAAGAAGATAAGCAAGAGAAACTGCAAGGATAGATGGATACCCGGAAGGACAGTCCAGCACAATCAATGTACTTCTTGTTTCGATAGACAAAATACATTGGAACATCTAGAGCATAATCTACATACTGCTCAAACCTGTGCCCAGAAAGGGATTGTCAAGGGATTGTCACTGTAGTCATTATCTAATCTACGTCAACAGATTCCTCAAGATATATATATAAAACTTTGTCCATGAGAAGTTGTAAAGAAAAAAAAGAAGTTGTAAAAGAATATTCATCTTTATGCGAACAAATTTTGCTGAAGAAGAAATTAAAGAAGATGTATAGAAAATGTAAAGATTTTTTATTAATTGATCCAAAATCAATCTTTTCTAGTTTTTGATAAACTATTATCCAGGCAAGAATGGAAAGATATAAACTATTATATTTTATTTTTATATACAATAATGATCAATATGTCCTACTTTACACTCTATAAATGATGCACAAAAAAAATCTTTAATCAGATATTTATTAGCACATGTTGTTGATGGTTTTTTGCTAAATTATCTGCTAACATGATTTTAGTAAATCATTTTCCAAAATGGCACATGGAGATGGAGTTGAACACAATTCATTTTTTATTTATTTTTATATATTTATTTTAATCACAAACAAAATTGTTAACTTACCCAAAGGAGTCATCAAAAACAAAGGGAATCATGCCACTGCGGTTCTTATCGGTATCAGTCCAAATTTGGCTGGTGAAACAAAAAGGGCAAAAAAAAAAAAAAGAATTAATATATAAAACCTAGTGAAATATATAAAAGGTTTTTATTTTCATAGACAAAACAAAGACCTTCTCATGCTAAGATAACCATTTGGTTTTCCTTCAGTGAAAGGTGAATTGGCAAATAGCGCTGTTGCAATCTATTTCATTTACCACGAGTTAGATTCCGTAGAAACAAATAAATTTCTAGTAAGAGCTGAAAAGACAAAAGGCTTCTTACAGGCTGCAAAGCAAGACCAGCACGAAATTTCCTGATCATGTCAGCTTCAGAACTGAAGTCCAGATTAACCTATCAAAGCCAAAAATTGATATCTAAAACTTTCCATATAGAACATCATGATAGAAATGGATTTAGAAAATCCTTTTCAAAAAACAAGGGATAAGATCACCGAAAGTAGCCTTCCCGGAGTCAAATTTGAAATGTATAGATCATCAAAATTATTTTATTTTCCTCACCTGAAGATATCTAAAACTTTCCATATAGAACATCAATGATAGAAATGGGTTTAGAAAATCCTTTTCAAAAAACAAGGGATAAGATCACCGAAAGTAGCCTTCCCGGAGTCAAATTTGAAATGTATAGATCATCAAAATCATTTTACTTTCCTCACCTGAACAGTGCATGTCCGAAACATCATATCAAGTCCAAGAGAGCCAACCTTTGGCATGTAGTTCCTCATAATCTCATATCTTCCCTGAGACAAAATAATCTGTCAGTATACCTTTTATTGAAGTTCAAAAAAGTTAAAATAGAATTATGGTGAGAGAAAACACTATAACGGTTAAATTAAATGTTTTATCATTGTTTGGAACATGGTAATATTTCAAGCTAATATTTTTTCACAAGTAAATCTCACTTGTTTACAATCAATAGATGTTGGGTTGTGAATACTGGTGATCCTAGGTTTGCATGGCATATAAGACATCACGATTAAGGCTTATCCGCACTAATCCTATTTTCTCCATCAACCTAAGGCTGTGCACTCCATTAAATATTGGCAAGTATATAATTAATGACCCCGTTACCACAGACCATTTTATGTGCTTGATTATCAAATGTGTATACAGACTCTGAAACATTACAATCAAACAGAAACCAGTTCAGGAGTCAAAGGTGTTACAGATTGTGAGGGGCAAATTTGCAATGATATGAAACACTTTATAATTTTTTAATTACTATTTCAATAAGTGACGATATTAAACACATTCTAGTGACAAAGGAACTAAAGACGACAAAAGAATGCTAAAAGAGCAAATATTTATGATAGGAAACTAAATAGTGAGACACTACAGATGGAATAATATAACATTTGGAAAATTATACCTTAGGCATTATAGGTATGTCTTTCACTCCCCATTTGGGCTGGAAACCAATTCCTAAGAATCCGATTCCCATTTCCTCAGCAACAGCTTTAACCTGTTCAGTAGTATCATGTAAAGGCAAGTGCTAAGTTCAACAGCATTTATATATTTTTAACTCAAACCTTAGTTTGATCCTGAATGAATGAATACAAAATAATCAAAAATATTAATGAAAATATTAATGAAAAAAACCTGGTGTTTTAAAACAGAAATAGCAAAATTCAAAGCTCAACCTAAAAGTACCAAGTACTAATTAGACAAATGAAAGTGGAATAACATATTTTAAGGACCACAAAAAAATTAAAAATGAATCAGGAAAGTCCAACGCATCCAAAAGGGAGAACGCATGCCAAAGAAAACAAACACCACCGAGAAAGGAGACTTGATGGGTTAAACTTAAAACTGGGTTGTACAAGTACAAAGGCACCCAAATACCTTTGAGTCCAACCCCATCCACCGTTACTAGTAATTTGGACAAGAGATTAATCTGTTTCAGTCAATACAAGCTTCCATTTATAATCCGAACTCAAATGACCAAAGGTAGGAATGTTTATTTTATTTTTTTCCTTGGCACAAAACTCACACACCCATTTTCCCCTATGGGACTTGAACCCTCACCTTCCGCTTTGGAAGGTAGAGAAGATACCATAAGGCTACAATGCCATTGGTAAGGTAGGAAATTCATTTGCAGAATCAGCCAAACTCAGACCCAACTTCAATTTATTCACATAATTTCTGCAACCAGTAAACCTTTACAAATATTAAGCCAACTTCAGTAGCTCCGATTGTAAAGTCTGTCACCTACGACTACAATGAGAAAATGTTTTTTTATTAATATATATATATATATATATATATATATATATATAAACTTCTCCCATAAAACTCTTTAAACGAACAAAAACAGCTGCACAAACATGCAGGCATGCATTTTCTAAAAATTTACTCTTCCTTAACATCATATTCATTTTCTCATAAATAAAAAAATAAACAAACACTTGAAAACAACCTTGTACATTAGTCCATATACTAAAAGTTTCAGACAAACCTGATAAAGGTGTGAATTGACCTCAGCACAAGTTTGATGCAAAGTCTCAAGAGGTGCTCCACTAAGCTCGAATTGACCTCCAGGTTCCAATGATATGCTTTGTTTCCCCTGCCCAAATGGTAATATAAATTTTCTCTATAGAAATACACGAAAAATAGGAAACCAAATTTTCTTGAAAGTTACTTCAGTGGAAATGTATTTGAAAAGAAAAAGAATGGAATAGTTTCCAACCAAGGCGTCAAGCATCACCATTCATACCAACGTAATATAGGAAAAGGAAAAGTACTATATATTTAGAGAAGCAGTTTGTTATTAACAAACACAACTGAAGAAGCAGTGTACCTGTTTGAGTCCGATAATTTTGTCACCCTCCATTATTTTATCCCATTCAAATCTCTCAGAAATACCATAGAGCAAATCTGCTATTTGTTCATACTTCATGGGGCGTAAAGTATCAATTTCAAAACCAAACTTTTCATGCTCTGTACCTATTCTGTGAATCCACATGATTTGAGTCAATATTTCACAAGATGATTGAAGAAAGAAAAGGAATTGATTGGTTGGAAGTAATATAAATCTGAAAAATGTTCTGTGCAACCAAACAGTGGATGTGGAATCCTTATCACATAGTAAAAGAAAAGAAGAAATAGAATTGGAGCTGGTGCGATTCCAGAAGAAACCTGAATTGAATCAATCAGTGGGATTCCAGTTTATTTTATTTTATTTTTTATTACAATATAGAGCAAGTACATGCTGCCGCCAAAACACCTCTTTCAACTCATTCGGACAAAGTTAACACCAAAAGTAAAAATTTCTGGCAGTTCAAAACTTTAAGAAATACATATATATTCTTTCAACTCATGCACATTTTTTAACCCAATCATATTCTTTAAAGCTCAAGAATTATGAAACAAAATTATGATCATGTAAGTTCCAACGGTGATTTGACTAAAAGATAAATGATCAAAGCATCTGTAAGTAAAATATATGGCAAATTATATGTTATTCAAATCTGAGTACCGAAAAGAGCTAGAAGTTGAACCTCCAATTCTCCTTAGTCTTGCACCCAGAAGCAAGGTATGCCACAAGGTCCTTTTTTGTCAGTGGTTCTGTAGCAATTACAGCATCCTCCGTAGGAGGGCTTGCAGCGACAATTGCACGATGCCCTCGTTTGCATCCCCCTCGAGCACTATCTAAATGCAAACCCTGCATTGTCTTTGTGGAACTCCATGATAAAGAAGGCAAGCCAATGCAAGGTTCCTTCAATTTGGATATCTCCATATTGTTTACCATGTTAAAGGCCACACTATGTCCAGCTTTACATTGTACAGTCTCGGTACGAATGCAGCACGATGGACCTGCCCGAGATATGAGCGCCATGAGGTCCCCTGAAAAATAAAACAAATAACCTCACACTTACAGCAAAAATTAACCACCAAAAATCACCAACACCCAGCATACAGGTTCACAGGGGAAGGGACAAATTGAAATCCCCTCCCACCCATTAGTAAATTACTCATCAAATTAGCTAGAGAACTCAACTAATTGCGTCTGTTCTACTAATTCTCAATGAGAAAGTAAAAATTTTGATAAACCAACTCAAATGGAACAGACCCAATAAAGGATAATAAACATGTAAGTCAGTGAAGGAACAAAGATAATTATAAAATGAGTAAATTAGTCATTTATATATATATATATATATATATATATATATAGATATATATATACATACATGCAATTAATCAGAGATACAATAGAAACTTGTAGAAAAAAATCTAAAAACTGGGAAAATCATGAACACCACATAAATATGATGCAAAATTAACAGGAAATGGAGATGGAAAACAGAAAATCAGAGATAAATGAAGATATATAACACAAGCACAAGTGTAAATCAAAGTGACCTTGCAAAAAATCTGTAAGATGAGATGGGATTATTATTGTGGGTACAGAAACAGAGGCCTCACCTGGTTGTATGAGAGTGGAATTTTCTAGGGCTTATTGTGTTTGGAATCGATTGGCGTAGTGGGTTTCAGACTTTTTGCGGATGCCACAAAATTGAATAGGCGGGTCTAGAGAGAGAAAGCAATTGCTGCTTTCTTTTCCTAGCTCGGTTGTGGAAGGAGCGATGATGGTGACGACGGGGACGATGTGTATTAAATAGTGCAGCACTATCCTAACTTTTCTCCCGTGGTCCCCCCTTTTTTTCGGATGCCGCCACGCTACACATTACAAGATTCCAATTTCATTTGCATAGGTATGAGTGAGTGTGTGAGTGGACCGTTTACTTTCATTGTCATCATGTTTAAATAATAGATACAACATTTATGTAATATATTGTGTTCCAGGATAATTACAATCACATCTCCTGAAATTTAATATATTGTTAGAATATACAAATTGATTTTTTTTTAAATAATAACGTCATCATATCAAAAATTTCATCCACACAATCCCTAAAAGGTTATGAAAAGTTGAAATTGTCCTTTAATATTTTATTACTATTAATGAGAAAATATCAAAATTCTTTAAAGACCAAATTGCCCTTTGTGTGAAATCAATACCAGTCACCCATTTTGTCTTTCCTCGTCATCTTCTGTCTACCCAAACCCACCGGATCACTCACCATCACAGCCGCCACCCGACCACCACCTCTTCACCCACAACCTTTGGATTCAAAATTTTGATGAAGACATTCATAGTTCATGAGATCGCTCGAGATGAGAGAAGATTAGATTGTTTGGAACTTCTGCAAGTCTTTATCTTGGGCTCCGGTGATGGTGACGACCATGGCGACGAGATTAGGTTCCGATGATGGTGACTAGCTAGCAGCGGGATGACACGGTGATGATGCATTTTGCGACGTCGACGGCATCTAGGGTTATATATATATATATATATAAAGAAAAGTGGTAGATGTGGCTGTGGGTAGCGGTGGTATGGTAGGTGCTTTTGGGAGGATGGAGAGAACTTGGGAAGAAAGGGAAAAAATTATTTGGTCACTTGATACACTTGTGGTATGGGTGAGGGTGGCGCCGCTGAGGCCGATGCACTCGAGGCGGCCGCCGATGTTGCAGGATAAGCGGCCGGCGGTGTTGTTGCAACCAGTGCTAGGTCAGCATCAGGAAGGATCTCGTTCTTCAACTCACCGGATCTCTTAGCGATGACTTTTGTCTCCGTAATGACCTCGTGATCTGCCGTGGGCAACCACGCCTCAATTTGGGGGTTCACCGCCGCCGCCAACAACTCAACCTTCGCCTACGCAGGCACGAGCGAAGCAACAACTGCCGTTGAAGATGATTCGAGAGACGCCGATGGCGCCAACGATGTCGGGGAACCACCGGACCTGCGGTGAAATGTGTCGATGAAGAGGCAGTCGGGGCGTCGACCAAGAAGGAGCTGCTTGAGGGGTTCTTGGAGGATGGAGATGATGGAAGGTTGATGCCGTTGACGATAGGGATATGAACTGAGAGTCTAATGAAGAATCCATGATCGCAGAGCTGATTAAATCAGAGTCTTGAACCCAATGAGAGTGTACAGAGGAAGTTGGGAGAAGAGAGAACATAGATGGCGAAGATGTGTAAAATGCTGAAAACATATTTTCTTATATGTGTGGCTAGGATTGTCTGGGACCGTAGATTGGTTTGAGGGTTAAATTGGTCAATTCAAATGATTAGAAAGGTTAAAAAGGTAATTTTATAATTCAAAAGGGTTAATTCATAAGTGAAAGGGCATTAAGGTCATTTTAGCTTGTCTGTGGTGTCTTTGTTAACTTTATCAAACTTGAGGGGGTCTTATTGTTCAAAAAGAGGTTAACTTGTATATAACTGTCATTATGACAAACCTCAGAGGGTGTCATTGTAATTAATCCTTAATTCTAATTTAACTCACTCCTAATAAATTGAAAAAATGTGAATTCTTTACTAATACGTGGGATAATGGATAACGGATTGAATTGGATTCACAAATTTGTATTTTCTAAAACAACTCAATATTATTTTTGATAAATTTTTAATTTATTAATATTAATTCATATATTTAAAGTTTCAGTTTTCAAAGTAGACAAATATTATAGCACAGAGAATATGTATAAATTTTACGAATCAGTTTAAATCGAATTTTTAACAGTTCAATATATAATCCAATTCTATATAATTGAATTCACCCAAATTCACGAATTACGAATTCTATATTATTGAATTCACCCCAATCCGCAAATCTAACAATCCAATATGATTCACAGATCGAATCGGACCGAACTCGCTAATTAGCAAATCAAATGTCACCCTTACATGCTACAATATTAATAAAACTCCCTCCTTTAAGCCCTATTCGATAATGTTACTGTTTGTTTATATTTATTTACGTTTCGGTAAAAAGGGGGAACTTGTACGGTGCAACTTAAAACGGAAAGGTTCTTGCAGCACCAAATTATTGCCCAAAAAAATGGCAATTTGTTTTGATTTTTTTTTTTTCTTAAATCGAAAAGCAAATTGTGGTCACCAAAGGCGATTTTTGTTGCCGATTCTCAGTTTTTTTTAAGTGGCAGCAGAAAACTAAAAATGACAGCATTACCAAACATGGTCTACTTATTAGTTGCTTCGTTGTTAATAAAAATTATTACTCGTTGATTTGAAGTTATTGTGTAACCGTTGTTTTGTCAATATAAATAATTTAAATTTACTAGACTGTACTAAAATAAAATTACACTAAGAGAGATCTGAATTCCAGAGTGAGTGTATTTATGGACAGTCTAGTGCATAAGTTTGGGAGTTTATTGGTAAAGGGTTCTTGTCCTATCAAATCCGAATGAAATTTTTTGACTTTACGCTACTTAATAGCTTAAGTAAAAAATAAAACAGATATCACTAAGTTCGAGCCTTTAATGATAAATTTGGAATTAGATAGGATGGTTCGGGCCTTACAATACACACACTCCCTTGTGCAACACATGACATATAATTTTTGGTTGAGTGATGATTGCTTATTGTGCAACACATGACATAAAATGTTTGGTTGATTGATGATTACAACGACCCTTGGTTGGGTTCTCCACTGTTTCTTTTTTCTTTTCCCAATTCTCTGTCAAGAGCTTGGTGTATTACTTTTACAACACTGTTCTATCATTTTGTACTTTATGCCCTACATATTCTATCTATAAATGATACGTTGTCAAACTATAATTTTCTCTACTTGCTTTTTTCTATTTTGGGTAAGTAAATGAGAGAATTTTTAAGAAAATGGGACATAAAAAGAAAGTAAGATCAAATTAGATATGAGCTTGGGGAGCCATCATGCAATGTTAATATTGTTGAACCAAGGGGAAAGGAGTTGTAACATAATGGATAACATTAATGGATAGCAAGCATGCCAAGGTTGAAAATTTTACTTGGAGAATAAAGAGACGCGCATGCCAAGATTGACCATTCACAAACAGATAATATTAATATATGCGAGTGTAGTCGTGTTGTTCGAGTTATTAGATTGCTCCCCATGTTCAAAAGCCTGTATTCGAGTTTTGTAACCTCTCCTCTCCTCTCCTCTCCTCTCCTCTAATTCTTAACATTCTTGCCATAAAAATAAATAAATAATAATAATAATAAAGGCAACATCAATGCATATTATTGCATCCACCAATCCAAAATAATAATAATAAATAAATAACACAGAATAAAAATCCTATAAGTAGCTTGGCTGCTTTGATAACCATCCATAGAGATTGGATCATCATTGTATAGCAACCAGCTCTAGCAATAAAGTTTTTTAAGTTCCACTTGTCTCAAATTCAATGTCCCTGAAAAAATATAAAGGAAAACCATATTCAACCTCCATTTTTATATTCTTTTGTTCCACTTTTTATTTATTTATTTTTATTTATGAAAATATTGTCTTTCGAAAGAACTTTTACACTTTTATACTGGACCACTGGGATTCTCCAAAATAAAAATAAAAATAAAAAAGGGTATCTTGCAACCCACTTAGTGATGATTGTGTTATTTCATTTATTTAAGGAAAAATTCAAGTGGATCAGTAAAATTAACTTTCTTTCTCAACAGTAATAAAATTTTAAATACAAAAGTCTTTTAGCTTTTGCTTTTACATTGTTTTCATTACATCATCCTCTCAAATTAGGACAATTATGATGGATCCTGCTAATCCTTCATTAATTTAATACTTTATAAATTACTTTCATTCATGTCCCGTCTACTCTGGAGAAGAAAAAAAATTTGCAAGGGCATAGTCGTTAAACGTGAGCTTAAAGTCCAAAAAATTTTCAAAGACGTCATGATTTAGTTGGAGTGCCTCAACTTAGAATTCAGCCAAGCTTATAAAAAGTCGCACCTCGTGCTTTTTAGTAAACTCCATAATAAAAACCATATCGTATCAGGATCATGTTGTTCAATCTTATGACATATTTGATAAAATTCATAAATTTACCATTCACTTTTTATATTAATTGCACCTAGTGCTGAATATTTATGATAAGAAAAATTATATTTTGTTACAACAGGTAAACTGTTGCACCACTTGAAATGTATCATAACTTGCTTGTAAGTGTTGTAATAGTTATGTGTCGTAATAAATAGTAGTACTCTTATGATATATATGTGGGAAAAAAAAAAATGATGATCATATCTAATTGATCGTTTCATATTTCTGTAATTATATTTAATTTTGTTAATGTACATCAAGGAATTATAAGCATTAATTTACCTGATTCTCTCAGCTAAATGTGTCAAAATTTTCATTTTTAGAGAACTTTTTATTTTTTATGCTGCATATATATATATATATCTTGAATTGTTCCAATTATATATTTTTTTAATTCATATGTAAGTTAAAAAATACATATATGTTAGTTTAATACTAATATGAGTTGTGAGCAAAAAACACCCCATGGTATGTATATAGAGTGTAGAACCCTCTAAACATTCTAAAAAGACCCTAACATTCAATTTGGGTGCAAACAATAACCTAAATACTGAAAAGACTAAAATGTTCCTTTATAACTGAATAAAAAAATAGGTAAAAAACTAATTAAATGTGAAATAACTAGTTTGTCTCTCTCTTCTTTTTTTTTTTTTATAAGTAATATAGGGTTGAAAAATACTCTTATGGTTTGCATCTAGAGTGTATAACTTCTTATACGTTCTAAAAACTCTTTAATATTCAAATTTTTTTTTTTTTTTGTCCCTTTATAAATGTGACAAGTGTATGCATATATAAGGGCATTATCGGAAGAGACAATAGTATTTTTGAAATTTTATATCTTAAAAATGTCATATGTAATACACATGAATGTATTTTTAACGAAACAATGACCTCAAGCTATTCTTTACCATATTTTTTCAAACTTAAAGGGTTTATATACTCAAATAAATGATAGGGTTGTTATTTGTCAAAAATGTAAACTAGGAATATTTTTTTCACTTTGCCCTTATAAGTGTATTATCGAGAGAGAAAAAGATGTTTTCAAAATTTTATATTCAAGTCCTTATTTGCTCTTTAAAAATTAAACAGATTTATATACACAACATAACTTCTTATTTGTACATTTTTCCAAACTTAATTGATACACAATAATACAATATAAAGAATAAAATGTATTACTTATTCAAAATATAAACATGAAAGGTGTTTTTTTCGCTTTATCCTCGTAATATTATTATTTTCTGTCGTATTTCTACTTTATACGGCAGAAGGAGGTGCTAGTCTGAGTCACGAAATTTGATAAGTAGTACTTATATATTGTTGGATAAAGCCCATACAATATTACAATATCAATGTTCAATGGCAGTAACGTGTTCGTTTTTTCTAACACGTGACTACTGTTTGGCTGCTTCTCCGAAGTTTTTCCTCCCCTCCACAACATGCATTAGCCACCAAAACAAACACACGTCACATATATACATACATTGTGTACATTTATATATATATATATATATATATATAGCCGCCATCACTACCATCCAAACCCTCTCAAAAAATTTCTTATCCATGTTGGGATGACTTCAGGTGCATGCATATGAGTGAGACTATAGTCACATTTTGTTGAAACTTAGTCTAATAAGGACAATTTCAACCACTAGAGTGTGATTGCTTAACCTATGGTCCTAGTCTCCAATTTCCAAATCATGGAGCAATGTGAATGTTTAAGTTTCGATTTCAATTATATTTTATAAGTTGCTCGATTGTAATAAGATACTATATTATATTAGATTTAAGATGTTATACAGTTTTATCATAACTTTCACCCTTTTTAAAGAGAATTTCAAATTGAGAAATAATAAATCTTTCGACCTTAATTGTCAACTACTCCTCTGAATACAACATGGTTGGATCCCGTTGAAATTCTTAAATTTTTTTTCATAAACATCTCTTTCTCTCCGACTCATTCCTAACTACGTTATATTCGGAAGAGTAGTCGACAATTAAAGTTAAAAAATCTATCACTTCTTTTTCAAATTTGTTCTTCACAATGAGTTAGACTGCTGAAGGAAGGTTCCTATCTTTAATTTTCTAATTGGGGCAATTGCAAAAACTCCCTTCCTATTATCCTATACAAGATTTTGCAAGTTGCCCCTACATTATTGAATTTTGTCCCACTCAAATGTGGAAAATGTTACAAGTTGTCTATCATCTCTAAAGGAAGGTACCCCAGAACATGTTTATGAGTGGTTGGTTGAGGCCAAATTGACTTGAATCTTAGTCACAGAATCCTTCTTAATGGGTGTCGTTCTCACGTTTCGAACGCGCTCCCGCTTTCACGCTCTGATTTAAATTTTCACTATTTATAATTTAATTGTGCCACTCTCCTGTTTTCGCTCTCGAATTTACTCTCGTTCTTGCTTTATATGACTTACCTGAATAGCACCGTTCCAGGATTTTTTTTTTTTTGACAAATTGCCCATGCACGAATTTTGTCCCCTCAAATATTGAAAATGTTACAAAATGTCTATTCTCCTCCAAAGGGAGGTACCCGGCAACATTTTCAATAATTAACGGGGGCAAATCAAAAAGAGTTACAAAAACTTGTATTACAATGTTGTTGGTCTCACATGTTTTGTGAGTGGTCGGCTTCGGTTGAATTGACCTGGGTAGCACCACTCGAGCACGGATGATAACCAACTTGTCAGTGTCAGCTAGACCTGCTGCGCCAACCCTTACATCGACATTCTTCAACAATGTGCTAGCTTGCCCAAACGGTCCCCCTTAATCCTTGGCAAACCGTTCTACATAAACCGGAATCCGATCAAAACAAAAAAAATTCGGCTCTTGAGGTCTAGGACAAAATATGAGACATTCTCAGTACCAATTTCTTCACATCAACATGAAAAGGGTTCCCCACAAAGTAGACAAGGCAATCAATTTTACAAAGGCCAGACAATCTTCTTCTATAATCTCTAGTTTGGATTTGGACAAGTCCCATTATAAATGTGTGATAGCTTATTTTGAATTTGCATAAAAGAAAAATGAAATTTATACTTAGATGTCCGCCCTAACAAATCAGATATGTATTAGTATAAAGATTTTAATTCATTTATGTGAATTGTGATTGGATTCTGATGAAAATCAATGAGTAGTTTGGGATGAGGGTTTTTTTTTCCAAACCCTTCTCAAGGAGATGACTGCAAAGCTGTTTTGTTTTCAACTTTTCATACGAGTCAATTAACTTGAAATAGAATAGATTGATCTTTGATGGTTCTAGTTTACTTGGTCCAAATCAAGGAAGATTGTCGATTCAATATTATGATTAGGGACTGAATTTCACGATGGAGTAGACCTATCAGCTTGGGCAATTAGGACAGAATAACTTAATAAAATTAATATTTTTTAATTCATAAAATTTTGAACACTTGACAAAATTCCACATCGATAAAATATATTATTACATCCATTTTAATCACAGACTTCTTTGCTTCTTATGATTGCCGAGTTTGTGACCAACTGAAACATTAAAATGGTTGGTTATGGAGAAAAAATATATTGTTTAGATTTTTCTTAATAGCTTTGCTTAATTTTTTTTAGATTTGATAAATAAATTACATAAAATGGAAGCTTGTTTATATCAATCAAATATAACATCTATGCAATTGAATTGTTTTTTTCTTAATAAATATACCTAGCAAATAATCTTTTGGCAAATTTTACCACCTTCTCTTCTTCATAACATTTTTTTTTTTTCACTTCTTTAAAACTTAAGATGACAAGAGACGCAGGACTAATATGCTGTCCATGTTCCAAACTTTGTAACTATTTCCTTTAGTAGGGCAAACTCTAATACAGTAGAACTTATCTATATCTAGCATAAGAAGAATCAAGTGGTACTCGGCTTCTTTTAAAACTGGTTGGTAATGAAGAATCAGTGGGTCAGGCCCTGTTTGGTTTGTGTAGTATAGTGTTCCGTGCTGTTCCCTACAGTGCTACAGTAACCTATTTTGAGTCCACAATATGTTTGGCCCGCAATGTATTATTCTCAATAGTACGAGTACACTCCAACTTTCAAGGCCCAAAGTTGAAACATAAAAAAGATGTTCTAGTTTGTTCCAACATTTTTTGGGCTACAAAAAGCACTGTAGCGGTGAGAACCAATTGGCCCATGGCAGAACAAGTATAAAGGAAAGATGGAACACAAAGTAGGGTTTGTGTATCTTTCTATAATTGTCAACTAGTTATCTTAATAGGCTATGAAATCTTTTATCATAAATCACACTTGAAAACGGTGGAAAGTTAACTAAAATAGCGGTGCTATAGCGAAATTGATTACAAAAGAAGAAAAATCTGTCACATTAAAATTACCTTCTAGAAAGATCGGTTTGATATCCAAAATTGTTCCCTAACAAACTAGAGATATCTACCTCATCGGATAAGTACTTTAGATAAATGTTTCATAGTCAAGTTTAGTAACTTACATACAACACCTCTGTTTATATTGTTTTCTAGGAGATGTTTTTCTCTCTCAGTGGTATTCTTCTAGCTACTTCATTAGATTTTACGTTTCTATTTAAACTAGATCCCAAATCAGCCTAAACCAATTGAAGTTGGACAAACCAAGCCCAAGTCCCTGACCCACTTAAAGGATCAAGTTAAAAACCATTACCCAACCCAGATTCAGATTGGGTTGTCAAAAATTGCCCCTCATAATCCATAACCCAAGAAGGAAGAGCTGGAGCACCTTATAATTATATAAACCAACCCGGCCACATGAATTAAACAAGCAACCCATGGGTGTTGATAATATTTTTTCCCTTTGGGTCGGGACAAGTAAAAGAATATGAATCATATAGCTTTGCAATACATTTAAGAAGATTATCGAATTCGTAATTTGGATTTGAAATTATAAAAAATTTAATTAAAATTTTAAACTAATTTTTTTTTTTGCCTGGACTCAATTCATGTCACAGTTGTCAGATTAATGTACAGTATATTATATGGAATGAAAACCTAAATTCCTTTTATAATTACAAAAATAAAAAAATATTCCCAATTAAATTTTAATATAATTATCATTTTTCATAAAATATATAATTAAAAAATTAAATATTATTACTTATTCATTATATATAAACAATATATATTTAATTTTTTAAACTTTAAAATTTGTAATAAATTTTCACAAATATATATATATATGTATTCTTTACATAGCAACAAACTGGTGTTCAATATTTATTGGAAAAAAAATAAATAAATGAGTGTTCAATCACCTACCGTCAATATACTATTTAAATTGCAATAAAACTACGTTCTCAATGAAATCTAATCTTAAAGTTCAAAAATTCAAAACAATAATAGTTTATAAAATGCAGAAAACAACTTTATAGTATGTTTACAGTGCGGATCACACCCCTCATGTGTTAAAAGACCATTTTTATCATTTTATAAAATGATGCACTTTTAAATAATATGTAAAATGTGTATATAAGGGCAATTTAGTCAAACGATAGTTTAAATTAGGGGTGCAACTTGGGTACGGTAACCCGAACCTAACCCGACTCCAGCCCAAATTTTTATGAGGTTGAACAATTATTTTTATAATTTGGGTTGGACTTGGATTGAAAAATCTCAACCCGAATTTAATTAGGGTTGGGCTTGGGTTGAAGTGCTAGCAACCTGAGCCAACCCGAACCCGAATTCTAATATTATTTTCATATATATATTTTTACTTTTAAATACATTATATATAATATTTAAACTATAATTACTTTTTTTCTTTTCAACTTCTTTTTGTAAAATCTTAACTTATTATTTTATGTTAACATTTAGGAGAATTAACTTGAATTAATCCAAAGTTTTTACCCGAAATTTAAGTCGGAGTTGCAAGTCGAAGGATGAGTTGGGCTTAGGTTGAGTAGTTAAGGTGGAGGTTAGGGTTATGGTTGAGTTTGGGTTTAGTATTTAATATGGTGAGTTAGACTCAAGTTATATCTTAAATCCGTTTGACTTACCGTCTTAGTTTAAATGTGCGAATCAATTTGTACCCAGTTGAAACTTTAAGCATGATTGTTAAAGTAAAAGGTGTGATATGCACTTGAAACATTACATAGAGGTGTTTTATGCTCTTGACATCAAATAAAAAATCTAATCCCCTTAAATAATTTGAAACAATGGAGTCCAGTAAATAAAATAAAAAATTGAAACAATGGAAAAAAAAAGTGTATATATATATTTGTATAATAAATGTTTATTACGGGATACATCATATTTATTCGAGGAACCAAGAACACCTCTTTTTTTCCTTCATTTTCCTCTTCTTTTAGTTACCCTTTTACTAAATCTTTCATCTTCGTTTCTTTACCCAGTTACCCTTTCCTTTTTCAACTCCAGCGTCAAACACCCATCCATTCCAAATCCACCGTGGCAGTTGAGACGCGCCAAGATGGCAAATCCGCAATTCAACCAACCTCCACGACCATCTTCAAAACAAAACACCATCTAGTCTTAAGTTTTGACCTCCACATGTCGTTGGCGAGTTAAATCGAGAAGCCACTTGGCGGTTCATTCACAGCCGAAGCACGATGCGCAACACACGTATCGCACCAATCAATGCCGACGCACCACCACGTACCACCACCACCACCACCACCGTCACATTCGTTAAACACTGGACGAAGAACCAACGCTTCATGGAGAGCAAGAAGATGAAGCTCAACGAAGACGAAGTAGAGAGAGAAAAAGATATTGAAGCAAGTGTAGCAAACCAGCCGCCGACCGCCGCCGCCGACGACAACAAGGCAGAGACAGTGATAGAGGACGCCAAAACCAAGCCCCTCGGCGACGTCGTTAGGGTTTCTGTCAGGGGCGGAGAGAGGCGGAACCACTACGAAGCCTTCCAGTGGAATGGAATTCGCTATGATCTTGTCAGTCAGAGTTTCTCTCTCCGTGTTTTTGTATATTCTCTTATATACATATATATGTACACACACACTTACACATATATATTGTGTATTGGTGATGGTGATGTAGGATGATCCTGTGCTATTAGTTCCTGAGGATTCAAATCAGAAGCCTTATGTGGCCATAATCAAGGTGATTGCTAACTTCAATTACTCATTTGACAAAGTTTCGCTTGGTAATTATGAGTTTTTGAGATCTCAGTGTCTCACACTCATAAATTGTTTGCATGTGGTATCAACAGAGTTGGAATCCAACTCTTAGAGTTAGAGAATTGTTTATCAACAATTTGGTTATTAGAAGGGATAGGAATCATAGCTTTGCTTTCAAAATTTTTTTTTTTTTAATCCATTTTGAGTTGAATATGAAGTGGAAATTATATGTAATCGGAAGTATTTCATTTTTCAATTTGCTAAAGCATGAAACTTAGGGTTTATGTATTGGTATGCAATGGGAGAAGATAACCCCCTTTTAAAAGACATGGTACCACTTTAAACTTTCTGTGAGAAGATTAAGAAATGAAGCTAATCATATATTAGAATCCTACAATGATAATGCCAAAAATGACTTGTCACTGTGGATCTTTACAAGGTTGTCTACATATGCTTTATCAATTAGGTGCAAGCATAGGTTTTTTCCCCCTTTAAAATGTTGCAGGGCCAGGGTAATTAAGTTTCTAGGGTTAGGTGACCACTATTATTATTCCCTTTTCCATTCCAGGAGCGTGTATGCTTTTATTTATTTATTAATTTTTTTTAAGGATTAACTGATAAGTATTTGTTTGAATTTCTTTTCAAACATTTTATTGGATGCTGTTGGACATTTTGCATATAAGCATAATCACCAATTCTATTTAAGACATCGCAGTCTTTCAAGTTAGAACAAGTAATTGTTTTTGTATATGCTTAATAAGTTCTCTCAGTTGTCAGATTTAAACAAATTGTTGTCATTTTTGTTGAAACTTATTTTTATATATATATATATATATATATTGATTATTTAACAAGACTTATGATGATATGGATGCTTAGCACTTCATTTTTAAATGATTTATATATAACACTGGAGTTGATTTTGCGTAGTATGTCTAGTACTGAAAAATTCATTTTGCTTTGCTTGAGCAATTTCTTTCTTTACATTTCTTGCTTTAATATTCACAGGATATTACTCAGACCAAAGATGGGAGCATGATAGTAACTGGACAAAGGTTTTATAGTCCTGAGGAGGCAGAAAAAAGAGGAGGTGGGAATTGGCATTCACATGATACAAGGGAACTGTTCTACACTTTCCATCGTCAGGAGGTCCCTGCAGAATTTGTTATTCACAAGTGTTTGGTGCATTTTATCCCTTCGAACAAGGAGATTCCAAAAAGGAAACAGCATTTTGAATTTATTGTGCAAAAGGTGTATGACACAGAGCAAAAGAGACTTCTTGAGCTGACTGATAAAGATTATAAAGATAACAAACAGCATGAAATTGATCTTTTATTCAGAAAACTTTATCGCAATTGGGGGATCCCCCTGATGTTGAGACTGAAGAGACTGCTGCTGTTCAGGAAGATAAGGTCAAGAAGAAAAGAATTCTGAGAAGAAGAAATGATTCAATTGAAGCAACCACTGATTCTCGGCAACCTCTAAAAGCAGAAACACCAAGAAACATTTCGAGTGATGACTCAGAGTACCACAGAATTCTAGCAAACTTTAAGGTCCTAAGTGGTGAAACACATCGTGACAAATGGTTAGAAAATCTTCTTCAAGAAATTCAGTCTGTATGCAGTCCCATGGACAATAGGCAGAGTGATGATAAAGAAAAAGTTGAATCTCATGGCATTGATCATGCAAGTTATGGTGACCACTCAAAATCTATAAATGACTCTCAAGAGATGATTCTAAAAGTAAGCAGTGAGTTTTTTAATCGGATTTAGTATTTTTAATTATGAAAATCAGTGAAACACCTGTTCTGTCAGTAGTCTTATTTATGATATACATATCGGAACTTGGAAGTAGAAGATTCAATATATATCATAATATTTATCTTTTCTTGCATTTTACAGCATGACAAATCTTCCCTCTGGCCAGATGCTGCTGTTTCTGCGGTAACTGCTCTTGAGAAGGCTTCCCATGATGCCCTTTTCTCTGATTTTCCGAAGTATAACCAAAAGATGCGTCAACTGACATTCAATCTTAAGGTGAGATAGTTGTCTGCTTGTTTATGGTCATTCTGGATCTTCCTGGATTAGGAGGATAGTTCATTTTGAATTTTACTGCTCCTGTATCCTTGAGGGTGACTGTACAAAGGAAGTGAACTGGCTGGTTATAAACCTCCCCTTTAACCACCCAATTTCTCAATCTTTAAGAATCCCCTTATGATAATTTTCTCTCTCATGCGTATTGCCCATTCTATACTGTGAGCTGCTAGTAATATAATTAGAAAAAATGGACTAGAGATATATTTTTGAATTTTTCATTTTTCACTGCCACAGTAGTATCTACTGTGTGTTCCTCAAGGAAGTTCCTCAGTTTGCTGAAGGGAAGCCCTACCAATGGTCATCTTATTTGTAGATTAATTTTCCTGGCTTTGTGTATATCCCAGCTATGTTCATATGGTCAGCATGTATGTTAATGGACTCGGGTATATGTCTAAGCAATGAATATCTCCAAAGTCAAGGACGCATTGATGGTTAAATATTCATATTGTTTAGTATTATTCTATTATTTTCTAGGCAGGTCACTAATTTTGAAGCAATAATATATTGAAAGGAGCATAACAAGAGTTTTATAAACATATAATAATTTTATAAGTTTGAATTGTTAAATGTGTTTTTTAGTTGCACATCCAACTAGACCTATCAGACACATCCCATGCCCATGTTGTGTACCTGTGTTGGACACAAATACTTCATGCAAGTTCGAAGAAACTATGTAAAAAAGTCCTTGTAATCAGTTGTGCTATATGTAGTAGCGACAAACAGTATTGTATCTTCTGAGATGAGAAGCCATGTGGCTTAGCTCAAGAAAAAAACTGTCACAGGTTTGTATCTAACAATCCTAAAGTTAACGATTTTTTATTTTTATTTTTATTTTTTTATTTTTTATTATGGTCATGTTGATCTTGGTTCTCTTAAGAGCATAATGTTTCTCTCTCTATTTGTGAAAGAAAATTGGCGTATTTGGTTACTTAACTCTTTTGCATCCTATCGTTTTTTTCCAATGTATTATGTTTTTTCTGGTTTTTGATTAAATAAGTATCTAGTTGCACTGGAACAAGACATATCCAATGGTTCTGTTAAGATATACAATGTCTGGAGGAGGTTTTCACCAGTACATATGATATTGATGAGGTGTACAAAGGAAAAGACTTTAAAGGCATATCAGGGACTTCTAGCAAGTGGTGCTTCCTTAATATGGATGAACATGACATGCTCTTTGTATGTTACTAGAAGTGTAGCTTTTGGTGCTTAATCAAAAGGCACATGTTAAGACGTTGATGTCTAGTGTAGCTTTTGGTCTTTAATCAAAATGCACATATTAAGATGTTGATGTTTTTTGTTTTTCTTTTAATATTTTTTATTTTCTTTTTTTATCTTTCGAATTTTTTTCTTTACTTTTTGGCAGAAAAATGAAATATTAGCCCAACGTCTACTGAGTGGAAAGTTGGAACCTTCAAAAATAGTGAGGATGTCTCCTAATGAGCTGAAGGTATGGTCTCTGTAATGGGTTTCCTATTTCTGGAATTGATTCTTTTTCCGTTTCAAACATGATAAACTATTGTAAAAGTTTTATGTTTTTATAATTCTTTCTGGAGCTGGTGGCTTGTAAAATGGTTTATATGAAGAAATTAATCTGTTGATAGCAAGCTTACACAAGAAATTACAAATATTTTTAGTTTACATATCAGCTGACACTTCAGTAGGCAACAAGTTGGCATTAACTATTCATTTATTCGAATGATGTTTCTTACAAACTACAAGGTCGTGTCTTCTGTAGGTTGTTATTGATACATTTGCATAGCTTTCTGCTTTACTTAAATATCTTTGGTCATTGCTGTATTTCCAGAATGAATTTTTATACTTCATTTAGGTTCATGACATACACCGTCATTTCAAGCCTTTACTCATATTGTGCAACTAAATGAATTAGTTGGTAATTTACTGAAAAGTCAATTGCCTAGTGTGGTCTATTATTAATCAAGGATGCTGGGGGGACGGGCTATGTAAAGGCCAAGGATTTGGTAATTATTTTCAGAAATTGGCTACTCAAAGATTGAAACCTGTGTTCTCATGATCTTTATTAAGTAATTCAAAGAATGTCTGCTGTAATTTTCTATGTGCAGCTAATTGACTTCTATGTTTTTTTTCCGTGAAGTATCTAATGAACATGTTATTTGGCAAATTATATTCCATTCCTACCTTCCATCCACATTCCATTTTAGTCACTGCACAATTTAAATTTCCATTTAGTTGTGAAAACAGAAATGAAGATTCATATTGGATCCAGCATCCCAGCCCGTCTCTGCTACTACCACCACCACCAGAAAATGAAAACAGAAAATGGGCACACACATTTATGAAAGAAAAAGGAGTTTTTTTTGTCGTCGTCCTCCATCTTTTTTCAAGTTCTTTGAGAACTTTGGAATGATCATTTGATGATTGTTAGACTTGAGGAGTTTGACTTTGAACAAATCAACCATACTTTGACCATGTGACTTTTGGTGCTGCAATGGAATCAATGATACTAGTGAGTTTTTTTTGGTGATTGAATAGCTGTAATGTGCAAGTCTAATTAGGCCTGCTAGTAGTTGATGATAAATGATTCTCTTTCTCACTTCGCAGCTTTATCTGTTCATAACTTTTTGGTTCCAGACTTGGCACACGTAGAAGGGGAAAAAATTCACTTTTATTTATTATTTTTTCTTCTTCCAGGAGGGTTTAATGGCAGAGGAGATGGAAAGAAATGAGCCTGATGAGTTGGAGCACATGCAGGTCATTTTTAACCTACTTTAATCTATGATATGTCCAACACATCCATCACACTGGGACAAGAACGAGGGTATTTGGTAAGGAAACTACCTATAATAGATGCATAGGACTTGGAAAAATGTTGTAGGAGTGCTGTCATGCTGACCATCTGATATGAGATTGGCTCCTTTACAAAGCTTCCATGGTATAGCTTCATGTTTGAAATACATAAAAACATATTCTATGACCTACGTAAGCAGAAAAGCAGGTCGAGGACAGGTTGTGTGTGTAATAATGAGGACTGTAATAATTGCATATAAATTTCATAAACTGAGAGGCCATTCTCCTTCACATATCAAAATAAAAATAGTTTTTAAATTTTCTTCTGTCTAAACTTAAATATGGCATTTTATTGCAGCAGGATTCCAATGTGTTGGACAGGGTACTGTGTGTTGACGGGAAAGTGTCTTATATACTCAAACTTAGCAAACCCTGAATCTTAACAGAAACGTCCTCCATGATAGTTTTATCTTTGGGTTTTCTTATTTTATTCGATGCATTAGATATCTGGTCAGATCATTGTTTGGCTTGTGAAACAGATGACTGATGCTAGCTGCAAAAGATGCATGGAGAAAAAAGTGGGTATAATAGACATCATCCATTCTGGACGCGGAGACCGTTACCAGGTTCTTACATCCTCTTTTGGTTTCACTTCAGTTTAAAATAATTTTATGCTCTCCGCATCATGATTAGTTCGAAAAGCTGCATGAAATAGAATGATCTGCTAATAATTAATATAAATAGCAAATTCTAGTCTGACGGATGGATGTACGTGAGATGCATTATGTTTAACTTGTTCAGATTTACTATAATTATGTACTTATATTGGTCTCCAAGGATCCTTGACATCAGAAAATGTATTTTGTTATTTTATTTTATTTTTTTTAATAAGAGAATTGAATACAGGAGCCAAAACCGAACACTTCTCTGAAAGGATTAATCTCCCAAAAATTTGAGAGAATGAAACACGGGTATTCCCCCCAGACAACCAATGTCTAGCATCACTTCCTTAATCCATCCTCTCATAAATATTGTTCTTTGAGTTTTAATAAATTGGCAGTTTTGTGCCAAATATTCATTTTCGTGAGAGATTTAGATATATTGAAGCAAGAAGCTATTGGTGAAGTGGGAGAAAAACATGAGAGCATTGGAGGAATGAGAGAATGAAGCACAATAACAACAAACTAACAAAAAAGAAACAAAAAAAAAAAAAAAAAACACTTCCTAATTTGTAGGTAGGTTGTTGAGAGGGTTGGACTGTGCTATATATATATATATCATACCTTGCCTTTGGCATTATTTAGTAAAAGTGGCTGCCTTATCACTTCAACTTTGCACTATCACGCTTGATATGTTGAGCTATCAATATTTTGCCTCTTAAATTTACAAAAGTTGATAAAAATAATATACTAGTGATACATTTTTTGCCAATCAGAAAAAGCCATATGCTATGGTGACATGGACATGATAGAGGATGCAGTAAGAATACCAAGGGTTGGGGAGTTATTCTTTCATCTCTGAATGCATTGGATGAAACATACATACTTCCCACTTAGGCATCTAACGCCGCACTTATATGTATTCTAAGAAGATTGAGAACTGGAGAAAACACAAAAACATATGATACTTAAGTTTGTAAAAGGAGCATTGCATGCTCAGTGAAAGGTTTTAACTGCTTTTGGATTGAAGGACTTGAAAGGAAAAGAAACTGAGGGTGAGTTTTGTTCGTGTTTGGTTTAAATGAGGAGAGGGGACTTCCAAAAGCAGAAGGAAATGATAAGGAGTTAGTTATTATTAATTTATTAACACTTAGGATAGCAACTAAATTCCTGTGTTGCCTTCCCACTTATATGATAAAAGTTCTCTTCTTTCTTCTCTCTTAAATATCCTTTCCGACATGGACATGGCAGAGCATTGTTACTGTTCTTTCTTTCTTTTTCTTTTCTTTTTTTAATAATCAAGTTTATTCTTCATTTGAGTTGCCATTGACCATTTTCTGTTTTGTTTTTGTTTGTCTTTTTTGGTGTTGCGGTACAGTTGGAGTGTATTGCTTGTGGTAATACCTGGTATGCCTTCAATGACGAGGCATCTGCACTAACAATAGAGGAGCCAAGTTCTGTTAAGAATGTTGGCACTGCACCGTTGGCCACTGCCAAGTTTGAAGATATCAAGAAAAAGAAGTTGAATCCCGATGAATCTGAGGGGTCGGCAGACGATCTTTTCAAAAAAACCACAGAAGCTTACATGCCGGTGCTCAACACCTAGAAACCATGTAACATACCTACAACCAAAGATAATTATGTCCCAAATACTACAACAGACAGGTTTTGCGCGCTTTACTCTGCCGTTTTGGGTCACTGTTTAATTAGGTTTCTTT
The DNA here is from genome assembly GCF_030987335.1 of Cornus florida. Taxonomy (NCBI): domain Eukaryota; kingdom Viridiplantae; phylum Streptophyta; class Magnoliopsida; order Cornales; family Cornaceae; genus Cornus; species Cornus florida. The sequence continues at coordinate 93,025,654 of NW_026775581.1, forward strand.
GTACATGAAAACTGCACATTTGCTTCCTTGTTTCCTAGTGAATATTTCGTGTGCGAAACTTTATAATCGTTAGGAGTATAAACATTCTGTATATAAGAAGTTTTATAGTTCTTGCTTCATGGAGTTTTAGTTCTTGCCTTCCAACTCCCAGTTTCTACCTTCTTTCTATCATGTGATGGTTTTGTGCATTCAGGTTTCAGCTGCTACTCAGATGTAATTGAGCAATCACTATTTTATGCAAGGTTCGAATGTGCGGTTACTGGTTAGTAGGTAAGGGTGTAAAAATCATCAGAAAATTTAGAGCTGTCTTTTTAATTTGAAATATTAGTTTTATATTATTAATTGAAAAAACAAAAAAATTATAAATGAGAATGATATCCATATTTTATTATTCTTCAATTGCACCCTATCTCAAAAAAAGGAAAAAGAAAAAGAGTGACATAGTTGCATTTCAAAACTACATTTGCACTCCATTAACTGTTTCATAAAGTAATCTTTACTCTACCTGTTTGCCAGTAGGCAGTATAGTATCCTTTTCTTGTTACAATGTTTTCGACTTTTACTTTACATTCACATCTTGACCTCACATTCATATTATGATTTATTATTATTTTTTTCGGAAGGTCATATTATGATTTATTGATTTTACTATATATATAATCCCTCTGTCCATAATAGTTATCTATCTTTCCTTTTTGGATTGTCCCAAAATACTTGTTTACTTACTAAATTTAAACAATATATTTTACATCTTTCCATAAAATATCTATAAAATTTTAAAAAATTTCAAACTTGATTATATATATATTTTAACTTGAAAGGGTAATTTTATAATTTTTAAAGGGGTTAATTTCACCTAGATCTCTTGAGGTTGGCGCATATTTCACCTAGATGGAGATTTGGTTTTTAGCGACCATTTAAACCCCAATTAGTTGCTTAACATTTCACTTACACCCCAAATATCAATTTTTAGTGTAAAATAACTATGTTACCCTTTGACCTCGTGTTGACTATTTTTTTGTGACTAAACTGCCCCCAACACATATTTCATCTTCTTCCTCCTCTCCGATAATCGTCCCAATTAACCCATACCATCTTCTGTTGGGGAAGTGAGGCGAGAGTGTAGATTGGCAAAGGGAGACCTCTCTGATATTTGTGAAGAGAGAGAGAGAGAATGATTCACATATATATAGAGAGAGGAGACATATAAATAGAACAGGGGAGTCGAATATAGGTCGGCGGTTGAGAGGGTTGGGAGATCGGTTCGGCCGTGGATGACTAGCGGCGGCTAAGATGACAACGACTGGGTGCTCGGGTGATGGCTGTGGATGAACTGCAGTTGTGCACATTTGAGTTTGATCGGCGAGGATGAGGGAGCTCGGCGATGGACGGGATAACTGGGATAACTGAATCGGTAGCCGGCGAATGGGATAGACTCTCGGCGGTCAGCTATGAGATCGAAGCGGCTAGGATGAGGGAGCTCGGCGATGGACGGGATGACTGAATCTCAAGCTCGCCGCTGCCATCATTCGAAGCCACAAGCTCGCTATCATCCAGACGGTTCCTGAGCTTGGGTTTTCTGCAACGCGAGAACTTCTCGACGGAGATAATCGAGAGCAGATCGCCGGAGGACCTCCAGCTGATAGTCAAGATCTGCATCGACAGTCACCAATCGTCGTCAATCGCGATAAAGAGGACCTCCAACAAGCCGTGACTGCTCTCCTTAAGAAGATGTCAATCGACGCTTGTGGCGCAATTCCAGCGACGGGGTGCTGAGCTTGTCTTTGCCATGGTTTGAGTCCGATTCTAGTTCGGATTCGTCTCCGGCGGGATTTGTTGGGTCTTGCGGGTCTCGATGGCAGCCATCGTTGCTGAGTTTGGGTTTGATTTGCAGGCTGTGGATTGTTGATTTTTTTCTTCTTCTTGTGGATTGTTAATTAGATGGTCCGATTTTGTGAATTGGGGCGTTGATTGTAATAATTATTTGTCCCTTTAAAAAAATTCACTCCCCTGGAGGGACACATGGACGTAGGGAATATATATATATATTTTTTTAATTACTATTTTTTTTTTGGGGAAGTTTAAGCAAAATAATGTCTCTAACGGGGGACGAAGTGATACGCCCATTTGTAAACTTTTTTGGGCGGGTGATATATTTAGGTTACCCTCGAATGTGATTGGAGGGTTTGTACAGGCACGTGTATAAGTTGCACCTTTGACCAGTCTTTTCTTTCAAATCTGTGATTCCATTGGCGGTGAGAAATTGAAAATAGATATTCATAAAGGGTGATAAAGTCATTTCCAGCAAGATTTAAATCACAGGTTCCGTCACGTGAGTTCAATGTGACCGACCGACCGCCTCAGATTTGCCTACTCCCGCCTAAACCAGTCGCATTCGCATTTACCTTTTTTTCTTTAATAAGTCCAATTACCATATTCTCCTTCACTATTAAATTCCCATCTACAAGCGTTACTATTCTAACCTTCAACATATTTGAACACTTTTTTTTTTTTTTTTTTTTTTTTTTTTTTTTTTCCCTAAATTGAACACACTCTTTTCTAGTATATTCTTTCAATTTTTTGTTTTTTGTTTTTGCTGCCAATAGACATGTATGTTAAATGATGTGTTTGGTGTTAAGAGGAGGAGAGTTGGATCAAGTAATCACGTTTTTTGGGCTTATATTTGACACTTTAGGTTGGTTAATCATATATTTACTAATGGTTTTAGTACTTTTAATCATTAATATGTTTGATTTGATTTGATGTTCACTGAAATTCAATCCCAAGAATGTTCCAACTTTCAAACATAAATGTGAAAAACCCCTAATGTTTTAAGCCCAACTGCCATGACAAATAGTGAAAAGACATCACTCCCTTCAAGAATGGTAGGCTGCAAATTTAATGTTGTGGTTTGTTCTTGAAATAAATGTAATTTATATCAGCATTCATGATAATTTATGTAGTACCAAAATTGTTAATTTTTTTTTTCAATTTTTTATTTTAGATAAGAAGTGTTAGAAATTAAATTAGTAAATGTAGAAAGTTAAGTTTGACACTCTAAAGTCCACTGAAAACACTAACTTATTGGCTATTGAGGCATCAACACCAAAATTGTTATCAGCACATCAAAATTTTTTATTTTTAACAATAAAGATGATCAACAGTGTTCAAATATCATTGTTTATATATTGTGAATTGAAAGGTATACCTTTTGTCGGAACCCCAAACCCACATCAATATTTTCTACTTTTATGCAATATGATTTTCTTAATTCATTAACTTTTCACTACTTTGTTATTGGCAACAAAATTGAAGTAAAGTTGAAAATTTGAGTTATTAAAATGAAAACTTTATGCAAATAACGTTAAAGTTTACTTGTATGCTATCCTTTCTTTAGTTCAATAACCTTCGAATTGATTGATTATATATATATATATAAAGAAAATGTTATAATAAAAATGATCATATCAAACTCCTATTCTCTCAATCATTAAATCAAGAGAGTTGAGAAAGCACAATTTAATGAAAATGTTATTTTGAAGAACTTTCATTGAATTTAGCTCTCTTTAAATTCTTGTTTTCTCAACCATTAAATATTTTAATGGGAATATTTTTTGGGAAGGAGCTTCTTTGGTTTATAAATCTTTATTCTTACATATTGATGGTGAAATTAGTTGGTTGCTTTGAATTGATTACTTGGTGTACTGGTATCATTCAAGAGGTTGGGTTAGTTGAGGGGGCCTCCATAGTTAATGGGTATTGTTGTCAATTCAAACTTATTTATATCTTCAAATAAGGAGGGATCTGTAATTTGCCACATTAGACATCCCATTTAAAATTATTTTATTTGGAAGACTCAATTTCAAAAAGAAAAATATTAATTGAAAGAATCCAATCTAATATAATATTAATTGTATTAATTGCAGCAAGTGAGAAAAGAAATACATATATACAATTCCCAATAACATAATGATATGGTAAGAAGTGACTGTGATTCTTTATTTGATAATTAGGACCTTTCCTCTCTGTTAATGCCAAACACACCCATGATAGAAGAAGCTCAGACACTTTATCTTAAAGGATATTCTTGTCATTTTGAAAGGTGACCATCCCAATGGAGTGCCAAAAACACTGGACTAAAGGTGTAGTAATGTACTAAAAAAAAATAGAAAAGTTGTGAATTGAAGAGAGCAAGCACACTGTGGCACACACAACATAGAGCATAGCAGCACATGATGAGCCAAGAAGGTGGCTTTTTTTAGCGGACATGAACTGAAGCTTGGCAGCTGTGTGTCTCTCAACCCTACTCTTCCTCTATGTGAGAGAGAGAAAGAGGTACCCATCATTGTCATTTGTCACCCACTTTCTCTCTCTAAGTAAGGCATGCTTTCTCTCTCTAAAACTCTCTTTTTGGGTCTATTATGCTTTACTGCTGCTGGTCTTCTTGTTCTTATCATGTTCTCTTTTTACCCCATCTGCTTTTTTTGATTCTTTGAGAATTCTAAGTAGTCTTTTGGTCACAACTGACTGTTTTTTAAGAAGGGTATTTGCTCTGTCTCACATAGAACATGTGTATGTGTGTGTGAAAATGGGCATTTTCAGCAGGGTCTTGAGCTGCAGAGATTGGAAGATACGATTACTTCAACTTAAAGTTTGTTGGGTTTTTCTTTGAATTTACTTCTCTCTGAGGTCTGGTGGGGTATGCCCATTTTCACAAGCATTTATGCTTATTTGACTTGGAATGCAAGTGTATATAAAGATGTTTTTAATCATTTAATTTCTTTATTTACTGTTCTCAACTTCCAAAAAAAAAAAAAAAAATTTCTTTATTGTTCTCTCTAACCCTTTTTTTGGTACCGGATCACTTATTGCTATTAGGGTTTCAGGGATCAAAATAGGCATTTTTTTAAGGTTCAGCTCAACCCTTGGAATTATTAGTAGGGTCCATGCATTTGCCATTCTCAATATATAATAAGATCTTTGAGTTGTTGCCTTGAGTGTAGAAGATTGAAGATTTTTGGCTTGAAGTTTATTAGTTTGATTGAAGCCGCTTTATTTGCGAATTCGAGACAATGGGTATGGATTTTTGTTAGTGCAGATTCAATTTTGCAACTGGAATTTTTAATTTCATTATGTTGTTCTAGTTAGGATCTGTTGCTTACATTCTTTGTGAATTGCTATTTTTCTACAACGAAAACTAGATCAATGTGTAAAGTTTAGGTGAATGATAACTTTTACTATTGACAGAAGTTTGTGCTGATTCAAGATTGTGAAGAACTTTCCCATTGGCATATAACATTAGGTGTTCTTAGCTCTCTTACTTCCATCTTAATATGCATTGCTTATAAGTGACGTAGTTGTAATTATACTGAAATGTGAGAAACTGTCTGCATCTAAATTTGCATCTCGGCTTTTAATTTATGTGAAACAACCTATGTGCTGGATTTTATTTTTTTTAATTGTAATTTTTAGGTTGATTTTGATGTCAGGTTCTATTTTAATGTTGTAGATCTCTAGCATTTTGCTTTGTATGTAGTGATCCATGTTTTCCTTTTTCTTTTTCCACTTTGTAGATTGCAGATCTATTAATGGGAATAGACATGGAGTTGGAATTCGACAAATACTGCAAAGTGGGTGGGAGCCCAAAAACAGTTCTTCCGTTTCCTCGGCAATTTTCAAAAGTTGAAAGGAGAAGCACAAAATCCACATGTAGAAAGGATCTATTGAACCTAAAGGAGGACTTCAAAGAGATTAATTTTCGTCGCTACCGCAGTTCATCATGTAAAACCATTCCATTTAGAACTTCTCAGCTGGAAGGAAATGAAGTGCTAAAGCGGGGTTCCGTATATCAGAGCTCAAAAGAAGTGAGGAAGATGAACAAGATTGCAGCTGTGGAAGGAAGGAGAAAAATTGAGTTCTCCCGGAGCAACGCCACCGGTTCCTCATTTGGTCTTCTTGACTCATTGTGTAGTTCAGACGAGGATAGCTTGCTTGTGGAACAGAAGCGATCTTCTGCAATGTCGCTGAACTCAGACTTGAATACAGCATCCGCCAGCAGGTCTGATGTAGAACAACGCTTTCAGGACCTTTTAGATCTCTCTTTGCATCATGGTAGAGATAGTGTCGTCTCATCAGATGGCTTGTTTGAGATCTCTCTGAATTTGAAGAACAGAGGAAATCACTCTGCTGAAAATGTAGAGAGACACACAATTGAGAATCCCAAGTTCAGATGTGATCCAGTTGTTGGTCCTCTAAATGATGGTAATGTTCTTCGGGAGAGAGAAAATGCTACTTTTCGGAAATCACTATCTGCTAAACTGGCACTGCCTCATTCCCCTTCTCCATCAGAAAGTGATTGCTCTAAAGCAAGCAGCCCAAAGGTTCGGTTCAGCCCTATCAGAAAGATGTTTGATCCATTCACAAAACCCAAGTCTCAACGAAGTCCTTTGGGTTCTGCAATTGAACATGGCGAGCTTGCAGCAGCCGGGCTGGCAAGCGTCAGGAGGAACAAGACATTTCGGAAATCTTTGTTGCATGATTTCTCAAATGTGTCTCAAAGTCCCGAAGTTGGTTCTCAGGTTCTGAAGAAGGATCCCAATAATTTAGTTGTGCCATGTTCACCAGCTCACCTGCATGGCCAACTCAAGTTGGAAAAGAAGCACGGGGTGCCATTTATCGAGTTCTCCTTGAAGTTCCCTGAAGATGTTTTTGTGGCCAAGACATGGAAAGCAGACAATGGTTTAAATTGGGTATATACCTTCCACTCTCTTCGTCACAGAAGGAAGAGTAATGCGAGTGGGTGGGGATTGAAAGATATCAACAAAGAATCCTCTATAGTGGGACAGATGCAGGTATCCTGTTATTTATGTACAGAGCTAAAAAATGCTGGAGCTTTTGACAGCTCCATGGTGACAGAGTTTGTGTTATATGATATTGCACATGCAAGAAAAAGTATGGCTGCTCAAGAAAACCTTAGCTGTTCCCCTGATGTTGCTAAACCTCCGAAGTGTTCAAATGAAAGGTCAATTGGGGGAACATGTGAGTTGGATGAAGCATCTGATCAATCAAAGCTTAAATTTCGATCAAAAGATGCTCCTGTCATTGACCATTTTGATTCAAATGCTCATCCTTGGTTGCCTGCAGATTTGCATCCAAACCTTGAAATTGCAGCCATCGTTACACAAGTCCCACTTGAGAAGAGAGAAAGCCTGAAATACATGAGAGGGGGTGCAAAGAGTGTTCGACCACGTTCAAACTCACTTGACCTCTCTGTGGTTGAGCAGAGAAAAAAAGGCAACCCTGATTGCTTAAGTCTCACAAATGTGAATGTGGTGATCCCTTCTGGAAGCCATAGTTTGCCGAGTACTGAAAGTCGTGGCCCTTCACCATTACTAGATCGATGGAGATTGGGCGGAGGTTGTGACTGTGGTGGCTGGGACATGGCATGCCCCCTTACTGTTTTTGGCAATTCCACTATTCCGAGTACTGACGATCATCCACTCACAGAAACTCACAGGCCTTTGGAACTTTTTGTTCAGGTAAGCTTCTCATCTGATGCAACATACCAGTTAGACAGTCACCTGAAAAAATTTCTGTCAAGCATTGTGGATAATGAATAGTTTAAACAAACAGAAGATAAAAACACCTGGTTAATGTATGGGGCTGTGACCCTTCTTTAAATCTCCCTGGTACAAGGTATACAAGGGGAAAAAAGAAAAGAGGGAGTCCCTTTCATGGTCTATTCAGATCCCTTGATAATGCCCATTACATGCCCTGCAAGATACATTTTATTACTGCTGATTACTGTCTTCAATATATATATATATATATATATAAGTAGTTCAACTTTGAGTTAAGTATGCCCTATTGGCTTTGCCAAACCCACCTTCGACCATCGTAGTGTTCTCACTTGAGTTACATTCTCGCATTACGAGGTTTAGAATGGAATTTTATTGGGTGAGCGGCAATGTATTCAATTCACGTTCTTCTAAATCTGTGGTATTTTAAGAGGGTTTAGGAAGTGATATGAAAAACAAAATCCCCTTCTCTTTCTGTTAATAGGGCATTTGAAATTAATCTATTTTGCTTATTAAATGAACTTATTTGTTCATCATATGCTTATCCATTCAAATTTTTGCTTTTTTCAGTTCTTGTCACATATTTATGTATTTCAGAAATAAAGTATATTGCACCAAATAACCCTTTTGAAAGAAAAAGCTACATAATCCCTCATGTGCATTTCTGCAACTGGTCATTGCAGTAACTGTAGAATAAATCATACTACTAGATCACTAAATATTACCTCTTCTTCCCCCACCCTTTTGGTTAGCTAGACTTAGTGGTAGATGTTTAATTGTAATAATAATAATAATTATTTTAGTAGTATTGGTTGAAATTCAATCCGAATGCAACCTGCTTTGTCTAAGGCTCCAAGTGGTGCTAATGCTTTGTTCACAAACATGGTCACTGTCTCACTAATTGTTACTTGATTCTACTTGTATGCAGGGACCAAAAGACAAAACTCCAGCATTGAACATAAGAGTTATTGAAGAGGGATTGTACTCAGTTGACTTCCATGCACAGTTATCCACATTACAAGCATTCTCTATTTGTGTTGCCATCTTGCATAGTACGGAAGCCTCCATTGCTGTTGGTCAGGAGAGAGACGAAGAACTGTTGCAATGCAATTCTCTGGGACTGTTTATCGGAAAGGAAGTGAAATATCTAATTGAAACAGTCAGAGAGGAGGAAAAGAGGAAAGCCAATCCAAAGACGCAAGAAATTAAACCATCTTTTGTACTCAATCCACCCTTTTCTCCAATTGCTAGAGTATAGACTTCATGACTTCGCTTGGTAAGGCAGAGATGAGTTCTCAGAGAACCCCAGTTCGGGTGTATAGAGAAAGGTTGTTAGTTCCTGACATCTGTATTGCTACAGATGTGGGGTAAACCAAAACGTTTCGAACATTTTGTGGATAGAGATAGACCCAAGTCTCCAGCTTGCTTGGCGAAGCTGAAACGGCTTTCCAATGAATTCCAGATTCAGATTACAGAGGCTACCGGTTCTGACTCTTTGCGTGGAAGATTACTACAGTGGAGGTGCCAAAATCCTTTTGTAGAACTATTCAATTCGTTCTTACTTCTTCTAGTTACATAGTCAAATTTGAACAAAACACAATACTGTCCATATTATCAGTCGATGGTGAAAAAGGAGTAACCATTCAATTGTGTAGATTATTTAAAATTAATGATGGGTAAGGTGTTATGGGGAAGTAGATACTAGAAATGCTTTCAGAAAGCTTCCATTTTCAATATTGCTGATGCCAAGCAGATTGCATCTCTGTTTTTGGCAGTTTCTGTATCTAGAATAAATAGAAAATGACATGCATGCTCTTACCTTTTTCTTATATGAAATCTATGAATTTCAAATGTTTTGCTCTAATCCCATAGTATGTATTATTTCAAGAATAGTAAACTTTTGGAATTCAAAGAGCAGATATAAACTCCTCTTCTGTTTTCATATCCTTCATAACTGCATTTTACAAGAAATTTTGCTTACATAAAATATCCTTACTTTTTCAAGAAGCTGACCTGTCCACTTCAAGTGAACTATATCCTACAACTCTTTGAACTCCTCTCTCACTTATCAGGCTTCTAATCTTGTGCACATCATCCCATCCTCCCTTGTTGGCGTAAGTATTTAATAGTAGCTTATAGTAACCTGCTGTTTTTGGATCCAATTTAACCACACTTTCCACTGCTGATTTCCCTATGTCAAACTTCCCATGTATCTTGCAAGCACCAAAGAAAGCACCCCAAATGCTGATGTCCGGTTCCATTGGCATTTGCCTGATGAACTGAAATGCTTCATCAATGAAGCCTGCCCTCCCAATAAGATCAACCATAGTCACAAAGTGCTCCATCTTTGGTTCAATTCCAAACTGTCCAACCATATAATCAAACACTTTGTTGCCTTCACTAACCATTCCGGTGTGACTACAAGAAGAAAGTACAAGAAGGAAACACACACCATCAGGATCTATGCCTCTCTTCAACATCCTGAAGAAACTCATCAAACCAGCTTCTCCATATCCGTGCATTCCCAAGCCATGAATTATGGCACTCCATGCGTTTACACTTTCTTCGGTAACTGTAAGAAGTACCTGACAAGCTAAATCTAGTCTTCCACACTTCGAATACATGTTTATCAGAAGTGCTTCAACAGAGACATCTGAACTGAACCCATTCTTCATAACATAACCATGGATAGTTCCTCCTATTCGCAAGCTTGGTAAATCAGCACAAGCTTGGAGGGCAATCGATATGGTAACAGCAGTTGGTTCTACACCCTCTGTATGCATCCTGCAGACGAAATTGAGCACCATATCTAACTGACCTTTTCTGCAATACCCATTAATCATCACATTCCAAGTTACTGCATCTTTATGATGAATCTCATGAAAAAGTTTCTGTGCAGAGTCTATCATCCCACATTTTGCATACATATCCATGATAGCAGTTGATATAGTTGTGTCTGAAGAAGAACCCAATACAATAACATGAGCATGAACTGATTCTCCAATATGAATTGCTCCTAACAAACCACATACAGGAAGAACAATTTTCAGTGTCACTTTATCTAATCCAATCCTTTCAAATCTCATCAAACTACAGAGCTCCAATGCACTTTCTGGAAGACCATTCAATGCAAATCCTGAAACCATACAATTCCAAGAGACCAAATTCCTTTTAGGCATTTCATCAAAAACATAATGGGCAGATTTCAAAGTTCCAACTTTGGAGTACATGTCTATCAATGAATTCGCGACAACAACATTGTGATCAAACCCGGATTTTATTGTCCGGGTATGGACTAATTTGCCTTCATTGAAAGCAGTGAGAGCAGCACAGGCCTTAAGCACATATGGGTATGTCAAATGATCAGGTTTTGCATTGGAAAGCTGAAGAATGAAGTAAAGATCAAGTATTTGATCATGAAGTCCAACGTTGGACAGTTGTTTAAGCTTTTCATTTAGTAAATGAAGATGGGTTTCAAGGAAAAAATGAGAATAGCGAGGATTGACACAAAAGGTCGATGAGGAAGATATTTGTGGTGATTGGTACCGGAAATAATGAGCACTACTCTTAGACTTCAATGTTAATCCAAGAGAAGAAGAAAGAAGAGGCTTCAACTTACAAACCAGCTTTAGCATGGAAGTGGGATAGAAACAAAAGCCGGAAGTAATTGTGTATTTTAATATGGTTAAGATAATTAAATTTTGTATTTAAATACTAAAAGAAAAAAATAAATTTGAAATCACAAATATATGAAAAAGTCATATTACTTACATATTTCATATCAGATGTTACCTTTTGTATTAAATACCATTGGGTTATAAAGACAAAAAGAAAAAGAAAACAATTGATATCTCAAATCTATGAAAAAATTATATCACTTGTATATTTCATATCAAAGTTACTCTTTTTTTTTTACCACATGCCACTGGGTTCTGATATTTTATCTAATGGATATGTAAAATAAATTCCACTTTTGAAATCTTTTTCATTTAAGTTCTAGATCATTGAACTTTCCCCGTATACCCTTAACAAATTAGATTTTAAATTCTACAATTATAATTTATATTCAAAAATTGATATGCAAAATTTGATATGTAAGTCAATTTTTTCTATTTGAATATTTAAACAATTCTAAAAAAATTCTACTGGGAAACCTCAACGGCTCCCCATTGATTAGATGGAGCATGTGGTCTGGAATTACGTTCAATTACACTTACTATTAAAATAATAATAATAATAATAATTACATACATAACCTTATGTGATTGATCGAGATTATGTAATCTCGGATCATGTAAAATTTTATTCTCATTTACTTTAACAATTTAATTTCTTATTCGGTTGAAATTTTCACTATGCATATCAGTGCTCTTATCGTTATCCTTCTTTTCAATATAAATGCTTGATGAGTTTTGATAGGTCGATGTGTTAATTTTTTTCACTATGATTTGTTTGGACATTACAGTTGATTCCAACTGCTACTGGTTGCCTTGGTACTAATATTGTGATCACTCGTTTCTGAACTTATATATCTAAAAAAAATAATAAAAAATAAAAATTGATATGTCAAACTATGAAAATGTTATTAGTTATATCACCTAGTGAGTTCTAAACTTATATCTAAACAAAAAGGGCAAAAAAAAAAAAAAATTCATATCTCAGATTTATGAAAAAGTTCACTGGTATATTTCGTATCAGAAGTTACTTTTTGTAGTAAATACAAATACAACTATACATTTAATTGATGGGTTGGGCTGGATTGTTCAAGGACCTTACCGGCCTGTTTTCAACCACAGAGCTAGCTGGCACCACTATTTCCTAAAAAAAACTTTACCACAATTATTTATTATTTATTTTATTTTTACACAAAAGAAAATAAATTCTCTAACTAATAAAGTCCTCCGTTTGAAATCTTTTTTCATTTATTTTTTAAAACACTGAACTTTCCATTTATAGTCTTAACATATTAGATTTAAATTTTGTAATTATAATTTCTATTCAAAAATTGATATGTAAGCTAAAATTTTCTATCTGACTTTTTTAACATGTCTAAAATTTATGTATCAATAAATTTTTCTGATTTATCCATGGCAAAAAAAAAAAAAAATTTCAAGGCAAGAATGTTAGTGGTTAGAAACGAGAGAAAGGGTCTCGAACACAGGCTTCCAGATCTAATGAGCAACAACCCAACCACTTGGGCGGGAAAAAAAACATGTATTGGCAATTGGATTTTTCTTTTTATCAAAATTTTTTTTTTGCTTTTTATCTTTCAAAAGGACAAAATGTTATTCAAGTTGTTTGAATAAAAAGGAATTATAATATTTTATGAATTATTTTAATAGAATTTGAAATTTTCTCTATTAAAAATGATTGTCAAAAAATCTACAAAATACTTTTTGAATTGACCTTTACTTAAATTAATTATAATTATAATTTTTAATATAATATTTTTTTCCCCTGAATTACTGTCTATTACTAGTAATTAACTAATAAACATAAACAAAAGAGCATTCTATATCAATGTTACAATTGAAACTATAATGGCAAAACTTTACTTCTATTTGGTAAGAGTACGTACAAATGAAAAATTGAGTAGTTTAAAATTTAGTATTGGTCCTAAGAAAAAATTAGAGGACTTATTTGTCTTTTAAAAGAAAAGTAAACTTTGCGGTAATTTTTCTTATTTTCTAGCTATTACTACATGCATAGAAAAATTCTCCTCAACTCAGGTAAAACTAGACATTAATATACATAATTGGAAAGAAATAAAAACTTAAACATCAAACTGAATTAGGAAACCCAACCTAGAGGATTTCAGTGCTGGAGTGCAAGACTAATTTAGCAAACAAGCAGGAAAATACATATTCTTCAGGTTGATTAGTGTTGGATCGTAGAACTGATTTAGGAATCCTAAAGAAAGTATGATCTTTGCGCTAGAGGGCGTGTATATATATATATATAACCATATGCACGTCTATGTATTCTGCGTTCCTCTGATCATTCCAAGAAGGCAGTTCTAATTAATCTCTCACATACCATCCCCTATTATCTTTCATCACCCAAACCCTAGTAATATTTTTCAAGTCACTTTGTTATTCTTGTTTCTGGTTCAAACAATTAATGGCAGAACAGTTTTTTGTTGCTCGTGGTCTTTTCTTTTCGTCCAGAAACATACCATCCTCATCACTGGCGGCAGACTTGGAAGATGAAGAAAATAGGGCAACACAGTTCTCTGTTGAACGTAGTTTTTTCTCTCGGGCCAATAGCACAGCATCAACAGAGTTCTTTAATTTTGATAATCTTTTCTCTCCTGTAAAAAAGACAGAATCATCAGTAGTTGCAGAGTCGAAAAATGAAGAAAATAATGGGGTTTCATTGGAACTATCGTTGCGGCTTCATGTTGATCCTAAGATGAAAGCACTGGAATCCAGTACTAGTAGTTTCATGATCCCACAACCAAGAACCATACAAGCTAGCGTAGCAAGAAAACCTGAAAAGGTTTCAACCAAATTGAAACCAGCTTCTATTGTTACTTTCAAGAAAAGGAAGATGATGGGTGATAAACCTCCAAGTTGCTCTTTGGCTACTAAAGCCAAAGAACAGAAGATTTTTTGTACCCGTGAAGAAGAAGAAGAGACGACAAGATTGAGGTTGTATAATGACAGGTGGAAAATCAAGAAGATATTGACAAAAAGTGACGTGAATGGTTTATGTAGGCTCCTGATACCAAAAGAATTAATGAACAAACAGGTAATCCCTCTGTTCAACCCTCAACAAGTTAGTGATTGTGGGAGTGGGATAGGCATAAGAGTTAAGGTTTTCGATTTTGACACAAGGACAGAGCATGAGTTGACTCTCAAGACATGGAAGACAGATAGCTATTTGCTAACCAGTAACTGGAACAAAGAGTTCACCAACAGGAGGAACTTGGAGATGGGTGATGAGATTGGCCTTTTCTGGAATTCACAAACTTCACAACTTTATTTTTGCCTTCTCAAAAAGGCTAATAGCTAGCCATATCTGAATGTTTAAATGAAACGTGACTTAGGTTGTAAGTTTGGAAACATTTAGTTATTTGAATGGTTTTTATGTGGTCAATTTTATTTGCTATTAAATGTGTAATGTGGTTTGAATGATTTTATTATATATATGTTTTATGAATATGATTGATAGCATATCAGTTTTGAAAAGTTTTTAGTGATTTTTTTTTTTTTTTTTTTGGGTATGTTAAAGCATGGTTATTAATTATTATAGAAAATTCCTAATTATATAAAAAATAATTGAATCTGGATATCTAATACAAAAGACAACTGATTATTAAAGCTAAAAAGGGAAGACTAACGAGTAGATTCCAGTTACTTGTCATACTTGAGAACACAGGGCCCCTAGTCTATGGGGAAAGTTTTAACCTAGCTAATTGATGTGCCTATAAGCTAGTCGCCCAGTTTCACATTCAATTGAAACTTTAGCTATGTATAAAAAAGTATTAGTGTTTTCATCTCTTTTCAATATGAGTTCTTGGTATGTTTGGGTAGATTGATGTATTTAAATTTCGAAAAATACTACAGCAGCAAGCTTTTCTCTCTTTTCTATTTTTTCTTTTTTAATAAAACACTAATATATCCTATAAATTTTTTATAGGACCAATAGGTATTACTTTTGAAATCTTCTCCATTTAAATTCTAAATCACTTAACTTTTCACTTATGCCCTTAATAAATTAGATTTATAATTTAGCAATTATAATTTCTTTTCTATTTGACTATTTAAACATGTCTAAAATTTTTCTATTGCCAATTGGATTTTTTTGTTTCATTTTATCGAAATTAGTCTATTTTTCAAAAAGATAAAATTTTATTCAAATTATTTCAATAAAAAGAAGTTATAATACATTATGAAATTGAACCCAAGGGGTTGACTCAAGTGAATAAAAACTTGGTCATGGTGTCTTATAAAGCATTGAGTTTACGCTTCCAATTCTCTTGGATGAAAATAATTTTTTGAGGGGGGTGTGTGAATACCAATTAGGAAAAAAAAATTCAATAAAAAATATTAGAGTAAAGTACAACAACACCCCATGAGGTTTGTTAAAAGGACACTCAGACGAAAGTTTGTCCATTTTGGGACAATGACACCCCCTCAAGTTTGATACAGATACCAAAAACACCCCAATGGTAATAAATTGACATTTTTACCCTTTGACTTTTATATTGACCAATTTGAATATTGAAATGACCTTTCTACCCTCGTACCAAAAACCATTTCTTTCCCGTCTCTGTTCTCTCTCTTCCTCCGCCCCGAACACCAAAACACACACACTGTCACACATACACACACACACACACACATACTGTCACACACACACATATATATACACACCCACACCCACACACACACATATATGTGTGTGTATATACAGTATCATATATATATACACACACAAGGCGGCGACAGGCAGCTGCGGCAACGATGGTGGCGCACCGCCTTTCCTCCACCGTCGGCGTCATCGTCATCCTCCGGCTCTACAACGAGTGGCGCCAACTTTAGATCCGCAGCCTGCCTTTGTTGGGTTCATCAAAAACCAACTTTTTCTTCAATGTGATTCAAAATTTTCCCATTTTTAGCATAACCCAATTCCCTAAATCCAAGTTTGGCAGTGAATCAGAGATGGGTTGTGCTCAATTTTATCCAAAATTTCCTATTTTTAGCGAAAACCCAGTAACCTATTAATAGGGTTTCTTCTCACTCCTCAAATTTAGAGAGAGAAAATCTAGAGAGAGTGGATGATGAAAATGAGGATGAAGGAGGAGAGGTTTGTGAGCATTTTCATGGCAGTGAGGACCCACTGATGCCATCACCACAGTTTGATTTTGGGTGGGATTTTTTTAATCCGTTTGATGGGGGTGAAAACAGAGGTGGTCAATAGGTTTAGTCAAAGCTCTGATGATGATCTGAGGGCTGTGATGGAGGCTGAGGGGATACCAGAGTTGGAGGAGGAGGAGGATGAAGAAAGAGAAAATTCTGGAGTGAGAAAATTCTGGAGAGAGGATGATGGTGATTTTGGTGTGGTGGTGGCGCCAGATCAGGTTGTGTAGGATTGATTGGGACTGGGGGTAATTTTGTCATTTGATATTTTATAATTAAAATTAATAAAATAGTGAAGGGTAAAATGTACTTTTCATATGTTTTAAGGCTATGTTTGGATGACAAATATCACAAGGGGGTGTGGTTGTCCCAAAATAAGCAAACTTTCATCTAGGTGTCCTTTTAGCAAACCTCAGGGGGTGTCTCTGTACTTTACCCATTTTTAATTCTACTATATTAAAAATGATGATCATTAAATCTAAAATAGTTTTTGGAATTGATCAACTTTAAATAAAATAATTATAATTTAAATATATAATATAATATTTATTAATTAAATAAAGCATAAGAAAACATAGAAACAAAAAATAAAAAACTAATGGGCTCTGGTCTAAATTGTTTAGGTTTTCGTGACCTTTTAGGGATGTTGAGTGTTATGATGGGGGTAAAAATATATAGTGAGTTTGTATTTGTTTGAACTTCCAAAAAAAATAATAAATAAATAAAAAGTATTCTATATAGTTTTAGAGTAGAAACTGTAATGGCAAAATTAAATGGTTTTTAAAACTTAAAATGCAAAGGATTTCAAAAGTAGAATTATCGATCCTATAAGAAAAAATATAGGACTTATTTGTCTTTTACAAAAATATAATCCCTCTGTTCAACGCTAAACAAGCAACAGAATGTGGGACTGTAGATGGCGCAAAGCTTAAGGTTTTTGACTTCACATAAGGATTGAACATGAGTTGACACTCAGGAGATGGAAAGCGGACAACTGTTTGCTTACCAGTAGTTGGATCAAAGAGTAATGCACCATTATAGGATGGGGGAATTTTAGGAATGGATTAGCCAAAAGAAGTTAAGTCCTACCTATTTGTATGTTCTAAAGACGGATTAACCAAAAGAAGTTAAGTCCTACCAGTTTCATGTCAGGCTACTGAATTGGTTAGATGACATGCTGGATATTTATTTTACACTTTTGATAGGATGGATTTTATATATGTATAGATATGTGCCATGATATGAGCTTGAGTCTCATGATTGATGGTTAAGAAACGTATATTGCATTGGGGATGTATAATTAAACTGGACATAGTGGAATGTTATGTGCCCTAGTAGGTCTAGGTATTCATTCCAACTATATGTGCGTTTTGCATGTTGTCTACTATTCAAGTTGAGGTCGCCCTATGTCCAGTGGGAGCCCTTTTAGTGTGTATATATATATATATATATATATATATATATATATATGGATTATGTATCTATTGTTGAGTTAACTAGAATGCATATGTATATCGGGTTTCTATTTGGAATGTAGTAGAATAAACCTTGTTTGTAGGCATGACCCACCACTACAACAGATCTGACTTTTACCAGCGCTGGTAAAAGTCTTCAAAAGCGCTGGTAAAGCCTGCATCGGTAAAGCTTTACCAGCGCTTGTGAAGAAGCGCTGGCATAGGGTATTACCAGCGCTTTTTAAGAAAACGCTGGTACAAGGGTCATTTTAATTTTATTTTAATTATTTTTTTTCCCCCTATGCCAGCGCTTCTTCAGAAAGCGCTGGTACTGGGGTCATTTTAATTTTTTTTTAATTATTCTATTTTCCTCTATGCTAGCGTTTTTTCAAGAAGCGCTGGCACTGGGGTCATTTTAAATTTTTTTTTTAATTATTTTTTTCCCCTTATGCCAGCGCTTTTTCAAGAAGCGCTGGTACTTGGGTCATTTTAATTTTTTTTTTTTATTATTTTATTTTCCCCTATGCCAGCGCTTTTTCAAGAAGCGCTGGTACTGGGGTCATTTTAATTTTTTTTTAATTATTTTTCTTTTCCCTGTGCCAGCGTTTTTTTAGGAAGCGCTGGTACAGGGGTCATTTTATTTTTTGTTTTATTATTTTATTTTCCCCTATCCCAGCGCTCTTTCAAAAAGCGATGGTACTGGGTCATTTTATTTTATTTTTTATTTTTTTCCCCCCTATGCCAGGGCTTTTTGAACAAGCGCTGGTAGAGCGGTCATTTTAATTTTTTTTTTTTTTTTTTTTTTTTAAATTTTTGTAGCTACTAAATGTCATCCAATATAACACAAATCAATATAAAAATACCATCCAAATTGTTTTTACATAATACAACCACAAGTTAACCTGCTGCCAATATGAAAAATACCATCGAAATTGGCTACTAATTGATAAAGTTGGTAAATGTCAACCAAAAAGTCAAAATGTATACTAATACAACCACAAGTTAACCTGCCAATATGAAAATACCATCCAAATTGTCTAGATAAAGCTACTAAAATGTCACACAAAAAGAATTAAGAATTTTTGACAAATGTAGTACAAGTTTTTCAAAAAGGACCCATCCAAGGGGAAGGAAATTCAAAAAGCACAGCCACGACCCCATCTTTAGCTTCAACTTCAACAAGTCTTCTTGCCCATTTGATTTGAATTACCCTACATTTTTTATAAATTCATTAAGCGCACATTATAATAAATGAAAATTTAACATATAAGAGAAATTAAAAGTTCATAACCTTAATTGAATTGGCATCATGACTAGAAAATGGACTCAACATCTATATCTTCTGTGCATCATAAACATCTATACCTGTGCATCTTCCTCAATAGCAGATTCATTATGGTAGAGAAACATTTCCTTTGATATGTTTTCAGTACTAGTTCATATAAGGAACCTAAAGAGTATTAAAGAATGTCAGCAACATTTAAAGTAGCAGAGGGAGCAATTGGAGACATTTTGAACCAACTAGTAGATCATTTATCCTGTGTGGGAAACTAAGCACTAGAAAAGGTAACAAAAATCAAACTAGACTTACGAAAGAGTTTCAAAACATGGGCATAATGGAATGAAACAACATAATGATACAAGGATAATGAGGAAATGCAAGCATAAAGTACAACATAATGTGCTGACTATGGTCCAAGTTACTATAAACAATGATGTTCTACCACCCTGTACTTAAATATGAAGGGGTCATATGAATGAAAGTTACTAAGATTCCAAGTCTCTGTACATTTTAATTTGAATGTGTTCCTGTATATGATTTCTACCATTCGATGACTCTAAGGCCTGAAGACATCTAATACTGAGCTCTTGTTCCATATAGCAAGGTTACATTAGTTTTTGCTAGAGAATTTTTTTTTTAATTATAAATTTCTAAATTCACATTGAACATGATATAGTTGTGTGTCACACAAAATTGTACTATATGTTTTCTCACAACTGAGAAAACAAAGCTTGTAAAGTGATACAAGTATTCTCTGGGCAAGTCACCTCTCAAATCTGTTAAATCTTTAGTTCTGGTCAGTTTTACTAAGTCCGTTTTTCAACTTGTTTTGTTTTTTCAATCCACTGCTCTACATTCAAAAGACCATTGCACTGGTATGAGTAAGAAATTAATAAAAACAACAAACAACAAATAGAAAATACTTCTCCTCCACAACACAAATCAATCAACAAGAAGCCTCCACATACAATGATCCCTTACTCTAATGCTTTTCAACAAATACAAGAAAGTAAATTGCCTCCACATGGGCCGATCAGAAACAATGAAATTAAAATGTCTCCACACGGGCCGATGATTTAAAAATTGGTCACTTCAAGGCATGTGACCCCCTAATACACTGCAAAGAGTTTAAAAATTGGTCACTTCAGGGCACGTGACCCCCTTTTTGCAACATGGAATCATGAAAACTTACAATCATCTCCGAAGCAGCAACATCAGTAGCATTACCATCCTTATTTATATGTGTGCGAATGAATAAATCTGCGGAGGTGGTTGGGATGATTTTGAAGTTGAAGCTTTGGTATTTTGTTCACTCATTTTTTCGACTTCACTAACCGTTCGTTTCATTGTCAGCTTATTATTTATCTTTCCTGGAAAAGCAAACAAAAAGGTAATCTATTAATAATCTATTAAGTTCATATATTTTGGCTTGGAGAGGGAAAAAAGGTAATGAAATTAAGCTAGCTGGGAATCAAAACAAAAATGAAATAGGCAAATTATTGATGATGTCATTTGTGGAAAATGAAATAAAATTTGTAGCTGTTGAAATAGTTTACTCAGTTAACTGCCAAAAAAAAAGTTCAATATGATTTATATTACATGAACAGAAGGTGAGCAAATTAAATATCAATAGCTCCTATCTGTACAACATTAAGGAATAAGGATAATAAGATAGAGCCAAATCAAAAATTTAATGGAATATGTGTTTTAACTAAGAGTCATAACACTGGAGAAATAGAAAAACACATAAAAGACAGAATTAATGCATGTTGTCTCAATCAACAATCCTAACATGAAATAATTTTCTTGTGTACAAGAATAGTCACTACACTATCTTAATTACTATTTGGAATGCAAGGAAGGAAGACTTACAAAAATATAGACAACAAACTTCCCAAGAGTAGAAAGTAGCCCCCACAAGCACCATAAGTTCACACTTCAAAATCCAACTCAAAGCCCCATTCTAGTTTGAAAACAAAAACATCAGAGAAACAAAAATTAAAAGGGGATCTAACTTGAAGTCCGAATGACTAAGTCGGTCAACTTCTCTTGCAGCTCAGATGGATCGATGCTCCTCCCATCATTCACCTGAGCACAAAATTAGGAATAACATAGTGTTGTTGCAAGAAAACGTGCAATTAGAGAAAAAAAAAAAAAAGGGTGCAGCAAATAAATCAAAGGTGTAAAATTAGTCGCATTCAATTTAATGGTCTATCATTCTTTCAAACAAATTATAGCAAAATACAATACTAGTGTACCACATAAGCCACGAGACACTTGAAACCTCTAAACACTATAAGAAAAATGCAGATCTCTTTGATCACTAATGGACTTGATCTGGTGTTCAAACCCTCCTAAGTAACCAATGACCTCAATTTGAAACCTTCACCTCCGAAGAAATTGTAACATGAAAGGGGGAAAAAATAAAATTACAACCAAAAAAATCTGAAACTTGATAAGAAAATGCTTTTACATATAACAGCAACTGGCAACGGAAGAATCAAAATTTCATTATAAATGTCTCAGGCATATCAGCACAAGAAACAAAACATTTTATCACAATGCATAAGAAACATAACATTTTAATTTTCCACATGCACAATCAACTCTCAGTTGGCCATTAATTCTTCATCAAACTGCTAATTTACAAAAGCGTGGCTTTCTTCAACAGAATGTCGAATTTGGTTAGATTTGAGATGGCTATAGTTTTCTTCTAACAAAGAGAAAAATAAAGTGACTTTAATTTCTTCCTGAAAATTAAATGAACTACTCATTTTGTAGGTAATATAAGAACCACTCCCAAGCACAAAAAATAAGAAAATTTATGTTAAAAGAACTTGATAACTTCTGATTTATAAATTATAACACCACAGTAGAGCATGGTTCTGAATAAAAACCCTTAATACATTGAAGGAATAAACATGATAAATTAACACAAAATGTTAAAAAGGATAATATTATATACACAATTATTGACTCAACTTTGAGAGGGTTTTGCAGAAATCCAAAGTTTTACAGATTCAAAATCAGAACAATTTTTTCCCAAATTTCCTGTGCATATCAAAACAATATATGTACATACACATATATATGATCCAAAGTTTTACTTCCTTTACAAATTCAGAATACAAAATTTGAAGCACATAAATAGTTTGAGGAACTCAAAATTCTCACCCCCACTGGTCTTTGATTGTGTTGCTGCAATAGGAAGAACCTTTTCCCTCATATTGGAAGGAAGTGGAGGCATTTTCAAATTTGTCTGCGTCGGCAACATCCGACACCACGGAGCACTCACTCTACAAACAGAACACACATACATCACAATTTAACTTGGGCAATTTTCTGTAACTTCCTTTACATCTCTCATCAATCAAAGGGGGGAGCGGCCTTAATCAAATTATAAGAAAATTACAGAAAAAAATAAAATGTTAATCCAAACCTTCCAACAACCATAGCTAGGGTTTTGATGTAACTATCGATGATCTGGTCCCTGGAAGTGTCGTCCTCCTCATGTTTTTCCATCACAACAAGCCAGTGATTAATTGATTTAGAAAAAAAAACAAAAAAATAAAAATAAAAAAAAAACAAAACCCAAACATACAAGTTAGCAGTTGTAGAGAAAGAGAGGGGCAAGCTTGAGAGTTGAGAGACAGCGGCTGAAGCTTGCGAACTGCGAACCTGAACTGGAACAGCGGGCGATGGAAACTAAAAGATATGGGTTTTGATTTTTTGAACAATCTGGCATATCAGATATGGGTTTTGATTATATAATAGGTTTTTAAAAAAGCGCTGGTACGATTGCACCTATACCAGCGCTCTTTTAAAGAGCGCTGGTAAAACCCTAATATGGTGTAGTGACCTTTCTTGCCCTTTTGAAAATATAACAATTCTGGCATGAGCTTATTCTGTTTAGAACTTATGGACTGAAAAGAATTTCAAAAAATGTAGCAATCTGTATAACACAGAAATGATAGTGTTCAAGCGCATAAATTTTTAGCACCAGTGTGTGAGCCTTCAGGCTTTATGTATCTACCTTTTTATGTCAGTTTATAGTACGCTGTCTAAATATACGTAAAATCCCTCTTTTGAGCTAATTATAAGATCTACGTGCTTTGAATAATGTAAAATTACAACTGAAAAAGAAAAAAAACACACACACACACACACATACACTATATTAGAAATTTAGAACATCCAAGAAATTAGATATCTGACCAAGTGCTCCATCCAAGTGCAGTCACTCCCAAGGTGCCTATAACTTGCCAGTCTCTACTTTCACTATCTCACAGTGCCTAGAATTTGCATAAGAAATAACAAAGGTTAACCTTACTCAAAAGAGGGCCTACAAATTTGAGATAGTTTCTACCGAAAATCATATAATCTAGTAACATTCTAAAGAAATCAGTGCTCTGTATGAACAATTTAGAATATTAGATTGCTCTGCACTTGAAAATTCAGAAGAAAAAAAAAAAAAAAACATGAATTTTTTCTAACTTAAGGTGCTAGGTTAAGTTCAACAAAAGAAGAGGAATTTTTTTTTTTTTTTTTTTTTTTTTTCATTATTTGAATAACCATTCATGTAAATAAAAGAGCCTATATATGTAATTAATATAGACTCCACTTATATAAATACCAGAAGGAAGGTTGTTTACAAAAAAAAAATGAAAAATGTCTCTGTTCTTAAATTGTAAATAACCAACTCAAGGTATTCTTCTACTTACTACATCAACAAACCACGACCAATCACAGTTTCACAATTACAGTTCCATAGCCACAATTCACAGCCTCATTGGAAATTTGAAATACAGACTATATATGCATATCAAAACAGAGTTTTCAAATTTTCAACACACACGACACATATGCGTCATCAAGGTTATAGCCTCCACAAAAATTTGAAACTCAAAACATAGAAATATATATCAAAACATAGAGCATGCTTCACAAAAATTTATTATGACAACATAGATAAATTTGGAACTTCAAATCTCCAAAGTTAGGGACACAGCCCTTGACAAAATTTTCAGAAAAAATTTTCAAACACAGCCCATCATCACTAACCATCCTCCTTTTTCAACATCACAGAATATATATCAAAGTACTCTTAAAATCGCAATCCTAATGATCAAATACAAGTTCGCAGTGATTTCTCAATTTTTCCACAGTCTTCATTATCACAGTTTTATGCTTCATAATATTTGTAACATGACAAAACATATAAAATCTCACATAACTAAAATTCCGAATTCCCATTTCAAAATAAAATTCCAAAAATCTCCAAAACAGTTTAATTAACCCTTCCTTCAGAAATTTTCAAACATGAACTCATATATATATTTATATGAATGACAGGGGAAAGATGCTTACCCGAAAGATAGAGAGAAGAGCAAAGGAATGAAGAGAAAAATCCGAGAGAGAGACCAACCCGAGAACGATGAGATGACGCCTGAGATTCGCCGAAGAAGATGAGCGAAAATTGCAGCGGTGGATGGCGGCGAGATGAGAATGTTATCTCCTTGGCCGAGGGTCGGCCGGAGACGAAGCCGATGGAGAAGAGATGAGATCGAGAGTGAGAGGCCGAGGTTTGGCCAGAGATCTCGCCGAAAAACCCATAGCAGAGAGCTCGAACAAAGAGAGAGGGGTTGGCTTCAGTGGTGGTGTGAGGATATGGGGTGGAGTGATGGTGGTGGCTGTGGTGCAATAGGTTGAGAACGAGAATAGAGATGGAGGCAAATGGGAGGCTGAAGAGAAACCTAGGGCTCGGATGAAATAAGGTTAGAAGAAATAAATGGAAAATTAAAAAAATAAAAAAGTGAAATAATGTTAAAGCGCCAATTTTTTCCGCATTAAATTTCACATTTATCGGCGCTCTTTTGTAAAGCGCTGGTACTATTAGCCCTATACCAGCGCTCCTAGTAAGAGCGCTGGTGTACGATTGCACCTATACCAGCGCTCCTTCAGAAGCACTGGTACGATTGCACCTACACCAGCGCTCTTTAAAAGAGCACTAGTATGATTGCACCTACACCAGCGCTCTTTAAAAAAGCGCTGTTAAAACCCTAATATAGTGTAGTACACCATTATTTTTCAGGTATTCGTCAGGTGTAGAGATTATTTGTGCTGAGCAGAGATCAGTTTACTTCACTCTTCTGATTCTACATAGGAGATTTATTTATGTATCAGTATTAAGGTGTAGACAGCTATTGCTATTACTTGTTCAGTTTGGATTTTCTAGGGGTCCATATAATATGGATTCCCAAGTTGTATTATTTGGAGAATTGGTTGTATAAAAAGAATTTATTAATTAATGAAAATTTGTTTTGAGGATTTTAAATATTTGATTATCATTTTAGTTTTCATTTTAGCGTTTTATCTATTCTTCTTTATCTTTTTGTATTCTGTGTTCATTTATTGCCAGTTTGTTTTTTATATCCCTAGGTATTCGGGCGTGGGCCGACCAACCCATATTAGGAAATTCAGGGATATCACACCACCCGATTCGGCAGGTGTGATACCCCCGGATTTCCGGATGCGGGTTGGCCAGGCTCATGCCCGATTACCCGATGATATCAAACTAATTTGCAATAATCGAACACATAATACA
Organism: Cornus florida; assembly: GCF_030987335.1. NCBI lineage: Eukaryota > Viridiplantae > Streptophyta > Magnoliopsida > Cornales > Cornaceae > Cornus > Cornus florida. The sequence goes on from NW_026775581.1 coordinate 93,051,435, forward strand.
AATAAGAAAACAGGAATAAATAAATTGCTAAAAAGAAACTAGAATAATAATCCAAAAACCTCAGAATAAAATTTTATTAACAAAGAATAATTCTGATACATCCTACTTCTCCATTTCTATTACAACTCGGGATTCCATCTAGTGGACCCCTAAAATATCTCATTGAACTCAAAAGATTGGAAATGAAACCCAAGTCTAAAATATGAAATAAAATCCTGGTCATCGGTGGAGTGAAGACTGTATCTGCTCAGCACGATCCAGCTCTAAGTCTGGAACTAACGAACACCTGTAAAAATAAGAGTGGGTCAGGCCCACATGCAAATTCTTCTCTAACTACAATCCAAACAGTGACTCGATACGCAGATACACCCTAAATATCTCACCAATTGCTATCTAGTCCATACATATAGATATATCCACACTAAGGGACATTCACTGGTCTACAATAGGGGTCTCAACCTGAATAGAAGGCAACATGCGAAAACGCACCCAAAGGTGGGCATGAGTACCGAGACCTAACAGGGTACACCTCAACCTACTATAGCCAACTACGCATCCACTGCATATACGCACCCTAACCAACGAGTCTGAGACTCAAGCTTATCTCGTGGTACCATAAACATATATTTAAAATCCATTCATATCCATCCATAGGAAATCCAATAAGTCGTTCAGCTTATTCAGCTGCACAGACCTAAATATAAGGAGAATTATGTTTTTATAATTCGAACCCTTAATCCAAAATAAGTAGGATTGAGTTATTTTGAATCAGTCTGTCCCTAGTATGCCACCGTCCATACCGGTGCATACAATTCACAAAATTCATATAATTGATTGAATAGGTAAAACTGTTCACCAATTAAAATCCATAAGGTAGGAATGAGCGTTTTGAGCTAAATCATACATAGTATGTCACCGTCCCATACCGGTGCATACAATCCTCCATATCCATGTAAATTACAACATATAAATAATAAGTAAGTAATTTACAGTCCAAAACTAATTATCTATATCATTGCAGAATAGTTTATACAATGCCACAACAATTACAGTTCAAAACCATAATCCAATTAACTGTAGAATAATATATAAGATTCCACAATTAACATCCAACCCGTGTAAATTACAACACACAATTAACAGTTTAGCAATTTACAATCCAGAACCATCCCAAATACTTGCAGGAGACTATTTATAGTTTCAATAATTTAAATCCAAGAGTTAAACCATGTATTTGCAGGAAACGGTTTAAAGGTTCAACAACTAACATCCAAAGCATGCGTAGATCACATCTAATATATCAATGACTCTATCATGCATTACAATTAAGTTTTATAATCATATTATAGTCCAATCAATTCCTAAACTAATCTAGGCAATTTAGTTCCTTTTGTCCGATAACAGCGTACTAAGTTGTATACTCGTATTCTATTTCATCTTTTAGCACAGAGCCATACACTATGCCACAAGTCCAATTGGTTAATTAAAATACTTCACCGTGCATATAAAATAAGTTTTAATAACTTACTAAATCCCATAACAATTGCTGAAATTTAATTAAGCAATTTATTTCTCTTCCATCCGTTAACAGCGTAGAAAATTCCTTAATTTTATACTGTTTGTCCCATTGACTTAGAGGTTAACATTAATCAACTTAAGGTCTTAATTACACCCAAAATAAATTTCTTAATACCTCTATGTAGACCCAGACCCATCCAAACAGTTCCCATGCTCCAACAGTTGCAAACAGATCGTAAAAAAAAAAAAAATAAAATAAAATAAAATAAAATAAAATAAAAAAAAAAATAAAAAATTAGAAAACCACTATTTGAAAGAACCTGCTCTAAATTCCAAGAGCAGGCTCTTTTTGAGCCTGGAGCCGGCTCTATAGAATTTAGAGCCGGCTCAATGAGTATGGGAGCTGGCTCCCACATCCATGGAGCCAGCTCTCACCTCCTTTGAGAGCCTCTGTCCCCGTTCTGCTCCGTTATGACTTTCTGCTTCTTTTCCGGCATGTTTCTGCCCTTCAGTTGGTTTCAAAAACTGATCCTATGGGTCTGATTAATATCCACTAGCATCCCAAAGGTTTGATTTTAACCATTTAAATCAATTACATAGATCAAATTTGCTACCGAACTAGACATGCTTTAGGGACAACACTGAAACTATTTTGCAACCACAGCTCCATTCCAACCCCTCTGTTCCTCAATAATACTGAACCTAAGGTCTTTTATCACCCCATTAACATCCCCATGGTTCGTTTATAGAAGACAGAAGCAAGTACAGTAACAAACATTACAACAAAACTTAATATGCTTTTAAGAACAAAACTGGGAGCAACCATACATGAACTGTAAACAGATTTGAATTTACGGCAAACAAATCATTCATATAACACATATTAAACATATAACTTCCAGTTATTGATTGATTAAACCCTAGAGATCATCTAGGTGCACAGAACACGAGCCAAAGAGAAGGAAAAAGAGAAGAACTTGCCTATGATTTCAGTTATGAAATCCCAGCGTTGTCTCTAAGTTTCCGGCAACTACTAACTTCCTTCAAGCCTCTTATGGGTGTGATCTATTCCACCAGAACCCTCCTTTGACCCTCTCTGTTCTTATCCTTGGTAGCTCTTACAATTGCCTCTGTTCTCTCAGCTCTCTCTCTGTTACGTTCTATTTTTACTGTGCCGTGAATAAGGTTCTTCCAAAACCCTTAGTGAAACTCATACACGTATATATATAGGCCTTTAGAAAAACCCTAATTAAACTATATATTTATAGGCCTTTAGAAAACCCTAATTAAACTAGAGCTAAGGCAGAACCCTAATTAAACTGGAGTCGGCCCATAAACTTAAGTCATATACACGTTAAATACTTGTATGACGGCTCCAAGAAACCCTAACTGAAAACTGTTAATTCTACTTCTACTTAAGCACTTATTAAAAACAATTAAATAATTAACCAAATAATGCATTTAAAATACAATTTAAAATAAAACAAACAATACAATAACTCAGATAACTAAACAAACCATAATTCAAATAAAGAAAATAATTAACCAAATAAGGAAATACAAATACACAAGTACCAATTTACAAATAATTAAATAAAACAAACAAAATACAACAATTACAAAATCAATAGACAAAAATGCACATAGAATGAAATTTAAATCTCAATTTTATCCTTTTTAATTTTAGGGGTATTACAGCAGGCATATCCAAGGATTTTGTTGATGGAAACAACGACGATGAGGGATTTAGGGGCAGAGAGGGCTAGAGATTTGGATGTGGAGTTGATATAAATCTTTCCATAAAAGAAATTAACTTCAGAGCAAGAGACTTACTTCTTAGCAACGAAAACTATGTGTTCCAACTGGATTTCATCAATCTTAAGAAATTCTTCAATCGGATCTGATGAAAGCTCAATCTTGGCAAAATTTGGGTTTAAGGGAGAGGCCCTGGGTTTGGTGGTGGGTTTGAGAGGTGATGACTGTCCGTTTGTTATGGGTTTGAGAAGCGATGTTTTGTTTGCCATAGGTTTTCTAGTTTGTTCATATGCTGGGTTTTCTGTGATGGTGGTGGTTGTCTGGGTTTAGTATGTACAGAAGTGAGGGGTGATATACTAAGGGCAAAAATGTCATTTAAAATTTATTGTATTTTATAGTTTAAATATATATATTTTTGATAAGTTATATTTTATAGTTTAAATTAATAAAATTGTTGAAGGAATATTGACTTTTCATAATTTTAAGGGGTTGTTTGGAATCATTTTTTGATAAGGGGTGCATTTGTTAAAAAAAGATTCAACTTGTATATGGTTGTCCTTATGACAAACCTCAAGGGGTGTCGGTGTTCAAAAAAGATTTAACTTGTATATATTGTCCTTATGACAAACCTTAAGGGGGTGTCGGTGTACTTTACCTTTATACAAAGTGCAAAAACTATATCCCTCCATTTGCTTTCTTTTCTCCTCCTTCCATTTCTTTCCAAACAAAATGGGCCTTACGACTAAGTGCATGGTTCAATCCTATATTTGTATGATATAATTGGACCCACATATATTCAGACCTCACGACCCTTCTCTTATGATCCATCAAACGTGCATATTCCAAGCCTAATCATCCAAACCCAACCAACTTACGGAGTATGAATTATTCGGCGTTCTTAAATACTTCAAAATCCATCTAATATCTAATTATTTGAAAATTCTAAAAAATTTCTACTAGCAATTAGTTTTTTTTTATTATCAAAATAATTAATCTAATTTTCAAATGGATAAAATTTTATTCAAATTATTTCAATAAGAAATCACAATATTTTATGAATTTTTTTAATAGAATTTAAAATTTTTGTATATTAAAAGTGATTGTCCTAAATCTACAAAATATTTTTGGAATTAAGCTTTAATTAAATCAATTTTCATTGAAATTTACATCATAATATTTATTAATTAAGTAAAACATAAATGAACGTGGTTTTTCTTTATTTACCGAAAAAAAAAAAATGAACGTAGGAAAAAAATAAAGGATTCTATATCAATTTTAGAATAGAAACTACAATGGCAAAACTTTAATTCTATTTAGTAATAGTGTATGTGAAAAAATGGGAGGTTAAAGGATTTCAAATGTAGAATTATTGATCCTATAATAATAATAATAATAATAATGATGGACTTATTAGTCTTTTATAAATAAAAAAAATAAATAAGACTTCGGAGTAATTTTTTCTATTTTCTATTCCAAGCATAGAAATTCTCTCCTCAAATAATGTAAAACTATACATTAAACACACGTATTTGGAAAGAAATAAAAATCTAATTGATTTCATTTGTGCTGAGTGAAAACTGATTAGGAAACAACCAGTTAAAGCGCGTTTAATATATATATACACACGCGCATATATATATTCTTGATCCTAATCATTCCAGTCAGTATTATTAGTGTTGGATCATGGAACAGAATTAGGAAACTAAAGTTAGTATGATATTTGCGGCAGAGGGCGTGTGTATATATATATATATATACATATAGACATATGTTTATTCTTCGTTCTTAAGTCTTAAGCCTAAATCTCTCACATACCGTTCTCTTTCTCTTTCATCACCCAAACCCAATTCCTATTTTCCAAGTCTCTTTCTTTAATCTTGTTTCTTCTTCAAACAATGGCGAAACAGTTCTTTATGGCTCCTAGTAGTCTATTCGATTTCTCTCCGACCACAAACATAACATCATCACTAGTTGTAGGCTTCAAAGATGAAGAAAAAAGGGCGAAACAATTCTTTAAAGCAGATAGTCTTTTTTCTCCGGTGAAAATCACAGCATCATCACTAGTTGAAAACTCCAAAGATCAAGAAAATAGTGCGAAGCGGTTCGCTCTTAGTCTTTTCACTCCGGCGAAAAACACAGCAGTTGGAGACTCGAAAGATGAAGAAAACAGTGGGGTTTCATTGGAAAAGATGAAAGTATTAATGGAGTCCACTAGTTGCATCCCACAACCAAGAACCATGGAAGGACGTTGCATAACAAGAAAACCTGCAGAAAAGGTTTCAAAACCATCTTCCATTATTATCATCAAGAAAAGGAAGATGATGGGTGATAATAACCCATGTTGCTCTCTGGCTCCCAAACCCAAACAACAGAAGATTGTTTATACCAGTGAAGGAGAAGAAGAAGATGAGACAAAATTGAGGCTGTATGAAGAACCTTGGAAAATCAAGAAGATACTAACAAAAAGTGATGTGAATACTTCATGTAGGCTCTTGTTATCTCAAGAATCAATCCACAAACATATAATCCCTCTGTTCAGCGCTAAACAAGCCACAGATTGTGGGACTGTAAATGGCACAAAGCTTAAGGTTTTTGACTTCGACACAAGGACTGAACATGAGTTGACGCTCAAGAGATGGAAGACAGACAGCTATGTGCTTACCAGTAGCTGGATCAAAGAGTTCAAAAACAGGAGGAAGTTGCAGATGGGTGATGAGGTTGGCCTTTTCTGGAATCCATACCTTTCAAGACTCTATTTTTCCCTTCTCAAAAAGGCAGCTGCCTAGTCATATGTGAATGCTTCATTGTAACATGCATGACTTTAAATGTATCATGGCTTGAATGGTTTTATTATATGTTAAATGAATATGATTAATAATATATCAGTCTTGAAAAGCTAGTATTCCACATCATTTCGTATATTTTGCCTTCTTCAAATAAAACCAAGCACTTAATAATATACTAATGGAGATATGTTGTTTTAGATCATTTTAGAAGCAACAACAAAGTCCATTATTTTGCTAAACTTCTCTAAAACACACTGTCGATGTACAAATGTGGACAAAATTCTGTTTTGGGCAATTGCCGTATCTAGAATGAATAGAAAATGGCATATTCTTGCCTTTTTCGTGCTTGAAATCTATGGATTTCAAAGCCTTGAAATCTCCAATAAAGCTAGCATTCTAAGGCATATATGGAGAAATCATGATGGATCGAACCAGAGCATATGGGCTGTTTGGAGTAGAACATACCTTGTTAAGGCTAGAAGCTTATGGGACATCAAAGCTCCAAAGCAGTCATCTTGGTGTTGGAAGAAATTGCTCCAGCCACTTTGCCAGGCATCAAACAATGTCTCGGCACATTTGATCGAAAGGCTGTCTCTTACCTCCATGGCCAAATGCATTCCCATTAATATGCGTATCAGAACCAGAGAGCCACTGACACTTGCTCTTTGAGTGGCAATTCACATCCCCAATCTCGCAAAATCTCCAATCGAAATGTGGATTCTTCATTTGCCCTGCATACTGGTCATCACTAAATCAAATGGAGCTCCCATTATTGGAAGGAAAAAGGCATCAGAAACAGAGTCTGCAAACTAACCTTGTCTTTATGTGTTTATCAACTATGGATGGAAAGGAATTCAAGGGTTTCCAGAGAGCTGGTTCTTCAACCCACAACTATTGGCCCTCTTATTGGCCCAATAGCACTAGATTGGGATCTTCCACCTTCAAACATTCTATCTCCTTCTGAATATAGCACATTGGGGTGCTGAGCTTGGGCTACATTTTTGTTTTCATTTCATTGTCACTTTGTCTACTAATCCCATCCCTTCAAATCATCTCATCAAACTAAAGAGCTCCCAATGCATCTTTTGGAAGACCATTCAATGCATATCCTGAAATTATGCAATTCCAAGAAACCAAATTCCATTAAGGCATTTCATCAAAACACAGCGGGCTGATTTCAAATACCCAACTTTGGAGTACATGTATATCATCAGTACTGAATCCGCAACAATGACAATGTGATCAAACCCGGAATTTATTATCTGGGTATGGACTATTTTGCCTCAAGTGAGAGCAGCACTGGCCTTAAGCACATAGGAATAATTGTGAAATGATCAGGTTTTGCGTTGGAAAGCTGAAGATCTAAGTATTTTGCGATGAAGTCCAATGCTGGACAGTTGTTTAAGCTTGTCATTTATAGTAAATAAATACGTGTTTCAAAAATAATTGTGAATAAGGATTAAGTTAAAGAGAATTGCCCTGTATGAATGCTTGATTAGTCTGGACAGGTTGTTGTGTTTAAATATCCAAGAATACTTTGTTTGCTCTAATCAAACATTAGCTCTTTCAATGGTCAGATTAATTTTTCCTTCAAAGATTCAAGTCAGATCGACAAATTCTCAATAGAAGAAAACTCTAGTCGGATTAACAAATTCTCAACAGAAGAATTGACATGTTTGCATATCTTCCTTCTTTTTTCTTTTTTCTTTTCTGAAAATCGAATTCAATTTTGTGAATGACTGTCCTTGCAAATTCTGAGTTTTTGCTGGGTCAATTTCTAAGTGGTTAAGACAGGGAGAAGATAAATGCACTCCCTTACTAATTAATTACATTTCTTTTCTTTTTTTTTTTTTTTTTTTTTTTTTTTTTAACTTAGATAACAAACTTAAGATAATTAAATATATGATGTAATAGTACACAAACTCTTAAGTATCTATAAATTCAAAGTTCTTTTTATTTTTATTTTTTATGACAAATTAGAGAGAGGAGGTTGAAGAACAGACTAACTATACCAATTAAACCACTTAATAATGTCCATATTGTGTATACCATTTAGTTATCTCGTACTAACATTTTGGTCACTGAGTCCAAACTTGTATGTATAACAAACTTAAGATAATTAAATATATGATGTAATAGTACACAAACTCTTAAATATCTATAAATTCAAAGTTCTTTTTATTTTTATTTTTTATGACAAATTAGAGAGAGGAGGTTGAAGAACAGACTAACAATATCAATTAAACCACTTAATAATGTCCATATTGTGTATATCATTTAGTTATCCCGTACTAACATTTTGGTCACGGAGTCCAAACTTATATGTAGACAAAGTGGAATATATATATATATATTTTTTTAAATTCAAGTAAAATATATGTATTTTTTTGATATCTCAAATCTATGAAAAAGGTTATATCTTCACTTGTATATTTCATAACACAAGTTGCCTTTTATTTGTTTGCAAGTAAAGTATTTTTGCCAGAAAAAATATATAGGTTTGGCTTGTTTTGCTTATCCCTTTTCAAAAAACTCAATTGATCATTTTTTAGTTATTTAACAATTTCTTGTCAAATAATTATTAATATTCGAATATAAATAATTAGACTAAATGGATAGATAAGATAGAGATTGGATAATTAATGACAAAAGATATTTTTCAGTAAAAAATGCTGTGATCATTGATTTCTAAACTTATATATCTAGAAAAAATAATAAAAAATAAAAATTGATATGTCAAATTTATGAAAAAGTTATATCACGTAGCATATTTCATCTAAGAAGTTACTTTTTGCGCTAAGCACCAGTGAGTTCTAAACTTATATCTAAACAAAAAGGGCAAAAAAAAAATTCATATCTCAAATTTATGAAAAAGTTCACTGGTATATTTCGTATCAGAAGTTTTTTTTTGTTTTTTATTTGGTTAAAATCGTATCAGAAGTTACTTTTTGTACTAAATACAAATACAACGACACATTTAATTGATGGGTTGGGCTGGATTGTTCAAGGACCTTGCCGGCCTGTTTTGAACCACAGAGCGATGGCACAAGTATTTTCTTAAAAAAAAATTTACCACAATTATTTATTATTTATTTTATTTTTACACAAAAGAATATAAGTTCTATAACTAATAAAGTCCTCCGTTTGAAAGCTTTTTTCATTTATTTTCTAAAACATTGAACTTTCCATTTATAGTCCTAACAAATTAGATTTAAATTTTGTAATTATAATTTCTATCCAAAATTTGTTATGTAAGCTAAAATTTTCTATTTGACTATTTTAACATGCCTAAATTTTATGTATCAATAATTTTTTCCGATTTACTTAGAGGCAAAAAGTAATTTTTTATTTTTTTTTCAAAGGCAAGAATGTTAATGATTAGAAAGGAGGGGAAGGATGCACACAGACTCCCGGATCCAGGAGCAATAACCCAACCACTTGGATAATATGGTATTTGCAAGAAAAAAAAAATGTATTGGCAATTGGATTTTTTTTTTAATCAAAATTCATTTTTTTTTTTCTCTCTCTTTCAAAAGGACAAAATGTTATTCAAGTTGTTTGAATAAAAAGGAATTATAATATTTTATGAATTATTTTAACAGAATTTGAAATTTTCTCTATTAAAAATGATTGTCAAAAAATCCACAAAATACCTTTTGAATTGACCTTTAATTAAATTAATTATAATTATAATTTTTAATATAATATATTTTTTATCCCTGAATTACTATCTATTAATTAACTAATAAACATAAACATAAACAAAAGAGCATTCTATATCAATGTTACAATTGAAACTATAATGGCAAAACTTTACTTTTATTTGGTAAGAGTACAAACGAAAAATTGAGTACGTAGTTTAAAATTTAGTATTTGTTGTCCTAAGAAAAAATTATAGGACTTATGTGTCTTTTAAAAGAAAAGTAAGGATTCGCGGTAAATTTTCTTATTTTCTAGCTATTACATGCATAGAAAATTTCTCCTCAAGTCACGTAAAACTATAACATTAATATACATAATTGGAAAGAAATAAAAACTTAAACATCAAACTGAATTAGGAACCCCAAGCGAGAGGATTTCAGTGCTGGAGTACAAGACTGATTTAGGAAACAAGCAGGAAAATACATATTCTTCAGTTTGATTAGTGTTGGATCGTAGAACTGATTTAGGAATCCTAAAGAAAGTATGATCTTTGCGCTAGAGGGCGTGTGTGTGTATATATATATATAACCATATGCACGTCTATGTATTCTGCGTTCCTCTGATCATTCCAAGAAGGCAGTTCTAATTAATCCCTCACATACCATCCCTATTATCTTTCATCACCCAAACCCTAGTAATATTTTTCAAGTCACTTTCGTTATTCTTGTTTCTAGTTCAAACAATTAATGGCAGAACAGTTTTTTGTTGCTCGTGGTCTTTTCTTTTCGTCCAGAAACATACCATCCTCATCACTGGCGGCAGACTTGGAAGATGAAGAAAATAGGGCAACACAGTTCTCTGTTGAACGTAGTTTTTTTTCTCGGGCCAAAAGCACAGCATCATCAGAGTTCTTTAATTTCGATAATCTTTTCTCTCCTGTAAAAAAGACAGAATCATCAGTAGTTGCAGAGTCGAAAAATGAAGAAAATGGTGGGGTTTCATTGGAACTATCGTTGCGGCTTCATGTTGATCCTAAGATGAAAGCACTGGAATCCAGTACTAGTAGTTTCATGATCCCACAACCAAGAAACATACAAGCTAGCATAGCAAGAAAACCTGAAAAGGTTTCAACCAAATTGAAACCATCTTCTATTGTTACTTTCAAGAAAATGAAGATGATGGGTGATAAACCACCAAGTTGCTCTTTGGCTACTAAAGCCAAAGAACAGAAGATTGTTTGTACCCGTGAAGAAGAAGAAGAGACGACAAGATTGAGGTTATATAATGACAGGTGGAAAATCAAGAAGATATTGACAAAAAGTGACGTGAATGGTTTATGTAGGCTCCTGATACCAAAAGAATTAATGAACAAACAGGTAATCCCTCTTTTCAACCCTCAACAAGTTAGTGATTGTGGGAGTGGGATAGGCATAAGGGTTAAGGTTTTCGATTTTGACACAAGGACTGAGCATGAGTTGACTCTCAAGACATGGAAGACAGATAGCTATTTGCTAACCAGTAACTGGAACAAAGAGTTCACCAACAGGAGGAACTTGGAGATGGGTGATGAGATTGGCCTTTTCTGGAATTCACAAACTTCACAACTTTATTTTAGCCTTCTCAAAAAGGCTAATAGCTAGCCATATCTGAATGTTTGAATGAAACGTGACTTAGGTTGTAAGTTTGGAAACATTTAGTTATTTGAATGGTTTTTATGTGGTCAATTTTATTTGCTATTAAATGTGTAATGTGGTTTGAATGATTTTATTATATATATGTTTTATGAATACAATTGATAGCATATCAGTTTTGAAAAGTTTTTATTGGTATGTTAAAGCATGGTTATTAATTATTATAGAAAATTCCTAATTATATAAAAAATAATTGAATCTGGATATCTAATACAAAAGACAACTGATTATTAAACCTAAAAAGGGTAGACTAACGAGTAGATTCCATTTACTTGTCATACTTGAGAACACAGGGCCTCTAGTCTATGGGAAAAGTTTTAACCTAGCTAATTGATGTGCCTATAAGCTAGTCTCCCAGTTTCACATTCAATTGAAACTTTAGCTATGTATAAAAAAGTATTAGTGTTTTCATCTCTTTTCAATATGAGTTCTTGGTATGTTTGGGTAGATTGATGTATTTAAATTTCGAAAAATACTACAGTAGCAAGCTTTTCTCTCTTTTTTATTTTTTCTTTTTTAATGAAACACTAATATATCCTATAAATTTTTTATAGGACCAATAGGTATTACTTTTGAAATCTTCTCCATTTAAATTCTAAATCACTTAACTTTTCACTTATGCCCTTAATAAATTAGATTTATAATTTAGCAATTATAATTTCTTTTCTATTTGACTATTTAAACATGTCTAAAATTTTTCTATTGCCAAGTGGATTTTTTTGTTTCATTTTATCGAAATTAGTCTATTTTTCAAAAGGATAAAATTTTATTCAAATTATTTCAATAAAAAGAAGTTATAAACATTATGAAATTGAACCCAAAGGTTGACTCAAGTGAATAAAAACTTGGTCATGGTGTCTTATAAAGCATTGAGTTTACGATTCCAATTCTCTTGGATGAAAATAATTTTTTGACGGGGGTGTGTGAATACCAATTAGGAAAAAAAAATTCAATAAAAAATATTAGAGTAAAGTACAACAACACCCCGTGAGGTTTGTTAAAAGCACACCCAGATGAAAGTTTGTCAATTTTGGGACAATGACACCCCCTCAAGTTTGATATAGATACCAAAGACACCCCAATGGTAATAAATTGACATTTTTACCCTTTGACTTTTATATTAACCAATTTAAATATTGAAATGACCTTTCTACCCTCGTACCAAAAACCATTTCTTTCCCGTCTCTATTCTCTCTCTTCCTCTTAGGGATGGCAACGGGGTGGGTTTGGAGCGGGTTTTTCTAAATCCCGCCCCGTCCCTTTTAATTTTTATCAAGTCCATGCCTGCCCCGAGACCCGCGACGGGTTGGATTTTCATATCCAACCCCGCCCCGTTAGGAAATACTGTGCCCCCGTGCCCGCCCACTAACAAATTTTTTTCTCCCACTTTTTGGAACTTAAACTCCTGCTATTTAAATGTGCAAAGCCTAGAAATGACACAACATAAATAAAATTATGTATCCTAATAAATAAATAAAAAATAACATGCACATAACATAATTCAGAGAACATAATAAACAAAAATAAAAGTTTAATACAACCAAATCACAAGAAGTTCTAAGCTCCAACTTCCACCATATCCAAAACAAAAGCAAATTTAATACCAAGTTTATATCCCAAATTAGGATTATAAGAGATGGGTAATTGGGTAAGCCGCTAAAATAACTTATTAATATATATATATATATATATATATATATATATATATATAGTTATATACAGGGCGGGGCCCCTAAGATATGTATATTGAACCCTTACCCGCCCCGCGACCCTCGACGGGTACAAAATTTGTATCCATGTCCGCCCCAACGGTATAACAAGTGTTCCCATATCCATTATTAACGGGGTGGGACGGGACGGGACCCCTACGGGGCGGTAAAAATTGACATCCCTACTTCCTCTGCCCCCTACACCAAAACACACACACTGTCACATACACACACACACATATACACACACACACACATACTGTCAAACATACTGTCACACACACACACATATATACACACCCACACACACACATATATATGTGTGTGTATATACAGATACATATATATATACACACACAAGGCGGCGACGGGCGGCGGCGATGGGCGGCGGCGGCGCACCGCCTTTCCTCCACCGTTGGCGTCATCGTCATCCTCCGGCTCTACAACGAGTGGCGCCAACTCTAGATCCGCGGCCTGCCTTTGTTGGGTTCATCAAAAACCAACTTTTTCTTCAATGTGATTCAAAATTTTCCCATTTTTAGCATAACCCAATTCCCTAAATCCAAGTTTGGCAGTGAATCAGAGATAATTCCCCAAATCCAAGTTTGGCAGTGAATCAGAGATGGGTTGTGCTCAATTTTATCCAAAATTTCTCATTTTTAGCGAAAACCCAGTAAACTGTTAATAGGGTTTCTTCTCACTCCTCAAATCTAGAGAGAGAGGATGATGATAATGAGGATGAAGGAGGAGAGGTTTGTGAGCATTTTCATGGCAGTGAGGACCCACTGATGCCATCACCACAGTTTGATTTTGGGTGGGATTTTTTTAATCCGTTTGATGGGGGTGAAAACAGAGGTGGTCAATGGGTTTAGTCAAAGCTCTGATGATGATCTGAGGGCTGTGATGGAGGCTGAGGGGATACCAGAGTTGGAGGAGGAGGATGAAGAAAGAGAAAATTCTGGAGAGAGGATGATGGTGATTTTGGTGTGGTGGTGGCGGCAGATCAGGTTGTGTAGGATTGATTGGGGCTGGGGGTAATTTTGTCATTTAAGTATTTTGATATTTTATAATTAAAATTAATAAAATAATGAAGGGTAAAATGTACTTTTCATATGTTTTAAGACTATGTTTGGATGACAAATTTCACAAGGGGGTGAGGTTATCCTAAAATAAGCAAACTTTCATCTAGGTGTCCTTTTAGCAAACCTCAGGGGGTGTCTCTGTACTTTACCCATTTTTAATTCTAATATATTAAAAATGATGATCATTAAATCTAAAATAGTTTTTGGAATTGATCAACTTTAAATGAATTAATTATAATTTAAATATATAATGTAATATTTATTAATTAAATAAAGCATAAGAAAACATAGAAACAAAAAATAAAAAACTAATGGGCTCTGGTCTAAATTGTTTAGGTTGTCGTGACCTTTTAGAGATGTTGAGTGTTATGATGGGGGTAAAAATATTTAGTGAGTTTGTATTTGTTCGAACTTCCAAAAAAAATAAAAAATAAATAAAAAGTATTCTATATAGTTTTAGAGTAGAAACTGTAATGGCAAAATTAAATGGTTTTTAAAACTTAAAATGCAAAAGGATTTCAAAAGTAGAATTATCGATCCTATAAGAAAAAATATAGGACTTATTTGTCTTTTACAAAAATATAATCCCTTTGTTCAGCGCTAAACAAGCAACAGAAAGTGGGACTGTAAATGGCGCAAAGCTTAAGGTTTTTGACTTCACACAAGGACTGAACATGAGTTGACACTCAAGAGATGGAAAGCGGACAACTGTTTGCTTACCAGTAGTTGGATCAAAGAGTAATGCACCATTATAGGATGGGGGAATTTTAAGAATGGATTAACCAAAAGAAGTTAAGTCCTACCTATTTGTATGTTCTAAAGACGGATTAACCAAAAGAAGTTAAGTCCTACCGGTTTCATGTCAGGCTACTGAATTGGTTAGATGACATGCTGGATATTTATTTTATACTTTTGATAGGATGGATTTTATATATGTATAGATATGTGCCATGATATGAGCTTGAGTCTCATGATTGATGGTTAGGAAGCGTATATTGCATTGGGGATGTATAATTAAACTAGACATAGTGGAATGTTATGTGCCCTGGTAGGTCTAGGTATTTATTCCAACTATATGTGCGTTTTGCATGTTGCCTACTATTAAAGTTGAGGTCGCCCTATGTCCAGTGGGAGCCCTTTTAGTGTGTGTGTGTATATATATATATATATATATATATATATATATATATGGATTATGTATCTATTATTGAGTTAACTAGAATGTATATGTATATCGGGTCTCTATTTGGAATGTAGTAGAATAAAACTTGTTTGTGGGCATGACCCACCACTACAACAGATCTGACTTTTACCAGCGTTGGTAATTCAATTACCAGCGCTTTACCAGCGCTTTTGAAAAAGCACTGGTAAAGCCTGCGTTGGTAGGGCTTTACCAACGCTTGTGAAGAAGCGCTGGCATAGGGTATTACTAGCGCTTTTTTAAAAAGCGCTGGTACAGGGGTCATTTTAATTTTATTTTAATTATTTTTTTTCCCCCTATGCCAGCGCTTCTTCAAAAAATGTTGGTACTGGAGTCATTTTAATTTTTTTTTAATTATTCTATTTTCCTCTATGCCAGCGCTTTTTCAAGAAGCGCTGGCACTGGGGTCATTTTAATTTTTTTTTTTTTAATTTTTTTTTTTCCCCCTATGCCAGCGCTTTTTCAAGATGCGCTGGTACTTGGGTCATTTTATTTTATTTTTTTATTATTTTATTTTCCCCTATGCCAACGCTTTTTCAAGAAACACTGGTATTGGGGTCATTTTAATTTTTTTTAATTATTTTCCTTTTCCCTGTGCCAACATTTTTTTAGGAAGCGCTGGTACAAGGGTCATTTTAATTTTTGTTTTATTATTTTATTTTCCCCTATGCCAACGCTGGTACTGGTGTTATTTTATTTTATTTTTTATTTTTTTTCCCCCTATGCCAGCGCTTTTTGAACAAGCGCTGGTAGAGCGATCATTTTAAATTTTTGTTTTTATTTTTTATTTTTGCAGTTACTAAATGTCATCCAATATAACACAAATCAATATAAAAATACCATCCAAATTGTTTTTACATAATACAACCACAAGTTAACCTGCTGCCAATATGAAAAATACCATTGAAATTGGCTACTAATTGATAAAGCTGGTAAATGTCAACCAAAAAGCCAAAATGTATACTAATACAACCACAAGTTAACCTGCCAATATGAAAATACCATCCAAATTGTCTAGATAAAGCTACTAAAATGTCACACAAAAAGAATTAAGAATTTTTGACAAATGTAGTACAAGTTTTTCAAAAAGGACCCATCCAAGGGGAAAGAAATTCAGAAAGCACAGTCACGACCCCATCTTCAGCTTCAACTTCAACAAGTCTTCTTGCCCATTTGATTTGAATTACCCTACATTTTTTATAAATTCATTAAGCGCACATTATAATAAATGAAAATTTAACATATAAGAGAAATTAAAAGTTCATAACCTTAATTGAATTGGCATCATGACTAGAAAATGGACTCAACATCTATATCTTCTATGCATCATAAACATCTATACCTATGCATCATTCCTCAATAGCAGATTCATTATAGTAGAGAGACATTTCCTTTGCTATGTTTTCAGTACTAGTTCACATAAGGAACCTAAAGAGTATTAAAGAATGTCAGCAACATTTAAAGTAGCAAAGGAAGCAATTGGAGACATTTTGAACCAACTAGTAGATCATTTATCCTGTGTGGGGAACTAAGCACTAGAAAAGGTAACAAAAATCAAGCTAGACTTACGAAAGAGTTTCAAAACATGGGCATAATGGAATGAAACAACATAATGATACAAGGATAATGAGGAAATGCAAGCATAAAGTACAACATAATGTGCTGACTATGGTCCAAGTTACTATAAACAATGATGTTCTACCACCCTGTACTTAAATATGAAGGGGTCATATGAATGAAAGTTACTAAGATTCCAAGTCTCTGTACATTTTAATTTGAATGTGTTCCCGTATATGATTTCTACCATTCGATGACTCTAAGGCCTGAAGACATCTAATACTGAGCTCTTGTTCCATATAGCAAGGTTACATTAGTTTTTGCTAGAGAATTTCTTTTTTTAATTACAAATTTCTAAATTCACATTGAACATGATATAGTTGTGTGTCACACAAAATTATACTACATGTTTCCTCACAACTGAGAAAACAAAGCTTGTAAAGTGATACAAGTATTCTCTGGGCAAGTCACCTCTCAAATCTGTTAAATCTTTAGTTCTGGTTAGTTTTACTAAGTCCGTTTTTCAACTTGTTTTGTTTTTTCAATCTCACTGCTCTACATTCAAAAGACCATTGCACTGGTATGAGTAAGAAATTAACACAAACAACAAACAACAAATAGAAAATACTTTTCCTCCACAACATAAATCAATCAACAAGAAGCCTCCACATACAATGATCCCATACTCTAATGCTTTTCAACAAATACAATAAAGTAAATTGCCTCCACACGGGCCGATCAGAAACAATGAAATTAAAATGCCTCCACACGGGCCGATGATTTAAAAATTGGTCACTTCAAGGCATGTGACCCCCTAATACACCGCAAAGAGTTTAAAAATTGGTCACTTCAGGGCACGTGACTCCCTTTTTGCAACATGGAATCATGAAAACTTACAATCATCTCCGAAGCAGCAACATCAGTAGCATTACCATCCTTATTTATATGTGTGCGAATGAATAAATCTGCGGAGGTGGTTGGGATGATTTTGAAGTTGAAGTTTCGGTATTTTGTTCACTCACTTTTTCGACTTCACTAACCGTTCGTTTCATTGTCAGCTTATTATTTATCATTCCTGGAAAAGCAAACAAAAAGGTAATCTATTAATAATCTATTAAGTTCATATATTTTGGCTTGGAAAGGGAAAAAAGGTAATGAAATTAAGCTAGCTAGGAATCGAAACAAAAATAGAAGAGGCAAATTATTGATGATGTCATTTGTGGAAAATGAAATAAAATTTGTAGCTGTTGAAATAGTTTACTCAGTTAACTGCCAAAAAAAAAGTTCAATATGATTTATATTACATGAACAGAAGGTGAGCAAATTAAATATCAATAGCTCCTATCTGTACAACATTAAGGAATAAGGATAATAAGATAGAGCCAAATCAAAAATTTAATGGAATATGTGTTTTAACTAAGAGTCATAACACTGGAGAAATAGAAAAACACATGAAAGACAGAATTAATGCATGTTGTCTCAATCAACAATCCTAACATGAAATAATTTTCCTGTGTACAAGAACAGTCACTACACTATCTTAATTACTATCTGGAATGCAAGGAAGGAAGACTTACAAATATATAGACAACAAACTTCCCTAGAGTAGAAAGTAGCTCCCACAAGCACCACAAGTTCACACTTCAAAATCCAACTCAAAGCCCCATTCTAGTTTGAAAACAAAAACATCAGAGAAACAAAAATTAAAAGGGGATCTAACTTGAAGTCCGGATGATTAAGTCGGTCAACTTCTCTTCCAGCTCAGATGGATCGATGGTCCTCCCATCATTCACCTGTGCACAAAATTAGGAATAACATAGTGTTGCTGCAAGAAAACGTGCAATTAGAGAGAAAAAATAAAAAAATAAAAAAATAATAAAAAAGGTGCAGCAAATAAATCAAAGGTCTAAAATTAGTCGCATTCAATTTAATGGTCTATCCTTCTTTCAAACAAATGATAGCAAAATACAGTACTAGTGTACCACATAAGCTACGAGATTCTTGAAACCTCTAAACACTATAAGAAAAATGCAGATCCCTTTGATCACTAATGGACTTGATCTAGTGTTCAAACCTTCCTAAGTAACCAATGACCTCAATTTGAAACCTTCACCTCCGAAGAAATTGTAACATGAAAGGGGGAAAAAATAAAATTACAACCAAAAAATCTGAAACTTGATAAGAAAATGCTTTTACATATAACAGCAACTGGCAACAGAAGAATCAAAATTTCATTATAAATGTCTCAAGCATATCAGCACAAGAAACAAAACATTTTATCACAATGCATAAGAAACATAACATTTTAATTTTCCACATGCACAATCAACTCTCAGTTGGCCATTAATTCTTCATCAAACTGCTAATTTACAGAAGCGCGGCTTTCTTCACCAGAATGTCGAATTTGGTTCAATTTGAGACGGCTATAGTTTTCTGCTGACAAAGAGAAAAATAAAGTGACTTTAATTTCTTCCTGAAAATTAAATGAACTACTCATTTTGTAGGTAATACAAGAACCACTCCCAAGCACAAAAAATAAGAAAATTTATGTTAAAAGAACTTGATAACTTCTGATTTAGAAATTATAACACCACAGTAGAGCATGGTTCTGAATAAAAACCCTTAATACATTGAAGGAATAAACATGATAAATTAACACAAAATGTTAAAAAGGATAATATTATATACACAATTATTGACTCAACTTTGAGAGGGTTTTGCAGAAATCCAAAGTTTTACAGATTCAAAATCAGAACAATTTTTTCCCAAATTTCCTGTGCATATCAAAACAATATATGTACATACACATATATATGATCCAAAGTTTTACTTCCTTTACAAATTCAGAATACAAAATTTGAAGCACATAAATAGTTTGAGGAACTCAAAATTCTCACCCCCACTAGTCTTTGACTGTGTTGCTGCAACTGGAAGAACCTTTTCCGTCATATTGGAAGGAAGTGGAAGCATATTCAAATTTGTCTGCGTCGGCAACATCCGATACTGCGGAGCATTCACTCTACAAACAGAACACACATACATCACAATCTGACTTGGGCAATTTTCTGTAACTTCCTTTACATCTCTCATCAATCAAAGGGGGGAGCGGCCTTAATCAAATTATAAGAAAATTACAGAAAAAAATAAAATATTAATCCAAACCTTCCAACAACCATACCTAGGGTTTTGATGTAACTATCGATGATCTGGTCCCTGGAAGTGTCGTCCTCCTCATGTTTTTCCATCACAACAAGCCAGTGATTAATTGATTTAGAAAAAAACAAAAAAACAAAAAAAAAAAAAAAAACAAAACCCATACATACAAGTTAGCAGTTGTAAAGAGAGAAGGGGGCAAGCTTGAGGGTTGAGAGACAGTGGCTGAAGCTTGCGAACAGCGAACCCGAACTGGAACAGCGGGCGATGAAAACTAAAAGATTTGGGTTTTGATTATGTAATAGGTTTTTAAAAAAGCACTGGTACGATTGCACCTATACCAATGCTCTTTAAAAGAGCGCTGGTAAAACCCTAATATGGTGTAGTGACCTTTCTTGCCCTTTTGAAAATATAGCATTTCTGGCATGAGCTTATTCTGTTTAGAACTTGTGGACTGAAAAGAATTTCAAAAAATTTAGCAATCTGTATAGCACAGAAATGATAGTGTTCAAGGGCATAAATTTTTAGCACCAGTGTGTGAGCCTTCAGGCTTTATGTATCTACCTTTTTATGTCAGTTTATAGTACGCTGTCTAAATATACATAAAATCCCTCTTTTGAGCTAATTATAAGATCTACGTGCTTTGAATAATGTAAAATTACAACTGAAAAAGAAAAAAGAAAACACACACACACACTATTAGAAATTTAGAACATCCAAGAAATTAGATATCTGACCAAGTGCTCCATCCAAGTGCAGTCACTCCCAAGGTGCCTATAACTTGCCAGTCTCTGCTCTCACTGTCTCACAGTGCCTAGAATTTGCATAAGAAATAACAATGGTTAACCTTACTCAAGAGAGGGCCTAAAAATTCAAGATAGTTTCTACCGAAAATCATACAATCTAGTAACATTCTAAAGAAATCAACGCTCTGTATGAACAATTTAGAATATTAGATTGCTCTGCACTTGAAAATTCAGAAGAAAAAGAAAAAAAGAAAAAACATGAATTTTTTCTAACTTAAGGTGCTAGGTTAAGTTCAACAAAAGAAGAGGAATTTTTTTTTTTTTCATTATTTGAAAAACCATTCATGTAAATAAAAGAGCCTATATATGTAATTAATATAGACTCCACTTATACAAATACCAGAAGGAAGGTTGTTCACAAAAAGAAAATGAAAAATGTCTCTATTCTTAAATTGTAAATAACCAACTCAAGGTATTCTTCTACTTACTATATCAACAAACCACGACCAATCACAGTTTCACAATTACAGTTCCATAGCCACAGTTCACAGCCTCATTGGAAATTTGAAATACAGACTATATATGCATATCAAAACAGAGTTTTCAAATTTTCAACACATACGATACATATGCGTCATCAAGGTTATAGCCTCCACAAAAATTTGAAACTCAAAACATAGAAATATATATCAAAACATAAAGCATGCTTCACAAAAATTTATTATGACAACACAGATAAATTTGGAACTTCAAATCTCCAAAGTTAGGGACACAGCCCTTGACAAAATTTTCAGAAATAATTTTCAAATACAGCCCATCATCACTAACCATCCTCCTTTTTCAACATCACAGAATATATATCAAAGTATTCTTAAAATCGCAGTCCCAATGATCAAATACAGGTTCACAGTGATTTCTCAATTTTTCCAGAGTCTTCATTATCACAGTTTTATGCTTCACAATATTTGTAACATGGCAAAACATATAAAATCTCACATAACTAAAATCCCAAATTCCCATTTCAAAATAAAATTCCAAAAATCTCCAAAACAGTTTAATTAAACCTTCTTTCAGAAATTTTCAAACATGAACTCATATATATATTTATATGAATGACAGGGGAAAGATGCTTACTCGAAAGATAGAGAGAAGAGCAAAGGAATGAAGAGAAAAATCCGAAAGAGAGACCAACCCGAGAACGATGAGATGACGGCCTGAGATTCGCCGGAGAAGATGACCGAAAATTGTAGCGGTGGATGGCAGCAAGATGAGAATGTTATCTCCTTGGCCGAAGGTCGGCCGGAGACGAAGCCGATGGAGAAGAGATGAGATCGAGAGCGAGAGGCCGAGGTTTGGCCAGAGATCTCGCCGAAATACCCATAGCAGAGAGCTCGAACAAAAAGAGAGGGGTTGGCTTCAGTGGTGGTGTGAGGATATGGGGTGGAGTGATGGTGGTGGCTGTGGTGCAAGGTGCAATAGGTTGAGAACGAGAATAGAGATGGAGGCGATTGGGGAGTTGCAGAGAGAAGGAGAGGGGGCAAGTTCAGAGTTGAGACCGAGAATAGAGATGGAGGCGAATGGGAGGCTGAAGAGAAACCTTAGGCTTGGATGAGATAAGGTTAGAAGAAATAAATGGAAAATAAAAAAAAATAAAAAAGTGAAATATTGTTAAAGCGCCAATTTTTCCCGCATTAAATTTCACACTTACCGGCGCTCTTTTGTAAAGAGCTGGTACTATTAGCCCTATACCAGCGCTCCTAGTAAGAGCGCTGGTGTACGATTGCACCTATACCAACGCTCCTTCAGAAGTGTCAGTACAATTGCACCTACACCAGCGCTCTTTTAAAGAGCGCTGGTACGATTGCACCTATACCAACGCTCTTTAAAAAAGCGCTGGTAAGACCCTAATATAGTGTAGTGCACCATTATTTTTCAGGTATTCGTCAGGTGTAGAGATTATTTGTGCTAAGCAGAGATCAGTTGACTTCACTCTTCTGATTCTACATAGGAGATTTATTTATGTATTAGTATTAAGGCGTAGACAGCTATTGCTATTACTTATTCAGTTTGGATTTTCTAGGAGTCCACATAATATGAATTCCCAAGTTGTATTATTTGGAGAATTAGTTGTATAAGAAGAATTTATTAATTAATGAAATTTGTTTTAAGGATTTTAAATATTTAATTATCATTTTAGTTTTCATTTTGGTGTTTTATCTATTCTTATTTAACTTTTTGTATTCTGTGTTCATTTATTGCCAGTTTGTTTTTTATATCCCTAGGTATTCGGGCGTGGGCCGACCAACCCATATTAGGAAATCCGGGGATATCACACTACCCGATTTGGCAGGCATATCCAAGGATTTTGTTGATGGAAACAACGACGATGAGGGATTTAGGGGCAGAAAGGGCTAGAGATTTGGATGTGGAGTTGATATAAATCTTTCCATAAAAGAAATTAACTTCAGAGCAAGAGACTTACTTCTTAGCAACGAAGACAATGTGTTCCAACTGGATTTCATCAATCTTAAGAAATTCTTCAATCGGATCTGATGAAAGCTCAATCTTGGCAAAATTTGGGTTTAAGGGAGAGGCCCTAGGTTTGGTGGTGGGTTTGAGAAGTGATGACTGTTCGTTTGTTATGGGTTTGAGAAGCGATGTTTCATTTGCCATAGGTTTTCTAGTTTGTTCATATGCTGGGTTTTCTGTGATGGTGGTGGTTGTCTGGGTTTAGTATGTACAGAAGTGAGGGGTGATATACTAAAGGCAAAAATGTCATTTAAAAGTTATTGTATTTTATAGTTTAAATATATATATTTTTGATAAGTTATATTTTATAGTTTAAATTAATAAAATTGTTGTAGGAATATTGACTTTTCATAATTTTAAGGGGTTGTTTGGAATCAATTTTTGATAAGGGGTGCATTTGTTAAAAAAAGATTCAACTTATATATGATTGTCCTTATGACAAACCTCAAGAGGTGTCGGTGCTCAAAAAAGATTTAACTCGTATATATTGTCCTTATGACAAACCTTACGGGGTGTCAGTGTACTTTACCTTTATACAAAGTGCAAAAGCTATATCCCTCCATTTTCTTTCTTTTCTTCTCCTTCCATTTCTTTCCAAACAAAATGGCCCTTACGGCTGAGTGCGTCTTCTTCCATAAATGGGAGTAGCATGGTTCAATCCTATATTTGTATGATATAATTGGACCCACATATATTCAGACCTCACGACCCATCTCTTATGATCCATCAAACGTGCATATTCCAAGCCCAATCATCCAAACCCAACCAACTCACGGAGTATGAATTATTCAGCATTCTTAAATAGTTCAAAATCCATCTAATATCTAATTATTTGAAAATTCTAAAAAATTTCTACTAGCAATTAGTTTTTTTTATTATCAAAATAATTAATCTAATTTTCAAATGGATAAAATTTTATTCAAATTATTTCAATAAGAAATCACAATATTTTATGAAATTTTTTAATAGAATTTAAAATTTTTGTATATTAAAAATGATTGTCCTAAATCTACAAAATATTTTTGGAATTAAGCTTTAATTAAATTAATTATCATTTAAATTTACATCATAATATTTATTAATTAAGTAAAACATAAATGAACGTGGTTTTTCTTTATTTACCGGAAAAAAATAAATGAACGTAGGAAAAAAAAAAAAAGGATTTATATCAATTTTAGAATAGAAACTACAACGGCAAAACTTTAATTCTATTTAGTAGTAGTGTATGTGAAAAATTGGGAGGTTAAAGGATTTCAAATGTAGAATTATTGATCCTATAATAATAATAATAATAATAATAATAATGGACTTATTAGTCTTTTATAAAAATAAAAATAAATAAGACTTCGGATTAATCTTTCCTATTTTCTATTCCAAGCATAGAAATTCTGTCCTCAAATAATGTAAAACTATACATTGAACACACGTATTTGGAAAGAAATAAAAATCTAATTGCTTTCATTTGTGCTGAGTGAAAACTCATTAGGAAACAACCAGTTAAAGCGCGTATAATGCATATATATATATATATATATATATACACACGCGCATATATATATTCTTGATCCTAATCATTCCAGTCAGTTTTATTAGTGTTGGATCATGGAACAGAATTAGGAAACTAAAGTTAGTATGATATCTGCGGCAGAGGGCGTGTGTATATATATATACATACAGACATAAGTTTATTCTTCGTTCTTAAGTCTTAAGCCTAAATCTCTCACATACCGTTCTCTTTCTCTTTCATCACCCAAACCCAATTACTATTTTCCAAGTCTCTTTCTTTAATCTTGTTTCTTCTTCAAACAATGGCGAAACAGTTCTTTATGGCTCCTAGTAGTCTATTCGATTTCTCTCCGACCACAAACATAACATCATCACTAGTTGTAGGCTTCAAAGATGATGAAAGAAGTGCGAAACAATTCTTTAAAGCAGATAGTCTTTTTTCTCCGGTGAAAAACACAGCATCATCACTAGTTGCAAACTCGAAAGATCAAGAAAATAGTGCGAATCGGTTCGCTCTTAGTCTTTTCTCTCCGGCGAAAAACACAGCAGTCGGAGACTCGAAAGATGAAGAAAACAGCGGGGTTTCATTGGAAAAGACGAAAGTATTAATGGAGTCCAGTAGTAGTACTAGTTGCATCCCACAACCAAGAACCATGGAAGGACGTTGCATAACAAGAAAACCTGAAGAAAAGGTTTCAAAACCATCTTCCACTATTATCATCAAGAAAAGGAAGATGATGGGTGATAATAACCCATGTTGCTCTCTGGCTCCCAAACCCAAACAACAGAAGATTGTTTATACCAATGAAGGAGAAGAAGAAGAAGAAGAGATCACAAGGTTGAGGCTGTATGAAGAACCCTGGAAAATCAAGAAGATGATGGGTAATGATAATAACCCATGTTGCTCTTTGGCTCCCAAACCCAAACAACAGAAGATTATTTATACCAGTGAAGGAGAAGAAGAAGAAGAAGAAGAGACAAAATTGAGGCTGTATGAAGAACCTTGGAAAATCAAGAAGATACTAACAAGAAGTGATGTGAATACTTCATGTAGGCTCTTGTTATCTCAAGAATCAACCCACGAACATATAATCCCTCTGTTCAGCGCTAAACAAGCCACAGATTGTGGGACTGTAAATGGCACAAAGCTTAAGGTTTTTGACTTCGACACAAGGACTGAACATGAGTTGACGCTCAAGAGATGGAAGACAGACAGCTATGTGCTTACCAGTAGCTGGATCAAAGAGTTCAAAAACAGGAGGAAGTTGCAGATGGGTGATGAGGTTGGCCTTTTCTGGAATCCATACCTTTCAAGACTCTATTTTTCCCTTCTCAAAAAGGCTGCCTAGTCATATGTGAATGCTTCATTGTAACATGCTTGACTTTAAATGTATCATGGCTTGAATGGTTTTATTATATGTTTAATGAATATGATTAATAATATGTCAGTCTTGAAAAGCTAGTATTCCACATCATTTTGTATATTTTGCCTTCTAAAAATAAAACCAAGCACTTAATAATATACTAATAGAGATATGTTGTTTTAGATCATTTTAGAAGCAACAACAAAGTCCATTATTTTGCTAAACTTCTCTAAAATACACTGTTGTTGTACAAATGTGGACAAAATTCTGTTTTGGGCAATTGCCGTATCTGGAATGAATAGAAAATGGCATATTCTTGCCTTTTTCTGCATGAAATCTATGGATTTCAAAGCCTTGAAATCTCCAATAAAGCTAGCATTCTAAGGCATATATGGAGAAATCATGATGGATCAAACCAGAGCGTATGGGCTGTTTGGTGTAGAACATACCTTGTTAAGGTATGTTTGGTTATGGGACATCAAAGCTCCAAAGCAGACATCTTGGTGTTGGAAGAAATTGCTCCAGCCACTTTGCCAGGCCTCTCTCTTATCAGAAAAAAGATTGAAGACGGCAGAGGGACATTCTTCTGGACTAACATCTGGTTTGGGACTCTTTCAACAATATTCCCAAACACAAAATTATCCCCTACCTCCATTGGCCAAATGCATTCCCATTAATATGCGTATCAGAACCAGAGAGCCACTGACACTTGCTTTTTGAGTGGCAATTCACATCCCCAATCTCGCAAAATCTCCAATCGAAATGTGGATTCTTCATTTGCCCTGCAAACTGGTCATCACTAAATCAAATGGAGCTCCCATTATTGGAAGGAAAAAGGCATCAGAAACAGAGTCTGCAAACTAACCTTATCTTTATGTGTGTATCAACTATGGATGGAAAGGAATTCAAGGGTTTCCAGAGAGCTGCTTCTTCAACCCACAACTATTGGCCCTCTTATTGGCCCAATAGCTCTAGATTGGGGATCTTCCACCTTCAAACATTCTATCTCCTTCTGAAAATAGCACATTGGGGGTGCTGAGCTTGGGCTACATTTTTGTTTTCATTTCATTGTCACTTTGTCTACTAATCCCATCCTTCCAAATCATCTCATCAAACTAAAGAGCTCCCAATGCATCTTTTGGAAGACCATTCAATGCATATCCTGAAATTATGCAATTCCAAGAAACCAAATTCCATTTAGGCATTTCATCAAAAACACCGCGGGCTGATTTCAAATACCCAACTTTGGAGTACATGTATATCATCAGTACTGAATCCGCAACAGTGACAATGTGATCAAACCCGGAATTTATTATCTGGGTATGGACTATTTTGCCTTAAGTGAGAGCAGCAAAGGCCTTAAGCACATAGGAATAATTGTGAAATGATCAGGTTTTGCGTTGGAAAGCTGAAGATCTAAGTATTTTGCGATGAAGTCCAATGCGCTGAATGAATGCTTGTTTAAGCTTGTCATTTATAGTAAATAAATATGTGTTTCAAAAATAATTGAGAATAAGGATTAAGCTAAAGAGAATTGCGCTGAATGAATGCTTGATTAGTCTGGACAGGTTGTTGTGTTTAAATATCCAAGAATACTTTGTTTGCTCTAATCAAACATGATCTCTTTCAATGGTCAGATTAATTTTTCCTTCAAAGATTCAAGTCAGATCAACAAATTCTCAATAGAAGAAAACTCTAGTCGGATTAACAAATTATCAACAGAAGAATTGACATGTTTGCATATCTCCCTTCTTTTTTCTTTTCTGAAAATCGAGTTCAATTTTGTGAATGACTGTCCTTGCAAATTCTGAGTTTTTGCTGGGTCAATTTCTAAGTGGTTTAGACAGGGAGAAGATAAATGTACTCCCTTACTAATTAATTACATTTCTTTTCTCCATTTTTTATTCATTTTTTTTTTTTTTTTTAACTTAGATAACAAACTTACGATAATTAAATATATGATGTAATAGTACAAACTCTTAAATATCTATAAATTCAAAGTTCTTTTTATTTTTATTTTTTATGACAAATTAGAGAGAGGAGGTTGAAGAACAGATTAACTATACCAATTAAACCACTTGATAATGTCCATATTGTGTAAATCATTTAGTTATCTTGTACTAACATTTTGGTCACTGAGGAAATTTTTTTTTTTTTTTGATATCTCAAATCTATGAAAAAGGTTATATCTTCACTTGTATATTTCATATCACAAGTTGCCTTTTGTTTGTTTGCAAGTAAAATATTTTTGCCAGAAAAAATATATAGGTTTGGTTTGTTTTGCTTATCCTTTTTCAAAAAACTCAATTGATCATTTTTAGTTTTTTAACATTTTCTTGTCAAATAATTATTAATATTCAAATAGAAATAGTTAGACTAAATGGATAGATAAGATAGAGATTGGATAATTAATGACAAAAGATATTTTTCAGAAAAAAAATTTCAGGACGTTTGCCAAACACTAGAAAATAAATATAAAAAAAAAAGATATACAAAAATTGACATGTAAGTCAATTTTTTCTATTTGAATATTTAAACAATTCTAAAAAAATTCTATTGGAAAACCTCAACGGCTACCCATTCATTAGATGGAGCATGTGGTTTAGAATTACGATCACACTTACCATTAAAATAATAATAATATTATTATTAATATTATTATTATTACATACATGACCTTATGTGAATAGTAAGAATTACGCAGTCACGGATCATGTAAAATTTTCTCTTAATTTAATTGAACAGTTCAACTTCTCGTTCGGTTGAAATTTACTATGCATATCAGTGCTCTAATCGTTATCCTTCTTTCCAATACGAATGCTTGATGGGTTTCGACAGGTTGATGTGTTAAATTTTCTCACTATGATTTGTTTGGACATTATTATTGATTACAACTGTTACCGGTTGCCTTGGTACTAATATTGTGATCATTGGTTTCTGAACTTATATATCTAGAAAAAATAATAAAAAATAAAAATTGATATGTCAAATTTATGAAAAAGTTATATCACCTAGCATATTTCATATAAGAAGTTACTTTTTGCGCTAAACACCAGCGAGTTCTAAACTTGTATCTAAACAAAAAGGGCAAAAAAAAAAAAAAAAATTCATATATCAAATTTATGAAAAAGTTCACTGGTATATTTCATATCGGAAGTTACTTTTTGTACTAAATACAAATAAAACAACACATTTAATTGATGAGTTGGGCTGGATTGTTCAAGGACCTTACCGGCCTGTTTTGAACCACAGAGCTAGATGGCACAAGTATTTTCTAAAAAAAAATTTACCACAATTATTTATTATTTATTTTATTTTTACACAAAAGAAAATAAGTTCTATAACTAATAAAGTCCTCCGTTTGAAAGCTTTTTTCATTTATTTTCTAAAACACTGAACTTTCCATTTATAGTCTTAACAAATTAGATTTAAATTTTGTAATTATAATTTCTATTCAAAATTTGATATGTAAGCTAAAATTTTCTATTTGACTATTTTAACATGTCTAAATTTTATGTATCAATAATTTTTTTCAATTTACTTAGAGGCAAAAACCAAAAAAAAAATTCAAAGGCAAGAATGTTAGTAATTAGAAAGGAGGGAAGGGTGCAAGACTCGAGTACAAACTTCCGGATCCAGGAGCAATAACCCAACCACTTGGATAATACGGTAGTTGCGGAAAAAAAAAAACATGTATTGGCAATTGGATTTTTTTTTTAATCAAAATTCTTTTATTTATTTATTTTTGTCTCTTTCAAAAGGACAAAATGTTATTCAAGTTGTTTGAATAAAAAAGGAATTATAATATTTTATGAATTATTTTAATAGAATTTGAAATTTTCTCTATTAAAAATGATTGTAAAAAAATCTACAAAAAACTTTTTGAATTGACCTTTAATTAAATTAATTACAATTATAATTTTTAATATAATATATTTTTTATCCCTGAATTACTATCTATTAATTAACTAGTAAACATAAACAAAAGAGCATTCTATATCAATGTTACAATTGAAACATCTAATGGCAAAACTTTACTTATATTTGGTAAGAGTACAAATGAAAAATTGAGTACGTAGTTTAAAATTTAGTATTTGTTGTCCTAAGAAAAAATTATAGGACTTATATGTCTTTTAAAAGAAAAGTAAGGCTTTGCGGTAAATTTTCTTATTTTGTAGCTATTACATGCATAGAAAATTTCTCCTCAAGTCAGGTAAAACTATAACATTAATATACATAATTGGAAAGAAATAAAAACTTAAACATCAAACTGAATTAGGAAACCCAACCTAGAGGATTTCAGTGCTGGAGTGCAAGTCTAATTTAGGAAACAAGCAGGAAAATACATATTCTTCAGGTTGATTAGTGTTGGATCGTAGAACTGATTTAGGAATCCTAAGGAAAGTATGATCTTTGCGCTAGAGGGCGCGTGTGTATATATATATATATATATATATATATATATAACCATATGCACGTCTATGTATTCTGCGTTCCTCTGATCATTCCAAGAAGGCAGTTCTAATTAATCTCTCACATAACATCCCCTATTATCTTTCGTCACCCAAACCCTAGTAATATTTTTCAAGTCACTTTCGTTATTCTTGTTTCTGGTTCAAACAATTAATGGCAGAACAGTTTTTCGTTGCTCGTGGTCTTTTCTTTTCGTCCAGAAACATACCATCCTCATCACTGGCGGCAGACTTGGAAGATGAAGAAAATAGGGCAACACAGTTCTCTGTTGATCGTAGTTTTTTTTCTCGGGCCAAAAGCACAGCATC
Organism: Cornus florida; assembly: GCF_030987335.1. Lineage (NCBI taxonomy): Eukaryota > Viridiplantae > Streptophyta > Magnoliopsida > Cornales > Cornaceae > Cornus > Cornus florida. The sequence continues at coordinate 93,082,455 of NW_026775581.1, forward strand.
AACAGAGTTCTTTAATTTTGATAATCTTTTCTCTCCTGTAAAAAATACAGAATCATCAGTAGTTGCAGAGTCGAAAAATGAAGAAAATGGCGGGGTTTCATTGGAACTATCGTTGCGGCTTCATGCTGATCCTAAGATGAAAGCACTGGAATCCAGTACTAGTAGTTTCATTATCCCAAAACCAAGAACCATACTAGCTAGCGTAGCAAGAAAACCTGAAAAGGTTTCAACCAAATTGAAACCATCTTCTATTGTAACTTTCAAGAAAAGGAAGATGATGGGTGATAAACCACCAAGTTGCTCTTTGGCTCCTAAAGCCAAGGAACAGAAGATTGTTTGTACCCGTGAAGAAGAAGAAGAGACGACAAGATTGAGGTTGTATAATGACAGGTGGAAAATCAAGAAGATATTGACAAAAAGTGACGTGAATGGTTTATGTAGGCTCCTGATACCAAAAGAATTAATGAACAAACAGGTAATCCCTCTGTTCAACCCTCAACAAGTTAGTGATTGTGGGAGTGGGATAGGCACAAGGGTTAAGGTTTTCGATTTTGACACAAGGACTGAGCATGAGTTGACTCTCAAGAAATGGAAGACAGATAGCTATTTGCTAATCAGTAACTGGAACAAAGAGTTCACCAACAGGAGGAACTTGGAGATGGGTGATGAGATTGGCCTTTTCTGGAATTCACAAACTTCACAACTCTATTTTAGCCTTCTCAAAAAGGCTAATACCTAGCCATATCTGAATGTTTGAATGAAACATGACTTTGGTTGTAAGTTTGGAATTGAACATTTAGTTATTTGAATGGTTTTTACGTGGTCAATTTTATTTGCTATTAAATGTGTAATGTGGTTTGAATGATTTTATTATATATATGTTTTATGAATATGATTGATAGCATATTAGTTTTGAAATGTTTTTAGCGTTTTTTTTTTTTATTTTTTTTTTTTTATTGGCATGTTAAAGCATGGTTATTAATTATAGAAAATTCCTAATTAATATAAAAAATAATTGAATCTGGATATCTAATACAAAAGACAACTGATTATTAAACCTAAAAAGGGAAGACTAACGAGTAGATTCCAGTTAGTTGTCATACTTGAGAACACAGGGCCTCTAGTCTATGGCGAAAGTTTTAACCTAGCTAATTGATGAGCCTATAAGCTAGACTCCCAGTTTCACATTCAATTGAGACTTTAGCTATGTATAAAAAAGTATTAGTGTTTTCATCTCTTTTCAATATGAGTTCTTGGTATGTTTGGGTTGATTGATGTATTTAAATTTCGAAAAATACTACAGTAGCAAGCTTTTCTAACTTTTCTATTTTTTCTTTTTTAATAAAACACTAATATATCCTATAAATTTTTTATAGGACCAATAAATACTACTTTTGAAATCTTCTCCATTAAATTCTAAATCACTTAACTTTTCACTTATGTCCTTAATAAATTAGATTTATAATTTAACAATTATAATTTCTTTTCTATTTGACTATTTAAACATGTCTAAAAATTTTCTATTGCCAATTGGATTTTTTTGTTTCATTTTATCAAAATTAGTCTATTTTTCAAAAGGATAAAATTTTATTCAAATTATTTCAATAAAAAGAAGTTATAATACATTATGAAATTGAACCCAAGGGGTTGACTTAAGTGAATAAAAACTTGGTCCTGGTGTCTTATAAAGCATTGAGTTTACGGTTCGAATTCTCTTGGGTGTAAATAATTTTTTGAGGGGTGTGTATGAATACCAATTAGGAAAAAAAAAAATTATATAAAAAATATTAATTTTTTTTTTAATTCTAATATATTAAAAATGATGATCATTAAATCTAAAACAGTTTTTGGAATTGATCAACTTTAAATAAATTAATTATAATTTAAATATATAATATAATATTTATTAATTAAATAAAGCATAAGAAAACATAGAAACAAAAAATAAAAAACTAATGGGCTCTGGTCTAAATTGTTTAGGTCGTCCTCACCTTTTAGGGATGTTGAGTGTTGGGAAGGGGGTAAAAATATATAGTGAGTTTGTATTTGTTTGAACTTCCAAAAGATAAAAAAATAAAAAGTATTCTATATAGTTTTAGAGTAGAAACTGTAATGGCAAAATTAAATGGTTTTTAAAACTTAAAATGCAAAAGGATTTCAAAAGTAGAATTATTGATCCTATAAGAAAAAATATAGGACTTATTTGTCTTTTACAAAATATAATCCCTCTATTCAGCGCTAAACAAGCAACAGAATGTGGGACTGCAGATGGCGCAAAGCTTAAGGTTTTTGACTTCACACAAGGACTAAACATGAGTTGACGCTCAAGAGATGGAAGACGGACAACTATTTGCTTACCGGTTGTTGGATCAAAGAGTAACGCACCATTATGGGGGAATTTTAGGGATGAATTAACCAAAAGAAGTAAAGTCCTACTTATTTGTATGTTCTAGAGACGGATTAACCAAAAGAAGTTAAGTCCTACCGTTTTCATGTCAGGCTACTGAATTGGTTGGATGACAAGCCGAATATTTATTTTATACTTTTGATAGGATGGATTTTATATATATATAGATATGTGCCATGATATGAGCTTGAGTCTCATGATTGATGGTTAGGGAACATATATTGCATTGGGGATGTATAATTAAGCTGGACATAGTGGATTGTTATATGCCCTGGTAGGTTTAGGTATTCATTCTCACTATATGTGCGTTTTGCATGTTGCTTACTATTTAGGTTGAGGTCGCCCAATGTCCGGTAGGAGCCCTTTTAGTGTGTGTGTGTGTGTGTATATATATATATATATATATATATATAGATGGATTATGTATCTATTGTCGAGTTGATGAGGATGTATATGTGTATCGAGTCTCTGTTCGGAATGTAATAGAATAAAACTTATTTGTGGGTCTGACCCACTACTATTTTTCAGGTGTTCGTCAGATGTAGAGATTGTTTATGCTGAGCAGAGATCAGTCTACTTCACTCTTCTAATTCTACATAGAAGATTCATTTATGTATCAGTATTAAGATGTAGACAGCTATTGCAGTTACTTATTTAGTTTAGATTTTCTAGGGGTCCACATAGTATGGATTCCCGAGTTGTATTATTTAAAAAATTAGTTGTATAAGAAGAATTTATTAATTAATGAAAATTTGTTCTGAGAATTTTAAATATTGGATTATCATTTTAGTTTTCATTTCAACGTTTTATCTATTCTTATTTATCCTTTTGTATTCTGTATTTATTTATTGCCAGTTTATTTTTGATATCCTTAGGTATTTGGGCGTGGGCCGACCAACCCGCATTCGGAAATTTGGGGGTATCACACCACCCGATTCGGCTGGCATATCCAAGGATTTTGTTGATGGAAGCAACGATGAAGAGGGATTTAGGGGCAGAGAGGGCTAGAGATTTGGATATGGAGTTGATATAAATCTTTCCATAAAAGAAATTAACTTCAGAGCAAGAGACTTACTTCTTAGCAACAAAGAAAATGTGTTCCAACTGGATTTCATCAATCTTAAGAAATTCTTCAATCGGATATAATGAAAGCTCAATCTTGGCAAAATTTGGGTTTAATGGAGAGGCCTTAGGTTTGGTGGTGGGTTTGAGAGGTGATGACTGTTCGTTTGTTATGGGTTTGAGAAACGATGTTTCGTTTGTCTTAGGTTTTCTAGTTTGTTCATATGATGGGTTTTCTGTGATGGTGGTGGTTGTCTGGGTTTAGTATGTACATAAGTGAGGGTTGATATACTAAAGGCAAAAAAGTCATTTAAAAGTTATTATATTTTATAGTTTAAATATATATATTTTTTAATAAGTTATATTTTATAGTTAAATTAATAAAATTCTTGAAGGAATATTGACTTTTCATAATTTTAAGGGGTTGTTTGGATTCATTTTTTTGATAAGGGGTGCATTTGTTCAAAAAAGATTCAACTTGTATATAGTTATCCTTATGACAAATCTCAAGGGGTGTCGGTATTCAAAAAAGATTTAACTTGTATATGATTGTCTTTATGACAAATTTTAAGGGGTGTCAGTATACTTTACCTTTATAAAAAGTGCAAAAACTATATCCCTCATTTTTTTTTTCTTTTCTTCTCCTTCCATTTCTTTCCAAACAAAATGGGCCTTACGGCTAAGTGCGTCTTCTTCCATAAATAGGAGTAGCACGGTTCTTTCCAATATTTGTATGATATAATTAGACTCACATATATTCAGACCTCATGACTCATCTCTTATGATCCATCAAGCGTGCATATTCCAAGCCCAATCATCCAAAACTAACCAACTTACGGAGTATGACTTATTCGACGTTCTTAAATACTTCAAAATCTGTAACGACCCTAGCTGATGCCAAATTTTTAAAAAAAATTCGACATAACCTCCCATAAAAATGGGCCTTCAACAACCTGTCCCAATACACAAAACACATAATATCATCTAGCATCCTATTCATCCGTTCATTATACCTCAACATAGTTCCTCTCATGGGGGAACATCCACACACCAATTAATCTAAATTATCATAATTACAGTCCCAAAATACATAGTTAAAATTTAAAGTCCCTGTCTTACAACGTTACGTGATACAATTGCATGGAAACATATACCATAATTCCTTTAGTTTCATTTACATCAAGCAAAAGATAAGTTCGTTCTTAAGTTTCAAGGCCATGAATATTAACTTAGTTACATCCCCACAACTATGAATATACATAAAATGGTAAAAACACAAAATAGCAAACAACCTTCTAACAACTTTCAAGCTTGAGGTGGATTGTCGTCCACCAGTTCATTTCCAAGACCTGAAAAAAATAATATAAATAGTAGGGTGAGCATAAAGCTCAGTAGGTGACACTTAAGACACAATTCTTGTGTCCTTGTGAATCCAAACAAAGAATGGGCCAATGGGAAATAGGGATCATGCAATATAGGGAATTAAAACAATATGCACGTCAATTCCAAATATAAACCATGCAGTGCAACGAAATGCAATGCATGCTAATGTCACTCCCCATTTTCATTCACAAAACCATCACTTTTAAATGTTAATAAAGCCCTCCCTATGGTAACCCCGCCGCGACACGAAAGGAGGATTGGCTATCGTCCCTAGACCTTTGGTAACCCCGCAGCGTCATCGAGGGACCCGAATAGCTCAACCACGCTAGGGCGACTCCCTAATCCCCTCTAGGCTATATTAACCTCCGACCCGTTGGTAACCCCACAGCGACCGGGTTTATCAAAACTATTTGACAAAACTCTTCTCCCAAAATTTTCCCCATTTTCATTTCAAGACAAATTCTCCCATTTCATGCATCCAAATGACATGTGCATGGATGTACATAAAATCTCAATATTATGACAATGGGAAATTTGGCACAATCTAAATAAACATGTTCTCATTAGTCATTTTCAGCATATTAACACATAGTGGGCATGATAAAATAACATCTAAACATACTTTACACATGAAACAAGTCATAATCAAGTTCTTGAAAATTCTCTAGACATCATTCATACAATCATAGATACAATTAACTCACAATTAAACATGTTTGACACAACAAGGAGGTGTAATTCATAATAGAACAAGAAAGGAGTGGATTAAGATGCCCCTACCTCAAAATGAGCAAAATCCCTAGAAATGGGTTCTTAAATTCGAGCTCCCAAAGAGGACCAAAAGCTAGAATTTTTGGTACTAGCACATAGAGCTCGTCGTTTTGCCTCAAACGGCACCTAAATCTGCCAAGTAACGAAGAAAAAATCTTGCCTCAAAGATTGGGTTGAAAAAGAAAAGAAAATGAAATAGAAAATTGAGAGAGAGAGATAGATACGGGGAGAGAGAAAGAATGAGAGACCAAAAATGGTCTCTAGCCACTTAAGGCTTAGTGGTGGGACCCACCAAAAATTCTTTTCTTTTCTCTTTTTCTTTTTCTTTTTAATTTACACACATTACATTCTCCCAAACTTTAAAAAATTTCGTTCCCGAAATCAAAACATACCTGGAGAAGAAAACAACTCTGGATACTTGGAGTGAACCTCCTATTCGAGCTCCCAAGTAGCCTCCTCGACTCCGTGGTGTCTCCAAAGGACTTTCACCATTGGTATCGTCTTGTTCCTCAACACCTTTTGTTGTGTGTCAAGAATCTGAACTGATCCTTCCTCGTAGGAAACATCCTCATCAATGTCTACATCAACCCAACTCAAAATGTGAGATGGATCTGGCTTGTACTTCTATAACATCGATAAATGGAAAACATTGTGGACCCTATCCAACTGTGGTGGCAAAGCAAGTCTGTAGGCAACCTCTCCTACACGGTCCAAAATCTGAAACGGTCCGATGAATCGTGGCGACAACATGCCACTTTTCCCAAATCTCATCAATCCTTTCCGTGGAGAAACCCGTAGAAAAACATGGTCTCCCACTTCAAAGGATAACGACCGTCTCAGCTTATCCGCATAACTCTTCTGTTGGCTCTGAGTTGTAAGTAACCTCTATCTTATCAACTTAATCTTCTCAGTAGTCTCGAGTACAATGTCTGGTCATAAGGCGGCTGTCTCGCCTACCTCAGTCCAACAAACAGGAGACCTACAAGGTTTACCATACAACGCCTCAAATGGAGCCATCAGGCAAATTCAATAAGTGGAAGGTGATCCTCCCAACTACCACCCAAATTAAGCACACAAGCCCGAAACATATCCTCCAAAATCTGGATAGTACGCTCCGACTGACTGTCAGTCTGTGGATGGAATGCCGTACTCAGATGCAACGCTGAGCCAAACGCTGCTTGAAGTCCTTCCCAGCACTTCGAAGTGAACTTAGCATCCCTATCTGACACAATAGTTACAGGAACTCCATGTAACCTTACAATCTCCTTCACATAAAGAACACCAAGCTTCTCTGTATCATCTGTTGCCTTAATAGGCAAAAAGTGAGCCATCTTGGTCAATCTGTCAATGATGACCCATACGGACTCATTGCCCCTTCGTGACCTTGGAAGACCTGTCACAAAATTCATAGCAATATGCTCCCATTTCCATTGCACTACAGGTAATGGTTGCAATAAACCGGCTGGTTTTTGATGCTCGGCTTTCAACTGCTGACAAGTAAGACATCTAGCCACAAACTGTGCAACATCTTTCTTCATCCCATTCCACCAATAATGACGTCTCAAATTGTGATACATCTTGGTACCACCTGGATGAACTGCAAAGCGGGAAGTGTGAAACTCCCGTAAGACGTCCTCACGACAAACCGTAGGAACCACCAACAAACCCCTGAACCGTAGACCCCCATCTGTATACAAGGCCCAATCTTTCACTGTCTCACCACTAGAGATCAAAGCGTGAATGACATCTAAATCCGGGTCCTGTCTCTGTGACTCAATCACCCGTACAACAAGAGTAGGCTGAGCCACAAGACTAAAAAAGAATGCTGGCTCACTGTCAATATCGTCATCAAAACAATACAATCCCATCTCTGCCAAATCCTTAAGCATCTTCCACTTCTGAATAGCCAAACAGGCCAAAGTTCCACGAGATTTTCGGCTTAAGGCATCTGCTACCACATTTGCCTTGCCCGGATGATACTGCAAGTCAAAATTATAATCTTCCAAGAATTCAACCCATCTTCTCTGTCTATTGTTCAAGTCCTTTTAGGAGAAAAGGAACTTGAGACTTTTATGATCCGAGTGCACCTCGAATCTTTCACCATACAAGTAGTGTCTCCAACACTTCAAAGCAAACACAACTGCCGCCAACTCCAAATCATGTATAGGGTAGTTATACTCGTGAGTCTTCAACTGTCGAGACCCATAAGCCACTACTTTACCATCCTGCATCAACAAACACCCTAAACCATCACATGAAGCATCACAATAGATCACATAACCCAAGCCACGCTCAGGTATCACCAACACTGGAGTCGTAGTCAATCTTGTCTTCAATTCCTAGAAAGATGACTCACAGGCTTCATTCCATGCAAACTTAATCCCTTTCTGGGTTAAACGGGTCATAGACGCTGCTAAACGGGAGAAATCTTTCACAAATCTCCGGTAGTAACCCGCTAGACCAAGAAAACTACGGATCTCAAACACATTCTTAGGTTGCTCCCAATTCAAAACAGCTTCAATCTTTGATGGATCAACTAACACTCCGCCTTCTGAAACAACATGTCCCAAAAACTTCACCTCTTGTAGCCAAAACTCACATTTCTCATATTTGGCATACAACCGGTGCTCCCACAAAATCTGTAAAACAATACTTAAATGGATCTCGTGCTCATCCCGAGATCGTGAATACACAAGAATGTCATCCATTAAAACTACCACAAACTGGTCCAAGTAATCGTGAAAGACTCGGTTCATTAAGTCCATGAATGCCGCTGGAGTATTAGTCCAGCCAAAAGGCATAACAAGGAACTCATAGTGTCCATACCGTGTACGGAATGCTGTCTTCGAGATATCCTCATCCCTAACCCGCAACTGATAATAGCCAGACCTCAAGTCAATCTTGGAAAAACAACTGGCTCCCCTTAACTGATCAAATAAATCATCTATCCTTGGCAAATGATACTTGTTCTTGATGGTGGCGCGATTTAACTTCCGATAATCGATGCACAACCTTAAAGAACCATCTTTCTTCTTAGCAAACAAGACCGGTGTGCCCCATAGTGACACACTCGGTCGGATGAAACCCTCCATCCTCAAATCATCAAGCTGCCTCTTTAATTCTTCCAATTTAACTGGTGCTATACGATACGGTACCATAGAAATCGGCGCGGTACCTGGCATTAACTCAATAGAGAACTTTACTTCTCGGTGTCGAGGCAACTCTGTCAAATCCTCCGGAAACACATCCAAAAAATCACGAACAACTGCAAGATAATATTCTTCCACAACATCATCCTCTTCGGCTATAAGGCTAGCCAAAAAGTAATCACCACGACTCCGTCCATGAATTCCGTAAAACGATGAAATGTGGGAATCACTCCGATCTCCCACAAAAAAGAAACAGTCTCCCTCAGGAGTATAAACTGTAACCCTTCCTCTTTAACAGTCGATCGTGGCATGAAAGGAAGCTAACCAATCCATCTCGAGAATGACGTCAAAGCTAGTCATCTCCAAGAGGATAAGGTCAAACACAAAAGTCCGCCCGGCTATCACAATGGAACAGTCCCTTACAACTCGGCTCAAAAACACTGAAACTCCAACTGGCGTATCAACACACAACGCCCGATCCATAAAACTGACCTCTAACCCCGATGCAAGTGCAAATGATGATGAAATAAAAAAATGAGATACACCAGAGTCAAACAAAACATGAGCCCAAGAACCAAACACTTGAAATATACCTCGGAGAACTGAAAATCCAGGAGATGCATCAGTCGGTGCAAGGGCAAAGACACGCCCCTGCGGTGCCTGTGCCTGTGAATTACTAATCTGAACACCAGACTGTTGTACCGACACAGTAGGAGTATCCCTCCTAGCTGGTCGTGAACCCTGAGAAGACAAGGTAGGCTGTGGTGGTGGCGGCGGTGGTCTGAAACCTGATTGAACCGTAGCCGACTGTAACCGCCTCTGCCGTGACCCTCTGCCACTAGTGGTGCCTGCTCCTTGACTCGGATAGTCCCGAATCAAATGGCCCTGCTGGCCACACCCATAACAAGCCTTCGAAGCTGAAGAAACTGAAGTCAATCTCATGGGACAATTGGACTTGTAATGCCCAGGCTGCTGACATTGATAACAAACAACTCTACCCTTGTCAGATCCAACTGGCATAGGAGTGGTAGGAACAGATCGTGTAGATTGTTGCCCCTGAAACTGAAATGAACCACCCTTGTTCTTCTTCTAAGAAGATCTTTTTGAGGATGGCCCTGCACCACTCTTCTGCTTCCATTGTTCTCTTCTCACATCCTTATCTCTGTTATCCGTTTCTAACATTAAAGCCCTTTCTACTGTTTCAGAATATACCTTAATGAACTGTGCCGTGATCAATGGCCTCATCCGATCATTAAGACCAGAAACAAACTTCCGAGTCTTGTTAACTTCATCTCTCACCATTTGTGGAGTAAAGCGAGAAAGTGAAGTGAACCTGTTCTCATATTCCGCCACTGACATGCTCCCTTGAATAAGATTATGAAACTGGTCTTGTAACTCCCATCTTTTGGAAAGCGGAAAGTACTTTTCATAAAACAATTCCTTAAACTTGTCCCAACTCATCTCCTCCACCTTGTACCGGCTTGTAATCGACTTCCACCATAATTTGGCATCCTTAGCAAACTTATAAGTAGCTAGGATGATTTTCAAATGATCCTCCGTCACATCCATTGAAATCAATTAAGTTTCAACTTGCTCCATGTAGTCATCTGCTATCATTGGATCCGTACCGCCATCAAACATAACCGGCATCAGCTGAGAAAACCCCTTAATAATCTTGAGACGCTTCTGAGCTGGCGTCTCCTCAACTTGAACTATAGGTTGTGGTGCCAACTGCGACTGAGCAGCAATCGGTGCCCTTACGACATTTTGCAACAAACGATTCAACTCCAGTGCCACAGAACCTTCACCCACTTCGACGGGTGCTTCAACATTATCCCTCTTTGTGGGAACAACTCTCGGGGGAATCAAGTCCCTAAGAAGTGTGTCCTCATCATTTAGCTCCTCCGGATTGGAACTGGAGCTTTCGCTAACATCACCCCTAGTTGGTCTAGGGCCAACTTTCCTGATTTCCTCACGCCGTGACATCGTTCTATAAAACAAAGGAAACAATTCAATAACGATAACACTAAGGTCCAACCGTGAACAACCCAACGCAAAAAGATACTATACAAACATTTAGCATGCAATACTATGCAATGAACACATTAATATAGGCATATAAGCACATAAGCACGTAAGCAAGTAAGCAGTTAAGTATGCTTTTTCACATAGCAAAACACTTTTCCAAACAAAGAAATAACAATGCAAATGACTTCCCAGACAACCCTAGGTAAGCCTCTACCCGTCGTCCTAATGGTATTCGAACCATCGCTCTGATACCAAATTTGTAACGACCCTAGCTGTTGCCAAAATTTTAAAAAAAATTCGGCATAATCTCCCCTAAAAATGGGCCTTCAACAACCTGTCACAATACACAAAACACATAATATCATTCAGCATCCCATTCATCCGTTCATTATACCTCAACATAGTTCCTCTCATGGGAGAACATCCACACACCAATTAATCTAAATTATCATAATTACAGTCCCAAAATACATAGTTAAAATTTAAAGTCCCTGTCTTACAACGTTACGTGATACAATTGCATGGAAACATATACCATAATTCATTTAGTTTCATTTACATCAAACAAAAGATAAGTTCGTTCTTAAGTTTCAAGGCCATGAATATTAACTTAGTTACATCCCCACAACTATGAATATACATAAAATGGTAAAAACACAAAATAACAAACAACCTTCTAACAACTTTCAAGCTTGAGGTGGATTGTCGTCCACCAGTTCATTTCCAAGACCTGAAAAAAATAATATAAATAGTAGGGTGAGCATAAAGCTCAGTAGGTGACACTTAAGACACAATTCTTGTGTCCTTGTGAATCCAAACAAAGCATGGGCCAATGGGAAATAGGGATCATGCAATATAGGGAATTAAAACAATATGCACGTCAATTCCAATTATAAACCATGCAGTGCAACGAAATGCAATGCATGCTAATATCACTCCCCATTTTCATTCACAAAACCATCACTTCCAAATGTTAATAAAGCCCTCCCTTTGGTAACCCCACCGCGACACGAAAAGAGGATTGGCTATCGTCCCTAGACCTTTGGTAACCCCGCAGCGTCATCGAGGGACCCGAATAGCTCAACCACGTTAGGGCGACTCCCTAGTCCCCTCTAGGCTATATTAACCTCTGGCCTGTTAGTAACCCCGCAGCGATCGGGTTTATCAAAACTATTTGACAAAACTCTTCTCCCAAAATTTTTCACATTTTCATTTCAAGACAAATTCTCCTATTTCATGCATCCCAATGACATGTGCATGGATGTACATAAAATCTCAATATTATGACAATAGGAAATTTGGCACAATCTAAATAAACATGTTCTCATTAGTCATTTTTAGCATGTTAACACATAGTGGGCATGATAAAATAACATCTAAACATACTTTACACATGAAACAAGTTATAATCAAGTTCTTAAAAATTCTCTAGACATCATTCATACAATCATAGATACAATTAACTCACAATTAAACATGTTTGACACAACAAGGAGGTGTAATTCACAGTAGAACAAGAAATGAGTGGATTAAGATACCCCTACCTCAAAATGAGCAAAATCCCTAGAAATGGGTTCTTAAATTCGAGCTCCCAAAGAGGACCAAAAGCTAGAATTTTTGGTACTAACACGTAGAGCTCGTCGTTTTGCCTCAAACGGCACCTAAATCCGCCAAGTAACGAAGAAGAAATCTTGCCTCAAAGATTGGGTTGAAAAAGAAAAGAAAATTAAATAGAAAATTGAGAGAGAGAGATAGATATGGGGAGAGAGAAAGAATGAGAAACCAAAAATGGTCTCTAGCCACTTAAGGCTTAGTGGTGGGACCCACCAAAAATTCCTTCCTTTTCTCTTTTTCTTTTTCTTTTTAATTTACAAACATTACATTCTCCCCAACTTTAAAAGATTTCGTTCCCGAAATCAAAACATACCTGGAGAAGAAAACAACTCTGGATACTTGGAGTGAACCTCCTGCTCGAGCTCCCAAGTAGCCTCCTCGACTCCGTGGTGTCTCCAAAGGACTTTCACCATTGGTATCGTCTTGTTCCTCAACACCTTTTGTTGTGTGTCAAGAATCTGAACTGGTCCTTCCTCGTAGGAAACATCCTCATCAATGTCTACATCAACCCAACTCAAAATGTGAGATGGATCTGGCTTGTACTTCTATAACATCGATAAATGGAAAACATTGTGGACCCTATCCAACTGTGGTGGCAAAGCAAGTCTGTAGGCAACTTCTCCTACACGGTCCAAAATCTCAAACGGTCCGATAAATCGTGGCGACAACTTGCCACTTTTCCCGAATCTCATCAATCCTTTCTGTGGAGAAACCCGTAGAAAGACATGGTCTTCCACCTCAAAGGATAACGACCATCTCAGCTTATCCGCATAACTCTTCTGTCGACTCTGAGCTGTAAGTAACCTCTGTCTTATCAACTTAATCTTCTCAGTAGTCTCGAGTACAATGTCAGGTCATAAGGCGGCTGTCTCGCCTACCTCAGTCCAACAAACAGGAGACCTACAAAGTCTACCATACAACGCCTCAAATGGAGTCATCTGAATGCTCGCCTGATAACTGTTGTTGTAAGCAAATTCAATAAGTGGAAGGTGATCCTCCCAACTACCACCCAAATTAAGCACACAAGCCCGAAACATATCCTCCAAAATCTGGATAGTACGCTCTGACTGACCGTCAGTCTGTGGATGGAATGCCATACTCAGATGCGACGCTGAGCCAAACGCTGCTTGAAGTCCTTCCCAGCACTACGAAGTGAACTTAGCATCCCTATCTGACACAATGGTTACAGGAACTCCATGTAACCTTACAATCTCCTTCACATAAAGAACACCAAGCTTTTCTGTATCATCTGTTGCCTTAATAGGCAAAAAGTGAGCCATCTTGGTCAATCTGTCAATGATGACCCATACGGACTCATTGCCCCTTCGTGACCTTGGAAGACCTGTCACAAAATCCATAGCAATATGTTCTCATTTCCATTGTGCTACAGGTAATGGTTGCAATAAACCGGCTGGTTTTTGATGCTCAACTTTCAACTGCTGACAGGTAAGACATCTAGCCACAAACTGTGCAACATCTTTCTTCATCCCGTTCCACCAATAATGACATCCCAAATTATGATACATCTTGGTACCACCTGGATGAACTGCAAAGCGGGAAGTGTGAAACTCCCGTAAGACATCCTCACGACAAACCATAGGAACCACCAACAAACTCGTGAACCGTAGACCCCCATCTATATACAAGGCCCAATCTTTCACTGTCTCACCACTAGAGATCAAAGCGTGAATGACATCTAAATCCGGGTCCTGTCTCTGTGACTCAATCACCCGTACAACAAGAGTAGGCTGAGCCACAAGACTAAAAAAGAATGCTGGCTCACTGTCAATATCGTCATCAAAACAATACAATCCCATCTCTGCCAAATCCTTAAGCATCTTCCACTTCTGAATAGCCAAACAGGCCAAAGTTCCACGAGATTTTCGGCTTAAGGCATCTGCTACCACATTTGCCTTGCCAGGATGATACTGCAAGTCAAAATTATAATCTTCCAAGAATTCAACCCATCTTCTCTGTCTATTGTTCAAGTCCTTTTGGGAGAAAAGGTACTTGAGACTTTTATGATCCGAGTGCACCTCGAATCTTTCACCATACAAGTAGTGTCTCCAACACTTCAAAGCAAACACAACTGCCGCCAACTCCAAATCATGTATAGGGTAGTTATACTCGTGAGTCTTCAACTGTCGAGACCCATAAGCCACTACTTTACCATCCTGCATCAACACACACCCTAAACCATCACATGAAACATCACAGTAGATCACATAACCCAAGCCACGCTCAGGTATCACCAACACTGGAACCGTAGTCAATCTTGTCTTCAATTCCTAGAAAGATGACTCACAGGCTTCATTCCATGCAAACTTAATCTCTTTCCGGGTTAAACGGGTCATAGACGCTGCTAAACGGGAGAAATCTTTCACAAATCTCCGGTAGTAACCCGCTAGACCAAGAAAACTACAGATCTCAAACACATTCTTAGGTTGCTCCCAATTCAAAACAGCTTCAATCTTTAATGGATCAACTAACACTCCGCCTTCTGAAACAACATGTCCCAAAAACTTCACCTCTTGTAGCCAAAACTCACATTTCTCATATTTAGCATACAACCGGTGCTCCCGCAAAATCTGTAAAACAATACTTAAATGGATCTCGTGCTCTTCCCGAGATCGCGAATACACAAGAATGTCATCCACGAAAACTACCACAAACTGGTCCAAGTAATCGTGAAAGACTCGGTTCATTAAGTCTATGAATGCCGCTGGAGTATTAGTCAAGCCAAAAGGCATAACAAGGAACTCATAGTGTCCATACCGTGTACGGAATGCTGTCTTCGAGATATCCTCATCCCTAACCCGCAACTGATAATAGCCAGACCTCAAGTCAATCTTGGAGAAACAACTGGCTCCCCTCAACTGATCAAATAAATCATCTATCCTTGGCAAATGATACTTGTTCTTGATGGTGGTGCGATTTAACTTCCGATAATCGATGCACAACCTCAAAGAACCATCTTTCTTCTTAGCAAACACGACCGGTGTGCCCCATGGTGACACACTCGGTCGGATGAAACCCTCCATCCTCAAATCATCAAGCTGCCTCTTTAATTCTTCCAATTCAACTGGTGCTATACGATACGGTACCATAGAAATCGGCGCGGTACCTGGCATTAACTCAATAGAGAACTTTACTTCTCGGTGTGGAGGCAACTCTGTCAAATCTTTCGAAAACGCGTCAAAAAAATCACGAACAACTACAAGATAATATTCTTCCACAACATCATCCTCTTCGGCTATAAGGCTAGCCAAAAAGTAATCACCATGACTCCGTCCACGAATTCCATAAAACGATGAAATGTGGGAATCACTCCGATCTCCCACAAAAAAGAAACAGTCTCCCTCAGGAGTATAAGCTGTAACCCTTCCTCTGTAACAGTCGATCGTGGCATGAAAGGAAGCTAACCAATCCATCTCGAGAATGACATCAAAGCTAGTCATCTCCAGGAGGATAAGGTCAAACACAAAAGTCCGCCCGGCTATCACAATGGAACAGTCCCTTACGACTCGGCTCAAAGACACTGAAACTCCAACTGGCGTATCAACACACAATGCCCGATCCATAAAACTGACCTCTAACCCCGATGCAAGTGCAAATGATGATGAAATAAAAAAATGAGATACACCAGAGTCAAACAAAACATGAGCCCAAGAACCAAAATATACCTCGGAGAACTGAAGATCCAGGAGATGCATCAGTCGGTGCAAGGGCAAAGACACGCCCCTGCGGTGCCTGTGGTTGTGAACTACTAATCTGAACACCAGACTGTTGTACCGACATAGTAAGAGTATCCCTCCTAGCTGGTCGTGAACCCTGAGAAGACAAGGTAGGCTGTGGTGGTGGCGGTGGTGGTCTGAAACCTGATTGAACCGTAGCCGACTGTAATGGCCTCTGCCGTGACCCTCTGCCACTAGTGGTGCCTGCTCCTTGACTCGGATAGTCCCGAATCAAATGGCCCTGCTGGCCACACCCATAACAAGCCTTCGGAGCTGAAGAAACTGAAGTCAATCTCATGGGACAACTGGACTTGTAATGCCCAGGCTGCTGACATTGATAACAAACAACTCTACCCTTGTCAGATCCAACTGGCATAGGAGTGGTAGGAACAGATCATGTAGATTGTTGCCCCTGAAACTGAAATGAACCACCCTTGTTCTTCTTCTAAGAAGATCTTTTTGAGGATGGCCCTGCACCCCTCTTCTGCTTCCATTGTTCTCTTCTCGCATCCTTATCTCTGTTATCCACTTCTAACATTAAAGCCCTTTCTACTGCTTCAGAATATACCTTGATGAACTGTGTCGTGATCAACGGCCTCATCCGATCATTAAGACTAGAAATAAACTTCCGAGTCTTGTTAACTTCATCTCTCACCATTTATGGAGTAAAGCGAGAAAGTGAAGTGAACCTGTTCTCATATTCTGCCACTGATATGCTCCCTTGAATAAGATTATGAAACTGGTCTTGTAACTCCCATCTTTTGGAAAGCGGAAAGTACTTTTCATAAAACAATTCCTTAAACTCGTCCCAACTCATCTCATCCACCTTGTACCGGCTTGTAATCGACTTCCACTATAATTTGGCATCCTTAGCAAACTTATAAGTAGCTAGGATGATTTTCAAATGATCCTCCGTCACATCCATTGAAATCAATTAAGTTTCAACTTGCTCCATGTAGTCATCTGCTATCATTGGATCCACACCGCCCTCAAACATAACCGGCATCAGCTGAGAAAACCCCTTAATAATCTTGAGACGCTTCTGAGCTGGCGTCTCCTCAACTTGAACTATAGGTTGTGGTGCCAACTACGACTGAGCAGCAATCGTTACCCTCACGACATTTTGCAACAAACGATTCAACTCCAATGTCACAGAACCTTCACCCACTTCGACAGGTGCTTCAACATTATCCCTCCTTGTGGGAACAACTCTCGGGGGAATCAAGTCCCTAAGAAGTGTCTCCTCATCATTTAGCTCCTCTGGATTGGAGCTGGAGCTCTCGCCAACATCACCCCTAGTTGGTCTAGGGCCAACTTCCCTGATTTCCTCACGCCATGACATCGTTCTATAAAACAAAGGAAACAATTCAATAACGATAACACTAAGGTCCAACCGTGAATAACCCAACGCAAAAAGATACTATACAAACATTTAGCATGAAATACTATGCAATGAACACATTAATATAGGCATATAAGCACATAAGCACGTAAGCAAGTAAGCAGTTAAGCATGCCTTTTCACATAGCAAAACACTTTTCCAAACAAAGAAATATCAATGCAAATGACTTCCCCCAGACAACCCTAGGTAAGCCTCTACCTGTCATCCTAATGGTATTCGAACCATCGCTCTGATACCAAATTTGTAACGACCCTAGCTGATGCCAAAATTTTAAAAAAAATTCGGCATAATATCCCCTAAAAATGGGCCTTCAACAACCTGTCACAATACACAAAACACATAATATCATCTAGCATCCCATTCATCCGTTCATTATACCTCAACATAGTTCCTCTCATGGTGGAACATCCACACACCAATTAATCTAAATTATTATAATTACAGTCCCAAAATACATAGTTAAAATTTAAAGTCCCTGTCTTACAACGTTACGTGATACAATTGCATGGAAACATATACCATAATTCCTTTAGTTTCATTTACATTAAACAAAAGATAAGTTTGTTCTTAAGTTTCAAGGCCATGAATATTAACTTAGTTACATCCCCACAACTATGAATATACATAAAATGGTAAAAACACAAAATAGCAAACAACCTTCTAACAACTTTCAAGCTTGAGGTGGATTGTCGTCCACTAGTTCATTTCCAAGACCTGAAAAAAATAATATAAATAGTAGGGTGAACATAAAGCTCAGTAGGTGACACTTAAGACACAATTCTTGTGTCCTTGTGAATCTAAACAAAGCATGGGCCAATGGGAAATAGGGATCATGCAATATAGGGAATTAAAACAATATGCACGTCAATTCCAATTATAAACCATGCAGTGCAACGAAATGCAATGCATGTTAATGTCACTCCCCATTTTCATTCACAAAACCATCACTTTCAAATGTTAATAAAGCCCTCCCTTTGGAAACCCCGCCGCGATACGAAAGGAGGATTGGCTATCGTCCTTAGACTTTTGGTAACCCCGCAGCGTCATCAAGGGACCCGAATAGCTCAACCACGCTAGGGCGACTCCCTAGTCCCCTCTAGGCTATATTAACCTCCGGCCCGTTGGTAACCCCGCAGCGACCGGGTTTATCAAAACTATTTGACAAAACTCTTCTTCCAAAATTTCCCTCATTTTCATTTCAAGACAAATTCTCCCATTTCATGCATCCCAATAACATGTGCATGGATGTATATATAATCTTAATATTATGACAATGGGAAATTTGGCACAATCTAAATAAACATGTTTTCATTAGTCATTTTCAACATGTTAACACATAGTGGGCATGATAAAACAACATCTAAACATACTTTACACATGAAACAAGTTGTGATACCCCTCGGATCCGAGACACGGGTTAATCAAGCCCAAAGCCGAGGGAAATATCAAACAATTAATATGTAATACGAACACAGATGACAAAATGAATTTGATAAATAAAGTTTAAGCTGAAAGAAAACTAAATGTAAAAAAAACCTTTAATATTAAATATACTTAAATCCCAATAATCCAAAACCTCCATAAGTTAACAACTCGGGAATCCATCTCCAGTGGACCCCTAAAACCAAACTGAAATGAAAGTAAACTGAAGATAAAATCCAAATCAAATATCTGGAAAGAAGTCCTATATCATTGGTAGAATGGAAGATCTTCTCTGCCCAGCACGAACAAGCTCAAACCTAGAACTGAAGTACACCTGGAAAATAGGAGTGGGTCAGGCCCACGAACAAGTTCTAACCTACTACAATCCAAACCAACTCAACAATAACTATATATATATATATATATATATATATATATATATATATATATATATACTAAGGGACATTCACTGGACTACAATAGGGGTCTCAACCTAAATAGAAGGCAACATGCGAAAACGCACCTAAAGGTGGGCATGAGTACCTAGACCTAACAGGGTACACCTCAATCTACTATAGCCAGCTACGCATCCACTGCATATACGCACCCTAACCAACGAGTCTGAGACTCAGGCTCCTCTCGTGGTACCATAAACATATATTTAAAATCCGTTCATAACAATCCATAATAAAATCTAGTAAGTCGTTCAACTTATTCAACTGCACAGACTTAACATAGATAAACAGTAATCCAGCTAGTCATTCAGCTTATGCAGCTTCTTTGACGTAGCCTAAATATAAGTAGGATTTATTTTTAATCCATTCCCTTATTCCGTATAGGTAGGATATAGCAATTTTGAGCCAAATCCAAATCTAGTATGTCACCGTCCCATACCGGTGCATACAATCCAATCCATCCGGCTGTTAATAGAATAAATAAAAATATAACTATCAACCAATCCATACATTCCACAATTGACTATAAAACATTAAGTACAAATATCAATTGTTCCATATTAAGCATGATAAAATAATTGTCAATTAACAAGCTTAATCCATACTACTCTGAAAGGTCCACTAATTGATATTACAGGTTATAAATATAAACCAATTAATTCTATAAATGTTCACAGGTTTATTTTTAGTAATTCTGGAACATGACTAACTGCAAATCATCACTAAGAATTTTAATAACAAAGCTTAAACATCTTGCAGTTCCTCCCATCCAAACTGTAAACCAACTTAGGGCCAAATAAGCATACTAAACCATTTAAATCCACACGCTTATTTTATAACATTGGGATAGGTTTAACTGAGAATTTTATTGCTAAGAATTGCTATTCTAAGTGTTAAGCAATTCTGCATCCTTTCATGACAAAAACACAGTAAACTGATTAATTAGGCATTGTCCACTGTCGCACTAAAACAAGGTTGTTTTATTTTGCATAAATCTTCTCTCAAGGATTTTAATCAAGCTTAGACCACCATTAAACACCTCAGTATAACCTCCAATAGAAACTGAAAATCTCAAAATCTGAGTTCCGTAGCCAAACCAATCGCAGAAAACTTAAAACTGGAAGCCGGTTGAAGAGCCTGCTCTTTCAAAAGAAAGAGCCTGCTCCCTTTTTACTTGGAGCCGGCTCTCCTTGTCTTGGAGGCAGCTCCAAGACCCCTTAGAGCCGGCTCCATGTTCCCATGGAGCCTCCTCTTTGCTCCAAAGAGCCTGCTCTTTGAAATCTTGAGCCGTCTCTTCTCTGTTCTTCATCCCTTCCACATCCGGTGTGTTTCTGTTGATCTGAATTCCATTCCTAAGGTACTTAGATGATTAAACTAGGTTCCAAGTTAATCCATAGTTCACTAAATTCTTTGTTCAATTTCCAAACTCAACTAACAAATGGATTTTGCAAAAAGAATTTAATACGAGCAGTTGAAGCATTCCAGAGCATCGACTGTTGTAGCAAATCAAACTTGCAACCTAAATTACTTCTAGTGCTTCCCAACATGTTATAGAACTAATTAAAAATCATTACTCATCAGTTTACATGAATTAAACAGAGGTTTCACAAGGAAGAATTAAAATAAACAGTACACACGTTTCAACTACAATCAGTTTTAAAACCACAGAGGTACAAGAAATCCAGTTTAATTTTAATCCTTAACAGTTCCCTGGAGTTGTGTTAGACATGCAAAGAACATGAGGCAATGGGAAGGAGTGAAGATTAGAACTTGTCTTTGAGACTTTTGTTTCAAAATCTCTTCGTCGTCTTCTACGGTTCCGGCAATTCCTACTGCAAAATTCCTCCTTTGTTCTCTCTTCGCCTCCATAGGCGTGTATAGGTTTTACTTTTCTTCAAACCCTAAGCAGACTTATCTTATATATTTATAGGCAACCAAAAACCTAAGTCCAATTATATCCAAAGTCTGAAACTCGGCCCATAAACACAACCTAGTTTATAAACCCTGTCGGCTCACTAAATTAAACCTAAACAGAACTAAAACCCTAACCACACTTTTATACCTAGTCATTAATTAAAACATTTAATTATTAATTCAATTAAAGAAACAATAAAATTCCAAGTTAACGTAAAACAGAAAATAAAATAAAATTTAATAACTAATTAATTAATTCACA
This sequence comes from Cornus florida, assembly GCF_030987335.1. NCBI lineage: Eukaryota > Viridiplantae > Streptophyta > Magnoliopsida > Cornales > Cornaceae > Cornus > Cornus florida. The sequence continues at coordinate 93,104,058 of NW_026775581.1, forward strand.
AACCACCACTAAATAAATAAAAACTAATTAATTAATTCACAAACCACCACGAAATAAAGAAAAACAAATAAAGTCACACTTAATCAACAAATTCACAACTAAATAAATAAAAACACAATTTAAATAATTAAATAAATTCCAGAACTATCCTTGTTAAATTAGGGGTATTACACAAGTCATAATCAAGCTTTTGAAAATTCTCTAGACATCATTCATACAATCATAGATACAATTAACTCCCAATTAAACATGTTTGACACAATAAGGAGGTGTAATTCACAATAGAACAAGAAAAGAGTGGATTAAGATGCCTGTAACGTTTTTGATTTTCGGCATTTTTCATTTTTCCGGAGATACTGTCGCCGCAAGGGCATTTTCGTCTTTTCACGTCTTGCGTGCAGGGATTGTAGTAGAGCCCAATTGCATTTGTGCATTTTAATTTATATGGGTTAAGTGGTATTTATATGTGGTGCATTTATGTGTATGAGGTGTAAAATGAAAGTAAAAGAAAAAGGGAAAAGAAAATAAAATTGGTGGAACCCACCATTAACCACATAAGTGGTCTAGAAACCCATTTTTGGCTTTCTCACTTTCTCTCTCCCGTAACCCTCCCTTCCTCTCTTCTCTTCTTCATTTTTCTTTTTCATTTTTGTACCAAACTTTAAGTTTGGATTCCTCTCTCATTACTTAGAGATTTTGGGTGCCGTTTGAGGCAAATCGGAGAGCACGACGAGCTCTATGTGTGTGTACCAACAATTTCAGTTTTGGTGCCTCCTTGTGCATTCGAATTTGGAGACCATTTTAAGGGTTTTGTGCAATCTAGAGGTAGGGGTTCTCAATCCACGAAGTTCTTGCGCTTTAGTGAATTAATCTACTTGAATTGTGCCTTAGCATGCTTAGTTGCTTTGATTTTAGTTTAAAATGACTTAATTGAGGATATGTGAATTTGTATGAATATGTGTTAACTTGATTGTATATAGAAGCATGCTATATGTTGAGTTTTGTGTTCATTGTGTTGTTAATATACTATAAATGATGTATGAAGGACATGCCTAAGTGTTGAATTTATAATTCTATTATGCTATTTCTATTGTGTAAAAGCATATTGTAGCTTCCTTAGATATTTTTATAAATTGTGTTAGCTAATTAAATTTGAGCTAATTGTGAGATGATGAACATTGGCATGACATAAATGCATTTATGCATTTACATTGGACAAGAAATGGGAAGAATTGATTTTGAAAAGAAAATGGGAAGTTTTAGGAAAGAATGTATTGATGAAAGTGTTTTGATAAAACCCGGTCGTTGCGGAGTCACCAATGGGCCGGTAGGTTAATGTAACCTAGAGGGAAATAGGGAGATTGGCCTAGCGTGGTTGAGCTATCTGGGCCTTCTCTCGGCGCTACAGAGTCACCAAAGGTCAGGGACAGTAGCCAATCCTTCTCTCGGCGCTGCGGAGTCACCAAAGGGGGTTACATTAACAGTTTGAAAGAGATGGTTTTGAGAAAAGAAAATGGGGAGTGACATTGGCATGCATTTGCATTCCATGGCATTGCATTGTTTGTATTAGAGTTTGGTTGGAACGTTGTATTACCCCGATATTGTATGATCCCCAGTCTCATTGACCTATTCTATGTTTGGATTCACGGGGACACAAGAGACGTGTCTTGAGTGTCACCTACTGAGCAAATTGCTCACCCCACTATATTATTATATTTTTTTCAGGTCATGGCACGGAAATGGTGGATGAAAATCCACCGCAAGCTTGACAATTGTTGGAAGATGACTTTTTTTGCTATTTTGTAACTAGCCATTACATGTATAATTATAGTTTTGGGAATGTAATTAAACTTGTATTCATGGCTATTGAGAAAATGTAATTAAGTTTTACTCACTCAAAATCAGTTTAAGTATTTAAGTAACGTGTGGTAATTTATGTTATTGATGGTTGTGGTGTTTTTGTTAGATGTTAAAATGTGGGTAAAATTACACGTGAGTGTAGTGGCGTGGGTGGTTGAATTACCAATGTTGTGTATTTGGGTTATCATTGGACAGTGAAAAAAAAAAAAAAAGAAAAAAAAAAAAAGAAGTGAGAGTTTCCTAGAACCGGTCGACGTGTGGCTTCCCATACGTCGACCGTTATCTTCACAGTGTGGGTCATTGTGGCTCACGTTGCAAACCAGTCGACGTATGGCTTCCCATACGTCGACCAGTATCATGTCCCAAACCAGTCAACGTATGGCTTCCCATACGTCGACTGGTATCCATTATAACTTACGTATACGTCGACCGGTACCTCAGCAGTGGGTTTTTCCACTGTTCATAACCCAAACCAGTCGACGTATAGTGTACATACGTCGACCGATTTTCGCCTTTTAATTAAACTCTATTTTAATTTCCCAAAATTACACTTTAGCACCCATTGATGTTGTAATAAAATAACCCAATAAAATGCAATAATTATGTTTTGACCACCGAAAGGACTATATTGCCCCGAACCTTATTTTAATTGTTATGTGATGCAAATAAATGACTATTACGTCCTTTAGGTCTAAATTTATTAAAATATGACAAATTACCATCTTGCCCTTTTTGGACCTTGATATTTAAATTTATTATGAAAAGACCGTTTTACCCTCGGATGATTTTGGGTCGGGTAAGGACCCATTTAATGATCCTGATCCATGAGGATTTGGGTTGTTACAGAATGGTATCAGAGCAATGGTTCGAAAACCTTAGGACGACGGGTGGAGGCCTATGTTGGATTGCATGGGAAGTTGTTTGTAATTGCATGTGAGATTATTTGTTACATGTTTAGATATTTGAAGGAGCATGCTAAATCATTTACTTGTCTATGTGTTACATGCTAAAGTGTTTAAATTTTTGAACAGCATGTCTACTTGTTTATTTGTTTAACTGTTTAATTGCCCACGTGTAAATTTGTTTGCGTGATCACATGTTTATATGTTATATGTGTGTAGCACAGATTTAAATGATCCACGTGTATGTGTTATGTTTTTAGTAGGTAATTGTTTAGCATACGCACTTTTGTGTTGTATTAATTCTGTGGGTTATCACCTATGATTGGGGTGGGTATCAGCATTGTGAGCAAGGATGATGTGAATAGCACAATCTTCTGAGTCCGGTTTGACCTGAATACGTTGTTCCATTGGGAGTCTTCTTCAGAGAGACTAGTAACGGTGAAAAGGTTTGATCTTAGGTGTCTTCCTGGACGGAAGTCCTCATTTTCTTGCACGGGTGAGGGTTTGTGTTGTGCTTCTTCGGTGTAACGAATGGACTCTTGGGATGGATTTTTATTTAGAAGTTCATTAATGTTTAAGATTGCAAATTTGTCTCTTAGGTTACCGTTTTGGGAGTAAAAGTTGGGGTTGATCTTGAGTTGGCGACGAGATGAGTAGGTTGCACCTTTTGTTATGATTCCCAGTGAAGGAGGCAGAAACTAAGTGTGATGTTATTTGGTGACCATAGAGTATTGGTCACAGATTGTGTTAAGCCAGGATGAGGAGTGACCTCTTGGGCTTGGTGGCCTGTTCTATTTGTTTTGTGGCCTTGTGGGCGGGTGTGTGTGAGCGTGTGCAGGTGGCACCAGAAGGCTACCACACTAAGCGAGCTACGGGCACACAACTCAGATGAAATCGATGTGGACATTCCATTGTGTTGGATAGTAATTGTATCGATTGGCTGGGTAATGATAGTATCGGGGGTGTAACAGTTGTATACCCTTTTGTTTGGTTGGATGGATCAGTTGTAGGTATGACTTGAGTATCCAGTTAGATACCAACGTGAGACCATTGTTTTGTAGTCATCGTCTATTATGGTTTATGTGATTAACCAATTAGCGTAGTGTTTGTTTTCCTCTTAGGTACTGTTTCTGTAATGTGCCACGTATGATTCTTTTTCTTGTAACAGGTTGTTGACTATAGTGTCAGGTATCATGAATGATGTGTGTTTTCATGTCGAGTTAGCGCCACTTCCGAAGGAGCGGTTGGTAGTGGAAACTTGTTGTTTCCAAGGGATTAGAGTTGTACAGTTATCTTTGGAAGGATGATCATGAGGTGTTGAAACTTGAGGTTCTTGTATTGAAAAGTAAGTCAATTTAGGGGTGATCCTAATATTCAGGAAGAAAGTAGTGATTGATTGCATTTTTGATGGTTCTAAGGAGACAGTTGGCTGTTGAGCATTTTAGATTCTTATGCTCATTTTGTTTGAGGATTTGTTGGCATGGCATTGACGTGTGGATAATCCTTTCTGGTGATAAATAGTGGTTGTTATGGGGAGCAGTGAGCGTTATGCTTATTCTTTGTCTACAATGATATTATCTCGAGGATGTTTGGAAAAAATATATATATATTTTAGCAGTGACTTGATAGTTTGATGGGATAATAGGTTTGAACGGTTGTTGGAATGAGTGACAGTGGAGGTGTTATGATGTCATGGTGTGATAGTGTACATACGTCGACCGGTTTCTGCCTTTTAATTAAACTTTATTTTAATTTCCCAAAATTACACTTTGGCACCCATTGATGTTATAAGTAATTATTTTATGACCCAATAAAATGCAATAATTATGTTTTGACCACCGAAAGGACTATATTGCCCCAAACCTTATTTTAATTATTACGTGATGCAAGTAAATGACTATTACGTCCTTTAGATCTAAATTTATTGAAATATGGCAAATTACCATCTTACCTTTTTTGGACCTTGATATTTAAATTTAATGTGAAAAGACCGTTTTACCCTCGGATGATTTTGGGTCGGGTAAGGACCCGTTTAATGATCCTGATCCATGAGGATTTGGGTCATTACAATGCCTCTACCTCAAAATGAGCAAAATCCCTAAAAATGGGTTCTTAAATTCGAGCTCCCAAAAAGGACCAAAAGCTGAAATTTTTGGTACTAGCACGTAGAGCTTGTCGTGCTCGTCGTTTTGCCTCAAACGGCACCTAAATCCGCCAAATAACGAAGAAGAAATCTTGCCTCAAAGATTGGGTTGAAAAAGAAAAGAAAATTAAATAGAAAATTGAGAGAGAGAGATAGATACGGGAAGAGAGAAAGAATGAGAGACCAAAAATGGTCTCTAGCACTTAAGGCTTAGTGGTGGGACCCACCAAAAATTCTTTTCTTTTCTCTTTTTCTTTTTCTTTTTCTTTTTAATTTACAGACATTACAAAATCCATCTAATATCTAATTATTTGAAAATTCTAAAAAATTTAGACTAGCAATTAGTTTTTTTTTTTTTTTTTTCAAATAATTAATCTAATTTTCAAATGGATAAAATTTTATTCAAATTATTTCAATAAGAAATCACAATATTTTAGGAAATTTTTTAATAGAATTTAAAATTTTTGTATATTAAAAATGATTTTCCTAAATCTACAAAATATTTTTGGAATTAAGCTTTAATTAAATTAATTATCATTTAAATTTACATCATAATATTTATTAATTAAGTAAAACATAAATGAACGTGGTTTTTCTTTATTTACCGAAAAAAAATAAATGAAGGTAGGAAAAAAAAAAAAAAAAAAAAAGGATTTATATAAATTTTAGAGTAGAAACTACAACGGCAAAACTTTAATTGTATTTAGTAATAGTGTATGTGAAAAATTGGGAGGTTAAAGGATTTCAATTGTAGAATTATTGATCCTATAATAATAATAATAATAATGGACTTATTAGTCTTTTCTAAAAATAAAAAATAAATAAGACTTCGGATTAATCTTTCCTATTTTCTATTCCAAGCATAGAAATTCTCTCCTCAAATAATGTAAAACTATACATTGAACACACGTATTTGGAAAGAAATAAAAATCTAATTGATTTCATTTGTGCTGAGTGAAAACTCATTAGGAAACAACCAGTTAAAGCGCTATAACGCATATATATATATATATATATATATATATATATATACACACGCGCATATATATATTCTTGATCCTAATCATTCCAGTCAGTTTTATTAGTGTTGGATCATGGAACAGAATTAGGAAACTAAAGTTAGTATGATATTTGCGGCAATACAGACATATGTTTATTCTTCGTTCTTAAGTCTTAAGCCTAAATCTCTCACATACCGTTCTCTTTCTCTTTCATCACCCAAACCCAATTACTATTTTCCAGGTCTCTTTCTTTAATCTTGTTTCTTCTTCAAACAATGGCGAAACAGTTCTTTATGGCTCCTAGTAGTCTATTCGATTTCTCTCCGACCACAAACATAACATCATCACTAGTTGTAGGCTTCAAAGATGATGAAAGAAGTGCGAAACAATTCTTTAAAGCAGATAGTCTTTTTTCTCCGGTGAAAAACACAGCATCATCACTAGTTGCAAACTCGAAAGATCAAGAAAATAGTGCGAATCGGTTCGCTCTTAGTCTTTTCTCTCCGGCGAAAAACACAGCAGTTGGAGACTCGAAAGATGAAGAAAACAGCGGGGTTTCATTGGAAAAGACGAAAGTATTAATGGAGTCCAGTAGTACTACTAGTGGCATCCCACAACCAAGAACCATGGAAGGACGTTGCATAACAAGAAAACATGAAGAAAAGGTTTCAAAACCATCTTCCATTATTATCATCAAGAAAAGGAAGATGATGGGTGATAATAACCCATGTTGTTCTCTGGCTCCCAAACCCAAACAACAGAAGATTGTTTATACCAATGAAGGAGAAGAAGAAGAAGAAGAAGAAGATATCACAAGGTTGAGGCTGTATGAAGAACCCTGGAAAATCAAGAAGATGATGGGTGATAATAACCCATGTTGCTCTTTGGCTCCCAAACCCAAACAACAGAAGATTGTTTATACCAGTGAAGGAGAAGAAGAAGAAGAAGAAGAGACAAAATTGAGGCTGTATGAAGAACCTTGGAAAATCAAGAAGATACTAACAAAAAGTGATGTGAATACTTCATGTAGGCTCTTGTTATCTCAAGAATCAATCCACAAACATATAATCCCTCTGTTCAGCGCTAAACAAGCCACAGATTGTGGGACTGTAAATGGCACAAAGCTTAAGGTTTTTGACTTCGACACAAGGACTGAACATGAGTTGACGCTCAAGAGATGGAAGACAGACAGCTATGTGATTACCAGTAGCTGGATCAAAGAGTTCAAAAACAGGAGGAAGTTGCAGATGGGTGATGAGGTTGGCCTTTTCTGGAATCCATACCTTTCAAGACTCTATTTTTCCCTTCTCAAAAAGGCAGCTGCCTAGTCATATGTGAATGCTTCATTGTAACATGCATGACTTTAAATGTATCATGGCTTGAATGGTTTTATTATATGTTAAATGAATATGATTAATAATATATAAGTCTTGAAAAGCTAGTATTCCACATCATTTTGTATATTTTGCCTTCTACAAATAAAACCAAGCACTTAATAATAAACTAATAGAGATATGTTGTTTTAGATCATTTTAGAAGCAACAACAAAGTCCATTATTTTGCTAAACTTCTCTAAAACACACTGTTGATGTACAAATGTGGACAAAAATTCTGTTTTGGGCAATTGCCGTATCTAGAATGAATAGAAAATGGCATATTCTTGCCTTTTTCGTGCATGAAATCTATGGATTTCAAAGCCTTGAAATCTCCAATAAAGCTAGCATTCTAAGGCATATATGGAGAAATCATGATGGATCGAACCAGAGCATATGGGCTGTTTGGTGTAGAACATACCTTGTTAAGGCTAGAAGCTTATGGGACATCAAAGCTCCAAAGCAGTCATCTTGGTGTTGGAAGAAATTGCTCCAGCCACTTTGCCAGGCATCAAACAATGTCTCGGCACATTTGATCGAAAGGCTGTCTCTTACCTCCATGGCCAAATGCATTCCCATTAATATGCGTATCAGAACCAGAGAGCCACTGACACTTGCTCTTTGAGTGGCAATTCACATCCCCAAACTCGCAAAATCTCCAATCGAAATGTGGATTCTTCATTTGCCCTGCAAACTGGTCATCACTAAATCAAATGGAGCTCCCATTATTGGAAGGAAAAAGGCATCAGAAACACAGTCTGCAAACTAACCTTATCTTTATGTGTGTATCAACTATGGATGGAAAGGAATTCAAGGGTTTCCAGAGAGCTGCTTCTTCAACCCACAACTATTGGCCCTCTTATTGGCCCAATAGCACTAGATTGGGATCTTCCACCTTCAAACATTCTGTCTCCTTCTGAAAATAGCACATTGGGGTGCTGAGCTTGGGCTATATTTTTGTTTTCATTTCATTGTCACTTTGTCTACTAATCCCATCCCTTCAAATCATCTCATCAAACTAAAGAGCTCCCAATGCATCTTTTGGAAGACCATTCAATGCATATCCTGAAATTATGAAATTCCAATAAACCAAATTCCATTTAGGCATTTCATCAAAAACACAGCGGGCTGATTTCAAATACCCAACTTTGGAGTAGATGTATATCATCAGTGAATCCGCAACAATGACATTGTGATCAAACCCGGAATTTATTATCTGGGTATGGACTATTTTGCCTTAAGTGAGAGCAGCACAGGCCTTAAGCACATACGAATATTTGTGAAATGATCAGGTTTTGCGTTGGAAAGCTGAAGATCTAAGTATTTTGCGATGAAGGCCAATGCTGGACAGTTGGTTAAGCTTGTCATTTTTAGTAAATAAATATGTGTTTCAAAAATAATTGTGAATAAGGATTAAGTTAAAGAGAATTGCCCTGTATGAATGCTTGATTAGTCTGGACAGGTTGTTGTGTTTAAATATCCAAGAATACTTTGTTTGCTCTAATCAAACATTAGCTCTTTCAATGGTCAGATTAATTTTTCCTTCTAAAATTCAAGTCAGATCAACAAATTCTCAATAGAAGAAAACTCTAGTCGGATTAACAAATTCTCAACAGAAGAATTGACATGTTTGCATATCTTCCTTCTTTTTTCTTTTCTGAAAATCGAATTCAATTTTGTGAATGACTGTCCTTGCAAATTCTGAGTTTTTGCTGGGTCAATTTCTAAGTGGTTAAGACAGGGAGAAGATAAATGCACTCCCTTACTAATTAATTACATTTCTTTTCTCCTTTTTTTTTTTTTTTAACTTAGATAACAAACTTAAGATAATTAAATATATGATGTAATAGTACACAAACTCTTAAATATCTATAAATTCAAAGTTCTTTTTATTTTTATTTTTTATGACAAATTAGAGAGAAGAGGTTAAAGAACAGACTAACTATATCAATTAAACCACTTAATAATGTCCATATTGTGTATATCATTTAGTTATCTCGTACTAACATTTTGGTCACTGAGTCCAAACTTATATGTAGACAAAGTGGAATATTTTTTTTTTTTTTTTTTTTTTTTTTTTTTTATAAAAAAATTCAAGTAAAATATATATATATTTTTGATATCTCAAATCTATGAAAAAGGTTATATCTTCACTTGTATATTTCATATCACAAGTTGCCTTTTATTTGTTTGCAAGTAAAATATTTTTGCCAGAAAAAATATATAGGTTTGGTTTGTTTTGCTTATCCTTTTTCAAAAAACTCAATTGATCATTTTTTAGTTATTTAACATTTTCTTGTCAAATAATTATTAATATTCGAATATAAATAATTAGACTAAATGGATAGATAAGATAGAGATTGGATAATTAATGACAAAAGATATTTTTCAGTAAAAAATGCTGTGATCATTGATTTCTGAACTTATATATCTACAAAAAATAATAAAAAATAAAAATTGATATGTCAAATTTATGAAAAAGTTATATCACCTAGCATATTTCATTGAGTTCTAAACTTATATCTAAACAAAAAGGGCAAAAAAAAATATTCATATCTCAAATTTATGAAAAAGTTCACTGGTATTTTTCGTATCAGAAGTGTTTTTTTTTTTTCTTTTTTTGGTTAAAATCGTATCAGAAGTTACTTTTTGTACTAAATACAAATACAATGACACATTTAATTAATGGGTTGGGCTGGATTGTTTAAGGACCTTACCGGCCTGTTTTGAACCACAGAGCTAGATGGCACAAGTATTTTCTTTAAAAAAAATTTACCACAATTATTTATTATTTATTTTATTTTTACACAAAAGAATATAAGTTCTATAACTAATAAAGTCCTCCGTTTGAAAGCTTTTTTCATTTTTTTTCTAAAACATTGAACTTTCCATTTATAGTCTTAACAAATTAGATTTAAATTTTGTAATTATAATTTCTATCCAAAATTTGATATGTAAGCTAAAATTTTCTATTTGACTATTTTAACATGTCTAAATTTTATGTATCAATAATTTTTTTCGATTTACTTAGAGGCAAAAAGTAATTTTTTATTTTTTTTCAAAGGCAAGAATGTTAGTGATTAGAAAGGAGGGGAAGGATGCAAAACTCGAGCACAGACTCCCGGATCCAGGAGCAATAACCCAACCACTTGGATAATATGGTATTTGTAGAAGGAAAAAAAAAACATGTATTGGCAATTGGATTTTTTTTTAAATCAAAATTCAAATTTTTTTTTTTTTTCTCTCTTTCGAAAGGACAAAATGTTATTCAAGTTGTTTGAATAAAAAGGAATTATAATATTTTATGAATTATTTTAACAGAATTTGAAATTTTCACTATTAAAAATGATTGTCAAAAAATCTACAAAATACTTTTTGAATTGACCTTTAATTAAATTAATTACAATTATAATTTTTAATATAATATATTTTTTATCCCTGAATTACTATCTATTAATTAACTAATAAACATAAACAAAAGAGCATTCTATATCAATGTTACAATTGAAACTATAATGGCAAAACTTTACTTTTATTTGGTAAGTACAAACGAAAAATTGAGTACGTAGTTTAAAATTTAGTATTTGTTGTCCTAAGAAAAAATTATAGGACTTATTTGTCTTTTAAAAGAAAAGTAAGGCTTTGCGGTAATTTTTCTTATTTTCTAGCTATTACATGCATAGAAAATTTCTCCTCAAGTCACGTAAAACTATAACATTAATATACATAATTGGAAAGAAATAACAACTTAAACATCAAACTGAATTAGGAAACCCAAGCGAGAGGATTTCAGTGCTGGAGTACAAGACTGATTTAGGAAACAAGCAGGAAAATACATATTCTTCAGTTTGATTAGTGTTGGATCGTAGAACTGATTTAGGAATCCTAAAGAAAGTATGATCTTTGCGCTAGAGGGCGTGTGTGTATATATAACCATATGCACGTCTATGTATTCTGCGTTCCTCTGATCATTCCAAGATGGCAGTTCTAATTAATCTCTCACATAACATCCCCTATTATCTTTCATCACCCAAACCCTAGTAATATTTTTCAAGTCACTTTCGTTATTCTTGTTTCTGGTTCAAACAATTAATGGCAGAACAGTTTTTTGTTGCTCGTGGTCTTTTCTTTTCGTCCAGAAACATACCATCCTCATCACTGGCGGCAGACTTGGAAGATGAAGAAAATAGGGCAACACAGTTCTCTGTTGAACGTAGTTTTTTCTCTCGGGCCAATAGCACAGCATCAACAGAGTTCTTTAATTTTGATAATCTTTTCTCTCCTGTAAAAAATACAGAATCATCAGTAGTTGCAGAGTCGAAAAATGAAGAAAATAATGGGGTTTCATTGGAACTATCGTTGTGGCTTCATGTTGATCCTAAGATGAAAGCACTGGAATCCAGTACTAGTAGTTTCATGATCCCACAACCAAGAAACATACAAGCTAGCATAGCAAGAAAACCTGAAAAGGTTTCAACCAAATTGAAACCATCTTCTATTGTTACTTTCAAGAAAATGAAGATGATGGGTGATAAACCACCAAGTTGCTCTTTGGCTACTAAAGCCAAAGAACAGAAGATTGTTTGTACCCGTGAAGAAGAAGAAGAGACGACAAGATTGAGGTTATATAATGACAGGTGGAAAATCAAGAAGATATTGACAAAAAGTGACGTGAATGGTTTATGTAGGCTCCTGATACCAAAAGAATTAATGAACAAACAGGTAATCCCTCTTTTCAACCCTCAACAAGTTAGTGATTGTGGGAGTGGGATAGGCATAAGGGTTAAGGTTTTCGATTTTGACACAAGGACTGAGCATGAGTTGACTCTCAAGACATGGAAGACAGATAGCTATTTGCTAACCAGTAACTGGAACAAAGAGTTCACCAACAGGAGGAACTTGGAGATGGGTGATGAGATTGGCCTTTTCTGGAATTCACAAACTTCACAACTTTATTTTAGCCTTCTCAAAAAGGCTAATAGCTAGCCATATCTGAATGTTTGAATGAAACGTGACTTAGGTTGTAAGTTTGGAATTGAACATTTAGTTATTTGAATGGTTTTTATGTGGTCAATTTTATTTGCTGCTAAATGTGTAATTTGGTATGAATGATTTTATTATATATATATGTTTTATGAATATGATTGATAGCATATCAGTTTTGAAAAGTTTTTAGTGTTTTTTTTATTGGTATGTTAATGCATGGTTATTAATTATCATAGAAAATTCCTAATTATATAAAAAATAATTGAATCCGGATATATCCCTCAAATGGAGGGATCCTGTGCCTTGGTCCTGTAGTGTACAATTAGTGACTCGAGGTGTTTCCTGTCACTATCCTGACCAATTACAGAATTTAATTTCACAAGAACTGGAAAAACATCTTAAAGACTTGCAGATGAAATTTCCCAATTTTCAGAACAAGAAAAGCTTAGATCTAGTGTCAACCAAAGATATATTGACACATTTATTCCATTAAATTTTCCAGAAGAAAGTAAAGGAACGAAAAAATTATGCAAGATGTGTTGCAAGTAGGAACAAACAGATTAAGCTAAAGAGCCACTTAGTTTCACATACTTGATGAAACTTTTGAGGTCTTCCTTAATGACAACTGGGATCTGGCTTGCACCTTCTTCTGTGGGGGCTTGGGAAGTTTGGTTGGTAAATTCGTCCTGCAATCAACCAATCAAAAGAACAGACAGACTATTTGATCATAGCAGTGTATCATGCAGCAAAATTAAGTGTCAGATCCGGCCTTCCTAATCAAAAACAAGCACACACACAAATGCAAATCCACAAAACATAAGTGCGTAGTCTTCTTGTCACTGTGTCAAAACTGAGAAGCTTCGACCAAAATATCTAATACAGAAGACAACTGATTATTAAACCTAAAAAAGGAAGATTGACGAGTAGATTCCATTTAATTGTCACACTTGGAACAGAGGGCCTCTAGTCCATTCCACAAATGAGTGGGGAACACTTGAGTTCCGTAGTCCAGTCAAAGCAAATAAAACAGAGAATATATAACAGCAGCACTCTACTGTACAGAGAATTTTCAAATTTTCTATACAGTAGGTAACGTCAACTATGTGTTATCTCACCAAGGATTGTAACCTAGTGGTATCTCCTCAACCTCCCAAAATTGATGGTTCAAGTCTTCGTGTGGACAAATGGTGTATGAGTTTCTTGCCAAGAAGGAAAACAAAAACTATACGTTTTCTCATTTTGATTCAGCTATAGAATTGCTTGATTGTTTTGAATGGAGAAACTGGACTGAATCTACAGCCTAAATAGCTAATTGATGATGTGATCAGAAGTGAACCGCCATCTCTGTATGGCTTAAAATTAGCTCTCCTTTTCACCCATGGTTTCCACTGCCGGATTTTCATGCCCTTTCATAAGTTGAACATGTTCCTTTGAAAGGCAAGGGGCCACAGGCAGGCTTGCTGCTGAATTTTGATCCTATGGTCTGCTTTGAGGGTCGGCCTGAGAAAGCCGCCATTGCTTCCTCGTGTTTACATCATCCAAACAAAGATGGTATTGGTAGTTATATGTACTGAAGCTCTATATAGAAATTGTGATGGTGTAGCAGAACAGAGAAAATCATATAGGTCGTTTTGTGCCTTGACATGAAAAACAAGGAATCACTTAGAATTTTAGATTATTTCTACTCTCATTCAAGAAATCAGGTACTGTGTGTCCTGACATTCATTTTTTTGTTAAGTACAACTTACAAAGTCTAATGGCTTGATTACTGTGTGCGCGCTTGTGTTTTCCCTTCAAGTGGTTTTTAGATTACAAGGATATATTTGATGGAAAGACTTAGAAGAGGACTATAAACAATGACCAGTAATAGGTGGGAGGCATGCCAGCTAAATGGTTTGACTTGTATAGATTCCTTCAAATATCAAAGAAGTTCATATCCATTTGACCATGAAAATGCAAAGATTTAGAGTCATGGCAATAATTTGGCAAATAATTAACTACATATGCAGAATACAATTTAATATGCATGGGCAGACTTTTACTCTATAGCGTGAGAGAGAGAGAGGGCCGGAGAGGAATACCAGTGGAGGAAAAAGGTTCACAATTGGCATCAAGTCTCTCAAACCACCAATAGTCAGTAAGGCTTAAAAGCCTTAAATCAGGGGCAAGCAAAGCTAGAACAAATTTGAGTTTACAAACCAGTTGCAGCCTACATCAAAGGAGGATGAAGAATATTTTAAAGAATAGTTTGTTTTGTCATCATCTCTCTGCAACCATGTGCTGCTGCATCAGATAAGCATATTATAGGAATGGAGAAGTTTCAATTTTTCATGCTGCAGTAACAGCAGCACTAGGAGATAATAGCAATTTTTCATTTAGTTTGCAACATACTACATTTTCCACTGTTAGTTTGCAACATATTACATTTTCATCAGAACTGAGAAGGTTTAGGAAATGAGAAACTCACCTCTCTGCGCTCTCCACTGTTTGTTTTGCAGTTTCAGGGAAAAGAGTATACTCCACAATACTGTCATTGAACCATCAAATTTTATTCCCATTAAAAGACCACCATCAGATATGTGACTTAATCGCTCTTTAGAATCTGCAAGTCCAAATCCAATGAGCTCAATGCATGCCTGTCTTCAGAACCAAGTCTCCAGCTTGCTTGGCGAAGCTGAAATGGTGAATTACTTATCGGGCTTCTAATCTTGTGGACATCATCCCATCAATCCTTGCTTGCATAAGTATTTAATAGTAACCTGCTGTTTTTGGATCCAAATCAACCGCACTCTCCTCTGCTGATTTCCCTATGTCTTTCCATGTGCCTTACAAGCACCAAAGAAGGCACCCCAAATGCTGATGTTTGGTTCCATAGGCATTTCCTTGATGAACTGAAAGGCTTCATTGATGAAGCCTGCTCTTCCAATAAGATCAACCATAGTCACAAAGTGCTCCATCTTTGGTTCAATGCCAAACTGTCCAACCATATAATCAAAGAACCATTCCGGTGTGACTACAAGAAGGAAACACACACCATCAGGATCTATGCCTTTCTTCAACATCCTGAAGAAACTCATCAAAGCAGCTTCTCCATGTCGATCATGCATTCCCAAGCCATGAATGCAATCATCTGGAACCCCATTCAATGCATATTCTGAAATATTAGTGTTTTCATCAAAAACACAACTTTAGAGTCAATCATTGAATTCGGGACAACAACATTGAGTTTATCCGGAAAGTTTCAACCTAATAGCTCCCATTCATTAGATGTGCCTATGAGAATCTATATGACTCCCAGTTTCACTATCCACTGGATTGAGATTTGGCTCCTCATTCAATTGAAACTTTCGCTATGTATAAAAGACTACTAGTGTTTTCATCCCTTTTCAATATGAGTTCTTGGTATGTTTGGGTCGATTGATGTGTTTAAATTTTGAAAAATATTACAGTAGTAAACTTTTCTCTCTTTTCTATTTTTTTTTTCTTTTTAATAAAAGACTAATAAATCCTATAAATTTTTTATAGGACCAATAAGTATTAATTTTGAAATCTTCTCCATTTAAATTCTAAACCACTTAACTTTTCATTTATGCCCTTAACAAATTGGATTTATAATTTTGCAATTATAATTTCTTTTCTATTTGACTATTTAAACATGTCTAAAAATTTTCTATTGCCAATTGGATTTTTTTGTTTCATTTTATGGAAATAATTAGTCTATTTTTCAAAAGGATAAAATTTTATTTAAATTATTTCAATAAAAAGAAGTTATAATATATTATGAAATTGAATTCAAGGGGTTGACTCAAGTGAATAAAAACTTGGTCTTTCTTTTCTTCTCCTTCCATTTCTTTCCAAACAAAATGGGCCTCACGTCTGAATGCAACTTCTTCGATAAATGGGAGTAGCATGCTGGTTCTTTCCTGTATTTGTATGATATAATTGGACCCACATATATTCAGACCTCATGACCCATCTCTTATGATCCATCGAACCTCATATTTCAGGCCCAATCACCCAAACCCAACCAACTTACGAAGTATGAATTATTGCGTTCTTAAATACTGAAGGTTTCAAAATCCATCTAATTATTTGAAAATTCTAAAACATTTCTACTAGCAATTAGTTTTTTTTTTTTTTTAATCAAAATAATTAGTCTAATTTTCAAATGGATAAAATTTTATTCAAATTATTTCAATAAGAAATCATAATATTTTACGAAATTTTTAAATAGAATTTATAATTTTTGTATATAAAAAATATTGTCCTAAATCTACAAAATATATTTGGAATTGAGCTTTAATTAAATTAATTATCATTTAAATTAACATCATACTATTTATTAATTAACTAAACCATAAATGAACGTAGGAAAAATAAAAAGGATTCTATATCAATTTTAGAATGGAAACTATAATGGCAAAACTTTAATTATATTTAGCAAGAGTGTATGTGAAAAAGTAGGAGGTTAAAGGATTTCAAATGTAGAATTATTGATCCTATAATAATAATAAAAATAATAATGGCTTATTTGTCTTTTATAGAAATTTTTCCTATTTTATATTAGAAGCATGGAAATTCTCTCCTCAAATAATGTAAAACTATACATTAAACAGACGTACTTGGAAAGAAATAAAAATCTAGTTGATTTCATTTGTGCTGAGTGAAAACTGATTAGGAAACAACCAGTTAAAGCGCGTATAATATATATATATATACATATACACGCGCATATATATATTCTTGATTCTAATCATTCTAGTCAGTTTTACTAGTGTTGGATCATGGAACTGAATTAGGAAACCTAAAGTTAGTATGATATTTGTGGTAGAGGGCGTGTATATATATATACACATATAGACATAAGTTTATTCTTCGTTCTCAAGTCTTAAGCCTATATCTCTCACATACCATTCTCTTTCTCTTTCATCACCCAAACCCAATTACTATTTTCCAAGTCTCTTTCTTTAATCTTGTTTCTTCTTCAAACAATGGCGAAACTGTTCTCTATTGCTCCTAGTAGTGATTTCTCTCCTACCACAAACATAACATCATCACTAGTTGTAGGCTTCAAAGACGAAGAAAAAAGTGCGAAACAATTCTTTAAAGCAGATAGTCTTTTTGCTCCGGTGAAAAACACAGCATCGTCACTAGTAGCAAACTCGAAAGATCAAGAAAATGGTGCGAAGTGGTTAACTCTTAGTCTTTTCACTCCGGCGAAAAACACAGCAGTTGGAGACTCGAAAGATGAAGAAAACAGCGGGGTTTCACTGGAAAAGATGAAAGTATTAACGGAGTCCAGTAGAACTACTAGTTGCATCCCACAACCAAGAACCATGGAAGGACGTTGCATAACAAGAAAACCTGCAGAAAAGGTTTCAACCCAATTGATGAAACCATCTTCCATTATCATCATCAAGAAAAGGAAGATGATGGGTGATAATATCCCATGTTGCTCTCTGGCTCCCAAACCCAAACAACCGAAGATTGTTTATACCAATGAAGGAGAAGAAGAAGAAGAGATTACAAGGTTGAGGCTGTATGAAGAACCCTGGAAAATCAAGAAGATGATGGGTGAGAATAACCCATGTTGCTCTTTGGCTCCCAAACCCAAAAAACAGAAGATTGTTTATACCAGTGAAGGAGAAGAAGAAGAGATGACAAAATTGAGGCTGTATGAAGAACCTTGGAAAATCAAGAAGATACTAACAAAAAGTGATGTGAATACTTCATGTAGGCTCTTGTTATCACAAGAATCAATCCACAAACATATAATCCCTCTGTTTAGCGCAAAACAAGCCACAGATTGTGGGACTGTAGATGGCACAAAGCTTAAGGTTTTTGACTTCGACACAAGGACTGAACATGAATTGACGCTCAAGAGATGGAAGACAGACAGCTATTTGCTTACCAGTAACTGGATCAAAGAGTTCAAAAACAGGAGGAAGTTGCAGATGGGTGACGAGGTTGGCCTTTTCTGGAATCCATACCTTTCAAGACTCTATTTTTCCCTACTCAAAAAGGCTGCCTAGTCATATGTGAATGCTTCATTGTAACATGGCTCTGCTATTAAATTTGTAATGACTTGAATTGTTTTATTATATGTTTTATGAATATGATTAATAATAAATCAGTCTTGAAAAGCTTTTATTGTTTTTTTATTGGTATGTTGATGTAATTATGTTGGGACCCCGGCGCCGCGGGGGGAATTACAGAAAGCAATGTAACAGGTTTTACAAGGAAACTCTCTTAATTAGGGAAAACCTTGGGTCTTGGCTTTACCCAATGCAAACATCCACTAGTTGTAAGTAACCTGTTACACACTCAGCTGTCTCATTCTCTGCACACACCCTTGTATCAGAAGTAGACACTAGCTTTCACACACTTCACTTCACACACTAGCTCAACAAAGTGTATATACACACTCCCCCTGTCCTAGGCAACCCTGCCAGGACCAAACAAGCTATCTAAGCTCACCAAATATATTATAGCAAATGTAAAACAGTAATCACAAGTCCTTTCTTCAGTTGAAATAAGGCTGACAACTCAGAATGTCAAATTACCACTTCATAACATCAGTTTTCAGCATTTAAATCTTGAGGGGTAAAATGGAAATTTCCTCACGAGATTCATGCAATAGCATCATACACAGTCTTCATTCACTGTGGCACTCATGTTCATAACTTTTAATCACTGAAGTATAGCATGAGAAAAACAAACAGAACCAAGACAACCCTTGTTTTAGCAAAAACACTGTTTAGGACTTAGGGTTGTATACTGAAAATTGCAATAGACCACTATTCTATTACAAAACCAACTTCAACATACTAGATTCATCAAAATACACTTGCTAGCAGATTAAAATCTTATAATATAGCAAGGCATAACCAATCAGTGCTTGAATCCAAGAAGAAATCAGTAAATTAAGACAAACAGATGAGCTCACTGTCCATTTTTTATTTCAGCATGATTTCAACAATAACTCAGTACTGAGCAAGTGTATAAAGGTGATTTATACCTGTGTCAACTCTCAGAATAGACCTCAGCACCTTGTAACTAAAATCCAATTCTCAGTTCAGCCCTTGCAGCAGTGAAAAATAACAGCAGCAACATCTTCTCTGCTATAACAATCACATAGCTCGAATCAGTGGGTTTTTCTGACTTGAATCATCACCAAAAACTTTAGAAAAACTTGTTCAATCAAGGCTCTCGAGATAATTCAAGCTGCAGCTCAATGTCACTACTCATTCATAAGGCTTAAACCCTAAAAATGACTATAACAGCATATATATATGGAATCACAAAGTGCACAGAACTTCATATAACCCACAGAATACACCTGTCACCTCAAGCCAATCATTGGTAAGGCATAATGCAGATATTTTCAAGAGCAAGAACCAGTAACAGAAGGCCACCTCAGCAATTTTGTCTCTATGCACACTGAAATTGACACATACACACAACAATGCTACATACTCTATTCAGCTCAAGACTTAACCTCCAAGAAATGCAATATTCTTGCATATTCACTTACTTTAGGACCACTGAAACGTGTCACACTAATGAGCATAGTAAGAAATGACCAAAATACCCTTGCAACAGATTTTTAACTTCTCAGCTAAGAAAAATCCTGAAACTGTATAAATGACAATGCTGATTCAATCAGGTCAATCCAGTGCAATGCAGTATCCTAAACATACGTGTATATGTTGAATACAACTGAGAAATGATAATGCTACCCCTGGAATCTCTTGTGACAATTTTTATGAACTGAATCCATACACTATTTAGTAATTTCAGCAAGAACATGTAAACACACTGTGATGAAAACATTAAGGCAAATATGAAGGATAAGTCTGATGAGAAAATGACCACATTACCCTTGAGACATATTTCAAGCTTCATTGATAATGAAAAACCCCTTTGAAGCCACTGCTACTGTGATGTTTCTGATTTTTCAGCATTTTCATTTTTTCAATAATTCATGAAGACAAGGGTGTTTCTGTCTTTTCGCATGTTGTGTTCGGGATTGTGGTTGGGTCCATTTGCATTGTGCATTTTAAATTATGTGGATTAAGTAGTATTTGCATGTGGTGCACTTGTGTGTGTGGTGTAAGAATTGAAGTAAAAGAAAAAGGGAAAAGAAAAGAAAATCTGGTAGGGCCCACCACTCACACTTGAAATGGTCTTGAGACCATACTTCTTTGCTCCACACATTCTCTTTCCCGTAGCTTCTCTCCCTCTCTCATTTTCCGTTTCTTTTTCTTTCCACTTGAAAAGCAATCTTTGAGCTTTGATTATTCTCTCAATTCTTGGCGGATTAAGGTACCGTTTGAGGCAAAACGTCGAGCACATCGAGCTCTACGCATCCATACCTGAAATTCCAGATTTGGTGCCCTCTTGGAGTTCGAATTTGAGGACCCATTTCAAGGGTTTTGTCCATTTTTGAGGTAGGGGCCCTTAATCCACTTCCTTCTTGTTCCATTGTGAGTTATATCTCCTTTATGTGATAAACATGCTTAATTTGAGAGTTAATTATTTCAATGTTGTGTAATTGATGTCTAGAGAAATTCATGATTTTGATTATGATTTGTTCTATGTGAAAAGCATGTTGTGGTGATAGTTTTGTTGTGTTTAATGTGTTGATGACTCAATTGATGATGTTGAATATGATATATACTTAGTTGTGAAGTAATTATGAAATGTAAAACTTCTACATGCCATAATATTGTAAGCTTGAGACACATATACATGTACATGCCATTGGGTTGCATGAAATGGGAGAAATCAGTTTTTGAAATGAAAATGGGAATTTTGGGAGAAGAGTTTTTGTGAAATGGTTTTGATAAACCCGGTCGCTACGGGGTTACCAATGGGCCGGAGGTTAATATAGCCTAGAGGGGTTTAGGGAGTCGCCCTAGCGTGGTTGAGCTAGCTGGGCCCTATAATGACGCCGCGGGGTTACCAAGGGTCAAGGACACTAACCAATCCTCCTCTCGTGTCGCGGCGGGGTTACCAAAAGGCAGGCTGTATTAACAGTTGGAAAGTATGGTTTTGAGAAATGAAAAATGGGGAGTGACATATCATGCATTGCATTGCATTGTTTACACTTGGAATTGACATTGAAGTTGTTTTAACCCTACATTGCATGATCCCCATTTCCCATTGGCCTATGCTTTGATTGGATTCACAAGGACACATGATGTGTGTCTTAAGTGTCACCTACTGAGCATATAGCTCACCCTACTATATATTATTTTTTTCAGGTCTTGGAAAAGAACCGGCGGATGCCAATCCACCTCAAAATTGAAAGTTATGATTTTTTTTGCTATCTTGTATTTAGCTATTTCATGTGTAATTATAGTTTTGGGAATGTAATTAAGTTTGTGAATGATTCTTGAGAAAATGTAATTAAGTATTACTCACTCAAAATCAGTTTAGTGTATTTTAGTGACGTGTGGTAAATTACATTAATAACGTGGTTGTTGTACTCGAATTTATTGTTGAAATGTATTAATTTTTCACGTAAGTGTTGTGACGTGGGTGGTTGAACGATTAGAAGTGGGTGTATTGGGGTTACACAGGACAGTGGAAAGTGGGAGTGAAGATTTTCATGAACCGGTCGACGTATAACCTAAACCGGTAGACCGGTATCTTCACAGTATATGTTTGAGTTGTTGACGTCCCAAACCAGTCAACCGGTATCCTGATCCCAAACCAGTCGACCGGTATCCCAAACAGTCAACCGGTATCATGGCAGTGGGTTTTCCCACTGTTCATAACCCAAACCAATCGACGTATAAGGAGTATACGTCAACCAGTTATGCCTTTTCATGTAATTGCCAATTTAAGTTCTTAAATTACACTTGGCACCCAATTGATGTTGCAAGTAATTACATTATGACCCAATTAAATGCCATAATTATTTTTTTGCCCCAAAAAGACTATTTTGCCTCGAACCTTATTTTATTTACTATGTGATTCAAGTTAAGGACTATTATAACCTTGAGTCTCAATTTATGGATTCATGGCAAATTACCAATTTGCCCTTTTTGGACCTTGTTATTTAATTTTGAAGTGAAATGACCGTTTTACCCTTGGATGATTTTGGGTCAGGTAAGGACCCGCTTAATGATCCGGATCCATGAGGATTTGGGTCGTTACAGAATGGTATCAGAGCAAGGCTTTGAAAACCTTTGGGACGACGGGTAGAGGCCTACATAGAGTTGTGTGGGGTGTTGTTTACGTGATTCCTTGTTACGTGTTTATTTATTTGAACAAGTATGTTTAATTGTCTATGTGCTTATGTGTCTAAATGTTACGTTAAAGTGTTTCTTGTATAGTTGTGCATGCTAAGTGTTGGTACGTCATCATTTTATGTTGAGTCGTCCACGGTGGACTTTAGCGTCATGTTTTTGAACCGTTCTCTCGTTTTATAGCACGATGTCACGACGTGAAGAGTTAAGGGAAGTTAGCCCTAGGCCAACAAGGGGTGACGTTGGTGAGAGCTCTAGCTCCAATCCGGCGAAGCTAAACGATGAGGACACGCTTCTTAGGGACTTGATTCCCCCAAGAGTTGTTCCCCCGAGGAGAGATAATATTGAAGCACCCGTAGAAGTGGGTGAAGGTTCTGTGGCACTGGAGTTTAATTGTTTGTTGCAAAATGTCGTGAGGGCAACGATTGCTGCTCAGTCGCAGTCGACACCACAACCTACAATTTAAGTTGAGGAGACGCCAGCTCAGAAGCGTCTCAAGATTATTAAACATTTTTCTCAGTTGATGCCAGTTATGTTCGAGGGCGGTGCGGATCCAATGGTAGCAGATGACTACCTGGATCAGGTTGAGACTCAGTTGACCTCAATGGATGTGACGGAGGATCATTTGAAGATCATCTTAGCTACTTACAAGTTTGCTAAAGATGCCAAGGTTTGCTGGAAGTCAGTCACTAACCAATATAAGGTGGAGGAGATGAGTTGGGACAGGTTCAAAGAACTGTTTTATGAGAAGTATTTTTCACTTTCTAAAAGATGGGAGTTACAAGACCAGTTTCATAACCTTATTCAAGGGAGCATGTCAGTGGCGGAATATGAGAACAAGTTTACTTCACTCTCCCGTTTTGCTCTAGAAATGGTGAGAGATGAAGCTTACAAGACTCGGAAGTTTGTTTCTGGTCTTAATGATCGGATGAGGCCATTCATCACGACTCAGTTCATTAAAGTGTACTCGGAACCAGTAGAAAGGGCATTAATGTTGGAGGCCGATAATAAAGAGAATGATGCAAGAAGAGAGCAGTTGAAGCAAAAGAGAGGTGTAGGGCCATCATCGGAGGGATTTCCTTGGAAAAGTAGCAAGAGTGGTTCATTTCAGTTTCAAGGGCAGCGATCTGCACAATCTGCTCCTACTACTCCTATGCCAACTGGATCTGACAGGAGTGGAGTTGTTTGTTATCAATGTCAGCAACCTGGGCACTACAAGTCTAGTTGTCCCATGAGATCGTCTTCAGTTTCTTCAGTTCCAAGGACTTGTTATGGGTGTGGCCAGCAGGGTCACTTGATTCGGGCTGTCCTAGTCAAGGAGCAGGTACTGGTAGTGGCAGAGGGTCACGACAGAGGCCGTCACAGTCGGCAATAGTTCAGTCAGGTTTCAGACCACCGCCACCACTTCAGCCTGCTATGTCTTCTCAGGGTTCTCGTCCATCTAGGAGGGATACTCCTACTGTGTCGGCACAGCAGTCTGGTGTTCAGATTGGTGGTTCTCAAGCACAGGCACAGCAGGGACGTGTCTTTGCACTTACACCGACTGATCCATCTCCTGGACCGTCAGTTCTCCGAGGTATATTTCTAGTGTTTGGTTCTTAGGCCCGTATTTTGTTTGACTCTGGTGCATCTCACTCTTTCATTTCATCATCATTTGCACTTGCATCGGGGTTAGAGGTTAGTTTCTTGGATAGGGCGTTGTGTGTTGATACGCCGGTGTTGTGCGAGATTGTCCCATTATGATAGTTGGACGGACGTTTGTGTTTGACCTTATCCTCCTGGAGATGCCTAACTTTGATGTCATTCTCGGGATGGATTGGTTAGCCTTCTTTCATACTACAATTGATTGTTTTAGAGGAAGAGTTACGGTTTGCACTCCTGAGGGAGATTGTTTCTTTTTCATGGGAGATCGGAGTGATTCCCAGCCTTCATCATTGTATGGAATTCGTGGATGGAGTCGTGGTGATTACTTCTTGGCTAGTCTTTTAGCCGAAGAGGAGGATGTTGTGGGAGAAAGTTATCCGGCGGTTGTTCGTGATTTTCTGGATGTGTTTCCGGAGGATTTGACAGAGTTGCCTTTACACCGGGAAGTGGAGTTCACTATTGATTTGATGCCTGGTACCACGCCGATTTCCATGGCACTGTATCGCATGGCACCAGTTGAATTGGAAGAGTTGAAGAAGCAGCTTGATGATTTGAAGATGAAAGGTTTCATCCGACCGAGTGTGTCACCATGGGGCGCACCGGTCTTGTTCGCTAAGAAGAAAGATGGTTCTTTGAGGTTGTGCATTGATTACCGGAAGTTGAATCATGCCACCATCAAGAACAAGTATCCTTTGCCAAGGATAGACGATTTGTTTGATCAGTTGAAAGGAGCCAGTTGTTTCTCGAAGATTGATTTAAGATCTGGCTACTATCAGTTGAGGGTTAGGAATGAAGATATCCCAAAGATAACATTCCGTACACGGTATGGACACTATGAGTTCCTTGTTATGCCTTTTGGCTTGACTAATGCACCAGCGGCATTCATGGACTTGATGAACCGCGTCTTTCACGATTACTTGGACCAGTTTATGGTAGTCTTCATGGATGACATTCTTGTGTATTCACAGACTCGGGAAGAGCACGAGGTCCATTTGAGTATTGTTTTGCAGATTTTGCGGGAGCACCGATTGTATGCCAAATATGAGAAGTGTGAGTTTTGGCTACAAGAGGTGAAGTTCTTAAGGCACGTTGTTTCAGAAGGTGGAGTGTCCGTTGATCCATCGAAGATTGAAGCAGTTTTGACTTGGGAGCAACTCAAGAATGTGTTTGAGATCCGCAGTTTTCTTGGTCTAGCGGGTTACTACCGGAGATTTGTGAAAGATTTCTCCTATTTGGCAGTGTGTATAACCCGTTTAACCCGGAAAGGGATCAAGTTTACGTGGAATGAAGCTTGTGAGTCATCTTTTCAGGAATTGAAGACAAGATTGACTACAACTCCAGTGTTGGTGATACCTGAGCGTGGCTTGGGTTATGTGATTTATTGTGATGCTTCACGTGATGGCTTGGAATGTGTGTTGATGTAAGATGGTAGAGTAGTGGCTTATAGGTCTCAGCAGTTAAAGACTCATGAGTACAACTACCCTACTCATGATTTAGAGTTGGCGGCAGTGGTGTTTGCTCTGAAGTGTTGGAGACACTACTTGTATGGTGAACGATTCGAGGTGTTCTCGGATCTCAAGAGCCTCAAGTACCTTTTCTCCCAAAAGGACTTGAACAATAGACAGAGACGATGGGTCGAATACTTGGAAGATTACAACTTTGATTTGCAGTATCATCCGGGTAAGGCAAATGTTGTAGCTGATGCCTTAAGTCGGAAATCTCGAGGCACTTTAGCCGGTCTGGCTATTCGGAAGTGGAAGATGCTTGAAAGTTTGGCGGAGATGGGATTGTGTTGTTTGGATGAGGATGATTGCAATGGGTCGGCATTCTTGTTTAGTCTTGTGGCTCAGCCTACTCTTGTCGGACGAGTGATTGAGTCACAGAGACAGGATCCAAATTTGGATGTCATTCACGCTTTGATCTCTAGTGGTGAGACAGTGAAGGATTGGACCTTACATGCAGATGGGGGTCTACAGTTTAAAGATTTGTTGGTTGTCCCCACGGTTTGTCGTGAAGATGTTCTTCGGGAGTTTCACACTTCCCGCTTTGCAGTTCATCCAGGTGGTACAAAAATGTATCACAGTTTGAGACGTCGGTATTGGTGGAACGGGATGAAGAAAGATATTGCGCAGTTTGTAGCTAAGTGCCTTACCTGTGAACAGGTGAAGGCCGAGCATCAGAGACCGGCAGGGTTGTTGCAACCATTGCCTGTAGCACAATGAAAATGGGAACAGATTGCAATGGATTTTGTGACAGGTCTTCCTAGGTCACGAAGAGGCGACGAGGCCGTTTGGGTCATCATTGACAGATTAACCAAGATGGCTCACTTTTTGCCTATTAAGGTAACAGATGATGCAGAGGCACTTGGCGTTCTTTACGTGAAGGAGATTGTAAGGTTACATAGAGTTCCAGTAACCATTGTTTCAGACAGGGATACTAAGTTCACTTCGAAGTTCTGGGAAGGACTTCAAACAACGTTTGGTTCAGCATTAAATCTTAGCACGGCATTCCATCCACAGACAGACGGCCAGTCGGAGCGTACTATCCAGATCTTGGAGGATATGCTCCGGGCATGTGTGATTGACTTGGGTGGCAGTTGGGAAGATCACCTGCCGCTTATTGAGTTTGCCTAC
This sequence comes from Cornus florida, assembly GCF_030987335.1. Taxonomy (NCBI): domain Eukaryota; kingdom Viridiplantae; phylum Streptophyta; class Magnoliopsida; order Cornales; family Cornaceae; genus Cornus; species Cornus florida. The sequence goes on from NW_026775581.1 coordinate 93,130,856, forward strand.
AACAACAATTATCAGGCGAGCATAGAGATGGCTCCATTTGAGGCATTGTATGGCAGACCTTGAAGGTCTCCAGTTTGTTGGACTGAGGTAGGTGAGACAGCTGCCTTAGGACCTAACATTGTACTCGAGACTACCGAGAAGATCAAATTAATCAGACAGAGGTTGCTCACAGCTCAGAGTCGACAAAAGAACTATGCAGACAAAAGAAGACGACCGCTAGCTTTTGAAGTGGGAGACCATGTTTTTCTGAGGGTTTCTCCATGGAAGGGTTTGATGAGGTTTGGGAAAAGTGGCAAGTTATTGCCACGATTCATTGGACTATTTGAGATCTTGGACCGTATAGGAGAGGTTGCTTATAGACTCGCTTTACCACCGCAGATGGACAAGGTTCATAATGTTTTTCATGTGTCGATGCTACGGAAGTATGAACCGGATCCATCTCACATTTTGGATTGGGTCGATGTGGACATTGATGAAGATATCTCCTATCAAGAGGGACCAGCGCAGATTCTTGACACACGGCAGAAGGTGTTAAGGGATAAAATGATGCAGTTAGTGAAAGTTCTTTGGAGGCACCACGAAGTCGAGGAGGCTACTTGGGAGCTTGAACAGCAGGTTCACTCCAAGTATCCAGAGTTTTCTCTTCCCCAAGTACGGCTTGATTTCGGGGACGAAATCCTTTTAAGTTGGGGAGATTGTGATGTTTCTGATTTTTCAGCATTTTCATTTTTCCAATAATTCGTGGAGACAAAGGTGTTTCTGTCTTTTCGCATGTTGTGTTCGGGATTGTGGTTGGGTCCATTTGCATTGTGCATTTTAAATTATGTGGATTAAGTAGTATTTGCATGTGGTGCACTTGTGTGTGTGGTGTAAGAATTGAAGTAAAAGAAAAAGGGAAAAGAAAAGAAAATCTGGTAGGGCCCACCACTCACACTTGAAATGGTCTTGAGACCATACTTCTTTGCTCCACACATTCTCCCTCCCGTAGCTTCTCTCCCTCTCTCATTTTCCGTTTCTTTTTCTTTCCACTTGAAAAACAATCTTTGAGCTTTGATTATTCTCTCAATTCTTGGTGGATTAAGGTACCGTTTGAGGCAAAACGTCGAGCACATCGAGCTCTACGCATCCATACCTGAAATTCCAAATTTGGTGCCCTCTTGGAGTTCGAATTTGAGGACCCATTTCAAGGGTTTTGTCCATTTTCGAGGTAGGGGCCCTTAATCCACTTCCTTCTTGTTCCATTGTGAATTATATCTCCTTTATGTGATAAACATGCTTAATTTGAGAGTTAATTGTTTCAATGTTGTGTAATTGATGTCTAGAGAAATTCATGATTTTGATTATGATTTGTTCTATGTGAAAAGCATGTTGTGGTGATAGTTTTGTTGTGTTTAATGTGTTGATGACTCAATTGATGATGTTGAATATGATATATGCTTAGTTGTGAAGTAATTATGAAATGTAAAACTTCTACATGCCATAATATTGTAAGCTTGAGACACATATACATGTACATGCCATTGGGTTGCATGAAATGGGAGAAATCAGTTTTTGAAATGAAAACGGGAATTTTGGGAGAAGAGTTTTTGTGAAATGATTTTGATAAACCCGGTAGCTGCGGGGTTACCAACGGGCCGGAGGTTAATATAGCCTAGAGGGGTTTAGGGAGTCGCCCTAGCGTGGTTGAGCTAGCTGGGCCCCATAATGACGCCGCGGGGTTACCAAGAGTCAAGGACACTAGCCAATCCTCCTCTCGTGTCGCGGCGGGGTTACCAAAAGGCAGGCTGTATTAACAGTTGGAAAGTATGGTTTTGAGAAATGAAAAATGGGGAGTGACATATCATGCATTGCATTGCATTATTTACACTTGGAATTGACATTGAAGTTGTTTTAACCCTACATTGCATGATCCCCATTTCCCATTGGCCTATGCTTTGATTGGATTCACAAGGACACAAGATGTGTGTCTTAAGTGTCACCTACTGAGCATATAGCTCACCCTACTATATATTATTTTTTTCAGGTCTTGGAAAAGAACCGGCGGATACCAATCCACCTCAAAATTGAAAGTTGTTAGAAGATGATTTTTTTTGCTATCTTGTATTTAGCTATTTCATGTGTAATTATAGTTTTGGGAATGTAATTAAGTTTGTGAATGATTCTTGAGAAAATGTAATTAAGTATTACTCACTCAAAATCAGTTTAGTGTATTTTAGTGATGTGTGGTAAATTACGTTAATAACGTGGTTGTTGTACTCGAATTTATTGTTGAAATGTATTAATTTTGCACGTAAGTGTTGGGACGTGGGTGGTTGAACGATCAGAAGTGGGTGTATTGGGGTTACACAGGACAGTGGAAAGTGGGAGTGAAGATTTTCATGAACCGGTCGACGTATAACCCAAACCGGTATCTTCACAGTATATGTTTGAGTTGTAAACGTCCCAAACCAGTCGACCGGTATCCCAAACCAGTCGACCGGTATCATGGCAGTGGGTTTTCCCACTGTTCATAACCCAAACCAGTCGACGTATAAGGAGTATACCTCGACCGGTTCTGCCTTTTCATGTAATTGCCAATTTAAGTTCTTAAATTACACTTGGCACCCAATTGATGTTGCAAGTAATTACATTATGACCCAATTAAATGCCATAATTATTTTTTTGCCCCAAAAAGACTATTTTGCCCCGAACCTTATTTTATTTACTATGTGATTCAAGTTAAGGACTATTATACCCTTGAGTCTCAATTTATGGATTCATGGCAAATTACCAATTTGCACTTTTTGGACCTTGTTATTTAATTTTGACGTGAAATGACCGTTTTACCCTTGGATGATTTTGGGTCGGGTAAGGACCCGTTTAATGATCCGGATTCATGAGGATTTGGGTCGTTACAGCTACACATGTTTTTGACATTAAAGAGGCAAGCCAATGCTTAAGGAACTTTAGGACCAACAAATTATTACAGCAACTTCCTAAAAATTGATAGTGAGTACTGATCAGAGCAGTATGGAGGCAAGAAGCAACTTCCTAAAAATTATCACACCAGCTCTGGTGATAGTCTTCCATGGAGTAATACCAAGCCATTTGCTTCTTTTAGTGATTAGGACTAATTAATAATAAGTGATACATTAATATGGCAGCTTGGATAATAATAAGTGATACATTAATTATTAAATATGGCAGCTTGGATAGGGATTATTCGCTCCAAGCAGTTCATAATTTCTTCATGTACTCCCACAATTCTAAAATAATATATAGTCCCTTCTACATAGATTTTACGAAGGGAATATATATTTAGTGACATCTCAAAAGGTTGAGATCGAGGAGCAATTGTTTTAGAATGGAGGGAGTAATTATAAAGCAAGTTTAGAACTAAAAAATCTGGAATTTGTACAATTACCATTCCAAAATCTGCCACTTATAAATTCCACATCAATTTGTATATTTTTGCCTTCTAACAATAAAACCAAGCACTCAATAATATAAAAGAAATAAATTCTTCTACATGATAGATACCTCTCAAGACTCTATTTTTCCCTTCTCAAAAAGGCTGCCTAGTCGATCATATGTGAATGCTTCATTGTAACATGACTTTAAATGTATCATGGCTTGAATGGTTTTATTATATGTTTAATGAATATGATTAATAATATATCAGTCTTGAAAAGCTTTTAGTATTCCACATCATTTTGTATATTTTGCCTTCGATCTAGCAATAAAACCAATTAAGCACTTAATAATATACTAGTAGAGAGACAAGTTCTTTTAGATAATTTTAGAAGCTACAACAAAGTCCATTCTTTTGCTAAACTTGTCTAAAACACACTGTTAGATGTACAAATGTGGAAAAAATTCTATTTTCGGCAATTGCTGTATCTAGAATGAATAGAAAATGGCATATTCTTGCCTTTTTCGTGCATGAAATCTATGGATTAATTCAAAGCCTTGAAATCTCCAATAAAGCTAGCATTCTAAGGCATATATGGAGAAATCACGATGGATCAAACCAGAGCATATGGGTTGTTTGGTGTAGAACATACCTTTAAGGCTAGAAGCTTATGGGGCATCAAAGCTCCAAAGCAGTCATCTTGGTGTTGGAAGAAATTGCTCCAGTTGAGGTGTCTTGCCAGGCCTCTCTCTGACCAGGAAAAAGATTGGCGACAGCAGAGGCACATTAATCTTCTGGACTGACATCTGGTTTGGGACTCTTTCAACAATATTCCCAAACACAAAAGTATCCTGTGCCTGGCCATCAAACAATGTCTCGGCAAAGGCTGTCTCCTACCTCCATTGGCCAAATGCATTCCCATTAATATGCGTATCAGAACCAGAGAGCCACTGACACTGGTTTTTTGAGTGGCAATTCACGTCCCCAATCTCGCAAAATCTCCAATCGAAATGTGGATTCTTCATTTGCACTGCAAACTGGTCATCACTAAATCAAATGGAGCTCCCATTATTGGAAGGAAAAAGGCATCAGAAACAGAGTCCATCTCCTTCTGAAAATAGCACATTGGGGTGCTGAATTTGGGCTACATTTTTGTTTTTTTGTCACTTCATCTAATCCCATCGCTTTAAATCTCATCAAACTACAGACCTCCAATGAATCTTTTGGAAGACCATTCAATGCATATCCTGAAACTATGCAATTCCAAGAAACCAAATTCCATTTAGGCATTTCATCAAAAACACAGCGGGCTCATTTCAAACACCCAACTTTAAAATACATGTCTATCAATGAACTGTTGGTTAATTTTCACTGCTTTCAATGAAGGAATGTTGCTTCTCACTTTCACTATGCATACACTGCTCTTATCTTTTATCTTTTTGTTTTTTTAAACTTTGAATGCTTGATTAGTCTGGACAGGTTGTTGTGTTTAAATATCCAAGAATACTTTGTTTGCTCTAATCAAACATTAGCTCTTTCAATGGCTACATCTTGCAAGTCAAGTCAGATCAACAAATTCTCAATAGAAGAAAACTCAAGTCGGATTAACAAATTCTCAACAGAAGAATTGACATGTTTTTCTTTTCTGAAAATCGAATTCAATTTTGTGAATGACTGTCCTTACAAATTCTGAGTTTTTGCTGGGTATAAATCAATTTCAAAGTGGTTGAAACAGGGAGAAGATAACTGTACTCTCCTGCTAGCTAAATACATTTCTTGCTTTTTTTCGTTTTCTTTTTCTTTTCTTTTCTTTTCTTTTTTCTTTTTTTTGTTTTTTTTTTTTTTGGTCTTTTTCTAACTTAAATAACAAATTTAAGATAATTAAATTTATGATTTCTAACTTGAATAACAAACTTAAGATAATTAAAAATATAAGGTGAATTGTAAAAAAATCTCCCTGACTTCCAACCTTTACCCAAAAAAAACACCTCTTATAAATTATTTTTTAAAAAAAACACTCCTCAAACATCATGAGGGGTATTTTAACTGGCAATTTAAAGAAATATGTTTTGGACGAAAATACCCTTAAGCAGTCAATTGGTCACCACCCCCGTAAATGTGCGTCTTTACCACGTAGTCTTCTCCAAGCTCTCTTCACCCAAACAATAATAACTAAAAATAAAACCAATCACACAGCACACCTCCTTTTGAGTCGTTCCAAAGATCAAACCATCCTCTCAGAACACCCCGATCCCCATAAACCCTTCTCTTCCCTCCTCCCATCCTCTCTCTCTCCTCAAAATTCTCTCTCTAGAAACCTTGTCTTATGGTTTTGATAGCATTTCTGGATATGGCAGTTTCAAGTGCGTTTGCAGGGGCCAAGCTCGAGACTCTCCTCCTCGGCAACACTTCCTCAACGAGGTCATCGCCGTCTCAAAATGGGGTGTTCTGCAAACCCACTCGGACCAGAAGAACCCTAATTCAAAGAGGGTGGGCTTCTTTCAACCCCACTGTCAGGTCTGAGGTTGCTTCTGATGTATCGCTTCAGACCTCTGACAAGATCGACACCAACACGGCTTCTTCTTCCAGCCTCTTTGCTCTCGAACAACTCAAAACCTCCGCTGCTGATCGTATGTCCGAATTTCTCTCTATTTTTTTTTTTTTTCTTAGTGTCTATATATTTTGTAATTCTATTCAATTGTGGTAATGGGTTTTGAATTTTTTTGGAAATGGAATGTGCATTCCCCTTCAATTTTTTTGTTTTATTTTACCTGACTGTTTGATTGATTTTTATTTCTAGTTTTTTCGTTAACTGATTTAGTTCATTGAGTTTTCATAATTTAGATCAGTGTATCAGAAAATTTGCAAGCACCAACAAAGATATGAATGAATATCATAGCTTTACATAATTTTTATGGGTTCCAGCAATTGGTTTGGGTGTGATTTTTTATTCTATGATTTGACACTAATTTCAAAGGCCACTGGTTTCAAATTATTTGGTCCAGAGTAGTTCATCAACTTAATTGGCGAGGGTCGTTTCCGGGGACTGAAGATGGTTGGAGAAGACGACGTGGTAAAGACGTGCCTTGACGGTGGTGGTGACCAATCCCCCTTATGATAGTTGAGGGGGATTGTTTGCTAAAATAATTCTTAAAGGGAGTGTTTTTTGCTAACGGGTGAAAATTAAGGGGGCTTTTTGCAATTCGCTCTTAAATATATGATGCAATAGTACAAAGTTTGCTCTAAACAGTCTACAAATTGGAATTTTTTTTTTTTTTTTAATGATAAATTAGGGAAAGTGGCCCCATGGACACATTTGTTTGGAGAATTGATCGTTGTACCAAATTGACCATTATTGTGTATGGTATTCCCTATAATTTCTTTAGACACTATAAATGATAGTAACTGCTATCAGTTACCTTGTACTAATATTGTGGTTATTGGGCTCTAAACTTATATGTAGACAAAAGGGGGATTTTTATTTTATTTTTTAATATATCTCAAATTTATGAAAAGGTTATGCAACTTGTATATTTCATATAATAAGTTGCCTTTTGTACTAAATATGAATACATGCATACATTTTTCTTTCACAAATTAAAGGGAAAGGAATTCGAACACGGGCACACCCATACAGAGAACTGAACACTCTGTTAACTACATAATGTCATAATTCCAATTTTTATATACTATCCTAAACCTCCACCCACCAAATCCAAACAAAGATTACCTAGAAGAAATAAATTAGAACACGGTTGCGTTTGACCTAGTTAATGTAAACTCAACCCTAATCTCAAATGTCCAAGATATTTCAGCCCTGGGGTGTTTCCTAAGACCAGAGCTTGCCGGCACCAATATTTTTTTTTTAGATAAAACTACCACTAAATCCTACCTTTTCTTGCAATAAGTCCTATAAATCTTTCTTATGAAAAATAAATTTCACTTTTGAAATTTTTTTTCATTTAAGTTCTAGACCATTGAACTTTCCACTTATACCCTTAACAAATTAGATTTTGAGTTCTACAATTATTTGAATGATTTTATTATATGTTTTTATGAATATGATTGATAATAGATCGGCCTTGAAAAGTTTTTAGTATTTTTATTGGTATGTTAATGGATGGTTATTAGTTATCGAAGATATTTTTTTGCATATTTTTGCCTTCTTGCCAATAAAACCAAGTACTTAACAATATAACAGAGATGGGTCATTTTAAATGCGACAACAAAGTACATTCTTTGGCTAAAACTGCTCTAAAACAACTGTTGATGTACAAACGTGGACGAAATTGTAATACCCATCATACATAAATTGCACTATGATCTAAAACACATATAAATACAGAATGATGGTTCCAAATAACTCTCCTCTGAATGGAAGGTCACATACAGGGAAAAGGCAAGGAATGCCAGAACACAAAGTTACAACAAAAGCAGCATTGTGAGTTTCACCATCCAAGTTCCCATCTAACTACTGCCGTCGTTTGACGGGCCGGATTGAAGATGAGCTGCCAGCAGTGGGTTTTTTAGAACCTGCGAATCATTCGAACAAATGAAAAGAAAAAGAAAGATTAGAGATGATTAAACTAGTAATGATGAATTGATGCATGCAACAGTAGCAAATGCCACTTCAGAAAAATAGGGATGTGTTCCATTAATGACTCGAGGAAACAGTTAAAGTCTCCTTTGGCTGTAAAAAGTAACTACACAAGTATTATTTCATGTGTTTCTGTCATTATCCTAGCCAATTACAGATTTTGATTTCACAAGAACCAGAAAACAACTTAGACTTGCAGATGAATTTCCCAATTTCAGAAAATGAAAAACTTGGATCGAGTGTCAACCAAAGATATATTGACACATTTATTCAAACGAAAAAAGTATGCAAAATGTGTTGCAAGTAGAAACAAACAGATTAACCCAAAAAGCTACTTAGTTTCACATACTTGTTGAAACTTTCGAGGTCTTGCTTGACGACAACTGGGATCTGGCTTGCACCTTCTTCTGTGCGGGCTTGGGAAGTTTGGTTCGTAAATCCGGCCTGCAATCAACCAAACAAATCAAAGAACAGACTTAGATCTATTTAATCATAGCAGTTTATCATGCAGCAAAATAAAGTGACGGATCCAACTTTCCGAATAAAAGAAAATCATACAGACACACAAATGCAAAACTACAAAACCAAGAAGCTTTGACCAAAATTTCTAATACAATAGAAAACTGATTATTAACCCAAAAAAGGAAGATTGACGAGTAGGTTCCCTTCAATTATCATACTTGAGAACAGAGGGCCTCTAGGCCATTCCCCAAATGAGTGGGAAACACTTGAGTTTCATAATCCATTCAAAGCAAATAAAACAGAGAATAAAAAACTAGTATTTTATAGGAATGGAGAATTTTCAATTTTTCATGCTGCAGTAACAGCAGCACACATACTGTATTTTGGAGAAAATAGCAAATTTTCAGTGAGTTTGCAACAGATTACATATTGCATTAAAAATGCAAAGGTTGGATATCTGAAGTGTAACTATTCTTATTTTCTCTGTACATACCCAAAACAAAAGAAAATGACTGAAAAGCTCAAGTATATGAGAAGCTCACCTCTCTGCGTTCTCCACTGTTTGTTTTGCAGTTTCAGGGAAAAGAGTATACTCCACAATACTGTTCATTGAACCGTCAGTTTCTGTTCCCATTGAAAGACCACTATCAGATATGTCACTTAATCTCTCTTCAGAATCTGCAATCCCAAATCCAAGGAGTTCAATGTCTTCAGTGCAATTTTGAGCCCCATCTACTATATTAAGCCTTGATTCGATGTCCACTGGAAAACTTTGACCTCTATCTGCTACAGCAAGCCTCGATTGTCGAAAAAATTCCTTGTGGTGTCCAATGTCATCCACTGATTGCTGAGAGCCAGATTCAGAATGCTTATCACTGTACTCCGAACCATTGTCAGAAGCTGTCTTCTCAATAAGACCTGATTTCCCTCCTGACAGTTTTCGGTTTTGCTGTAGAGCCCCTATGGAATGTCTCCTTGGAGAAGTAGACCCATATCTTGGAGAGGTCAAGCTATGTCTGACTCCATTTACTCTATTTTTAACCAGCCGCAACTGCTCAATCTCCTCATCTTTCTTAGCAATTGCATCTTTTAAGGTTGCCACCTGCAAGATTAACAGAAAATCAGAAATAGAATTTGTTAGGACATTGAAACTGTTAAGAATTGTGTCTCAAATTCTATTCTAATTAGTTATTTATTTTAGAGTATTAATGTATTAGGTAATTTCTTGTTAGGCAGGTCTTGGGCTCCAAGGAATTGTAATCCTTGTTGGACTCTATAAATAGATACCAAGGTTATTTTTGAGAGTTATGAGGAGGGATGTAGCTTCATGAGGGAGTTTATGGGTAGAGGTGAGTTATGGGTATAGTAAAGTGAAGATGAGAGGGAGTCTCGTGGAGTATACAGAGAAGAACTGCGGCAAGAGTTTGTGTACATGGTCCTGTGTCGAAAATTCTCTACTATTGTAATATCTCTACATATTCACGGTGGATCTCTTCTCATCCGTGGACGTAGCTCAGGTTTTGGGTGAACCTTGTAAATCTTGTGCTTTGTGCGTGATTGCTCTATTCCGTCTTTCGTTGTATCTCCATGTTCGTTACACTTCCACTGTTCCCACCAGAAACAAATGTTGGCATGTTTCTTTGAGAAAATGGAGTTCACTAGGACGAATTAGGTTTTTGTGTCACTTGACTGACAGCTTCATCATTATTGCAAGATGATAGAAGGTGTTGCTAAATTCACAGTTGGGAAGACAATCTAGACTGCTTTAATTACATACGTTAGGTTCAAAATTGACTTAGAGGCCACAGGATTTAGGTTGGTTAATCATTAGATTAATTGGCTCGTACTTGGCATAGGTTGACCCATTAATTAAGAAAATTAAGATAATTTCATTAAATAAATAGTTTGGAAGTACAGTCGGAAATTGAGAATCAAGCAGCATAATTCGATCTATTAAGCTTATGTCCTACTCATAGAGCATTGACCAAAAGGTATGAACCAATACAACTAAAATTGAGGAGCGATCAAGTATATCAGTCGGATAGTTTCCAAATCCCAAGTGAACTCTGAACCTTCCAAATTCATTTTATCTTTTTATGTTTTTGCAAATAAACGCTTGGTTCAGTTTGAGAGACAATTTTAAAGAACCTTTAGTTTCTTGTAGGCATAGGCTAGATTAACCCACAATCTAACCAGTGTCTACCAACTTATCTCTTTACCTGGGATTGTTGCTCTATTCCAAATTACTACGTTAAACTATTTTCTTCAACTTCCTTCTTTGCACATGCTAGTCTAGAACAGTGCAAAAATCATCTCTCACTTTTTATTGCATGAGCACCAACAAAAAAAAAAAATTCTGCATTTAAATGAAGCTATGAGCTTTTTAATCAGTCACATCAATCAAATTCCATTTCATCCAGACAGATTAAACAACTTCATAGTTATACTCAAAGTTTATTCTTAGTTCCTTAATGTTTATTTTTAGTAATGTAATCTGTGAAACTGGTTGAACAGACACCATCAAGTAGTCAACTAAAGATAAATTGCTTCCTCAACTTTAGTCTCATAAGTTTTCACATGCATATATATTGGTTCGACATTTTAAAATTTGAAGCAACAACTGAAGTTTTTTGGCATGTTTAGGGCTTTAAAACTAGGATATAAGCAAACTGTAGACGATGTAGTAGACATTATTTTATATAACATTTTATTTGCATATTAAAAATTGATTTCAAAGTTTCAAGTGGTCTACAATTCCACAGCCACAGTTTTTTTTCTTTTCTTTTTATTTTTATAGGTAATTATGCTTACACATGCCCCCACTGGGGCTTGAACACTCAACCTCCCTTTTGAGGAGGTGAAGAACATACCATTTGAGCCAAGGCTTTGATCCTCCGTAGCCACATTCAACTTCAATTATATTTCACTGATGACCAATATATGATAGATTGAAATAAGTTTCTTCTATATCAGATTATTTATCAAGTGTTTCCAACCAAATATAACTGTTATATGTATACATAAATTACATACAATTTTACAAAGAAAATAAGTATGAATGTATTACTTCTATATGATTATTATGATATGCTTCACCAATTATCTCGCACGCACAACAATTTTAATAATTTATAATTTTCTGGGATTGCTTGCAAAATCACTCATGTAATATACATACAATGCATGTAACCCCCTCCCATTTGGAGAACACCCCCAGAATAAAGAATCAGTACAATTGACAACTTCAACAGATAATTTGAATTACATAAATACCCCGAAAAGACTAAATGGACATATGCAATACACTGACTCCCCATTTTTTTCCTGTATTAGAAACTCACACACCCACTTTGCCCCTGTGTGGACTTGAACACTCGACCTTCTACTTTGGTAGTTGAGGAAGTACCACTAGGCTACATCCCTTGGTGTTGACTCCCCATTTTCACGATCTATGTGTTTTATATATCATTTTCCCTCTCTCCACCCCCCCCCCCCCCCCCCCAAACACACACACACACACTCGGTAAGCACAATCAAATGCCCTTCCCAATCATCTCATGATAGAGCCTAAATGCCTTGTGCACCTCTCCTTCCTTGCAGTATCCACTTTTAAGTGAAAGAGAGCCTCTACCATACTCAATTTACCAAACTTGCAGTGCCCACTTGTCAGAGAATTGTAGGGAAATACTGTTTCTTGGTCATTTTCTTTTACAAAGAAAAAGAAATGTGACATCCCACTTTCCCCCTTTAGCATAATGAATCAATCAAAACAGAATATGTAACATCATTGGGGAACAAACCCTGTTTCTACATGCTTGTGAAAAGTGATTCAGCTTCCTCCAATTTGCCTTCTTTGCACAAAGAATTGATAAATGAACTGTAAACAGAAATTTGGAAATGCTCCAAGCTACTCCACCTTGGTACCAAATCATAAGCATCCACTACATTAGCCTTCTTCCTTAGGCCTCAGCTACTCAAAAAGACAGGAGACAACAGGCTCACTTGGAACAAACTCCATTCTGAAATTACGGTCTATATAAATCCTAAATACCATCCCATTCATTAATTCCTTTGCATAAGTCACAACGCTCAATTCACACCCACTCGACTCCATTCAAAGTATCATTTGCCTAGCCCTATAAAAAATCCTTTAATTCAAACAAACTTATAACCGTTTCAACGACCGAACTTGAAGAGAGAGAGAGACACGGGAGGGGGGAGTGGGGCAGAGAGAGCATTGAGGGGGAGATATTGGAGAGAGAGAAAGAGAGAGCTTGGAGGGAGAGAGGGGAAAGAGAAGTTATATATACACACACTAAATGGTCGTCATGCATTTCTGGAACAGGGTATTTTTGGGGTTTTACAACAAAAGGGAATCACTTGGGTGACCCACTTATAATTGTAATGACACAATGGTAACAGCTAAAGGATGGAAGGCATCCAAATGCAAATTTTCAAAAATAAAAAGGTAGTTATATATAATAAACGTAGTTTGGGGTGTTATATGCACAATATTTATATTACGGGAGTGTTTTTTGCATTTAATCGTAATTTTCAGTAATAATAGTGAACATGATCCATGAACTTGTAATATTCATAACATACTTGTGGATTTGAACACATCTGTGAAGGAAATTTACTGAGAATAAAAGTTAGAACTTAAAATAATATAAATGCGGGTTCCAGACCATTAAATTTGAACATGGAAAAGATAATAACACATACCTCTTCAATCAGCTCTCTTACACCCCTTCCCTCTTTGTTGCTACGTGCAGCACCTAGCTCAACACCAGAGACCCTTTCAGCAAACTTCAAGGTACTTATAGTTTCGTTGTAAGAATCTACATCAGGATTGAGCTGTACGAACATAAGGGTTTTTGCTTGGCCACCTATAATGTACACACGAATACGCAGAGAGGAAAAACAAGGATCAAGCAAATCTCTAAAAGAAAATGTTATCATTTTGTGTTAAACGAAAAAAACTTAAGAAGTGTGATCACAACAGAAACAGCAAATAGAGAAAATAAAAGGTACCCAAAGAGCTTTGCAGAACTTGAGTTAGTTTGCTATTTCTGTATGGAACATGAGGACTCTTGTGTGCTAAAGCAAAGATCACATCTCCGAGAGCCGACAACGATTTGTTAATATATTGTGCTTCCCGTAGCCTATCCCCTGTTGCTTCAGATCGATCAACTCTTTCACTGCCAGCAAGATCTACCAAGTGTAGACATCCTCGCAAAACAGCATTAGTCTCTAAATCCATGCCACGAACATGAACAGTGAGAATACTGCACCATATGACTAATGGGTCATACCTCAGAAACAACATTACAACAATGATCAAAGAGTAGCAAAATAAACCAAGTTAATAATATCAAAGAGAAACCTGTGGGATCGACTGCTTCTTTCATTCAGTGCAGTAGCACCGACAGCCCTATTCATTAACCCAATATTCATTAATTCCAAGACATCTTTGGTTGATTTAACAGGGTGCATGCTAGCATCAGGAACAGCTAACCCATTTGGTTGGGCAGTATTCCAAATCCCAAGTGTGTGCAAGTCAAAGGAAACAATATCTTTCAATACCAAAAACACGGTAGAAGGAAATAATAACTTATATCTAACTAAATGCAGAAAGAATAAGCAGCTTAGCACATATCATTCAGGGAAATAAGAATATGGGAGCAAGAATACCTGTATACCTTAGGAAAAAAATACAGGTAAAAAGAAAAATGAAAAATAACACAGAAGAAAGAAAGATGAAAATTTCATCCAAAAAAGAGAGAAAGGTGAAAATGATATTGATAAATATGAATTAGCCTGCAAAAGGTATCATTTAATCAAGTCATAAAGTTAACATCCCAACTGTCATAGCAGGGAAAAGGAAAACAGCAATATCAATAAAGTCAATAACATGGCCCCTACTGGGACAAGCTAGGGATCTAAGTGGGTAAGGTGTTTGGAGAAAAGGTGAAGCACTCAACTTGGGTCTAGGACGGGGCATGGTTAAGGATTTTTCCTTGTTCCAGCCTGATTATACAGTTGATGGATAATGATTACTCCGTGTGATTGCCATTAGTCGAGGATGTTAGGAGGAGTCGACTAGATACAATCTCGGATTTACTACTAGAATGCTAGAAACAATCTCAGTTGTATTAATAGAATGCACGTCAATATACAGCTATTTTACTAAACTCTCACTGATAGCTTTTCAAATACCTCAAATACTCTATCTTATATAAAACTCATTTAGGATTCTGTACAAATCCACTCCCATCCAAACCCCCACCACTCTCCCCCTCAAAAGAGTTTCAGAGCAGTTGTCAATGCTGATAACATGACTGTCCAAGCCATGTTGTTGCTGCCCCTATAGGTTACCATATCCCATCCTTCCATCCCAATCCCCCAGGTAGTGTGGTATACTGATATAAAAAGAAGAGAAAGGAACTCCGTTCATGACTAGCGCCACCCGCTCCTACTGGTATTACCGCTGATAAAAAGAAGGCCATTTAGGTTCACTTCGTTCACCCCAGACAATAAACCCTGAAACCCCCGCTGTGGGGGAAGGGAAATGCTCTAACAGTATGAAAGCAGGCTATACAATAACCGCCGTCTGCTATGCTCGCTATCTGAACCCACTTTAGAGATTAGGTTTTTGCATTTTTTTCCCTCTTGAACTATGAAATTATCAAACAATTCTAAAGGCTTCTTCACTTGTTATGCATGTATGTACTGTACTTTTGCCTGTATATCAAATATGTTTAGGAATATGTCAGTTCTCTCGATGATTTTTTTTTTTTTTTTTTTTTTTTTTTGCACACACGCATTCTGGGTGCTGATCATTAATTATGTTTGGTGGTGGAGGAAGTTGAGGAAAACAAAAGATAAGGGAAAAAGTAATGCTTAGTGGTGAGGTAAGTGCTTGAAGGTGGGGGTGAGGCTGCCATGGATTTAAAGAGTTTATTTGTGATCAGGGGATAGGATGAACATCTGAATTCTGAAACATATCATAGCTATTGGGTGGGGTCTGGGCAAGGGCAATTCTTGCCAGGGGAGTTGGGATGAGGGTGCTCCGTTTCATAATACCCAGTTACAATCCCTTATATGAGAGAAGTCCCCAAGAATAAAACAGTAAAATGTAAAAAAATCAAAGGAATAAAATTGAAGAAAGGATATCTTCTCTGAGAACTGTCACTGGAGAGTAAATCACGCACTTGTTCATTATATATCTCAACCATTTGAACACCAACTTCATATGTAGTGGAGCTTTTCCTGATCTGAGAGCTATGGAAAAGATCATTGAGAGCTCGATAGTTCACCCCCCAATCCTTTTTCAATGATACACTAGGCCCAGTCTGGGAGAAAACATAAAAATGTAGATATAATTTTCAAAAATGCTAATATATTTATCACATAAAATTACAGAGAATGACATCTACCATTGTATAAGTTTTCCCGGAACCAGTTTGACCATAAGCAAAGATGCAAACATTGTATCCATCAAGAACAGACCGGATTAATGGTTGAGTGTCTACAAATACATCCTCTGCCACCATATGATATAAACGAAATAAAAGTATTCAGAATTGTATTCCAAATAGAAGCAACTTCTCAAGCAGCAATCAAAAGTAAACTCATAGCATCAAAAAACAAATATCAAGTCAAAAATATTAAAACCTTGAGAGGCTGCTGGACCAAACACCTTGTTAAATTTGAATAGCCTATGGCTGTCTTTTCCTTGTTTTGAAAGATTTGCAACAATCAAGTCCCCATTCTCACCAATATATTCAATGGTTGTTGGCTTTCCACTTTGTCCCGGAAGGAATGGCCTTATTCGGCAGTAAACTCTAATATTTCCTACACAATAAAGAAAAAGAACAAGATGAGCTATAAGCGATATAACCTAAGCAACCAAGCAATATTGTGCTAATCATAGTACCTTTCAAATCCTGAACCTCATTGTATAATTTCCGATTTTCTGCAAGGACCTTATGGTAATTCTCAGCAGCATCTATTAGTCCCTTAAGCTTCAGCTCTGATCCCAAAAAAATGTATTCGTCATCAGAAAATGCCAAACCCATCAAAAGTAAACAAATTTCAACATTATTATTTATAAATAAAAATAAAAGAAGAAGAAGCCTGTTGTAAGCCAAAATTCCTACCCAAGTGATTAAATTCTTCGGAGTATATCCTCTGTGTCCTCAAAACCTCTTGCTTTATGGATTCAGAAGCCACCCTTAAATCCTAAGCAGTTTCATAAGTTCATGTCATAGACCAAGCATAAAAGAACACTGAAGTTAAAACATGAAAATTCTTCCAAACCTGTAGAGATCCAAATTGAAAATCTATAAAGCTCTTGTAGCTGAGCTCTTTATTTTTCCATCTCAGAGATTTAGATTCTGAAAATGCCTCAATTTCTTTCACCTCCTTCCTTGAATCAGTCAGAAGGCACTCAAATTCCGTTAACTTCTTCTCTAACTCAACTTTGGTTTCCGTAGCCTCTTTATCCAGTTGTATGCAATGGTTTTCGTATGTCCTTCTGGCTGATTCCAGCTCTTGCTTTAAAGCCAAAATCTGAGTCTCATACTGATCCTTCTCTTTCATTAACCTAAAAGCATCTTGCTCTTCAAGTTTCTTTTTCTCCTCAATTTTGGTCTTCTCAATCTGAAACAACGTTAACAACAAATAATAGCTGCAATAGCCCCGGGCACCCCGGTTATCGAAAAAAAAAAGAATTAGCTGCAACATAAGAAGTAGTATCTCATAAGCAACCAGTAGGTTATCTTTTTACTGCTATTATGTGGTAACAGTTACACCTATTAGAATAAGCAATTAATTAGCATAAAGCTAATAGCCCAATAACTAAAGGTATCGTCTAGGTTACATCATGAATCGATAGGATAGAGTTCATATGATGTCTTCTAAGTCCCCCACTGTATGTCCACTAGTTGTTAAGCAATTCTTTATAACAAGAATAGATGTTACCAAACAACAAGCGAGGAGACAAATGACTGCAGGACCGACTGATAATCAGCATAAAGACGCATAAAATAAGATTAATGTAGCAAAACCAAGACGTTTTGTTACAACTTGCAAGACACCAAAACAATGCACAATTTAAAGAAACACGGAGGACTAGCATTATTTGTTTATGGTGTGTCCTTTATGGTGATAAAACACGCATTCCACGATTTAAAACAATCAAATTTGGACAGTAAAATTGAATATATTATATAATGTGGAAAGTTCTCCCCTGAAGGCATTTGGAGAGTAGAGTTACTCCATGGTCCTCTACGGGCTTTTTAACTTTGGGGTTTGCCCCCTTTTGTGAGTCTTTGTACATTTGTGTGTACCTCATGTGTACATGACATGGGCTTTCTTCATTTGATTTAATAAAGTTAGCATTACTCGTCATATTTTTTACACAACATTAAATTAAGATGTTGTAAATACTACAAATGAATCCAAAACAATTCAAGTTCATTAAAGATCAAATGTGGCAAAACTAGATATTATCGTATGATAGAACATGATACAATAGAAGCCAGAAGCCAGTTCCTTGTTTTTTTTTTTTTTTTTTTTTTTTTTTTTTGGTGGGTGAGGTAAGGAATTTAGTTCATTTTGCTAAACCTTGATAAAGAAATTTATAAATGGACTTTGTTTTATATATGGGCCAGCACCATTGTTGACAGAATAGGCTAGCCCAGGTCCTTCTGGGGCCCAAATTGATTTTGCTAGCCCATGGTAGGCTCATTGTTAGCGCCAAGAGTCGGTCAAATATATATATATATTGGTCACGGTATAGGGCCTGTAGACCAGTCTAAGTTTACTATGAACAATGGTCATCCAACAATGAATATAATGAACTAATTCAAATTCTAAAGATAAATAATAAAAAAAAAAAAAGGAGAAAGAAAAGAAAAGAGAGGGAGAGAGAGAGGAGAAAAAGAAGAAGAAGAAAGAAAGATTATGTGTGATAATAGTTACTGAGCAGTGCACAGAGGATTATTAGAACATGGAACAAGAACATGCTATTCAAAATTGAGGATCAATAGCAAGAAACATGTTGCAATAATTCCGGAATTAGAAATCAGGCTCAAACATAAGAATTGCACCTTTATCTGCTGGAGCTGGTTCATAGATACCTGGAAAAAGTAAGACCAAATTTCATATCAAACGATTGAATAAGAAACTCCAGCAGAAGACTAGGTGAGGATCCATATCTATTAGTCAGAGTACCTCAATCTCTTCAGTAGCCCCAGCTGCAAGGGTTTCGAGTGCTCTTATTCTTGATTCATATTTCTCTTCACGAGCCTTACCAAGATTGTTTTGCTACAGAAATGTAAAGACATTCAGAAACTGTAAACAAGAGTTTGCTCCAGGAAATTAATTTAAAGTCATTTTACATTTTTAAAATTTGCTGCTTGAGCTGAAATCCGCTGCTCCATCTCTTGTACAACTTTTTTCAACAGGGATGCCACATGCTAAGCAAGAATTAATACATCAAATATAGTGCACACAATATCAGTAAAAAGAAGAAAAGAAAACAATGTATCAATGCATGTGTGCTTCAGTGATTTAGCATCCATGCTCTCTAAAAATGCATACACTAGATAAGTCCCCATTATTTCGTTCAATGCTGTCATCCAGGATCCTATTCACAATGCTGAAAAGTGACCGAGTCGAGGCATTCTGCGTAGAGTTTCTTAAAAGCATAAGAGCAAATCAAACCAAATGGCATAACATATCTAACTTAAAATTAATGAGCAAAGAGAACAAGCAGTACCTCTAAACTGTTTAGTTTCATCAATTCAGATATCTTAAAAGCAGGAAGATCAGCACAAAATCCTTGCTTCAATTGGAATATGTCATTGAACTTAAGAATTGAGGCAGCCAATGGTTCTGCAACAGGGTTTACAAAAAGATAAATTTAAAAGGAAAAAGAAATTTACTGGAAATATAAATATATGTGTGTAGATATGTAAAATTTGGGCAACTTAAGGGAACCTCACTTCCTCCTATTTGTATCTACTCTTAATTCATCAGAGATAGATACCCTAAAACAAAGACAAAGTAAAGGCATCTTATACTGACATAACCAGATAGCCACATATGCAACACTTAGTTCCAACCACTGGGAATTCGTTGTCTCACATCAGCATAAGTCATATATATGCAAAGCATTTGAAATTTTAAAGATCACAGGCCTGTTTACCAGAATCACCACAAGACAAGTATTATGAGCACTAATATAAAAGACTTAAAGAAGTGAATGTAGCATAATCATATCATATTGCACTTTTACTATTAATAAGCAAGGTTTTAAGATTTAATGTCAAACTTCAAAAAAAAAAAAGATGTCACTCAAAACGTGTGGTCACTCCAAAGTCCAAAGAGTTTGTGAAACTTACAATGTGATACAACTAAACGATTTCTAATCAGGTGAATCACGGATAACATGTAGCTTGTTTAAGCTAAGTACTTTATGAGAAACATCTCAAGCATAAACTTCTCTGAGCACCATTGATGTGAGAAAAACTCAAACAATTGCCCCATTTTGTATGTGTTGTGAATAGAGGAATGCAATTCATGATATTCTATTCTATGAATTGTCAATGAGATGATATATGGTCTACAAATTACACCTTTCTTTTACATGTCTTACAAATATACACTTAGGAACTCCTCGTGAAATAGCACTTCGCCAGTAATGGCTTAAAGTCGTCAATCGACCAGTTTGACTTCTTCTATCCGAACGATCTTTACTCCAGAGTCCAGACAACCATTTCTCAGTACCACTTATGGACCCCTTCATAGAATTTGGGATGAAATCCATCCAAGTTTAAGGTTGACACATGTTCAAGTTCTACCTCAACCAAGAATCAAGTTTTATACCTTCGATTGAGCCTTTAAAACTCTCTGTTTCTTCAGCAAAAACGCCATTTGAGACTCCATTAAAGCTGTTAGGTTCCCCATTTTCACTTGCATGCACTTCTGAGTGCAGATTCATAATGAGAACCTGCTAGACACTCCATTTCATTAGAACAAGTTCAGAAACAGTGATACGAGAAAACAATTCCCTGCCAGTTCTTTATTCCAGAGTTCAACTCAAAGGAAAAAGAGAGAAAAAAAATTACTAATTGCAGATATTGCCCCAGATATGCATAAATTTTGACAAGGATAAATGTTTCAGTAATAAAGCATAGTTAATCTCACAAGTCATAAGCATAAACATTATAGAACATGAAAAGCATCAAGTAATTCCTAGAAGTTAACTAGTTTCCTTATATAACATGAGTGTTGTGTGGGTGTTGGGTTGGTACATATCGGATTCCTAGCATTGATTCCATTGAATGCTCCCCCGCATTGTATCTGCAAAGCTAACGCCTTACTGAACAATGTTGAGAAGGCAAATATCAGGGTTCTTAATTTCAAATTTGATTGCTGAAGGCCTTCAAAAAAGGATCAATTTATGACACTCGTGTAGAAGAAACATGAAAATGCAAAAAAAAACCGGAAAATGCAAAAGTCTAAATCAAATTGATGATGTTACCAAGGCAAAAAAATTCGTAAAGAGAAAATTGATCAAAGCAAAAAAAAGGGAAAAATATTAGAGAGAGATTGTCAGACCAAAAAAGATATGGCCACACAGGGTGCTAGATAGCCAGAAGAATCCATTTACTTTGCAGCAATTAGTTAATATTTACAGCTTTGACTAGTTGAATAATATGCATGTCCTGCTGCTCATTTTGGAATCTCATACTCAAAAGAGCTTCACCTTGCTATTACATTCATGGCTTATATAGAAAAGTTCAAGGCACAAGATATCATATCATCTACATTTGGTATATCTTCCAACAGAAAATTAAAAAAAAAAAAAAATTAAAACTTCCACTCTTTTGAAGTATATATAAAATACTATTCAAGCATATTGTCCTAGAGCTGTAGTAGTTAAAAATAAATAAATATATAAGAGAAAAAAAAAAAAAAAATCTTTAATCGAACATAAAGATAGAAACTAAACTAATGAGTAAATTGAAAGGCAACAACCCAAACAACAAATTATTATAAGGCCTGAAATTTTGGCACTGCCAGACCAGTAAGAAAACACAACTATTCATCAAGCTTTGATTTTTTTTTTTTCCCCCGGAAATTCAACAAACTTTTATTTTTTATTTTTTATTTTTTTGAACATAAAGTATCAACAACTTAAGTAAAAAAAGGTATGTAAATTGTAATCTACAACTGAGAAGTAGCTGCATATACACTTGATAAAACTACGGAAGCAACAAGAACCAAAAGTTAGGTAAATTGGGAGTGCTCTCACCTCCAAAGCAAAATCGAAATATTGATAATTTGGAACTCAAGCCCCCTGACCATTGCAAATGAGCAACAACAATGGAAACGTTCAAAAAAAATCCAAAGGAAACAAAACCCTAGATTTACATATATGTGTGTATAATATTGGATAAGGTATAAGAAAGCAATGTAGGTAAAAGTACGAACCTTTGAACAACTCCAGAGGCTTGAGATCTCGATACAACAAAACTACGGAGATTGCAGATCTAGAAATGTGAAGAAATTCGAGGGTTTATGGGGGACTCAGATCGATCTATCAGAAACTTTTCAGACGCGAAAGTGGTGATGGTGATGAAATGCTTGTTTCTCGGGAAAGATTGGGAAAATGGAAAGGAAATAAAGGTAAATAAGGGTGTTTGGGTTCGTTGTTTCAAAACTAACCGTAACCGATTATGATTTTGCTTAATTTTGAGTTAATCTCTTCCTATTTTTGGATTCGTATTCCCGCGTCCCGCCTGCTGTTGTTTGTCTTATTATGATAATAGGGTGAAAGCATACATTTATGAATTCTTACCATTCAATATATATATATATATATATATATATATATATTCATTTATGAATTCTTCTTATTTTTTTCTTTTTTTGTGTTTGTTTTTTCTTTTTGTCTTGGAGGTGGTTTGTGGCTACAAATCAAATTGGAACAACGGAAATGTTATATAATGTAATTTGTATTTATTTTCTTTATTATTTAGCTTTTTAGGTGAATGGTTACGTATTATATTTTATACAATTTTAATAATATATATAACTGGCAGAAATGATTGTATCATTCTAGAAGTCAATGAAATTTACTTTGTTGGCTGAGAAGAGGAAAAGATTTAAACAGACATACACATCAATTAGGAATTCGTACATTTACTATTAATTTTGTTTTCTCCACTGTTTTTAATCATAAGAGAGGTATGGGATGGAGTATTGGGGATGGCTCTACTATGAATTGTTAGAAGGACAATTCACATCAGAGCCATAATCAATCGGTCCTTTCCAAATAAAATGGTGCCCCTTTTTCATCAATGGCTGGTTTAATTCTCCATGATGTACACAAATGAAATCTAGAGTTGGTTTGCCGAACCTTTAATCGACGTGACTGTTATTTCATTTTATAAATCCCTCGCAGTACAGCGGGAAGATTAGATTGCAAGATTTTGGGTGCATCAAATAATGGTCGTTTCTCAACGAAGAGTGCATATTACGTGGCAATTTCTCTTATGAACCAAAAATCTTTTACCTACCCCGAGGAAGGGAGTAGTTTTGATGCGGGGAAAGGTCTCATGTGGCGTAAGGTTTGGACAATCCGAGCTCTTAGGAAAACTCAATTATTTTTTATGCCAGAGCCTTCATGAGAGAATCTCAGCGAATGAGCTGCTAGATATCCGTGGGATGCCCGAGGTCTCATTCTGTCTATTTGTGCAGTTGAGGTGGAAACGGTTGACCACCTTCTGTGTACTTGTCCTTTCACATGCTTGGAAACGATGTCCTTTTCGACTGGATTTTTATGCGGAAACACTCATTTTGGCCTCCAAGGTCGGTTTCTTTATGTGATGGGCGAAAACTGAGGTTCGGTAAAGTGCATGGGTTCAGCAACGTTCATTTGTTGGACTATTTGGAAGTGTCGTAATGACTTGGTTTTTAATCGAAAGAGATGGGATTCGCATTAGGCTAGCCTGAAAGAGTTCCACGATTTTCAAGATTTACAGGCAGTTGATAATTATCCCAAGTTCTTGGCATCTCCATTGGTGTCTATTTTGCCATCTCCGTCGAGGTGGAAGGGCAGCCATCGGTTGTTTTAAACTTAATTTTGATGCTTCTTTTAACCTTTCCATAAGGTCTTGTGGAGGTGGCATGGTCCTACGTAATCATTTAGGCTTCCCCATTAAGATTGCTACAATGTTCTTTGAAAATGTTTGTAGCCCGTCTATGGCGGAGAGCTTGGTGTTGTGAGAGTCTTTGGTTTTGCTCAATCAATGAGGTTACCACAATGTGGCTATGGAAGGACATTGTCTTCTGGTTATGGAGTTGCATGTTTCGACGGATGCTTTGAAAGTGGTGTTCAATGACATTTGTGTTATACTTAAGTTGTGTTTGGGTTCCTCGTGAAGGAAATTCTATTGCTCATCCGTTGAGTAAAAATGCTTCTAAAATCAAATGTGGTGATTTAAAGTGGAGCATATAATCCTCAGTTATTAAAGGCTCTTCTCTCTCACTTTGTTTTGTCTCCTTTGGAATGTTAGTGTTTTATTTTCGAAAAAAAAAAAAAACATGATTCAATTCCCTCTTTCGTATTACTAAGTCGGAATTAGAAAGCACTCAGTCATTTTATTTTGTTTTCAAAATATTTGTTTTTGTGAATACTCGAGTATAACTAACAGCAATATTCACTATTTATTTATTTATTTATTTTTGGTTCAAATGGATCAATTTTCATCATGTCCTATTGAAGGAACTCTGCCCTTAATTTTCATCATATCCAATTGAAGGGCCTGTGCCCGAAATCCCAATCACATTATCTATTATCTTTAAAGAGGAAGGTTGATGATACTTCAAAGGTCCTACCAACAACATGTTGTGTTCAAAGGTCCTGCCACTAATAGGTTGCGGATAAATGAGTCAGTATTTTTGCACGTGTAACTTCAAATATATAAAAAGTAATAATAAGAAGGGTAAAGTGTAATAAATCTCCTAATTTTTACTCTATCTGTCTCTCAATCAATTTTTATAGTGTCCCTTTTGTTTAGAACTAAAATATATTTTTTTAGATTAAATATTATTTTATTTTTACTTTGTCGGTGTTTGACAAATGTTTACGTCAAAATTGAGGTAGAGTCCATCGGGTGGGACATATAAAATAACTTGTCAAAAATTGATGGATAAATTATTTTTGTTAAATTTTAATATTTTTTTTCTTCGTAAATATTTTATGACAACCGAACACCCGAAAATAAAAAAATATTTTCTGAAAAATATTTTACGTCTAAACAAACGGAGCCTCAATCCTCTAAATTATTTGATTTTTTGCAAAAAAACACCCGGTGTCACTATTCCGTTTGTTTTTTCAGATTAGACCCTGTAATTTGAAAATGACAATTGTATCCTTGTTACCATTAAAATATATAAGGGTAAAGTGCAAATAACTCCTAAACTATGTCCAAATTTACAAATAATCTCCCTGAACTATATTTTGTCATAACGTCCCATGAATTATCACATTTTTTGTTAAATGGTCATAATGTCATTTCTTATTGAATTACACTTGATACATTTTTTTCATAAAATATATACGAATTTTTTTTTAACAATAAGATAATCATTGTAGAAAATGGCTAAATTTGATAGAAGTTACAACACTGTATTTTTATTTTTTTCCTATTGTTATGATAAATTGATATAAATAATAAAATTAAGGTAAATTTAAAAAAGAAAATTTTAAGATAAATGGTCTAATTAATATTTTAGATAAGGAAAAGGATAATAAAGATAATTTAATAAGAAATGACTAATTTAATAATAGTGGATAAAATTATTTTTTGTGATGGGCATATCCTTAGTTACAATAAATCAGTAGTTTAAAGGAGTTGTTTGTAGTCTAGGATTTTGTTTTGGCAAAAGACAATAGTTAAGAGGTTTTTTGCAATCAAACAAGGGTCATGGGTAATTTGATGATCTAATATCTCTGGTGACGAGAAATTTTGATTTTGTTCTTAAATTACACTTTTTAAATAATTCAAGGGGCACTACTTTAGGTAGGTTGAGAGAGAGAGAGAGAGAGAAATCACCTAATAATAATAATCAATGTCCTCAGTAGTATATATATTTTTTGTAAATTTTTCATCACCTGTATCCAATTATTGCTTTTAAAAAAAATAAATAACTTCTATTTCAGTATTCGGGCCAATAATTGAACCCGGTTAAGGGCTCGGACTGTTTTCAAACATAAATCGGTCATAGAGTCACGATCAAATTCGCAGCCAACTGGTGTGACCTTAGAAGCACCACCTGAAAATGGAAGCACAAGAAGGAGGCGCACACAAAGCTCAAACAACAACAACGATCTCCTCAGACACCCTAATTTCAGATACTGAAACAAATCAGCAATCAACAACGCGTGACCAGAATTCTCAGGAAGATCAAGAAGAAGATAATGGAGCTGGTGAATCGAAACCCTCGAAATTTGGTCAGAAAGAGATTCTGGGAGCGCTCAAAGTGGTCGAGAGGGACTCCGTGGCGATTGCCGAGAGCTTCACCACTCTCTTCGCTTCTCTCCGTTTGGCCCTCTCTGAGGTCTCTCACTCTTCACTTCGATTTTTCTACTTCATATCTTCTTCAATTTAGTTGATTTGGTGTAATCATTTAATTTGTATTGTGGGTCTGTGTTTTTCTGAAAGAGAACATACAATCCCACATCAATGTTTTTTCTGGTATAAAAATGACCTTTGTTTGTTTCGTAGGAAAGTATTTTCTAGGGAAAAGGAGTATTTATTTTTGCTTTCATTTTATTTGACTACTATCTCTATTTGCAAATACCAGGGGATACACCTAAAATTTATGTTTTATTTTTTTGGAGAATTCTGTTGTCTGAATGTTTGACATTGTTGAAGTGACGATGGTGACGAATTAGATTATAGAGTAAAAAAATTAAAGCAACTGCTAGTGAGTAGTGAATTAACAAATTATATATACACACACACACACAGAGAGTAGTGGAGAACCTTGTTATCTTGGGGGAAGTGAATGTGGCAACATACCCATTTTGTTAAACATTATTAGGGGTTGTAGCCCGATCAAATTTAAGAAGATTTATCTCATTTCGAGAAACTATGAATCATATGACTTGGTCCTAATAGGATGTTTTTCTAAGATGAAGATGGGAATTTAATTTGTTATGATCGAGTTCTTTTACTTATTGATTTCTCTGGCTGATGAACATTGTAGGTTACTAGCAGTTCGGTTGATCATATGCATTGCTTCAGTGATGCAGCGGGGCGCCTTCAAGAATGTGGTAAGTGAAAGATTCCTGTGGACCATATCATGCTTTTTTTTTTTTCCCCCAGTAGACACAAACATGTTAAGGTAGTCATGATATGAATGTTAAATAAGGATGATTGGCTGAGAGCCATCTGTGTCTCATTTCCATCAATGATATTGGTCACCAATTTGGCAGTCCTTTTCAAGGCAAACAATATGAAACAAGATGTATTCCTTCTCAAGTTAGGAATAAGTGAAGAGCTACACCACATGGACTCAAGCATGGGTGCATTGCTAATTGTGACTCTGTGAGATTTGTTTTATCCTTGAATCATCGGGACATAGTGACACAACCACATTCTTTGAGCGTTTAATTTATTTACATCTTAGAGTAAATGAAAGAACCATGTAATAAAGCATGTCCAACATAGGTTAGTCATTCATGATATAATAGTAATGTGATTAATGTGTGTGTTGCAATATTGGATGTCATTTCAAAGTACTTATTCTTATTTTGGGAGCAAAACTGCCTTTTACTTTTGCTATCAAAATCAAGTAGTTTTTTCAAGATGCCAATCAAACAATATTCTACCTACTATGTCTTCTTCTCTTCTGTTGGGTGAAAGATTTGTTTTAGTTAAAGAGTCTGATAGTAGGTGTAGGACAAGTATCCTGTATCGACTCTATGCTTCTAATCAAAGTTTTCCAATTTGGTCAACTAGACTAAGGCCTTAATTAGAATGGCTTTACAAAAAAGCTCTGTAGAATAGACATGTTGTGTTACTTAAAACTCAAGATTAGGGGTGATATGACTTGTTAGGGGTGCTTCATCCAACTTTTATTTGAAGGGATTTAACACCGTTACTTATGATGTAGTTTCATACTTTCGTCCGACTTCTTTAATCTTAATCGATATTCTTAGATGTTCCAGTTTTTATATTATCTCCTTTGCCTTTTAGCACTAAATGATTATCCTTGTATATATATATAAATAAATAAATAAAACAACATATCAAATATATATATATAAAATAAAAAATAAATTAAAAAAAAAAAAACTAAATGATTGTTATTGACTTGAAGAGATGGAATATCCCTCAATCTTCACTTATCTGTGGTGTATTGCTTTCTTACCCAAAAATTAAAGAAATAAATAAATAATCCATTTATCTAAATTTTGAAAAATAGGTATCAGGCCTTAGCCTTTTACCTTTGGCCTCTTCTTTCAGCTTCAGAGGTTCCAAGGCCTTGTCTAATGTTTTCACCTTTTACTTATTGGTCTGTACTTAGCAAAAAAGAAAAACTTATGATAGTTACAATTTGCAATGCTGGAAGGGTAGTTTGTTTTATTTTTTTATATTAACAATAATTTATTTTCTTGATTTTTTTCCCTCTCTCATCGGACTGTACCCCCACACTCCCTCCAAAGAAACCCTTTTGATAATTTCTTCCTATAAATATCACATTACCAAATACTTATGGAGTTATTCCATGGATTTCTAAGTTGATTATAAAATTGATGTTCTGAAATTGTGTCCTTTTTTTCTTCTCACATTACAGCACTTGATGCAACGACAAAGGGAAATCGTTATATAAATTCGTGTCTCAGGTATATATTTTAATTTTAAACTTTGCTGTTATGAGAAACGCTTATTCATCTGACCTTTAAGTATTTCCATGTGTTTTTAAAGTTTATTTCAAAATAAAATGTGGTGCTCTGTTATAGTTGCATTTATGGGGAAATTACAGAAATAGAAGATAGAACTAAGGGGGCATTCTTATTTTTGTTAGTGTCTGCTAATTGTTTAATTTTGTGTATTTTATTTATCAATCTTTCCTGTTTTTATATAATTATTAATTTTGGCACGAAAATTTAATGGAAAGAAATTGATTTTTTAAATATAAATTTACTAAGATGATTGGATGAAAGAATCTTTAATAGTTATATATACTGTCCACAGCTATAGCTCAGAGGTGGACGAAGAAAATTTATAAAGGAGGTCAATTTGATACGAGAGAGAATGGGAAAAATCGACTAAGATGGTCTGGCCATTTGCAGTGAAGACTGATCACTCACTAGGGGCAACACATTGAGGGCCTAAATTAATATGGACTGAGATCAACAGGGGGAGATATGATGGCATGTGGGTTGGTTGAAGTTATGGCCTTACATAGAGCTGAATAGAGGAACTGGTTGAGGTTAATTTGAAATTAGAAAATTAGAAAAGGATGCTTTATGCATAGTAAAAACCTTTTTTTTTTTTTAACCCTGGACGGAGGAATAATCTGTTTCTGCTGTAGCTGGCCGTAGCAGATTCAGGGTTTCGGCTGTCCCAAATCATTCCAAATCATTTTGTTTGGCAGAGTTTGTATGCTAGAATGAGAGAATCCTTGAGATGATATTTATTATGTGTCATCATTTTTACCCATTTTCCCCAACAAGGCATCTTTTTTCTACTTTTATCTTCCAGTGCTCATTCTTATTTCTTGAATATATTTGCTTCAGATTGAACGAGGAAATGAAAGGCGTTGACAGTCTAGCCATGCAGCTGTATCCTTTTTATTATTCATGTTACACACACACACTCGCTTTTTGGGTATGTGTCTACTGTTTACAATCCTTATCATTTGAACAGCTAATATCATAAACTTAAATCTTAGAACCCTCCATACAGCTATTTTGATGAATTGGGCCTTTGTTTTGCTTCCTTGACGATTGTGAAGAAAGGTCTTGAGGAGGAATGTTGATACTCTGGATTCAGCTGTAAACAGACTCCTCCGTCTGCCATGATGATCTACTCGATATACTGTGGGTCGATAATGATGTTTAATAATTCAATGTTCTTCTGTACATGTTTTATGCTGATTTAACTTGGATATTCATTTAACGTTTGTTATGGGTGATACCATTACCTGTTGAACTGTCTGGCTTGGAACTAACAAGGGGATGTTTGACCTTTCTAGTTCAATGGTTATTTTGAGTTCTTTCTTACACTTGCTTGCTTCTTGTTCCACTTTAGCTGTGCTTGTGAATCATTTGCAGTATGGGTAAGGTGTTCTAAATATTCATCCATAATTTATTTATTTATTTATTTATTTTTCTTCTCAAAAGTAATACATAATCTTGGCCAAGAGATTCAAATATAGAAAAGAGTTGTGACTTATTGAAATGTGTCTTCAGGTAAAGGAACTAAGGAAGGCATAAGGAACCACAATATAGATAGATGATTTATTAATTTGGTAATTAATGTGAAAAGCACTGGTGTGAAGCCCGTGTGATTATATTTAGATTTCTGCACGTTTGTTTGAACTTTGGAACAAACACATGTATTTGCTATTTTTGCAGTAAAACATGTTTTTGTCCCTATTGATTACTGCATACGGTTGTTCTACCTATTCTCAGAGCCTTTAAACACATTAAATTTGAGAAAAACAATAGGTTTATGTTGTGAAAGCTACTACGTGTGATATATAAAGTAGATAAGTTGGTTGGCGAGGTTAATTATAGAAGAAGTAGGTAGATGATGAGCTTTAAAAATGAATCGCAACCCAAGTAATAATATTCTTAAGGTGCCAATTGCGTCTGTCTCACACACACAATCAAGCAGCTTGTCTGGATTCTAATACTCCAACAATAATAATAATAATAATAATAGATGTGGCTCAACGAATCCGACAGGTACATACCAACTATTAAACAAATACACACCCCTTCATTCCTAGGTCAGTCAATACCTTTAAGGAGACGCCAAAAATGATTTACGACAGCATCTAGAATTCTGTATCGAAAAACAAAAAAACATTATGTAGTATTTATTTAGCAAATAAGAATAAAAATATCATGGGGAGGGACCCACGTGACGGAATAGATTGAGTAGGAGTTCCATGAAACACATGATATAAAAATCATATAGGATGTTTGTGTGGCAAAGGCAATTTAAGTAAATTATTATTATACTACATGATTGCGCAATGGACCACGAAATTCAAATTAAAGTTTCTTTCGAGCAATGGACTACAAGTTACATACATTATGGTATTTTATCAAATCGTCTAAGTGGCGATAGTGATGGTGCCATCTGAACTAATGATCCTTCTTAGTTTCACTATTATATATAGTGTATATGTATATATATATAATTATAGAATAATTAATTAATTAAAAGTAATACTATTGTGAGTCTTCTCATAACAAGACATAATTTTTTTTATTTAATCACTAAATTAAGACCGTAGTAATGTTTCAAAATGTGTGAAAAGTCAAATAAATTATTTAATAAATTTTAAAATTCGTTAATCAAATTATGAAAGTTCACCCCGGTGGAATTAAAACGGAATTGTCGTGTAAAAAAATCCTAAGAAAAAAAAGTTAAATTAATGAGTTGGTATAGCAGACTACTTGAGAATATTTAAATTTACTGTCCACGTGGCAATTAAAGTAGAAGCCAGTGTTATATCAAAATCACCCAATTACATTAATAGTCAAATGAAACAGTGGGGATGAGTATGTTATATACGTAGTATAAGGTTAGTGTTAATTAGTAGAATTTAATTGTGACATTGAAATGACAGACTAAAAAACTAACTAGGGCTGTCTTTGTACCGTACTTAATCGGATGCAATCATGGAGATGGAAATTCAAATCCACTCAATCAAGCCTGTTCAAAAATATCAATGACAGTGATAAGATGTGAAACGTCATACATTTGGTCCCACTTGATCTCGTGCCTTCCAAGTGCTCCATCTTTTTCACGTAATCTAACCCCGTTAAATGGATTTCACGACTTCATGCACATTCATGCATTGTTTGTTTCGTATTTAATGTAACTACTCATTTTGACTTTAAGTAACCACACTTGTATTTTATTTTGTTTCATTAATTTTTCATATTAGCACAAGCTACAATCAACATATCAATCAATTCCAAGTCAGGCTTGCTCCATTATTAATGTTTAGAAAACGTGCTACCAAAATGACTAAAAATTCAATCGAGAGCTCAATGAATTTTTTTATAATTAATTTAGCTAGAAAAATACCAAATTTTGTAGAAAAGAGTTCAACTTAATGAAAATTAGTCAAATACTAACTTTCTAGCAAAAAAAAAAAAAAAAAAAAAAAAAGAGGTCCTAATTGATTAAAATAAAAGAAAAAAGGATTGACATTAAGTACAACACATTGGTTGAAAAAAACAAAATGAGTGATGAGATAAGTGGAGCCCACGAGCGACGTGTTTTGAAGATGACCTGTGATCCTCCATCAGCCGCCTTACATGTGTCATAGAGTGGCTTGACTGTTAAGTAGCCCCGAATATACCAAATGTTTAGGAATGAAAACAATAATTATTAATTATTAATTATATATACTAATGTAGTCCCCACCCTTAATTTTTTTTTTAAAAATATTTAAACATTCTCAGCTCAGTCGGCTACTTATTAGGACGGGTTCTCAGCCGTTAGCTGATAAAATACCAAACTAACCTTGTTCGGCGCCTATACTTCCGGGACATAATTAATCCCACTAAAGTAATAATTCTAGTCATGGGTACCCGTCCTTAATAGCATGCGTAGACTTTTTTGTTTTTTTTGTTTTGTTTTGTTTTTTTTTTTTTTTTTTTTTTTTTTTTTTTGGAGTATGCGTAGACTAGATGTTTTGATATCTGAATCAACGAAATAATTAGTCCCTTCACGAGGTTCTATTAAAAGATGTGAAAGTTGAAAAAAAAACCAAAAAAAAAAACAAAAACATGTGATTTGATTCTTTCTTTGTTTACATGTTATTAGGTAACTTTCAGCCACATTTTAGAACATTATACTCTCAACTTAAAAAAAATATTCATTTTAAAAAGTTGAAAACTTCAAGGGACATGTGGGTCATATATTGTCCTTCGAAAAATTATTAACTTGCCTTTTAAATTTTGAATATTTAAATTTTAAATTCTAATAATATATATGAAAAATGTAAAATATATTGTTTGTTGTGGAATAATTTACAAAACAAATACGAACATTTTCTTTTTGGGACAAAAAAAAATATATCATAAATATATATATATATATATATATATATATATATATATATATATTTTGAATGGTTATATCATAAATATATTGTAGGAGGAATTTTTTTACAATTTTGGAACAGCAACTAATTCTTCTTTGTAACTGTAATTACGAATCAATATTTAATGATTTTAATCTATGAGCTATCCGTAACGCTGTTACAATATTTTAAATTTTTTTCAAACTACAAATCTTATCTCTATATCTAAATTATTGTAAAAATAGAATTAGTCGGTGAGTCGTACGGTTGATGTGAATGGTGTCGTAGTGGCCACTAAGGCCTATAGTTTGGCTAGGATGTGCACCTGGACGGTTCACTAGCCTTTTGAAGATCCATCAATTCAAAAGGCAGAGTCCACAAACGAAAATTAATATATTCTAAAGGAGGGTCGAGCAAAATATTTGTACTATTTATTATTGTAATGTTTTGGTAGCAAGTTCATTACTTCGAAAGTGACTCTTTTTGGAGTTAGTCCATCACCCACTGGTATGATTTGATTAACGTTTGAATTATATAGAGTTTTTTTCTACATTGTAGGTTAGCATGATAGATAATATCAAAAAGTATTGTTTTATGAGAAAAATTAAAACTTTTACTGTTATATATATATATATATTTATCTATTTTAAACGCATGACGAATTGCACTTAGTTGTTTCACATCTTTGAGGCATTTATGGCGAGTTTTTTCACTTCTCCATACACACATATGAAATTAAAACAACAACAATAATAATGATGATATAAATACACACATATTTAACAAGAAAAGCCTTATTCATCATTTTTCCCTTTTGTAAATGACTTCTCGTTTAAATTGTATTGATATATGTTAGGGTTTCTAAAAAATCAAATATTTAAAATATTTTTTGACATTTACAATATTAAAAAGAAACACGAAAATAAGAGTGTTTTTAATTATAAAAAGAAGAGTGTGTAACAATAAATATATTGAATACGTAGTATAATCTAAGCGCAGCCTAGCTAGGGTTCAAGGCTGCGCTTAGATTATACTACGTATTCAATATATTTATTGTTGAAATTTGAGGGTGTTTGTTGGGTGTCTTTGCCTTTTGGTGCAATTACTAAAGTAACAACTTTTCTTCTTGAAACAATATATATATATATATATATAAAGGGTTTTGACAAGGTCAAAACGATGTTTGATTTATTGTTCTCCAAAAGTATTTTGAAAGTAAATGTTATGTGTTTTTCTTCTTTCTTGTTAATAGTATTAAAAATTGTGTTTATAGAATTTTTCTTTATTTTTAGAAAAATACATTTTGAGTAGGACAATACTTAAACTCTTATTGGTCAGAATGTCTACCATTATAACCGTGTGTACCAATAATTACCAAATCAGAGAAAATAATTAACCTACCATTTCTGATTTGATTAGTGAATATGTATCTAACATATTTGATTTGGTAATTAAAGAGTATGTGTTCATATATTATTGGTCCACGTCAATAATCAAGATGTAATATACTCTTCTTGGTGAACAACTAAATATTCACTTCACGATACATGTTTGGCTTTTAATAAATTGCGTCACTAATATAACAAAGAAGTCAAATTTAAATTAATTATTCCATCATTAAAGTTGGAAGAAATCTTAGTAGCTGGAGATGAAAGTGTGAATTTTCTCACCCACTCCTCCTAAATTCTTTTGCGTGCCATGAATTCAATGTTTAGTGCATACTCAAAAACTTAAATCCATTCTTACAATGTCTCTATCATAATTACTATCATAAGTTTTGCAGATAAAATTCTTTTGCGTGCCATGAATCCAATGTTTAGTTCATACTCAAAAACTTAAATCCATTCTTACAATGTCTCTATCATAATTATTATCATAAGTTTTGCAGTTAAAAGATAAATAAAAAAAACAAAAAAAAAACTATAATCTCACATTTTCATTCATTGAATCCACTACGTCTCTCAATTAGGTAATTTTTGGTGACACCAAATTACGAATTAAGTTTGACACTAATATTAACCGTGTGAATGATTGCAGACTGAGTCCTCATCGGCTGGCTTGACCGCCATTTCAAATCTCAAAGTTTCGATCAATCAAAATTCGTAACGGGTTAAATGTCTCGTAATCCGACCTAAAATTTAAATTATTAAATAAAGTTAACACTCAATTCATATGAGTCATGACACCCTTTATAAACAATTACTTTAATTTATTAATTTTAGTTATCTTTTTTTAAAAAAAGGGCAAAAAAAGAAAAAGACATTTCAGCCGAGTTGGATGGAAGCTAGTCGAGCCAAGAAGTCAGTGTTGATTCAGACACGAAAAGATGACGGTGACGCAGGTTCTTGGCAGTTATAATAGTTTTGGTGAAAAATTCCTTACACCGTCACAGGGCTTTACCTTGCGAAGGGACAAACATGGAAAGGGATATTCTGTAACCCTGTCGTATTATGATATTATTCACAACTTTTTTGGCAAACCCTTTCTGCAGTCCAATTATTTTACATCTTCCATTCCACACTTTCATCATGATATCATGCAATGTGATTATCGTGCTATATAGTACTATGATAGGAATAAAAGTGAGAAAAGAAAAAGAGAATCAAACACCTTCAGTGACACAGTGGTGTTATATTTATAAGGGAACAAATTTTAAAATTTGGAGAAAATGCATTAATTAAAAATAAAAGATTTATAAATTACTAAAATGAGATGCAAAATTTTTATAAAGATTTGGAATGTAATAATATTATAATAGCAATGACAATCATTTTTTATACTTAGAATCATGAATAATACAATAGATTATTATATTAATTAATGGACAAAATGAAGAAATACTAGTTATATTTTATGTGATACCAAAAAATAGTGTTGGGTATTAAAAAGAAACAAGAACACGAACACATATTGATGTAACTAGAATGAAAATATCGAGCCGGTTGATAACTCTAGAAAAGAGTAGTTCACATACAAGGTAAAAGACAATGAAATTGTTCAAAATTAACAAAATTATCGTAGAATGAAGTAATTTAAAATAATTTAAAAAAATTAGATGTAAGAAGAGACAAGACAAGTCATTTAATAAAGTATAATAGAAAAAAGAGAATTCTTGTTGTACATGAACAGCAATACACTTAAATCTGAAAAAAAAAAAAAAAAAAAAAAAAAAAAAAATCCACACACACACACAGCTAGTTGTGTTATCTCATGCATCTCTCTACAATCCCTTCCTTCTATTTGTTCCTTTCATCCAGTACCCTTTCCTTCCTATTTGCTGCATTATAAATATTATATATATATATATATATATATATATATATATATATTTCAATAGATATAATAACTAGTCTTGGATTCTTTGTTATTGGAGTATTTTCCAACAAACCACACCAATAAAGAACATTGGACGGCATTTAATGTCCACTACCCCTTGCTCTCTTTCTAAAACTCTGTGTCTATAAAACTCTCCTCTTCTTCACAGACAATTACCCTTTGGAGCTTCACTTATAACAACTCCTCGTTTTTGTTACTTTTTACTTTTCATTTCTTCTTTTATCGTGCAATAACAAATATATATATATTTTTTATTTTTCATTTCTTCTTTTCTCTTGCAATAACAATTACACACTTAAATACTTGCATGTATATAAATATATTATATAATAGTTCGTTAATTACTTGGATCCGGTGACTCATGAAGCATTAAGTTTAAAATTGGATTCCTAATTCTTTGAGACTACGCTCTCACAAGTATAAATAATTCTTTGGGAGCTCCTAGAATTAGTGAGATAAAACCCTCTATATCTCGGTTCCGAGAAAAATATATAATGCAGTTAAAAGAGCATAGGCAGATTTAATAAAGCAATCCCCACAAAAATCTATAAACTCTACCATGTTTGAAGGCTTTTCTCTTAAAAGAGACTTTAGTAGTACTGCACTTATCTGTTTCCCATTCAAAACTTTAAATCACCAATTAGCTGTTATTGTTTTTATTTTGATTTTGATTCCTTTCCTGGTGCAAAGAGATGTAGTATCAGTATTCACCTTCACGTAAAGGTGGTGTCTTTGATTTGATTGTAGGGCCAGAGTTTTGGACCAAAAAAAACCAAATGCACCTCAAAGAGAGAGAGAGAGCTCTATCATGTGGCCTTTTCAAAACAGAGCAAAATACAAAGAAATATTGTCAGTGTTCCCAACCTCCTCACTCCTCATTTATGAAACATGTCTTTCTTTATTTATTTGACATCAAAGCTCTGTCAAGTGAAATTCTCAACTCAACTCACAATATTATATATATATATATATTATATATAATATATATATGTTTTCGGGGGTGAGTTTGTGATTCTGTACACAACAGGAAATTGTTTATTACTTACTGGTCTACCAACAGTGCACTGATGGCCTTTAAACTTCGCAAGTATCATTATCAGTGTGCTTCTATTTCTCCTTTTCTTGCATTTGTAGCTACAGAAACTAGCTACCCAGGAACACCCTCTTGAATTGGTCACTTTGCTGAAGCTTTTAACTATATAAAATTTAAAAGGCAAGACCTCTGATTGGTTTAGAGCTGTGTTTGGTTGGTTCAAAGAACAAAAAAAAAAAAAAAGTTTTAGCAAAATAAACAGTGCTGCTGTCCTTAGAATCAATAATTCAAGTCAAAACACATGTTTTATTGGTTGTACCTTGGTTGTAATTTTAGCAAAATTGTGTACCTCAGGGTGGGTTCTGTGATCTGATTAAGTGGTGGAGTTTTCACATGCTTGGATATATATAGAGAGAGAGAAAGAGAGCTGAGGGAGAAATTGGTGGAATATGGCCACTGGGCACCAAAACCTAAAGGGAGTGCCAGAAAACCTAAGGAAGCAGCTAGCTATTGCTGTTAGAAGCATTCAGTGGAGCTATGCAATCTTCTGGTCTATTTCATCAAGACAACCAGGGTATTAAACATTCCATCTCTGCTCTTTTCGATTGTCTTTCTTCTCTTCTTCCATCAGGAGTTCTCTTTAGAATTTTGAAATACCATATATTTTCTTTTTTTGTCCTTGGTGAGAAGGGGGTATGGGTTGTTGCTAAATCCTTGTAATATAGGTTTGAATTCAAGAAAATAAGCCTGTTTTTTTCAAGGAAAATTATTTTGAAATGGAATTATTATTATTGTTTTTTCAATTTTTTAGGGGGTGAGGTTTAAGGGATTTCTGCTCATCTATGGAATCTAGTATAATGTGGTGACTGCACAATTGAAACTCGTATAATCCAGATCCAATTTTGATGTGTTGTTTGTTTAATCTGCTAAAGGGAATGCAATTGAGCTTCATGGGACTTTTTTTTTTTTTTTTTTTCTTTCTTTCTTTGAACTGTTCTTTGTTTTTGCATATTTTAGTTTTTTAATTGGTCTACTCGCCTACTATGCAAAGGAAAATTCTTTCAACTTAACAACTACCACTTTCTTGTTTTATAAACACATTTTTACCGATTGTGAATGGTTAATTACTTGTTAGGGTATTGGAATGGGGTGATGGGTACTACAACGGGGACATCAAGACAAGGAAAACAGTTCAAGCTATGGAATTCAATGCTGACCAACTGGGGTTGCAGAGGAGTGAGCAATTGAGAGAACTTTACGAATCTCTCGCCGCCGGTGAAACCAACACACAAGTTAGACGCCCTTCGGCTGCATTGTCCCCTGAAGATCTCACCGATACAGAGTGGTATTACCTGGTTTGCATGTCCTTCATGTTCAATATTGGCCAAGGGTAATTTTCCTCCTCATGCTTGCTTCCTCTTATTTCGTTCTTTTCAACTTCTTTCCTACTTACTCACCGTCCAAAGTAGAAGGTGTGAAGTTCCAAGTCCCCGGGGACATGGTTGTGTGAGTTTCTTGTTCGGATGATATATATAATAATAATAATAATAATAATAATAATAATTTTTTTTTTTTTTTTTTAAAGTTTTGGACATGGCCCAGATCTATGCTTTTATGGTCTTTCTGGTTTTCAGTAATCAAAGTGCGCATATGATGTGCAGAGCAGCACTGTCATGATTTTGCCATAACACTGAGGAATAAAAAATGTGAACTTTCTGGGAAAAAAAAAAGGTTATCTGCACTGTGATGGGTGTGCACTGTAAAAGGCCATTGCATGAAAATGATTGGAGCAAAAAACTTACCCCACTTTTTAAGTAGATCTGCATTCAAATTAACCATTTTGTTACCACCATATGGTGTAAGTTTTTTGCTCCTATCATTTTCATTGGTGATATTGCTGTGATGGTCAACGCTAATGTGTTACTTCTTGATATCTATAGTATATATTATCATCAATATTATATCTTATCATGATTTTTAGTTGAAAACTTAATGTTGAATTTTCTTTTACATTGTTCTTCAGGTTGCCAGGAAGGACATTGGCAAATGGAAAACCCATCTGGCTATGCAATGCTCAGTATGCAGATAGCAAAGTTTTCAGTCGCTCTCTGCTGGCAAAAGTAGGTTTTTCTCTTTCTTTCTTTCTTTCGTTTTTATTTTTTTTAAAAAAAATTCAAGTTTGAATCATTTTGAACTCGATTCAAGTTTATTGTCTTCATAATCTTCTACTCATAAAGACAATAAGAAAATGACTGCAAAAACTGAGTATTTCTTTCTGTTTTATTTCTGTTATAAAAAAAAACTGGGCGTCGCACCAACCATCTTCCTCAGAGTGCATCTATCCAGGTACTTCTTCTCATCTTTGACCCAAAATAAATTGCTCTAAAATGTCAGAATTAATATTGTTTTTGAAACAAATTTTCACAAAAATGTGCAAAGGAAGTAAACGTAATATTATTCCGATGTCAATTATACACTAAAATTCCAAGGTTAGGCTTTAAACATCAGCAAAACTATTACCTTAAGTTCACAGTATGTGATAAACAACGCCTAAGAAATCAGATTCACTGACACCCAACAACAAATTTACAATGAAATAAAGTAGAAAGAGTAATAATTTGGTTTTCAAATTACTAAATTATACCATTATGTATGTGTTTGTTTGTTTTTTCAAGAATTGTGTCGTATAAGACATGTCCTGTTTGGCCTTGCAGACTGTGGTATGCTTTCCATTTTTAGGGGGTGTGGTTGAGCTGGGGGTAACTGACCTGGTAAGTTTGTGTTCCGACTCAAGTTCAATCTTTTTAGAGTTTGATCCGGTTCATTTTATTCTTGACTGCGAGTCATATTTCTCTGTTTTAATTGTCTTTTGAAGGTTTTAGAGGACCCTAACCTTATTCAGTACATAAAAACTTCGTTCTTGGAGATTCCACACCCAATTGTTTCCAAAATACCTGATTACAATCCCAGAAATGACAGGGAACTTGTTTGTGCAAATCTTGATTATGATATCCTTGACACCAATCTTGATCCGGTTGACTGCGAAGAAGTAAAAGTTTGTTCTCCCAGTAACAATTCGAATGGGTTTTTGCTGAATCAACCGGCAGAAGAAGAATCACTTATGGTTGAAGGTTTAAGTGGGGGCGGCGCTTCTCAGGCAAAAAGCTGCCGATTGATGGATGAAGAAATTAGTAATTGTGTGTACAATTCTATGGATTCCAGTGACTGCATATCTCAAACCATTGCAAGTCCTTATAAGATTGTCTCAATTTCGAAAGGAGAGACAGTAAATGGTGGTGGCTCTTTGCCTAACCTTCAAGAGTATAACAAGGTGAGACTGACCTCATTAGATTTTCTAAATGAAAACATCCACTACCAAAGTGTTCTTTCAACCCTTCTGAAGAGCTCCCAACAATTGATTTTGGGACCATGTTTTCAAAATCGTAATAAAGAATCCAGCTTTATTAGTTGGAAGAAAGGATTGGTGGGTGGTCAGAAGCGTTCGTGTGGAACTCCACAAGGAATATTGAAGAAGGTACTCTTTGAAGTTGCTCGATTGCACGGTGGTTGCTTGGTTGAGTCTAGAGAAGGTAATGGCAGGAGAGATGAAGCACAGAGACCAGAGGTTGGTGAAACTGACAAAACCCATGTATTGTCAGAGAGGCGGCGAAGGGAAAAAATAAACGAAAGATTTTTGGTTCTTGGGTCATTGGTTCCTTCTGCTAGCAAGGTAGTTAAATCTATGTCTGCAATAGTTAAAAACTATTTGGCTGCTTCTTTTTCATTTTTTTTTCCCCATTGTGCAGGTTGATAAAGTTTCTGTACTTGACAACACAATAGAATATCTCAAGGAGCTCGAGAGAAGGGTGGAAGAGTTGGAATCTTGTAAAGAGGACGCGGAGTTAGAAGCAATAACAAGAAGGAAACCCCAAGACACTGCAGAGAGGACATGTGATAGCCATGGCAACAACAAAACTGATAACGGCAAAAAGCCCTTGATAAACAAGAGAAAA
The DNA here is from genome assembly GCF_030987335.1 of Cornus florida. NCBI lineage: Eukaryota > Viridiplantae > Streptophyta > Magnoliopsida > Cornales > Cornaceae > Cornus > Cornus florida. Next base: position 93,172,051 of record NW_026775581.1, read on the forward strand.
GCTTGTGACATTGACGAAGCTGGGCCTGAGATCAATCGTGTTCTCCTAAATGATAGTTCGACTGATAATGTAGCTGTCAGTATGGTTGAGGAGGATGTTCTGACTGAGATCAAGTGTCCCTGGAGGGAGTGTTTGTTGATCAAACTCGTGGATGCAATAAGCAACCTTCACCTAGATTCTCACTCGGTTCAATCTTCCAACATTGATGGTATTCTCACCATGACCATTAAATCTAAGGTACTTATTCAATCATCTACCTTTTAGCAATGCTATACAGAGTATTTCATATGAAACACTCCGATCAATGTGCATTTCAATTCAAAACTCTCATTTACATGTCATTGCAAGAAGCAAGATTACTATAGTTAATCTATGTTCAAGAATCGTTGACATCTAAAATTTGAGTACGGTTTCTGTTCCCGACTATCTTTAAGTCCTACCAACTCTTTTTAACTGTGATTCGTGTGCTTAAACTGCAGCAGTTCAAGAGACCAACGGCTGCATCAGCAGGGATGATCAGCCAGGCACTTCAAAGAGTTATTGACCAGTGTTAGAGATTATTCCTACACCGATAACGGCAGGTTGTTTGAGCTCTTTTAGATTTGATGTAATGTAAAATAGTGTAGTATTATGTTACACTGTTTAGATCTCTAATTTGTTGACACAAGTTCTTGGGGATTTCTCTCCCTATTAGAGCAGCCCAATAAACAAAATTTCTATAATATATATTTATATGTATGTATTAATTTACTTCCATGATTAGCATATGTTTTTATTGATGCATTTTAAAGCACTCGACGAAGATAATAACTTGTAAATGTCTGCAAACTAAAATGATTTTAAATATGAAAAAGACAGTGGTGGGTGAAATATGTGTCGGCTGTGTACAAAACATCTCTTCACAAAACTAGTTTATTTAAAATCAAGATAAGATTGGTAACATGTAAAGCCAATTTCTCTTTAGACAAAGTGAGGTTATTTCACTTTAGACAAAGTAAGAACATGTTTTTGGATTAGTCAAAAAGGGACAGAGAAAAACGTAATTTATTATTGTATAAACAAATATAGGCTGAAAACCTACCATAATCACCCAGTATTTGATTAATAATAAGGCCATTTTTCTTTTTTTCAGTTTGGCTAGTGATAAACTTAATAGATTAGGTTTGTCTCCCGACAATTCATGCATCCTTTTTTGGTGCAAATTATAGCTCGAATTGATAGAGTAACCACTTCTCTAGATTCAATTATTGATTGACAGTATGAGTTTTTCAGTAAAGGCTTTAATTCCGTCGAACTAAATCTACTCTAATTTCAATATTATAGTTCAATTCGATGCTCCTAAACACAAGATAAGAGAAGTTAATACAGACTCAAGTCAGTATATAAGACCTTCTACTCTGCTCAAATAATTTGATTTACGAACTTAATGTCTCCAATCTTAGTAGCCAAAAATCAACTTCAGGCATGTAGTTCCAGAAATGATAATAGTAAGAAAATGACTTTTCAAAGGGACTACTAACTAGTGACCAATAGATATTGATAAAATGGTTTCTTGTGAAATTCATGAACGTCTTTTGTTTTTTATTTTTTGGCACAAAGGCCTAAAGCAAGATGGCAGTACAGGGGCATAAAGTCAAGCCAAAAAGACATACAAATCTTGAAGCAAAGCAAATAAATGAAGAACAGGTTCCAGATTTGTGGAGAAAACAAAGCTCAACACTCTGCAAACGGAACCACCATGGGAGAACGCAGCAAACAGGAAAGACCGAAAGGTCTAGCCATTATCACGGCAACCGTTCCAAAGTTACAATTACAAGACGCTCCAACACCCAAGAAATCCCGCACAAGATCAAATTAAGGAGAAAAAGATTAAATTGAGACGGGAAAAACCAAAACCAACCTAGACCAGAAATCTAGTCGGAGAAAACAATAGATTTGCCCATATAATCCGAAAACGAACCGAACATAAATAGATCTAGTCGAAGAAAACAAAAAAGTGGTGTAAAAAAAACATCCATGGAGCACACTTATTGAAACACGCCGAGTTTATTATTACAATCACACTTATTGAAACACGCTGAATTTATTATTACAGTCGTGGGAAGCGGCCTTCATCTCTTCACTCTTGTGGAAGGGAGCACAGAGGCCGAGTGAAGAAGACGAAGCGATTAGAGAGAGAAAGTTAGAGAGGTGGGCGAGAAAGTTGGGGCAGCTCGGAAGGAAAATAAATTAATGAATGTCTATTGATCACTTTTCTTGCTTTACTAAAAACAATTTGAATGTCTATTGTTGACTTTTCTCTTGCATTCTAGTAGCATCGCTCTTATTAAAAACAAGACATTTGTTGTCTTAATAATCCAAGTCATCGTTATTGCTTCATGTTTTCTTTCACATATGCACAAGACTATGAATATGTTAGCTTATTGCCAAATTCATCTTCTCCCATTGTTCTTTGAATTTGTGCAGATTTGAAATTCTCTTTCCTTGATATGATTTTCCTTGCATGTCTTTTCCCGTGTGTTCAGTGTCATGCTTTCGGCGCAAGTTGTTTTAGGAAGAGAGTGTATTAGTGTAGAGAGAGAGAGAGAGAGAGAGAGAGAGAGAGAGAGAGAGGGGGTATGACAAGTGGAGTGGTTTTTTTGTGGGCCCTACAATGACTCTCTATGGGATGGTGTCTACTGATGGAGCGAGCTTGGAGAATAATCTACAAGTTTTTTTTCTTTGTTTAATTGCTTGCGACTATGTGTCTTGTATCTGTTGGGTTGTTTTCAAATTTTTTATTTTATTTTAATTTTAAATTAAATTAATAAAATAATAAATAAAGAATGAGATAGTTGAGTAGATAAAAAAAATAAAGTACCACATCGTTATTTGTTATTTTTTAACTTAAATGATACTCTACTTTTAAAAAATAGTAGATAAATAAATTTGTATGCTCACACCACTTATCCTTAATAAACTAAATCTTCTTCATTGTGGGACCCAGTTAAAAACAAAATCCTACCATAAATAAAGTATAATGATTATAATCTCCTTGACAGAAAAAAGACGGAAGGTTTTTATTCAAATAACCTTAACTTTTAAATGATTCTACTTTCTAAGGTGGGTATGGAAAAAATGTGGAACATATATCATCTTCAACGTATTCATGTCCATACAAACAACAATAATAATAGCACATAGAGACAAACAACAATTATAATAAAAAACACACAGAGAGTGACAGAAGTGGTGGTGGTGGAATTAAACCTAAAACAAGATCTATTTCCGAATCTCACCCACCCCAACTTTCTATCCAATAGGCTACGCTACTCTTGTCATTGTGCTCATCTGGAAATCAGAAACACACAACCACATAAATCGTATCTCTAAGAAAGTTAGAATAGACAAATACTTTTAATGATTTCTAAGATAATTGTTTGTTCCTTGGCAGCCAAACACAGCACAAATTTCTAATAAAATGTTAACCACAGTCAATTTTAAAAGCTTAAATAACACACTGCTCACCTAGGCCAATTCAGCACGTGGATCACTTTACCTACTGTAAAAGGTTAAGATGCTAGAGAAAGTGTAAGAGTAATTTAAGTCCTCTAACACATAATACCATTGATATATAAATAAACAGCAACAAAAAGAAAAAGAAAATAAATAACAACCAACAATTATACCCAAGTCCAACAGGTTGTGAAATTTTCAATGCTAGTCACCCATTTGAGGTTTTGTTCCTGCAAAATCATTCACAGTATAGCCGACTTTCTCGAATTTGCCTTCCTCATTATTCTCTCTGAACCTTAAATAATCTAAACAAACAAATGGCTTATAGGTCCTTGAATTTCCTTCTCCCACAACTTCATCCGGAGCTACAATCACCTTCTCATCCTCGAAGCACCAAAAGAAAGCCAACGAGAGCCGGTCTACAAATCGCTTCAGGACCACCCTGTGTTCGGAAGATCTTAATCGCCCATTGCTCCAAGCCTGCATCAAATCTCCGATATTAACTACTAGAGAACTCTCACACGGGTTTATGTCTATCCACTGCCCTCCCTTTGATCTCATTTGGAGTCCACCAACCTCGTCTTGATAGACAATGGTTATGCAACTCATATCAGTGTGCTTTCCAAGTCCTTCAACCTCTTCATGTTCAACAGTCTCTGGGGGGGAGTAGTTAACTATCCTCAAATACCCATGACAGTCGCTGAATTCAGATGCATAAACCTTCTCATAACCATCTCCCATACTCATTAAGATGAGCTCTATAATTCTCTTTGACAACTCCACCATCTTGTTTCCATATTCTTGCAATATCTCACTATGATAGTATAAAAAACGGAATACATGAACAAAAGAAACATCAAACTAATTATAAGAAGAGTGAAATATGTGCATGTGCATGTGCGAGCAGGCGTGTCAGAGAGAGAGGAACTAAAACAGTATTACCTAAATTCAGAATTCTGATGATCATAAAGTACCTCAGCAGAACTTCTAGCAGAGGCAAAAAAATCTGGTCCGGTCACTCGCAAGCTCTCAAAGAATGGAGAGGCTATAAAATGGGGAGTGTACGTTTTTAAGGATGACGAAGGACCAAGCTTGAGTTTAGAAGCTTGAGGAAATCTAAAAACACACTTTGAGAGTATGCAGACTTTGCTGAGAAGATCCTTCGAGACACCATGATTGATAATGTGGAAGAAGCCCCATTCTCGGCAGGCTTGAGAGAGGGACAATAGGAAAGATGGTTGAATTGGTTGAGATAAATCTAATATTGGCAGTTGAACAGAAATTTGGCGTTCGGACATTATTATATTGATGACTGTGATAGTTCCGGTTAAGTTGGAGTCTAGGTATAGGGGATTGTTCGGATATAGGTAGGGGTAAAGAGGAGGATGCTGTTTGGAGTTATAATCTGATATTTTTAACTTAGGTTCCTTGGTTCTACACTGGTCAGCAATTAGAATAGGTGCTTTCAACTCTTTAATTATTGATTGTCATTAAACATTAGAATAATAAGCACTATAAAAAGGAAGGAGATCCTAGCACCACCATAAATCTCACAGGATCGTAACATGGATACATAAAGAGAGTAATGGTGGAGACCACATACCACAAGTGAACTGTGCTATAAGAACCCATATGGTTTATAAGAGTTAAAGCGTGAAATGATCAAGGAATCCCGAAGTCACATTTACCCCTACATTTGGTCTCAGTTTTGAAAGATGAGAATCTGTCTTTTGATGGTGATGCTTCTAAAGCCCCTTGAAAATGGACTAGGACCATATTAAATATGGCAGAAAGTGTTCCCTAGTATACGAGATCGGATAAGAACTTCATTTGGAGTCCACTAGTGAAGGGAAGAGGAGCTCATGCTGTCCAGTAAGATACAACCATGTCATTGGGGCATATTTTTTCTGAAGTCACGCACTCTCTCTCTCTCTTTAACACTTGTTGAGGTGTAACTCGCAATGGGACTTGATGAACTCTAGGCTATAGCCACCAAGTCAAGTTCTTAAGTTCCTTAATTGGTCATAGCATAAACATATTTTTTTTTTGGTTTGGGTTTGGAGGATGGAAGATGTCATTCCATAACCAGAGACTGAGCTCGAGGAGCTCCCCAACTCCAAATCATGCTCCCTGCCTAGGCAACAGAGAAGTTCTTGGCTAGAGAAGTGCACAGCCTAATCTTGTGGAATAGGATCATCTAGCGGCCTAAAGAGTTGCAAAATTGAGGTTTTTGGGGTGAATCAATAATTGAGGTGTTACATTCAAGATAAAGCAAATCCCAATGGGCTACACATCCAAGGTGGTCTAAAAAGAGAATATGGCAGTAGTAAAATGTCTAAGATGCCCTCTTGTAAACAAGTTTGGATCGTACTAAATCTGTCGGGAAGTTTCCAACCGGAGGTCTTAATGGGGCAAGCATATATTGTAAATGCAGTTCAATAAGATGTTTCCCTCTCTTTTTAGTTTTTAAGATAAGTGAGGTATAGACGAGACACCTTGACAATCATTGCACTTAAGATAACCCTTCCCCTGGCGCCAAGTAATCTTCGAATCCCAAGTGGATCATGGAATAATTGTGCAGGAGTCACTCATAACAAATTCGGGAGCACAATGAGTTTCCTAAGTCCTGCTCCTAGCCTAGACAATGCATGATCCAAAGAGCACTCAGGTGATTTTGTTGGATGGAGTAGCCAAGGTAGAGATTATTGGAAGAAGCTTACTCTGTGGCAGGAAAAATGTGCAGTCTAACCTTGTAGAGGTATGACCACTGTGCAACCTGACGAGTGTTGGTTCGACTGAAGAGTGCATGGTGCGAGTCAATTGAGAGAGATACCAGCACAACCAGTAAGATGTTAGCTTGACCAAAGCAATGCATGATAGCATAGCAAACCCTTGCTCTGGTGCCCATTCTGCAAAATCCAAGATGTTAGCAGTGTGTGTGCTGATTGTGGGTTCATTAGTTTGGAGCTTTATATATATTCGACACGTATCATGTTATCATGAGGATAGAAATAAATGTCATCTCGGCATTAGCAGATGGCGAGAAACATCTATTACTTATACCAACTACTATAGTAAGTGTTCATATCATTGTTATCGAGTATCATTACTACGTTATTTTAATTATTGGTTGCACGGTTGCACTCTTTGAATCTAAGCTACAAGAATGGAGCAAGCAGACTCCATAACACAACTGCTGAAGCTGTTTAAGAAAATAGAGTTACAAAAAATTCAACATTGTTCAATTCTCCTGAACATAGGTTAAAATTTTCTACTACACCAATAGATAAATCTCTATTTGATAATGCACCCATTACTCCTGATTTTTACACTGGAAGCTGAAGAATAGTAATGTAAATAAAGCATTACAAAAAAATAATAAAATAAAATAAAAAATTCCTGACTCATTGCAACTCTTGAAACAACCAGTGCCTCGGAAGTAGAATGATATTTCATCATTAAAAATTCAGAAACAGTTTAAAACATTTTCCATACAAAGAATCATTAAGTAAGAAGTACGTAAAATCGGTTGCTACGAGAACAGACTGCAATACATTGTAAATTCCTAGCATTCATTTCACTTTGAAGTGGGAAGATGAAATTGACCATATAAAGCCATAGAAATCCTTACTCATTTTCCACTAAGCCAGAGGCATTAACATGGTATCATTCCCACTCAATTGTTGATGGAGGCTTTGATGTAATGTCTTGAACAACTCGGTTTACACCTCGAACACTATTGCAAATCTTTCTAACCACATCAACGAGGAACTTGTGATCAAAATAATACCTGGAGGTTTGCAATTTCCAAAGTCAAATCAAAAGGTTAAATATGACGGCAGTACGTACCTAATAGAAAGAGCCACTACAGTAAATTCATACTAAATTATGGAGCACTTTAATAGTCAATCAATCATTTTAACAGCATCTCCTTATAACCAAGAGTGGAAGCAAGGGAAAAAAATGATGGATAATTGTCGACAAGCCAATTTTTGTAACAGTAACCTTCATTTTACATCAACAGTTTGTCGCTCATCATTCATCAGTACATGCCTCAATGGAATTTTTTATCTCATTAGGCATCTATCCATGTGTTCACAGAAAACCAGCATTCTTCCATAATAAAACAACATGCCCATTCCCTTGAAAATATAAATTAAATATAAAGGAGGACAACAGAATAATAAAAAGGAAGAAGGAACTACTTCAACCTTCTAGCAACACGTTAATCACACCAAAAAAAGGACCAAGCGAACTACTACATACTTTCAATAAATAAGAAGAAAAAAGAAAAAGCAACAAAAGAATTTCTGAATTTCAAATCATGGTTTACAGAGGAATGAAGGTGGCACAAAATCTTTACACACATATACAATGGTCATAGCAAAACCAAAATTGAATAGCATTAATATATATATATATATATATATATATATATATATATATAAAGGAAAAAGCAGCACATTCTTACCAGTCTGCAGTCATTCCATCTTGACTTGTAACAGCTCTAAGTGCAACAACATTAGAATGTGTTCTCTGATCTCCTTGAACCCCAACTGATTTAACAGGCAAAAACACTGCCAAAGCTTGCCATATAGAATCATAAAGTCCAGCATCTTTGATTGACTGAATGAAAATCTCATCCACCTGAAAGAAAAAAAAAACAACAACAACACTTGTTAGGAAAAAAGACAATAGATTGAACCAAGATAGCGAAATTTTATATTCCGTGCATGAACACTCCATTTACCTGGCGAATGGTATCCAAGGCATTTCCTTGAGTGACATCACCCAAAATACGTACTGCAAGGCCAGGCCCAGGAAATGGATGGCGCTTCAAAAACGCCTCAGGAACATCCAAGATCCTACCTAATTCACGAACCTTCCAGAAAAGGGGGGGAAAAAGTTAAACAAAAGCAATTAAAACAAACCGCATTGTGTCATATCAAATAAGCAAAATACAGAAATACATCCAAAATTGCCATGAAATATAATAAAAAACCTCATCCTTAAATAAAAGTTTGAGTGGTTCAATGAGCTTCAATTTCATGTCCTTGGGAAGTCCTCCAACATTGTGATGGCTCTTAATAGTGTGGGAGTGGGATCTTCCACTTCCAGGTGGTGGACAAGATTCAATCACATCTGGATATAAGGTTCCTTGGACCAAGTAAACAGGTCTCTTTCCTACTTTATGCTCCAGATCTTGAGCAAAAGCCTCAAAGATGCAAATAAATTCCTTTCCAATTATTTTCCTCTTCATCTCAGCATCTTCCACACCTCTCAACTTGCTAAGAAATTGCTCTGTTGCATCAACACAAGTAACAGGTAAATGAAGATCCCTTTCAAAGGTTTCCATCACACGCTCTCTTTCCTTGTACCTAAATGAAGGAAAGACTACAATGAGAACTCAAATGACATAATTTATATCATGGAAGTCTTAGACATGCATGAATATTTGATAAAGCATCATTCTAATCAAGTGATATAGGTCTGGCAAAAAGAAAGAGGCTCCACTCGTACCTCAATAAACCATTATCAACAAAAACACAATGAAGCCTGTCTCCAATCGCTTTATGAACAAGAGTGGCTGCAACTGTAGAATCCACACCCCCAGATAATGCACAAATCACATGATCTTCAGGCCCCAACATACCTTTGATAACTCTTATTTCTTCATCCATTACGTCTTCCATCTTCCAGTCTGCAGTAACTCCACAAACATCAAATAGGAAATACCGCAGCATTTCCATCCCCTCTGGGGAATGTGTAACCTGGACAATATTCAAAACTCGTGTAAAGGATCAAAGTAGAAATGCAATACAAATTTGAAATATTTCAACAAACAACCACACTACCAATTTGGGTGAGAAACGATTCTCTAAAATACATTCATTTTGCATGAATATAACAATCTGGCACCATAAATACAAAAGTAAAAAATATAAAAATCGAATAATCTAGTCCACAAATATAAAGGAGGGTTACATTACTCCAATTTTCCCTTGCAAGAAATTATATGATGGAGAAATGGACAAATTGTTTCTAAAACTAAAAAAGCATTTACAGAAAGAACATACTTAGAGAAATAACATACACTCAGTGCCACTGTCATCCATATTTTTTTGAATTCAAAAACGCAATGACCACTTTCAGAAAAGTCATTGTGTTGTAAAAGAATTTAAGGCCATTCACTGATTGAAAAAAATATTGGTTCTTCTTGTGCCCTTTCCATATAGTAAGGACGCAAAATTGAAAATCCCACCCTAATTGAAACAATCATCATTTCTTACTCTCGTTTTCAACAAATATTTTGGAAAAAAAAAAAAAAAAAATTTTGCTTTCAAAATTGTAAGTTTCCTTCTAGGGAAAGAAGTTGATAGTCTAGACTATGTCTATACTAGTGGAGAGGGTATCTTGCCTAATGCATTTTGATGAAAGATGATGTTTCCATGTCGCTGGAGGTTTCAACTCTGTATTATATGATGGTATTTGTGACAAATTTTTATCATTTTGAAATGAAATATACATTAAAGTCCTTGCAACATAAATCATTAAAGGATTTTTAGTTCAACCTAATACTGAACAGTCCATTTTTCTATGTAATGCACTATTTAACTCATAATACAATTCAAAGAACCCAACTTTAGCAGCAATCAATTCACTAGGAATCAAAAATCAAAACAAATCAAACCCAATTACCTCGGGGTGATACTGAAGCCCGTAAAACCGCTTGGATGGATTTTCCAACGCTGCCACCGCCCCCTGCTGGCTCCGCGCCAGGACTTCAAACCCGTATGGCAATTTCACCACCTCATCGCCGTGACTCATCCACACAACCTGTCTATCGCCAACATTTTTCGACCCAAACAACCCACAAGCCTTCTCAACCTCAATCTCCATACTCCCATACTCCTGCTTCTCCCCGACCCTAACTTCCCCACCGAGCCTCTCCACAATCAGCTGCAACCCGTAGCAAATGCCCAGCACAAACACACCATGGGACACAACGTATTCGATGAACCCATCGGGGAAGACCGGCGCGTTAGGCGCGTGGACCGAGTGAGGGCCACCGGAGAGGATGATGACACGTGGGTGCAGCTCCACGATGGATTTTAGCGAGGACGTGCCGGAAATGCAGAGAGAGAAAACCGAGAGGCTCCGAATTCGGCGAGTGATGAGGTGGGTGTACTGTGAACCGTAGTCCAATATGAGAACTAGGTTTGATTTCACCGCCTGAGCTTCCATGGTTAGGGTTATTTCAGGGTTTTGGCAGAAGGGTTTAGGAGTTGGAGAGAGGCAAGGTTTTGGCAGTGATGCAGCGGAGACACGAAGGCGCTATAAGTATCCGCTATAAAAGGAATCCGAGTGTTTGTTTGCCGAGAAAGTCGTCGATTCCAATAATTTCTCATTTTCAAAATTTTATTACACAAATTTTTGGTTAAATTTTTATTGCCTGTCTGATAGACTTGTTAAATGTAAAATAATATAGCTATTATTTTTAATTTCACTTTGTTATAATCATGATATTATTTCAATTTTAATACTTTCCTTTTCAAATTCCAGTTCAAAAAATTTTTATGATTAAAGCGATAAACCATAGTTTTGGAGCTAAAACGGTAAGTCAATATGTTGCCACTATTATATTAAGACAAAATTGTTTTGTTTTCCGGAAAAACAAAAAAGGATTCCAACTCTTTTTTTTTTTTGGTTTTGGCCAAAAAAAAAATAAAAAAATTGTAAAAAAAAATTCCAACTTGCAAATGCAAAAATTAAAGTGACAATGACCTTTCCAACTTTAGGATATTCAACTTTTCCATTACAATGTTTTCATTCCACTCCCATGGACCATGGTACCAGATACCTTTGGAACTATGTCTAGCAAAAGCCCAAAAATGAGGTTTAAAAATTAGCAATGGTTCACGAGACAAGGTTTCTGCATGACCAACTCTATTCTACCCTGTGTTACCATTTCTTATCATTTTCCATTGTTGTTTAATTTGCCTGGAACAGTAAGTACACTAAAGTCAGCATGACAATCGGGGTAGCATGGCAATGGTGTATTGAAATTTAAAAGAAAAATTAATTCAAAGTTTAAATTAATTTTTTTGTAACTTCCTAATTTGTTTTTTTTTCACTGAAAACACATAATATCTATATAGAGAGAGAGAATTTTTTGATAAAGTTGTATGAATTTACAATAATATCATTTATTTTCTTATAAGTTTTGTACCTTCTAAATTATAAGATGATATTTTTTTAAAAAAAATTAATTATATTAATCAAATGCATATTGAAAATTTTATTTTACTTTTAACTCACTTATTTTTTGCAGTTATCAGTTTTTCTTATCTTATCAAAAGAGCCCTTAAAAATAAAGCGTTATTTAAATATTTAAAACGACATCGTTTATGATGTTAAACTCTTTCTCTGTTCAAACCCCCTATCCCCCATTCACCTCAGACGCTAAACCCTCCAAAAGCGCACCCTCCTCGCTCTTTTTCTGTGTCTTTACAATGGCACTCAGCTCCCTCTCCCTCCCTTTCTTATCCCCATCCCCACTTTCTCTTTCTACCCCCTCTCTCTCTCTAAAACCCCAATTTCCCCAATTCAGGCCCCTCCCATTTCTCTCTCTCCTCCGTCGAACTATTCCAACCCCTTTCGCCATCGGTCCGGACGGCAAGTTCTATCCAAACCCAAACGATGACGACCCACCTGAAGCCGCCGAAGACTCTATGCACGGAGTCTCCAAATTCCAGCAAATTCACCGCCAAGCATCTCGTGCCCGAAAACTCCAAGAAGAGGAGTTCAAGAAGGACCAATCGATCTTCGCCAACGCAATTGCCGATGTCGAAGACGCACCCGACAATGCCGATTCCACTTATTCGGAAGATTCTGGGGACGATTTGTTCGGAGAAATCGATAAGGCCATTGCGCTGAAGCGAAAGGAGTTCGTGAAACAGGGGCTGTTGAAGCCGAATCCGAAGAAGAAAGAGAAGGTGGTTTCGCCGGAAGTAGTCGAAGAACTGGAGCCTGAAGAAGTTGTTGATTTGGAGGAAATTAAGGAGCTTCAGGGGCTTACGGTGATTTCGGAGGATTCCGATGAAGAAGAATCAGAAAAGTTTGATGATGAGGTGAGTGATGATTTGGGTAATCGTGAATTATCAAATTTATCGTCGTTTGATATTGATTTTGATAGTTTTGGTAAAACTAAGGCTAGAATTGTTGAACCCAAATTTAAAATGACCCTAGCTGAGCTTTTAGATGAGAGTAAGGTAGTACCTGTGTCTGTTTATGGGAATTTAGAGATTGAAATCACGGGAATAAAACATGATTCCAGGGTGGTTGAGTTGGGGGATTTGTTCATTTGTTGTGTTGGAAGGAGAACTGATGGGCATTTGTATTTAACTGAGGCTGACAAGAGAGGGGCCGTTGCAGTAGTGGCCAGTAAGGAGATAGACATAGAAGAGACTTTAGGGTGTAAGGCATTGGTCATAGTGGAAGACACTAACTCGGTGCTTCCGGCATTGGCAGCATCCTTTTATCGATACCCAACTAGGAACATGTCAGTGATTGGGATTACTGGGACGAATGGGAAGACAACTACCTCGTATTTGATAAAAAGCATGTATGAAGCAATGGGATTGAGGACTGGGATGTTGAGCACCGTGGCATACTATGTTCACGGCGATAACAAGCTTGAGTCACCAAATACGACCCCTGATGCTGTTTTGGTTCAGAAGCTAATGGCAAAGATGGTACATAATGGGACTGAGGCGGTTGTGATGGAGGCCTCTTCTCATGGACTAGCTCTAGGGAGGTGCAATGAGGTTGATTTTGATATTGCTGTTTTCACAAACTTGACAAGGGATCATCTGGATTTTCATGTATCTGAAGAGGATTATAGAGATGCCAAGGCCAAGTTATTTTCAAGAATGGTGGACCCAGAACGGCATCGAAAAATTGTCAACATTGATGATCCAAATGCAGCTTTCTTTATCGCACAAGGAAACCCAGATGTGCCTGTTGTGACCTTTGGGATGGAGAATAAGAACGCTGATGTTCATCAATTGAATTTTGAACTCTCTCTTTTTGAGACCCAGGTTTTAGTCAATACACCCCAGGGTATATTGGAGATCTCATCAGGGTTGCTTGGGAGGCATAATATCTACAATATTCTTGCAGCTGTTGCAGTTGGAATTGCAGTTGGGGCACCATTGGAAGACATTGTTAGAGGGATAGAAGAGGTTGATACAGTTCCTGGGAGATGTGAGTTGATAGACGAGGAACAGGCATTTGGGGTGATTGTGGACTATGCTCACACTCCTGATGCCTTGTCCAGACTACTTGATTCTGTAAGAGAGCTTGGACCAAGGAGGATTATCACTGGTTTGCTTCTCACTTACTTTCTATTCTTTTTATGTTTATGTGGTCTGCTTTGGAGATAACATCATCTGCTGATACCATATCTTATTGTTTGGATTAGAGGTTTGTGCTATATTTAACTTCCTATTTATGGAAATTTGTAGTAGATGATAGAAAGTGATGATGTCTAGGTTGAGTCTAACTTGCAGTTTTAAATATCCACTTTCTTAATTTGCTGCATTTGTTGGTGGAGACCATCTTCTGGTTTCTTTGTGATGACTAAATCTGTGCAACAACTTAGCATTTATAGAACAATCTTGGTCAGGGTTGAAATTTTGATGGTTCAATAGAAATCTATAATTTCTTCAAGTGCCACATATTATTATTAACTAAAGATATTAGAAGTGTTGAGACAGTGATATATTAAGAATCTTTTTTTTTTCCTAGTTGATACTCACACACCCCCCCTCGAGGAATTTGTTTGCTTGCACTAAAAATAAATATTGACCTTTGGTTAAATAAATTTTTAATAACTGCACTGAATCTACTGGTATGTGAATGCCTGTTGTGCTTACCTTTTTGGCAATGAAGCAAGAAAAGAAAGCAAGAACGGGTATATTGCCTTGCAAAGGTGAGAGTTTATACATATATATATAAACAAAATATACTGTAACTAAAATTTTACTGCTGTAGTTATTGCTAAGGTTGATAAACAACATAACTGGTTTCCTTGTCTGACCGAATTATCATGCTTCTACTTGCAGTGTTTGGTTGTGCTGGTGAGAGTGATAGAGGGAAGAGACCCATGATGGCAAAGATTGCAACGGATAAAAGCGACGTGACTCTTCTGACATCAGACAATCCAAAGAATGAAGATCCATGTATGTAGTATGAACTATACAGCATAAAAAGGAAATATGCCACCTTCATTGTTGAACCTTACCTAGTTCACATCATGGTTATCCATGGTTGATCATCTTTTCTCAAGATGCATGACAAAGTCTGAATTTTCCATATTGAAAACCATCAACATGATTGAGAAATATGAAAAGTGGTTGTGGCACCAATAAATACTTGGCATCCAGTTAATTTGCCTAAACTGGCTATCTTGGATGAATTTCTTGTTGCTTATCCTAGAATGAAACAGGTTGTAGCTTAATTGGCAAAAATCACGGGACTTAGTCGAGGCAAACTGAATCCACTATGAGAAAGAGATCTATAAACTAGGTTACCAATTTCCCAAACCCTAGAAAATCTTTAGTTATCTCTTGACATTGATTAAGCCACCAAACTCTCCACGAGCCTGCAGGCACACGATCTACTCATCAACAGACTTTGCTCCATGAATCTGCTTCTCCAGCTAGTAATTCTGTCTCAAATGCTAGTCATCCAGAACAATTTCCGATGAATAGATTGATCTCGTTGTTGAACTAGCTTGTTATAGCTCTGCAATGATTGATGTCAACACATTTGAATAACACTAGCCAACTAATGCAGGTGATTAATGTTAAAAGAAAAATATTTACTCTCACGAAAAAATATTCTCTCTCTAGAAGTCTCTGTGTATTCTAGTTGTGTGTAATCTGTCTAAGAGTGGTGTATTTATAGTCAAAGTGGTGGTGTAGACCGTAGAGAGAATAGGGTTTTCAGTGTTTTAAATTGAAAAGAAAACTGAATTTCTGAACAGCTTGATCGATCAAAAAGCTATCAAATTATCGATTGATTGACACAACTCCAGAGAGTTTCAATTGATAGCTTGATTGATCGAACTTCTCTGTAGCATTATATTTAGAAATATTTAGATTAGGTAGTTTCCAAAACACTTTGCATGCATATGTAGCTCGACTTCCATCTTTGACCATGAGCTAGAGGTAACTACCATGACACTAACGAAGTTCGAATTTGTAACTAAACTTGAAATCAAATTAAAAAGTACAGACCTTAGTTTTGATCTATGAAATTTGCCAACCCAAGTCCTATTGACCTAATAGAAAATTTTCAAAATTGGTGATATTTTTAAGAATGTTTAGATTTTTACATCAATATTTCAAAAGGAACACTTAATGTCATACAACCCAAAAGCAAAGAGGGACACTTATTTTGGGATAGAGGGAGTGTTATTTTTTTGAACTGATTGTTCAATCTCTCTCTTTCTCTCTCCTGTGTTTATGGAAAATCTAAATTATAAGACAATGCTTAGCTGTGGGGTCAGATGCATGGAAGCCTTATACTAATATCTGGTTGATTTCATGTTCACCAGTGGACATCTTGGATGACATGTTGGCTGGCATAGGATGGACTATGCAGGATTACTTGAAACATGGGGAAAATGATTACTACCCACCACTTCCTAATGGTCATAGGCTTTTCCTGCATGACATTAGACGGGTAGCTGTGCGTGCTGCTGTTGCCATGGGTGAGGAAGGTGATATGGTTGTAAGTTTTTGAAGCCCCATCCTGCTTTTCTTCTCTATTCATGGTTAATGAACAAACATTACAAAAGGATATGGAATCAAGTCACAATAAAAATCTAATTGGGCAGGTTGGAGATTGCCGGAAAAAAGTAAATTTGCTTCAACTTTTTTTACAGCATTTAAATATACATATACATATATGTATATATATATCATCTAAAATGGATCATCATCACCATCCTTACCTTAATTACATATGAATGGGGTTGGCCACGTGAATATATATGTATACATATATGTATATATATATATCATCTAAAATGGATCATCATCACCATCCTTACCTTAATTACATATGAATGGGGTTGGCCACGTGAATTCTCTTTTTCCATTCTTCTCTATTACAAGCCATCTAAAATGGATAAATGACCTAAATCACTGAAATATTAATATATATAAAAAAAAAAAAATTAAGATTATTTCATGAAGTCTTCATCCGTCTTTTGATGAGCCTAAAGAGTTTGGGACATTAACTAAGTGGAAGGGCTTCAGTTCCTTCCCCTCTCCATGTCTGATGGATATGTGTAAACATTATTTTTTCCGTCCATTCTCTCTTAAAGAAAACCTCCATAATTTGTGTTCGTTTTCACTGTTTATGCGCTGCAGGTTGTTGCTGGCAAAGGCCATGAAACATACCAGATAGAAGGTGACAAGGAGGAGTTCTTCGATGACCGGGAGGAGTGCAGGGAAGCATTGCAGTACGTTGATGAGCTTCACCAAGCTGGGATAGACACGAGTGAATTCCCATGGCGGTAAGTTTATTTGCAGCTACTGCTTACCAATTTATCCTTTTGTCATGATTGTTGAAATCTTGAAGAGAACCTCTTTTTCCTTTTTGGAACTCTGTTACCAGTATTTTCTATATTTCTGACTGATGCACTTGAATAGAATGGATGAAGTAAACGTGCAGGATTGTGAGTCCTCAGTAATTGAAAAACTAAAATATGTCTTTGCGGCAATCTTATTAGCCATTGCGGTTCTATGAACATCACTCTCAAGTATATTTTCATAATCGTTGCAAGTTGCAACACATGTCAAGGTAGTTTCAGTAGCATATGATTCCTGTTCCTTATCTGATAAAATGATTTTAAGGTGTCTTTACAGCTTGTGAATGGACCTTCCAACAAGAGCAGTGTTGCCTAGTATAAACTTGTAGGATGCTACATGTTTGTACATCCATTATTTTTTGGGTACTGATAGGTAAGAGAAATTAATGGATTAATGATAAAAAGATAGTATGAAAAGAGATTGCCCTTACAGAATGGGAATTCCGAGGCAGTGTATTCCTCTATGCAAATGAATATAAATAACTGATATAGAAAATGTCAGTTTCACATGACTAACCAACTTGATAGGAGAGATTCGGTTCTCCTTGCAATCATTGAAATTATTTCCATTGCATCATAAAAATCTATATAACTATTAGTGCAGTGCCAGCAGAGTCTCTTTCACGTCCCTAATATCTTGTAGTAAACTGTCCTTGTTCCTTTTGCACCATATATGGTATGAACCAATGCAACAAAAAGAACCCCATAAACCATCTTGGTATGGGATTTACTTCTGGAGTTAATACTTGCCCATTGCATCATTTGATCCCGAGATCTGGGATCTTGATCAGATTACAGTGGTCATTATTCAGTTACATAAATCTTTAGTGAATTCACAATTAAAAAATAGTTGGAAGTGAGACTTGACTTGCCTTCTACAGAAGACACGAGAGCCAAGTGAAGTGATGTAATTCCTTTAGCAAGTAATGAATCGTGTCTCAAACTATAAAAGATTCCAGAGAATAGATTTAGTTGAACAGGAAAGCTGAGCCTTCAACAATATGCAACTTGTTATTGAGAAATTTCTTAATACAATCACCGCAACATTCAAACTAAGGTCCTAATGAGTGTTAGTTGTTAAATAGGATAGTAGGATGGCCATTTTCAATCTGATGCTTAGTAAGGGTATGCGTTTTATCTCGAAGCTTCAATATCTTCCACCATGACCATGCACAACTATCTTGAACGAATATATATAAAAAACTAAAGTTTCTGATCCAATATTTGTAGATCCAATCCAACCATATAGATTACAAACAACATCCCAAGCGACCTTAGACTAAGACCTCTTACGTTCAATTCTTTACCATAGAAAAGCTTGAATGATACTCTCTACACGTGCTGTTACTTTTTGGGTGAGATAAACACATTGCTTCAGTAGGTCTGGATACCAAATAGCATTGCTTTGTGGGTTGTGAACATCCTGTTAACGTAAAAGTCTAACTAGTCTATGACTTATCAAAAAAAAAAAAAAAAAGTCTAACTAGTCTATGACTGAATTTTAGCTATAATACGATCAATTTGCACTGATATGCTCCCGTAAGTTTGGTCATAACCAAGGGAATTTTGAAGCACCAGATAGGAAATTCTTTCTCTAACTCCAAAAATATTAAAGACTTGAGATTTGGCAGCCTCGTCAGTTCCAGGCTGACTTTTATCACTGTAATGTCTCAAACCTGCATTGTTTCTGCAATACAGCAGCTATATAACTGCATAGTGAGAATCACCATTACAAAGGACAAAAAGGTCATCAGTAAAGCAAGGATGGCTTATATTAGAAGCTGCACATTGCGAATGAATTTTAGAATTATCCCCTTTAAGTTGATGGTGGCCATTTCTTGGTGCAATGGTAAAAGCTTGGCTTGCAAAGTGTAGGAAACTAAGAACACATTCCGAGCTATCAAGTATCCACTTTGTCGCAAAATAACATCAATGGGTCTGTTTAAAGTCTTCTCTTTCAGCACCCTGCATAGGCAGGACCAAATTGATTAAGCGCCTTTTCTTCCTGTTTAGCTGGACTGCATATAAACCAATGAAAATAGTAATCATTACAGAAAGATGAGGTGAAATTGGATCACCTCAACAGAGTCCCCATGTACCCTGAAAATACCAATGTAATTCAGCATTACCACCAATGAAATTTAGGGCTAATAACACTCATCTTGATCCAATTGACCATATGAGAAGGAAATTTTCACTGTTCCAATGCTTGTAAGTACACTGCTACTTCTGTATCATATGCTTTTCCTAAGGTCTATCTTAAAGGCACATGGTAGGCTGACGATTCCAGTGATAGTTTCTATCTTCCGTGTGAGCAAAATTTCATGTGCAATATATCAGCCTGACATGTACTCCTTTAATTTCATTAGCAGGGAATTTCCAAAATGCATTTCTATAGGCATGAAATTGGAGGAAACTACATCATTGGATTAGGATATTTTACTGTGTGGGAGTGATAGCCATATTATTTGACTCACCTAACATTTTGTTCTGATAGTAGAATATCTACTGAACCAAATTTACTTAAATTACTTTTTTTTCCATTTGCTGTTGGTTAATAGAGAGTCGCTGATGTTGTGTCAAAAAGAAGAGTTAATACCGACATGCTCAGATAATTGTGCCTTCTCTTGTTTATGCTGCTGCAGGTTACCGGAGAGTCATTAATATAGTGCCAAAAGGCATATAAGATCTCAAGTCTAGCCTAAAGTAGTGAGCTCTCACAGGAGCACTTTGTCAATTTGTACTTGGATGAGGAGCAGGCCCCTTTTTATTTCTCCAGAAAAGCTGAAATCAAAGAAGCATATTGTGTTTTATGTTCTGATGAATGCAATAAAGTAACTTATATTTGGAGGCAATTGCAGGAGTATTCTTGCGTGATAGAGTGACCATTGGCTAGCGCAGATGGTTCAGGTATAATCTTTTTCTTTTTAATATTACTTCCCTCTTTTCCCCAAGTGTATGCATCATTTGCGGAAGTCACAAGTTTCTTACAATTTTTTTTTTTTTTTTTTTTTTTTTCCCTGCAGGTTGCTGGACGTTTCTGCCATACAACACTAGTGTAGTTCCAGGTAACTGTGAATAAATTTGGCCCAAACTAAAACTGAAGGTACAATTTTGTGAAAAATTAAATCTGTAACTTTTTATTGTTGTGTAAAATGGTTCTGTCAAGTGCAAATTTGGAACCATTACATGATTCATCTTATTGATAATGTTACTTGTGTCCAGTTCTCTCACTTTTGTGTCAATAGATTAATATTTTTGAAGAAGGCAGTGTTAAGATCAAAGGATTGCATCGAGTTGATCTTTTTGAAGAAGGCACTGTTATGATCACCACAGAATTGCATCGCATTGAGATTCTTGATCCAAATTAAATTGGGGAACTTTTAAATTGCTTACATGCACCAGCATTAACATTTTTATGCATGCTTGCTTTTCCAAACTTCCTGGAGTTTCAAAAACCGTGGTACTGCATGTTCTCTGTCTCAAACAATCATCTTGATGAACTGAAAACAAGTGTTTGACCTCACCACCCTAGAAAAAAAAAATGACTATTGGGCTGATAGTTATTAGTGTATTAGATTTCATTTCATAGTATATGTTTGAACATTTGTATGTTTTATTTAATAAAGAGAATAAGCCTGATACTTCTAGGTGATATAATTTAATCTTATTTACTCAATATCATGCTCTGGATTACAAATATTATCCATGATCTTATAGTCTGAAATTTGAGTTGCTTCATTAACCTTATATATAGAAGGTATAGTGTTAAATTTGGTCTCTCTCACCCCATGGTCAGTTTGTGCTGTCAACTATTACGATCGAAATCACTTCCTCAAGCAAAAGGTCAATCGAAGATGGTTCACGAAATTAAATTCCCAGGTAAAGATCAAATAATCGGGTCATGAGAAGAGGAAAAGAGAAGGAGACTCAAATTTATTTTCAGTTATAATCTGTTTTGCTGGGCATTCTTTTGTGTGACATGGTATGTTTTTACTTTCAACATTATGGGCAAGAGAAACAGACACAAGGAACGTTTTTGCATAGTTAACTGTATGGTTTAACATTGATGGAAGGCTTTTGTAGTTTCAAATTTACTCCACCTTGAATATCATGTCTAAATTATGATTGGTTTAACATCACCAATGGTTTTTATATGCAGGGTTATACTATACCACATTATTATTATCATCATCATTCTTACCTTAATCTCACTTATAAAAAAATAAAAAAAAAAAATCATTTTTTTACCTTAATCCCAAAGGGTTGGCCATTTGAAGCTTTTTCATTATATTATCAATATTTAATTCTTATTTATTTATTTATTATTTATTAAATTTACATTCCATATTTCAATTTTAGTTTTACTAATTTTCAATCCTTTTGATTCTAACGATTTCCTCCACGTTCTAATTTTGTTGCTTTTTCTTTAGAGGTATCCACTGGCATTGTATTATCGGCAAATAATATACACCATGGAATGTCTACTTGGAAGTTTCTAGTTATGATTATCCTACACCACACTTGGATTGAATTATTGGCGCAATTGTTTCTGAGATATTATTATTGTTTTTTTTAAGTATTCGGTCACTAAAAAAAAAATTATGGTCTGTGTTGTAACGACCCTCACCCTGGCAAGACACAATATTATCTTTTTAGTATTCGGTCACTAAAAAAAAAAAATTATGGTCTGTGTTGTAACGACCCTCACCCTGGCCAGACACAATATTGTCTGCTTTTGGCTCACCCAGACCAAAAAAGAGACTTCCCCGGGGGTCACCCATTCTGGTACTACTCCAAGTTAAGCACGCTTAATTACAGAGTTCTGATGGATTCACGGCCATCACGGCTTTAAAACGCGTTGTGTCATAGAAGGGTATTGAATGTACATATAACACTTGCCCCATCCACACCCAGACGTTGTGGGATTGTGCACCTGTAACTCGCCCAGTGTGGTAGCCTACTGGTGCCCCCTGCACACGCTCACACACACCCGCCCACAAGGTCGCCACATGTGTAGTTTGTAATTATGAAAATAATTTTTGTTTTCAATTTTTGGAGAATAAAAAATTGTACAAAAAATTCTTCTTGGTTCAGTTTTTAAAAAACTCAATTATAAAAATGCCGAGCTTGCTTGATTTGTAATTATGGAAACAGATTTTTTGTTCTCGGAAAATTGAAAATAAAAACCTATACAAAAAATTTCTGTTTGGTTCAGTTTTCTGAAAATTCAGTTATAAAAATGTTTGCTTTCAGAGAACTATAAAAGATTGTTTTCTGAGAATAATTTTCTATTTTTTGAATTATTGATAACTGTTTTCTGAGTTACAAACCAAACAAGCCGGTCTATTTCAGAGAATTGAAAGATTTTTCTCTAGAACAATTTTTTGTTTTCTAAATTGTTAAAAGCTTTTTTCAGAGTTACAAACTAAATAGATCCTTAATTTCCTTATTTATTTTATTTTATGGTTTGCTGCTGTTGTTGTTGTTTTTTAAAAAAAAAAAAAAAAAAATCGAGGCGTCCATTCATTGTATATTGGCAATAAACTAAAAAATTCGTAGACTAATTATGAAAAAAATGTATGAATGGATTTCTAATAAATTACTAAATTGTTGCCAAAATTGCAATCAAGAAGATGTATTTTTTATGTGTTTTAATACACAATCCACACCATATTATTCTGCCCTTGTATTTTGTTACCAAAACAACAAAATAAGCAATGTGAGAAAAGGAAAATGGCACTCAGCACAAAATATTTTCATGACACACGTTACAAAATGTGTTAATAGCCCCATTTCGTCTCAATTTATTACAATAGGCATGTGGACTCAAAGGAGGCTCATAGAATTAGTGTCCTGGCAAATTTTCTCCTGATAATCTTACGGTATTCGACCATTTAATTTATACAGTTGAATTTTAAAAGTAGCATAGTCTAAAACTGAAATACATTGATGGAGGACGTTATTTTGTAAATGCGTATAAAACTCGTGGAGACCCTAATTTCTAAATAACTTTCTATCTACAAAACTTATATGGCATGATAGAAGTGAAAAAGACTGGTAATAAATTTTGTGATGAATATGGTAAAAATTAATGTTGCATCACTCGAGCTGCAAACGAATCTAGCTGAGCCGAGTTTGAATCTATTCGGACTTAATTCGATTGTTTATAAGTTTAATTAGAGATCGTGACGAGCTTGAAAAGCTTAGTTCAGACTCAGCTCATTATTATTTTGAAAAGTTTGGGCTCGACTTGATTAACAACAAAATTATTTCGACTCGGGTTGAATTGATATTCAAGATCGTTTTGACTTATTTAACAATTTATATAAGCTTAGACAAGCCTATTTTCATGCACTTTTATAAATTTATATTTATAAATGTGTTTTATACGAGTTCATGATTATAAGTTTAGATGACGAGTCAGACCTAATATTTTAAAAAATGAGCTTATTTTGTAAAGGAGTTTAGAATCAAGTTCGAATCAACTCGTTTTCTACTACAAATTTGACCAAATCTCAGACGAGACGAGCCAAGCCGAATAAGAACTTGGATCATTTGTAGCACTAATCATATTCCAGCTAGTCCAGACTTTAAAAAGAGAAATTTAAATAGAAGGAAGAAATGGAATGTCAACAAAGAAAAGGCAAAAGGAGAGATTTTTGGCAGGACAATCTATTATTTCCTATCCCTGCCTGAAAAAGGTGGGTTTGGTGGATAACACCATAAAGTGGGATTTCTGAGATTGTGAGTAAAAAAATCACAAAAATAAATAAATAAATAGTATATAAAACCATTAAATATGCTATCAGATATCTTACCAGACCACCTCATTGAAAAGAGGGTCATTACACCATGACTCTCTCAACTGGCTCTCTGCCAACACCACACCTCACCACCCCACCCCACTCACTCACTACCCACACCACATACAGAAAAAAACACTGCAAAAATAGAAACTACACACAAACATAAAAATCGTATCTTTTTCTTCCTCTTAGAGATAGAAAGTGGAGGAATAAATGCACAGTGAAAGGTTGTTCTTCAAAGAGAGAGAGGAGAGAGAGTAGGGGATGAGGAGAGGAATCTCTTGACTCTTGTTGAATCACATCCCATCAACTGTTATACGGTAAGAACATATCTATCAGAAGGAATTTTGGTTAGATTATTTTCTTCTATTATTTTTTCTCTGTCCCTACTTTGCTGATTTTGTGATTCAGTTTCTGGGCTTTGTAGGATTTGACATTATATATCTCTTTTTGCTTGTCATGTACTGTATTTTTCATATATATATATATATATATTTTTTTTTTGATAAGTATTTTTCATATTTATATTATTGATTTGTTTTACAAGTTTATGCCTTTCTTTTTTAAAAATTTAAGATTCATGATATGGATAATTGGTTTGGCGATTGGCATTGTGGGCATGTTCAATATTGTTTTTCTAGAGTTGTAATGGCATTATTTTAATTTTAATTGGGCTAGTTTTTTCTCTTGATTTTGCATCAGGGTTTCTTTCTTGCTTGTTGCTATCAATTTCTTTGTTTTGCTATTTGTTTTATACAATACTTGCTTTGATAGTATCGATTAGGTCACAGAAAATAAATTTGTTTAATTCTGATTCTGGGTTTTTCAAGCTTGTGGTGGATTATATTGAAAATTAATTCTGTTCTTGCTGTAATCGGTTTTAGAGTCTGATTGTGTTCATCTTTATGTTAATTGTTTGCATGAAGACTGGATTGAACTTGTGAGACATTAGATTAACTGTTTTCCTTAATGATTTCTGATCAATCTTTGGTTGTTAATGTCTAATTGTGTCCATCTTTATGTTAAATGCTTGCACGAAGACTGTATTAAACTTGTAATAACATTAGATTAACTGTTTTCCTTTATAATTTCTGATCAATCTATGGTTGTTAAATACTGTGGAAGATTGAAAGAACAAAGGGAGAGGATAAAGATGCTGGAATGGTCTTTGTTGTAATGTCACACGGAAAATTTAGTATGTGAGGAGGGATTTTGCTGAAATTACATCTCCGAAACGAGTTCAAGTTTCAGTCGGAGTGGGAATCTTTCTGCTAAAAATGTTTCTTGCTTGAAGCCAACCTTGGAAGCATTAAGGAGAAGTGGGTCTAGTTATCTGCATTCATATTCTTCAGGCGGTAAAGTACAGTTTGGTTGTAGTTTGGTGTTCTCGTACGACACAAGTTGGTGAAGCTCTTGAATTGGTAATTCCATCAGCTTGAAAATGAACCAGGACCACAAGTTCCAGCAGCGGTGGGAGTTCCGAAGGAGAGATGACGAGTTTGATTCTTCAAGTGATGATGCCAAATCTAATTCTAGCGGTGAGCCTGCTTACAAGAGGCATAAGCTTGTTTCCAATTTTATTTTGCCCGAATTTGATGAGAATGGTGACGAACCTGGATCTCAGCAGAATGATCAATTTGAGCCTAATACCCAGGGTCATTTTGAATTTGGGAAGGCTAACAAAATGCAGATTGGGTCGAGTAAGAAAAGAAACTCAACTAAGAAGAAGAGTTCTTCCAAAGATAAGACCAAGAGGAAGAATAAGAGAATAGCCCATAAGACTACTGTTTCACTAGACGATTTTAATATCTTCATGAAGTCTATATTGGAGGAGCTTAAAGTTGCAAGAGAGAACATGTTTACATGTATGAGAGAGGAAATGAAAAAATTGGGGACAATTGAGACTGCTCCAAGGCCTACAAGGAAAAAGGGCAGTTGTCGTGCACCGAAGGTTGCCCAAGACCATCATAATGGTATTGAAATGGGCACGGAAACTCAAAATCGCCACACTGGATCTTTAAAGAGATCTTTGAAAAGCAATGGGATTGCTGATTCTAATAACCGCTATGACGTTCATGAGGAGCTAGCGCAGAAGGTTGTCCATGAGAATCACAACGGCATTGAAAAGGGCATGGAAACTCAAATTTGCGATAGCGATTCCTTAAAGAGATCTTTGAAAAGCAATAGGGCTGCTGATACGAATAATTGCTATGAAGTTCTTGATGAGCAAGTTAATAATGAACAAGACATTGGATCCAATGCATCCAATGAGAAGGACAAAGGAGAAAGGTTGAGATTTTCTGTTAGAAAACTGAAGTATTCATCTAATCCTCCTGATCAGGTGGTTTCCTCTGCATATTTGACTTTACCCACTGTCCTATCTAAGGCGCAGGTTGACAACCATAGGCTTGATTCTTCTTCATGCAACTATATTCAGCGAGGAGCAACTGGGAATAATACAAACGTGAATTTAGAAGGAGCAAATTTGATGATTGATTCGAGTAGTCATCATGGATACTTTTCGAGCATCCAGCAAGAGGAACAGTTTGGAAGTTCTGCTCAACTGGGTTCTCACAGTATGGGATGTATTAACCAACACAGCACTCAAACTTCAAGTATGGCAACTGCATTCCCGGTTCCGCTCCATAAGGATTTACATAATGGTTTTAAATTTTCAAGCCAAGTCCTGCTGGAGAATTCATCTCGAGACAATAACATTTTGGGTACGAGGATGAATAGAGGAGCAATAAGATTCTCTGGGGGAAGCTATGTTTTATCAGAGCATTTCATTCCGAACAACTTCCACAGCCACACAAATAATAAGAACTGATTGCAGGTTTACGGCATTTGGAACCCAAGATCTCAAAGAAAGACATCTATAGCTGAATTGGTGTCAGGGATGAATGTTAGTTAGGAATCAAACCTTTTAACCAATCCCTTCACCTACAAAGCCCTTTACTGGAACTTTTCATTGTTCTGTCTTTGTTCCAATGAAAAAACCCAAAATTTTGCTTCCCCGATTGCTTGTGTTTCAATATTTACTAGTCGAAAGGTTGGGGGTTTTTCACCCACTATTGGGTTAAGAGGTAATGTTAAAGACAATATCCAAGTTTTAGCTAGGGTTGGTTGTCTATTGAGTGTGATTTGCATTCACACTTTCTGAAATGAGTTCCAGTTTATGCATGAATTTTCCATTCAGAGAGGTGGTACAAGGTGGGTGTGTTCAATCAATTATTTTTGGGTATCTATATATATCAAATTTCAGCTGGCTATCAGAACCACTTTTCATGCAAGTAGATCTTCCGCTGTTATACAGAGATGGATTTGCAGGACTGGTTGATATTAACAGTTAGCAGCAAACTTCAGTGTGTCTGTGTTTGTTTTCATGTTAAATCCAATGTTTGTATGGCTAATGTTTGCTTCAAAGTTTCATTGTCTTTTATGATCATTGTTAACTTTTGTTTCTTCTACTAACAATGTATCAATGGGGTGGGGCATCCATTTTCTTGCAAAGGATGTTTTTTTTAACTCAATGAGGAAATGAATATTTGTAGTTTGAGATCTCCACTCTATCCTCAACATGATCAAATAGCTTTCACGAGTCTACCAAATTGATGGAATCTTGTGAATATCTTGATTCAGCATGTAGTCAATGAATTATTTAATTAACATTCATTTGCAATGAATTATTTTAATTCACAATCTTTTACAATGTTAATTTTTTTGATTTAACTGTTTTGAATTTGATTAGCTTGCTTTATGCAGTGCCCTGCACTAAATTGTGTAAAAGGTTGGACTATTCTTTTCACACTTGCACTCTGTTCTTAGCTCTATACAAACTTTAATTAGTAGCTCTTGTCGACTACAAATGAATAAGACTCTTACAAAGTCTGTACACGTCAATCAGACAAAGTCTGTACACATGTAGCTCTTGTTGGCTACAAATGAATCTCTCTCTCAACGTAGTGTCCTCTTCAGCTCTCGTTTGTCGCCTGCGTGGCACAACTTGTTTTTTGGCGTGAGAGACAAACGGGTCACTACCACCAACCATCGTTGGATTCCTTACAAATCAAATATGAACAAATCAAGAAATAGTGTAGTTCAAATTATAAAAAAAATGACATAATAGTTTTAAGAAAGTATTATTATTATTTTTCTTAATTAATACTCACAGATGCTTTTACTGGGATTCGAACCCCTGACCTTTTTTAAGAAAGTATTGAATTCTCAACATTTTTTTCTTTCAAATTGCATCCAGTGTTGCAAACTAGTAATAGTATTATGTTTTATGGATAGTTGGGATTCGTTCAAGTGGGGTTTTTCAGTGTAAGTTGTCTTTTTAGTTTGCGAATTTAGAAAGGGAAAAAAAAAAATGGAAAAGGGGGAAAAACACAAATTGAAAAAAAAAAAAAAAATTGCAAAATGATTTTCATGTTATTTTATGCTTTGCCCCGTTCGATTAAACATAAAACTATATATATAAACACACACACACACACACATATATGTATGTATACAAAATTAAATTAAAGTCAATATTTGTCCTTTATTTTTCTTCATATTTTTCTTTACCTCCCTGTATTCCTTGATAACAAGTAGGAAAAAAGTGATGCATGCTCGCTTATACTTACACACACACAAGCAAAAAAGTGAGTACCATTATTAGTTGTTTAAAAAGCAGTAAGTGTCATTTTCCCAATCTTCAAATACGTATGCAGAGAATATCTTATTACGGGCAAAAATTAGTAGTTGTTGTTGGTCAACCATTAAATAATAAATCTGTATTTTTTTTATATAAAGGGGAACCTGTTGTTGTCATGAATTTATTTTTCTCATTTTTCCTTTTCTAAAACAAACTATAAACATATTAAAATTTTCCTTACCATTGGAGAAATGAGAAGTATAGCCCCTTTAAGAAATCTCAAAAAGTAGAAAGTAAGAAAAGTGTTATTGGATATATATATATATGTAGATATATATTTTCAAATACCTTTTTTTATATATAAAAGGAGCTTTTTTGAACGTAAAAACATCCCTCCCTCCTTTCTTTTTCTAATAAAGTGGAATGCCATTAGCTAGTTAACTACCGATAGAGTTTTCTTCTCTCTTATTTTTATTATTATTATTATTATTATTTTTTCACTTCTTCCACCCACAAATCTCTCTCCTTCTCTCTTTTTCTCAATCCAAGCATTTACTTTTTTTTTTTTTTTCATAATTCTATTATTTTACATACACAAGAAAAGTAAAAGAACTTAACTTAATAAAATCAGACGTCTTTGGATTTTGATTCGTTTGACTTGGTAGTCAAACCGTCCAAAGGTAATTTTGATAACCACAAGAAAACTAACCATCGACACGATGTCGTTTTCGGCATTCTTCAAAAGCCAAAACCGAAACGGTTTCAAAACGACGTCATGTTATCTTCACTCTGTATTCGGTAAATGTCATCTCTCATCTCTGCAACACTACCTCCCCCAATCAAACCCATAGTAGATCCATTCTTCATTTTTTTTTCTTTATCTATTAAAAATCAGTTTTGAGCACAGAGAAACCCCTTTTTGCGGAACTGTTTTTGGTTCTCTCTTTCTCTCTCTAGAAGTTTCTCTCTCTCTAAACATCAGAGGTTCGGATGCAGTGAAGAAGAAGCATCAGACTTCAGAAACCTCATGGAATTACAGAGAGTTCGCTGCGCTTTGTGTATCTGTGCAGTGGTTGTACTCATCCTCAACTATCCTGCTACTGTGACAGCTGGAGATATCGTTCATGACGACGATTCGGCTCCAAAGAAGCCTGGTTGCGAGAACAATTTCGTGCTGGTACATCTAATGCTCATTTCATCTTCGTCCCAGTTGTTTTTTCTGCGATTTTCCAACTGGGTCTTCTTTGTTTTGTTATACGGTTGTGTATATCTATACATGTACACACCCTCATACTCAGGGTTCTATGTTTTTGGCATTTTGGCTGTGAAAGAAAAATAATCACGGGAGTTTTATCTTATTTCCTTGATGTTAATGTGTACTAGGAGTTGATTAATCCTCTTTTCTTTTTCTTTTTTTTTTTTCTTTTTTTTTTTTCTTTCTTTTTTTAGTTGGGTTTGGGTTGTTTCACGTTTGTTTTCCTATTTACTCAAAACTGTATATCAAATATAGTGTAATATTTTGTAAAGCTCCTCACGCTGTATGCCTGTACTACCTTCCTTCCCAATCTTGGACAACCTAATCGAATTTTTTAGTTTTGCAATTGGTTTGTGTTTTTCTTTTTAATTTCTTAGCTGGCAATTACGTTTCCTTTACTTTTCTGCACTTTACATTTTATTCTACTTTTACGCATATATAGATGAACTGTGAATTTGTAGTGATCTTTCAGGAAATTTCATTTGAGAACGATCTAAAGTTGGTATAGTGGATAGTGATGAAAGTTGCCTACTTTTTTCAACATAATTGCGTTCCTGTCCCTGTTATTCTATTTTTGTTTTAACTTTTAGTGATGTTTTGGAGTAACTCCTTTTATTTATTATTTATTTTAATTTAAAAAATAATAATTTGTGTGCTGGTTATTGATTGCTATGGTGTTATCTGGTTTCTACCGAAGTTGGAAGTATGGATTTGCTTACTTCTGCAGCTTATTTCTTAGGTTTTTATTGTATAGCTTTTCATTGGCTCGAGTATCAATATACCACTGTCTTGTTAGGTAAAAGTTCAAACTTGGATTGATGGAATAGAGGATGCTGAATTTGTTGGTGTTGGGGCTAGATTTGGAACTACCATTGTATCGAAGGAGAAAAATGCAAACCAAACTCACTTGGCACTTTCAGACCCTCGTGATTGTTGCAGTCCACTAAAGAGAAAGGTTTTCTATCCCGTACATATATGCTACAGATGTTAGTACATTTTATAGATTGGAGAATTGCGAATTATGATGAATTAATTGATGACAATGGGTTCATAATTTCGAATTTGTTAGCTAGCTGGAGATATCATCATGGTGGACCGAGGTAACTGCAAATTCACAACCAAGACAAATATTGCACAAGCTGCTGGTGCTTCAGCAGTCCTCATTATAAATAATCAGAAAGGTAATTGCATATTTGTTTTTGATATTTGATTCATTTGATAATTTAGAAGGCTTTGTTTCTACAACCACTTTCTCATTGTATTGCTGCTTCACATTTTCTTTATATTTTAAAAAAAGAATTGGAGGGGAGGTGCTCCCGCTCCATTTTACAAGTGAGCTTTCAGCATAGATCTACAAATTGAATTTTTTGAAACAGATACATACCACTTGACTGTCCAATATGCCATATGTTCCACATAATTGAGTGACTTTTATGAATTATTGAATCAAATGAAATGCGAGGGAAAATTATCACCATTTGGAGGATGATAGAAGATGTGAGACACTATGCGGTAACCAATTTCTTGTGGTATAATGCTGCTTCACATTGTTATCTGTAATTACGAAAAAAAAAAATGTGGGGATGTAATCTTAGCTAAATTATGGAACCCATATGGTGATGTAATAAAAATTAAGGGTCAAGACTTGCAAGAGATACTGAAAGACAATCATTCTGGTTACCTAGGCCTGATTATTCACAAAGAAGCAGAAATTGGAGATAATGTTGCTCATGGTATTAACTAAGGCGAATTAGGTGGAGGAGTGCTGCTGGAATATTGTAATTAAATGTATACTTTTACTTTGATAAATTCTATAAAATAAATTATTATATTTTGGCTGGTCAAGAAACGTGTTCAAGAAATGAGTGTGGTTGAAATGTAGATGTTGAGAGAGATGCAAGGTAATACAAGGAAGAACAGTATTAGAATGAATATTCATGAGGTGGTGAAACTAGCAACTATTGAAGGTAAAATGGGAGAAACTTAGGTCGGTCTTGTGCAACAAAGATGAATCATCTTTGAGGAAGATTGTTGAAGTTGTGATCTGAAATAATGCTGAATAGCAAAATAGGATTAATGTAACTGTTTTTAGATATATCTACAATTACAATATAAAAACTCGACCAAAGTTCCAGACAAGTACTACAAGTATTCAACGAGTATCGGTAGTTGATACGAATATGATACATGTATGGTTCTTCTTTGCAGAAGTATTTGTGCTTTACAAAATGAGACATTAGTTCAATGTGGATTCTTTAGACAATTCTACGGGAATAGTTAACTATTAGTGTTGGCTAGAGTTTGTTGCTAAATTACTACTCAAGATTGGTGGGCTCAAAACATGCATTTCTTAAAATATTATTCCTCCACAGTTTTTTTAGAGTTGCTGAAACTGGAGAAGTAATTTTTTCTTTTTTGTGTATCGATTCCTTGAATAGGGGATTATTTTGCTTGTTAGGAAATTAACACTTTGACTCCTAGCATGTGATGTGGTTGTCATATTATTAAATTCGGAAACAGAATTCCAATCAGAGGGGTGTTGAGAAAGCATAATTTAATTGTGTTTTATTATTTCACAAGAATTTCTGACAACTGATGGACGTTATTCCTCTCTTTTGTTCGATGATGCTTTTCATTTTCTTTGTGTTGTGGTTCAGTACTTGTATATATATTTGACATGATTGTGCTATTACACTAAAAATTCATATTTATTATGAGTTGTTTTGTTAAATGTCATTTCTCATTGACACAAATGGAAGACCTGTTTTCAGATATTCATTCACTTGTAATCATGTGGCTAAAAGTGTTTCAGTTACAAGTTTCTGTGACAGTAGGAACCATAAAGGTTTGATACATTGCTGATGGTTGAGATGCGACACTATTAATTTATTCTATATCAAACTTGTTTGTTTCCCCTGCAGAACTTTACAAGATGGTTTGTGAGCCTGATGAAACTGATCTAGATATAGATATACCCGCTGTCATGCTTCCACAAGATGCTGGTGCTAGCTTGGAAAAAATGCTGACGAATAGTTCATCAGGTAAGTCAATATCCTGCATAATTACAAAGGAAAATAAAATTTTGGTCCCAAGAGTAATGTCGTGTTTGTCTTCACGGCTCACCTCCTTACTGCATGAAAAAATATTAGCAGCTAGTGAATTTCTGTTGGAACAAGTTGACATAATTGTCCATTCTGCCATTGCTGTTATGGTTTAACCACGGAAGACTCATCTTGGGTTCATCATAATGAGGACATAACTATTCCTTGTATTCAGTATGTGAATGGCAACCAAATGACTATATCTGAAAGAGCGGAAGGACAAATATGTTCATTTTCCACATCTGAAAAAAGAAGACGTGTGTGAATGCTAATGACAATTCAAATGAGATTCTTTGTTTTTTTCTTTGGTAGGTAAGACACCAGACATCACAGACTCACCCACCATTACCCCAATGTAGGCTCAAAGCCTCAACTGCTTTTTTGAGAGGAGATGCCATTCAAGCTAAATGCTTAGTGGTACAACAGGTCAAATGAGATTGTGGCTACAAAATCCACGAATAGTTGCAATTTGAAGTTATGAGCAGTACAAATGTCTGGAAATAACAGAGTTTGTGCAAATTTTGAGCGAAGGAGATAACGATTCCTTTAGAGCAAAGAGACAGTGTCAAACTGTCAATGTGATTAGATGCCTGAAATGAACTCTGCAAAATACAGTTTGTCCAAGTCATTTGCATTTTGCTCATTCTAAAAATTGCATAGAGTTTAAGTGCTCAAGAGAGAGAAAGCGAGTTCTAGTTATTAGTGTTGTCTTTGTGTTCTAAGTAATTTCAAGAAGAAAATGACATCACGTTCTTTTTGCTTGATTTGATCAAGTTTAAATTGGTGTTTTTTTTATTCTACCATTCTTAAAAACCAACAATTTCCCCAATTTGATTCTCATCCTCTGTTGCATTTTTTTATTTTTCACTATTTCTTTTATCGTTACAAGTTCTGATGGTTCTAGACCTTTCCACAGTGTCGGTGCAGTTATACTCTCCACGGCGACCAGTAGTTGACATAGCCGAAGTTTTTCTATGGCTGATGGCAGCTGGTACCATATTGTGTGCATCTTACTGGTCAGCCTGGTCTGCCAGAGAAGCAGCTAGTGAACAGGACAAGCTATTGAAGGTCATCTTTTGCTAATCTCAGCTGATTAATACGTTTTTTTCCTAAAGTAATTTTTGTTTTTCGTTACAGGTTATGAATGTTTGCTAATCTATGAATTGAGGTTGCTATTGTAGGATGGTTCAGATGAACTTTTGAACAGCGAAAGCTTGGGCTCTAGTGGTGTAGTCGACATCAACACAACATCAGCAGTCTTTTTTGTTGTTATTGCTTCATGCTTCTTGGTTATACTTTACAAACTAATGTCATTCTGGTTCGTTGAACTTTTGGTGGTGCTATTTTGCGTTGGTGGTGTCGAGGTGTGAGTCATTCCTTTCCATTATGGTTGATGTATGCAAAGAGTGCATATGTACTTATGTAAATACGTATGAACTTGCATATTATACTTTGTATACACTAAATTCTTTAATTTTAGTTTAACATGTCTTCGTTTAAACTCACTTTTTATGGAAAATGAAGCCATTGTATTTGAATTTGAACATATTGGGTGCTGTTTCTTGAAACAAATTCTGATTTTTGGTATCTTGTACTTGCAGGGTTTGCAAACTTGCTTGGTTGCCTTATTATCAAGGTATAATGACTTTCTCTTGTTGTTTTTTGCCATGGTGTGAAAAGTATGCATATGTACACCAAAACAGCTTCAAATGTACAACACCTCTCCATTATCTAAGGATTGTTTATCACTTGATTGCTGCAAGCTATAGATTTATCAACAATTTTATGACTGCTTTTTGCTGTGACTGTAAGCTTCATTTGCAAATGCTATGCTTCTAAGATATTTGCAGAAACATTGCGTAAGCTTCCAGAATTTCGGTGACAACTTGAATGTTACTACATTTATTGCTGCTAGCCTGCTACACATGCTATACAACTGTGTAATATCACTCTCATGCGGGTGTGGTTGAAAGGTTCAAATAAATAGTTCATGAAAAAAGAGCATACACGTAATTATATTACATAAATATGGCAAGCAGAATTATGTAATATGGACATGGTAATGCAGGGGAATATGTATAATAAAATATATATATATATATATATATATATTCAGAATCCTGTCAGTCTTTGTTACATTCCTTAATTTCAATCTCTTCATAAGCTTTTCTTTCTCTGTGAGAAAGC
Source organism: Cornus florida (assembly GCF_030987335.1). Taxonomy (NCBI): domain Eukaryota; kingdom Viridiplantae; phylum Streptophyta; class Magnoliopsida; order Cornales; family Cornaceae; genus Cornus; species Cornus florida. Next base: position 93,207,203 of record NW_026775581.1, read on the forward strand.
AAACTGAAAATTCTTTTTCATATACCTACTACAACCAAGTTTTGAGCTTGGGTTTGTTTAGGTTCTTGATTTTCTTTTAAAGATAATCATCTTTAAATGCGTATTTTTTATTGAATTATGCACTCTATAAAGTGGAAATCCTTTATATGATTCATTTAGTCAGCCCCAAATCCTTTATAAGATAATCATCTTCCAATGCATATGTTTTATTGAATTCTGCACTCTATAAAGTGGAAATCCTTTATATGATTCATTTAGTCAACCCCAAATAGATGGGATGAGGTTAATTGAGTGGAGAGTTGTGCTTTTAACACTAGTGCTATGATTGCTATCTATAGCAAGGAAAAAGAACAAGTCTAATTTTCATACAGAAGGACACTGTATCGTCATCATTTTCCTTGCCTTGAACCAGTTCAATAGAAAAACACTATATTAGCATCATCATCATCATCTTCTTCTTCTTTGCCTCATTCCACTTGCACACAAAAACACTATATATTGCTAATATTCACTGATAAGGTAATAATAAATATGTTAACAAGTAATACAGATGATAATTTGTTACAATATAATCTTATAATTGTAAATAATAAAAGTCAAAATTTTGAAACTAATAATAGTAGGTATTATATTTCTTTCTAAGGCTATTACTGGCAATTTGTAGTGCAATCTGTAGTTTTACCAATGCTAAATGATTTGAGTTGAAGATAGTTGTTTCATTTTACTCTTATACCTTTGTCCTAGTGGCTTTGGGTCTTAAATCCCAAGCCCTAGGTCAAGGTTTCAAGTCTAAACCCTAAACCTCCAACACTTTTAAGTGTTTGTTGTTCTAACTTCTAGTATGACATCTGAGAAACTTTATTGAGTTATTATGTAATTGTAGGCTTGTAGCTGATGAATGCTTCTAGACCTTGATGAACAGGTTCTGTTTGATGCTACTTTCTGGCAAGCTTTCTGTGGAACATTCTGCTGTACTTTACATATCTTTCAATCCATAATTTCTATTGTTATGAATGGTGCAATGGTTGGAAACTTTCACCCTTATGTTAAAGACTAGTGATATGAGAATGTCATGTTTCATTCACAGTAACAAAAAAATGGAAATTGGTGCAAGTTTGTGTCCATGCATGTCTTTGTGTATACTTGCTGCTAAAATTCCTTTCAAACTGTTTGTCAATTTAAAGTCTTCGTATGGCTAAAATATTTGTTTCCTGCATGTTGAAGTTCTAGAACTAACTGACCACATACTCGTTCAGGTGGTTCAAACATGCTGGAGAATCATTCATCAAAGTACATTTTTTTGGAGCCGTCTCGTATCTTACTTTGGCTGTTTCTCCATTCTGCATAACTTTCGCAGTTGTTTGGGCAGTTTATCGAAATGCTTCCTTTGCTTGGATTGGTCAAGATGTACTTGTAAGGATAAACATTTTTATTTATTTCCATAGCAATATTTTTTTTTTTTTTTTTGGTTGTTTTCTAATTATTTTATTAACAAATTATTTACATCTCCTCACTTTTCTTCCCCATTTAATGGATGTAGTTGCTTTTTTAGTAACGACCAACAGTCATATGTTGAGCTCATGCAAGAAGTCAATAAGGGTTAAAAGGCAGTGGAGCCAAAAGTTTTTCTGTGCAGTGTTGCAATTCTAGTTTTAGAATGTGGGTAGTGTTTTAATGTAAAAAATAATATAAATGACAATTTTGGACAAATATCATCATTTGAGACCAAAATCTGTCATTATTCTAAATTCGAACTTTTTTATATGATGTACCATATCTTTTGGCCCCGCTTGAGTTAAATACTCTGATGCGATGTTCGGAAGCATGGAATTGGTGATTTGGAATTGGAATTAGAGAAAATTCAATTCAAAAATCAGTTTAAAGAAACAACTTGCCCATTTTCTGGTGACTCTCACCTTTGTTTCGAGTAGTAGTATTGGGGCAGATATTCTGTGTGTATTCAATTTATTTTGGGAAGAATATGGTAGATCATATGTTTGGGAATTTTCCTAATTGAATTCCTTTTTTCTTATTTGTTTCTTTCTGTAAACTAAAATGTTAAGGCAGATACCTAAAGCAACAACTTGCCCATTGTCTCATGACTCTCACCTTTGTTTGTAAATGTTGCATGTGCTATCTTTTCATTTCCTTGTATCATTATATGTTTAAGGGAATTCCCCATGTGAGGGGCTCCCTGATCAGTTGTACATCCTTTTTCTGCATGTTGCTACCTATCTTATATTAAATGGATGTTTAATATGCGGCTTAGCAAGAAAAAGGCATTACGTAGTATTGGTTCTTGCTATCAAGGGTGTGGGAGGGGTGGAGTGGGTACAGACCTGTCCTTTGGCATTAATTGCACAAAATGACTGCCTTCCCTGAGATCGGAACCTCTCATGCTTGGCAATATGAATTTTTATCACTTCACCAAGTAATGACTGGGACTTGAGCACATGTCACAGCCTTGTTCTAAATTATGGAAAAGTTCAACTATTGATGTTATCTTCTACTTATTCTTGAATCAGGGAATTGCACTGATAATTACAGTTCTTCAAATTGTACGTGTACCTAATCTAAAGGTAATGATTCAAACTCATTTTGCTATCTTTTGGAAATGTCTCTACGTTAGGCTTGCCTTAGCCATTTCTTGGATCCGTTGGGTTTTAAATTATGGTCGTGATATAAAGTTGTTCGGGAAGATATTGAAAATCCCACGTTTGTGTTCCATTATACTCACATGTTCCTTCGATGGACTTCAGTGGAGGACATTATCTACAAAATTGAGTGGGTGTTCTTCCATGCACGCTTATGCTTAATGCTTTATACATCAATATATATAGGAATGCAAGGCTTTGGCCTCAAGGTTACATGTGCTCATTTCTAATTTGCAGCTAATCTCAAACTTCCATGGATATCTCATTTTAAAGTATGTTCAATGCAATCTATGACGGAGTGTAAGGGTTAAACCTCACACATCTCGAGTTCATTACGCATTACCTTGAGAAAATGCTATCGTGGTTTGTAATTTTGAGGGCTATTTGTTTGGTAAGCCACTAGAAATAATAATGTCAATGATAATGCTACTGTGTTTACTAATGTCCTCCTAGAGTCTGGACATAAGCTCCTACATGTCGCAAGTATTATGAAGATATAATAAAAAATAACTACAAATTGGAATGAATGCTATTATGATGGAATGGATTTGGCCGGGGTTTTTAAAGTTGGGTAAATTGCATTGATCAATTAGATGTCTGACAATTACAATGCTCTCCCTCCTTGTCTGGAAAATTGTTATTGTCCTCCCTTTAGGGTCGTCGGATGGGTGGTTTAATGCCATTTAGTCTCTTACCATTTTATCCACCTATTTAGATGTTGATTTTAAACACCAAAGTCAACTAAGAAAATGACGTAGGTCCATAACTGAATTATGTTGGACCACACCAGTTTCTTGTGAAACCAGATGGGAAAAGGAAGCACAAAAGTCGTCCAATGTTGCAAAAGTTCTTGTTTGTTTCCTTCAAGAATTGGTTTGTGAACAAGCTTAGTTGATTAACAAGCTTGGTTATTCGAGAAGAAACGCAAGGCATTCATTATTCTTAATTTCATGGAAATCCTATGAACATGCCTAATTTATTAATGCTTTAATTGGTATGAATTGTTGAACAGAACAACTTAGTGTCAAGACTGCAAAATTATAAATGGAATGCATTTCAAAACAATAGCATCCTTTAATATTTAGTATATATTTTCTGACATGATGTCGAGTGCTTTTGTAAATCAGGTGGGGACAGTTCTTCTCAGTTGTGCTTTTCTGTATGATATATTTTGGGTGTTTGTTTCAACGAAGTTGTTCCATGAAAGTGTGATGATTGTGGTAAGTAATCTTTCACACATTACTTTATCATCATATTTGATTATAACTTAATGTTTCAGGATATTTACGCTTTGATTGCTAAAATATTAATTTGGATTGCTTATATCATTATAGGTAGCTCGTGGTGATAAAAGTGGAGAGGATGGTATTCCAATGCTTTTGAAGATTCCACGGATGTATGATCCATGGGGTGGTTACAGCATCATAGGATTTGGTGACATTATCTTGCCAGGATTATTAATAGCATTTTCACTTAGGTTAGACATCTGCAGACTTGTCTTTGTTTGAGAGTTTCCTTTCTATTGGTGCTTTATTTTACCCGTGCTTGAGCTCAGATAATATACTTTGGTGTTTCTTGTAGCAATAGTTGTGGTTTGCCAAATTCGGCTGATTTAAAATTAAAAAAAATTGTTTGCTTTTCAGGGAAAGATGTTACTAACAAATTGAGAGTTCTCTAACTATTCAGTCTTTCAGGATAATGTTACTCATAAAATATTTAACTTGAAAAGTTAATAATACCATTATGATTTCAGTAACAAACCTAGATCTCCAAAAACGTGACAACCAATATTCCTGGACTTGAAATTATAACAACTTTTTACCTTTTGTACTAGATCAGCTGTTAGTAAGAATTATTTTCTCTCATTTAGCAACAGAACAGCTAATTGTAATTTGGCACGCACCAAATGAGTTGAAAATCAATATCTGATCTATTCCGACTAATAAGTTCAATTTAGTTAATAACATAAATTGTCTTTGCAGGTACGATTGGCTGGCAAAGAAGAATCTTCGTGCTGGATACTTTTTGTGGGCAATGCTTGCTTATGGATTAGGTAAAATAATAATACCGATCTCCTTTCTCTTTCTAGTTAACAATGAAAGAAGGTTAAGAAGTAAAAAGAACTTAATACTATTGGTCATATTTGCATTACCATGGTTTTTCTTTTCTTAGTATATTTAAAATTTTGCAATGTCAAAATACTCTATGATTTTTCAAATCCATGGCAGGTCTTCTTATAACATACGTTGCATTGAACCTGATGGACGGTCATGGCCAACCGGCACTTCTTTACATCGTCCCATTCACACTCGGTAATTTTCACTGCAATAAGCAAATGAAATATTTTTGGATACAAAATGGCGTTATATGTTGCAATTATCTTGTCATTGATTTTTCACGCATAAATGCAGGAACCTTTTTGGCATTGGGAAGTAAGAGAGGCGATCTTAAAATTCTCTGGACAAGAGGAGAACCAGAAAGAGTGTGCCCTCATATCCATCTCCAATCATCTGAAGAATCAAATGAAGAAAAATAATGCAGCTTCTTGTAATTTTGTGGTATTTGTTAATACACGGTAGATCATCATCAATGGTCCTGGTAAAGCACCAGTCTATCAATGCCTAGCAGAAATTGGAAATGTTACATTAGCCCTTAATGGGCTTAGATTAACCCAGTGTTGATTATTTATTAAGAGCAATGTGTATTTATATGTGTGCATGTGTAGGTATATGTATAGGTGTTTCATGTTTGGCCCTTGTACATTTCTCAGTGTATACTGTTACCTTGCCCTTTACGTTTGCCCCCTAGAAAATACTTTCAGATGTCTGATGTTTTAGAATGCCTAAGGTAGTATTTTATTGCTATTTGGTAGCAAATGTGCTATATACTGTTTGATAACTCAATTATATATATATATATATAATTGAGTTATCAAACGGTATATAGATATTTTACTCAGTTCATTTCATTGTAAAATAAACAAAGGGAACATTAGTTTAATAATTTGCAATAGAATATTACTTCCAAAGAAAATTTTTCTTTCAGAGAATCAGTGTTTCAAGTCATGAATGAAGACTTGACTTTTTACTAAATGGTGAATGCTCTTTTAAAAAGGTCTGAATTTACAAGTGCCGTGTTGAAACTTTAGCTGCTCAAAATGCTCAGCACTCATTTTCTCATTTTTAAATTTCAATCAAAGTCATCATGCGTTCTTTACAATTTGGGATGTTCTTATCTTTTCAATGACAAGGACAATGTTGGTTGTTACAGATCTGGATATAACATTGCCACCAAGCATCACCAACTTGTGTTTCTGTACGCATCCAGGTATCTTTGTAACCAAACAGTTCCAAGAGAATTGAAGAATTGTAATTTCCACACTCATGAGTCATGATATAATATAGAACTAACAAGTGAGCTGTTCTTAGTTACTTAAATTTATATCAAATTCAACTATGCCATGATTAAGCCATCACTTGATACACACAATCTACATATATATATATATATATATATATATATATATATAATAAAAAAAATAAAAAAGGGCCAGAACACAAAATCTTCATTATGGATTATACAGCTACATTTCATTTTTTTTTCAGACAGAATATGAAATTGCACAATTGTGGTGTTAAATCTCATAATTATTTCAATACTGATCTTACACTTCTTAATTTTACCTTTTAAATAAAAAAATTTAAAGAAAATGAAAGCATAAAAAAAGTAGGTAGATGTCATGTATCTCATTGATAATGCAATTTTGCTTTCAATGGAACTTTGGTTTGAAGTAAAATGCATCTCTCTTATGGGTTGGTGCCACGTGTTAGAAAAATCAAAATTGGTCCGTTGGTCAGCTTCACTGCTGAGGGTGGGGAGCACGGTAGAAAATAGAAGTTGTGACATCAGATTGATGCCACATGGACCGAGGGATGAGGATTGGGCGGTTGATGGTGAGGTGTTTGGGAGTGGAACGGAACCTCCGATGGTTTGGAATTTTTGTTGTATTCCATTGTCAAGATGGGTTGGCATTGTGGGCCCCGGGTGCAGGTGGAGTGGGACCTAATGGGTGCATGTGATTAAAGGCACAAAGCCAAATGGGCATCCGATGAGAATGAGTTGTCAAGCATGATTGGTTACCCCTTTTTAATATAAACATAAAACAACAAGATTACTATGAAGGGGACAAATCATATGAATCCCACTTCTATATATTGTTATTGATCATGCAATCTAATGGCATATTGGAAAGGAAATTTTTTTTTTTTTTTTTTTTTTTTAAATGAAGCTAATATATATATATATATATATACACACATAAAGGGAACTGTACAGGAGTGGCCTTTGGCCCAAACAAACCACACAGGACGGGAGGAAATGATTTTAGTTTTTTTTTTTTTGAAAAATAAAGCTAATATATATATATATAAAGGGAACTGTACAGGAGTGACCTTTGACCCAAACAAACCATACAGGATGGGAGACAGGAGCCCAAAGACTCAAACAGTTACACGGAAATGATTTTAGTTGTTATAGTTAAATCATAGTACCATTTGATTATAATGCAAAGTTTGGACCCTAACTAGTAGAAATAGGATTCGAACTTCCAAGAGTCTTTTTTCATAATTAAAAAAAAAAATTAAACTTGGTCTTTTTTCAATTTATAGGTTTCTTTTACAATTGAAAAATCACTACTCGGTATTGCTTTAAGAAAGTATATTTACTGTGAATTGAAGAATAATTTAAGATTTTATCTAGTGATATCTTCTTTTATATGTTTTATAGTAAAAAGTTTGGTTGAATGATATATAATGTGTATTTCTTGATAGGATTTAAAAAAAAAATTAAATTTATCTTACAAAAGAAATTTGAGGTATCAACCTTATCTAAAAATAAAAATAAATAAATAAAGTAGTTTGATGTACAGTATTAAGTTTAATTATAATATTTTCTGCTCAATAATAATAAAAAAAAAAATGGTTATATCTAAAAAGTCTGAAATTTCTGAATTATTTGTTGAGAGGGGACACGAGAGTTTGCCAGTCACTTTCCCAACGGTCAGAAAAACGGCTATAACCTTTTCTCAGCCACTCGATTTGCTTTGCAATGGTATTTCATTTCCGTGGCTATGATTTACCCAACGATTTAAATATTTTTTTTTCAACGTTCTTATTTCATGATTAGTTGAATCAGATGGCCCAGAACATCTAATCAAATGCAAAAGTGCTTCTAAATTAAGCTATAAATAATTGTGGTCACTCAGTAGAATTAGAAGATAAGAACAAACAACTAGAGCCATTCAAAAACATCTCACGGTCACGTCAAGTCTGCATTTTCCAGAACTCTCTCTTTCTCTCTCTAACACAAATAATGACATTCCACCTATAAAGTACCCCAACCACATCCGTTCTTTATAATTTACAACTTCGCTTCTAGGTTTTAGAGCTGAAAGGAAAGGGCTTCTAGTTCTAGAGAGAGAGAGAGATCTAGAGAGAGCTTATTGAGTGAAAATGGAGGGTAAGGAAGAAGATGTTAAGCTTGGAGCTAACAAGTACCCAGAGAGGCAACCATTGGGTACTTCTGCACAGACAGACAAGGACTACAAGGAGCCTCCACCAGCACCTCTGTTTGAGCCTGGAGAGCTAAAGTCATGGTCTTTTTACAGAGCTGGTATTGCAGAGTTCATGGCCACTTTCTTGTTCTTATACATAACCGTTTTGACTGTCATGGGTGTGTCTAGAGCACCCAACAAATGTGCCTCAGTGGGTATCCAAGGAATTGCTTGGGCCTTTGGTGGTATGATCTTTGCCCTTGTCTACTGCACCGCTGGTATCTCAGGTTAGCAGCAAATCCCTCTCTTTCTGTGTGTGTGTGTTTATTTTTTTGTTTTTTTGTTTTTTTTAGGTAATTGGAATTTTGGGACATGACCCATAGCATAAAATGCTTAATTGGATCACCTGACCTTGTTCTATTAGACGGATAGTGTGTATTAGAAGAGTTGTACAACTTTATTTACTGTTACAAATTAGAATTGAAGTTCTCTAAAAGTACTCTTTAAATTCTACATGTACCCTTAGAATTTAGGAGAGATTAGATATTTTCCGATTTGAACACCCTACTGGATTGTCTAACGCTTGTGGGGGCACACTCCCCATTTCTTAACGGGGATTGACAAACTATGTAGATGCGTTTTGAGAACCTTGAACAGGGGAGTGTGCAGAGCGGACAGTGAAAAAGATATAATCTTGGTACTTTTTCCTTGCATCTTGTCCTTGATTCAGTTATCCAAGGTTTTAGAGTTCTAATTTCTCTCTACTCTCTAGACATGATGACCCTTTGCTTCTTATGGTCTAAAACTCAATTATATTGATCTACTATGTGCTTTTTGCAACAGGAGGGCATATCAACCCAGCTGTGACCTTTGGTCTGTTCTTGGCAAGGAAGCTGTCCCTAACCAGGTCTATCTTCTACATAGTGATGCAGTGCCTTGGCGCCATCTGTGGTGCTGGTGTTGTTAAGGGCCTCCAGGGGAACACCCTATATGAGACGAAAGGTGGTGGGGCCAATGTTGTGGCCCATGGCTACACCAAGGGTGATGGTCTTGGTGCTGAGATTGTTGGCACCTTTGTCCTTGTCTATACTGTCTTTTCTGCCACTGATGCCAAGAGAAATGCCAGAGACTCACATGTTCCTGTATGTATTCTTTGTTCTTCTCTATTTGATTCAGATTCATAAATCGTTGTCTTACAAATTTGCTTAATATGGGTCCATTATGATGCTTTGACTAATGTTTTGTGTCTGGCTTGAACAATATAATTGATTTTTCATGACACTTGGTAATGGATTTTTCTGGTTTATGGTAGAAATTGTTGTTTCTTAATGGGTTTTGTTTAATAGCTTATTAAGCTTTAGTTCTTATGATCTGCAAATTTCATTTTAGTGGATTATTAATTATGTTTTCTAGGCTTTCTCTGGAGCCAGAAATTTGTTTCGGTGGGGCGACCTCTTGAGTTTTGCCAATAGTAATAAGAGATAATTTTAAATCAAAATAATAAATCCAGAAACTTAATTATTGATTAATATATATATTTTCATTTAGTACATTTATAATTATTCTTGACAAATTTCTGCTATAGAAGGTAGATGTGATACCATTAGGCTACAATTATTGGTGGTTGTTAGTGTTAGAAATAGACTGAACTTTTCTATTGGTACTTCTTTTAAAATAGAGAGTTATCACGTAACTTAGTGTTTGGCTCAAGTTACCGCCTTCTTAATATTGACAGGGAAAGAGGCCAATAAACATTCTCACCTAAGTTACATTACTTTATGTTCATAGGTGGTAAGAGAATGCGATGAGTTAATGTGGAGGGCTGATATACTTTGATAGCTAGAGGGTGTAACACCCTCTTTCTTTCATCTCTAATGTCACATTCCCCTCTCTCTTCTCTTTCATGGAAAAGAAGGGTCGTTACATCTTCATACGAAACTTGTGATCTACGTGACATAGACATATAGTTTTGTCTTCTAAATTCAAGGGTGATTGATGTTTATTACTTTGTTATAATGTTATATTCAAGTGATATATGCTTATTATTACTTTGATATCATCTTCAAAAATGCTAGTGTTACATCAGTTTGTACATGTTAAGATAATGGATTTTTACAGTGGGTAGAAATGTGTGAGTTCTCTTAAAATCCATTTGTTTGTATTACACGAATCTGATGGTGGTAGTGATATTTTTGAAAATGATAAAATTACGCAATGCTCATTTTAACAATTTTATTTATTTTTTTTTTTTTCCAGTAACTCTCATTTTAACAAATTCCTTTTATCTTATATAGAAAATTTTATAGTGTCTTTCTACTCTAGTAGTATGTGGCAGCAGAAGAGTACCACCAAATATTTTTCCTGTGTTGTCCCTATTAGATTGTTTTTTTAGTCATTGTTTTTTATTATTTTATTATTTTATAGTTTTTTATGTCAAAAACAATGATCATTGCAACAGGTAAATTATTGATATATAATTTGAACATAATTGGACAATTTGAATAATCATGGGAACAGTTGATTTGTTATGATTTCTTTGTACTTAACAATGTTATTAACTAAAAACCTCAAGTTTTCAATATTGATACTTGGTTGTGCAAAACATTGAAGGTTGTGGCTGCTTGTGATGAAAAACTTTATGATTTTAATCTTGAGTTGCTCAAACTTGTCTTGTTTTGCAGATTTTGGCTCCTCTTCCAATTGGGTTTGCAGTGTTCTTGGTTCATTTGGCCACCATCCCCATTACAGGAACTGGCATCAACCCAGCTAGGAGTCTTGGTGCTGCCATCATCTACAACAAAGACCAAGCATGGGATGACCATGTAAGTCTTCTGATTAATAATCGCAACAAAAGTTTTATGTTTTGTTTTTCTTTGATGGTGAATGAGTGTTGATTGTAATTCTTATGGTTTCAGTGGATCTTCTGGGTTGGACCGTTCATCGGAGCTGCTCTTGCTGCCCTCTACCACCAGATAGTTATTAGAGCCATTCCCTTCAAGTCCAGGAGCTGAGTTTTTCTTCTTTGATGATGCTTGCCCACATGCCTACCTCTCCCGTGTTTCTATCACTCAGTTTCCTTCTATTAGCCGTGTCTTTCCCTTTTTTTTTTTTTTTAAATCTTAATGTGATGTGGATCGTGGATTTGGTACCTGAATGTTAATTATGTGTGTAAATTATTGAGCAAGTAGTGTTTGTGTATCTAAATCTTTTGTTGAGTTCATTGAATGAATTTTACCTTTGGGATCAGTGGCCATCAGGTTTCACTATCGTCGGCTTATGGCTAAGGTAGTCATAATTTCTAAAGTTTACTGCAACTGTTTGTGTGTGTTAGTCCTATTTTTTATACCATTATAGAGTTCAAATTCCATAATGCAGCAAAAAGCTCTTCACAGCGTCACTAGTTCGGATGGTATGATTTCTATAATCTCTCCTTTCGAGAAGGTTTGGGGCTTGAATTTTGCAAGCGGCATATTTGCTATATGAACACCTTTGCTATATGAACACCTCTCTGCTCCCCCCATCACAAACATACAGGTCAATTACCCCACAACTTATGTCAAGGACGAGCTCCCCATCACAAACATACAGGTCAATTACCCCACAACTTATGTCGAGGACGAGCTCCATCAGTCTACAATGGTTGTTTTAGCTTACTCTCATAGAAGGTGTGTTTGAAAATAATAAGGGACAGGAATGCATAGTTCTTTGGACTACCAATCTGATTGGTAAGGTAATTCAAGCAAGCTCGTACTCTGTTTGGTCCATTGATCAAAGGGTTCTTTGTCACAAAATAATTCCAGAGGGTAATTTGGGGAAAAAAATTAATTCAAGGGTTCTTTTTTAACATTTTACCTTGCATCAATAATCTATCTCATCTGAGATGGTTGGTTCTAAAAACCCCTTTGAAACTCTGAATTCACACGTGAGAGATGAAAATAATTGGGAAAATTACATATAAATAGAGTCAAAGTTCCATATTTACTTAGAGACTGAGTCAAAGTTTCATATTTCTCTAAAATGGATTGCTGAGGTGGCACATGGTTTTTTACTGTTTAGAAAATTGTGGTGCCTAAAATGCCCTTCCCTAACAAAAAAGTAGTACCTTCAGTTCAAAAAAGTAGTACCTTCAGAGAAAAAGTAGTACCTTCGCGGGTGTTTAAAAAACATGGTACCTGGACACCAAAAAGTAGTACCTTCAGTTCAAAAAAATAGTACCTTCGAAGAAAAAATAGTACCTTCGCGGAAGGGTATTTTAGGCACCACAATTTCTAAACAGTAAAAAACCATGTGCCACCTCAGCAATCCATTTTAGAGAAATATGAAACTTTGACTCAGCCTCTAAGTAAATATAGAACTTTGACTCCATTTATATGTAATTTTCCCAAAATAATTAGTGCGCAAAAAGGATATACATTTTTATGCATCCATAGAATCACTTGAAAAGAGTTCAGATGTTACTAGTTATAGCATAAATGTGGGTCGGTTTGTGGTACATCACCTCCTATCTTCCGTGCGCCAATTTTGACTTTATTTGCCGGTGAACTCTACCTTGACTAATTTATAAACATATTCTAAGGTATCATTTGGATTGAAGTACTTAAAGTTATTTGTATTTAGGCTCAATGGCCTAAGAAATATAGTTTGATGAATTTGGGAGAATTTTAAATGAATGCAATTTTTTTTTTTTTTTTACCTACAATTTAGCGTATTACAACTAATCCCTCCCATGATGCATAATTTCTTCGGTTTAACCCTTGTATGGGGTAGATTAGTATCATGGATTAACTAATGATAAAAACCGAAGTCAATAAATGAGCTATGTTTGGTGTAGCAAGAGGACAAAAAAGAAAAAGCATAACAAATTTATTATTTTAAGAAAATATATATATATATATATATATATATATATATATATATATATATAGTGTTAATGATGTTTGGTGGATTAGTGAGAGAAAACAAAACATAAAAAAAATAAAAATAAAAATCATAGTGTTAAGAATACTTAATACCTAATCATGTTATGTTTGAGATGGAAGGAAATAAACTATTTTATTAAATTTTTCACTATGCCTTTTTATATTTAAAGAATTGAGTTGAACTTAGTGATCCAAAGTTTCTCTTTTAAAAAGAGAGATTGTATCATCTAATGCTAATTGATGGATTCAAAAAGACATTCTCAAGTCACTCAAAAAGCCCAACTTTAGTTTTTTTTTTTTTTTTTTTTTTTTACGTGGTCATTTAATTAGTATTGTTTTTCAAAAAAATTATAAAAAAGTCCTATTTTAAAACGTTTAGGTTTTATTAATGATTAGTTTTCAATTTTTTTTTTCTCCTCTTTCTTATTTTCATTTTTAAAAAATATTATTAATATTTATGAGATTCGATCTTCCGATCAATTGACGCACTTTCATTTTTCACGAACGAAATCGACGGCTTTGCGTAGATCAAGCGGAAGTAAAAATCATCGTTGATTTGCCCTTACACGTGTGGAGCTCCTTCAATTTTCAACGAAGAAACCGATAATCGACTATGCCCACGTAAAAATATATGGCAGCATATGTATATGTATAACATTGGTAGAGTAGAACACTGACTGACCAAGAAGAAGACCCTGGTTGGGTTTTGTGATCAATATCAGAGAAAAATGTGGATTTTTGGATGGAAAGGGCCATCTGGGTTCTCAGCTTCCTCTACTGCTGAGGAGGTCACACAAGGAATTGATGGAACTGGCCTCACAGCCATTGTTACAGGTTTTGTTCTCATCTGGGTTCTTCTTTTATTTTCTCTATCCTTTTCTATTTAATTATTTTATGCATATTCTTCATTATTATTTGATGGGATTGTTCGAATATCAATCTACAAGTGTTCTGTTAATTTTGTGATGGTTCATATATTTTCTGATTCAAAAATTTGAGGAAGATATAAAAAAAAAGAATGATAGACCTCTCATTGTTACGGGTATTGATTTTAGGTTATTAGCTTCAGTTTCAGATTACTATCTCATGGAATAATATATCATGCTATAGTGGGGGAACAGTTTCAAATGAGACTGTGTGCAGTTTTGCAACTGGGTTGTTATGGTAGAAGGAAGCAATCTATGGATTTTCCATATTTATTTTTTTCCTCCTGGGGAGACTTGAATTCTCAACTACCACTAGGTCACATGCCTTGTATATCTCCTTATTTAAATTCCACAGTTTTTTTTTTTTTTTTTTTTCCGTAGTTGTTACTCACACATGCCTCTCCACTTATGCTCGAACCCTTGACCTCCCTTTGGGAAGTAGGGTTTCTTTTTATTAGTTTGATATTTTTGGTGACTAATTTGTAGTTATGGACAAAGTTGTTGTGGTTTAGTGGGTGATAATGATAGATGATTGTTGGGTGCATCTGGGTTTAGTATGGTCGTATCCATTGCAGCATCAGAGCATATGCTGTACTGTTCAATTCTGAAAAAGCAAATTCATGAAAATACTTTGTTGAGTGAATTGTGCCCTCTAAAAATTTCCGACCCTTAACTTCTACAACAATTTGGTGTGTTATATAAATGGTTTCGTTTGGGTTTGTTTCTTCTAGCTGCCAGGTTGTTGAATTTACTGAATCAGAAAAGAAAAGAAAAAAGGTGTCTTTTGGAATGATTGGAATTTAATCTCCTTCTGTCTAAAATTTTAAAACAGACTTAAAACTGTTTGAGGATTCTGATATACGTTGGACAGCGTTTCTAATGGTAACCTTTCCCACTGCTACATCCTTTGTTGTTCTTATCCAATGGAAGGCTTACAGGACTGGAATATTCGGAAAGGTAGCTAATGTCAAGTCCTGTCTTTCTATGCTCCCTTATCTAAGTAATTATGTTTTCTTCAATATCTCTTAAAACTTAAACTTCCAAAACAAATTTTGCCATTTTAAAGGTATTCTAATTTAATTTTGGTTATATCAATTAGGTTTTTTCTTTCTATTTACCCAGAATGATATTGCAATTCTGACTTTTCTATGATTTGCATGCCTCTCTCTCTTCTTCTTTTTTTTTTTTTTTTGTGGCATTTTTGGTGTTCACGTTCTGGCAGGATAATGATTATTTCAACTGCTGTGACTTGAGAAAAAGGTTAAAATTAATATATTGGTTATCTCACTGCTAGTATTCTTTCAATTTCAGGAGCATCAAGTGGTATTGGCACTGAGACTGCACGTGTCTTTGCCTTGCATGGTGTACATGTTGTCATGGCTGTAAGAAATATGGATACTGGCAGAAAAGTTAAAGAAGCTATACATA